>NC_058081.1:633395107-634677689 GCF_014858855.1 Bufo gargarizans
GAGTTCCCTGGCATGGCACTTCTTCAAACAATGTGCTGACGACAAGACCCGAGTGGTTTGCACGCTGTGCCATCAGAGCCTGAAGCGAGGCATTAACGTTCTGAACCTGAGCACAACCTGCATGACCAGGCACCTGCATGCAAAGCATGAACTGCAGTGGAGTAAACACCTTAAAACCAAGGAAGTCACTCAGGCTCCCCCTGCTACCTCTTCTGCTGCTGCCGCCTCGGCCTATTCTGCTGCTGCCGCCTCGGCCTCTTCCTCCGCCTCTGGAGGAACGTTGGCACCTGCCGCCCAGCAAACAGGGGATGTACCACCAACCCCACCACCACCACCTCCGTCACCAAGCGTCTCAACCATGTCACACGCCAGCGTTCAGCTCTCCATCTCACAAACATTTGATAGAAAGCGTAAATTCCCACCTAGCCACCCTCGATCCCTGGCCCTGAATGCCAGCATTTCTAAACTACTGGCCTATGAAATGCTGTCATTTAGGCTGGTGGACACAGACAGCTTCAAACAGCTCATGTCGCTTGCTGTCCACAGTATGTTGTTCCCAGCCGGCACTACTTCTCCAAGAGAGCCGTGCCTTCCCTGCACAACCAAGTATCCGATAAAATCAAGTGTGCACTGCGCAACGCCATCTGTAGCAAGGTCCACCTAACCACAGATACGTGGACCAGTAAGCACGGCCAGGGACGCTATATCTCCCTAACTGCACACTGGGTAAATGTAGTGGCAGCTGGGCCCCAGGCGGAGAGCTGTTTGGCGCACGTCCTGCCGCCGCCAAGGATCGCAGGGCAACATTCTTTGCCTCCTGTTGCCACCTCCTCCTTCTCGGCTTCCTCCTCCTCTTCTTCCACCTGCTCATCCAGTCAGCCACACACCTTCACCACCAACTTCAGCACAGCCCGGGGTAAACGTCAGCAGGCCATTCTGAAACTCATATGTTTGGGGGACAGGCCCCACACCGCACAGGAGTTGTGGCGGGGTATTGAACAACAGACCGACGAGTGGTTGCTGCCGGTGAGCCTCAAGCCCGGCCTGGTGGTGTGTGATAATGGGCGAAATCTCGTTGCAGCTCTGGGACTAGCCAATTTGACGCACATCCCTTGCTTGGCGCATGTGCTGAATTTGGTGGTGCAGAAGTTCATTCACAACTACCCCGACATGTCAGAGCTGCTGCATAAAGTGCGGGCCGTCTGTTCGCGCTTCCGGCGTTCACATCCTGCCGCTGCTCGCCTGTCTGCGCTACAGCGTAACTTCGGCCTTCCCGCTCACCGCCTCATATGCGACGTGCCCACCAGGTGGAACTCCACCTTGCACATGCTGGACAGACTGTGCGAGCAGCAGCAGGCCATAGTGGAGTTTCAGCTGCAGCACGCACGGGTCAGTCGCACTACAGAACAGCACCACTTCACCACCAATGACTGGGCCTCCATGCGAGACCTGTGTGCCCTGTTGCGCTGTTTCGAGTACTCCACCAACATGGCCAGTGGCGATGACACCGTTATCAGCGTTACAATACCACTTCTATGTCTCCTTGAGAAAACACTTAGGGCGATGATGGAACAGGAGGTGGCCCAGGAGGAGGAGGAGGAGGATGAGGAAGAGGGGTCATTTTTAGCACTTTCAGGCCAGTCTCTTCGAAGTGACTCAGAGGGAGGTTTTTTGCAACAGCAGAGGCCAGGTACAAATGTGGCCAGCCAGGGCCCACTACTGGAGGACGAGGAGGACGAGGATGAGGAGGAGGTGGAGGAGGATGAGGATGAAGCATGGTCACAGCGGGGTGGCACCCAACGCAGCTCGGGTCCATCACTGGTGCGTGGCTGGGGGGAAAGGCAGGACGATGACGATACGCCTCCCACAGAGGACAGCTTGTCCTTACCCCTGGGCAGCCTGGCACACATGAGCGACTACATGCTGCAGTGCCTGCGCAACGACAGCAGAGTTGCCCACATTTTAACCTGTGCGGACTACTGGGTTGCCACCCTGCTGGATCCACGCTACAAAGACAATGTGCCCACCTTACTTCCTGCACTGGAGCGTGATAGGAAGATGCGCGAGTACAAGCGCACGTTGGTAGACGCGCTACTGAGAGCATTCCCAAATGTCACAGGGGAACAAGTGGAAGCCCAAGGCCAAGGCAGAGGAGGAGCAAGAGGTCGCCAAGGCAGCTGTGTCACGGCCAGCTCCTCTGAGGGCAGGGTTAGCATGGCAGAGATGTGGAAAACTTTTGTCAACACGCCACAGCTAACTGCACCACCACCTGATACGCAACGTGTTAGCAGGAGGCAACATTTCACTAACATGGTGGAACAGTACGTGTGCACACCCCTCCACGTACTGACTGATGGTTCGGCCCCATTCAACTTCTGGGTCTCTAAATTGTCCACGTGGCCAGAGCTAGCCTTTTATGCCTTGGAGGTGCTGGCCTGCCCGGCAGCCAGCGTTTTGTCTGAACGTGTATTCAGCACGGCAGGGGGCGTCATTACAGACAAACGCAGCCGCCTGTCTACAGCCAATGTGGACAAGCTGACGTTCATAAAAATGAACCAGGCATGGATCCCACAGGACCTGTCCGTCCCTTGTCCAGATTAGACATTAACTACCTCCCCATAACCATATATTATTGGACTCCAGGGCACTTCCTCATTCAATCCTATTTTTATTTTCATTTTACCATTATATTGCGAGGCTACCCAAAGTTGAATGAACCTCTCCTCTGCCTGTGTGCTAGGCCTAAATATATGCCAATGGACTGTTGCAGTGGTGGGTGACGTGAAGCCTCATTCTCTGCTATGACATGCAGACTAATTCTCTGCTGACATGAAGACAGATTCTCTGTTACGGGACCTCCCTCCTCTGCCTGGGTGCTGGGCCTAAATATATGCCAATGGACTGTTGCAGTGGTGGCTGACGTGAAGCCTGATTCTCTGCTATGACATGCAGACTAATTCTCTGCTGACATGAAGACAGATTCTCTGTTACGGGACCTCCCTCCTCTGCCTGGGTGCTGGGCCTAAATATATGCCAATGGACTGTTGCAGTGGTGGCTGACGTGAAGCCTCATTCTCTGCTATGACATGCAGACTGATTCTCTGCTGACATGAAGCCAGATTCTCTGTTACGGGACCTCTCTCCTCTGCCTGTGTGTGTGCTGGGCCTAAATATATGCCAATGGACTGTTGCAGTGGTGGCTGACGTGAAGCCTCATTCTCTGCTATGACATGCAGACTAATTCTCTGCTGACATGAAGACAGATTCTCTGTTACGGGACCTCCCTCCTCTGCCTGGGTGCTGGGCCTAAATATATGCCAATGGACTGTTGCAGTGGTGGCTGACGTGAAGCCTCATTCTCTGCTATGACATGCAGACTGATTCTCTGCTGACATGAAGCCAGATTCTCTGTTACGGGACCTCTCTCCTCTGCCTGTGTGTGTGCTGGGCCTAAATATATGCCAATGGACTGTTGCAGTGGTGGCTGACGTGAAGCCTCATTCTCTGCTATGACATGCAGACTGATTCTCTGCTGACATGAAGCCAGATTGTCTGTTACGGGACCTCTCTCCTCTGCCTGTGTGCTAGGCCTAAATATATGCCAATGGACTGTTGCAGTGGTGGCTGACGTGAAGCCTCATTCTCTGCTATGACATGCAGACTAATTCTCTGCTGACATGAAGCCAGATTGTCTGTTACGGGACCTCTCTCCTCTGCCTGGGTGCTGGGCCTAAATTTATGACAATGGACTGTTGCAGTGGTGGCTGACGTGAAGCCTGATTCTCTGCTATGACATGCAGACTGATTCTCTGCTGACATGAAGCCAGATCCTCTGTTACGGGACCTCTCTCCTCTGCCTGTGTGTGTGCTGGGCCTAAATATATGCCAATGGACTGTTGCAGTGGTGGCTGACGTGAAGCCTCATTCTCTGCTATGACATGCAGACTGATTCTCTGCTGACATGAAGCCAGATTCTCTGTTACGGGACCTCTCTCCTCTGCCTGTGTGTGTGCTGGGCCTAAATATATGCCAATGGACTGTTGCAGTGGTGGCTGACGTGAAGCCTCATTCTCTGCTATGACATGCAGACTAATTCTCTGCTGACATGAAGACAGATTCTCTGTTACGGGACCTCCCTCCTCTGCCTGGGTGCTGGGCCTAAATATATGCCAATGGACTGTTGCAGTGGTGGGTGACGTGAAGCCTCATTCTCTGCTATGACATGCAGACTAATTCTCTGCTGACATGAAGCCAGATCCTCTGTTACGGGACCTCTCTCCTCTGCCTGTGTGCTGGGCCTAAATTTATGAAAATGGACTCTTACAGTGGTGGGTGACGTGAAGCCTGATTCTCTGCTATGATATGAAGACTGATTCTCTGCTGACATGAAGCCAGATTCTCTGTTACGGGACCTCTCTCCTCTGCCTGTGTGTGTGCTGGGCCTAAATATATGCCAATGGACTGTTGCAGTGGTGGCTGACGTGAAGCCTCATTCTCTGCTATGACATGCAGACTGATTCTCTGCTGACATGAAGCCAGATTCTCTGTTACGGGACCTCTCTCCTCTGCCTGTGTGTGTGCTGGGCCTAAATATATGCCAATGGACTGTTGCAGTGGTGGCTGACGTGAAGCCTCATTCTCTGCTATGACATGCAGACTAATTCTCTGCTGACATGAAGACAGATTCTCTGTTACGGGACCTCCCTCCTCTGCCTGGGTGCTGGGCCTAAATATATGCCAATGGACTGTTGCAGTGGTGGCTGACGTGAAGCCTCATTCTCTGCTATGACATGCAGACTAATTCTCTGCTGACATGAAGACAGATTCTCTGTTACGGGACCTCTCTCCTCTGCCTGGGTGCCGGGGCCTAAATATCTGAGAATGGACTGTTCCAGTGGTGGGTGACGGGAAGCCAGATTCTCTGCTATGGAACCTCTCTCCAATTGATTTTGGTTAATTTTTATTTATTTAATTTTTATTTTAATTCATTTCCCTATCCACATTTGTTTGCAGGGGATTTACCTACATGTTGCTGCCTTTTGCAGCCCTCTAGCTCTTTCCTGGGCTGTTTTACAGCCTTTTTAGTGCCGAAAAGTTCGGGTCCCCATTGACTTCAATGGGGTTCGGGTTCGGGACGAAGTTCGGATCGGGTTCGGATCCCGAACCCGAACATTTCCGGGATGTTCGGCCGAACTTCTCGAACCCGAACATCCAGGTGTTCGCTCAACTCTAGTCATAACTAATCCAACTAGTCCTTCTGTCAATGGCCAATCTATAAGGGAAGCCTCGCCCCATTCTTGACATTGTTGATTCAGTGTTTCCTGATATTATCTTCTGCTTTTAATGGTGACCCTGTTCCCATCCAAACAGAGGGGTGGGGGGCGTCGCAAAGCTCAAGAGTCGATTTAGTTGTAACCTAAGATGTGTCAAGTCACTCAATGAATGAGTCAATACATGGGGGGGACATAAGAGAACACTCAGATGTGATCCTAGTTATGGGTATATTGGGAATAGTGGCCACTTGGACTGTTAAAGGAGCTGTGTCAACAGATGTGCAACTTGAAGCTCCTGGACCCTAAATGCAAAAAAATTGACAGGGCCCCACCTATCACGCTTTATTTATAGTACTGGTCTACTTGTATAAAATAAAGAGACCTCATGGGCTCCTTTAGACTTCTGGGCCCAGGTGCAGCCGAACCCTCTGCAGCCCCTATACTTATGCCCCTTTTTAAATCACTTCTGCTATACAGTCTACTAGAGTTACAGCTGATGTACTATATGGTACCCCCTCCATGATGTCTATAAGCCCTAACAGGGCATTTAGACAGGGAGTGCCCTGGCGAGGCCGCCCCTTTAAAACCACTGGCAGATATATATGTGCAGCAAGCTCCTGAGGAGCCGATGCAATGGATGGTAGTGATCCTGATCAGATGTGTCACTATGTACTCCTTCAGGCCATTGATCCCTGGGGATCAGTGCAGTTGAAATGTTGTTTGAAGAATGAGGTCAGAAGGGACCATTTAGCAGTCTCTTTTTACTAAGTGCAGCATATAACTTTTGGTACATTCAATAGTAGTGGATTTAAAGTGCAACTTCTGACACCAATAAAGGAGTATGGAGTCAGGTTGGATGGTTGCCACGTACCACTTGTAGATATCCAATATCAGGTCTAGATTTGATCTTTAACTGGCCTAGTGATAGATTGAGTGATGGGTGTCTGAACCGTAGTTCCTCATCTTACAGCAGTGTTTTTAATTCAGGTGTTCATTCTGCTGTCTAATTTCTTTCAAATATTTGCTTGAGGGTGACTTTAGCTGCCCTCTCTGGAGAATCCTTTACAGAAGCTCTAAAGTGTACTTCCTCTCCCTTCTGTATCATAGCAGTAACTCCCCCTCCTGGCAGGAAGCAGGACCAGTTCAGCTCACTTCTTCCAAGAGGGGAGGACTATTTACAGTAATTGCAGATACCCCCAGGTCTGGGGTACTGCATATGTTACTCCCCTCTCTTTTTTTTTTAATCAAAATCATTTTTATTGATTTTAAATAAAGTACACATTGCACACAATGATCAGGATCCTGCCAGTCATTTACATGGACAAAAATCTAATGCAATGATAATACAGAACAATACAAAAATTTTGTTAAATAACAAATTTAACTATACTAACTGATTTCCCGTATCTCTTCCCAATATTTTCCCAGCTCTCGGCAGTTCCATACCATGCGAAGCAGTGTCGCTTCCGTTGCACCACATCTAGGGCATGTGGAGTCCGGTCGCACACCTATTTTGAATAGAAGTTTAGGGGTTCTATACACTCTGTGTAGCAGGTATAGCTGAGATAGTCTCTGAGACTCATTCAAAGTAAGACTAGGAGTTAAAGCCAGGATGTCATTCCATTGGTCTTGAGATATTGTCCCAACATCCTCTTCCCACTTCCCCTTTGCACCTAAAGGGGTTGAGGGGGTAGTGGCGTCAAGAATGTATTTATATAATTGGGATATCAGGCCTTTGGCAACTCTAGCTTCTAGTAATTGTTTCACCACAGGAGGAGAGGCGGCAATTACTATGTTCCTTGGAAATTGCGTTTGGTATGCATGTCTTAATTGAAGGAATTGGAAGAACGCCGTTTTGGGTAGGCCAAACTCTTCCTGGAGTTGAGTAAAAGATTTAAACACTCCATGCAATTGAATTTGGTCCAAAAAGAGTATGCACCTCTCCTCCCATGGGGAAAAACCTTCCAGCCTAAATGTTTCTGGTAGTTGGGGGTTTCGCCATATTGGTGTAATGTCATTGAATTCAGTCAGATTCATTAATTCTTTAAATTTTGCCCAAAGCTTGGCTAAAAGGGAAAGCGTGGGTAGTTTTTTACCAAGAGGGTGATGCCCACTTATTTCCAACGCGGCAATAGGCGCTTTTTGTTTCATAGTGTGGGCAACAATATCAGCTGAGGGGTCTAAATTAGTTGTATTACTCCAACCTCTAATGTGTTGTAATTGTGCAGCTATATAATAGGACCATGGGTTCGGAAGATATAAGCCACCCTCTTCCTTACTTTTTTGGAGTGTTTCTATGCAAATTCTCTGTTTGTTTCTTTTTCCATATCAGTAATCTAAAGATCCCTTGGATCTTATAGAAGATCCTTTGTGGGATCCATACCGGCGAGTTGTGTAATATATATAATAGTTGTGGCATGAATATCATTTTAAGTAGGTTACAACAGCCAATTACCGTAAGGGGTAGTTTGCGCCAAACATTAGTTTTGACTACAAATTTAGCAATCAATGGCTCTAGATTCAGTTTTATCTATTCAGCTGGTATCGGTGTTATTATCACCCCTAAGTATTTGAATTGAGTGGTCAGCTGCAGTGGTATACGAGTGAGGTCCAATTGTGGTGGAGTAGGATCCAATGGGAGAATTGTGGATTTGGCCCAGTTTATTCTTAATCCAGAGTATTTCCCAAAATCGGTAATTTCGTGGATTATGGGGTCTATAGACTCCTGTAAGTCTCCCACATATAATAATATTATTATATTTCCTATTGGAAATTCCTTCCAGTCTGGGGAGGTGCGTAAAAGACAAGCTAGAGGCTCAATTGCTATTGCAAATAGCAGTGGAGATAAGGGCCAGCCTTGTAGTGTGCCCCTATGTAATGGAAATTGATTGAAAAGTATCCCGTTTGCCCTAATCCTTGCTAGCTCTCCTGACTCTTTCAGGTGCACAGTTGCTAGGGAACATGCTGCACACTCCTCTCTTCTGTTGGGAGGTTTGGTTCTGGCATTAGGTTGCCAAGGCAGGCGGTACCGAAGATGACATCACTGGTCATCTATTTAAAGCTTGATTCTACCACTGGATGCCACCTGATGATAAGTTTTGTTATAGCAGGTTCTGTCGCTGGCCTTGGACTCTCCTTTGACATTTCTCCTGGGTCACCACTTGGATTGGCATTTGTAGTTCCACATCGTATTGACTTCTGCTATGGTTCTGCTTTGATATCTCTGCTCTGGTTTCTGACTTTGCTTCTGTTACTGCTCTACTGCTCCCCCCAGTCCAATACTGCTTCTCCAGACTCCCAGTGGTAAAGGCCAGATCCATTAGAGGGGTTATATCCCATGATTAATATAACAAATGAAAATCAGACATCATATAGTACATGACAGTCTCTTTAACAACAAATAGCAAAGCTAGAACAAGCCTTGTATCTCACAAGGAGCCAGAGATCTCATTCATTGCCCTAATAGATTTATATCAAGCTGGCAGATCACGGTGAGTGTCTTTTCTGCTGCAGCTCAGGCGGGTGTCTTTTCTGCTGGAGCTCTCTGCCAATCACAGCTCAGGAGGCAGTTGAAGGATGAAACTGAGCATGTGCGGCCATCTCAGTGAGCAGGACAAAGAAATAAGAAAAAGAACAAACAGCAGGTGGCGCTATACAGATACATTCCATTGAATAACTCAGTGGCTATAGAAAATTTGTATTACATGCAATTACAAAAGTATTCAGATCCAGGTGCAGGTTTAAAAACTGTAGAATATTTTTTATGGTAGAACCCCTTTGAAGGTAAAAAAAAGGAATCCCTGAAGCCTCTTTTACACTTCAGCGATTCACATACTTGTGCTGTCCGTGGTCTTCATGGACTGCTTGCTTATCCATTGGCTTTAGGGTGAGTATTCACACATCAGTGGTGTTCCTCGGACTGCGGGGACACCACAGAAGCATGCCCTATTTTGTCTCTGATTATGCACATTATAGTCTATGGGTTCATGAAAACCACAAACACAACATGGATACCATCTGTGTTTGGGCTGTGGTTTTGATGGATCATTGCTAGAATATGCTCTGAAAACAAATTTTAAGCCTAACAGTGTCCATGGAATGCGGATGACACATAGAGGGCAAAAAATGGACACACGGACCAAACATGGATCCTTCATGGACATCTGCGCGGATGAACCACTGACCATCTGGTCAAAGATGTCATCATGAACCTGGCATGTGAAAGAGGCCTTATACTCCACACCTCGGTTTACCCAGTGCAAGTTGGATTGCAGCCTACCACCACTGCTAGCATCAGCGTAAAGATATCTTAATAATGGTAAACCTCATACAGTACATTCTGTGAACACAGCCTTAGAAATATAGTTCCATTGACTGGCAATGTTTTACTTCGATAAGTAGTAAAATTTTGCTTAAAATTCAAAAGTTTATTTTTTCCCCTAAAAATACAGAAAACAAAGTTATTCATAGGAAGGCTCCATATAATTAGGGTCTCATCTGCATTGTTAATTGGAGATAACCGCTTTTCACTGGTTACCATAGAATGATGCGTTAAATCTATTCAGCAGACAAAGAGACAATTAGAAGCTCCTGTTCAGCGGATTTCTTCGGTGTACGACTAAGCTCATTACAATATTCATGTGGGGGTGGAATACCATTAGTGGAGCCTGATAGCTAAATGTGCCTCCTAATCTGTTGCTGATGCTTTTACTTCTCAAGTCAATGCTCAAAACAGGCGAGAGCAAACTGTTTGTATATACAGGGGAAGCATAATGATGTCTGAAATTATAATCTGCCGAAGTGATAAAGACGCGTCCTAAGTAAGCGGGTCTAACACGAATGTCAGATGTCCTTAAATGTTAATGCCTGTTGATGCGGTGGAGGACTACTATACTTCTTAAAGGAGTTTAACATTTTATACAGTCTCTTCTTATTAGAAGGGTTTCTTGCTGATGAATTGATGATAGGGTGCCCTATGTGGGGTAAACATAGCATTACATGTTATTAAAATCAGTGTGTAATGCATGGGCATACTGGGTCCTCTGCTCAGAGAGATGAGTTGGAGGCCAAGACATGCTAAATTCTAGGGGCCCTCAATCTGTGAAACCAGCCCATTCATTCACTTGAATGGCTGTCATGTAATTAGGGCAGATTATGGGCATTCTGCTGACTGAGGCAAAAATTGAAATGGTGCCCCCCCCCAACCCCTTCCTGTGCCAAATTCTCAATCTAACCCCTCCGCCCAGCCCTACTGTTAAAGATATATTTGGGGTATTTGGAGATCAGACTGCCTTGGTAACTTCCTTCAGCCAGTTGTCTCTGCAGAGTTTAACACAGACATCTTAGGCTACTTTCACACTAGCGTTCGGGTTTCCGTTCGTGAGCTCCGTTTGAAGGAGCTCACGAGCGGACCCGAACGCAGCCGTCCAGCCCTGATGCAGTCTGAATGGAGGCGGATCCGCTCAGACTGCATCAGTCTGGCGGCGTTCAGCCTCCGCTCCGCTCGCCTCCGCACGGACAGGCGGACAGCTGAACGCTGCTTGCAGCGTTCGGGTGTCCGCCTGGCCGTTCGGAGGCGTGCGGATCCGTGCGGATCCGTCCAGACTTTCAATGTAAGTCAATGGGGACGGATCCGTTTGAAGATGCCACAATGTGGCTCAATCTTCAAGCGGATCCGTCCCCCATTGACTTTACATTGAAAGTCTGAACGGATCCGCGCAGGCTACTTTCGCACTTGCGCACTTGCGAATTTTTTTTAAGTTATTAATGCAGACGGATCCGTACTGAACGGAGCCTCCGTCTGCATTAATATGAGCGGATCCGTTCAGAACGGATCCGCCCGAACGCTAGTGTGAAAGTAGCCTTAGATTGCTCACTTTTCGATCATTCTCCCCCTCCTGGTGCCCAAAAATCATCATCCTGCTGCTGCCCACAATACTGTGCCTGCTGTGCTCCCAATGCTCCCAAATACGATACTGAAGAAATAACAGTGCCACACCGAGAGTCCCCCATAGTAACAGTGCTCCCAGACTGCTCTCAATAGTGAAGAGTGTCCTGTACAGTACCCAAAATAGCAACCCCATTAGTAGTGATGCCCTCCATATTGTGCCCAATAATAATGCTCCCACACTACTTCCATTATTAACAATTCCACCATAGGGCATCTAGTAGAAATAAGCCCCCCTATAGTGCTTCCAGAAGTAATAATAAACATATCCAGATCGCAAGTGGAAGATATCCAGGAAATTAATTTACTGCTACATAGTGCTAAAAGTCCACAAATTCCCATTTGGACCATCACATCACCAAATAATGAAATGTAAGATTTGTTAGAAGACTATTATGGAATACAGGATACACCACAGCTAGAGTTAAAACTTTCAGTACATCACTAGGTTACTGGTTTTGTCTATATGTCTAATAATAGCCATTATATGTGGGCCTTTCTAGTGCCCCTTGTAGGATAATGTCCTCTGTAGTACTAGCATGTATAATGCTCTCACCTCACCCCATAGTATAATGTTCCCCTGTAGTTGTAGTATATATAATAATGCTCTCCCCCTTCTTGTAGTACCCCCAGTATTGTAATGCCCTTTCTGTATGGAAAGTAAGTATATATAATGGCCCCTTTGTATTGATAGAATGTATATTGGCCCCCTCTGTAGGATATAGAATGTATAGTGCCAGATTACATGCATTTAAAAAACAAAACTAAATTCTCACCTCTGTTTTGCTCTCCACTGCCATCTCTATTGGTAGTAAGTATATATAATGGCCCCTCTGTATTGACAGTATATATAATGGTTGCCTCTGTAGGATATATAATGCTTAGCCCCCCTGTAGTGCCAGCATACATAGATTTTATTTTTTTTTAACTCAACTGCGTTCCGCTCTCTACCGTCAACAACGTCGACCAGGTCACATGACGCAAGGGGATCCGGTCTCCAGTCCATTACAGCTAGTGATTGGCTGTGGCAATGTCAAACCAGTTGTTTAAAGTGAGCGAGCCCAGCGGAGCATCCCAGGCCTGGAGGAGAAGGAGCATCCAGCCAGCTCCAGCAAGCAGGTAAGTAAGCTTCCCTTTATAGGTCCGCCCAAGTGGGGGGAACTGCACAACCCCTTTAACCACTTCAACCCCGCTAGCTGAAACCCCCTTCATGACCAGAGCACTTTTTACACTTCGGCACTACACTACTTTAACCGTTTATCGCTCGGTCATGCAACTTACCACCCAAATGAATTTTACCTCCTTTTCTTCTCACTAATAGAGCTTTCATTTGGTGGTATTTCATTGCTGCTGACATTTTTACTTTTTTTGTTATTAATCAAAATGTAACGATTTTTTTGCAAAAAAATGACATTTTTCACTTTCAGCTGTAAAATTTTGCAAAAAAAACGACATCCATATATAAATTTTTCACCAAATTTATTGTTCTACATGTCTTTGATAAAAAAAAAATGTTTGGGCAAAAAAAAAATGGTTTGGGTAAAAGTTATAGCGTTTACACACTATGGTACAAAAATGTGAATTTCCGCTTTTTGAAACAGCTCTGACTTTCTGAGCACCTGTCATGTTTCCTGAGGTTCTACAATGCCCAAACAGTAGAAAAACCCCACAAATGACCCCATTTCGGAAAGAAGACACCCTAAGGTATTCACTGATGGGCATAGTGAGTTCATAGAACTTTTTATTTTTTGTCACAAGTTAGCGGAAAATGATGATTTATTTTTTTTTTCTTACAAAGTCTCATATTCCACTAACTTGCGACAAAAAATAAAAAATTCTAGGAACTCGCCATGCCCCTCACAGAATACCTTGGGGTGTCTTCTTTCCAAAATGGGGTCACTTGTGGCGTAGTTATACTGCCCTGGCAATTTAGGGGCCCATATGTGTGAGAAGAACTTTGCAATCAAAATGTGTAAAAAATGGCCTGCGAAATCCAAAAGGTGCACTTTGGAATATGTGCCCCTTTGCCCACCTAGGCTGCAAAAAAGTGTCACACATCTGGTATCGCCGTACTCAGGAGAAGTTGGGGAATGTGTTTTGGGGTGTCATTTTACATATACCCATGCTGGGTGAAAAAAATATCTTGGCAAAAGACAACTTTTACCATTTTTTTATACAAAGTTGGCATTTGACCAAGATATTTTTCTCACCCAGCATGGGTATATGTAAAATGACACCCCAAAACACATTCCCCAACTTCTCCTGAGTACGGCGATACCAGATGTGTCACACTTTTTTGCTGCCAAGGTGGGCAAAGGGGCACATATTCCAAAGTGCACCTTTCGGATTTCACCGGTAATTTTTTACACATTTTGATTGCAAAGTTCTTCTCACACATATGGGCCCCTAAATTGCCAGGGCAGTATAACTACGCCACAAGTGACCCCATTTTGGAAAGAAGACACCCCAAGGTATTCCGTGAGGGGCATGGCGAGTTCCTAGAATTTTTTTTTTTTTGTCACAAGTTAGCGGAAAATGATGATTTTTTTTTTTCTCTTTTTTCCTTACAAAGTCTCATATTCCACTAACTTGCGACAAAAAATAAAAAATTCTAGGAACTCGCCATGCCCCTCACGGAATACCTTGGGGTGTCTTCTTTCCAAAATGGGGTCACTTGTGGCGTAGTTATACTGCCCTGGCAATTTAGGGGCCCATATGTGTGAGAAGTACTTTGCAATCAAAATCTGTAAAAAATGACCGGTGAAATCCGAAAGGTGCACTTTGGAATATGTGCCCCTTTGCCCACCTTGGCAGCAAAAAAGTGTCACACATCTGGTATCGCCATACTCAGGAGAAGTTGGGGAATGTGTTTTGGGGTGTCATTTTACATATAACCATGCTGGATGAGAGAAATATCTTGGCAAAAGACAACTTTTCAAATTTTTTTATACAAAGTTGGCATTTGACCAATATATTTTTCTCACCCAGCATGGGTATATGTAAAATGACACCCCAAAACACATTCCCCAACTTCTCCTGAGTACGGCGATACCACATGTGTGACACTTTTTTGCTGCCAAGGTGGGCAAAGGGGCACATATTCCAAAGTGCACCTTTCGGATTTCGCAGGCCATTTTTTACACATTTTGATTGCAAAGTACTTCTCACACATATGGGCCCCTAAATTGCCAGGGCAGTATAACTACGCCACAAGTGACCCCATTTTGGAAAGAAGACACCCCAAGGTATTCCGTGAGGGGCATGGCGAGTTCCTAGAATTTTTTTTTTTTTTGTCACAAGTTAGCGGAAAATGATGATTATTTTTTTTTTCTCTTTTTTCCTTACAAAGTCTCATATTCCACTAACTTGCGACAAAAAATAAAAAATTCTAGGAACTCGCCATGCCCCTCACGGAATACCTTGGGGTGTCTTCTTTCCAAAATGGGGTCACTTGTGGCGTAGTTATACTGCCCTGGCAATTTAGGGGCCCTAATGTGTGAGAAGTACTTTGCAATCAAAATGTGTAAAAAATGGCCTGCGAAATCCGAAAGGTGCACTTTGGAATATGTGCCCCTTTGCCCACCTAGGCTGCAAAAAAGTGTCACACATCTGGTATCGCCGTACTCAGGAGAAGTTGGGGAATGTGTTTTGGGGTGTCATTTTACATATACCCATGCTGGGTGAGAGAAATATCCTGGCAAAAGACAACTTTTCCAATTTTTTTATACAAAGTTGGCATTTGACCAAGATATTTATCTCACCCAGCATGGGTATATGTAAAATGACACCCCAAAACACATTCCCCAACTTCTCCTGAGTACGGCGATACCAGATGTGTGACACTTTTTTGCAGCCTAGGGGCGCAAAGCAGCCCAAATTCCTTTTAGGAGGGCATTTTTAGACATTTGGATCCCAGACTTCTTCTCACGCTTTAGGGCCCCTAAAAAGCCAGGGCAGTATAAATACCCCACATGTGACCCCACTTTGGAAAGAAGACACCCCAAGGTATCCAATAAGGGGCCTGGCAAGTTCATAGAATTTTTCTTTTTTTTGCATAAGTTAGCGGAAATTGATTTTTTTTTTTTCTCACAAAGTCTCACTTTCCGCTAACTTGGGACAAAAATTTAAATCTTTCATGGACTCAATATGCCCCTCAGCGAATACCTTGGGGTGTCTTCTTTCTGAAATGGGGTCAGTTGTGGGGTGTTTGTACTGCCCTGGCATTTGAGGGTCTCCGCAATCATTACATGTATGGCCAGCATTAAGAGTTTCTGCTATTCTCCTTATATTGAGCATACAGGTAATGAGATTTTTTTTTCCGTTCAGCCTCTGGGCTGAAAGAAAAAAATTAACGGCACAGATTTATTCATTCGCATCGATCAATGTGGATGAAAAAATCTCTGCCAAAAAAAAAAAGGAGGGGAAAGGCGTCTGCCAGGACATAGGAGCTCGGCCCTACATCCATACCCACTTAGCTCGTATGCCCTGGCAAACCCGATTTCTCCATTCACATCAATCGATGTGGATGAATAAATCATTGCCGGGATTTTTTATATTTTTTTTACATACAAAGTGTTTGCCAAAGCATAGGAACGCCGCCTCCTCCTCAGCTCGTATGCTTCGGCAAACGTATCTGTTACTGCAGAGGAGAAATCTCGTCTTGCAGCGCCGCATACACCGACTTGCGTGTAATCTGACAGCAGCGCAATGCTTCTGTCAGAATGCACATCGGTGCTGCAGCTAGTCGATCGGTTGGTCCACCTGGAAGGTAAAAAAACTAAAAGAAAAAACCAGGCCGCAACGCAATAATTTTATTAACTTTGCAACAGAACATATAAACTTTAACTTTTTTAACTGAACATTAACCTTTTTGCTTACTGGTGTTTTTTTTTTTTTTTTACCTTTATAGAACAAACCTCTCCTTCCCCATGGGTCAATGTGCAAAGCGCAAATCGCCCAAAGATGTGGCGAAGTGCGTTATGCACTTTGTCCCATGTGAAAGGAGACGTTTGCAGCAGCTGTATGAGTGAATGGGCCCTAATAGCCCTGTGTGCCTGTCCTGGTAAGATGATCCCTATGCTAGGTGTACCTGTGTGTGGTACTTCCGGAAACACTCTCCAAAGCATAGGGCAGGGTGGTCAGGACAGTCAGGACAGAAATAGCGGGTGTCACGCCTTATTCCACTCCTGCTACAGACACGACATCTTTTTCGGGGTGACGGTTGGGTTGAGGTACCAGGAACGACATTGGGGAAATGTCGCTCGTGTAGACGGCTAACTACACTGGTGGATGGGGCCACGGAACCTCCTGGATACAGGAGGTTCTCGATGATCTCTTCCTGAAATTTGAGGAAGGATCCAGTTCTCCCAGCCTTACTGTAGAGAACAAAACTATTGTACTGAGCCAATTGAATCAAATATACAGACACCTTCTTATACCAGCGTCTTGTTCTGCGGGAAACTAAATACGGAGACAACATCTGGTCATTGAAGTCCACCCCTCCCATGAGCAAATTATAGTCGTGGACTGAGAGGGGCTTTTCAATGACACGGGTTGCTCGCTCAATTTGTATTGTCGTGTCTGCGTGAATGGAGGAGAGCATGTAAACGTCACGCTTGTCTCTCCATTTCACCACGAGCAGTTCTTCGTTACACAGTGCGGCCCTCTGCCCCCTTGCAAGACGGGTGGTAACGAGCCGTTGGGGGAAGCCCGCGCGACTAGTTCGCGCGGTACCACAGGCGCCAATCCGTTCTAGAAACAAATGCCTAAAGAGGGCCACACTTGTGTAAAAATTGTCCACATAAAGATGGTACCCCTTGCCGAATAAGGGTGACACCAAGTCCCAAACTGTCTTCCCACTGCTCCCCAGGTAGTCAGGGCAACCGACCGGCTCCGGGGTCTGATCTTTTCCCTCATAGATCCGAAATTTGTGGGTATAGCCTGTGGCCCTTTCACAGAGCTTATACAATTTGACCCCATACAGGGCGCGCTTGCTTGGGATGTATTGTTTGAAGCCAAGGCGCCCGGTAAAATGTATCAGGGACTCGTCTACGCAGATGTTTTGCTCTGGGGTATAAATATCTGCAAATTTCTGGTTGAAATGGTCTATGAGGGGCCGAATTTTGTGGAGCCGGTCAAAAGCAGGGTGGCCTCTGGGACGGGAGGCGGTGTTGTCACTAAAGTGCAGGAAACGCAGGATGGCCTCAAAACGTGCCCTGGACATAGCAGCAGAGAACATGGGCATGTGATGAATCGGGTTCGTGGACCAATATGACCGCAATTCATGCTTTTTTGTCAGGCCCATGTTGAGGAGGAGGCCCAGAAAAGTTTTAAGTTCGGAAACTTGGACTGGTTTCCACCGGAAAGGCTGGGCATAAAAGCTTCCTGGGTTAGCGGTGATAAATTGTGTGGCATACCGGTTTGTCTCTGCCACAACTAAGTCTAAGAGCTCCGCAGTCAAGAACAGCTCAAAAAATCCCAGGGCCGAACCGATCTGAGCTGTCTCAACCCGAACTCCAGACTGGGCAGTGAAAGGGAAAACTACAGGTGCGGCTGAAGTTGGGGACTGCCAATCAGGGTTTGCCAGCACCTCTGGGATTCTAGGGGCTCTACGGGCACGTCTTTGCGGTGGCTGCGACGGGGTCACTACTGCACGTGCCACCGTACCAGCTTCAACTGCCCTTCTGGTGCTCGCTACTTCACCATGTTCTACGGCAGTGCTGGTACTAGGTCCAGGGAGGGCTGGGCTGCTGGTGTATGCCTCACCACGTAATCCGACAGCACCAGCCCCACTCTGCTGCTCTTGAAGCGGATCCTGCGCAACCTGCGGTCTAGCGACACGGGGCCGGGTACGCCTGGTGGTATCAGGGACCTCAGCCTCCTCGTCCGAACTTTGGGTCAGAGAGCCACTGCTTTCTACAGGTTCGTATTCTGACCCGCTGGATTCATCAGATGAGGGTTCCCACTCCTCATCCGACTGGGTCAGAAGCCTGTAGGCCTCTTCAGAAGCATGTGGGCAACTAAATTTAGGGGTATTCCCTGAGACTACCCAAGAAAAAAAAGCAAGCCTGTCTTACAAAGGGGAGGCTAGCGAAGTACCGGAGGCCGCTGCGGTTGATAAAAAATATCAAAACTGATTTTTTTATCGCCGCAGTGCGTGTAAAGTGATTGTGCAGTGATCAAAAAAAAAAATTTTTTTTGTCACTGCGGTGGGGCGGGCGTGGGTGAACGCACGTGTGGGCGACCGATCAGGCCTGATCGGGCAAACACTGCGTTTTGGGTGGAGGGAGAACTAAAGTGACACTAGTACTATTATAGATCTGACCGTGATCAGTTTTGATCACTTCCAGATACTATAAAAGTACAAATGCTGATTAGCGATACGCTAATCAGCGAATAACGGACTGCGGTGCGGTGGGCTGGGCGCTAACTGATCCCTAAACTACCTAACCAAGGGGCCTAAACTATACTGAAACCTAACAGTCAATAACAGTGAAAAAAAATGTGACAGTTTGCACTGATCACTTTTTTCCTTTCACTTGTGATTGACAGGGGCGATCAAAGGGGTGATCAAAGGGTTAATTGGGGTTCAGGGGGGTGATCAGGGGCTAAAGTGTAGTGTTTGGTGTACTCACTGTGAAGCCTGCTCCTCTGCTGGATCCAACCGACGAAAAGAACCAGCAGAGGAGCAGGGCAGCCATATATCAGATCATATTTACAAATATGATCTGTTATCTGGCACTGTGATTGGATTTTTTAAAAATCAGCAACCTGCCAGCCACGATCATTGGCTGGCAGGTTGCTGACGAAATACTTCTCGACGAAATGCCGACCCGAACTGCGCATGCGCAGGCCAGCAAAGCGCGTCATCTCGCGTCTCGCGAGATGACGCGTATATGCGTGACTGTGCACAGCGCTGCCGCCTCCGGACCGCACATCTGCGTTAGGCGGTCCGGAGGCGGTTAAAGGGAGCCTGTCACCTAATCTGACCCTTTTAGACCACTCGGATCAGATTATAGACTCCTTTGCCATCATTACAATGGTACCTTTATTTGTTCTGTCTCTCGCCGAGATCTTAAAAAAAATGACTTTTCAAACTTATGCTAATGAGCTTCGGCAAGTGCCCAGGGGCGGCGTTACTGCAGCAAGCGCCCAGGCACCTCGGCAATGTGCCCATAAAACCACACCTCTTTCACCCCTCTGGCCCGCCCTTGTTTCCTATTATTACCTCCTCCTCTTCCTCCCAGATCTCGCACCTGCGCCGCTCCACACTTCTCCCGCACTTGTGCACTACTGCGCCCATTATGGGCACAGGAACAGGTAGTTGGACTGCACATGCACCGGTGGCACAGGCGCGAGACCTGGGATGGAGAGGGGGAGGTAATAATAGGAAACAAGGGTGGACCAAAGAAGTGAAAGAGGTGTGGTTTTCTGGGCACATCACCGAGGGGCCTGGGCACTTTCTGCAGTAACGCTGCCCCTGGGCACTTGCCGAAGCTCATTAGCATAAGTTTGAAAAGTCATTTTTTTAAAAGATCTCGGCAAGGGACAGAACAAATAAAGGTACCATTGTAATGAGGGCAAATGAGTGTATAACCTGATCTGAGCGGTTACCTTGCTGTCTCTCTCTCACTGTGGCCATGCAAATCCTCCTTTTTTAGTTCTTGCTTGCTTGCATCTCTGGAGCTCGGGTACTAGACCGAGGCTCCAAGGCTTGGACCTGTAGTATATGGGAGAGGAGCACATGGAGACTGCTTCTTCTTCCTCCTTTTCTACAAGTACTCTAACTGGAATCTTCTGGAACCAGGTGGTGGAGCCAGCCCACACTCTAAGCTCCAGAGAAGGTTGGGCCATGAAAGTTAACTTTGGCCATGCCTGTATAATGCTGCAACATAGTGAGTATACAGTACAAAGGATTAACATTACAGACATTATATAACAAACCAAACATTGCAGATAACCCCAGGTCTGGAGAACTGCAATTCTTGTATTATATATAAGAGATGCTGCTTTGGTTCATACAAGGGAAACATTTAGCAGGAAGCTGAACTCATCTAAGCATTGCCATGAGCCTGTGCATCTAAATGATACGGACAGTAAAAATGGGAAGTAAAATGCGCAGCTGTTGCTGAGCTATAAGCCCAGTCATTTAAGTCTTATTTTACAAGTATGACTTTCAGCAGTGACAGTAAAATGCTACTGGATTAAACTATTCTGTACGATAAAAAATAACGGCTCCAGGCCTGGATAATAGCTCCATCCGCATGCTGCACCACTTCTCTTTTACTTTGTCCCTGAACACTTTACCAGGTTCTCCACATGAGGCTTGTTCTTCTTCTGTCCGTGTTCAATCTGAGCCATCATTTAATTTTCTCTTCAGTTGGGTTTCTGGGCTTTCAACACATTTGAAAAAAATAATGATGCCACCAGTATAGAGATATTTAAAGGGCAAGTTGGGGGTAAAGAGCCAATATTTTCACGCTGCCAATTACATAGGCTTGAGAAAACACAGTAATCAATCAGTGCAGGTGATCAATGAGCCTTGGGTGCCCATGACCTGTGATCTAGTGATCCCTCTGAACAGGCAGGATATGTTTGAAGTGCCCTGCTCAATCATAAAAAAAACATAATGGGATTCTGATTGTTGGTAGAGGCTTCAAAGACAATACTGGAGTTTGAGGAGTCAAGTAACCCACTGGACACCAGATATTAATTAATGCTTCCACTACCTTATACTACCAGGAAGGCTATTGAACCTTTCTCAATCTAAGACCATCAGGATTGCTGAAATTAAAACCTTCTGACAACCAGCAAGCCCGACACTACTGTAGACCACCAGGGTAATCAAGAGAAACTTCTTCACCCTATGACATATAATAACTGATAAACCACCCCAGATCATTAGGGCTACTATTGTTACATGTGAAACCATTTCATTTCACCAGAAATATTTACTATTATTAACTCTCAAGATTCTGTCTGCACAGAGGGCGTAGAGGGAAAGGTGCGCCGTATGGTTTTTGGAAGGCAGATCTTGCTAGACTGGTTTTTTTGACACCATGTCCCATTTGAAGCCCCCTGATGCACCCCTAGAGTAGAAACTCCATAAAAGTGACCCCATCTAAAAAACTACACCCCTCAAGATATTCAAAACGGATTTTTACAAACTTTGTTAACCCTTTAGGTGTTCCACAAGACAGTTTAAAAATTTCACTTTTTTGGCAGATCTCCATTTTAATAATTTTTTTCCAGTTACAAAGCAAGGGTTAGCAGCCAAACAAAATGCTATATTTATTGCCCCGATTCTGTAGTTTGCAGAAACACCCCATATGTGGCTGTAAACTACTGTACGGGCACTTGGTAGGGTGCAGAAGGAAAGGAATGCCATAAGGTTTTGGAAGGCAGATTTTGCTTGACCGTTTTTCTTGACACAATGTCCCATTTGAAGCCCCCCTGATGCACCCCTAAAGTAGAAACTCCAAAAAACGTACCCCATTTTAGAAACTACGGGATAGGGCGGCAGTATTGTTGGTACTAGTTTAGGGTACATATGATTTTTGGTAGCTCTATATTAAATTTTTTGTGAGGCAAGGTAACAAGAAATAGCTGTTTTGGCACCGTTTTTATTTTTTGTTATTTTCAGCATTCATCTGACAGGTTAGATCATGTAATATTTTTATAGAGCAGGTTGTCACGGATGTGGCGATACCTAATATGTATACCATTTTTTGATTTATGTAAGTTTTACACAATGATTTCATTTTTTAAACAAAAAAAATCATGTTTTAGTGTCTCCATATTCTGAGAGCCATAGTTTTTTCAGTTTTTGGGAAAATATCTTGAGTAGGGTAGGATTTTTGCGGTATGAGATGAGGGTTTGATTGGCACTATTTTGGGGTGCGTATTACTTTTTGATCGCTTGCTATTACACTTTTTGTGATGTAAGGTGACCAAAAATGGCTTTTTTGACACTGTTTTTTTTTTTTTTTACGGTGTTCACCTGAGGGTTTAGATCATGTAATATTTTTATAGAGAGTGTTGTCACGGACGCGGCGATACCTAATATGTATACTATTTTTTTTTATTTATGTAAGTTTTACACAATGATTTATTTTTAAAACAAAAAAAATTATGTTGTAGTGTCTCCATAGTCTGAGAGCCATAGTTTTTTCAGTTTTTGGGCAAATATCTTGGGTAGGGTATGATTTTTGCGGGATGAGATAATGGTTTGATTGGCACTATTTTGGGGTGTGTATGACTTTTTGATCGCTTGCTATTGAACTTTTTGTGATGTAAGGTGACAAAAAATAGCTTTTTTTACACTTTTTTTTTTTTTACGGTATTCACCTGAGGGGTTAGGTCATGTGATATTTTTATAGAGCAGGTTATTACGGACGCGATGCAGAGTTTTTGGGCGATTATCTTAGGTAGACTCTCATTTTTTGCGGGATGAGATGACGGTTTGATTGGTACTATTTTGGCGTACATACAAATTTTTTGATCACTTTTCTTACCTTTTTTGGGAAGTAAGGGGGGCAAAATTTCAATTTCATCATAGTTTTTTATTTTTTATTTTTATGGCGTTCCCCTTTCGGGTAAAGTAACATGACCGTTTTATAGATCAGGTCGTTACGGACGCGGTGATATCAAACATGTGTAGTGTATTTTTTTCATTTTTAATCAGTGATAAATGTGTTTTTCGATTTTTACTTTTTTTCCCTTTTTTTTTAAAACTTTTTTTGACCCAGACCCACTTGGTTCTTGAAGATCCAGTGGGTCTGATGTCTGTATAATACATTACAGTACACTATATAGTGTATTGTACTGTATTTTACTTACACTTTGAACAGATCTATGCCTTTAGCACAGATCTGTTCAGCACCATGGACAGCAGGATGCCTGAGAAGGCGTCCTGTTGCCATGGGAACCTTCCCCGTCTGCCACAACTGAGCAGACGGGGAAGGGGAAGGAGGGGATTTCCCTCCCTCTGTCACCCCATCCTGTCTGGGGGCTGCAAAGGCACAGCAGCCCCCCGATGGGAGAGGGAGGGAGCTCCCTGACTGTTGACCCTTTCCTTACCGCGGTCCGTACGGTCTGCACAGATGTCAGCCGTTTATACCAGAGTGTCAGCAATGTCGTAGACATGAATGGAGGGCGGGTGTGCTCTCCGGGATTTTTCGGGCTCCGTTCTAAGCATAGGCGCGGATGGGAATAACCCTTTAATAATGATCAAACATAATAAATATATCTTATCCTATTAACAAAACTATAACTCACTGGAGAAGCTATAAAGGCCCTGTGTAGTAGACTAGCTTCTAAGCACTTGTCAACAGCATCTCAGAGCCAGAGAAATAATTAACTTAATGAACTAATCTTTAATTCATGAGACCTCAGCACAGAGCCCCAATCAAACCCCCAATGTTAATCAGATCTCAGCTCAGACCTTCAATGTTAATAAGAACCCCAATTAGACCTCAGATCAGACCCCTATGTTAATAAGACCCCCATTCAAATACTCAGATTAGACCCCCAATGTTAGAACCCCTATTCAGACCTCCTATCCGACTCCCATGTTAATAAGACCCTATTCAAACACTCAGATCAGACCACCAATGTTAAGACCTCCTTTCTGACCTCAGATCAAAGAATAAATCAACCTATCTCTCCTGCTCCGGATGCCACCACTGCAGAGATCCAGTGCTCTTTCGGCTTTTCTTGCTGTGTGCTGTGCTGTGACCCGACGCCACAAAACATTAGGTCATGCTGTGCTCGAGTCACAGCACTGCGCGGAGCCGACAGAAGAAGGCCAGGAAGCAGTGAATACAGAGCCCTGGAAGCGCTGCATTCTCCACTTCCCGTTCCTCCTGTACTAATGAGTGCTTCCATAATGGAAGTGCTCATTCGTATTCAACTCATAAGACGCACTGACATTTTCCCCCCACTTTGGGAGAAAAAAGTGCATTTATAGGGTGAAAAAAACTGGTCCCTGTCTGCAGACAACTTGGGCTTTGACTGTGCTCCGTAATACAGTTTCTAGCTGAACTAGAACCTTCTAGTGGGAGGGGTGGAATGGAGAAGCACAGCCTAAATGGAAACAATGCTATAATTTCTGTATATCATAAACTTGTATAGAGCTTCAATGCAAGTATATGGGAATGACAATGTTTTTCTAGACATAAACAAGTCTTCAGCCATAAACAACAGAACTAAACCAGACAGTCAGAAGGTCAGTGTGTCTGTTTTTTTCCCTTCAAAACTTTGCATAGGTAGGAAGTCATAAAGTCTCTCAGTATTAGCTGGCTATGCATTAACCATTTCAAAAGTGCAGTGCACCTATAGTGTAATAACAGTGCAAATCAACAGGATATTTTACAATAAACATATAAATGTAGTTCAGCATTATGAAACGGTATAAGTTCACAGAACAGCATAAATCTCAATGCAGGTTAACCCTTCAAAGTGCAATAAAGTAGGTAGTTGATGGCTTTGTATAGTAGCAATAACGGCAAATAGCCATAGTCCAAAGTACCCTTGCTCCAGGGCACTGCACTTCTCCCCTACATAATATTTATTGTAAATTACTTTCTGTTTGTTCTACCTATTAGAGGGGTCCTAAGTAGAGTTGAGCGAACACCTGGATGTTCGGGTTCGAGAAGTTCGGCCGAACTTCCCGGAAATGTTCGGGTTCGGGATCCGAACCCGATCCGAACTTCGTCCCGAACCCGAACCCCATTGAAGTCAATGGGGACCCGAACTTTTCGGTACTAAAAAGGCTGTAAAACAGCCCAGGAAAGGGCTAGAGGGCTGCAAAAGGCAGCAACATGTAGGTAAATCCCCTGCAAACAAATGTGGATAGGGAAATGAATTAAAATAAAAATTAAATAAATAAAAATTAACCAAAATCAATTGGAGAGAGGTCCCATAGCAGAGAATCTGGCTTCACGTCACCCACCACTGTAAGAGTCCATTTTCATAAATTTAGGCCCAGCACCCAGGCAGAGGAGAGAGGTCCCGTAACAGACAATCTGGCTTCATGTCAGCAGAGAATCAGTCTTCATATCATAGCAGAGAATCAGGCTTCACGTCAGCCACCAATGCAACAGTCCATTGTCAGATATTTAGGCCCAGCACCCAGGCAGAGGAGAGAGGTCCCGTAACAGACAATCTTGCTTCATGTCAGCAGAGAATCAGTCTTCATATCATAGCAGAGAATCAGGCTTCACGTCAGCCACCAATGCAACAGTCCATTGTCAGATATTTAGGCCCAGCACCCAGGCAGAGGAGAGAGGTCCCGTAACAGACAATCAGGCTTCACGTCAGCCACCAGTGCAACAGTCCATTGGCATATATTTAGGCCCAGCACCCAGGCAGAGGAGAGAGGTCCCGTAACAGAGAATCTGGCTTCATGTCAGCAGAGAATCAGTCTGCATGTCATAGCAGAGAATCAGGCTTCACGTCAGCCACCACTGCAACAGTCCATTGTCATAAATTTAGGCCAAGCACCCAGGCAGAGGAGAGAGGTCCCGTAACAGACAATCTGGCTTCATGTCAGCAGAGAATCAGTCTTCATATTATAGCAGAGAATCAGGCTTCACGTCACCCACCACTGTAAGAGTCCATTTTCATAAATTTAGGCCCAGCACCCAGGCAGAGGAGAGAGGTCCCGTAACAGACAATCTGGCTTCATGTCAGCAGAGAATCAGTCTTCATATCATAGCAGAGAATCAGGCTTCACGTCACCCACCACTGTAAGAGTCCATTTTCATAAATTTAGGCCCAGCATCCAGGCAGAGGAGAGAGGTCCCGTAACAGACAATCTGGCTTCATGTCAGCAGAGAATCAGTCTTCATATCATAGCAGAGAATCAGGCTTCACGTCAGCCACCAATGCAACAGTCCATTGTCAGATATTTAGGCCCAGCACCCAGGCAGAGGAGAGAGGTCCCGTAACAATCAGGCTTCACGTCAGCCACCAGTGCAACAGTCCATTGGCATATATTTAGGCCCAGCACCCAGGCAGAGGAACGAGGTCCCGTAACAGAGAATCTGGCTTCATGTCAGCAGAAAATTAGTCTGCATGTCATAGCAGAGAATCAGGCTTCACGTCACCCAACATTGGAACAGTCCATTGGCATATATTTAGGCCCCGGCACCCAGACAGAGGAGAGGTTCATTCAAATTTGGGTAGCCTCGCAATATAATGGTAAAATGAAAATAAAAATAGGATTGAATGAGGAAGTGCCCTGGAGTACAATAATATATGGTTAAGGGGAGGTAGGTAATGTCTAATCTGGACAAGGGACGGACAGGTCCTGTGGGATCCATGCCTGGTTCATTTTTATGAACGTCAGCTTGTCCACATTGGCTGTAGACAGGCGGCTGCGTTTGTCTGTAATGACACCCCCTGCCGTGCTGAATACACGTTCAGACAAAACGCTGGCCGCCGGGCAGGCCAGCACCTCCAAGGCATAAAAGGCTAGCTCTGGCCACGTGGACAATTTAGAGACCCAGTAGTTGAATGGGGCCGAACCATCAGTCAGTACGTGGAGGGGTGTGCACACGTACTGTTCCACCATGTTAGTGAAATGTTGCCTCCTGCTAACACGTTGCGTATCAGGTGGTGGTGCAGTTAGCTGTGGCGTGTTGACAAAACTTTTCCACATCTCTGCCATGCTAACCCTGCCCTCAGAGGAGCTGGCCGTGACACAGCTGCCTTGGCGACCTCTTGCTCCTCCTCTGCCTTGGCCTTGGGCTTCCACTTGTTCCCCTGTGACATTTGGGAATTCTCTCAGTAGCGCGTCTACCAACGTGCGCTTGTACTCGCGCATCTTCCTATCACGCTCCAGTGCAGGAAGTAAGGTGGGCACATTGTCTTTGTAGCGTGGATCCAGCAGGGTGGCAACCCAGTAGTCCGCACACGTTAAAATGTGGGCAACTCTGCTGTCGTTGCGCAGGCACTGCAGCATGTAGTCGCTCATGTGTGCCAGGCTGCCCAGGGGTAAGGACAAGCTGTCCTCTGTGGGAGGCGTATCGTCATCGTCCTGCCTTTCCCCCCAGCCACGCACCAGTGATGGACCCGAGCTGCGTTGGGTGCCACCCCGCTGTGACCATGCTTCATCCTCATCCTCCTCCACCTCCTCCTCATCCTCGTCCTCCTCGTCCTCCAGTAGTGGGCCCTGGCTGGCCACATTTGTACCTGGCCTCTGCTGTTGCCAAAAACCTCCCTCTGAGTCACTTCGAAGAGACTGGCCTGAAAGTGCTAAAAATGACCCCTCTTCCTCCTCCTCCTCCTGGGCCACCTCCTCTTCCATCATCGCCCTAAGTGTTTTCTCAAGGAGACATAGAAGTGGTATTGTAACGCTGATAACGGCGTCATCGCCACTGGCCATGTTGGTGGAGTACTCGAAACAGCGCAACAGGGCACACAGGTCTCGCATGGAGGCCCAGTCATTGGTGGTGAAGTGGTGCTGTTCTGTAGTGCGACTGACCCGTGCGTGCTGCAGCTGAAACTCCACTATGGCCTGCTGCTGCTCGCACAGTCTGTCCAGCATGTGCAAGGTGGAGTTCCACCTGGTGGGCACGTCGCATATGAGGCGGTGAGCGGGAAGGCCTGAAGTTACGCTGTAGCGCAGACAGGCGAGCAGCAGCAGGATGTGAACGCCGGAAGCGCGAACAGACGGCCCGCACTTTATGCAGCAGCTCTGACATGTCGGGGTAGTTGTGAATGAACTTCTGCACCACCAAATTCAGCACATGCGCCAAGCAAGGGATGTGCGTCAAACTGGCTAGTCCCAGAGCTGCAACGAGATTTCGCCCATTATCACACACCACCAGGCCGGGCTTGAGGCTCACCGGCAGCAACCACTCGTCGGTCTGTTGTTCTATACCCTGCCACAACTCCTGTGCGGTGTGGGGCCTGTCCCCCAAACATATGAGTTTCAGAATGGCCTGCTGACGTTTACCCCGGGCTGTGCTGAAGTTGGTGGTGAAGGTGTGTGGCTGACTAGATGAGCAGGTGGAAGAAGAGGAGGAGGAAGTCGAGTAGGAGGAGGTGGCAACAGGAGGCAAAGAATGTTGCCCTGCGATCCTTGGCGGCGGAAGGACGTGCGCCAAACAGCTCTCCGCCTGGGGCCCAGCTGCCACTACATTTACCCAGTGTGCAGTTAGGGAGATATAGCGTCCCTGGCCGTGCTTACTGGTCCACGTATCTGTGGTTAGGTGGACCTTGCCACAGATGGCGTTGCGCAGTGCACACTTGATTTTATCGGATACTTGGTTGTGCAGGGAAGGCACGGCTCTCTTGGAGAAGTAGTGCCGGCTGGGAACAACATACTGTGGGACAGCAAGCGACATGAGCTGTTTGAAGCTGTCTGTGTCCACCAGCCTAAATGACAGCATTTCATAGGCCAGTAGTTTAGAAATGCTGGCATTCAGGGCCAGGGATCGAGGGTGGCTAGGTGGGAATTTACGCTTTCTCTCAAATGTTTGTGAGATGGAGAGCTGAACGCTGCCGTGTGACATGGTTGAGATGCTTGGTGACGGAGGTGGTGGTGGTGTTGGTGGTACATCCCCTGTTTGCTGGGCGGCAGGTGCCAACGTTCCTCCAGAGGCGGAGGAAGAGGCCGAGGCGGCAGCAGCAGAAGAGGCCGAGGCGGCAGCAGCAGAAGAGGTAGCAGGGGGAGCCTGAGTGACTTCCTTGGTTTTAAGGTGTTTACTCCACTGCAGTTCATGCTTTGCATGCAGGTGCCTGGTCATGCAGGTTGTGCTCAGGTTCAGAACGTTAATGCCTCGCTTCAGGCTCTGATGGCACAGCGTGCAAACCACTCGGGTCTTGTCGTCAGCACATTGTTTGAAGAAGTGCCATGCCAGGGAACTCCTTGAAGCTGCCTTTGGGGTGCTCGGTCCCAGATGGCGGCGGTCAGTAGCAGGCGGAGTCTCTTGGCGGCGGGTGTTCTGCTTTTGCCCACTGCTCCCTCTTTTGCTACGCTGTTGGCTCGGTCTCACCACTGCCTCTTCCTCCGAACTGTGAAAGTCAGTGGCACGACCTTCATTCCATGTGGGGTCTAGGACCTCATCGTCCCCTGCATCGTCTTCCACCCAGTCTTGATCCCTGACCTCCTGTTCAGTCTGCACACTGCAGAAAGACGCAGCAGTTGGCACCTGTGTTTCGTCATCATCAGAGACATGCTGAGGTGGTATTCCCATGTCCTCATCATCAGGAAACATAAGTGGTTGTGCGTCAGTGCATTCTATGTCTTTCACCGCTGGGGAAGGGCTAGGTGGATGCCCTTGGGAAACCCTGCCAGCGGAGTCTTCAAACAGCATAAGAGACTGCTGCATAACTTGAGGCTGAGACAGTTTCCCTGGTATGCATGGGGGTGATGTGACAGACTGATGGGGTTGGTTTTCAGGCGCCATCTGTGCGCTTTCTGCAGAAGACTGGGTGGGAGATAATGTGAACGTGCTGGATCCACTGTCGGCCACCCAATTGACTAATGCCTGTACCTGCTCAGGCCTTACCATCCTTAGAACGGCATTGGGCCCCACCATATATCGCTGTAAATTCTGGCGGCTACTGGGACCTGAGGTAGTTGGTACACTAGGACGTGTGGATGTGGCAGAACGGCCACGTCCTCTCCCAGCACCAGAGGGTCCACTAACACCACCACGACCATGTCCACGTCCGCGTCCCTTACTAGATGTTTTCCTCATTGTTATCGTTCACCACAACAACAAAAATATTATTTGGCCCAATGTATTGTATTCAAATTCAGCTGAATATAAATTTGAGGCCTAGTATTTAGGCGCTGGGTGACCGGTATGGATTTACTGACAGAATTAGACTTGGAAATGCACAGTAGCGTGTGTGTGAAGTTATTCTGAATGACCCTATGTGCACCTTGAATATTATATACCCTTTTAGGGATAGATTTCAAATAGCTCTGATATAGCAGAAACCACTAAATTATGAAATTGCTAAATTGGGAATTGTATTTCAACCCAGAACAAAAAATGTGCTTTGACGGACACTAAATAAGTACTTGCCCAGCCACAACAGTACAGCGGTAACGACAGATTTAGCGGGATATAAATTTGAGGCCTAGTATTTAGGCGCTGGGTGACCGGTATGGATTTACTGACAGAATTAGACTTGGAAATGCACAGTAGCGTGTGTGTGAAGTTATTCTGAATGACCCTATGTGCACCTTGAATATTATATACCCTTTTAGGGATAGATTTCAAATAGCTCTGATATAGCAGAAACCACTAAATTATGAAATTGCTAAATTGGGAATTGTATTTCAACCCAGAACAAAAAATGTGCTTTGACGGACACTAAATAACTTGCCCAGCCAGAACAGTACAGCGGTAACGACAGATTTAGCGGGATATAAATTTGAGGCCTAGTATTTAGGCGCTGGGTGACCGGTATGGATTTACTGACAGAATTAGACTTGGAAATGCACAGTAGCGTGTGTGTGAAGTTATTCTGAATGACCCTATGTGCACCTTGAATATTATATACCCTTTTAGGGATAGATTTCAAATAGCTCTGATATAGCAGAAACCACTAAATTATGAAATTGCTAAATTGGGAATTGTATTTCAACCCAGAACAAAAAATGTGCTTTGACGGACACTAAATAACTTGCCCAGCCACAACAGTACAGCGGTAACGACAGATTTAGCGGGATATAAATTTGAGGCCTAGTATTTAGGCGCTGGGTGACCGGTATGGATTTAGTGACAGAATTAGACTTGGAAATGCACAGTAGCGTGTGTGTGAAGTTATTCTGAATGACCCTATGTGCACCTTGAATATTATATACCCTTTTAGGGATAGATTTCAAATAGCTCTGATATAGCAGAAACCACTAAATTATGAAATTGCTAAATTGGGAATTGTATTTCAACCCAGAACAAAAAATGTGCTTTGACGGACACTAAATAAGTACTTGCCCAGCCAGAACAGTACAGCGGTAACGACAGATTTAGCGGGATATAAATTTGAGGCCTAGTATTTAGGCGCTGGGTGACCGGTATGGATTTACTGACAAAATTAGACTGGGATATGGCCAAAAAATAACCACACTATTGCTGGTTAAATGCACTTGGTGTGACAGCTTGACCAACCACACTACTGAGGGTTAAATGCACTTGGTGACAGGCGCAGCTTGCCCCTGATGTAGTATATGGCAAAAAAATGAACAGACTATTGCTGGTTAAATGCACTTGGTGTGACAGCTTGACCAACCACACTACTGAGGGTTAAATGCACTTGGTGACGGGCGCAGCTTGCCCCTGATGTAGTATATGGCCAAAAAATGAACAGACTATTGCTGGTTAAATGCACTTGGTGTGACAGCTTGACCAAACACACTACTGAGGGTTAAATGCACTTGGTGTCGGGCGCAGCTTGCCCCTGATGTAGTATATGGCCAAAAAATAAACAGACTATTGCTGGTTAAATGCACTTGGTGTGACAGCTTCACCCTGATGTAGGCTTTAGCCAAAAAACAACCACACCATTGAGGGTTAAATGCACTTGGTGACAGGCGCAGCTTGCCCCTGATGTAGTATATGGCCAAAAAATAACAGACTATTGCTGGTTAAATGCACTTGGTGTGACAGCTTCACCCTGATGTAGGCTTTAGCCAAAAAACAACCACACCATTGAGGGTTAAATGCACTTGGTCGCAGCTTGTGCTGGCGCACCACAAGACACAAAATGGCCGCCGATCACCCCAGAAAAAAGTGACTGACAAACGGTCTGGGCAGCCTAAAAACAGTGAGCAATTGAATTTCAGCAGCTCAATGACCCACAGCTGCAGATCGATCGATTAATCAAGTCCTTTGGAGGAGTTAATCTGCCTAATCTCGCCCTACTGTCGCAGCCGCAACCTCTCCCTACGCTAATCAGAGCAGAGTGACGGGCGGCGCTATGTGACTCCAGCTTAAATAGAGGCTGGGTCACATGGTGCTCTGGCCAATCACAGCCATGCCAATAGTAGGCATGGCTGTGACGGCCTCTTGGGGCAAGTAGTATGACGCTTGTTGATTGGCTGCTTTGCAGCCTTTCAAAAAGCGCCAAGAAAGCGTCACAAAAGCGCCAAGAAAGCGACGAACACCGAACCCGAACCCGGACTTTTACGAAAATGTCCGGGTTCGGGTCCGTGTCACGGACACCCCAAAATTCGGTACGAACCCGAACTATACAGTTCGAGTTCGCTCATCCCTAGTCCTAAGCAGGGGACATCCCTCTATAATGTTCATATACTTTAATAGGATATATCAAAATGGGTTGTGTTCAAAATTTCTAATCCCCATTTTGCCATTGGGAACAAAAATCATTAATGTGGATTCCCCAATTTACTGAGACAAAAGTGTTTCCTTGGAATACCACTTGAATATTGCTGTGAAAATATGCCATATGAAATAAAGCCAGGTTACATGGAAATTGCTTATCTCCTTGTCTGTGTCCTGTTCATGTATACAACCCTGTTATGTATGTAAAGCAGTCAAATTATGCTGCATTACTGTTTATACAATAATTTGCATATAATATGTCATATAACTCTGCAATAGTGGACCTCAGCAGTTTTTCTATAATGGTCCACTAATTCTTGAATTCTGTCAGCAATATTAATCAGTTCTGTTAGGATGTGAAGACAAAATAATGGCTTAGGTCTGTCAGCGACATCTTCATCTACTTTATTTAGAGTATTAGAGACAGGAAATTTAAAGAGAACAAGTACACTCCACTATTTTTTAAGCAAACCTATCAGTTTTTAAAGAAGAAGAGCGATCGAGCGGGGCACAGCCATAGCGGAATGGCGTATTGACTTAGGGGTAAGTGGTAGGCAGTAAAGGGTTAAATAATACAAAAATTAATAAAAAAAGGATATAGACGGGGATTGGTGGAGCAGAAGGCGGTGCAGTGGATGTTGGCGGGCAGTATTTAAGTGTGTTGGGGGCAGAGTTAGTCAACCTCTGTGGAGAAAGGTTGGAAGTTCCCGCCCACCTACCCTTAATTTGTATGTTTAATTCGGGGAAATGGAGGGATCGTTGTCGTGGGAGGCAGGTAAAAGGGGGATTCTGGGAGGCAAATTATTTGGATTAGTTGCATGACGTTTCTGGGCGTGCAGCTTAGGAGGTTTGTAGAGTTGAAGGATGTTTGGGCTAGAAGGCCTGCAGGGGCATGATGTTTATGTTTGGTGCACTTGGGTCGGTGAGTGCGGCCAAGGGTAAGGTAAAAAACGTCAACTAGAGGATCAATATGATGGGGTTGCCTTCCAGGATCCCTCATTATCGGGGGTTATTACATGCAAGTTATGTAAAGAAATGTTATGATGGTTAATATGTTAATAAATGGGACACTACGGCTTTTTACTCCAAAAGAGGTCTCCTGTGTTTGTTAATGGGAAAAGGGGGAATGGGGGTGGTAAAGGGCAGCACTAATCTTCCATCCTATTAAAGGGAACCTGTCACCAGTTTTATGGTGTCCTAACTAAGGGCAACATAAATACAGTTGCAAGAAAAAGTATGTGAACCCTTTGAAATGATATGGATTTCTGCACAAATTGAGCATAAAATGTGATCTGATCTTCAGTCACAACAATAGGCAATCACAGTCTGCTTAAACTAATAACACACAAAGAATTAAATGTTACCATGTTTTTATTGAACACACCATGTAAACATTCACAGTGCAGGTGGAAAAAGTATGTGAACCCTTGGATTTAATAACTGGTTAAACCTCTTTTGGCAGCAATAACTTCAACCAAATGTTTCCTGTAGTTGCAGATCAGATGTGCACAACGGTCAGGAGTAATTCTTGACCATTCCTCTTTACAGAACTGTTTTAGTTCAGCAATATTCTTGGGATGTATGGTGTGAATCGCTTTTTTGAGGTCATGCCACAGCATCTCAATCGGGTTGAGGTCAGAACTCTGACTGGGCCACTCCAGAAGGCGTATTTTTATCTGTTTAAGCCATTCTGTTGTTGATTTACTTCTATGCTTTGGGTTGTTGTCGTGTTGCAACACCAATCTTCTGTTGAGCTTCAGCTGGTGGACAGATGGCCTTAAGTTCTCCAGCAAAATGTCTTGATAAACTTGGGAATTCATTTTTTCTTTGATAGCAATCCGTCCAGGCCCTAACGCAGCAAAGCAGCCCCAAACCATGATGCCCCCATCACCATACTTCACAGTTGGGATGAGGTTTTGATGTTGGTGTGCTGTGCCTCTTTTTCTCAACACATAGCGTTGTGTGTTTCTTCCAAACAACTCAACTTTGGTTTCATCTGTCCACAGAATATTTTGCCAGTACTGCTGTGGAACATCCAGGTGCTCTTGTGCAAACTGTAAATGTGCAGCAATGTTATTTTGGACAGCAGTGGCTTCCTCTGTGATATCCTCCCATGAAATCCATTCTTGTTTAGTGTTTTATGTATCATAGATTCACTAACAGGGATGTTAGCATATGCCAGAGACTTTTGTAAGTCTTTAGCTGACACTCTAAGATTCTTCTTCACCTCATTGAGCAGTCTGCGCTGTGCTCTTGCAGTCATCTTTACAGGACGGCAACTCCTAGGGAGAGTAGCAGCAGTCCTGAACTTTCTCCATTTATAGACAATTTGTCTTACCATGGATGGATGAACAGCAAGGCTTTTGGAGATACTTTTATAACCCTTTCCAGCTTTATGCAAGTCAATTCTTAATTGTAGGTCTTCTGAGAGCTCTTTTGTGCGAGGCATCATTCAGATCAGGCAATGCTTCTTGTGAGAAGCAAACCCAGAACTGGTGTGTGTTTTTTATAGGGCAGGGCAGCTGTAACCAACACCCCCAATCTCATCTCATTGACTGGATTCCAGTTGGCTGACACCTCGCTCCAATTAGCTCTTGGAGATGTAATAAGTCTAGTGGTTCACATACTTTTTCCACCTGCACTGTGAATGTTTACATGGTGTGTTCAATAAAAACATGGTACCATTTAATTCTTTGTGTGTTATTAGCTTAGGCAGACTGTAATTGTCTATTGTTGTGACTTAGATGAAGATCAGATCACATTTTATGAGTAATTTGTGTAGAAATCCATATCATTCCAAAGGGTTTACATACTTTTTCTTGCAACTGTAAGTGACTGATTCTCTTAGCAAAATGCTGGCTCACTTTCTTTAATTGACCCAGTCAATCTGCCAACATCTTGTTGCTCCAGCTGATAATGAGGAGTCCTGAATATTCATGAGCTCCTGACTCTCCCCGCCCACCTGCTGCTGAATGACAGTTTTTTTCCATATGAATCAGCAGCAGGTGGGCAGGGGAGTGGCTATAGCTCTGAATTAAATATACGCTGGACTCAATGACATCACGCTGGACTCAAATCATTAGCATGCGGCATCTTTGTGTGTATATTATGAGGTAACCATCTGTCACACCAGTAAGTGAATACATCTAAGGTACTTTTTAGTAGTTAATGATTGTATATAATTAGTTAGATTATAATAAAATATCCACATGACAGGATCCCTTTAAGTCACCTGTCAGCACAATCAGTCGGTGGTTAGCACTGGTGCCTTGCAACGCTGGAGTCCTAAGTTAGAATATGACCAAGGACAACATCTGCATGGAGTTTATATGTTCTCCCCGTGTTTGTGTGGAAATCCATCGGGTATCTAGTTTCCTCCCAAAGACATACTAAAAGGGAATTTAGATTGTGAGCTCCATTGGAGACAGAAAGCTATGATAGTGTCTGCAAACTATATAAGTATATAAATCATTTAAAAAAATGAACAACCAGCCACAAATTAAAATTATGGCTGGTTGTGTGAGGCATCTAGTCTCAGTTTTTTGAATCTGTAGTCGCCTCATGGAAAAACCAATTGATTATTTAGACAGTTAGCTTTTGATGAGCGAAAATTAATTGAGCTTCTGTGTTCTTTGATTGCAATCACATGGGTCATCTTTGTGCAGTACGCAGCAGGGTGAGCGATGGTGAGGTCACAGGGGTAGTTACTAACCGAGTGTGTTTTTGGTACTCACAGTTTTTATATATATCCTGGGCAGTTGTACAGCAGTGATGGAGAGGCTGGCACAGGGATCCTCTGGGGCACTCTCTATGTATAGGGACCAGGTCGGATGGTAGGTGAGGTGCCCTGGGTGTTGCAGGTTTAATGTGCCGGTGGCAAGATCCCTCTAAGTTTGTGACGCCAGTGCCGGTAACGGTGGCACACCGATTTATTGTAGGAATAATTGAGGAACACAAGTTGCAGTGAACCAGAACTTCCTTTTACTGAAACAGTTCAACTATTTACAGTCTTTGGTTAGTTCCACATGTAAAAAGGTTGAATACAGGCAGGCTTCATATAAAACGGCAGGCAACGTCTTTGCAAGATACTCAGAGGGCATAAACACTTACAGTTCAGGCTGCACTTTTCCTCAGATCCTGTCTGGCTTACTCCAAGGCCCGTATGCCCTATTGCTGGCTTTATCCTTGGGTAGGGAAACCTTCCTCTGGTATATGTCTCCTTGCTGTAGAATATCCTTCTGCCCTTCAGCTCTCTGTTTGGCTGGAAATAAACTTGGCTCTGCACTGTACTTTTAAGGGAACTTGGTTTCTCAGGAGGCAACTTCTTCCCCTGGATGCAAGCTAGGAACCTGGGCTATCTAGCTGCATGTTGGAACTGATCTTAAGCTCCTCTCTAGCTAAAATACTAGCTTCACTCCCTTCTGGACTGACTCTTTCCTGTCCCCGACCTGACAATATATACTAGGGGGTTCCCTAGCTCCCTCTACTGTCTAGGAGGAGGAACTACCCCTAACAGGCCTGGTATAGGAGATAACAGGAAAAACACACATAAAAACATCATATAAAATACCATGGTGGGGAACAACATGGTGGGGAACAACATGGCCCAATTGACCCTTGTGTAGTGCCCACATTTACCTAGTGGGACACTACATTTGGGATGAGGTGAAACTTACTATTCTAGGGAAGGGAGTAACCCAAGGCATAGCTATGTGAATGTGAAATTGCTGCTCTCATTCATATATGGTTCTAGTATGTTATGTGGAAGAAAGCCCTGGGGACCTCTTAACCCCTTATGGACCGGGTTCATTTTCACCTTAAGGACCAAGCCATTTTTTGCAAATCTGACCAGTGTCAATTTAAGTGGTGATAACTTTAAAATGCTTTGACTTATCCAGGCCATTCTGAGATAGTTTTTTCGTCACATATTGTACTTCATGACACTGGTAAAATGGAGTCAAAAAAATTAATTTTTATTTATAAAAAAATACAAAATTTACCAAAAATTTTGAACAATTTGCAAATTTCCAAGTTTCAATTTCTCTACTTCTATAATACATAGTAATACCTACAAAAATAGTTATTACTTTACATTCCCCATATGTCTACTTCATGTTTGGATCATTTTGGGAATTACATTTTATTTTTTGGGGATGTTACAATGCTTAGAGGTTTGAAAGCAAATAGAAACCACCCAAAAATGACCCCGTTCTATAAACTACACCCCTCAAGGTATTCAAAACTGATTTCACAAACTTTGTTAACCCTTTAGGTGTTCCACAAGAATTAATGGAAAATAGAGATACAATTTTAAAATGTCACTTTTTTGGCAGATTTTCCATTTTAATAATTTTTTTTCCAGTTACAAAGCAAAAGTTAACAGCCAAGCAAAACTCAATATTGATGGATCTGATTCTGTAGTTTACAAAAACACCCCATATGTGGTCATAAACCGCTGTACGGGCACACGGCAGGGCGCAGAACGAAAGGAATGCCATACGGTTTTTGGAAGGCAGATTTTGCTTGACTGTTTTTTTGACACCATGTCCCATTTGAAGCCTCCCTGATGCACCCCTAGAGTAGAAACTCCCAAAAAGTGACCCCATTTTAGAAACTACGGGATAGGCAGTTTTGTTGGTACTATTTTAGGGTACATATGATTTTTGGTTGCTCTATATTACACTTTTTGTGAGGCAAGGTAACAAGAAATAGTTGTTTTGTCACCTTTTTTATTTTTTGTTATTTACAACATTCATCTGACAGGTTAGATCATGTGGTATTTTTATAGAGCCGGTCGATACGGACGCGGCAATACCTAATATGTATACCTTTTTATTTATTTGAAGCAAAAAAAATCATGTTTTAGTGTTTCCATAGTCTGAGAGCAATAGTTTTTTCAGTTTTTAGGCGATTATCTTGGGTAGGGTATGATTTTTTGTGGGATGAGATGACGGTTTGATTGGCACTATTTTGAGGTGCGTGTGACTTTTTGATCGCTTGCTATTAGAATTTTTGTGATGTAAGGTGCCAAAAAATGGTTTATTTAGCACAGTTTTTATTTTTTATGGTGTTCATCTGAGGGGTTAGGTCATGTGATATTTTTATAGAGCCGGTTGATACGGACGTGGCGATACCTAATATGTATACTTTTTTTTATTTATGTAAGTTTTACACAATAACAGCTTTTTTAAAACAAAAAAAATGATGTTTTAGTGTCTCCATATTCTGAGCCATAGTTTTTTTTGTTTTTGGGCGATTGGGCTTATTTTTTGCGGGATGAGGTGATGGTTAGATTGGTACTATTTTGGTGGGCATATGCCTTTTTGATCGCTTGCTGTTGTACTTTTTGTGATGTAAGGTGACAAAAAAATGGTTTTAGCACAGTTTTTATTTTTTATGGTGTTCATCTGAGGGGTTAGGTCATGTGATATGTTTATAGAGCCGGTCGATATGGATGCGGCGATACCTAATATGTCAACTCCCCCCCCCCCTATTTTTTACCAATTTTTTTTAACTTTATTTGGGGAAAATGACGTTTTTGTTTATTTTTACTTGGAACATTTAATTTTTCTGGGGGGAAAACTTTATTTTTGGGGGTCTAATTCTTTACAATGCATTCCAATACTTCTGTATTGGAATGCATTGGCTGTATGAGTAATACAGTGAGTATTACTCATGCAGCTTCCGGCCTGTGAGATCCAGGGGGCTGGATCTCACAGGCTCGTCACCGGAAGGCAGCGCGATGCCTTCCTTAGGTATCGCGCTGCCTTCCATGCCATCGGGTCTCCCCTACAGCCCCACGGGGACCCGATGGCACCGCCGTCCGCTGCACGATAGAAAGCCGCAAACCGCAGGTCTGAATTGACCTGCGGCTTGCTGCGATCGCCGACACGGGGGGTCACAGGACCCCCCTTGGCATTGAGCCATGGTGCCATGCTCAATTGCCATTGGGCGGCGGTGATCGAAAATACACATGAAGTACCGGTATGTCATGTGTCCTTAAGTACCAGGACAACATGCCGTACTGGTACGTCATGTGTCCTGAAGAGTTTAAAGGGCTCTTGTATGAGATTAAAATAACAGATCTGCCTGTTCTTCTTTTCCAGAAATAGCACCCTTCTCTTCTATAGATTGTAATTGGTACTGCATTTCAGTGAACAGGGCTGTTGTCACGAGAGTGTCACGACCTATCGCTGACCCTTTTGTGCCTGGGGTCAGAAGGTCGCAGCCGGTGGCTACTCACTTGATCACTCCATGACCTAGTGGTGGGAATGGATTCCGGTCCAGGTTTTTATGCTTAGGTTTGCGACCCTTTTTGTCCCTGTTAGGAATCTGTAGCTTTTCCTTTCAGCTGTTCTCTGTCATCCACTCCCAGCTACTATATATTCTCCATTTCTGCTTCCCTTGTTGCCAGTTATAGACCTTTCTTCCAGGTTATCTATTCTGACCTCAGGTGGTGTAGCTGTGGAGCTGATGGAGCTGTTGGAACCAGTTTGGTTGGATCTCCGGTTCTCTCCATCTTGTTTCCTACTATTTGTTGTCTCCCTTCTGGGATTATATGTTGTGTTTGTATTGTTTGTCCTTTCCCTGTTGTTACCCTAGGTGTTAGTAGGTGGTAGGGCTCCCACCGCCCTACTCACTACCTAGGGCTTCTTTCAGGGTAAGCCAGGGACGAGGCATGTGATCAGCGTACATGTGAGCAACCCGTCTAGAGACATTAGGGTAGCCAGGTGGCAGTGTTAGGTGAGTTAGGGGTCACCACTCCTCCCTCTCCCTTGTGTTAGGGCACCCGGTCTCCCTTCCCTCTGCGCCGCGCGTCTGGTACCTGTCATACCAGACGTGATAGCTGTGTGGCAATATTGGACCCAGATGAAGGTTACAAGGTGGAGCAGGATTGACATCCTTCTATAAATTCACGGACAGTCTGTGAAAATGCGATGGTTTTTTTCTGCCGTCCATAGCATCCAGAAGAAAAAAGTCTGTCAGTGAATTATCTTCAGTATTCACAGGTTACAGGGCGCAAAAATGCCTCCAGCCAGCATTGCGGACAGTGGCATGGCGCGTGAGTCAGGTGAGTATTTAATTTTTTTTCTTTGTCACTACTCACCTACTGACCACTGGGGCACTATAGGGCACTATAGCTACTGAGTTCCCTATAGGGGACGATTATAACTATTGGGGGACCATCCTAGCTACTGGGGGAATTATAGGGGACAATTATCGCTATTGGAGTACTATAGGGGACCATAATAGCTATTAGGGTACTATAGGGGACAACTAAAAATACAGGAGGCATTATAGGGAACCATTAAAACTAATGGGGCATTATAGGGAACCATTATAATGACTGGGCGCATTATAACTACTGGAAGAAATATATGACTACTGGGCCACTATAGGGAGGCATTATAACAACTTAAGGAACTATAGGGGACAATATAGGTGAGCATTACATCTACTAGGGAACTATTGAGACTCATTATAGCTACTGGGGCACTAAAGGAGAGCATAATAACTACTAGGGCATTATAGGAAGGCATTATAATTACTGGGGTCACTATATGGGACATTATAACTACTGGGTTCACAAACAGGGGGTACTATAGAGGTTTTATTACTACTGGGAGTACTATTGGGTGCTTTATCAATACTGGGGACACTAAGGGAATCTTTAGTACTAATGGGAAAACTTTGATGGCAATTTTACCACTGGGTCACTATGGGGGAGTTCTGCAACTGTTGAGCGGCTTTATTTCTACTGAAGGCACTATAAAGAAAATGATTTCGCCTATAGGGGTGCCATTACTACTGCTGGGGCACTTGGGGGGCATTATCATTATTTGGCACAATATGGAGGACACCGTTGCTAACAGGGGTACTTTCAGGGAGCATTATCACTATGGTGACACTTTAGGGGACATTATTACTGTGCCGCTCTCTGTGGCTCTGCTCTATTCAGGGGTGAAGTGACCATTCGGGCACTCGGGCATGGACCACTAGGGGGCCCCATCAGGGCCGTCTTCTGCACTCACATGCAGGGCCGTCTTTACCAAGGGGCAAAAGGGGCAGCTGCCCCGGGCCCAGTTGTTCCTGGGGGGCCCAAGGCAGCTGCCTCTTGAGCCCTGCTAGCTACTGCCCCGGGTGTCAGGCTGTCGGCTACACAGGCATCATGATCGTACTGTGCTAATGATCTTAATTCTAGGACCTTAATGAGTTTTGCTCTAGGATCTTAATGACATCATTACCATGTGACCAGTAACCTAGCAATTACTGGTCACATGGCTATGAGGTCATCACAGGTCCTACAGAAGTTAACTGTGGAGCTTTTTTGTGTAAAGATTACATCAGAAAAAGGTGACAGGGGCTGTTATGTTAATATACTGTAAACTACTGTATAGTGGGGTGCTGTATACTGTGTGGTGGGCTGTATATTGTGTGGTGGGCTGTATATTGTGTGGTGGGCTATATATTGTGTAATGGGCTGTATATTGTGTGGTGGGCTGTATACTGTGGGGGGGGGGGGGGGGGTGGCCTGTATACTGTGTGGTGGGCTGTATACTGTGTGGTGGGCTGTATATTGTGTGGTGGGCTGTATATTGTGTGGTGGGCTATATATTGTGTAATGGGCTGTATAGTGGGGGGGGGGGGCCTGTATAGTGGGGGGGAGTGCTATACTGCTGTACTGTATAGTGTGGGGGGCTGTATCGTGTATAGTTTGGGGTGCTGTATACAGTGAGGTGTTGTATACCGTGAGGTGCTGTATACTGTGGGCTGCTATACTGCTCTACTATATACTGTGGGGTACTGTATAGTGTGGGGTGCTAAACTGCATACTGTGTGGTGCTGTATACTATAGGGTGCTATACTGCATACTGTGGGGTGCTGGGGTGCACTGTAACACTAGGGTGAGCCGAGCCCTGGTCTCCTTCCTGCAGAGCGGTGCCCACTTCCAGCCTGAGCCCAGCTGCCCAGAGCACTGATCCTGAGCCGCTGGAGTCTTCAGAACTAGAAGTATTTACAGTCATTCACTGGACTCTACCAGATATGTGGATTTTTTGTGTGTGTGTTGTGGTGGAGGGCGTGATTGCATGCTAAGGTGTGGGAAGGCGGGATCCAGGGGGCCCAAGTAAATTTTTGCCCGGGGTCCAATCAATATTAAAGACGGCCCTGCTCACATGTAATGGAGTGCTCTGACGGGGCCCGGCATGAAGTACAATATGAGGCAAGAAAGGGGGGGGGAATTGGCGCAGAGGCAAGGGGGGGGGGGTGCGGTACGCACTCACACACCCAGCAGTTCTTGTCACTGCTGGGCTGTTGTTTCCATAGCGAAGCAGGGAGCGCTCTCCGTTCCCTGCTTAACTGTTCTTCTGAGCGCCCCCCCTGCTGGCCACACATCATGCTGCTGGCTGTGGGAGGAGCGCTGAAGGTCCGGGAATCGCCTCCAGCGCAGCCAGCAGTGTGATGTGAGTGTGGGAGCGCGTCATCAGGAAAAAAGGTATGTGTGTGTGTTTTTTTTTTTTTTTTTAAAGCTGCAGACTGGGGGCAGCAACTACTGTGAGAGGGCTGTGGGCATAACTAATTTAAGGGGGCACATATCTGGCATTACTACTATGAGGGGCTATATCTGGCATAACTACTGTGAGGGGGCCTGTTACTGCTGCAGCCAATCACTGGTCCCAATGGTATATTGTTGGTGACAATGTTTGGTTGCAGTGGCCATATGCTATATACCTGGATGTCACTGTGCACGTCACTGACATTGTAGCATGCACAGTGATATGCACACTTGCCCATTATATCCACATTAGTCTTTGCTTACATAGCTGCAGCAATCATGCTAGAACGTCTAGCACATCACATACATCATCACTGTAGGAACAACAGTCAATTTACAACAACAGATTATCTGACAGATTTTCTGACCAATCATTGGCCAAATGGCCGTTTACACACAGAGATCTTTTGTTATACAAACCAACTATTGGTCTGATTGGACTGAAATTGGTCAGATAAATTGATATAAATGCACCCAGAGTATTCATGCTAGAGTGGTGGGGGAAATACCAACCAAAAATTCCATATGCTGCTACCATATTTTATTTTTAACTATAGTACAGCCCCTTTAAAGGCATTATTGTTAGAGCATTTTGAGGGCGTGGAATGGGGGTCACGGTCTATAAAATGGGAGAGGGAGTAAGGGGGTCATTTATGATATAAGGTTGCTTTTATGTCAGTTTTAAGTCTGGCTTTGCTTTGCATGCCTGCAGCAAATTTATAGACTGTGGCAACTTAATAATGTATGGGGAGTGAGTGTAATGTGTTTCACACCAATAGGTGTAAAAGTAGACCAAGGGGTTGCCTGGCGTGGGTTGCAACTTTTTTGTGACTTTTGCAAAAGTCGCACATAGTAAATGAGCCGTGATCCAGCTCTGATCTCACTTTTAGCTCTTAGACGTAGACCACTGTGAAAGGTGGCGAGGAACATGAAATGTTGCAAATATATTGCTGTTGCCATGACTTATGACTTTGCTACACCACAAAACTGACATATCTGATTTCATAAATGAAATGTAATATTTGATTTTTGATCTGTCTAGAAATTTTTTTAAATTGGCAACCCTGTGTCATATGTGAACCCAGTCTAAGGGTAGTGTAGTGCATGCCCAAAATGATGGTATATTTTAAATTGAGCAAACTAAACAATCCAAGAGACAGAACACTGCCAAGCAAATGTGTCACGGATGCTCTCAATCCTGAGCACAATTTACATATGAAAGACTCATCCAGTAAATGTATATCAATCTATATTTACACAGCTCAACTTAACAGCTTATTTTTCAAAGCAAGTACAGTAAATGCTTTCATTTTTATGAACACTGCATTTACTCAGAGCACTTTTGATTGGTGCTGCCATTGAAGATATGCTGCTTTGAGAAATCTGTTGTTAAGATGAACTGTGTAAATGTAGATTGATACGCATTTACTGGATGAGCCGGGTCTTTCATGTGAATATTTTAGACCTAGGCCAAGAAGAGACCTTAATCTACTTGTGCTGTATGAGGCATATTCAATAAATTATCTACCTGAATATGGAAAACAAAATTTTCTGAGAAAATTTAACTTACTACTTTTCAGTGTACTCCCCCTTGACTTCAACACACTCATTCCATTTCACCCCCAATGATTGGATGCCTTCAGAATAGAAGGAAACTTCTTGCTGCTGCAGGAACCCTGTTACCACCTCTTTGATTGCATTATCATCAGGAAATTGTTTCCCACGCAGAGATTTCTTCAGTTTTTGAAAGAGAAAGTAATCACTGGGAGCCAGGTCTGGACTGTGTGGTGGATGGTTAAGCTCTATGAAGCTTGTGATTTGCGAGACTTGTGAGCTGGCCCATTGTTATGAAGCAGCAACACACCTGCCGACAACTTCCCATGGCGTTTCTCTTTGATTGCCTCACTTAATACCTTCATAGTTGAAGCAAAGGTGTCTCCAGTACTTGTTGTCTTGGGTGGCATGAATTTTAGTAATAAAACGCCTCCTGTATCCCAAAAAACAGTTTACATGATCCTTCCAGTGGATCGCTGCACACTAAATTTCTTTGGAGTTGGTGACCCCTTCTACTTCCATTGCATGGACTCTTGTTTGGTCTCAGAATCAGGATTTTGGTGGTCTCTAGAATATTAGAAAATACGAATATATACAGTCCTGATCAAAAGTTTAAGATCATATTTAGCATGGCTTGATCTTAACAAGGTTCCAAGTAGAGCTTCAACATGCAACAAGAAGAAATGGGAGTGAGACAAAACATTTTTTGAGCATTCAATTTAATGAAAACAACGAATAAACTGAAACAGGCTGTTTTCCAGCTGATCAAAAGTTTAGGACCACACCTCCAAAAAAAAACTACCCCCCCCCCCCCGCCAAAACAGAAATCCAACTTCCAAACATGAACTCAGTAATGAGTAGCTCTGCCGTTATTGTTTATCACTTAAAAAAATTTTTGGGCATGCTTGATGCAAGCGTTTCCATGAGGTGAGTGGGAACATTTCTCCAAGTGGTGAAGACTTACTGAAGATCTACTGTCTGGAACTATTGTCCATTTTTGTAAACTTCCCTTGCCATCCATCCCCAAAGGTTCTCAATTGGATTTAGATCAGGGGAACACTCAGGATGGGCCGAAAGAGTGATGTTATTCTCCTGGAAGAAGTCCCTTGTCCTGCGGGCATTGTGTACTGTAGCGTGTACTGTTACCACACAGACGAGGGCCCTCAGTCATGAGGAATGCTCTCTCAACATCTCTCAACATCTGGACATAGCCAGCGGCCGTTTGACGTCCCTGCACTTCCTGAAGCTCCATTAGTCCACTGAAGGAAAAAGCACCCCAGACCATTATGGCGCCCCCTCCACTGTGGCGCATAGAAAACATCTCAGGTGGGATCTGCTTGTCATGCCAGTAACGCTGGAAACCATCAGGACCATCAAGGTTACATTTTTTCTCATCAGAGAATAAAACTTTCTTCCACCTTTGAATGTCCCATGTTTGGTGCTCTCTTGCAAAGTCCAAACGAGCAGTTCTGTGGCGTTCAACAAGGAGACAAGGTCTTTGAAAACGTTTTTTGTTTTTGAAGCCCTTCAGTCTCAGATGCCGTCTGATGGTTATGGGGCTGCAGTCAGCACCAGTGAGGGCCTTAATTTGGGTCGAGGATCGTCCAGTGTCTTGACGGACAGCCAATTGGATCCTCCGGCTCAGTGCTGATGACATTTTTTGGGCTCTTCCACTTGACTTTTTTGTTCCATAACCCTCAGGATCATTTAAGAAATTCCAAATGACTGTCTTACTGCGTCCCACCTCAGCAGCGATGGCGCGCTGTGAGAGACCCTGCTTATGCAGTTTAACAACCTGACCACATTAAAAAAGGGAGAGTTTTTTTGCCTTTGCCATCATAACGTGTTACTACCTGACAGAAAATGACAATGAATCCACATCTTTGCACAGATTTGGCCTTTTAAAGGCATGTGGTCCTAACATTTTGATAAGCTGAAAAACAGCCTGTTTCAGTTTATTCGTTGTTTTCATTAAATTGAATGCTCAAAAAATGTTTTGTCTCACTCTCATTTCTTCTTGTTGCATGTTGAAGCTCTACTTGGAACTTTGTTAAAATCCAGCCATGCTAAATATGATTTTTTGCCATTTTTCAAGTGGTCTTAAAGGGATTCTGTCACCTCCCCTAACCCAAAAAACGATTTTAAAGCAGCCATGAAGCACAGCTTACCTTGATTAGGCTGTGCTCTTTTATCTTGTAATCCGTCCAGCAGTTTCTGCAAAAAACTACTTTTATTGATATGCAAATGAGTCCTGAATGTGCCCAGAGGGGCGTTTTGTTGCTCTTAGAGAGCCCAGTACCGCCCCTCTTACAGTGCCCAGCCCGCCTTCCTTGCACTGTCTAACCGCCCCCAGCCTGCCACAGCCTCTCCTCCCTCTCCTCCCCCTCCCTCACGCCGAACGAACTCTCGCACAGGCGCAGTACCCACTGAGGGCTGCGCCTGTGCGATCAGCAGGAGACTGAGGGCAGGAGCTTCATCCTCGTCACTGGGCATGCGCCGAGCCCAGTGACGTCCGATGCTCGCTCTTCCCTCAGTCAGCAGGGAAGAGCGAGCATCGGACGTCACTGGGCTCGGCGCATGCCCAGTGACGAGGATGAAGCTCCTGCCCTCAGTCTCCTGCTGATCGCACAGGCGCAGCCCTCAGTGGGTACTGCGCCTGTGCGAGAGTTCGTTCGGCGTGAGGGAGGGGGAGGAGAGGGAGGAGAGGCTGTGGCAGGCTGGGGGCGGTTAGACAGTGCAAGGAAGGCGGGCTGGGCACTGTAAGAGGGGCGGTACTGGGCTCTCTAAGGGGAACAAAACGCCCCTCTGGGCACATTCAGGACTCATTTGCATATCAATAAAAGTCGTTTTTTGCAGAAACTGCTGGACGGATTACAAGATAAAAGAGCACAGCCTAATCAAGGTAAGCTGTGCTTCATGGCTGCTTTAAAATCGTTTTTTGGGTTAGGGGAGGTGACAGAATCCCTTTAAACTTTTGATCAGGACTGTATCACTATATTCTAAATATTCTAGAATTCTCGAAGTGCTGATATTCACGATTAATATTCGCACCCAACACTACATATCAGGGTAAAACTACTATCAGGGGGAAATTATCAGGGCAAAACTACATTGAGGGGGCACATAGCAAGATAGAACTACTGTGAGGGGGCACATATCTGGCATAACTACTATGAGGGGCACATCTGGGCATAACTACTGTGAGGTGGCATATACCTGTGCATAACTACTGTAATGGGGCACATATCCGGGCACAACTACTATGAGGGGGCACAAATTAGGGCATAACTACTGTGAGGGGCACATCTGGGCATAACTACTGTGAGGGGGCATATACCTGTGCAGAACTACTGTAAAGGGGAACATATCTGGGCACAACTACTATAAGGGGGCACATATTATGGCATAACTACTGTGAGGGGCACATCTGGGCATAACAACTGTGAGGGGGCATATACCTGTGCATAACTTCTGTGAAGGGGCACATATCCGGGCATAACTACTATGAGGGGGGCACATATTTGGGCATAACTACTGTGAAGGGAGCGCACCTGGGCATAGGTACTGTGAAAGAGATACATGTGGGCATAACTACTATGTGGGCCTTACTACTATGAAGAGGACACATGTTGGCATGACTATGGTAAAAGGGTCGCAATATGGGCATGAATACTTTGAGTTGCACATAGTGTCCCTCTTCCTTCTTTTTAAAAGTTGGGAGGTATGCACTGTGCAGTATTTAAAGGGGTCGTCCCTTGAAAAATATTCTACATTTTGCAAACCAGCACCTGGATCCGAATACTTTTGTGTGACGAAACCAACCTCGCCACTGGGTGGTGGAAAAGCCTGGTTGTCAGCCTCTTGCCCCAGGATTATGGGCCCTCTCATCAGCCCATGCTAAACTTAAACCCCATGGCGATTTGACTGTGTTTGTGGCATCTGAGCGCTGTTTGGATATATTGAGCGCTCATATCCAAGCCATCTGGAGATATGTTAAATGTCTATGTGTACTGTAATGGTTGGGACATTGTATATTTGAGTAGTGATGTCTGTCCTATTGTCTCCATGTGTGTATTGGTGATTCCCCTTTGTCCTGAGAGATAATTGAATTACTCCTCGGTTGTCTCCAGGACAGAAGACATTGTTTAAAAACTATGTATTCTCCTGCCTGTGATAATTACATCAACCCATTGTGTAAGGTAATTGTATCACAGGCAGAAGGGAAGATTTTGTATGGGAGTGTTTTACTGTATTGTACGTGTTTATTGGTTGTTTTTATAAAACCCTGTGGGTGGTACTAATGTGTACCAATGTTATATAAGAACAATAAACACACACCTCTTGCTGTCTACTGCTTGACCCTCAACACAGAGCCTTGTCTCGTTCTTAGGAGGATTCACTGTATGCTGTTAGAGACTGATTGCTAGGAGTGTAAGCCGCTTGGGTGCGTTTCCTATTCGTCTGCTAGCAGCTATTCGTGAGGTTCCGTTTGGGAGTTGGGAGCATTCCCTTGTATGCCGTTACAATTGGTGGCAGCGGTGGGATCATTCCCACAGCCAATGGGACAGCTACAGGAAACATCATTCCCTGGAATTACAATTTGAGGGCAACGCATGTCCCAGTACAGCGTCCCTGACAGCAGCAGGATTGAACCAGCAGTGGCATATGATGAGGAAGACCTGGATGGCCGGGATGCATTAAGGAAAGGCATCTGGTACCAGGCCCTGGATAATCTACAATACCAGCGAGGCGAGAGTCTCCCCAGTGAAGAGCAGCAATTGCAGAAGAAAGTGGCCCTGCGGATGCCCTTCCTGGGAGAGGAGCCCCTGGAAGAATGGGTGAAGGAACTAGAGCCCTGGGTATGGCAGGAGCTATGGCTGGAGGATGCCTACAGGCGCTCTGGTGGTATATGGCACAGTATATACCCTGGACAGCTGAGCATGACAAGCCAGAGGGAGAGGAGTTTGATGGTCCTGGCTTGTTATGGGAGTCCTTTGCAGAGCCTGACTTCGGGAGCCCTGCACAGTTCAGACTTAAGGACATTTTCTATGAGAGGGAGGCTAGGCAGGATTGGGATGACCCCCATGAGGTAGAGAAAGACATGGCTCACCTAGCAACCCTGGAGTGGGAACTGGAGAAGGACTACTGAGATCTCTTCCACTCCATTGGGAAGGCTCAGCAGGACAGCAAGATGTCAGACACAGGTCCAGAGCCCTTCATCTGGGAGGATATTGTGGAGACTTACTGGGAAGAACCCCAGGTGGCTGGTGGAGGTGGGACCGAGGTCTCTCCACCACTCCTGCAGGGAATTGGGAGCCCAGTCTCCATTCCACAGCGGCAGGCTGAGTTACAGGGGGCAAAGACAGTCGGTCCTGTCCCCCAGTGGCAGAGTGTCCTACAGGGAATAGAGATCCCAGTCTCCTTGCCCCAGCAACAGGACACTGTATTGGGAGCGGAGACAGTCGGTCTCCCTCCCAGAGGCTGGAAGTATGTATGGGAGAGGAGCTTGCTACCCCCTTTCCCCAGCGGCAGGCTGAGTTACAGGGGGCAGAGACAGTCAGTCCTGTCCCCCAGCGGCAATGTGATTTATTGGGAATTGGGAGCCCAGTCTCCATTCCCCAGCGGCAGGCTGAGTTACAGGGGGCAGAGACAGTCGGTCCTGTCCCCCAGTGGCAATGTGATCTATTGGGAATTGGGAGACCAGTCTCCATCCCACAGCAACAGAAGGATTTGTTGGGAATTGGGAGCCCAGTCTCCATTCCCCAGCGGCAGCTTAACGTACCAGGGGGAGACAGTAAGCCCCACAACCGTGCAGATAGGGCCGTGGTCTCTGCAGTCACAGCAGATGGGGTAGGGACAGTCGGTCCTGTCACCCAGCAACAGGGCTGTTTAGCCAAATGGGAAACAGTCAGTCTCCCCCCACAGCAGCATGGTGGTTTATCTAAAGGGGAGACAGTCGGTCTCCCCCTCCAACAACCAGGCTACAACCAGGCTTCTTCCGTGGTAGCGCTGGCACCAGGGAAAAGTACTGCTGGTCTCTGCCCACTCAGCAACCCACCAAGGCAGTCTACCAGTCCCCCACACAGCCGTAGTGAGGCACATGGACATGGACAAGTTTATCCCTTGCTGAGATGTAGTAACCATTTATTGTGGGTGGGCTGTACTGCTGTTTCTATTTTGTGGGTGGGCTGCTGGACTAACAAGGGTACTGACCGGCAGAAGGTCAGATACACTGTTAGTCTGTTTGGAAAAAGGGAGAAATGTGGCGAAACCAACCTCGCCACTGGATGGTGGAGAAGCCTGGTTGCCAGCCTCTTGCCCCAGGATTATGGGCCCTCTCATCAGCCCATGCTAAACTTAAACCCCATGGCGATTTGACTGTGTTTGTGGCATCTGAGCGCTGTTTGGATATATTGAGCGCTCAGATCCAAGCCATCTGGGGATATGTTAAATGTCTATGTTTACTGTAATGGTTGGGACATTGTATATTTGAGTAGTGATGTCTGTCCTATTGTCTCCACGTGTGTATTGGCGATTCCCCTTTGTCCTGAGAGATAATTGAATTACTCCTCGGTTGTCTCCAGGACAGAAGACATTGTGTATTCTCCTGCCTGTGATAATTACATCAACCTATTGTGTAAGGTAATTGTATCACAGGCAGAGGGGAGGATTTTGTGTTATAGCGTTTTACTGTATTGTACGTGTTTATTGGTTGTTTTTACAAAACCCTGTGGGTGGTACTAATGTGTACCAATGTTATATAAGAACAATAAACTGTCACCGCCACTTCTGTGAGAAGGTCTGACAGACGTCCTTCTTTACCTCTTGCATGATGTTCTTTGTTTTGGTTTCACTTTCTCATCTCATTTCCTTCTCCCAGGTGTCACCTATTTAGACTAATCCTCTTTCCTTTATATTCCCTCCCATACTGCCTCACTTTGCGGTTTATACTACTTCCTGGATTGCAGTGTTCAATGCTGGAGGCTTCTCCTGCTGCTTGTTCAGATAAGTCCTTTCATGTATTGTGTTTCCTTGCTGGCTTGATTCTAGGTGACCCTGACTCGCTCCGTATGAAGTGCAGGGAGCCGGTGGTCGTGTCCCCTCACTATTATAGGGTTTTCAGGTGTCACACAGTCTTAGGTACGGGGGCATACAATCGTCTACCTTTGAGACCCTTTTATGTGCTTAGCAGTCTGGGTGAGCTCTTAGGGTTTTATGGTGGTCACCTATATGCTCCTTAGTTTGGGATCAAGCCAGTCGGACGTTTATTCATAACTTCCAGCTATCTGCAACATCATCCGTGACATTATAAACCGCCCTTACTGTCTTAAGCATGGATCCGGTTTCAGCCTTGATTAACCGCATGCAGGGTCTTTCGCTGGAGGTAGCAGATCTCCGTAAAACTGTGTCTCAGTTTCAGGTGACCGGTTCTGCTGGCGTTCATGGAGTTTGTTCTGAGCCTAAGATCTCGCTTCTGGATACGTTCTCCGGGGGTAGTGAGAATTATGTTCGCTTTAGAGAGGCTTGCAAACTCCATTTTTGCCTACTTCCCCATTCCTCGGGTGATGAGGAGCAGAGGGTGGGGATCATCATCTCGCTGCTCAGGGATAACGCTCAGTCTTGGGCCATTTCGCTGCCGATCGGGGCACGGCCCCTCCGATCGTTGGATGAATTTTTTGTAGCCCTGGGGCAGATATATGATGACCCAGATCGCATTGCTCTGGCTGAATCAAAACTGAGTCTTTTATGCCAGGGTAAACAGTCCGCAGAGATATATTGTTCAGAATTTTGGAGATGGGCAGCTGATACTGGTTGGAATGATGCTGCACTCCGAAGTCAATTTTGCCATGGTCTTTCGGAAAGATTGAAAGATGCATTTGCTTTTCATGAGAGACCAGCCTCGTTAGAATCTGCCATGTCTCTAGCTGTTCGTATTGACAGGCCTCTTAGAGAGAGAGGAGAGACCACTCCTTCCTGTCATATTCAGCCCAAGGACAGTGGGGCTGTCTCATTCAGTACGCAGGGGTCTCAGTCTCTCTCAATCCCCTCTGAGCAGGAGGCCATGCAGCTGGGTTTGCTTGCCTCTGATAGTAGAGGATTCAGCTCTCAGAGGAGGGTTTGTTTCTGTTGTGGGGGTATAAATCATTTGGCTAATGTTTGCCCCTCTAGGAGTTTCATGGAGTTTTCTGAGAGTAATAAAAAAGAAACAAAAAGAAAAGACCCTCTAAAAACGTTCCATTTGCTACTATTGGCAAGGTTGATGCGGAAATTGAAGGTTTTCCGTTTGCTTGTAGTTCCTGTTTTCTCCTACCTGCCAGTGTGGCTCTAGACAGCAAGAACATTGTGAGATTTTTGTAGATAGTGGAGCAGCTGTCAATCTCATTGATAATCAATTTGCTATAATGCATGGTTTCCAGGTATGCACTTTGGAAAAGGATATACCTGTTTTTGCTATCGATTCCGCTCCACTTTCTCAAAGATCGTTAAAGGGTATAGTTCACAATATCTGTTTGACTGTGGGTGACGCTCATGTTGAGGATTTGTCATGTTTCGTCTTAAGCGGATTACCTACTCCTCTAGTGTTGGGGCTACCCTGGCTCACTAAACATAACCCCACCATTAATTGGCAAGCAAGGCAAATAAATGGTTGGAGTGAGTTTTGCAGAGAGAATTGCCTCACGGTGTCTCTTTCAGAGGTTTCTACCAAGACTGTGCCATCTTTTCTCTCTGAATTTTCGGATGTGTTTTCCGAGAGTTGTGTCCAGGAGTTGCCCCCGCAACGGGAGTACGACTGCCCTATTAATCTCATCCCAGGCGCCAAACTGCCAAAATCACGTTTATACAATCTCTCCCAACCTGAAAGAGTCGCTATGCGTACTTATATCTCTGAGAGCCTGAGAAAGGGACACATCTGACCCTCGAAGTCACCTGTCGCCGTTGTTTTTTTTGTTAAGAAAAAAGATGGTTCTTTAAGACCTTGTCTGGATTTCAGGGAGCTGAACCGTATCACGATTCGTGACCCATATCCGCTTCCTCTGATCCCGAACCTGTTTAACCAGATTGTTGGGGCTAAGTTTTTTCTAAGTTGGATTTAAGAGGGGCATACAACCTAGGGTCAGGGAAGGGGACGAATGGAAGACGGCCTTCAATACCCCTGAGGGTCATTTCGAGAATTTGGTTATGCCTTTTGGTTTGATGAATGCTCCGGCCGTCTTCCAACATTTTGTGAACAGCATTTTTCATCATTTAATGGGGAAATTTGTACTGGTGTATCTAGGATGACATTTAGATTTTTTCTCCTGATTTCAAAACTCATCGAGACCACCTACGTCAGGTCTTGCTCATTCTGCGGGAGAATAAATTGTACACTAAACTGGAAAAATGTGTGTTTGCGGTTCCGGAGATTCAATTTCTTGGTTTTCTTCTCTCCGCTTCTGGTTTTCGCATGGACCCTGAGAAGGTCCGCGCTGTGCTTGATTGGGAGCTTCCTGAGAATCAGAAGGCGCTGATGCGGTTTTTGGATTTTGCCAATTATTACAGAAAGTTCATTTTGAATTATTCCTCTGTTGTTAAGCCACTCACTGATATGACTAAAAAGGGGGTAGATTTTTCTTTGTGGTCGGTAGATGCGCTTAAAGCCTTTTCTAGTATCAAAGAGAGTTTTGCTTCCGCTCCCATTTTGGTACAACCTGATGTCTCTCTACCTTTTATTGTTGAGGTGGACTCTTCTGAGGTGGTTGCGGTCTTATCTCAGGGTCCCTCTCCTACCAAATGGCGACCGTGTGCCTTTTTCTCAAGGAAACTCTCCTCTGCAGAGAGAAATTACGATGTGGGAGATAGGGAGTTGTTGGCCATCAAATTAGCTTTTGAGGAATGGCGCCATTGGTTAGAGGGAGCCTGACACCCTATTACCGTGTTTACAAACCATAAGAATCTGGCCTACTTGGAATCGGCCAAGCGTCTGAACCCGAGACAGGCCAGATGGTCTTTGTTCTTTTCTAGGTTAAATTTTGTTGTTACGTTCCGCCCTGGGGTTAATAATGTGAAGGCGGATGCCCTGTCACGTTATTTTCTGGGAGGGGGGAACTTTGAAGACCCGGGTCCCATTTTGGCTGAAGGGGTGGTCGTCTCTGCTCTTTATCCTGATTTGGAGGCAGAGGTTCAGGCAGCCCAGGCAGAGGCTCCTGATCTTTGTCCCCCTGGGAGGTTGTTTGTGCCTCTCGCTTTATGACACAAGGTTTTTAACCACTTCAGCCCCGCTAGGTGAAACCCCCTTCATGACCAGAGGACTTTTTACACTTCGGCACTACACTACTTTCACCGTTTATCGCTCGGTCATGCAACTTACCATACAAATGAATTTTACCTCCTTTTCTTCTCACTAATAGAGCTTTCATTTGGTGGTATTTCATTGCTGCTGGCATTTTTACTTTTTTTGTTATTAATCAAAATGTAACGATTTTTTTGCAAAAAAATGACATTTTTCACTTTCAGCTGTAAAATTTTGCAAAAAAAACGACATCCATATATAAATTTTTCGCCAAATTTATTGTTCTACATGTCTTTGATAAAAAAAAAATGTTTGGGCAAAAAAAAAATGGTTTGGGTAAAAGTTATAGCATTTACAAACTATGGTACAAAAATGTGAATTTCCGCTTTTTGAAACAGCTCTGACTTTCTGAGCACCTGTCATGATTCCTGAGGTTCTACAATGCCCAAACAGTAGAAAACCCCCACAAATGACCCCATTTCGGAAAGTAGACACCCTAAGGTATTCGCTGATGGGCATAGTGAGTTCATAGAACTTTTTATTTTTTGTCACAAGTTAGCGGAAAATGATGATGATTTTATTTTTTTTATTTTTTCTTACAAAGTCTCATATTCCACTAACTTGCGACAAAAAATAAAAAATTCTAGGAACTCACCATGCCCCTCACAGAATACCTTGGGGTGTCTTCTTTCCAAAATGGGGTCACTTGTGGGGTAGTTATACTGCCCTGGCAATTTAGGGGCCCAAATGTGTGAGAAGAACTTTGCAATCAAAATGTGTAAAAAATGACCGGTGAAATCCAAAAGGTGCACTTTGGAATATGTGCCCCTTTGCCCACCTTGGCAGCAAAAAAGTGTGACACATCTGGTATCGCCGTACTCAGGAGAAGTTGGGGAATGTGTTTTGGGGTGTCATTTTACATATACCCATGCTGGGTGAGAAAAATATCTTGGTCAAATGCCAACTTTGTATAAAAAAAATTGGAAAAGTTGTCTTTTGCCAAGATATTTCTCTCATCCAGCATGGGTATATGTAAAATGACACCCCAAAACACATTCCCCAACTTCTCCTGAGTACGGCGATACCAGATGTGTCACACTTTTTTGCTGCCAAGGTGGGCAAAGGGGCACATATTCCAAAGTGCACCTTTCAGATTTTGCAGGCCATTTTTTACACATTTTGATTGCAAGGTACTTCTCACACATTTGGGCCCCTAAATTGCCAGGGCAGTATAACTACGCCACAAGTGACCCCATTTTGGAAAGAAGACACCGCAAGGTATTCCGTGAGGGGCATGGCGAGTTCCTAGAATTTTTTATTTTTTGTCACAAGTTAGCGGAAAATGATGATTTTTTTTTTTTTCTCTTTTTTCCTTACAAAGTCTCATATTCCACTAACTTGCGACAAAAAATAAAAAATTCTAGGAACTCGCCATGCCCCTCACGGAATACCTTGGGGTGTCTTCTTTCCAAAATGGGGTCACTTGTGGCGTAGTTATACTGCCCTGGCAATTTAGGGGCCCATATGTGTGAGAAGTACTTTGCAATCAAAATCTGTAAAAAATGACCGGTGAAATCCGAAAGGTGCACTTTGGAATATGTGCCCCTTTGCCCACCTTGGCATCAAAAAGGTTTCACACATCTGGTATTGCCGTACTCAGGAGAAGTTGGGGAATGTGTTTTGGGGTGTCATTTTACATATACCCATGCTGGGTGAGAGAAATATCTTGGCAAAAGACAACTTTTCCCATTTTTTTTATACGAAGTTGGCATTTGACCAAGATATTTTTCTCACCCAGCATGGGTATATGTAAAATGACACCCCAAAACACATTGCCCAACTTCTCCTGAGTACGGCGATACCAGATGTGTCACACTTTTTTGCTGCCAAGGTGGGCAAAGGGGCACATATTCCAAAGTGCACCTTTCGGATTTTGCAGGGCATTTTTTTACACATTTTGATTGCAAAGTTCTTCTCACACATTTGGGCCCCTAAATTGCCAGGGCAGTATAACTACGCCACAAGTGACCCCATTTTGGAAAGAAGACACCCCAAGGTATTCCGTGAGGGGCATGGCGAGTTCCTAAAATTTTTTGTCGCAAGTTAGTGGAATATGAGACTTTGTAAGGAAAAAAGAAAAATCATCATTTTCCGCTAACTTGTGACAAAAAATAAAAAATTCTAGGAACTCGCCGTGCCCCTCACGGAATACCTTGGGGTGTCTTCTTTCCAAAATGGGGTCACTTGTGGCGTAGTTATACTGCCCTGGCAATTTAGGGGCCCAAATGTGTAAGAAGTACCTTGCAATCAAAATGTGTAAAAAATGGCCTGCGAAATCCGAAAGGTGCACTTTGGAATATGTGCCCCTTTGCCCACCTTGGCTGCAAAAAAGTGTCACACATGTGGTATCGCCGTACTCAGGAGAAGTTGGGCAATGTGTTTTAAGGGGTCATTTTACATATACCCATGCTGGGTGAGAGAAATATCTTGGCAAAAGACAACTTTTCCCATTTTTTTATACAAAGTTGGCATTTGACCAAGATATTTTTCTCACCCAGAATGGGTATATGTAAAATGACACTCCAAAACACATTCCCCAACTTCTCCTGAGTACGGCGATACCACATGTGTGACACTTTTTTGCAGCCTAGATGCGCAAAGGGGCCCAAATTCCTTTTAGGAGGGCATTTTTAGACATTTGGATCCCAGACTTCTTCTCACACTTTCGGGCCCCTAAAAAGCCAGGGCGGTATAAATACCCCACATGTGACCCCACTTTGGAAAGAAGACACCCCAAGGTATTCAATGAGGGGCATGGCGAGTTCCTAGAATTTTTTTTTTTTTTGCATAAGTTAGCGGATATTGATTTTTTTTTGTTTTTTTCTCACAAAGTCTCACTTTCCGCTAACTTAGGACAAAAATTTCAATCTTTCATGGACTCAATATGCCCCTCACGGAATACCTTGGGGTGTCTTCTTTCCGAAATGGGGTCACATGTGGGGTATTTATACTGCCCTGGCTTTTTAGGGGCCCTAAAGCGTGAGAAGAAGTCTGGAATATAAATGTCTAAAAATGTTTACGCATTTGGATTCCGTGAGGGGTATGGTGCGTCCATGTGAGATTTTATTTTTTGACACAAGTTAGTAGAATATGAGACTTTGTAAAACTTGTGCCAAAAAAAATGTCTGAATGGAGCCTTACCGGGGGGGGTGATCAATGACAGGGGGGTGATCACCCATATAGACTCCCTGATCACCCCCCTGTCATTGATCACCCCCCTGTAAGGCTCCATTCAGACGTCCGTATAATTTTTACGGATCCATGGATCGGATCCGCAAAACACATGCGGATGTCTGAATGGAGCCTTACAGGGGGGTTATCAATGACAGGGGGTGATCAGGGTGATCACCCCCCTGTCACTGATCACCCCCCCTGTAAGGCTCCATTCAGACATCCGCATGATTTTTACGGATCCATGGATAGGATCCACAAGACACATGCGGACGTCTGAATGGAGCCTTACAGGGGGGTGATCAATGACAGGGGGGTGATCAGGGAGTGTATATGGGTGATCACCCGCCTGTCATTGATCACCCCCTGTAAGGCTCCATTCAGACGTCCGCATGTGTTTTGCGGATCCGATCCATGTATCCATGGATCCGTAAAAATCATGCGGACGTCTGAATGGAGCCTTACAGGGGGGTGATCAATTACAGGGGGGTGATCAATGACAGGGGGTGATCAGGGAGTGTATATGGGTAATCACCCGCCTGTCATTGATCACCCCCCTGTAAGGCTCCATTCAGACGTGCGCATGATTTTTACGGATCCATGGATACATGGATCGGATCCACAAAACACATGCGGACGTCTGAATGGAGCCTTACAGGGGGGTTATCAATGACAGGGGGGTGATCAGGGAGTGTATATGGGTGATCACCCGCCTGTCATTGATCACCCCCTGTAAGGCTCCATTCAGACGTCCGCATGTGTTTTGCGGATCCGATCCATGTATCCATGGATCCGTAAAAATCATGCGGACGTCTGAATGGAGCCTTACAGGGGGGGTGATCAGTGACAGGGCGGTGATCAATGACAGGGGGTGATCAGGGAGTGTATATGGGTGATCACCCGCCTGTCATTGATCACCCCCCTGTAAGGCTCCATTCAGACGTCCGTATGCTTTTTGCGGATCCGATCCATGTATCCGTGGATCCGTAAAAATCATACGGACGTCTGAACGGAGCCTGACAGGGGGGTGATCAATGACAGGGTGGTGATCAATGACAGGGGGGTGATCAGGGAGTTTATATGGGGTGATCATGGGTGATCAGGGGTTTATAAGGGGTTAATAAGTGACGGGGGGGGGTGTAGTGTAGTGTGGTGTTTGGTGCGACTGTACTGACCTACCTGAGTCCTCTGGTGGTCGATCCTAACAAAAGGGACCACCAGAGGACCAGGTAGGAGGTATATTAGACGCTGTTATGAAAACAGCGTCTAATATACCTGTTAGGGGTTAAAAAATTCGGATCTCCAGCCTGCCAGCGAGCGATCGCCGCTGGCAGGCTGGAGATCCACTCGCTTACCTTCCGTTCCTGTGAGCGCGCGCGCCTGTGTGCGCGCGTTCACAGGAAATCTCGCGTCTCGCGAGATGACGCGTATATGCGTCCAGGAGGAGTAAAGCAACCACCTCCCGGACGCATATCTGCGTACAGCGGTCGGGAGGTGGTTAAGGAGCACCACGATACTGTCCTCGCTGGGCACCCGGGGAGCAGAGCCACAGTGGATCTCATTGCTTGGAGATTCTGGTGGCCGGCTCTTCGTAAGACGGTTGAGGGTTTTGTGGCAGCCTGCGAGACCTGCGCTCGTGCCAAGGTCCCTCATTCACAGCCATCGGGTTCTCTCCTCCCGTTACTCATTTCTTCCAGTCCTTGGATGCATCTGTCCATGGACTTCATTACGGACCGGCCTCGTTCATCGGGGAAGACTGTGATTCTGGTAGTAGTGGATCGTTTTAGCAAAATGGCGCATTTCATTCCTTTTCCTGGTTTACCCAATGCTAAGACACTGGTGCAAGCGTTTGTTGATCACATTGTTAAATTGCATGGCATTCCTTCAGACATCGTTTCTGATAGGGGCACGCAATTAGTTTCCAGATTCTGGAAGGCCTTCTGTTCTCGCTTGGGGGTTCAGTTGTCGTTCTCTTCTGCTTTTCACCCGCAGTCGAATGGTCAGACCGAACGTGTCAATCAGAATCTGGAGACATATCTGCGCTGTTTTGTGGCGGAGAATCAGGAGGATTGGTGTTCTTTTTTGTCCCTTGCTGAGTTTGCTTTAAATAACCGTCGCCAGGAGTCCTCTGATAAGTCACAATTTTTGGGGGCATATGGGTTTCATCCGCAGTTTGGGACATTCTCTGGAGACGGGTCTTCTGGTTTACCTGATGAGGAGAGATTTTCCTCGTCTTTGTCATTTATTTGGCAAAAGATTCAGGGTAATCTGAAGAGGATGAGTGAGAGATATAAGCGTGTGGCGGATAAGAGACGAGTGCCTGGTCCGGACCTGAATGTGGGTAATCTGGTGTGGTTGTCTACAAAGAATATCAAACTGAAGGTTCCCTCCTGGAAGTTGGGTCCTAAGTTTATTGGGCCTTACAAGATCTTGTCCGTCATCAATCCCGTTGCCTTCCGTCTTGATCTTTCTCAGACTTGGAAGATACATAATGTTTTTCACAGGTCCCTTTTAAAACCTTATGTCCAACCCCCACTGTACCATCCTCTTTGCCTCCTCCTCCGATTGTTGTTGATGGTAATCTAGCATTTCAGGTCTCTAGGATTGTGGATTCTCGCATTATCCGCGGTTCTCTCCAGTATGTCGTTCATTGGGAGGGTTATGGTCCTGAGGAGAGGATGTGGGTCTCAGTGGCGGACATTAAGGCCACTCGGCTTATCAGGGCTTTCCATAGGTCTCATCCTGAGAAGGTGGGCTCTGAGTGTTCGGAGTCCACCCATAGAAGCAGCGGTACTGTCACCGCCACTTCTGTGAGAAGGTCTGTTAGATGTTCTTCTCTACCTGCATGACGTTCTTTGTTTTGGTTTCACTTTGTCATCTCCTTTTCTTCTCCCAGCTGTCACCTATTTACACTAATTGTCTCCCTTTATATTCCCTCCCATACTGCCTCACTTTGCGGTTTATACTTCTTCCTGGATTGTGTTCACTACTGGAGGCTGCTTCTGCTGATTCCTCAGATAAGTCTGTTTCCTTTATTTGTGTTTTCTTGCTGGCTTGATTCTAGGTGACCCTGACTCCGTCCATATTAAGTGCAGGTAGCCGGTGGTCATGTCCCCTCACTATTATAGGGTTTTCAGGTGTCACATAGTATTAGGTACGTGGACATGCAATCGTCTACCATAAAGACCTTTGCATGGGCATAGCAGTCAGGGAGAGCTCTAGGGGTTTTATAGGGCTCACACATATGCTCCTTAGTTTGGGATCAAGCGAGTCGGATGTTTATTTATAAGTTCCAGCTTTCTGCAACACCATCCGTGACAGTTCCGTTCGGGAGTTTGGAGAATTCCCTTGTATGCCGTTACATTTTGTAATTGCCTATAATTAAAATTGTATTATATCTACTGAGTTATTCAATGAAATCTGTATAGCGCCACCTGCTCTTTGCTCCTTTTCTAATTTGTCTGTCCTGCTCACTGAGATGGAAGCACATGTTCAGGTCTATCCTTCAACTTTCACTAGCTACAGCATACAGGATATGTCCTCCGAGAAAGAATGCACCCATTAAGCTGCCAGCTTCAGATAAATCTAGAAGAGCAATTGTAGCAATGAATGGGCAGATCTCTCGATCCATGTCCAGTATAGGGCTGGTTCTATCTTTGTTAGAAAGAGATTGTCACATACTATATGATATCTGATTTTTATTTTTTACATTAATCATGGGGTAACCCCTTTAAGGTACCATAAATGTAGTGAACACACATGAAAATTACAATACAAAAACCCAGAAATTACTCCTTTAGTTTCCCTTACTTCTTTTTATTTTCTTATTAATGTAAAGGGATTCTGTCAGGTAGGTTTAACCCAGGGATGGCCAACCTGCGGCTCTCCAGCTGTTGCAAAACTACAACTCCCAGCATGCCCAGTCTGCCTACAGCTATCAACCTACAGCAGGGCATGGAGAGCCACAGGTTGGACAAGCCCAGGTTTAGCCTATAGAACTGTGTACACGTGCTGCTAGATAGCCACTAGCACAGCCACAATATACATTTCCCATAGCTCTGAGTGCTTTTATTCAGTCTGTATATGCATGTATATATATATATATATATATATATATATATATGAAAAAAAAGGCTAGTAAGGAGCCCAAGGTGCTGTTACCAACGTTTCGCACATGTGTGAGATTACGGCGCTGTAACTGTGTGACGTCGGGGGAGCAAGGAGGAGATTCGAAGGATGCGGGGCAGTGCTGGGCTCCTGAAACATTGGTAACACCCCCTTGGGCTCCTTACTAGCCTCATTTGCATACTGTATATATATAAAATCGTTTTTTTTACTGAATAAAATCACTGAGCGCTATGGGAAATGTATATTGTAGACGTTCTAGTGGCGATCTAGCAGCCCATGTCCTCAGCTCTATAGGCTAAACATAGCTGACAGAATCCCTTTAAAATGTGATGTCAGTTCCTGGAGATCAGACATTTGCTCCTATACTACTTTTCACAGTTTTGAGTCTGGGGTATAAGGCAACTGGCTATAGCAGGAGTCCTCCCCCGACTGCTCTGAGAAACTAAGCCCTGACACTTTGGCCAAGCCCTAACCCTGGTCAGTGGTCAGTAAAAAATGGTAGGTATTAAAATTCACTGAGCATGGTGGCTCAGTGATTAGCACTGGTGTCTTGCTGATCTGGGGTTCTGGGTTTGATTCTGACCAAAGACCACATCTGCATGGAGTTTGTATGTTCTCCCGATGTTTGTGTGGGTTTGCTCCCACACTCCAAAGACATACTGATAGGCAGGGGAGCACCCAGGAATTTTGTCTAGGGGGGGTCCGAAAGGCAAAAAAATGTGGCATGTGTAGTGCGCTGTGCTAATTCAATTTTTCAAAGCCCCCTTTATATTTAAAGCGAACCTTTCACCTCATTTTCACTTTATAAACTAGCAACAGTACCTTATAGATTATCTTGAGTGTGTTGTTATCCATGTTAGTGCCGCTTTCCTGCGCTGTTTATTCATAAAAATATAGTCTTATAAAGTTCAAATTTCGTGCTCCAACAGTCAAGCAACAAGTCAAGGGGGTAGCCCTTCCCTCTCCTCTGGCCGTACCTCCCCTGCCCTAACGCCGCCTCTATGCGCTGTAATTGACAGCCGGCACAGTCGCCGGGACCGCGCTTGTGAATCCTGCGCATGCGCCGTCCTCCTCCTCCGCTTGATCCAGTCTTTCTTTCAGACACAAGCGCGATCCTGTAACAGAATCGCGCATGCGCCGTCCGCAATCCCTGCCTGTCTGCGCAGACAGGAGAGCAAACAGGCAGGGATTGCGGACGGCGCATGCGCGATTCTGTTACAGGATCGTGCTTGTGTCTGAAAGAAAGACTGGATCAAGCGGAGGAGGAGGACGGCGCATGCGCAGGATTCACAAGCGCTGTGCCGGCTGTCAATTACAGCGCATAGAGGAGGCGTTAGGGCAGGGGAGGTACGGCCAGAGGAGAGGGAAGGGCTACCCCCTTGACTTGTTGCTTGACTGTTGGAGCACGAAATTTGAACTTTATAAGACGATATTTTTATGAATAAACAGCGCAGGAAAGCGGCACTAACATGGATAACAACACACTCAAGATAATCTATAAGGTACTGTTGCTAGTTTATAAAGTGAAAATGAGGTGAAAGGTTCGCTTTAAAAATGCAGGGAAGGGGTGTAGTGTGTTGCGCTGATTCTTTTACTTGGCGATTCTAAAAGCTCTGTAGGAATTATTTTTGGCCCCGCCCATTATTAAAAGCCCCTCCTACATATAATAGGCCACTCCCAACAAACACTGTACAGCTGACATTCTATAGTTGCGGTCTGTCTCTACACATCATACGGAGAGAGGGGAGGTCTGTCCTGGCTGCACTGCCTGCTTCCCATTATACAATAGATCCTGCTCAAGGCCTGTGGTTCCCCCCACCATCTGCCACCCGCCCGTGGCCTGCTGCCCCCTTTGACCGTCCTCACCCAGCTCTGAATCCTCCTTCTGCAAATGGCAGGGGGAGGAGCCGGAGCATCTCCTCTCCTACATAGCGCCACCTACCTCTTACATCCAGTGATGCCACCTTTGTTGTAGACGTTCTCTTTCCTCATCTTCTCCATTCAGATCAGACCGCCATAATGATTTTTCAGCCATCTCCCATCTCTGCAGAGGTTAACAAACAGACATTAGTTTCCCACATTTCCATCATCTTCACATCTTCTGTACACCCTTTCCTGCCACCCCCAATACTGTGCCCGCTGTGCCCCAATACTATACTGCAGAAACAGTCCCCCTGAAAATACTGTTACCACACAGATAGTGCCCCAATACTATACTGCAGAAACAGTCCCCCTGGAAATACTACTACCACACAGATAGTGCCCCCCTCAACAATTATTGGCACACAGTGCTCTAAAAAAATAACTGCGCCCAAACACTAATAGTATAAAGATAATGTCCCCCAAAAATTATTGTGCTAAGCTGATACAGTGGCAGGGTGCCCCCCAAAGTAACAGGGCTCCCCAAAATAGAAATCATTCTCTGCCAGAGCACACTTAGTAGTAATAATGCCCCTATAGTGCCCATACTAGTAATCATGTTCCTCATAGCCCCCCAGTATTAGCAAAGCTCCGTATAATACCTCCTAGTACTAATAATTCTCCCTAGAATATGACAGTACATGAAATACCCCCGCTTAGTGCCCGCTGTTGAGCTAATGTCCCCATAATGTATGCCAGTATAAAATACCCCTATATAGTGCCCCAGTAAATGCCCTCATAGTGCTCCTCTCCCCCTTCCCCATAGTGTCCCCCATAATATGCCAGTAAAAAATGCCCCTTCTAAGTGCCACCATATGCCCAATAGTGCTCCTCTCCCCCATAGTGCCGCTCTCCCCTATAGTGCCTACCATAATGTGCCAGTAAAAAAATGCCCCCTTAGTGCCACCAGATGCTATAATGCCCCAATAATGTGCCAATAAAAAAAATAAAAACATATGCTTTTATTGTCCTGACGAAGAGGGCTGTGCGCCCTTGAAACGCGTTGACAAAAAGAATAAATAAGCTATTTTAGTTTTAAAAAAATATTCTATAAGATCTTGCCTCCTGTTTTCAGCACCGCAGAAAAAGGGTTAAAAAAACCACCATTTTTATCTCAATAATAATAAAGGCCCCTTTAGAGCCCCCATTTCCCCTTAGTGCCCCCAAATATTGCCCCTATAGTGCCACCAGATGCCCCATAGTGCCATTCTCCCCTATAGTGCCCCATAATGTGTAAAAAAAAAAGCCCCTTTAGACCCCTCAGATGCCCCCATAGTGCTCCTCTCCCCCATGGTGCCGCCCCATAATGTGCCAGTAAAAAATGCCCCTTCAAAGTGCCACCATATGCCCCAATAGTGCTCTACTCCTCCATAGTGCCGCTCTCCCCTATAGTGCCTCTCATAATGTGCCATTAAAAAATGCCCCCTTAGTGCAACCAGATGCGATAATGCCCTCATGTACCAATAAGAAAAAAAGGCCCCTTTAGAACCCCCACTTCCCCATAGTGACCCCAAATAATGCCCCTATAGTGCCACCAGATGCCCCATAGTGCCGTTCTCCCCTATAGTGCCCCCCATAGTGTGTAAAAAAAAAAAAAAAAAGCCCCTTTAGAGCCCCCATAGTGCTCCTCTCCCCCATGGTGCCCCCCCCCATTATGTGCGAATAAGAAGTGCCACCCAAAAAAATGTACCACCAGATGCCCCATAGTGCTGTTCTCCCCTTTAGTGTCCCCATAGTGCCAGCTCCCCCCTCCAAAAAAAGAATAAAAAATACACTGATACTTACCTCCATCAGCAGTGATGCGATGCAAGCCTCTTCCGGCCTGTGTCCCTGCTGTGTGCTGCCCGGGTCAGGCGGCGCGATGATGACGGAATCGCGCCGCCTGAGCCGGCCTCTGATAGGCTGCAGGCATTAGTGCCTGCGGCCTATTAGAAGAACAGGGGAGGGACTCACCTCTCCCTCCCCTGCTCTGCCGCAGCACAGGCATCTGTATCACTGTTCTAAGGACGGCGATACAGATGGATTAGATATGGAGATGAGTGCTTCCACAATGGAAGCGCTCATCTCCTTCTGCCCCCCCCCAGCCCCCCACCACCACCGCTGCCGCCGCAATTACATCCAGGGCCGCGCCGCCTGTGGTGATCGGCGGTGCGGCCCTGAAGGATAAAAATAAATAAATTTTGGCTGGTTGTTCTAGGGGGCGTCCAGACCCGCTGGACCCCCCCTGTAGGTGCGCCACTGCTGATAGGGACCTTAGATCGGCAGCCACATTGGGGACAGTGTGATGCTAATCTCTGTAAAGCGCTGCGGAATATGTCGGCGCTATATAAGTGAATAAAATAAAAATCCCCCATAAGGCTATTTAGTTTAGCAGCATAAAAATCCTGCAGGTGGACAAACACTGAGAGAAGGTTTATTTCATGTTTGTTTTTTTCCTAGGTTTATTATTCTTTTATAGAATAATTACTCTTTAAGGCCATTTTCCTGTAACCTGTCCCTGCACATTCATTGGAAATGTTTACAGGTCTGGACCTCCTCCTCCTCCTCGCTCACAATCCAATAAAATATAAATGTCTTTAAAACCTCGTTAAAGCTCGCTGCTAGCCCCAAACATACTGTTCCCTCCCCTTGGATTTAAAATGAGTAACCTGTCTAGCAATCAATGCCGTAAATCTTTAATAAATTCACTCCGAGTCCTATAGATTAAGTTCTCCTTGACATTTTCATAATTTATACTATATTTAATATACATTATTATTTCAGTAACTCTGTGATGCCAGGAAAATATATATAGGATTATGAGAAATCTGAATGTTGGAATCACGCAGAGAGCCGCCCGAACCCTCCTCCCTTTTATAAATAATCTTTATTTGTTGGTTCATACAAGTTCATACAAGTTATTGTTTACATTTTTCCCTTTTTATAAATGGATTTTTTTTCTTTTGCACCATATACATTTAAACAGTATATATTACCCTCCCAACCCTACCTCTTGCTTAGTCCACTCCTGAGAGGGGACAGTAGGAGGCGTAGGGAAGAAAGAAAAAAAAAAAAAAGAAAAAAAAAAAAGAAAAAAAAAAAAGGGTACCTCGTGGCTCTCCTACCCCTCTCCCCTCCCCCAACCCCCACCCCACCGGGTCCAACCCCCGCTACTGTCCGCTAGTTCAACCATCTTTGCCACCTTTTAGCAAACGTATGTTTTTTCTTAGATGATACTAGATGAAATTCCTCTCTGACAAGTGAGGATCTAGTAAGGTTCTCCCATTCTTTAACTGTGGGCAAAACATTATCTCCCCAATGTGCTACAATACATTTCCTTGCATAGAATAACAATTTGGAGACTACTTCTCGATCTTTAATATTATCTATTTTGTCAATTATGCCCAAGATACAAATCTTTAAGGAAAGGGGAACTTTAACCTGATGATATTCCTCTATTTTTTCACTCACTATCTCCCAGAATTTCTGGGTCTTTTTACAAATCCAAAGAATATGAATTTCATCTACCCCTACTTCCCCGCAGTTTTTACAGCTAAATTGTTTAGTTTTATAACATTTCATTAAAATCTTAGGGGAGTAATACAGGTGATATAATATGTTAAACTGAGTGTTTCTATTGGACAAAACTATTGGACACCATATTTTTAGACTGTATAGCCTTTTCCCAAAATTCTTCCCGTTGCGTATTTAAGACATCTTACCATTTATGGTTTAGAGTAATAATGGCTTTATTTTTTGTCTTCCGATGTATCAGGCATCCATATATTTTGGAGATCAGTTTCCTCCCTGCTGTTAATTTCGCAATATTAACTAGAGTTGATGGAAGAGGGGCAATATGCGTTCCTTTCCCTATCTCCGCCCGCAGGGCTTGTTTCATTTGTAATATATAAATATCCCTAACTTTGTTCTCTTTTTTTTTTTTTTGCTCAGCTTACAGAAGCAGATCATTTTCCAATTTGGCCGCTTTATCTGTCCATTCCTTATAGTTTTGTGCTATAGGGTTATCAATATATTTTTTTTCAGATCTTTCCACCTCAGTTTCTAAATCAGTAATTTTTTTCCTAATTTTCTTCCTATATGTTACAGTGTGTTTAGTAATAATCCCTCTTATAAAGGCCTTTGCAGCTTCCCATACCATATTATTCCCCGCTGATCCCTCATTTATCTAAAAAAATTCCCCAATCTCTTTCAATATTTTATCGTGAAAGCCCATTATGTTAATCCATCCTATAGTTATGTTCATCCCTCTATTTATTTTTTTCTTTGTTTTTATATTTATAATAATTGAATTGTGATCTGAAATACCCTGTTCCCATACTTCACCTGTTCAATATCTTGTGCCCCTTTATTATCCGTGAAAACTAAATCAATCCGTGACAAACACCTATGAGTTTTAGAAAAACATGAGTATCTTTTTAACTTTGGGTGCATTACCCTCCAAATATCGATCCAACCCAGTTCTGTTATAGTATCTTTTAATTTAGACCCGAAGTTGTTTGATTGGGGGTTATTTAATCTACATCTGTCTATTTAGCCATCCATTATGTTATTAAAATCTCCCATTACTAAGAGTGGTTTGTCCCCTGCCTTGAGTACAAATTCATTTATTTTTAGTAACACATCTAATCTAAAGGGGGGAGGTATATATACATTTGCTATAATCCATGCTCTGCCTTCCAATTTACAGTCCATAAGGACATATTGGCCTTCCTCATCGATTATTGTTTTTATTATTTTAATATCTATGTTTCTATGGATTAATATACTCACCCCTCTCGCATATGACGAAAAAACTGAATGAAAGGCGCACTGCATCCAAGGTCTAGTCATCCCTATTATCGTCTCACTTGTCAGGTGCGTTTCTTGTAGGCATACTATTGCAGGGAGAAACCTATGTATTGCATCAAAAACTGACCCTCTCTTTATTCCTTTACTCAACCCTCTAATGTTCCAAGAAATTACGAAGGGGCGGCGGAGCAGGAGGGGAGAGAGCAGCACGCACAAAAAAAAAGGAAACAAAAATTGGTAATATATATTTTTTTCCTTTAATTCGGTAAAGGTATTGTTTGTTTTCCTCTTTTCCCATAGTCCTCCCGCTACTTCTTCCCAGGAGCGAATGCCACAACAGGCTACAAAACCCTCCCTAACCCACCTACCCTGATAGGCCCAGGATAACATCCGAACCTGGCCCTCTCCCTTGCATTTCTCTGTCCTGGATATACCCCAGCCTTAATTTTACCTCATATTTTTATCTTCTCTTTAATCCATTCCGCTGCCGCCTCTGCTGTATCAAAAAAACTAGTTTTATTCTCCCATTCAACCATCAACCTGGAGGGGAACATAATTAAATACTTAAAGGGACTCTGTCACCACTTTCTAACCCCCACTTTTTTAACTATCGTTTTATTCATGGTGCCCTTCTGATTACAGTTGTCATCTTATATGTTAGATCTGCGGTGCCGTTTAGGTAAAAAATCGATTTATATCACCTGTCAATCAGCTAGATAAGGTGCCCAGGGCGTTCCTCTCCTCTTGAATCTGCCGCCTGCCGCCGCCGCCGTTGGTGCCCAGCTCCTCCCCCGGTCTCGTCAGCGCTGCCTCAAACAACACAGATCCGCCTCCGGCTCTCCCTCAATGCCCCCTCCTTTTTTTCGGAAATCTCGCCCGTGCGTACGCATCCTTTCGGCATCATCGCTCTAAGTTCGCGTTATGCGCATGCGCGAGAAAAGGATGCGTACGCACGGGCGCAGGCCTGTGCGCACACGCGAGATTTCCGAAAAAAAGGAGGGGGCATTGAGGGAGAGCCGGAGGCGGATCTGTGTTGTTTGAGGCAGCGCTGACGAGACCGGGGGAGGAGCTGGGCACCAACGGCGGCGGCGGCAGGCGGCAGATTCAAGAGGAGAGGAACGCCCTGGGCACCTTATCTAGCTGATTGACAGGTGATATAAATCGATTTTTTACCTAAACGGCACCGCAGATCTAACATATAAGATGACAACTGTAATCAGAAGGGCACCATGAATAAAACGATAGTTAAAAAAGTGGGGGTTAGAAAGTGGTGACAGAGTCCCTTTAACGTTATTTTGACTCAGCATTTTTTTTACATCAGTATAATGGCTTCTTTCTCGCACTGTTTCTCTTGCATAATCAGAAAATACCATTATTATTGTACCCACATATTCCAGTTTCCCTTTGTTTCTTGCCCTGCGTAATACCTCCTCTTTATCTCTGACCGATTAGAAGTTAATTATTATTGGTTGTGGTCTTGTACCAGGAGGGGGAGACTTTACCGATAGTCTATGAGCTTGCTCTATGAAGTTTTTAAAATCTGAGATATCCTGGCCCAGTTGTTCCCTTAACCAAGTTTGTATAAAACCACAGGGGTCTCGTCTCTCCACTCCCTCCGGAAACCCCAGACATCTCAGATTGGACCTCCTTGACCTGTTTTCCAAGTCCAGTAATTTGTTTTTAAGTACTGTGTTTTCTTCGATTAACTTAGTTTTTTCTTTAACTATTATCTGCAGTAGGTCCTCAGTATCAGATGTTCTCTTCTCTACTTCTACTAACCTATCTTTGTATTTTTGTAGATCTGTCCTGAGGAGTCCCACCGCCTCCTTAATATTTCCAGTCTGGAGAGAGAGGTTCTGTATTGCCGAGTTGCATTTTTTTATTTAATGGAATATCTCCTGCAAGCTAGGCACCTGTTCCTCCTGAGTGGGGGCAGTTTTTTCCTCCTCCTTTAAGTGTTTATTTCCGCTCTCTCCAGACTGGAATTCAGTGGGAGACAATCTGATGGTGGCTTTCTCTATTGACCTGGAAAGGTCCCCCTCCTGGGTTTGGGGTATATATTCCTTCTTCCTCCTAGGGGGGCTAGTCTGTCCACCTATATTAGTCAGCACTTGTTGTTTCAATCTTTCTGCCCGCTTAAACAACGGGGAGATTGAGGTGTTTAGTTCTGGTTGGGCTTTCCCCTTTTTCCCCGCCCCCTGTCTGGACATTTTGAAGCTAATATATATATTGCCCCCTTCTCCTTTCCCTTTCCTCCCTTTTTTTTCCTCTTTTTTTCTCCTTTCCCCCTCTCTTTCCTTTTTTTAATATTTTTTTTATTTTTATTTTCCTCCCCTATTTCCTCCCCTTATTTAACTTCCTGTTATATGACCCTCAAGATTTCAACTGCTGTTTACCATCTGCACTTCGATAGGGTAGCATATATAGTTCAGTTTGTCTGTGAGTTATCAATTCATGCAGTAATAATTCATTCAAGGCACGTTAATAAAGCTTCATGCAGTAAAAGTTTCAAATACAGTTCCTCAACTCGGGCGCAGCCTGGATAATCACCAGACCGCGGCTCTACTATACAGACTGGTCAAACCACTACAGTTATAAATGTTCAAATTGAGCCCAGAAACTAGTAATTATAAATAATTAATGCAGTAATTCTTTCCTGTACAGCCACTCAACATAAATGTTGACCTAGCCTTAGGCTCACTATACCACATGATAAGCAGTGCAAGTTGTCAGTTCAAATTGGTCCCAAACGCTATTAGTGATGTTGATGGGGAAAAAAAAAAAGTATTACCCCCTTACAAATAAAGGGAGGGAGGGGGAGGGTGGAATAAAGGGAAAGGTCCAAATACTTGCAGTCCTGAAGTCTTCTTAAAGTTCCTATATCACGGGCAATTTTGCCCTGGGGGGGGGGAGGGTGGTGGAACAACCTTCACAGATTTTTGTGTACTTATTGCGCAGATTCCAGAAAGATTCTAAAGAGGCGCTATCCTCTGTTCCCCAAAATGTCTGCCTCCACACCAGCCTTGGATCGGACTTCACAGCTCGCCACTCCACACTGGCTCCCCAAGGCTGACCTCCCATCCAACACCAAGGTATGTGTCCTCCTGCCCCTGTTTTCCAAGTTAGGAGTCAGTACCTCTTTCTCTCCAACTTTACTGAGTCAGAACTGCCGTGCGGGTGTTCCGTCCGGGACCACAACCCTCCCCCTCCAATACCACAATCCAGGCTTGTCTTCAGGGTGCAGACTATCAGAAGGGGGACAAAACGCCAGCTGAATCCCAGGAGATAGCATTTAAGATCGGCTTGGCCACCCCAGTTCCCATATGTATCACCTCAACTCCGGTTCTAATTCAGGGGGAGGGTGGGGACGGCGAAGCTCGGGCAGTCTCAAGATACACGGCAGTTGTTCTCCTCTCATGACCGCATCTCCTCTCTCACATCCGCTCCTCTATCTGCATCTGTTCTCAGCTCCCTCTCTCCCTCAGGGTACAGAAATCGGGCAGGGCGGCATCTCACCCACAGCAGAGCCAAACGACTGAACACGGGTCGCCAGGTCAGAGGGCAGCAGAGCAGCAGGGCGGCGGATGGAACGGTGCTTCACATGGGCTGGGAGCTGATTAACCGGGAGGGAGGTACGCGCATCAGCTGCGTGCGCACGCACTCATGCACTCTCAAGAAATCATTGGTTAATCTGTAAAACACCCGAACCCTCCTCATGGCCTCCAGCCAGCTACATAATGATTTCATTCTCTCAGAGTTAAGTAATGTAGGAACATCAGATACTTACACATGCGACCAACGGTCTCAAGTGCCCTCCTAAATCAACTGTCCAGCCATCCTCAGGATGATGATACAGTTTCATACTATGGTAAGGGTGACAGTATCTTGTGCTGCACTGTGGTATTTGGTTCTGTTGGGGTGGTATTTTGTGCTGCACTGTGGTATTTGGTTCTGCTGGGGTGGTATTTTGTGCTGCACAGTGGTATTTGGTTCTGCTGGGGTGGTATTTTGTGCTGCACTGTGGTATTTGGTTCTGCTGGGGTGGTATTTTGTGCTGCACTGTGGTATTTGGTTCTGCTGGGGTGGTATTTTGTGCTGCACTGTGGTATTTGATTCTGCTGGGGTGGTATTTTGTGCTGCACTGTGGTATTTGGTTCTGCTGGGGTGGTATTTTGTACTGCACTGTGGTATTTGGTTCTGCTGGGGTGGTATTTTGTGCTGCACTGTGGTATTTGGTTCTGCTGGGGTGGTATTTTGTGCTGCACTGTGGTATTTGGTTCTGCTGGGGTGGTATTTTGTGCGGCACTGTGGTATTTGGTTCTGCTGGGGTGGTATTTTGTACTGCACTATGGTAATGCTGACCCCGCCTACTTATGATGGTCATGTCAACTTATGCTGGGCCAGCCTAGTTATGCTTGCCCTATCAACATATGTTGCCCCACCTTCAGTCATTTTGGACCCTCCTCCTTCATGGGGCTACTTATAGGGTTTTTTCAGGGCCACTTTAAGTTCCCAGCCCGTCCCTGAGAAAATGTGTTCTGTAATATGCACCTATTACTGCACCCTTTTGTTTGTTCATCTCATTGTCTCTGTACATGTGTTCTAGAAGTGACACGCTTCTGCAGCCTCAACAGATTCGCTTGACGTAAACGACATTGCACATTTTTGCAGATGTTGGAAATTGTAAAGACTTGTAAATGGCTCTGATCCTCTGAGTATTACATATTACACAAATAATTAACATAGCTGCACTCAGGCTGACGTTGTATCCCACAAATCTGTCATACAGTAGACTCAGCTGTACATGGCACAAACAGTAATAAAACCCGCAGTAATTGTGTGAACTATGCAAAGATTATTCAACATGACAAAGAGTATGTTGGCATAGAGCAACTTCACTTTTATAAATCTCGGCTATTCCTGCCCATACTGTTCTGAGTGGAAGAATGCACACAGAAACTAAACATTTTACCTCTTCAACAACCGTATTGTCTAAAGACAGACAGACAGATATGTAGATAGACAAAGATAAAGAGAGATAATAGATCGATAGTTAAATAGATAAAAATGGATAATGTCAGATAATTATAAAAAAGATAGATAGATAGTGATAAAATAGATAGATTGCTAATGATAAAAAAGATGATAGATGGTAGATAGATAGAAGATAGATACAATAGATAGATAGATAAATAATGATAGATCGATAATGTTAGATAATGGTAAAAAAGGTAGATAAAGATAATGATAAATATAGATAGATAGATAGATAGGTTGATAGATAGAGATAAAATAGATAATAATAGCTAATGATAAAAAAGATCATAGATAGATAGATATGAGTCTACCCTTGAGTCGCCAATATGCGTGTGAGCGTTCAGTTTCAGTCCACACTAATGGGCACGTTTTCAAACTGTACTCTGTCGCTCTCTTTCTCTGTCTATACATTATGTATATACACAGAGAGAGAGAGGATGAGATACAGTTTGAAACAGTCTCCTACATATTTCCGTGTATGTACAGTATGAAGGCAATTTGAACATTTCAGCTCTCGGAGCAGCACAGTTCGTCACTAATTCTTTCTGAACGGGAACAGATTGGATTTAAAGAAGATAACTGGAGGTAATAACATTTCAAACCGTATATATTGTCTTGCTTAAAAATACCATAAAATAACCTGAGATGCCATTCATATTTGATATAAAACCACTTTTTCTCTTTACGTTCTTCTTTCAGTAGAGGAAGAGCTGACAGCTTTACAGTCTTCATTCTATGCACTTTCCACTACATTATAAACCATCTCTTATGAACTAGCACCATGCATGCTAATAAGAGCGTTATTATAATGTTAACTGATAGAATGGTGAGGAAGGAGGCATAAACTGCTGTGGGGGAAGAGGGGCACAGCCTTCACACTTATGACTATGATTCAGTTATAGTTTATGTATTAAAGGTATATACCAAGATTATGGTATTTAAGATAATGAGATATACTGTACCAGTGTCAAGTTGGGGAGCGGAGAGTCGCCAGCTGGGCATCCAGTGATCTTGCACTAAAGAGGCTGCTGAGCTTTGGTTAAATGGTACCCTGTGCGTGACTCTGCCCCCTATACCCTATGCCAATATGGTACACTTATTTTCTTGTTCAGGTAGCCAGCAGAAAGTGCTTGCTCACACATGATCCTAAACACTTGCTCACACACATTCACTCACTTGTGCACACAAATCCCATGTGTTTGCTTTTGGACATGGATATCCACCTACTCAATATTGTTAAAGGGTTTTTCCCAGGACTAAAATATTAATGACCTATCCAGAGGTCATTAATGAACTTTTGCAGAGGTCCAGGGCATATGTTGTTGATGCGCCCCTCTTCATTTCCTGGCTGCACAGGGCAAGGCTTTTGGCATGCCTCACTCCTCCCACCCTTCAAGATGGCAGCAGTGGAGCAGGCCTTGGTTTGTCAGGCTCATCTGTGAGATTGGAAGCTGAGTGATTACCTGGCATGAAGGTACAGAGTTTTGCAGTTAGTAGCTTCTCAGCACCCATTTAATTTAGGGACAAGATCTGACAGAGGGAATATATTCTACCTTCTCCCTGTGGAGAATTTTAATTTGGGCAGAGCAAAGACGGATGAACCTAAAAAGGAGGAGGAGGAGAAAAAGAGGACTTATAGACTGATCCCAAAGACATTCAGTTGTACTGTAGGTTCAGGTATTCACCATTTTATCCAGTGTCTTTAGAGAAAAAGCACTGAAGAATTGCCCAACCATTGGTTGCAGGGATGGTTTTGTTAGCTGTCCCAGGTAGTCATGTCCCTGGTTCATTGTTTGAGTGAGTATGGTATCGGTGGTTGAGATTCCAATGAACCCCTTCTGGTCCAAACCGACAGCTCTTATTTCTCCCAATATTATTTTCTGGCAATGTTTAGAAAGTGTTTAGAATGTGGTGGCTTGGAGGTGTACAGCTAAGGGGGGCATTTGTGCTCTTGGTCTGTTCTTCCTGACTTGGCCTATCATAGGTTCTCTGAATGCTTACAGGTGTGAGGGCTAGTAAGCACTATGGATGCTCCTGCTCAATTCTGCCCTCTGTTTTGGATGGCACTGATCTGACCTTTGTCCAGGTCCTTAGATTGGCACTCTATTTTATGAGCACTAATCACCTCCACTTACTAGCTAACTAGCACAGAGAGCGTGGCTGGTCCTCTCTGTGCTGCCACATTTGCTGTGTGGCATTTTCAGGAGGGTAAGCACCTCTGTTTATCTCCTGGAGGAATATACCACTTGCCAAGCTCTTGAAAAGCCTTTGCAGGGCAGTTCCTCCACTTATACAGGTGCAGTTTATATCAAACACAGTTTTGTCTATTGCCAGTGCTGTATGAAGAAATTTTCTCACATTTCACAGGCCACCTTTGACATCACCATTCACAGTATTCATCTTATACATAGCATGGGTAATCAGGGCGTCTAACCCACAGTGGTGCTTACAATATTTTGTATCAAGTTGGCATCTCACAGAGCTATAAGGCACATTACATGGCGCATCATACATAGCGTGTCACCTATATATGAGGCACCATGCCACCTAATAGTCGCATAACAGTCCAACAGTTCAACACAGTTGGCATTGCCAATACAATTAAAGGTAACCCATCGTAACTGTGCATGACTACATTTTCCTGGAAGAGGGATGAGAGTACTTTCACCCCTCTTACACTTGGGCAGCATATCATAATGACAGGCTCACTCATAACAGAGAGCTCTGTTTTATGTTGTAGCGTTTCAGGGTAAAACATAGCCCATTGCCATTTCATGCTATTCGTTGTTTGGGTAGCATGAAACGGATGACCGATTCCCTTTAAAATATCAGTGAGCCTTTATATACTGGGCCCCCATAGAGTGGAACAAATTACACTTGGTATGCCAGCCCTTCTTTTATACCCTCTATGTAGAAGATTTCTATAAGTACAGTTTAAAAATGTTCTCCTTTGGTCTGGTGGGGACGCTGTTGTGTGGCTATTGCTTGGGCCCCTAAAGACTCTCATTATTATCTTTTGCTCTTGTGATGTGAAGATTCCATTCTTCTTATTACGTGATATTTTATCTAGCCTGAGGAGATACTTTGTCTTATCTTTTGTACACAGCATTAGTCTGTAGCGAATGCCACAGTAACATGAGAACATAGTTAGAAACTAATATTATTGATATATGCTTTATTTAGCGTGCTGCCAAATGTTTTAATGCACTTTTTTGAAGCCAAAACCAAGAGTGGATTCAAATAAACAGGTAAAATATTTCTGTCCTGGTTTTATATTCCCTTCATACCTAGTGTTACATTCATAATCCTGCTGCTTTCTTGACAAGGGAGTAATGTGCACTGTGGTAGTTCATATGACAGTTTAACAGTTAGACCTAAGCTATGAAGTTATTTTTGAGAGTATTTTGCTCTTAGTATGCAGCCAAGAGCAGCCAACAGTGTTTTGGAAGCAGCTTTGGAGATAATTGTAGTATAAAATATGATATAAAACATGCTGTAACTTTTAAAAAGTATTGAACCCCCATTCCACTTGACCCCCACATATGGCATATGGCCCCGTCCACTGAAGTCTAAAGAAGTTTTGGAGACAGCTGAGCCTGCAGCTCCCTTTGACTTTAAAAGAGAAAGCCACATACATGGACCCCCTACACCACTTTTCAGATGGTTACAGCTGGAATCCCATAGGTCCACTAGGTGGTGAAGGCCCCAGGTAATGTGCCCAATGTGTCTGATCTATAATTCAGCATAGTACCCAATACAGATGTCCAGATCCTCCAAGTCAATACAGGTTATTCTGCTGTCAGAGGCCCAGAACCAGTCCAAAAAGGGACCTGTCCTTACCTGTAAGCTTTTGCTTGTGCAGCGAGCCGATGGGAGTGCTAGTGGCCCTGATGAGGTGATGTGTTACGGCATACTCCCTCAGACCATTACTCCATGGGGATCAGTGCAGTGAAATGGTGGTTGAAGGAATCAGGCCAGGAGTAGAGGTATAGAAGTCTCTCTTTACTAAGTGCAAAAGAGAATTTGGAGAACATTCAGCACTAGTTTGTACACAGTGCAGTTTCTCTTCCTAGATGATAAGGTATGGTGGCTGGAAAAGTGACAGATGATGGCACCTCTGGTATGCTATCTTGCTGATGTCTCTCCCCTGAATTTCTGGCTACCAGCTGTAAGCTGACACTCGTGTCTTTAGGTGTCCACTGTGTAATGCAGGCTTTTTTTAGTTGGCCTGGATGTGATCTAAGGTGATGAGTAGTGTTGAGCGAATTAAAGTATCTGAAGTGGAATTCAATCCGAAGCTTAGGAAAAATTTGATTCGCAATGAATCCAAATTATCTCACTCTACACGTGTTGCAAAGTGAAAGTAAGAAGCCCGAGAACCCATAATGCCGTGCAGCCAGCCAATCCGCCATTTAGAACCCTCATCCCTTGTGGTCTCCACCATTTCACTGTGAGCTGAGCATAGGGAGAGACGTGGAAGCGCTGTTGCACTAGGGATAGTAGTGCTGACGATCTGTAGAAAAAGAGAATACTGAATTGCCAGTGTGAAAGGGACAGTGCAGGGGTAGTGCAGGGAGCTAAAGGGATCCATAGAAAACAGCGCAGTTGGAATCAATCGCAGTGTGGGGCACAGCGCTATCTAATTGAACGTTGTCCACAGTGATTAATAGAAAAACAATTCTGTTGGGCCCTGATTCCCGAACTGGGGGGAATAACCTATGCCCTTCAACTGTTATTGGGGCGTCCACCTTGTGAAATAGATAAATAATTCTATTAGGCCTTGATTCTCAAATTGGGGTGAATAACCTGTCTTGTTCTACTGTTATTGGGATGTCCACATTGACATTGAATACCTTTTTTTACATATACAGTTAGTGTTACTGTACTGTATATTCAACAGAAAGTTGCCTGGGTCCTCCAGAGGAACAGGCAGTGGCAAAAATCTGTTGGAGCCGGCAGAAGTAGCAGCAGAAGAAGTGGGTGGTAGCAGCAGCCTAAGCAACAGGCCGGAGCTGCCACTGTCATCCAGCTGTCGTGTTTTGAAGACCAATCCCGCTATCCTGGAATGGTTGAATGGTCTTAAATATCATCTCAACTGACATCAGACACACACAGCCAGGAGTCGGTGGTTTCCTCTGACACCATACTTAGTTGGCATGGCCCAGGTGCATGGCTTCATAGAGGCAGCCGCAGGCTGTCATCACGGAGGGATGGGAGGAAAATGCCATACTCACCAGTGTGGGAATTTTTTATCAAGTCACTGGAGGATGTTAGCGTGGCGGTATGCAGGATCTGTGGGCAGAATGTAAAGTGCGGCCAGGGTGCTATTGTTGGCACCACAGTCCTGCATCACCACATGTAGAGTCACCATAAAGTGGCCTGGGTAAACCATGGTGCCAATGTAGTGGTACAGCCTAACACAGAAACCTCTGCATCTCTCAGCGGCTCACACCCTTTCTCCAGCAGTCAGGGCTCCTCCACCTCAGCAGAAAGAAAATGTCATTCATTCTCTCTACTGGTCCTGATGCTCCTCCTCAAAAGCTATACCAGCTCTGCATAGGTACGTACAGCAGAAGGTTTGCCAGTCCTTGAGCCTGTCGGTGTCTGGTGCAGTTTATGTCAAAGCCGATATGTGGAGCTGTAACTATGGTCAAGGATAATATGTGTCCCTTACGGCCCACTGGGTAAATGTGGATGCAGCCCAGGAACACCAGCAACTAGGCCAGGTGATGGCAATGCCGCCTCCGTGTTCTCATGCTGTGATTCTGGCATCAATGTCTTCCTCTGCCTCCTTATCCTTCACATTGTCCTCAGCCTCTGCTGTAGACAAAGTTTAGAGTGGTCCTCCAGCATGCCACCTATGCAGAGCACAGCAGTGTCCTGCTGTTCTGCACCTACCCAGCCTGGGCGAACGGAGTCACAGCGGGGAGGAACTGCTACACGGCCTTTACTAAGAAATCAAATCCTGGCTGTCTCCTTGCCAATTGAAGATCGGAACCATGGTCACCGATAACACCGTTAAACAGAAAGAACATTCTGTCGGTGCTGCATCATAGAAGGTCGACCATTGCGCCCTGTGCAATTCTTTAATCTTTTTGAACCCAATTCCTGAAGTCTTCTACCCAACTGCAAGACCTCTTGAAAATGGGCAGGAAACTGTGCATGCACTTCAGCCACTCTTACCGTGCAAAACACGCCCTCTTTGACCTGCAAAGGCAGAAAGGTGTTCTCCAACATTGCCTAATAGGCAATGTTTCCACATGTTGAAACTCTACTTTCCACCTGTTGGAGCTGATTATATGAGCAGCGGAAGGCTATGAACAATTTCTTGATGATGCAGGCGGACAGGACTGCTACTCTGTGTAACTTAGACGTTAGCCAGTGGCAGCTCATGCATGACATCTGCCATCTGCTCAGGCCCCTTGAGGAGGCCACTTTGTCAGTCGTCAGGACTACGGGATGAATTATGTAATTCCACTCATTCACGTCCCGGAGCAGATCCTGATAAATCTGGCTGGCCAGGGGATAAGAGATGTGGTGCCAACTTCTCAAGGCCACCTGAGCCCTCTGGTTGCTGAACTGGCGAAGGATGAGGAGAAGGACATAAACGCCCAGGAACTGTATACAGAAATAGGGGGTTAATCTGCCCAAGCGACAGCAGAGGAGCAGGCGGAGCAGGAGGAGCTGGAAGGCGATGAGGAAGACCCGGCAGATGATCTTGACAGACCATGGCAGTGTGCAGTGGAGATGGAGGCAGGGAGTCCTCCGATTCCCTTGCACAAATGAACAGATACATGCTGAGTTGCTTGTGTAATGACAGCATCATTATCACTATTTGGCAGAGGGATGACTACTGGCTCTCCACAATGTTAGACTCTTGTTACCAGACCAAAATGGAAGCCTTTTTTTTTACACCTTCTGAGAAGGATGAAAAACTCAACTACTATCGAGACATCCTATGTAGTACGTTGGTCACGTAGGTCTGACCAGGAGGACCCGCTGTGCTTGTGCTACACTGCCATGACTGTTGGAGGAAGAGAGGGGGAGGGCAGGAGCTGCACCAGCTCCATCACCAGCAACTGAAGAAACCAGCCAGCAGCAACAACAGGACATTTAGCAGGAGGTGGCATACTTGGACTGCACCCTGTCACCCCAGATCCAAGATCCCCTGGACTACTGGGCCGCTAAACTTGAATTGTGGCTTCAACTGGCCCAGTTTTCCCTGGATAAATTTTCCTGCCTGGCCAGTAGTGTGGCGTCAGAGCTGATGTTTAGTGCACCAGGGGGCATAGTTACCCCAAAGAGAATTCGCCTTTCAACACAAAATGTTCAGAGATTAAGCTTTACAGAGATGAATCAGGCGAGGATCAGCCCGGGTTTCCACAAACCGGTGTATCATACTAGATCATTCTGCTAGTAATGATCTGACTGCAGTGTGTTGCCATACCAGAACATTGCGAAAAATGGCCTGTTACTTCTGCCAACGTGCTGCTGCCACTATTCTGATGCTACCACCTGGCTTCTATCACTGCCACTATATTGTGCTGTTACTGCCATTGCTGTTGCCCCCCCACTCTGTGACTGGGCCACTATTGTGCCTTGTCATGCTATTCACACTCCCACCACTCTTTGACTAGGCCACTATGTTGACTCCTCATGTTATTGCCACCCTTCCCTCTCCTCTCTCCACTTTTGTGACTTCTATTGTGGCACCTCACCACTCAGTGACTGGGACACTATTTTGACTGTTCATGCTGTTGCCACCTTCACCAGTCTGTTTTGGGCCACCAGTGTCCCTGTTTGGCCTTGTGGACATCACAGTTTATTTTTACCGTTCTTCTGATTCGTCAGAAGAACCAAAAATTAAAAAACACAATGGATCCTGTCTTTGGAGCATCCATAAGGCCTCAATCCCAAGGTCAGTATTTTGCATCAGGATTTGATCATGATTTGGAAGCTAAAAGTAGGAGTGGGTCCAAAACACAGAAGAAATGCAAATATTTCCATGACATTACATCTCTGTTTTGGATCCACTCCTGTTTTTGCTTTACAAATATTGATCAATTACTGACCAAATACTGACCGTGTGAAGGCGGATGCTCAAATTACAGGATCTTTTTTGGGGGGCTGTTCTTCTGATGGATCAGAAGAAAGGAAAAATAAACAGTGACGTCAACACAACCTTACTGCTGACACCCTACCCACACCCCACAAATAGTGAAATGAGACAGCTCTTTCACACTACATTAGATTGAGTGGCTAACAGAATTGGTTACCTATTAATCAATGTGGACACAGCAGATGGTGTAAAATGAGACAGCTCTTTCCCACTATATTGGAATCTTGGGCCACTGCACTGTTAAGTAAATTAGACCTGATGCTAACATTGACCTGCATGACTGAGTTCACACTTCAGTGATTTGGTCAGTTAATTCCAGCAGTTACTGTTGTTTAGACAAAATCAGGAGCGAATCTTACTCTCAGATAAGGTATCATGAAAAGATCTGAACCCGTTCTGTGTTTTTGACCCGTAACTAACCAAATAAGTGAAGTGTAAACTGAGCCTAATAGTGACGCATAGTTATTCTACAGCTAAAATAAGTGATTTAAATGCATGCCACAACATGTTTAAAAAAAAATACTTTTTTATCCTCCACTACTTTACTGGCACTGACTTCATGTCCTACATTTGTTCCACTAAAGAATCACAGCTCCTGCATGGGTGCACCATTTCCCCCCCCCCCCCTTTTACTGAAGGCTGCTGTATGCTTTTCTATTGGTTTAGCTAGGGATTAGCTAGGACTGTTGGTGACCTGCACAATGATGTGCGCGTCCATATACTGTATGAGACCTGCCTGTCAGAGTAACTGTTTCACTTCCAGGAAGGACTAGTTATGCATGTTGCTGCAATGCACAGTGATGTACAGTATACCACTCTCACTGCAGTTTAACAGCAGGCTGGAACATAGCTAATGTAACGCACTTCGTCATGAATTAATTGGGAATGAAGCAAATTTCTTTGAGAAAGGCCTCATGCACACGACCGTTGTGTGCATCCGTGGCCGTTGTGCCGTTTTCCGTTTTTTTTCGCGGACCCATTGACTTTCAATGGGTCCGTGGAAAAATCGGAAAATGCACCGTTTTGCAGCCGAGGCCGTGATCCGTGTATCCTGTCCGTCAAAAAAATATGACCTGTCCTATTTTTTTGACGGACAACGGTTCACGGACCCATTCAAGTCAATGGGTCCGTGAAAGAACACGGATGCACACAAGATTGGCATCCGTGTCCGTGATCCGTGGCCGTAGGTTGCTTTCATACAGACGGATCCGAAGATCCGTCTGTATAAAAGCTTTTTCTGATCTAAGTTTTCACTTCGTGAAAACTCATTTCCGACAGTATATTCTAACACAGAAGCGTTCCAATGGTGATGGGGACGCTTCTAGTTAGAATACACTGCAAACTTTGTACAAGACTGCCCCCTGCTGCCTGGCAGCACCCGATCTCTTACAGGGGGATATGATAGCACAATTAACCCCTTCAGGTGCGGCACCTAAAGGGGTTAATTGTACTATCATATTCCCCTGTAAGAGATCAGGGCTGCCAGGCAGCAGGGGGCAGACCCCCCCCCCCTCCCCAGTTTGAATATCGTTGGTGGCACAGTGTTCGCCCACCATCGCCCCCCCTCCCTCCCTCTATTGTAATAAATCGTTGGTGGCACAGTGTGCCCCCACCATCGCCCCCCCTCCCTCTCTCTATTGTATTAAATCGTTGGTGGCACAGTGTGCCCCCACCATCCCCCCCCCTCCCTCCCTCTATTGTATTAAATCGTTGGTGGCACAGTGTGCCAACCACCATCGCCCCCCCTCCCTCTATAGCAGTAACATTGGTGGCAGTGTGCGGTCTCCCATTTCCCCGCCCCCCATCATTGGTGGCAGCGGAGTTCCGATCGGAGTCCCAGTTTAATCACTGGGGCTCCGATCGGTAACCATGGCAACCAGGAAGCTACTGCAGCCCTGGTTGCCATGGTTACTTAGCAATAGTACAACAGTAGAAGATTCATACTTACCTGCTTGCTGCTGCGATGTCTGTGAACGGCCGGGAGCTCCTCCTACTGGTAAGTGACAGTTCTTTAGCAATGCGCCGCACAGACCTTTCACTTACCAGTAGGTGGAGCTCCCGGCCGGACACAGACATCGCAGCAGCAAGCAGGTAAGTATGAATCTTCTACTGTTGTACTATTGCTAAGTAACCATGGCAACCAGGGCTGCAGTAGCGTCCTGGTTGCCATGGTTACCGATCGGAGCCCCAGCGATTAAACTGGGACTCCGATTGGAATTCCGCTGCCACCAATAATGGGGGGGGGGGGGGAATGGGAGACCGCACACTGCCACCAATGTTACTGCTATAGAGGGAGGGGGGGGGCGATGGTGGTTGGCACACTGTGCCACCAACGATTTAATACAATAGAGGGAGGGAGGGGGGGCGATGGTGGGCGCACACTGTGCCACCAACGATTTATTACAATAGAGGGAGGGAGGGGGGGGGGGCGATGGTCGGCGCACACTGTGCCACCAACGATATTCAAACTGGGGAGGGGGGGGGGGGCTGCCCCCTGCTGCCTGGCAGCCCTGATCTCTTACAGGGGAATATGATAGTACAATTACCCCCTTTAGGGGCCGCACCTGACGGGGTTAATTGTGCTATCATATCCCCCTGTAAGAGATCGGGTGCTGCCAGGCAGCAGGGGGCAGTCTTGTACAAAGTTTGTAGTGTATTCTAACTAGAAGCGTCCCCATCACCATGGGAACGCCTCTGTGTTAGAATATACTGTCGGATCTGAGGTTCACGAAGTAGCTCATATCCGACAGTATATTCTAACATAGAGGCGTTCCCATGGTGATGGGGACGCTTCAAGTTAAAATATACCATCGGATTGGAGAAAACTCCAATCCGATGGTATAAAAGAACTCCAGACTTTACATTGAAAGTCAATGGGGACGGATCCGTTTGAAATGGCACCATATTGTGTCAACATCAAACGGATCCGTCCCCATTGACTTGCATTGTAATTCAGGACGGATCCGTTTGGCTCCGCACGGCCAGGCGGACACCAAAACGACTTTTTTTTCATGTCCGTGGATCCTCCAAAAATCAAGGAAGACCCACGGACGAAAAAACGGTCACGGATCACGGACCCCGTTTTTGCGGACCGTGAAAAAAAACTGTCGTGTGCATGAGGCCAAATTCGAGGAAGCGTCCAGATCAAATTTTTAAAAGCTTCACTCATCTCTAGTAATGAGCGCCTGAGCCATAGTCCCTCACATGGAGCAAAGTCTGGATAGCTATGGTTGCTGGTCACTCTGCTGACTGTAACGCTGCAGATTTACAGAATATCTGTAGTTTGGTCTTTGAAGTCTCTCTGGAGTAGTGGTCCCACAGATGAGTTGGTTGCCTGTTCCCTAAGGGCCTAGAAGCAATTAGACATGCTCTTCACAGTCCTAGTTAACACTTCCCTCCCCTGGCATTAAATAGGAACAGCAGACTCCTACCAAGAAGGGAGGAATGGGGTGGCTAGCCCCATCCCTGAGGCCAACCATACCTCACCTGCCATTGTACAATGCAAATATTAAATAACATTACAAACCAAACATCTGCAGATGACCCCTGTATTGTGCAAAAATGGTGAAACGGCACAAGCAACAGTGACCGTGATGGAGGATGAGATCCCAAGAGGCTCTAATCATTTGCCTGTATGCAGCCTAGATATTACTGATGGCGACCCCACAGGTGACAACTTTTCTTCTTGTCATGAGTCATGACAGTACATTTCCTCTGTGTTTCATGAGGAGAGCAAACATGTGGCATTATCTGCTTTGCCCATGTTGAAGAAATCACCATATCGCCTAGGCTCCTTTTACTTTAGCATTTTTTGCGGATCCGTTATAATAATACAACCGCATGCATCCATCATGAACAGATCTGGTTGTATTATGTCTTCTATTGTGTCAGAGAAAACGGATCCGTCCCCATTGACTTACATTGTGTGCCCGGACGGATCCGTCTTGCTCCGCACCACATCACGGATAGTGTCCGCCTCCAGAGCGGAATAATGACAGAACGGAGGCAAACTGATGCATTCTGAGCAGATCCTTTTCCGTTCAGAATGCATTAGGGCAAAACTGATCCACTTTGGACCGCGTGTGAGAACCCATGACAGATCTCATAAACGGAAATCCAAAACGCTAGTGTGAAAGTAGCCTAAGGGCTAATGCACACGGCCGTTGTTGTTTTGCGGTCCGTTTTTCACAGATCCGTTGTTCCGTATCTGAGTTTTTTCCCCCTGATTTAAGTCCTCTTCCATTCCGTTATTCCACAAAACATATACGTATGGTTTCCGTATGAGATCCGTTTTTTGCGGATCGGAAACAGTAACTTATTAATCATCAAACACATAGCAATATGGGCTGGGCATAGCATTTCTACAGTATGGATCCACAAAATACGGATGAAATATGGATGACATACGGATGTGTTCCGTGCGCGTTCTGTATTTTTTGCGGACTCATTGACTTGAATGGAGCCTCGGACCGTAATTTGCGGACAATAAAAGGACATGCACTACTTTTTTGCAGAACGGAAATATGGAAACGTACCTATGGTCCGGAAGCGGAAAAAAATTACATTTGTGTGCATGAGCCCTAAGTCTAAGAGCAAAAAAATTCTGTTTCCACAGTTACTCATCAGTATTCTAACACGTTATTTATGCTTTATGGAAAACTGATATACACACATGCAAAGCTTTCCTTTGGAAATGAAATCCCACCATATGGTCTTGTTTGGCGACTGTTTTATGTTACATGTACGCCGCTGGGTGGGTGTTTAAAGATGGCGCCCGTTTCTGCTCGCTGCAGGCGCCATAGCCGCGGGTGGCCACCTGTTTCTAGCAGACACCTGTGGCTAATGTCCGCAACCGGCAGTAATGCCGATCGTGAACATTTAACCCCTCAGATCCCGTGGTCAATCCTCACCACGGCATCTGAGCGCGCTGAAACCGAAAGTGCGCACTTTCTGTTGCGCTCCGACTCCCCCGTGTGGCGATCGGAGGAGCCGGAGAGTGTATGCAGCAGTCCCTGTCTTTATGAATTACAGGAGGCTGCTGCATAGTATTTCCTATGGAGCCCTTGCCTGTAATAGGGCTCCATAGGAAACTAGTAAAATCATCATAGATTCCAATGCAAGTGCATCAGATGATTAATTGTTATAGTTTCCTATGGGAACTATAAAAAAGTGTAAAAAAAAAAGTTACTTTTTTTTAATAAAAAAGCATAAAAATTCGAATCACCCCAACTTTTCCCTAAATAAAAATAAAAGAACAAAAAAAAATACATCATGGGTGTTGCAATGTGTGAAAACACCCATAGTATAAAAATATTAAAATATGTTCCCCATACGGCAAACAGCAAAACGGAAAAAAGCATCCAAATGGCTGATTCGCCGTTTTTGGTCTCTTAATTTTCTAAAAAAAATGCAATAAAAAGTGATCAAAAAGGCATACACCCCTAGAATGGTAGCAATGAAAAGTTCAGATCGCCCAGCAAAAAATGAGCCCACATACAGCTACGTAAACGTAATTACAAAAAAGTTATAGGGGTCAAAATATGGTGACAAAATAAATAAAACTTTTTCCCACTTTTCAATTTTTTTTTATCACAACGCAAGAAAAACTATACATATAAGGTATCACCAGATTTGTACTGACCTGTAGAATAAAAGTAACTGGTCAGTTTTATCGCACATCGAACGTCATAAATAAAATACCCGTAAAACTGTGGTGGAATTGTTTATTTTTTTTTTATTTTTTTTCCCCTCTTCCCACTACATAATATGCAATATTAAATGGTGGAGTTGGAAAGTACAACTTTTCCTACAAAAAACAACCCTTAATATGGCTATGTGAACAGACAAATAAAAAAGTTATGGCTCTGGGAGGGTAGAAAGCGCAAAATGAAAACGCAAAAAAAAAAAAAAACTCTGAGCCGCTGGGCCAGAAGTTATGGATGACCGTAATGGGCTAATAAATGGAACTAAACACGGGTACTTTTTCTCCTTCTAGTCTGACACATGCACATTTATTTTAGTAGTTTGTTTTGGAGCCTTGTAAAAGTGTTTATTTTAATTTTGTCTGTAGGGGGTGGGCGCTACGTGTAAAGACTCACTGCTGTCATGCTGGGGAAGATGTGAAGGGGGTCTCACAGGCCCATATCAATGTGTCATTCATATATGTGGTCTCTCTTTGGCAGGCCTGTCCCTAAGCTTTTTGATTAATTAGTTTTGTTCAGTGCAGTTGCCTTGATTGATAGCATTGTTCACAGACGCCAGGAGACTGCTCTTTACATTTATCATGATAAGTGTTAACTTGCGGCAAGTTGCCAGTAATCTTTATTACAGTCACACAGATTGAGCTATGAAGAAGCAGAAGTGTAGGGTTGAACATTTCATAATTGTCCTACAATCAAAACTGGAGTTGAAGAAAAAAAATCTAGACAGAATGAAAAATTACAAAATTATTCTTGTGGAAAAATGTAAAGAACAAAAAAACCAAACAAAAACAGTGGCCCACATTTACCTCGATTTTGAGCTTTAAAAGGAGGGTGCCGCTGTGAGCGAGTTCTCAGTGACTCAAGCGCAGGCGCAGACTCATGTGCGTGATCATGTCACTAAACATTCACAGGAGTCTACGTCCTGCGCGTGGGAATGTTTAGTGGCACGCGAGTCTGCACCTGCACATTGAGCCGCTGAGGACTCACAGCAGCAGAGAACAATGTGCAGGAATAACAGGGACGCGGTACATGCATGGGATTTAGAACTTGCATTTGACATGATAGGAATTTGAACATCTATCAAGCGCTTAGGGGCTAAAAGGAGGCACCGCAAGCTTGCCTTCAGGAGAGTAAGCCGCTGCCCACTTGACTCCAAGAGCCTAATTTACATGACTCTGGCAGGGGAATAGAAGTCTTTTGTTTTGCCATTAGGTTCATCTGACACCAAGGACAAAACCAACTTTGGAAACAAGCTACAGACTTCTATAAGGTAACGCTGGCCGTTTAATAACGTTTTCTATGTGACAGGTTCCCTTTAACCCCTTACTAACACAGACCACAAATAATGCTGACATTTACCCCTTCCCCACACTAAACCTCCTGGGGTGCTACATTAACCTCTTAGTGCCCTAGACCAAGAGGGAGTTTGATGTAACCCCTTATTGTCCTATGCCATCAGGGATAATGTAATTAACTTTTTGTCTAGATAACTAGGGATGCTAATATTAAACCCTTCACCACCCTAGGCCACCAGGGATGCTGACATTAACCATTTAGTATGTTAGACAAGCAAGAATGCTACTATTAACCCCCTCAATACACACTTCCTTCTGAGATGCTACATTAACCCTGTACTGCCTTAGACCACCAGGGAGGTTGACTTAACCCCCTAATTTCCCTAGGCCACTAGAGATAATGAAATTAACAGTTTACTGTTGTAAATAACTAGGGATGCTACTCACATTAGCAGTTTTTCTGCCCTATACCACCAGGTATTCTTACATTAGCTCCATCACTGCCCTAGACAACCAGAGATGCTGGGCTTGACGTTTTGAATACACTAGGCAAGCTGGCATTAATTCTTTGTCAATGCTGCAGCATGTTCTCTGTTCTCTGCTTTGGGTTCTCTAATTTCCTCCCATACTGATTGACATTTTATGAAATTGGACCCTGTGTGTATGTGTGTCAACTCCATCATCCAGTAGAATTTATTATAAACCCTTCAGAATCATAATCATTACATTCTGCAAGCCCAGCCAGCTGCAGAAGGACAACATATAAATAATATACTCTATCAATATAATAGAAACATGAGCATTTTACTACAACTGTGATTTAAGGCTAAACTAGCCATATGGCAGAACTCATTTTCTTTTAAAGAAACATGACACATTTATGATCAAATATCCTTAAATCAAGTTTCAAAGCATTTGCTTCAAGAAGTAAGAAAATGTTCCCATAACACCGTGATATAATGACATTTAAAGCTTGAGATTAAGGAAGGTGTCCAGGATACGGGAACTGGAGAGACAAAATAATTCATGGATAATGACATTTGAAACCAAGGAACTTCAACAGTACTTTACGTCAGCTCCAGGTAATCGGATTGAACAGGCATGATTGAAGGAAACCCTCTGCCATCAAGTAACACCCTACAGTAATTAAATTATCTTCTACACCAGGATGAAACATTATTCATTCAGTTTTTTTTCTTTATATGGCAAACTTGTCTTGATTTTACAAGAGGATTGCAGATGTAGCAATTGCACTGGGACCCTGGTAACTGAGGGGGATCCAAAGGACCCCTTGTCGCCTAAAAAGATCCAGGATTTTAAAGGAGATAGGTTACATATTTTGCATTGGGTACCAGGAACTTCAAGTTACACCTGGATATTCTTGATTCTCTATGTGCAGATTTGTCTCTACATAATCAAATTTCATTGTTATTTTGCCATCTATTGTTACATAGTTTTCTACATGGACAGTTTTTTTTTACTTGTCAAATCCTTTGAGTTCCTGATTGACAATTGCTCATGAATGTTCCCTTTTGGATTTATTGTAACAGCAGAGATGTAGAAAACACGTCATGTGAAGAATGATAGGAGGAACCCTCCCCCTCTTGTGGAACTTAGTTGAGTCTTTTGAGTCAAAGGTAATAATAGAAAATATGCATTTGCTGGGGGAATATTAAACTTACACGAGCTTTCAGATACTGATGTAGTTTTCATTGCTTTGAGGGATACACCATGAAAATTGATTAAATCATTCTACACTAGCCTAAAAATGCAAATGTGTAGTCTATATAACGGAATACATGACGTTATCTCACATACGTGCTCGGTCATTAGGATAAAAGTTGTCCACCTATTTCAATCATACGTTTTATTTGCACTACCATGTATGACCACATGGTGTGCTATAAAGACAATATTCTACAGCATCACCTAGTCGAGGCAATTTGTAGTAACGTGATTTAGATTGCTTTAAAATATGCAAGCATCATTTTTTTTTGTTGAGCCGTTATTCTCTATCGAGCTTTTTTCAGTTATGCAGTCAAAATGATATTCCTTCCATATGTAAAGAGCTTGTTGTTCGCACTCTCATGAAAATAAAGTGTGCACTCTGCAATTATCAAATAAATGGTAATACATATGACGTCAGTCAAATGTCAAAGCAATAAGTACCTTAGGCAAATTTCCAGGCACACATGAAGTCTAGAATAAATATTCTATAATAATAGAGTTGTCATCAAGTTGAATTTGTATTGAGTTTTAGAAATGCAAGAGAAAATTAAAGTTGGCCTCAAAACCTAACAAAATGTTCTCTTCAAGTCAAGATGAAAGCAAACCGGAATGGATAGAGTGGAGGGCCATATACAAGGGTAGTGTACATACAAAACAGAGGGGGGCTTATAGCAAAGATCAAACTAAAGGCAAAGTTTTGCCACTAATGACAGAAGGACCTGTGATTGTTTTCCCTTCCAGCTCCTTGACCCAATTCTTCATCCATTTGCCTGCTAACAACACAGTTCCTCTGTAGAGCAGAGTCCAGTACAGGTTCCTGCTTGTAATAGCAAAGGATACTTGACCAACTAAGGCTACTTTCACACTAGCGTTCGGGTGTCCGCTTGTGAGCTCCGTTTGAAGGGGCTCACAAGCGGACCCGAACGCTTCCGTCCAGCCCTAATGCATTCTGAGTGGACGCGGATCCGCTCAGACTGCATCAGTCTGGCAGCGTTCAGCCTCCGCTCCGCTCAGCAGGCGGACACTTGAACGCTGCTTGCAGCGTTCGGGTGTCCGCCTGGCCGTGCGGAGGCGTGCGGATCCGTCCAGACTTACAATGTAAGTCAATGGGGACGGATCCGTTTGAAGATGACACACTATGGCTCAATCTTCAAACGGATCCGTCCCCCATTGACTTTACATTGAAAGTCTGGACGGATCCGTCTGAGGCTATTTTCACACTTAGAAATATTTTAACAATATAATGCAGACGGATCCGTACTGAACGGAGCCACCGTCTGCATTATATGAGCGGATCCGCTCTGAACGCAAGTGTGAAAGTAGCCTAAGACTAGGACCTCTCTCTGCAAGTGCCCCGTGGCTGCATGGTCTGCCCCTTTACTACATACAACATTGAGAAAAAGGCTTGGTAACCAACAGATGATTTTTCTTGGTAAAATATTTTAGAAAGTGATAGAATGTGTTCTGTTGAGGTTGATCTTAGATCCATCAAAAGAAAAAAACTTGTCATGCATCTGTCCTCTCCTTGCTTAAATAACAAATGAAGCAGTAAGAATTATATACAGGATTTTTTTGTTGTCTGATACCATGGAAACATATAAGCCCGTATAGGAGCTGTATACACAAAATGATAGGGCATTCTTAATTAAAACTGTTTGCCATCTTAAATGCACTATAATAAGGATGAGCAAAGCAGTTCGTACCGAACTGGGTTTAGTTCAAACATTGCTATTTTTCGAATGGCAGGCGAACCCAAATCTTTTCAGGTTCGTTCCAGACGAATCAACTGAAATGGCGCATAGCGCCATTTTAGTGAATATGTCAGTGAGAAAAAAGCCCTAGGAAGGAAGAAGAAGGCTTCTCATATGACCCTAAGATGAAGTTTGGGAGGGCTTGCCCTGCTGCAAGAGGCAGGGACGTGCCCTAGCAGAACTAAGGTGGTACAAAAACGATGATAAGGAGCCAGGAACAGCCAGAAATTAATCAAGCATGTATTCTACTGCCAGGCAAAGTGAAGGGAAACTGCAGCTACCTACAAGGACATCACTTTCATTTTTTCCCCATTTTCACAGAAATCCTTTTTTTTGGGGGGGGGGGGGGGGGATAGAATAAGTGAAAACTGTACAAAACATGTTCTACCATAAACTAGCATAGTATATAGAATACTAGTGAGAACTCTGTGTCAGGTCATCTCACATATTTAACTTATTTTTGGGTTTTAGTTTAAAAAAACATATACATCAGTGATTGATAAATGGTGTTCAATTTAAGTAAACCAGCATATAGGTGATCAGTACATCAATATGCAGGGTAGGGCAACAATTTACCTTTGATTGATAACATGATATTAAGGGTCAGGCCTCAACTATTCTTTTCCGTTTATTCCACTTCCACACAGTTGGAATTTCATTTTTTATTTTGGTGGGTTCAATTTAATTAAACCAGCATATAGGTGATCAGTTCACCATTACACAGGGAAGGGCAACAATTTACCTGTAAGTGATCACGTAAATTTGAGTGTCAGGCATCACCCTAAGGCTACATTCACACGTCAGTATTTTCCTATATCCCGATTTTCGGTCCGTTTTTTGCGGATCCGTTGTTCCTGAAAATGTTTCCGTATGTCATCCGTATGTCATCCGTTTTTTGCGGATCCGCAAAAAACGGAAACATGTATAAATTTCAATAATCAAATAAAGTTGTTTGGATTTCTTTGAAAAAAAAATGAAAAAAATAAAATAAAATTAAATTTGTTATGTGTTTCCAGGAACGGATTCCGCATAAAACGGATGATATACGGAATGACATCCGAATGTCTTCAGTTTTTTGCGGATCCATTGACTTTGTATTGTACCAGGATCCGAATTTTGCGGAAAAGAATAGGACATGTTTTATATTTAAACGGACATGCGGAACGGAACAACGGAAACGGACAGCACACATTGTGCTGTCCGATTTTTTCCAGGACCCATTGAAAATGAATGGGTCCAGATCTGGTCCTGATCTGTTCCGCAAAAAACGGAACAGATCAGGAAAGAAAAAACGGACGTGTGAATGGACCCTCAGTCATACGTTTTCATTTACTTAATATCCACATGATTGGGGGATTGCTCAGTTTAATTAAATCCCATGTAGGTGAGCAGTAAGGCAACAATTTAGCTGTGATGGATAACATGAAGATGAGCATCAGCCCTGCCCCTTAATTATCAGTTTTCGTTTAATATCCACATGGTTAGGAATTTTATTTTTTGGGGGTTGTTCAATTTAATGAAACCAGCATATAGGTGATCAGTACAAAAAAACACTGGGTAGTGCACAAAAGTATATGTGAGTGATAGCGAATTTAGGCCTATATCCGTTTCCCTTTATTTCTGTCTCCATACATTACCAATCAGTTTATTTTGGGTGGTTGTTGATTATATTCAAACCAGTATATATGTGATTACTACCAATACACAAAGTAGTGCACAGAAGTATCCCTTTATTTCTTTGTCCACACATTTCCAATCAGGTTTATTTTTGCAGGGGGTAGGGGGGGGGGGGGGTTGTTGATTATATTTTAACTGGCATATATGTGATCACTACACCAATACACAGTAGTGCACAAACGTATCTGTGAGTCATAGCAAATTCAGGCCTAAATCTGTTTCCCTTTAATTTTTTTATCCACAAATTTCCAATGATTTTTATTTTTTTTAAAGGGGGTTGTTTATTATATTCAAACCAGCATATATGTGATTACTGCACCAATACACAGGGTAGTACATAACATTATCTGTGAGGCTCAAAAATGTCAGAGCTATGGAAGGGTCCTAAATGAAAGACCCAGAGTCAGAGTGTGGGTGGCAGCAGCACCAGCTATCCAGCCAGAAGTAGTAGTAATAGTTTTGGAAAGGTGCAACATTATTGTTAAGAAGAAAGAGCATGAGATTGTGGATTGGGTGACTCACTCCTCCTGTCAGTCACAGCAGGATGACATGGAGGTGACTTTTGAGTCTCACAATGTTCCATGAAGTCAGGGGCCACAGCGTTCCCCCTGTTCCTCCTCCTTGCAGCCCCAGAGAAGGCCTTTAGTGGAACCCTCTCAGTCTTCACTGCCCCTTCCTAACGGGACCCTTCCTTTTTCCAAAGAAGTGACAAGAAAACCTGACCAAGCCCTATGGCAGATAGTCAAGAAAGTCTCGCTGTTGATGACTTTTGTGAGAGCTGTCAGTGTTTGGGCTCTACTGAGGAGGAAGTTGGGGAGGAAGCTGGGGACCCCATGCATGGCTGTGTTGATGGTGGTGGTAAAAGTGGCACCTGTATTCACAGCAATGGTGATGGGAGCAGAGACAGTGGCAGTTGAGGAAAACACAGAACAGGGAAGCGGAGCCCAGGAGCCCAACATGATATCTCACAGTCTGATAAAAGCGGTAGGGAGGGTGACGACTGTGTGCTGGACAGGACCTGGGAGCCAGGTTGGAGGTGCTGAGGAGGAGGCAACATCAGTGAAGAAGGGCGGTGGCGGCAGTGGCGGATCTGGGGGGGGCAACGGGGCAATTGCCCCCCCCTCCCAAGCTGCTCAGAGGAGGGGGCGGCGGGGCACAGGGAGATGAGCGCTTCCATTGTGGAAGCGCTCATCTCCATAGTCATCTGTATCGCCGTCCTCAGGACAGCGATACAGAAGGCTGTGCGGAGGAGCAGGGGAAAGGTGTGTCCCTTCCCTGTTCCTCTGATAGGCTGCCGGCACTAGCCGTACAGGCCGCCTGAGCCGTACAGCACGGGACCCAGGCCAGAAGAGGCCTGCATCGCATCGCTGCCAAGGAGGTAAGTATAAGTGTTTATTTATTTTATTTTATTATATATACAATACTTTTACTGGCACATTGGGGGGGGGGCTGTTATTACTGGCACATAATGGGGGGGCTGTTATTACTGGCACATAATGAGGAGGGCTGTTATTACTGGCACATAATGGGGGGGTTGTTATTACTGGCACATAATTGGGGGACTGTTATTACTGGCAAATAATGGGGGGCTGTTATTACTGGCACATAATGGGTGGGGCTGTTATTACTGGCACATAATGGGGGGCTGTTATTACTGGCACATGATTTGGGGGAGTGCTTTTATTACTGGCACATGATTGGGGGTGTGCTTTTATTACTGGCACATGATTGGGGGAGTGTTTTATTACTGGCACATGATTGGGGGGTGCTTTTATTACTGGCACATGATTGGGGGCACTATAGGGGCATCTACTGAGGCCACAAAGAAGGGGTATTTTATATGGGGGACTCTGTACAGCAGAATGTTATACTGGGGCACATTATGGTGGGTACTATGGGGAAGGGGGGAGAGAAGTACTATGGGGTCATCTACGGAGGGCACTAAGAAGGGGTATTTTATACTTGCAAATTATGGGGGACACTGAGGGCATCTACTGGGGCATTTTATACTGGTACATTATGGGCGGCACTAGGAGGAAGGGGGGAGAGGAGCACTATGGGGGCATTTACTGGGGGCACTATAGAGGGGTATTTTATACTGGCACATTATGGGGCACTATGGGAACATTAGCTCAACTGGGGCATTACAAGGGGGTATTTTTTGCACTCACATTATAAAGAGAATTATTTCTACTGGGGGGCATTATGATGGGCTTTATTACTCCCCCATGGTATGACCCCCTAGTAGCAGCACCAGCCTCTCTCTGCTCTGCTATCCCTCTGCCCCTTCTCCAAATCCTTATTATGAAATCTTTCTCATTAGGATAAAACACAACATCAGCTCCACCGAGCCCCCTAGCCAAGTGTTGAAGTGGTGTATTAGATCCCCAAGGGCCAAGCCAAGTAATTGTAAGTTTTCATGTGAAATATGTTTGTTATACACATATAGCATACACTGCGCCACACAATATACAGTATACCTCTACACTGTGTAGTCTGGTCTATAAGCACCATTGTTTTGTGGCGGCGGACAGAAAATAATCTGGAAGTGCCCCTCCTGAGACCAGGCTCTGAATCCGCCACTGGGTGGCGACAGAGGCAGCAATAAAGAGCAGAAGCCACATACCTCCCAAAGAACAGCCAGAGCCATGCCTGCTTCAGGATTTGGTGATGCCACTGACAATGTAGGTGAGTTAAGCCCAAAATGTGCCAGAGCTAAGCCCAGCTTGGCTGCCTGTAGTTCTGTGCGAGCAACTCCCGTATGACGCTTTTCCTCCACAAGGAACACAAAACCACAGCGGTGTGCATGATCTGCAGGATTAAATTAAGCTATTGCCATTCAAACACAATCATAATCAAGGTCTATTGCACCACATAAGATGGCATCACCAAGCAATACAGAATCTTTGTCATCATCACCTTTTTCTCCTGCTAAGACTCCTCCTTGTCTGCGGTTCGATCATGAGACATCTATAAAGGAATGTTTGACCATGAAAACACTTTTCTCCACTAACAATTAGCTTGTCTAGTGGTGGTGGACTTGTTGCTGCACAACTGTAAAAATACCATGTACTGTCACGTGGTGGAGAATGTGGGCAACTCCTTGCGATTCTTGCTCAAGATGCACTCCACGGTGGACACCTGGAGCAGTTGTTATGGGCAGGGACAGTACATGTCTTTCACCACCCACTGGTTCAATGTTTTTTGTGGCAGTGGAGAGGCAGCACCCAGCAACATGACCAGGTCCTTAGATTCCCCCAAGATTCTATCAACCTGGATCCCACATCAATCACTTATAGTGCTGCCCATAATTATTCATACCCCTGGCAAATTTTGACTTAAAGTTACTTTTATTCAACCAGCAAGTAATTTTTTGATGGGAAATGACAGGTGTCTCCCAAAAGATAATAAGACGATGTACAAGAGGCATTATTGTGGAAAAAAAAAAATTCGCAGCTTTTATTTACATTTGAGCAAAAAGTGTCCAGTCCAAAATGATTCATACCCTTCTCAATAGTCAATAGAAAAGCCTTTATTGGCTATTACAGCAATCAAACGCTTCCTATAATTGCAGACCAGCTTTTTGCATGTCCCCACAGGTATTTTTTACCTATTCATCTTTAGCAATGAGCTCCAAATCTTTCAGGTTGGAGGGTGTTCTTGCCATCACCCTGATCTTTAGCTCCCTTCACAGATTCTCAATTGGATTCAAGTCTGGACTCTGGCTGGGCCACTCCAAAACGTTAATGTTGTTGTCTGCTAGCCATTTCTTCACCACTTTTGCTGTGTGTTTTGGGTCATTGTCATGCTGAAATGTCCACTGGTGCCCAAGGCCAAGTTTCTCTGCAGACTGCCTGATGTTGTCGTTGAGAATCCTCATGTATTGCCCTTTTTTCATGGTGCCGTTTACTGTGATTAGGTTCCCTGGTCCATTGGCTGAAAATCCCCCCAAAAACATTAGGTTCCCACCACCATGTTTGACAGTGGGGATGGTGTTCTTTGGGTTGAAGGCTTCTCCTTTTTTACGCCAAATGAAGGAAACATCATTGTGACCAAACAATAAAATTTTTGTTTCATCTGACCATAACACAGAAGACCAGAAGTTTTCTTCTTTGTCCAGATGAGCTTTTGCAAAGGCCAAGCAAGCTTTTGTGTGCCTTATCTGGAGAAGTGGCATCCTCCTTGGTCTGCATTGTGCAGTGTCCGTTGGATTGTCTGCCTTGAGACATTGCCACCAGCAGAGCCCAGATTCACCAGGATGGCCTTGGTGGTGATCCTTGGATTCTTTTTCACCTCTCTAACTATCCTCCTGGCCAGCACAAGTGTCACTTTTGGCTTCCAACCACGTCCTCTGAGATTTTCCACAGTGTGGAACATCTTGTATTTTTTGCTCAAATGTAAATAAAAGCGGAGAAATGTTTTTTTTCCCCCCACAATAATGCCTCTTGTACATCGTCTTATTATCTTTTGGGAGACACCTATGTCAGGGGTATAAATAATTATGGGCAGCACTGTATCTGCCTTCTCCACCTCCTTCTCTAAGGACACGGTTTTGTCCCCAACAGCATTAGGGCACCATGCTGCTCACACTACCCCTCCTACCAATCACATGTGTCAAGTTAAGCGTTGCCACGCCGCGCTTGGGTTGTTTGGCCTGGGCGACAGTAGCTACACCGGCGAGCAGTTGCAGCTAAAGTACTGTACTTCAAGCAGCAAACATTCCACTGGCTGTCACTCTGTCGACTCCAACTGGGCAAGGTGGTCAGCGACAATGGGTGCAACATCTTGGCCGCCCTGAGCCTGGGGGGAAATAAACATGCTCCTTGTATAGTCTTTAAAAAATGGACTGCGTAATGTGCTGTCATGAAGACTGTCCCTCAGCAGGGAGAATGTGTTGTTTCCAGGTTAAGCAGTGGCAGCCCGTGCTACTCATATTTTAATTTCCCTTGTCCCCCTCATATATATTTTTGAGGAGACACTGACACCCATTCAAAAGGTGACAATGAAGGAGGAAGAAGAAGAACAGCTAACACATCATGCTGTCTGCCCTGTAGCTGTTGGGGACCCACAAATTAGAAACTCCGATGACGGGAAAGAGATAACAAGTTATCCTAAGAAGAAAGTGATGCAAATGAGCACTTAACAAGCTATGCCATCAGATGTAAGGTAGCTATCCTATAAGTCAATGTTCAACTCTTTAAAAAGGCCTCGAGGCCTTAACCTCTTAGGGACACATGACGTACCGGCACGTCATGATGTCCCAGTACTTAAGGACACATGACGTACCGGTATGTCATGTGTAGTTCCGCGCGGCGATGATCGGAACTGGGTGCCTGCTGAAATCAATCAGCAGGCACCTTGGGACAATGCGAGGGGGGGTTCTGTGACCCCCCCGTATCGGCAATAATGGCAAACCGCAGGTCAATTCAGACCTGCGGTTTGCTGCGTTTCCGGGTTATTCGGGTCTCTGGTGACCCGATACCCTGGAACAGGATGGTGATCGATGGTGTGATAATATACCACCAATCACCATCCTGCGATCCTGAGAGGTGATGGTGACATCACCTCTCAGGATCGCTTCTGATTGGCTGCAGGGCTGGTGGGAGGTTCAAGTTATTGCAGCTCTCCTCCTCCTTTCTGCGTTCGGGAGCGAGGAGAGAGGAGCCTGCAATCGGATCTCTAGACCCAGCACCCCCGCCTGTACCCAGCACCCCCTTCTGACCCTCCACAGTGCCACCTGGCACTAAAAGGTATTTAGTCAAAGGTTAGGGACAGGTTAGGTTAGGCAGAGATATTCAGGGAAAGTTTTAGTGAACAAAAAAAAAGTTTTAACTGTTGCATCACCCTAATCGGGTGTCTGGGGTCCAAAGCACAGCTGTGTGACCCTAGACCCCCCAAGGGTGCTGCAGATTGCCCCCCTGCCCCTCCACACAAATTTTTTGGGGCGCAAGCAGTTTTTTTTTTTTGGTTATGCGTACGCTGACTGTGGCTGGCACTCTTAGCGTCCGGCCACTGTTAGCGCATCGCACACCCCACCGCTGATCAGCTTCGGACGGCTGATCCGCTATTTAGAAGAAAAAAAATCCCACATTTTTAGGCCTTCTTTTTTTTCTGTTAGGGATAAGTACGCGAACACCCGTGCCCCCTGTAAGGGATCGTCTCTTTTCAGGGGGTCACACTCACAGATATATTCGCAGACACGATTATAATGTCAAAACTCTTGCTTTATTTCAGACACTTTAGCAAAGCACAGGTTAAGAAGTCACAGCTTCAACTTATCATGTGTGACATCCACACAAAATAACAAACCCTTGCCCGACTAGGCTCTAACTAAACACATAAGCGTAACCCTGACTCACCTAGAGAACCCTGTTCACACATGGAACACAAATGCGGCTTTCCTCAGCCATTCAGTCCAGCAACCTCCAGTCTGTGACACTTCAATATCTTTTTGGGGGGATTGTGGCCCAGTAGTCCTCCCGACTCTGGCCTCGTGATCCTTGTTTCACAGGCGTCACCGCGTCCCCCAAAGTTCAGGCTATCGCCTAGCCTCGTGGCCCCTCAGCCCACCTGGCTGTGACCCCTCACACAGAGCCTCACCAGGACTCTGCTTCACAAGACACTCCAGAGTGAGCCACACCCAAGATCCAGTAGCAGGATTAAATAGGATCCCTGGACATGAACATGCCTCAAGTCCCGGACTGGAACCTGGGGAACAGGCACCGACCCAACACATTTCCTGTTCCCAGTAAAAGCCCGCCATGAGCTAGCTGACCCAGCTACACTATCTACATGGTGTCCCCCAACTATTTTAGTGGACACCTGAACTAGGACTTTTACTCCAACAAGGCCGGGCCCCTTGGTGACACGCTTCTGGTGCACACAACACCCCTTTACTGCACACCTCAATGTTCACATTGCCACACCCCACACACACCACACTAAATAAAGATTTCCACGCACGCACACACACTCCCCTATGGCTCGCCAGATGTTCTCGGCTGAAGAGGCATACGCCCAGCTTGCCTCCGACTCCGAGAGCCCCAGTGAGGACGAGGATGACCCCACTTTTCTTTTGTCATCTGCATCCTCCTCATCATCTAGCGATGATGATGAGCCCCCAAGGCGGCGGAGACACCGCCAGGCGGAGCAAGGGGACCGACATGCTAGGGACCCTGTGGCCCACACTAGTACGAGAAGCTCTTGGGCTCGTACTAGTTTTCCGGCCTACCAGTTAAGTTCACCAGAGCCCCCTACCAGTGAATTTGCATGGTGTACCCCAGAGCATTTTGAGCCTGCGATTCCAGATTTTGTTGGCCAAGCAGGAATCCAGAATCCTACAGTGGGCTTCACTGAATATGACTATTTTAGTCTTTTTTTTCAGTGACCACTTTGTGAATCTGATGGTGGAGCACATGAACTTGTACGCCCAACAGTTCATTGCTCAGCACCCAGGCTCCGTTTTGGCTAGGGCCGGTGGCTGGACTCCGGTCAGTGCAGCCGAGATGAGGACGTTTTGGGGCCTCGTGCTGCACATGGGCCTAGTCAAAAAACCCAGTGTCAGGCATTACTGGAGTGGGGACATCCTCTACCAGACCCTACTTTACAGTACGGCCATGACACGTACCTGGTTTGAGGCCATCTGGAAATGCCTGCATTATGCAGATAATGCAGCATGTTCCCCCCAAGGTGATCCTGCCTATCGATCATCGATCACTTTGGGGCCAAATTTTTGGAGGCCTATGTACCTGGAAGGGAGGTCGCAGTTGATGAGTCTCTCATTGCTTTCAAGGGGAGACTCATTTTCCACCAGTATGTTCCCTCGAAGCGGGCAAAGTATGGCGTGAAGCTATACAAACTTTGTGAGAGTACCTCAGGGTACACTTACAAGTTTCGTGTGTACGAGGGGAGAGATTCCCGTATTGAACCCCCAGAATGTCCCCCCACTCTGGGTGTTAGCGGGAAACTTGTGTAGGACCTTATGCACTCACTGCTAGATAAGGGTTACCACCTGTACGTGGATAACTTTTTTATACTAGTATCCCCTTGTTCCAGTCCCTCGCCGCCAGATCTCGCTTGTGGGACCGTGCGGAAAAATCAACGCGGTCTCCCTACCCTCCCCTCCAGGTACCTATCCCCAGGGGTGATACCCGTGCCCTTACCAGTGGAAACCTGTTGCTGGTCAGATATAAGGACAAGAGGGATGTCCTTGTACTGTCCACAATTTACAGTAACGGCATCATCCCTGTCCCTGTGCGAGGTACCGCAGCAACGGTCCTCAAGCCCGATTGTATCGTCGACTACAATCGGTATATGGGAGGAGTTGATCTCTCTGATCACGTCCTCAAGGTTGCCTTGTACAGCTCTTCTGACCTGTTCCGGAGTGCTGGCAACACAGGGAAATTCCTCCAGTTCTGAGGCAGTCCTCAAGGCCCTGATATTTTCTGACTGGGAAAAAGCAGGCCGGAGTACCTCGGGAACTGGAGGCGCCCAGATCGTCCCTGGCCAACACTTTCCAGGTGTGGTCCCACATACTGGAAAGAAGGGACGGACCCAAAAAAGGTGCAGAGTGTGTCACAGGAGGGGGATATGGAAGGACACCACCACAAATAAAAAAAAAGTAGACATATTAGGTATTGCTGCATCCATAGGAATCTGCTCTATAAAAATACCCCATGACCTAACCCCTCAGATTAACACGGTAAAACACCCCCAAAATACCCCCCCAGATGAACACAGTCAAAAAAATTAACTAAAAACGGTGCAAAAAAAGGTATTTTTTGTCACCTTACATCACAAATAGTGTAATAGCAAGTGATCAAAAAGTCAACAGCTATTTTTGGGCAAATTTTCCATTTTAAACAGTTTTTTCCAGTAACAAAGCAATGGTTAACAGCCAAACAAAAGTTAATATTACCCTGATTCTGCAGTTTACAGAAACACCCCATATGTGGTCGTAAACTGCTGTATGACCAAACCGCAGGGCGCAGAAGAAAAAGAATGCCGTATGGTTTCTGGAAGACAGATTTTGATGGCCTTTTTTTTGGGCACCATGTCCCATTTGAAGAACCCCTGATGCACCCCTAGAGTAGAAACTCCATAAAAGTGACCCCATCTAAGAAACTACACCCCTCAAGGTATTCAAAACAGATTTTACAAACTTTATTAACCCTTTAAGTGTTCCTCAACAGTTTATGGCAAATGGAGATGAAATTTCAGAATTTCTATTTTTGGTAACCATGCCTCACAAAAATGTAATATAAAACAACCAAAAATCATGTTCCCTCAAAATAGTCACAGCAAAACTGCCACTTTATCCCGTAGTTTCCAAAATGGGGTCACTTTTATGGAGTTTCTACTCTAGAGGTGCATCAGGGGGGCTTCAAATGGGACATGGTGTAGAATGGGGTCATTTTTTGGGTGGTTTCTATTGTGTAAGCCTTACAAAGTGACTTCAGACCTGAACTGGTCCTTAAAAAGTGGGTTTTTGATTTGCTTCTAAACTTCTAAGCCTTGTAACGTCCCCAAAAAATAAAATATCATTCCCAAAATGATCCTAACATGAAGTAGACATATGGGGAATGTAAAGTAATAACAATTTTTGTAGGTATTACTATGTATTATAAAAGTAGAGAATTGAAACTTGGAAATTTGCAAATTTTTCCCAATTTTTGGTAAATTTGGTATTTTTTATAAAAAGTTTTTTTTTTTTTTACTGCATTTTACCAGTGTCATGAAGTACAATATGTGACGAAAAAACTATCTCAGAATGACCTGGATAAGTAAAAGCGTTTTAAAGTTATTCACACATAAAGTGACACTGGTCAGATTTGCAAAAAATGCCCAGTGACGAGGATGAAGCTCCTGCCCTCAGTCTCCTGCAGATCGCACTGGCGCAGCCCTCAGTGGGTACTGCGCCTGTGCGAGAGTTCGTTCGGCCGTGAGGGAGGGGGAGGAGAGGCTGTGGGCGGTTAGACAGTCGCAAGGAAGGCGGGCTGGGCACTGTAAGAGGGGCGTTACTGGGCTCACTAAGGGGAACAAAACGCCCCTCTGGGCACCTTCAGGGCTAATTTGCATAACCATAAAAGTCGTTTTTTACAGAAACTACTGGACGGATTACAAGATAGAAGAGCACAGCCTAATAAGCTGTGCTGCATGGCTGCTTTAAAATCGGATTTTGGGTTAGGGGAGGTGACAGAATCCCTTTAAGGTGAAAATGAGTCCGGTCCCTAAGGGGTTAAGGAAATGGGGTACTGTGGAGGTCACTGTTAAAGGGGTGGGCTGCTGTGTATGTCACTGTTAAGGTAGTGGGATGATATGGAGGTCACTGTTAAAGGGGTGGGCTGCTGTGGAGATCACTGTTAAGGGGGCAGGATGCTGTGGAGCGCACTGTTAAAGGAGCGGGCTGCTGTGGAGATCTCTGTTAAAGGGAACCTGTCACCAGTTTTATGGTGTCCTAACTAAGGGCAACATAAATAAGTGACTGATTCGCATAGCACAATGCTGGGTCACTTTCTTTAACCACTTCAACCCCGCTAGCTGAAATACCCTTAATGACCAGGCCACTTTTTACACTTCTGCACTACACTACTTTCACCGTTTATTTATCGGTCATGCAACTTACCACCCAAATGAATTTTACCTCCTTTTCTTCTCACTAATAGAGCTTTCATTTGGTGTAATTTCATTGCTGCTGACATTTTTACTTTTTTTGTTATTAATCGAAATTTAACGATTTTTTTGCAAAAAAATGAAATTTTCCACTTTGAGTTGTAAAATTTTGCAAAAAAAACGACATCCATATATAAATTTTTCGCTAAATTTATTGTTCTACATGTCTTTGATAAAAAAAAAATGTTTGGGTAAAAAAAATAATGGTTTGGGTAAAAGTTATAGCGTTTACAAACTATGGTACAAAAATGTGAATTTCCGCTTTTTGAAGCAGCTCTGACTTTCTGAGCACCTGTCATGTTTCCTGAGGTTCTACAATGCCCAGACAGTACAAACACCCCACAAATGACCCCGTTTCGGAAAGTAGACACCCTAAGGTATTCACTGATGGGCATAGTGAGTTCATAGAACTTTTTATTTTTTGTCATAAGTTAGCGGTAAATGATGATTTATTTATTTTTTTCTTACAAAGTCTCATATTCCACTAACTTGTGACAAAAAATAAAAACTTCCATGAACTCACTATGCCCATCACAAAATACCTTGGGGTGTCTTCTTTCCAAAATGGGGTCATTTGTGGGGTAGTTATACTGCCCTGGCATTTTAGGGGCCCAGATGCGTGAGAAGTAGTTTGAAATCAAAATCTGTAAAAAATGACCAGTGAAATCCGAAAGGTGCTCTTTGGAATGTGTGCCCCTTTGCCCACCTAGGCTGCAAAAAAGTGTCACACATCTGGTATCGCCGTACTCAGGAGAAGTTGGGGAATGTGTTTTGGGGTGTCATTTTACATATACCCATGCTGGGTGAGAGAAATATTTTGGCAAAAGACAACTTTTCCCATTTTTTTATACAAAGTTGGCATTTGACCAAGATATTTATCTCACCCAGCATGGGTATATGTAAAATGACACCCCAAAACACATTCCCCCAACTTCTCCTGAGTACGGCGATACCACATGTGTGACACTTTTTTGCAGCCTAGATGCGCAAAGCGGCCCAAATTCCTTTTAGGGAGGCATTTTTAGACATTTGGATCCGAGACTTCTTCTCATGCTTTCGGGCCCCTAAAATGCCAGGGCAGTATAAATACCCCACATGTGACCCCATTTTGTAAAGAAGACACCCCAAGGTATTCAATGAGGGGCATGGCGAGTTCATAGAATTTTTTTTTTTGGCACAAGTTAGCAGAAATTAATTTTTTTTGTATTTTCTCACAAAGTCTCCCTTTCCACTAACTTGGGACAAAAATTTCAATCTTTCATGGACTCAATATGCCCCTCACGGAATACCTTGGGGTGTCTTCTTTCCAAAATGGGGTCACATGTGGGGTATTTATACTGCCCTGGCATTTTAGGGGCCTTAAAGCGTGAGAAGAAGTCTGGAATATAAATGTCTAAAAATTTTTATGCATTTGGATTCCGTGAGGGGTATGGTGAGTTCATGTGAGATTTTATTTTTTGACACAAGTTAGTGGAATATGAGACTTTGTAAGAAAAAAAATTAAAATATATATATTTCCGCTAACTTGTGCCAAAAAAAATGTCTAAATGGAGCCTTACAGGGGGTGATCAATGACAGGGGGGTGATCAGGGAGTCTGTATGGGGTGATCACCCCCCTGTAAGGCTCCATTCAGACGTCCGTATGTGTTTTGCGGATCCGATTAATCTATCCGTGGATCCGCAAAACACATACGGACGTCTGAATGGAGCCTTACAGGGGGGTGATCAATGACAAGGGGGTGATCAATGACAGGGGGGTGATCAGGGAGTCTATATGGGTGATCACCCCCCTGTCATTGATCACCCCCCTGTAAGGCTCCATTCAGACGTCCGTATGTGTTTTGCGGATCCGATCCATGTATCCGTGGATCCGTAAAAATCATACGGACGTCTGAATGGAGCCTTACAGGGGGGTGATCAGGGAATCTATATGGGTGATCACCCCCCTGTCATTGATCACCCCCCTGTAAGGCTCCATTCAGACGTCCGTATGTGTTTTGCGGATCCGATCCATGTATCCGTGGATCCGTAAAAATCATACGGACGTCTGAATGGAGCCTTACAGGGGGGTGATCAATGACAGGGGAGTGATCAATGACAGGGGGGTGATCAGGGAGTCTATATGGGTGATCACCCGCCTGTCATTGATCACCCCCCTGTAAGGCTCCATTCAGACGTCCGTATGTGTTTTGCGGATCCGATCCATGTATCCATGGATCCGTAAAAATCATACGGACGTCTGAATAGAGCCGTACAGGGGGGTGATCAGGGAATCTATATGGGTGATCACCCCCCTGTCATTGATCACCCCCCTGTAAGGCTCCATTCAGACGTCCGTATGTGTTTTGCGGATCCGATCCATGTATCCGTGGATCCGTAAAAATCATACGGACGTCTGAATGGAGCCTTACAGGGGGGTGATCAATGACAGGGGAGTGATCAATGACAGGGGGGTGATCAGGGAGTCTATATGGGTGATCACCCGCCTGTCATTGATCACCCCCCTGTAAGACGTCCATATGTGTTTTGCGGATCTGATCCATGTATCCGTGGATCTGTAAAAATCATACGGACGTCTGAACGGAGCCTGACAGGGGGGTGATCAATGACAGGGGGGTGATCAATGACAGGGGGGTGATCAGGGAGTCTATATGGGGTGATCAGGGGTTCATAAGGGGTTAATAAGCGACGGGGGGGGGTGTAGTGTAGTGTAGTGGTGTTTTGTGGTACTTTACACAGCTACCTGTGTCCTCTGGTGGTCGATCCAAACAAAAGGGACCACCAGATGACCAGGTAGCAGGTATATTAGACGCTGTTATCAAAACAGTGTCTAATATACCTGTTAGGGGTTAAAAAAATCGCATCTCCAGCCTGCCAGCGAACGATCGCCGCTGGCAGGCTGGAGATCCTGTCTCTTACCTTCCGTTCCTGTGAACGCGCGCGCCTGTGTGCGCGCGTTCACAGGAAGTCTCGGCTCTCGCGAGATGACGCGTATATGCGTCACTCTGCGCAGAGCTGCCGCCTCCGGACCGCGGATCTGCGTTAGGCGGTCCGGAGGCGGTTAATTGACCCAGTCACTCTGCCAACATCTTGTATTGAAAAGCTCCAGCTGATAATGATGGTCATGAATATTTATGAGGTCCTGACTCTCTCCGCCCACCTGCTGCTGAATGACAGTTTGTTTCCATAGGAATCAGCAGCAGGTGGGCAGGGGAGTGGCTATTGCTCTGAATTAAATATACGCTGGACTCAATGACATCACGCTGGACTCGAATCAGCTCATTAGCATGCGGCATCTGTGTGTATATTATGAGGTAACCATCTACCCGTGCAATGCCCTTTCCTTCTGCAAGTAGCTTATAAGTCTCCTCATGCCGATTAAGGCGTTCTCCCCAAGGAGAGATAGAACCCTTCAAGTTATCCTAAAAATTCCTAGAAGGTTAACCACCTCCGGACCGCCTAACGCACATGTGCGTTCCGGAGGTGGCAGGGCTGCGCACAGTCACGCATATACGCGTCATCTCGCGATACGCGAGATTTCCTGTGAACGCGCGCACACAGGCGCGCGCGCTCACAGGAACTGAAGGTAAGCGAGTGGATCTCCAGCCTGCCAGCGGCGATCGCTCGCTGGCAGGCTGGAGATCCGAATTTTTTAACCCCTAACAGGTATATTAGACGCTGTTTTCATAACAGCGTCTAATATACCTCCTACCTGGTCCTCTGGTGGTCCCTTTTGTTTGGATCGACCACCAGAGGACTCAGGTAGGTCAGTACAGTCGCACCAAACACCACACTACACTACACCCCCCCCCCGTCACTTATTAACCCCTTATAAACCCCTGATCACCCATGATCACCCCATATAAACTCCCTGATCACCCCCCTGTCATTGATCACCGCCCTGTCATTGATCATCCCCCTGTCAGGCTCCGTTCAGACGTCCGCATGATTTTTACGGATCCGATCCATGTATCCATGGATCCGTAAAAATCATGCGGAAGTCTGAATGGAGCCTTACAGGGGGGTGATCAATGACAGGCGGGTGATCACCCATATACACTCCCTGATCACCCCCTGTCATTGATCACCCCCCTGTCACTGATCACCCCCCCTGTAAGGCTCCATTCAGACGTCCGCATGATTTTTACGGATCCGATCCATGTATCCATGGATCCGTAAAAATCATGCGGACGTCTGAATGGAGCCTTACAGGGGGGGTGATCAGTGACAGGGGGGTGATTACCCTGATCACCCCCTGTCATTGATAACCCCCCTGTCAGGCTCCATTCAGACGTCCGCATGATTTTTACGGATCCGATCCATGTATCCATGGATCCGTAAAAATCATGCGGACGTCTGAATGGAGCCTTACAGGGGGGGTGATCAGTGACAGGGGGGTGATCACCCTGATTACCCTGATCACCCCCTGTCATTGATAACCCCCCTGTAAGGCTCCATTCAGACGTCCGCATGCGTTCTGTGGATCCGATCCATGGATCCGTAAAAAATCATGCGGATGTCTGAATGGAGCCTTACAGGGGGGGGTGATCAGTGACAGGGGGGTGATCACCCTGATTACCCCCTGTCATTGATAACCCCCCTGTAAGGCTCCATTCAGACGTCCGCATGCATTCTGTGGATCCGATCCATGTATCCATGGATCCGTAAAAAATCATGCGGATGTCTGAATGGAGCCTTACAGGGGGGGTGATCAGTGACAGGGGGGTGATCACCCTGATCACCCCCTGTCATTGATAACCCCCCTGTAAGGCTCCATTCAGACGTCCGCATGCGTTCTGTGGATCCGATCCATGTATCCATGGATCTGTAAAAAATCATGCGGATGTCTGAATGGAGCCTTACAGGGGGGGTGATCAGTGACAGGGGGGTGATCACCCTGATTACCCTGATCACCCCCTGTCATTGATAACCCCCCTGTAAGGCTCCATTCAGATGTCCGCATGCGTTCTGTGGATCCGATACATGTATCCATGGATCCGTAAAAAATCATGCGGATGTCTGAATGGAGCCTTACAGGGGGGGTGATCAGTGACAGGGGGGTGATCACCCTGATTACCCTGATCACCCCCTGTCATTGATAACCCCCCTGTAAGGCTCCATTCAGATGTCCGCATGCGTTCTGTGGATCCGATACATGTATCCATGGATCCGTAAAAAATCATGCGGATGTCTGAATGGAGCCTTACAGGGGGGGTGATCAGTGACAGGGGGGTGATCACCCTGATTACCCTGATCACCCCCTGTCATTGATAACCCCCCTGTAAGGCTCCATTCAGACGTCCGCATGCGTTCTGTGGATCCGATCCATGTATCCATGGATCCGTAAAAAATCATGCGGATGTCTGAATGGAGCCTTACAGGGGGGGTGATCAGTGACAGGGGGGTGATCACCCTGATTACCCTGATCACCCCCTGTCATTGATAACCCCCCTGTAAGGCTCCATTCAGACGTCCGCATGCGTTCTGTGGATCCGATACATGTATCCATGGATCCGTAAAAAATCATGCGGATGTCTGAATGGAGCCTTACAGGGGGGGTGATCAATGACAGGGGGGTGATCAGGGAGTCTATATGGGTGATCACCCCCCTGTCATTGATCACCCCCCTGTCATTGATCACTCCCCCCCTGGTAAGGCTCCATTCAGCCATTTTTTTTGGCACAAGTTAGTGGAAATTTTTTGTCTGTTTTTGTTTTCGTTTTTTCTTACTAAGTCTCATATTCCACTAACTTGTGTCAAAAATAAAATCTCACATGGACTCACCATACCCCTCACGGAATCCAAATGCGTAAACATTTTTAGACATTTATATTCCAGACTTCTTCTCACGCTTTAGGGCCCCTAAAAAGCCAGGGCAGTATAAATACCCCACATGTGACCCCATTTCGGAAAGAAGACACCCCAAGGTATTCCGTGAGGGGCATATTGAGTCCATGAAAGATTGAAATTTTTGTCCTAAGTTAGCGGAAAGTGAGACTTTGTGAGAAAAAAAACAAAAAAATCAATATCCGCTAACTTATGCAAAAAAAAAAAAATTCTAGGAACTCGCCATGCCCCTCATTGAATACCTTGGGGTGTCTTCTTTCCAAAGTGGGGTCACATGTGGGGTATTTATACTGCCCTGGATTTTTAGGGGCCCTAAAGCATGAGAAGAAGTCTGGGATCCAAATGTCTAAAAATGCCCTCCTAAAAGGAATTTGGGCCCCTTTGCGCATCTAGGCTGCAAAAAAGTGTGACACATCTGGTATCGCCGTACTCAGGAGAAGTTGGGGAATGTGTTTTGGGGTGTCATTTTACATATACCCATGCTGGGTGAGAAAATATCTTGGTCAAATGCCAACTTTGTATAAAAAAATGGGAAAAGTTGTCTTTTGCCAAGATATTTCTCTCACCCAGCATGGGTATATGTAAAATGGCACCCCAAAACACATTCCCCAACTTCTCCTGAGTACGGCGATACCAGATGTGTCACACTTTTTTGCAGCCAAGGTGGGCAAAGGGGCACCTTTCAGATTTCGCAGGCCATTTTTTACACATTTTGATTTCAAGGTACTTCTTACACATTTGGGCCCCTAAATTGCCAGGGCAGTATAACTATGCCACAAGTGACCCCATTTTGGAAAGAAGACACCCCAAGGTATTCCGTGGGGGGCACGGCGAGTTCCTAGAATTTTTAATTTTTTGTCACAATTTAGCGGAAAATGCTGATTTTTCTTTTTTTTTCTTTTTTCCTTACAAAGTCTCATATTCCACTAACTTGCGACAAAAAATAAAAAATTCTAGGAACTCGCCATGCCCCTCACGGAATACCTTGGGGTGTCTTCTTTCCAAAATGGGGTCACTTGTGGGGTAGTTATACTGCCCTGGCAATTTAGGGGCCCAAATGTGTGAGAAGAACTTTGCAATCAAAATGTGTAAAAAATGCCCTGCAAAATCCGAAAGGTGCACTTTGGAATATGTGCCCCTTTGCCCACCTTGGCAGCAAAAAAGTGTGACACCTCTGGTATCGCCGTACTCAGGAGAAGTTGGGCAATGTGTTTTGGGGTGTCATTTTACATATACCCATGCTGGGTGAGAAAAATATCTTGGTCAAATGCCAACTTTGTATAAAAAAATTGGAAAAGTTGTCTTTTGCCAAGATATTTCTCTCACCCAGCATGGGTATATGTAAAATGACAGCCCAAAACACATTCCCCAACTTCTCCTGAGTACGGCGATACCAGATGTGTGACACTTTTTTGATGCCAAGGTGGGCAAAGGGGCACATATTCCAAAGTGCACCTTTCGGATTTCACCGGTCATTTTTTACAGATTTTGATTGCAAAGTACTTCTCACACATTTGGGCCCCTAAATTGCCAGGGCAGTATAACTACGCCACAAGTGACCCCATTTTGGAAAGAAGACACCCCAAGGTATTCCGTGAGGGGCATGGCGAGTTCCTAGAATTTTTTATTTTTTGTCGCAAGTTAGTGGAATATGAGACTTTGTAAGGAAAAAAGAGAAAAAAAAAAAATCATCATTTTCCGCTAACTTGTGACAAAAAATAAAAAATTCTAGGAACTCGCAGTGCCCCTCACGGAATACCTTAGGGTGTCTTCTTTCCAAAATGGGGTCACTTGTGGCGTAGTTATACTGCCCTGGCAATTTAGGGGCCCAAATGTGTGAGAAGAACTTTGCAATCAAAATGTGTAAAAAATGCCCTGCAAAATCCGAAAGGTGCACTTTGGAATATGTGCCCCTTTGCCCACCTTGGCAGCAAAAAAGTGTGACACATTGGTATCGCCGTACTCAGGAGAAGTTGGGCAATGTGTTTTGGGGTGTCATTTTACATATACCCATGCTGGGTGAGAAAAATATCTTGGTCAAATGCCAACTTTGTATAAAAAAATGGGAAAAGTTGTCTTTTGCCAAGATATTTCTCTCACCCAGCATGGGTATATGTAAAATGACACCCCAAAACACATTCCCCAACTTCTCCTGAGTACGGCGATACCACATGTGTGACACTTTTTTGCTGCCAAGGTGGGCAAAGGGGCGCATATTCCAAAGTGCACCTTTCGGATTTCACCGGTCATTTCTTACACATTTTGATTGCAAAGTTCTTCTCACACATTTGGGCCCCTAAATTGCCAGGGCAGTATAACTACCCCACAAGTGACCCCATTTTGGAAAGAAGACACCCCAAGGTATTCTGTGAGGGGCATGGTGAGTTCCTAGAATTTTTTATTTTTTGTCGCAAGTTAGTGGAATACGAGACTTTGTAAGAAAAAAAAAAAAAATCATCATCATTTTCCGCTAACTTGTGACAAAAAATAAAAAGTTCTATGAACTCACTATGCCCATCAGCGAATACCTTAGGGTGTCTACTTTCCGAAATGGGGTCATTTGTGGGGTGTTTGTACTGTCTGGGCATTGTAGAACCTCAGGAAACATGACAGGTGCTCAGAAAATCAGAGCCGTTTCAAAAAGCGGAAATTCACATTTTTGTACCATAGTTTGTAAATGCTATAACTTTTACCCAAACCATTTTTTTTTTGCCCAAACATTTTTTTTTTATCAAAGACATGTAGAACTATAAATTTAGCGAAAAATTTATATATGGATGTCGTTTTTTTTTGCAAAATTTCACAGCTGAAAGTGAAAAATGTCATTTTTTTGCAAAAAAATCGTTACATTTTGATTAATAACAAAAAAAGTAAAAATGTCAGCAGCAATAAAATACCACCAAATGAAAGCTCCATTAGTGAGAAGAAAAGGAGGTAAAATTCATTTGGGTGGTAAGTTGCATGACCGAGCGATAAACGGTGAAAGTAGTGTAGTGCCGAAGTGTAAAAAGTGGCCTGGTCATGAAGGGGGTTTCACCTAGCGGGGCTGAAGTGGTTAAAAGTGGTTATATACCAATTTTCAAGACTTATTTAAGGCTACATTCACACGTCAGTATTTTCCTATATCCCGATTTTCGGTCCGTTTTTTGCGGATCCGTTGTTCCTGAAAATGTTTCCGTATGTCATCCGTATGTCGTCCGTTTTTTGCGGATCCGCAAAAAACGGAAACATGTATAAAGTTCAATAATCAAATAAAGTTGTTTGGATTTCTTTGAAAATAAATTATTTGTTATGTGTTTCCAGGAACGGATTCCGCATAAAATGGATGACATACGGAATGACATCCGAATGTCTTCCGTTTTTTGCGGATCCATTGACTTTGTATTGTACCAGGATCCGAATTTTGCGGACAAGAATAGGACATGTTTTATATTTAAACTGACATGCGGAACGGAACAACGGAAACGGACAGCACACATTGTGCTGTCCGATTTTTTCCAGGACCTATTGAAAATGAATGGGTCCAGATCTGGTCCTGATCTGTTCCGCAAAAAACGGAACAGATCAGGAAAGAAAAAACGGACGTGTGAATGGACCCTAAAGCAACATTGGTTTGGCCTGAGTTGATTTGGGTCTGAACCAAACTTTTTCAAAAATCGTGCGAACCTGAACCGAATCTCGGGTGGATTGCTTATCTCTACATTATGACAATACAAGCTTACCTGGTTGTGAAGATGAACATATCCTATCACATTTAGTTTCCCTTACCCTAAGTTCACACCTGAGCGTTTTACAGCGCGTTCAAACGCGCTGTAAAACGCTTAACACGTGAAAACCAATGCTTCCCTATGGCCCTGGTTCACACTTGAGCGTTTTACAGCGCGTTGAACGCGCTGTAAAACGACCCGACGCATAAACAAGTTCTTGAGCTTTTTTTGGGCGTTTGTCGTGCGTTTTGGCCCATAGACTCATTGGACAACACTGCAGTCAATCACACAAACGAGCGTCAAACGCGCGTTTACTATTGCAAAAAACGCGCATAAAAACGCGCGACAAATACGCGCGTAAAACGTGCGTCTCAGAAACGCTCAGGTGTGAACCCAGGGTTAGCCTTTTTTTATTTCATTGTTGATTCCCTCCAATAATTAGCAGAGAATGATAAACCATTATTATTTTAATCAGTTTTTCTTCTGTTATTTCTGAACTCTCCATTTTCCAGACAATTTGTCAATATATTATGGCATGAGACTGTAGAATACTAATCACAGAACAAGCAAAATCTTAAACAAAAACAAGAAAAATTGCTTGGATTCCTCCTGCACAGCAAACTTCAATTTCCTCTTGCAGAGCCTATGGTGGTTTCTCGCCCCTGCAGCTACGGAGGGATTAATCTGATCCCATTAAAATTTCATGGTAATATTGTGATTACAGAAAACCAAACCGAGAGCTCATCCCAGATCTCTCTTCTTCTGCTGGCTCCAGTGTTTATGGGCATGACGTTACAATGGTTTGTGAAACGCTCAAGTGCGTTCTTCATGGAGATAAGAATGCAAGGTCAGCTCTGTCGTAATTTGAAAACCACTTGTTCCAATGTCATTATTATGCTGCCTGTCATACGATGTGGAATCATTCTGCTTAGAGACAATTGTAGAAGTTGGTAAAATGAAAATGGTGTCATAATTGTCATAACTGTTACCATAGCAACAAGGAATAGAAAAAAAACACACAGTTGATTCCAATGCATTTTCCCCTGTATTTTTTCCAGCCAGAATCATTTCTTGCTAATGTTCTTTTTTCTGCGCTTTCAACTCATGCAAATCATCATGTACCCTTGAGGCTTCCAGGATCCTCATTTGCTTATTTCTTTCAATTTAAAGTGCCTCTGCTGCCTTTAAACTTGTATCTGTCTTTGAAATCCTATCCATGTCTTAAATTTGCCTTCAATGATAGTTAAGTAACAATTTTTTTTTTTTAGGACAGCTAAAAGCAGTGGTGTCCTACCTGACTCTCAAAAAACTTGAACTTTCACCATGCTTGGGCAGGCAGCAGTAGTAGTTTGCTAACAGCTGCAGGACCACAGGTTGGAGACAATTGCTAAAAAAACTTGCATGTTGCAATATTCTTAATTTTTTTTGAGAGAAGCTAAATAAGTTCTCTACCTAAAGGATTGTGAGTTATATGGTAGTGGGAGATACAGAAAAGTGTGACTTCAGTACTGTTAAGCATCCTTACCTTTCTCTAACCCCCGCACAAACCATTGCAAATGCTCTATTAGGGCATGCTAGTAGGGGAGTGGGCGTTGATCAATTGTGATCCCTTGTTTTCGATAGGGCTGAGAACCACCAGCGGCATTTCCAACATCTACTGAAATCTGTAGTGGCAGAGATCTTTTTGGGACATCATAACAGTGGAATAATTACGCCTTTTCAAAACAGAGTTGTAAAAATGAGAAGACTATCCAGGAACACCAATATAGGCTCAATTTTTCTGTTTATTCAGTGTGCACGTTTAGAATATATTTTGGATGCTCATGGGAAAAAGATGATACAAATAGGCAAAATAGCAAAGGATCTCTAACACTTATGAGGCCTTTAAAACCTCCATAGGAAAATTCACTTGTGTAACGACTGTAGGTAGGGACAGACAAGGACAATGAGTCCCTGAACTAGAACCCAGCCCGCTTTCCCTACCTACTTGCAGTGTAAGTCCTAAACGGCAGAACTACAACTGAACAACAGTCCCTACAAGTAGTAAGAAGGGACAACTCTTGTCAAACTCAAAGTGACAGGTGGCCACGCCCCTTTTCTGCCCTGGGCACCCGTCACTTTTCCAGCCAGACCGGACAAGCCCTAATATGGTATATTCAGGCTACAACTCAATTAAGTTTTAAAAATAGCTTGACTTTCTGCGACCTTCACAGACATGACCGGACGCATCCCTATCTATCTATCTTTTAATATCTATCTATCTACGGCCTTATTTTTGCCCGCAGCGTCCATTTTGTGAATTACAGGCAATCCATTTTGCGAAGCGCGTCAGTGTATGTCCGAGCATGTTGAAGGCGTGTTCAGCCATGTCCTAAGATGCTATTTAAGAGCGACAGCCACCACACCCAACTTTCCAGGGCGTCGATTCCAGCTTTTGTTTTTTACCAGATGTTCTTGGGATACCTCCAAGGACTTCTTTGAGCGTGTCATCTTGCCTTTATTCTTTCCGCGCTACTTCAACAGCGGTGGTTTTCAAGTACCCAACTTTCCCGAGTATGGATGCTTTACAGAGCCAACGGGTCCTTCCTGGGTTGAATCCACTAACGCCATAAAGCTGAATAAATACAGTGATGTATTCTAAAGCCCTGTTGGCCGTGTATTAGTGGCGAAATTAAAATATATTCGCCTTTTAGTGTTGCAGTTATCTTTTGAAAAGTCTTTTGTGTTGTGTAAAAGTAGAAAAAAATTAGGGTCTAATTGCCGTTCAGCGGTGCAGTGATATATTCTACAGCCCTGTTTGGCAAGTATTAATGGCAAAGTAAAAATATATTCGCCGTTCTACGTTGCAGTTATCTGTTGAAAAGCATTTTGTGTTGTGTAAAAGTAGAAAAAAATGTGGGTCTTATTGCCGTTCAGCAGTGCAGTGATATACTCTAAAGACCTGTTTGCCGTGTATTAGTGGCAAAATAAAAAATTTTTTATCTAGCATTTGGTTATTTGATCTAACAGTATGCCAGACAGAGAAGTGCCAGGCCCTGCACATGGGAGTGGCAGAGACCTAAATGTTGCTGGCGCAGGCAGAGGTCGCCGCAGAGTAAGGGGGCGTGGCAGTAGAGGTAGCAGTGAGAGGCCTGATCTCCCGGCGTTATCTAGCGGTCGTGTCTTGACCAGCAACCCAGCGATTCTTGAATGGTTGACCCGGTCATCCACTTCATCCCAAGTGACATCAGACACCCCCAGCCAAGCATTGGTGGGTTCCTCTGACACGACGCTTAGTTGGCATGGCCCGGGAGCAGGCCCTGTGCCCCCACCTGTCCTGAACCTTTCTCTTTTATTTTCAGTTCCCTCACCGCGAGAAGTATTATATGCCGTAGGCTTGGCTCCACTTTTCAGCAAGGAAGAGCTACTAGAGGGCAGTCAGCAGCTACTGCCCAGCCAAGATCTGGAGAAGACATCCGCCTCTTCCTTCCTCCGCTAGGCAGGCAAGTAGTGATGAGGAGAGTGGCATGAGAGCTGGTGTTGCGAGCGGTCAGGCTCCTGACCCAGATACGGTTGAGAAGGACATCAGTGACATGCAGACAGTACTCGATGATGTATCTGATCGCACTTGGGAGCCGGGTGACAAAGGGGCTTCATCATCATCGGGAGAAGAGGATGGCAGCTTGCTTATGAACCAGCGGCGGAGCCAACAAGTCACTAGCGTGGGTGGGAGTCAGCAGGGTGGCAGCAGTGGGAGGTCGGTAGCCAAACATGCCCAGGGTGGACCAGCCTACCTCCCTGGAAAGTAGCGGTGCAGGTGTTCAAGGAGGCAGTGGTGGTAGCAGTCAGTCAGTGCATAGTGTTGGGGGTAAAATCTCCTTCTCGGCAGTGTGGCAGTTTTTTTGTTCAGCTGCCGGAGGAGCTGAACGTGGCCACATGAAGAATCTGTGGGCAGAAGATGTGGCGTGGCCAGGGTGCCAACATGTTGGCACCATGGCCCTGCTTCAACACATGCAGAGTCGCCATAAAGTGGCCTGGGAGAAGCGTGGCTCTGATGTGATGGTCCAGCCTGCCGCAGCAACTGCTGCATCATCCAGTGGCATGCACCCGATTTCAGGCAGTCAAGACTCCACCACCACAGCCAAAGGGAGCTCTCTTTCCTTCCCATCATCTGTAGGTCCTGATGCTCCTCCTCCTCCTACGCCTCATCACTCATTCCATCAGCAATCGATCACCGAAGCGATTGCCAAGAGACAACAGTATGCGTGCCCTCATCCAACAGCGCAAAAGCTGAATGTGCTCCTGTCCAAGATGCTGGTGCTGCAGTCCCTCCCTTTCCAAGTGGTGGACTCTGCACCTTTCAGAAAACTGATGGCTTGTGCCGAGCTGAGGTGGAGAGTCCCAAGCCGTCATTTCTATGCCAAAAAGGCAGTACCAGCCCTGCACACACATGTAGAACAGAAGGTGGGCCAAAGTGCACGGCAGCACCGATGTGTGTAGCTTTCACTACGGTCAGGGACAATACATGTCCTTTATGGCCCACTGGGTAAATGTGGTTCCTGCACAGCCACACTAGCAACTTGGCCAGGTCACGATGCTTCTGCCTCCACGTTGACACGCCTTTGGTCCAGCAACAATGTCCGCCTCTGCCTCATCATCCTCCACCATGTCCCCAGCCTCCACTGCAGGGACAATTCACAGTGCCCCTCCAGCATACCACATGTTCAGGGCACGGCGGTGTCACGCTGTTCTGCTCCTCATTTGCCTGGGCGAATGGAGTCACACAGGGGAGAAACTGCTCCGTGTCCTTCAGCAAGAAATCGAATCTTTGCTTTCTCCGCGACAACTGAAAATCGGAACCATGGTGACCGACAACAGGAAGAACATTGTGTCTGCGCTGTGTCAAGGAGGGCTAAGCCATGCGCCCTGCATGGCACACGTGTTCAATCTGGTTGTCAAGCGGTTCCTGAAGTCTTCCACCCATCTGCAGGGCATCCTAAAAATGGCCAGGAAACTTTGCATGCACTTCAGCCACTCATACACCGCAAAGCACATCCTCCTTGAGCTGCAGAGGCAGAACTGCATCCCCCAACATAGGCTGATATGAGATGTTTCTACTCGTTGGAATTCCACCCTCCATACAGTATGTTGGACTGACTGTACGAACAGAGAAAGGCCATAAACGATTTCCTGGTGATCCAAGCGGACAGGAGTACTCCCCTGTGTAACTTCTATGTCAGCCATTGGTAGCTCATGCATGAAACCTTCCATTTGCTCAGGTCCTTTGAGGAGGCCATGTTATTTGTCAGTCGCCAGGATTCCAGGATGAACGATGTCATTCCACTGCTTCATGTCCTGGAACAGATGCTGGTGAATCTGGATGGTCAGGGGACTGGAGAAGTGGCGCCTAGATCTCAAGGCCACATGAGCCCTGTGGGGGCTGAACTGGAGGAGGAGAAGGACATTGGAGCACAAGCAATATGTAGCGAAATAGGTGTTTTTTTTACACAGGTGACAGAAGAGGAGAAGCAGGAAGAGGAGCTACAGGGTAATGAGGAATTTGAGGCACAGGACCCAGACACACAGTGGCAGTATGCAGTGGAGTGGAGTGGAGTCACTTGTGCAAATGACCCACTGCATGCTCACTTGCTTGGGTAGTGACAGCTGAATTATCAACATTCGGCAAAGGGATGACTTCTGGCTCTCCACCTTGTAGGACCCTTGCTACCGGTCTAAAATGGGGGCCTTTTTAACAACCACTGAGAGGGAGGCCAAACTGAACTACTATACAGACATCCTATGTAGTGAGTTGGCTGCTGCCTATCTGCGCCGTCGTCCATCCTCTCGCAGGTCTGATTGTGGGGGCCCTCTGCTCTCATGTTCCACTGCTATGGCTGCTGGGGAGGGATGGGGTGGCAGGAGCAGTACCAGCTCCAGCAGCCTAAGTCTACAGTCGCTGATGATCAGCTTTCTTCACCCGCCTAGTGAAGAAACTACTCACCAGCAGCAGCATCTAGACCTGGAGCAGAACCTGAACCAGCAGGTGGGCGCATAATTGGAGTGCACCCTGCCAGCTGTCATTGAAGATCTGCTGGACTACTGGGCAGCCAAACTGGATTTGTGGTCGCAACTGGCCAAGTTTGCCTTGGAAAAGCTGTCCTGCCCGGCCATTTGTGTGGCATCAGAGCTGGTGTTTAGTGCCATAGTTACTCCAAGAAAAACTCGCCTGTCTATCCAAAATGTGGAGAGACTGACCTTTGTCAAGGTGAATCAGGCATGGATCAACCAGGATTTCCACCCACCAATTCCTGATACATCAGACTAGATCATCCATGGTGCCACACCAACACTTTGACAAAAGAGACTGGATTCTTCTGGCTACCTGCCTCAGCTACTATTCTGATGCTGCCACCCACCTGATGCCACACATTTGATGCCAAGTGCTTCTTCTTTCACACACCATCTTCAGTGGGAACTGGTATTGCCACCCATCTCCACAGTATGTCACATTGCCACTCTGTGGCCTTCTCATGCTGCTGCCACCTTCACACTATGTCACCTTGCTACTCTGTGGCCTCCTGATGATGCTGCCATATCCAAACTATGTCACCTAGCCACTCTGTTGTCTACTCATGCTGCTGCCACCTCCAAACTATGTCACCTTGCCACTCTGTGGTTTACTCATGCTGCTGCCACCTCCACACTATGTCACCATGCCACTCTGTGGTCCCCTCATGCTCCTGCCACCTCCATACTATGTCACCTTGCCACTCTGTGGTCCCATCATGCTGCTGCCACCTCCACACTATGTCACCTTGCCACTCTGTGGTCTCCTCATGCTGCTGCCACCGACACACTATGTCACCTTGCCACTCTGTGATCTAATCATACTGCTGCCACCTCCACATTATATCACCTTGCCAATATGTAGTCCCCTCATGCTGCCGCCACCTCCACACTATGTCACCTTGCCACTCTGTGGTCTCTTCATGCTGCTGCCACCTCCACACTTGCCATTCTGTGGCCTCCTGATGCAGCTGCAACCTCCACACTATGTCACCTTACCACTCTGTGGTCTTCTGATGCTGCCGCCACCTCCGCACTTTGTCACCTTGCCACTCTGTGGCCTTCTCATGCTGCTGCCACCTCCACACTATGTCACCTTGCCACTCTGTGGCCTCCTGATGATGCTGCCACATCCAAACTATGTCACCTAGCCACTCTGTGGTCCCCTCTTGCTGCTGCCACCTCCACATTATGTCACCTTGCCAATCTGTGGTCCCCTCATGCTGCTGCCACCTCCACACTATGTCACCTTGCCACTGTGTGGTTTCCTCATGCTGCTGCCACCTCCGCACTATGTCACCTTGCCACTCTGTGGTCTCCTCATGCTGCTGCCACCTCCACACTATGTCACCTTGCCACTCTGTGTCCTCCTGATGCTGCTGCCACCTCCACACTATGTCACCTTGCCACTCTGTGGTCTTCTGATGCTGCCGCCACCTCCACACTCTGTCATTGTGCCACTCTGTGGCCTCCTGATGCTGTTGCCACCTCCACACTCTGTCATTGTGCCACTCTGTGACCTCCTGATGCTGCTACCACCTCCACACTATGTCACCTTGCCACTCTGTGGTCTTCTGATGCTGCCACCACATCCACACTCTCATTGTGCCACTCTGTGGCCTCCTGATGCTGCCGCCACCTCCACACTTTGTCACCTTGCCAGTCTGTGGTCTCTTCATGCTGCTACCACCTCCACACTATGTCACCTTGCCTCTCTGTGGTCTTCTAATGCTGCCGCCACCTCCACACTCTGTCATTGTGCCACTCTGTGGCCTCCTGATGCTGCTGACACCTCCACACTCTGTCATTGGACCACTCTGTGGTCTCCTCATGCTGCTTCCACCTCACCACTATGTCGAGGCCACTCTGTGGACTTCTCATGCTGTTCCCACCCTCCCCACTTCATGACTATTTAGCCTTTTTGGCATGGCTGACATCATAATTTATTTGACCCTTCTTCTGATCTGTCAGAAGGAAGGTAAAATGAGATGCACAACAGATCCTGTCTGTGTAGGAGCTGTAAGGTCCCAATAGGCTTATGAATTGGCAGCCAAAAGGAGTAGGTACAAAACACAGAAGACCTGCAAATATTTCATTCACATGTCATTTCTGTTTTGGATCCACTACTGTTTTTTGGCATTAGCAATACTGATGGATTACTGACCAAATGCTGATCGAGTGAAGGCGGATGCTCAACAGACAGGATCAGTTTTTTGTGGTTAATTGTTCTGATGGATCAGAGGAAGGGAAAAATAGTCAGTGACGTCAGCACAAACCTACTGCTGACACCCCCTCCACTCTGTTGGGGGGCCCTACTTGTATATATGTTTAATAGAACAGGTTCTGTAGACAACTATATGGAATCAGCTGACGACGGTGTAAAAGGAGTGCGCTTCTTCTTGACCCTAATATCGTACGGCAACTTGAGTTATTTGGTCAGTTTTGGCCCTGTAACTGCCCAAATAAGTGAAGTGTACAGTGATTCTAAAAGCGACGCCTGTCATCTGCGTGTCATACTGACTCACAGTATTGTTTCACTACCACAGCAGACTCCCTGTGCATGTTACTGCAAGGCACAGTGTTCTACACCACTATACAGGCTCTCTGCAGCCAGGAAATAGCAGTTTTTTTATGCGATTCACCGCAAATAAATTTGGATCGAATCGAATTGCTTTGAAAAATTCTGCAAAGCGGTTGAATCTAATATTTTTTTAATTCCGCTCATCTCTAAATGTCACGAAACAGCAGGTGTGAACACACTGTGCCACGTGTCCTACCTCCTTTAAGGGCGTTGTCTAATTGAACCGCTCGATCTTCACAGTACCCCTGATGGTCGGGATAGACTTTCCCGAGGGGAACACCAGGTTGCTATCTCTTGAGGAGGATCGGCACATGAGAAAGCTGGTCCAGGTAGACCAGGAGGTACCTGAGAAAGGTACCAGAGGTACAGGCATTGTCAGCAGGCTGAGTTGTTACCAGAAGCAACAGTGCCGGACCGAAGGATGAGGCAGAGGCGACGTCAGACAGGCAATAGGTCAGGGAAGGCAACACAGGTACAGGTCAGGCAATCCGGGTTACCAACAGGAGAGTCAAGGCAAGCAGGCAGTGATTAAACAGGTTGCAGAGTCCAGAAACACAAGTACGAGTCAGGAACACAGGAACACAAGCGTATATCAGGAACCTTAGCAGGACACAAGGACCTTGACACTGAGGCATCTGGAAAGTGGGCTGAGGGCTAGGATTGGTTGGCGAGGTCACATGATCCAACCCATAAAACACAGGAAGTGACACGGGCCGGCCCTTAAAGGGGTATTGCTATTTCATCCTTAATTGCTGCCAGCTAGCTGTTCACTTCCTGGTTTTCTGCTGCTAAGGCTGGGCGGGCTTAGGCAGCTAGAGTGAAGGCCGGCCACACCTCCTTATGACATCACACTGAGAACTCAGTCCTTGCGCGCTAGTTCATATGAAGAGCATATAGCTCAGTTACATGTGTCTTCTCCAGTCCCCTAACATCACTTTGGCTGAATGGCTTCCTATACAGCCCTGCTACATCTTTATTCTACTCCCCCACAAGCACTGTGTCTGAAAAGCTTCATATCCATCTCTGCTATATCTGTCTGTTTATCTCTTCAACCAGCACTGTGTCAGAACAGCCGCATATTCAGCTCTGCTATATCTGTTTCTCTTTTCCACCAGCATTGATGCTGACCCGCCAAATATACAGCTCTGCTACATCTGTCTATTCCCTTTCCTATTAGAAATGTTTCTGAACAGCAGCATATTCAGCTGTGCTACATCAGTTTCTCTCTTCCACCAGCATTGATACTGACCCGCCACATATACAGCTCTGCTACATCAGTTTCTCTCTTCCACCAGCATTGATGCTGACCCGCCACATATACAGCTCTGCTACATCTGTCTATTCCCTTCCCCACTAAAACTATGGCTGAACAGCAGCATATTCAGCCTGCTACATCCATCAGCCCTCGCATATGCCCCCATCAGCCCCCCCATATGCCTCAAACAGCCCCCATATGCCTAAAATAGCCTCCATATGCCTCAAATAGCCCCCATATGCCTCCATAAGCCCCCATATGCCTCAATAAGCCTCCATAAGCCCCCATATGCCTCCATAATCCCCAAACAGCCCCCACATGCCTCAAACAGCCACCATCAGCCTCAAACAGCCACCATAAGCCTCACACAGCCTCCATCAGCCCCTATATGCCTCAAATAGCCCCCCATCAGCCTCAAACAGCCCCCATCAGCCTCAAATAGCCCCCATATGCCTCAAATAGCCCCATCAGCCTCAAACAGCCCCCATAAGTCTCAATCAGCCTCAATAAGCCTCAAACAGCCCCATCAGCCTCAAATAGCCCCCCATATGCCTCAAACAGCCCCATCAGCCTCCATATGCCTCAAACAGCCCCCATCAGCCTCAAGCAGCCTCCATCAGACCCCATATTACTCAAATAGCCCCCCATATGCCTGCATCAGCCGCCCAAGTTCCTCCATCTGCCCCCCAAGTGCCTCCATCAGCCCCCCAAGTGCCTCCATCAGCCCCCAATCGTTGGTGGAATTGGTGGTGCATGTAAAAAAATACTCACCCCTTCTGAAGTACTGTCCCGGTCTTCCGCTGGCTCTCCAATGCCGTCCGGACTCGTCTCTTCTTCCCACGAACTGTCCGGGCTGCCGTGCATGCGCTAAATTATCTTCCTTTGTGCTGCGTTGGAGCCACGCATGCGCAGCTCTATTTTTGACGTTGCTCAAAGGAAAATAGATCAGCGCATGCGCGGCCGGCCAGCGACGTGCGCTCTCCATGATAGAATAGAGGCCGGCCACTAGATCACCAGAAAGATCTGCGCAGGCGTGGCCCATGGATGCAGCCGGTGAGCGGTGGCCGTATCCATGGGCAGCGCAGATCAACAATGAATTTGAATTATATGAATTTATAGTCAAGAGTAGGTTATTTTTTATGATATATTTTGAAAAAAGTTTAATGGGGGCTTTTTACTTTAATAAATTAGGATCAAGAAGATGGGAATACCCCTTTAAGGAAATGCTTCAGGAAACAAGCAGCAAGCATGTTGTGGCCAGGGCTGAAAGGAAACACTGCTGAACACAGTGCCCAGGACGGCAGCCTTAAGCAGGGGAATAGCGGCGCACAGCAGCCGCTGTTACACTAAAAAAGACGATAAGTGTTAAAAAAGAAGAAACAACTATAGAAACCATGAAGGAACCCATGAGAAAGCTGAAGAAGACCCAACCAGAAGCCTAGATAATCAGGAGAAACATGTGATTTCTCTCTTGATGATAAGTAATGAACAGATTAATTATAATTATGGATACTCTTTATCACAATTGAAAAGGTGACTAAAGGATCCATGGAATACATGAATGAGCCCATCAGCAGAACAACAACTACAAAAATGTAACCTATATAAAGATAGTGTATAGTGTTGAGCGAACCCGAACTGTAAAGTTCGGGTTCGTACCAAACTTTGGAAGTTCGGGTACCCGAACTCAAACTTTTCAGGAAAAGTTGGGGGTCACGTTCGGTGTTCAGGCATTTAATAAAGCTTGTTGAAAGGCTGCAGGGCCTGTGGGCCCTTAGAAGCCATCACAGCCATGCCTACTAATGGCATGGCTGTGATTGACCGGTGCATCATGTGACCCAGCCTCTATAAAAGCTGGATCACGCGTAGCACCGCCCATAAGCTCTGAGTAGTGCAGGGACAGAAAGCAGGCAGCTGAAGTGAGGGAAAGTGTTGTAGGAATCTCATATGGCTTTTTATTCTGTAGGTGACCTATAGTGATTTTTTTGTGGGTGCAATACACCAGCTTTGCACCCCTGACACTGAAATATAATAATTAACCTGGCTGTTAATTCTGTGGATGACCTATAGAGATCTTTTGTGGGTGCAATGCAACATCTTTGTACCCCTGACACAAAAATATAATAGTAAATCCATCTGTTAATTCGGTGGGTGACATATACCCATCGTTTGTCTGAGGTACACCTGCACTGCATACGTCACAGGGAAATAAATCTAGTTAATCCATCTGTTAGTTCGGCGGGTGACCTCAAAGAATGAGGAGAGCATCAAATAAGGGACATGGCCCTGGTCGTGGTGCGGCTGGTGTTGGTGGAGCTTCTGTTGCCAGGATAGGACGTGGACGTGGTCGATCTGTGCCAGCTACACGCTCAAATGAAACACCTTCCTCAGGTGCATGTAGGCGACAGAACGTTCAGCGTTATTTTGTAGGCCTGAATACCAGTGTACGAATGGTGAGGCCAGAACAAGTAGAGACGGTAGTAGATTGAGTGGCTGACAGGGCCTTCAGTTCCTTCACATTGTCTCCTACCCGGTCCCTTGCTGAAAGCCCAGAGTTGGCACCTGCAGCCCATGGGCATCTGTCTTTCATCTCACCCCCTTGCAAATCAGGCAAGCAGTCTGTTATGTTTTTTGATGACTCTGCTGGCAGGGTTTCTGCCAGCCATCCACCTAGCCCTTCCCCAGAAGTAGAAGATATTGAGTGCATTGATGCCCAACCACTCATGTTTCAGGATGTGGACATGGGAGGACCACCGCAGAACATCTCTGATGATGACGAAACACAGGTGCCAACTGCTGCAGCTTTCTGCAGTGTGCAGACCAGCAAGAAGGGCAGGGGTGAGGAGTGGGTGGAAGATGGTGTGGAGGATGATGAGGTCCTAGACCCTACATGCAATGAGAGTAATGTTTACAGTTCGGAGGAAGAGGTGTTGGTCACATAGCGCCAGCTGCATAGCAAAAGAGGGAGCAAGGGTGCAAAAGCAGAGTGGCCGTCCCCTAGCCAGTATGCTTGCTACTGCCCACCGCACCCAGGGTCTGAGCACACCAAAGCCAGCTCCAAGGAGTTCCCTGGTGTGGCAGTTCTTCAGACAATGTGCTGACAAGACGCGAGTGGTTCAATCAGATCCTGAAGAGAGGCATAAATGTTTTAAACCTGAGCACCAACTGCATGACCAGGCATCTAAATGCAAAGCACGAGCTGCAGTGGAGTACACACCTCAAAAACCACGAAAGATCTCAGGCTCCTCCTGTTCCCTCTTCTGCTGCAGTCTCGGCCTCTTCCTCCCCCTCTGGAGTAACAGTGGCACCTGCCACCACGCAAACAGCAACAACACCACCTCTACCACCGTCACCCAGCTGTCCACACTGGCCCATGGAAGAGTTCAGCTGTCCATCCCCCAAACAATGGAGTGAAAAAGGATGTACCACCTTACCCACCAGCGATCCCTGGCCCTGAATGCCAGCATTAAAAAATTCCTGGCCTTTGAAATTCTGTCATTCCATATGGTGGAGACGGAGACTTTTAAACACCTTATGGAGGTGGCTGTCCCACAGTACGTGGTTCTCAGCTGCCACTACTTTTCCAGGCAAGCCATCCCTGCCCTGCACAACCAAGTGGCAGACAAAATCTGGTGTGCACTGCGCAACGCCATCTTTGGCAAGGTCCACATAACCATCGATACCTGGAACAGTAAGCATGGGCAGGGACGTTATATCTCCCTAACTGCACACTGGATTAATGCAGTGGCGGCTGGACCTGAGGCGGATAGCAGTTTGGCGCATGTCCTTCTGCCATGAGGATTGCAGGACATTTCTCGTTGCCTCCTGTTGCCTCCTCCTCCTACTCAGCTTCCTCCTCTACCGCCTCCTCATCTGGTCAGTGTAACACCTGCCCCACCAACTTCAGCACAGCCAGGGGAAACAACCAGCACCACCTACTGATCCGGAACTTCTTAGCAGGAGGCAGCATCTCAGAAACATGATGGAACAGTGGGTGGACCAGTGTATTGTCTGAACATGTGTTTAGCACGGCGGGGGGGGGGGGGGGGGGGAGGGGGTGATCACAGACAAGCCCAGCCGCCTGTCCACAGCCAACGTGGACAAGCTCGCGTTCATTAAAATGAACCAGGCATGGATCCCACAGGACTTGTCCTTACCTTGTGCTGAATAGACAAGTATACCGGCCGCACCCAGCTATTGTTAGACTCCAGCACACTTTCTCTTTGCATTCTCTTTTCTATTTCCCAATGTTTTGGGGGTCTTCCCAAATTTATAAAAGAAATAAAATAATTAAAGGAAAAATAATAAAAATAATAAAACAACAAAAACAGTGTTGACTACCTCCTCCTCCTCCACAGCCGCTTCCCTTCCATCTACACCGCCACATTCAACGCCTCCTCAACCTCCTACTCCACTTTGACCTCCACCTCCTAGTTCAAGATTATTATTATTATTTTTTATATTCTATGTTATTTTAAGTCATTTCCCTATTTAGATTTGTTTGCAGGGCAATTGTCCAGCTCTTACCCCCATTTTGCTTCCTTTTGCAGCCCTTACTATGACTATTTTACAGCCATTTTAGTGCACCAAAGTTCGGGTGCCCATTGATTTCAATGGGGTTCGGGTTCGAGTTTGGGTCAAGTTCGGTTCCCGAACCCAAACTTTGACCCAAAGTTCAGCCGAATCCGATGAACCCGAACATCCACTGGTTCGCTCAACCCTAATAGTGTGTAGTTCCCATTACTGCATCTTGGGTCATTTCATAGTTTGTCTATGCTACATGTAAAGAACCCTTTCCTTTATGGATGTCTGAATAATCTTTTCTTTGTACATAAAAACGCCTCCTGGTTCATTGTGCAGTTATAGGAACATTGTGCACCCTCTTACTAGTGACTTCCACAGCGTTCCTTCCTCTTAACAGGGATCTCCACAGCACCCTACTCCTTTAACAGTGATCTGCACAGTGCCCTGCCCCCCCTTAACAGCGACCTCCACAGCGCCCTGCCTTCTTAACAGTGACCCTCACAGCACCCTGCCCCCTTAACAGTGACCTATAAAAGTAAATAAAAATGGCTTAGTCAGAAACCTGGTGTAATCAGTTAGGATATGAGTGAAGGACCAGCAAACTTATATTGGCTAATACGGATCATGTGCCATAGTTACATTTATTGGTAATATCTCATGAACGGTAAGTACTCGAGAGCTTTACGAAAACCTTTACAGACACCTGATGTACCTATGTGCCAAATTTGATGTCCAACGGTTCAACAGACATTGATTTTTATAATACAGATAATTAGAATCCATGGAAGTAACAAGTTAAACATTTGAATCATTATTCTAACAAATATCCCTTTTCTCCACTCCACTAGCAGCCACACTGGCAACTATAACAATTCTTACTAAAGGTAAAATTATTTCCTCTTAGGTCGCGATACATTATCCCAGCAAGTAGCTGTAAGCAAGTTGGAGCTGCTTAAAAGAATACACAATAACCCTCTGCTCCTATTGTTAGATTCTAGTTTGCTTGTGATTCGGAATTGAAAAAAACATAATTATAATATTGAAGAGTAGTGTAAGTACGAGAACAAGAACCTGAGATTCTCATAGAACAACAGAGATATTCAGAAATTGAATATATTAAAATTCAAAGTCTGTAATTACCACTATTTAAAGGATTAAATCATTTTAGAAAATCAAAAGGAAGTCATTGTGTATTGAGAAAGAAACACTTTAGATGGGAGTTGTTAGATAACACCATTCAGGATGGAGAAAGGAAAATATGTTTTAATTCTTTTTTTTTTCCAAATATGTACAGTATTGGTAAAAAATACTATGAAAAATAAAAAGCAAAAAGATTAATAACACAAGTAGAAAAGCCCCACTAAAATATTAAAGCACACTACACTGAAATTATATATTTCCTCATTGCCAAAATAATTAGTAAGGCCCAGGGAGCTCTGACCCCACCTGGTCCAAAACTTTACATCAAGTAGCATAACACTAATGTACTATTGAAATACATAGAGGACACTAAATAAATCTGCTTACAGCAGGTCGATAACTCCCACTTATTTCACTGCAGGTATACTATTTAGTAGAGTTGAGCGGACACCTGGAAGTTCAGGTTCGACGAGTTCGGCCGAACTTCACAAAAAAGTTCAAGTTTTGGACCTGAACTTGACCCCGAACCCCATTGAAGTCAATGGGGACCCGAACTTTGGAGCAGTAAAATGGCTCTAAAAAAAGTGGCTAAGAGCATGGCAAGTGCTCTACAAACAAATGTGGATAGGGAAATGACTTAAAATAACATAAAATACATAAAAATAAAAAATAATAATCTTGATCTAGGAGGAGGTGGTCCATATGGAGTAGGAGGTTGAGGAGGCGGTGGATATGGCGGTGTAGGTGGAAGCGGTGGTGGAGGAGGTAGCAAACACTGTTTTTTTATTTTTTATTTTAATTTAAAATTTGGGTAGACCCCAAAACATTGGGAAATATCAAAAATAAAACAAAGAGAAAGTGTGTTGGAGTACTACAATGGCTGGTTGAGTCTGGTATACATGCCTATTCTGCACAAGGTACAGACAAGTCCTGTGGGATCCCTGCCTGGTTCATTTTAATGAACGTGAGCTTGTCCACATTGGCTGTGGACAGGCGGCTGCGCTTGTCTGTGATAACCCCCTCCTGCCGTGCTAAACAAACGTTCAGACAATACACTGGCTGCAGGGCAGGCCAGCACCTCCAAGGCATAAAGGGCAAGCTCAGGCCATGTGCCCAATTTGGAGACCGAGAAGTTGAAGGGGGCAGACCCATAAGTCAGTACATGTAGGCATGTGCACACATACTGCTCCACCATGTCACATGTCCCTGTGACGTCCACGATCCAATTGGATATTTTCTCTATCAACTTTCGATGTTCTTTTATGCGCCTACCATGGTGATCACGTGTAATGGGGAATCAGGGTTCCATGCCGGAGAGGGAGCCTGAGAAAGGGATACCACATCAAAGGGAGGTCAATGGCTGAAATCTGATTGGGTGGAGATGTGGGACAAGTTATTAAAGCGGAAGAATCGAAGGAAGGCAGGAGGCGCACGGCAATTACCCACTCCCGACTCGGGGAGGTAGTGACGATAAATAACAATACAGATGCCCTGTTATTGGAATGAGTAATAAAAAATTACAGGGAATGTCATTGAGGTCACAGCCATGATCCAATTGGATATCTTCCCTATCAACTTTCGATGTTCTTTTATGCGCCTACCATGGTGATCACGGGTAACGGGGAATCAGGGTTCCATGACGGAGAGGGAGCCTGGGAAAGGGATACCACATCCAAGGGAGGTCAATGGCTGAAATCTGATTGGGCGGAGAGAGTGGGTCAAGTTATTAAATAAAATTCAGCACATGCGCCAGGCAAGGGATGTGCGTCAAACTGGCTAGGCCCAGAGCTGCTACGAGATGTCGCCCATTATCGCACACCACCAGGCCGGGCTTGAGGCTCACTGGCACCAACCACTCATCGGTCTGTTGTTCCCTGCCCGTCCACAGCTCCTGCGCGGTGTGGGGTTTGTCCCCCAAACATATACGTTTTAAAACTGCCTGCTGTAATTTACCCCTGGCTGTGCTGAAGTTGGTGGTGAAGGTGTTAAGCTGACCGGATGAGGAGGCGGTAGAGGATGAGGAAGCGGAGTAGGAAGAGGAAGCAACAGGAGTCAAAGAGAAACATCCTGCAATCCTCGGTGGTGGAAGGATATGTGCCAAACTGCTATCCGCCTCAGACCCAGCCGCCACTGCATTTACCCAGTGTGCTGTTAGGGAGATATAACGTCCCTGACCATGCTTACTGGTCCACGTATCTGTAGTGAGGTGGACCTAGCCACAGATGGCGTTGCTCAGTGCACACCTGATTTTGTCCCAAACTTGGTTGTGCAGGGAAGGGATGGCTCGCCTGGAAAAGTAGTGGCGGCCCGGCACAACGTACTGTGGGACAGCCACTGCCATCAGATTCTTAAAATTGTCCGTGTACACCAGACGGAATGACAGCATTTCAAAGGCAGATAGACAGCTGAACGCTTCCATGGGACATTGTGGAGATGCTTGGTGACCGTGGTGGTGGCGTTGCTGGCACATCCTCTGTTTGCGGGGTGGCAGGTGCCACTGTCAGTGCAGAGGGGAATGAAGAGGCCGAGACTGCAGCAGAAGAGGAAGCAGGAGGAGCCAGAGACCTTTCTTGGTTTTTGAGGTGTCTACAGTCATGGCCAAAAGTTTTGAGACTGACACAAATATTAGTTTTCACAAAGTTTGCTGCTAAACTGCTTTTAGATCTTTGTTTCAGTTGTTTCTGTGATGTAGTGAAATATAATTACACACACTTCATACGCTTCAAAGGCTTTTATCGACAATTACATGACATTTATTCAAAGAGTCAGTATTTGCAGTGTTGGCCCCAGTGGCGTAGCGTGTGTTGCCAGCACCCGGGGCGATCCTAGTATGGCGCCCCCTAACTTTTGTCCATGCGCCTTTTTATAGAATGACTCCCCACAGGCATACCAAAACCAATATTACCACTAACACTATAAAAGAGACATATACCGCAATTCATTGCAGGATCTCATAAAATACAGGGTTCTATTAACCCCATCATAATTAAACAGGGGGGGGGGGGGAGCCCGCATGAATACTGAAGTGAAAGCACGGGCTGCAGTACTGGACATTGCTCCTAGCAACCAGCATTCCGGCGGTTCAACAGCCTGACGTATCTGTCCCACCACTAGTTTACACGTGCCTCTGGACTGCCGCTCCATACCCATTGACTATAATGGGGGTGTTGGCTGAGTTCCGGCTGCAGTATGGCAGCGCACAGTAAGAGGCCACCAGAACTCCACCACCGCCCCCATTATAGTTAATGGGGATGGATCTTCAGTCCGGGGGCACATGTAAATCACCGGCAGGATCCGTCAGGCTGTTCACCCGCCGGACAGCCTGCCCTGCCAGTAATGAGAAATTAGCCTAAAACTTGGTCAGCGACTGCAGAGATACTTGTCTGGACATGAGGTGAAGAGGAAGCTGATAGCCAAACAGCAGGTATGCAGTGAAGTGCCATGAGAGCCAGGCAGGCCAAGGAGGTGGCAGTCAGGGTGCTGGTGAAGGGTGACCAGAGACAGTACTGACTCTAGGATGCCATCTTCTGCCCATCTCTGCTGTCCATACCAGCCCAGGGTAGGCCTGGTATAGAGATGGGCAGATGGCATCCCAGAGGCAGTACTGTCTCAGTGCCTCTCTACCGTTATCATTCCACATCAGAACCATGAATGCCAGACTGCCATGCCACCTATTTGGCCTGGCAGAGCTCTGGCACTTCACTCACTGATTTATTACCCTTATTATTGTATGCCCAGGCAGTGGTGCACACTGTAAACCCACCAGCCACCATCCCCCCACACACAGACTCAGGGAGGTCATCATTCATGGTGACATGGTCACTAATTCACTTGAATATGATAATGTTGTAGACGTACTGCTCAAAAGTTATTATTTACTGCCTATCTAAAGTACGTTAAAAACACTTTATTTGATCATGTTAAAAATAATAAATCTCCACATGAATAGGCTGATAAGGTGAACTGGAATATTTCAGACTATTTATATGCTGGTTCCTAGTAACACCCTACCACAAAGACTCCTTTATATTTAGGAGTATATGGATAATGGAAAAAATCCTCTAGTGATCTTACAGGGATATTTTTGCACTACATATACGGGGCTGTAAACCCTTTGGTGAGTGCTGTATAGGGTCTCACACTTAGAGGATTAATCCCTAATAGGCTCAGTATGGAAGCGAGAGTCAGTCTGCATGTATTTCTGTACTGCAGTCTAATGCTCAACGCGTTTCCCTATCCGACTATTGTCGGTATTTCATCAGGAGCATTAGACTGCAGTACAGAAATACATGCAGACTGACTCTCGCTTCCATACTGAGCCTATTAGGGATTAATCCTCTAAGTGTGAGACCCTATACAGCACTCACCAAAGGGTTTACAGCCCCGTATATGTAGTGCAAAAATATCCCTGTAAGATCACTAGAGGATTTTTTCCATTATCCATATACTCCTAAATATAAAGGAGTCTTTGTGGTAGGGTGTTACTAGGAACCAGCATATAAATAGTCTGAAATATTCCAGTTATCAGCCTATTCATGTGGAGATTTATTATTTTTAACATTATCAAATAAAGTGTTTTTAATGTACTTTAGATGGGCAGTAAATGGTGACATGGTCACCCAACTTAGTGTCACTGTCATGTCAGTGATTAACAGTTACTCAGCCTCAGCGGCGTGGGGCAGCAGCTGCCTGGCTCCCCCTTTACCTCTGCTCTGTAGTCTGGACTCTAGGCTCAGGGCTCACTCAGGCTGACTGGTCAGTGACTGACTGTCTGACTCAACAGTTCTCTCTGGACTGGAGTCTGACAGGACTCAGTCTTCCGCCGCCTCCTGCTTCTGGCGATCTTCTACTGGGCAACTGGCAGTGGCTTCTGCTGGCTCTGGCTCCCGCGCTCCGCACTGTGTTTCCCGCCTGGAAAGTGGGCGGAGCCGGAGGGAGCCAGGCCAGCGGCCAGCCTAATGACCCACTAGCACTAGGAGAAGGAGGCGGCGAGGAGAAGGAGGCGGCGAGGAGAAGGAGGCGGCGCCAGCCGCCAATCATGATGTATGTATGTTAATGACTCTAGCTAGTGAACTGTTCGCCGGGCGGGCGCGCACTAAACAGCTGAGCTCTCTGCCTCTCTGGCCGGCCGTTGTGCCGCATGCCACAACGGCGCAACCTGAAAAAAAAACTTACATTATAAAATCTTTCAGCCGGCGCCGGAGCGCCCCCCTGCAGTTTGGCGCCCGGGGCAACGGCCCCCCTGGCCCCCCCCCCACGCTACACCCCTGGTTGGCCCTTCTTTTTCAGGACCTCTGCAATTCGGCTGGGCATGCTCTCAATCAACTTCTGGGCCAATTCCTGACTGATAGCAACCCATTCTTTCATAATCACTTCTTGGAGTTTGTCAGAATTAGTGGGTTTTTGTTTGTCCACCCGCCTCTTGAGGATTGACCACAAGTTCTCAATGGGATTAAGATCTGGGGAGGCCATGGACCCAAAATGTCAACGTTTTGGTCCCCGAGCCACTTAGTTATCACTTTTGCCTTATGGAACGGTGCTCCATCGTGCTGGAAAATGCATTGTTCTTCACCAAACTGTTGTTGGATTGCTGGAAGAAGTTGCTGTTGGAGGGTGTTTTGGTACCATTCTTTATTCATGGCTGTGTTTTTGGGCAAAATTGTGAGTGAGCCCACTCCCTTGGATGAGAAGCAACGCCACACATGAATGGTTTCAGAATGCTTTACTGTTGGCATGACACAGGACTGATGGTAGCGCTCACCTTTTCTTCTCCAGACAAGCCTTTTTCCTGATGCCCCAAACAATTGGAAAAAGGCTTCATCGGAGAATATGATTTTGCCCCAGTCCTCAGCAGTCCATTCACCATATTTTCTGCAGAAGATCAATCTGTCCCTGATGTTTTTTTTTGGAGAGAAGTGGCTTCTTTGCTGCCCATCTTGACACCAGGCCATCTTCCAAAAGTCTTCGCCTCACTGTGCGTGCATATCCGCTCACACCTGCCTGCTGCCATTCCTGAGCAAGCTCTGCACTGGTGGCACTCCGATCCCGCTGCGGAATCCTCTTTAGGAGACGATCCCGGCGCTTGCTGGACTTTCTTGGACGCCCTGAAGCCTTCTTAACAAGAATTGAACCTCTTTCCTTGAAGTTCTTGATGATCCTATAAATTGTTGATTGAGGTGCAATATTAGCAGCCACAATATCCTTGCCTGTGAATCAAATTTTATGCAACGCAATGATGGCTGCACGCGTTTCTTTGCAGGTCACCATGGTTAACAATGGAAGAACAATGATTTCAAGCATCACCCTCATTTTAACAGGTCAAGTCTGCCATTTTAACCCAATCAGCCTGACATAATGATCTCCAGCCTTGTGCTCATCAACATTCTCACCTGAGTTAACAGACGATTACTGAAATGACCTCAGCAGGTCCTTTAATGACAGCGATGAAATGCAGTGGAAAGTTTTTTTGGGATTGAGTTACTTTTCATGGCAAAGAAGGACTATGCAATTCATCTGATCACTCTTCATAACATTCTGGAGTATATGCAAATTGCTATTATAAAAACTTAAGCAGCAACTTTTCCAATTTCCAATATTTATGTAATTCTCAAAACCTTTGGCCACCACTGTACTCCACTACAGCTCGTGCTTTGCACTTAGATGACTGGTCATGCAGGTTGTGCTCAGGTTTAGAACGTTTATGCCTTGCTTCAGGCTCTGATTGCACAGCGTGCAAACCACTCGTGTCTTGTCGTCAGCACATTGTCAGAAGAACTGCCACGCCAGGGAACTCCTTGGATCTGGCTTTGGTGTGCTCGGTCCCCTGGTGCGGTGGGCAGTAGCAGGCATACTGTCTAGAGGATGGCCGCTCCGCTTTTTCACCCTGCTCCCTCTTTTGCTGTGCTGGTGGCTCTGTGCTACCACCGCTTTTCCTCCGAACTAGACAGGTCACTCGCATGACCTTGATTCCATGTGGGGTCGAGGACCTCATCTTCCTCCACATCATCTACCACCCAGTCTTCACCCCTGGCCTCCTTGTCGGTCTGCACACTGCAGAAAATCACAGCAGTTGGCACCTGTGTTTCGTCATCATCCAAGACTTGCTGTGGTGGTCCTCCCATGTACTCATCCTGAAACATAGTTGCAGGTGCCAACTCTGATCTTTCAGCAGGGGACTGGGTGGGAGACAATGTGAAGGAACTGGAGGCACTGTCAGCCACCCAATCTACTATCGCCTGCACTTGTTCTGGCCTCACCATTCGTAGAGCCGCATTCGGCTCTACCAAATAATGCTGAAGGTTCTGACACCTACTCGCACCTGTGGAAGATGTTTCACTTGTGCATGTAGCTGGCACAGATTGACCACGTCCTCTCCCTGCAACAGGAGCTCCACCAACACCAGCAGCACCACGACCGGGGCCAAGTCCCTTATTTGACACTCTCCTCATTCTTTGTGTTCATCCACCAAACTAACAGATGGTTTATTTCAAGCGACAATGTAACCACCAATAGTCAACAATTAAGTTCACTGACAGTAAGGCTGTGCCGGTGTCATAAAGACAAAACATTTCTTGAGGTCACACAACAGTGTTACAGGCGAATTTAATACAATTACTTCACGGTCACAAAAAATTGAGTTTCTCAATCAACAATGTAACAGCAGTATTGACTGGTTTTATTGGACTGTCAGAAATGCAGCGCAGGCCCCAAATGTATTATCTAGCACAAAAAGTGAGTTTTTTTCAACCGACAATGTAACAGCAGTATTTAACGGTCTTATTGGACTATCAGAAATGCAGCGCAGGCCGCAAATGTATTATCTAGCACAAAACGTGAGTTTTTTTTCAACCAACAATGTAACAGCAGTATTTAACGGTTTTAGTGGACTGTCATAAATGCAGCGCAGGCCAAAAAATTTACTTTCTAGCACAGAAAATGGGAATTTGTCAACCGACAATGTAACAGCAGTATTTATTGGTTTTATATGACTGTCAGATATGCAGTGCCGGTGTCAGAAAGAGAAAATCGCTTTTGGTCACACAAATATGTGACAGACTAATGTAATTAAATTATTTTCACTGACAGGTATGCACTGCAGGCCGCAGGGGTACTTGACCGCCAAAAAAAGGGAATTCGTCACCCTGGAATCTAACAGATGGATTTAATGAATAGATTTTCCCTGTCAGATAATCAGCACAGGTCCCCCCTGGGGCCCTGAAGTCACAGACGGATTGCCTATATTATTTTCCCTTCCCCTGGCACATATGCAGTGCAGGTGTCCTTAAAAATTGTCTAGATTTCGCCCACTGAGCTACCAGAACAGGATTAAAGTATTGTCCCTGGCACACATGCAGTTGCAAGTGCACTGCACTTGCAAAAATGGTCGCCGACGCCCACCTAACAGACTGATAAAAGCTTATTTCTCTGTGGCACTGGGCTCAGGGGTACAAAAATGTAGCATAGCACCCACAAAAATAATCGCTGTAGTTTGCAGATTTAACACCTAGAACACCAGAATTGTTTCCTAATCTCTCCCTCACAGCTGCGGCATCCTCTCCCTACACTAGTAAGCGCTGATGTGCCGTGCGGCGCTACGCGACTCCAGCTTATACAGAGGCTGGGTCACATGCTGCACTGGCCAATCACAGCCATGTCATTAGCAGGCATGGCTGTGATGGCTTCTAAAGGCACATGAGTTAAACGCTTGTTGATTGGCTGAAATGTTCGGGGTAAAAAAATCGTAACGTTCGGTACGAACCCGAACTTTACAGTTCGGGCTCGCTCAACCCTACTATTTAGCTATCTCTCTCAAAACCAGGACTGCCTTGTTTTTGGATCAGTCCAAGTCCCAGCCTTCAGACCCCCAATGAATTCTTGGTGGAAGCTTGTCAAGTGACAACTGTACTATGTTGTAAAAGCCAAGAAAAACAGATAAAAAGAGAGAAAGAAACAATTGCCTGTAGTCTGATGAATATGATGTAATACATTGCCTGTCCCCAAAAAAAGTCGCCACCAAAAAAAAAAAAAAAAGATTCTCAATGGGGTTAAGGTCTGGTTGTGGTGGCCAATCCATGTGTGAAAATGATGTCTCATGCTCCCTGAACCACTCTATCACAATTTGAGCCCGATGAATCCTGGCATTGTCATCTTGGAATATACCGGTGCCATCAGGGAAGAACAAATCCATTGATGGATTAACCTGTTCATTCAGTATGTTCAGGTAGTCAGCTGACCTCATTCTTGGAGCACATACTGTTGCTGAACCTAGACCTGACCAACTGCAGCAAATTGAAGCCTTTTTTCTGGTTTGCCTCACTGATTAGTGGTTTTCTTACTGCTACACAGCTATTCAGTCCCAATCCCTTGAGTCCCCTTTGCATTGTGCGTGTGGAAATTCTCTTACTTTCACTATTAAACATAGCCCTGAGTTCTACTGTTGTTTTTCTTCGATTTGATTTCACCAAATGTTTAAAGGGAACCTGTCACCTGGATTTTGGGTATAGAACTGAGGACATGGGCTGCTAGATGGCCGCTAGCACATCCGCAATATCCAGTCCCCATAGCTCTGTGTGCTTTAATTGTGTCAAAAAACCAATTTGATAAAATATGTAAATTAACCTTAGATGAGTCCTGTCTCCTCCATGCTTGAGAGATGAGTCCAGCGTTCTCTGACTCTGAGCCCAGTCATGCCCACTGTGAAGGAGCCCAGCGCCGCCCTGCATCCTCCGAATCTCCTCCTTGCTCACCGACGTCACAGAGCTAGAGCGCCGTCACCTTGCGATGTGCGAGCTAGTGCATGCGCAGTTCGTTCCCCGAGGCCGATGCCAGCACAGGGAAGGAACACTATGCCAACACTGCGCATGCGCTAGCTCGCGCATCGTGAGATTACGGCGCTCTAGCTTTGTGACGTCGGGGAAAAAGGAGGAGATTCGGAGGATGCGGGCGGTACTGGGCTCCTTCACAGTGGGCATGGCTGGGCACCAGAAACGTTAGTAGCCTCATTTACATATATATAAAATCGTTTTTTTTTACACAATAAAAACACACAGAGCTATGGGGACTGGATATTGCAGATATACTAGCGGCGATCTAGCAGCCCATGTCCTCAGCTCTATACCGAAAATCCAGGTGACAGGTTCCCTTTAAGTGATCGCCGATCACGATCATTCAGGATATTTTCCCACCACATTTCTTCCTCGAATACGATGGGTCCCCACTATCCTTACAGTTTTTAATAATGCGTTGGACAGTTCTTAACCCAATTTTAGTAGTTTCTGCAATGTCCTTAGATTTTTTTTCTGCTTGATGCATGCCAATGATTTGACCCTTCTCAAACAGACTAATATATTTTCCATGGCCATGAGATGTGTCTTTCGACATGGTTGTTTAAGAAATGAGAAGCAACTCATTGCACCAGTTGGGGTTAAATAACTTGTTGCCAGCTGAAAGATAATCGCCCATGCAGTAATTATCCAATAGGAGGCTCATAACTATTTGCTTAGTTAAATCCAAGTGGCAACTTTTTTTTTGGGACAGGCAGTGTATGTTCTCTTCTGACCAGTATCTTGAAAAATAGAATACCATAGCCACACATGGCATCGGTACAGTCACCAGTATGACCAGTTTTTTATACTGTAACATGCCTTGTGGTAAATGAGAAATGATAACATGGACAATTTGGTTAGCTGCCAGGGGCCTGAGGCTCCCAGGGGGCAAACAGCCACACAAATCCTCTAAAGATTTGATGCAAATTGCAGTTTTATCATCTATCTATCTATCTATCTATCTATCAGTTTTTGAATCATGCAATAAATGTGACAAAACTGCTATTTGTACTGCTCCTTTTGTACCAGGGACTGGTTTCATTCAGAACAATTTTCCCATGGACACAATAATTAATAATTCCATTTAGGCCGTCACCCAGTGACTTGCAGGTCATTTATCCTCTGACTGGAATCATTCTCATTTTTTTTTCTCAGTCCTACACAGATGACGTCTCTCTACGACAACTTGTTTCTGCATAATTGAACACAACTATTTAGTATTAATGCCTCCTTTTATTCCGGTACTTAGTAATCATCCCCATTTAGGCCCCAGTAGATATAATGCCTCCCCCTAAGTAGTGCCCTATGTACATATAATTTGCCCTAGTAGTGTCCTCTTCACATATAATGCCCCCCAGTAATGCCCTCTTTAAATATCATGTCCCTTAAATATAGTGTTGCCCCTAGTAGTGCCCTCTTTAAACATAGTGCCCTCCCAACCAGTAATGACCTCTTTAAACAAAGTGGCCTCTGTAAACATCATACCCCCTCCACAACCCGAGAAATGGTGGTCTCTTTAAATATAGACCCACCTAGTAGTGCCTCTTTACATATAGTGCCCCCAGTAAATAATGTACTAACCCCTCCCCTGTAAAAAATTTACATGCTACGCATTACGGTACTTTCACACTTGTGGTGTTGGATTCCGGCAGGCAGTTTCGTTGCCGGAAATCCGTATGCAAACGGATAGCATTTGTAGACGGATCTGGATGCGGATCCGTCTCACAAATGCATTGCAAAACCAGATCCGTCTTTCTGGTGTCATCTGGAAAAACAGTATTTATTCTTTTCACATTTTTAAAGGTCTGCGCATGCGCAGGCTGGAAAGCCGGATCTGTTTTTCCAGAACACTTGGTGCCGCATTTCAATGGAAAATAATGCCGGATCTGGCTTTCCGGCAAGTGTTCCAGAATTTTGGACAGAGATAATACAGAAGCATGTTGTCGTATTTTCTCTGGCCAAATACTATAAGAGTGACTGAACTGAAGAGATCCTGATGCATACTGAACGGATTGCTCTCCATTCAGAATGCATTAGGATAAAACTGATCAGTTTTTTCTGGTATTGAGCCCCTAGGACGGAACTCGATACCGGAAAAGATTAACGCTAGTGTGAAAGTACCCTTAAAAATCGGCACCGCAGGTTCATTATTGCAAAAGCTCTGTGCTGATTCTTTATGCAGCATGTGGATGAGAGTTGTTAAAATCTCACCCACTTTGCAGCTACTGTAAATGCTGCACATTCTTTGCACATTTTTCTATCTTGTGGACATCCATTAATAGTTTAGGGGATTGGGGTCTGTATTTGTTTAGAGAGGGTTGTATTTATTCCTTGATCTGTTCATATTCTGACTTTATTTGTGTTGCTTTAGAGGCTTGAGATGATTGTTGCGAGGGGCCAAAGATATCTTGGCAGCAAACCTTTCAGTCTTCAGGAGAAATTATGGTAGCCTGGGAAGATGGAGAAGAAAAGGGAAAGGAACATCTACAATGAGAGATGACCTGTGAGTTACTGGATTTATAGAGGAGCTATTACTTTTCCTGGCATGTCTAGTATAGGACATCCTTTTATTCCACAAAATGTCTTTGTGTAATTCACAACTAACATTACCTTTTTCCTAATCAATAGGATTTGTCATTAGTGATGTTTGGGCACTGCCAATGTGATGTGCCCCCCTTGTGGTAAATATCTTACCAGTCAGACGTAATATGCACTGTTGAGGTCATCAACATTACTTTCTTTGAGGATAAGCTACTTGTGGTAAATATGTTTTACAGAATTATGTAATTAGCTTCCTTGGACGGTAACATGACCAGTATGATATAATGTGCCCCTTTGTCGCCAAAATTTTGATTAGTATGATATAATATGCCCCTTGTGGGCAATAATATGACCAGTATCTTAGAATATGCCCCTCATGGCTAGTAACATGACATCCTCTCACTCTCTTTATAGAGGACCTGTCATGACTCCTGACATGTTTGTTTTACTAAATCATTTTATTCCCCTTGCAATAAAATAAAAATTCTGGGGCATCTTTTCATGTTTTTCCATTCCACTATTATTTCTTGAAGACATTTATGAATGATTTGCCAACTGGGTTACCGGTTGGGGGGGTGTCCCTGCACAGTCTGACACTGTCCAATCGGTGCTGCCAGTTTCGGACTAGGCAGGTACACACCTTCAGCTGGTAACACCCAGATTGATGAATAGACTTTAGGTAGCAATAACTGAGTAATGAAATGAGATACATTTTTATGAAAGGATGCCCAGGAATGGCAACAGGAATGCAAGCAGTTCTTAAAAAGGATCTGTCACCATTCCTGACATGCCTGTTTTAATAGCTACATGCATTTTCCGTGTAACAATTTTGGAGCATCTATCCTTGTGTCTCTATGTTATGCTGTTTCTTTATTATTTCTACTAAAAGTTATGAATGAACTGCTAGCAGTCTACAGTAAGAGTACAGACGTACCTGCACAGACTCACTCTACTAAATCAGCGCTGCTATTTTCAGACTTTGGAAAAATTAGCAAATTTCCAAATTTCAATTTCTCTACTTTTATAATAGATAGTAATAACTCAAAAAATAGCTAATACTTTACATTCCCCATATGTCTACTTCATGTTTGGATCATTTTGTGAATGCCATTAAATTTTTTGGGGATGGTAGAAGGCTTAGAAGTTTAGAGGCAAATCTTGATTTTTTTTCAGAAAATTTCCAAAACCCACTTTTTGAGAAACCACCCAAAATGACCCCATTTTAGAAACTACACCCCTCAAGTTATTCAAAACAGATTTTACAAACTTTGTTAACCCTCTAGGTGTTCCACAAGAATTAATGGAAAATTGAGATGAAATTTCAGAATTTAACTTTTTTGCCAGATTTTCCATATTAATCAATTTTTATTTCCACTAACAAAGCAAGGGTTAACAGCCAAACAAAACTGAATATTTATTGCCTTGATTCTGTAGTTTACAGAAACGCCCTGTATGTGGTCGTAAACTGCTGTACGGGCACACGGCAGGACGCAGAAGGAAAGGAACGCCATATGGTTTTTGGAAAGCATTTCACTGGGATAATTTTAAGCTGCCTTGTCACATTTGAAGACCCTCTGATGCACCCCTAGAGTAGAAATTTTTAAAAAAGTGACTCCATTTTAGAAACTACACCCCTTAAGGTATTCAAAACTGATTTTACAAACTTTTTTTAAACCCTTTAGGTATTCCACAAGAATTAATGGAAAATGGAGATAACATTTCTGAATTTCACTTTTTTGGCAGATTTTCCATATTAATAAAAATTTTTCCACTAACAAAGCAAGGGTTAACAGCCAAACAAAACTTAATATTTATTGCCCTGATTCTGTAGTTTACAGAAACACCCCATATGTAGTTGTAAACTGCTGTACGGGCACACGGCAGTGTGCAGAAGGAAAGGAACGCCATATGGGTATTGGAAGGCAGATTTCACTGGGATAATTTTAAGCTGCCATGTCACATTTGAAGACCCCCTGATGCACCCGTAGAGTAGAAACTCCCAAAAAAGACCCAATTTTGGAAACTACGGGATAAGGTGGCAGTTTTGTTGGTACTATTTTAGGGTACATATGATTTTTGGTTGCTCTATATTACACTTTTGGTGAGGCAAGATAACAAAAAATTGCTGTTTTGGCACCGTTTTTATTTTTTATTTACAATGTTCATCTGACAGGTTAGATCATGTGTTATTTTTATAGAGCAGGTTGTTATAGATGCAGCGATACCTAATATGTATGTTTTTTTTTATTTATGTTTTACATAATAAGAGCATTTTTGAATAAAAAAAAATAATGTTTCAGTGTCTCCATATTCTGAGAGCCCTAGTTTTTTTTCATTTTTTGGGTGATTATCTTAGGTAGGGCCTAATTTTTTGCGTGATGAGATGACGGTTTGATTGGTACTATTTTGGGGTACGTATGACTTTTTGATCGCTTGGTATTACACTTTTTGTGATGTAAGGTGACAAAAAATAGCTTTTTTGACATACATAAAAACATAGTCTATAAGACCGAAAAAAGAAATTTGTCCATCCAGTTCAGCCTGTTATCCTGCAAGTTGATCCAGAGGAAGGCAAAAAAAAAAAAAAACTGTGAGGTACAAGCCAATTTTCCCCTTCCCGGCTCCAATAAGGCAATCAGAATAACTCCCTCGATCAACGACCCCTCTCTAGTAGCTATAGCCTGTAATATTATTACACTCCAGAAATACATCCAGGCCCCTCTTGAATTCTTTTATTGTACTCACCATCACCACCTCCTCAAGCAGAGAGTTCCATAGTCTCACTGCTCTTATCGTAAAGAATCCTTTTCTATGTTTGTGTACAAACCTTCTTTCCTCCAGACGCAGAGGATGTCCCCTCGTCACAGTCACAGTCCTGGGGATAAATAGATGATGGGAGAGATCTCTGTATTGCCCCCTGATACATTTATACATAGTAATTTGATCTCCCCTCAGTTGTATTTTTTCTAAAGTGAATAACCTTAATGTTGATAATCTATCTGGGTCCTGTAGTTGCCCCATTCCAGTTATTACTTTAGTTGCCCTCATGTGAACCCTCTCCAGCTCTGCTATGTCTGCCTTGTTCACAGGAGCCCAGAACTGTACACAGTACTCCATGTGTGGTCTGACTAGTGATTTGTAAAGTGGTAGGACTATGTTCTCATCACGGGCATCTATGCCCCTTTTGATGCAACTCATTATCTTATTGGCCTTGGCAGCAGCTGCCTGACACTGTTTTTTACTGCTTAGTTTGCTGTTTATTAAAATTTCTAGGTCCTTTTCCAGGTCAGTGTTACCCGGTGTTTATTTTTTTTTTTTTACGGTGTTCGCCTGAGGGGTTAGGTAATGTGATATTTTCATAGAGCAGGATGTTATGGACTCGTCAATACCTAATATTTATACTTTTTTTTTTATTTATGTAAGTTTTACACAATGATATAATAAAAAAAATTAAAAAATCATGTTTTATAGTCTCCATAGTCTGAGAGCCATAGTTTTTTCAGTTTTTGGGCGATTGTCTTAGGTAGGTATATAATTTTTGCGGGATGAGATGACGGTTTGATTGGCACTATTTTGGGGTGCATATGACTTTTTGATCACTTGCTATTACACTTTTTGTGATGTAAGGTGACAAAAAATGGCTTTTTTTTACACCGTTTTTATCTTATTTTTTAACGGTGTTCACCAAAGGGGTTAGGTCATGTGGTATTTTTATAGAGCAGGTTGTTCCGAACACGGTGATATCTAATATCTTTTTTTTACAACACAGTAAAAGCATTTTTGAAACAAAAAAAATAATGTTTTAGTGTCTCCATAGTCCGAGAGCCATAGTTTTTAAATGTTTTCAACAATTGTCTTAGGTAGGGGCTCATTTTTTGCGGGATGAGGTGACAGAGTGGTACTCTTTTGGGGGCATATGCCTTTTTGATCACTTGGTGTTGCACTTTTAGTGATGTAAGGTGACAAAAAAAAGTTTTTTAGCACAGTTTTTATTTTTTGGACGGTTAGTTCATGTGATATTTTTATAAAGCCGGTCAATACAGATGCAGTGATACCTAATATGTCTACTTTTCTTTTTTTTCCCCTATTTTTTCACTTTATTTTGGGAAAAACACTTTTTTTTTTCTACTTGAAACTTTAAAGGGTTTCTGTCATCAGAATTAACCCTATTAAACTAGCTGACATTAGCGATGTGCTAATGTCAGGTGAACCTAACTAGCCTATTGTCACAGCCTATGGTGTACGCTGTGACACTGTTGCCACACTTGCGGTTTCCTGTGGCAATGTGTTGCTGTGAGAGCATGCGTTGGCAGTGTCTCGGCCTTCTGGGTGATTGCCGTGACATGGTTGCCAATCATGCTGTTGCCGGTAGTAACGTGTTTGGTATGCTTGTCTGTGCACTTCCCCTTTAAGTTGTAGCATCCCTCTGTCTGGTACTGTAAGGGTTAACTCTCTGACTGGGTGTGGTCACTTGGCTAATATCTTCTGTGGTTTCCTGGCTGGAGTCAGTTGTACTTCAGCTGTGGTTGGTGTTGGAGCTCTGCTCCAGTCCAGGGGGTTCCATCTGTCCGTGAGGGCCACCCTTGTGGTCATCAATGTTATCCCGGTGTCTCCTTCCATTCCTGTCCTTATTTGTATGGAGTGGGTTATGTTCAGGGTGTTTGTATGCCTAGTTTGGTGTTACATGTTTGCTGGTGTTTGGTGTCCAGAATGTTTACTAGACATTCCACTATCTCATGTTTATTGCAGCTATGGTTGTCCTGGGTTTATGTGTGGTTTGTGGTGTGTGCTGTGTCCTTTAATGTTGGTGTGGACACCAGCACTTGTGCACAGGTTCCAGTCAGTGTGTCTGTGGCAGGTAAGTGTGTTATTGGTTTCGCTTACCTGCCATCTCCTTATGCTGTATGTGTTCCCCTCTCCTTGTAGCCTGGCCTTAGATAGAAACTCCTGTTCCTCCATGACTGGAATGAACAGGTCGTCTCTTCCCGTCTCCTTGGTGAGGGATTACCAGGGCGACTTAGGGTCGCTAGGAATCCTGAGTATGAGTCGTCCTACCATCGGGGTCCGCTCATACGGTGAGGAGTCAGGGAGAGGATTAGGGACGCTGTGGGGGTGGCCTGCTCCCTTATTACTCCTTTTGGCCAGGCTGATCCCCTTTTACCCTTTGACACCATACGGTGGGGGGTTTTCCCCACTCCCCACCGTGACACCTATTCCTACTTGTAGGACACCAGAAATCTAACTTTTACAATATGCTAATTAGCCTCTAGGAGCAGGGGGGGCATTGCCCCTGCTCCTAGAAGCTCCATTCTCCCACCTCTGGACGCACCCCACTGCACTTGATTGACAGGGCCAGGAAGCCTTGGTCTCCTCCTGCCAGCCGTGTCTGCCATGCATCTCGCGCCTGTGCCGTCCTGTTTAGTATTCGGCGCAGGCGCAGTGAGTGAAGGACGCCCCCCCCCTGCTCCTAGAAGCTAATTAGCATATTACAAAAGTATGATTTCTGGCGTTATGAGGGCATAGATACAAGTAGGAATAGGCTAGTTAGGTTCAGCTGACATTAACACATCGCTAGTGTGTGTCAGCTAGTTTATTAGGGTTAATTCTGATGACAGAAACCCTTACTTTCACTTTCTTTTTTTGTCCCACTCTGGGACTTCAACTTTTGGGGGTCTGATCCCCTTTACAATGCATCCCAATACATCTGGCTGCCTTCCCTGCCATCGGGTCCCCGACACAGTCCCCGATGGCTGCTTCCTCCCTGCACGGACATCGCAGGAGCCGCGGTCAGCGCTGACCGTGGCCGTGCAGGGGTTAATGCGCCAGCATAAGTGATTTCCCAGATGCCGGCGCATACAGCAGGGGTCCGGCTATCAGTGACTGCTGGACACCAGCGGTGGATCGGGTGGGCGCAGCTCCTGCACCCGCCCAATCAGTTCGCCGTACATGTATGGCGCTTGGCGTTAAGTAAGGTCCAGTTGTGCCGTACATGTACGGTACTGGGCATTAAGGGGTTAAAACGGACTTGTCAGGAGAGGCGACAGGTCCGCTGGGTTGATGCCCCCATTGACAATGGTAGTTTTAATGGTAGAACCCTAAACTCCATGTTATAAGAGCAGCTGATTGACTTTATAGGCCCCACCCCTGTCACATACTAACCCTAATATCAAGCACTAACCCAGCGCTATTGCTACATTTTTTGTGTTTGTTCATTATTTTGTTCTATGTCGGTGGGTCCTTTGTGTATTTTAGATAACATTAAAAGCTACGTTTTAAGGCTGGTAGCCTGTGAATTTAAGTACTAGAATTTGCCACCTTATATTAATCAATACCTATGGACGGGTTATAGTCTGTACTGTGATACCCTGCTCTGATACATAGAAACAATGTGAGCAGTGTGATCTCGTCACTCGTCAGCTTGGTCTTATGTGAACATTTCATGTTTCATTGCCGTTTAGCCTCAGTAACACCTGTGACACATTAACAAATCCCGGCCTTATCCCTGACACGCTCACAACCCAGCTCCCTAAAGCAATATGTTCCTCTTCAATTCCTCTCCGGCTTTCCAAATCCCTGTGTCCAAAATGTTGCTGATGTGAATATGTAGGCATAAATAAGCAAGATATTTTTAGCCCCGTCTCTAACATGGCCTGGCTAAGATGTAGTAATGGGTTATAGGCAATCCAATGGTGACATTATAGATCCGGCAATAAATTACGTGCAAAATTGATGGGAGGCTCCACATTGCAGAGAGCTCATTAAAGCGGTGAGCCATTCTGATGATTTCAGCAGGCCCAAATTATATAAGGTGGTGGAATGTAATAAATATTTGATGATCAGGCTTATTACATTTCCACCGATATTATAGCTGCAACTGAATATGCACTGGGAGCTTAAATGCAGTCCAGGGATTAAGTGTTTCAGCTCACAGCTTTTTTTTTTTTCCTAGCCAATCAGGAAGCTCACGCTGAGATGTGTCACGCCATTAGTAAATTACATTGTTTTTGTTTTAGCTTTCTTCTAGCATTAAATTATAGCAACAGTTTCTGCTACTTTAATATCGTGTTGTGCCACAGTTACCGGCACAATGTAACTGTATTCTGTATAATTATTAGACATAGGGGGAGGAAAAAAGAGAGAGAGAGAGAGAGAGAGAAAAAAGCACAAGCCATTCTAAAGACATAAAATCAAGCAGATGTGGGCGATATATACAATGTTTAAACAAAGCCGGAAAGAATTGTGACTTTTATTCTTTTGTGTTCCATGGTAACCAATTGTGCCTTGGAAAAAAAGAAAGGCTCGGTGTTTGCTCAGATTATAAAGATGCGGCAATGGAAGAAGAAAGCAATTTTTTGGTTTCACAGTAGGGAAGGGATCTGCAACCGTTTCCTTGGAACTGAAAAATATGTAGGATGGAGTAAATGGAACGAGATGAGAATGGCAAAAATGCTGATTTAAAGTGCAGTCTTTATTAGGACCTTCATAGAGCAATTAAGCATACTCTCTTTAGCGAAGTGCTCTGCACGTGGGAATAAAGCAGAAGAAAGTTAGGAAGCTGTATGTGGGAGTAGATTGAGATGGGTATAAAGATCTCGATTTTGTAGGACGCCACCACTGACTCTTAGGGTTAGATAAGTGAAGGGGTACTGATCGCTCTAACAGAAAAGAATATACTAATATGGAATGTCCAAATTATTTGAAGGCCCTGAATTTATTTTAACCCCTGCCAAAAATCTATGGCATTTTCCAGCAGCTGCCACTAGGAGGAGCTCAGTGCATAGAGATTTTGCAGCTTATATTAAAGGGGTTCAGCAAATGGCATTTATCATGTAGACCAGGCATGTCCAAACTGCGGCCCTCCAGCTGTTGCAAAACTACAACTCCCAGCATGCCTGGATAGCTTACAGCTATTAGGGCATGCTGGGAGTTGTAGTTTTGCAACAGCTGGAGGGCCGCAGTTTGGACATGCCTGATGTAGACATTATTACAAGCCACTTATTAATGTATTGTGATTGTCCATATTTACCTCCTTTGCTGTCTTGCTTAATTTTCTTACCACATTATGCACTTCTCATTTCCACGAGTTACAACCAACCATCAATCCAGCAGCGATGACCGTGCTTGCACACTATAGGAAAAAACTCCAGCCTATGTGCACTTCTATAAGTGGAAAATAGAAAAACATATTTGCCGTTCAGCGGTGCAGTTATATGTTCTAAAGCCTTTTGTAAAGTGTATAAGTAGAAAAAAATAAGGGACTATTTGCCATTCAGCGGTGCAGTTATATGTTATAATCCCCTTTTTGTCTTGTATTAGTGGCAAAGGAAAAATATATTTGCTGTTCAGCGGTGCAATTATATGTTCTAAAGCCCTTTTTGTCGTGTATTAGTGGCAAAAGAAAAATATATTTGCCTTTTAGCGGTGCAGTTATATGTTCTAAAGCCCTTTTTGTCGTGTATTAGTGGCAAAAGAAAAATATATTTGCAGTTTAGCTGTGCAGTTATATGTTCTAAATCCCTTTTTGTCGTGTATTAGTGGAAAAAGAAAATTATATTTGCAGTTTAGCGGTGCAGTTATATGTTCTAAATCCCTTTTTGTCCTGTATTAGTGGCAAAAGAAAAATATATTTGCCGTTCAGCGGTGCAGTTAAGATTTCTAAAACCCTTTTTGCGTGTATTAGTGGCACAAAAAAAGTATTGTGTGGTGAAGTGAGAAAATTACAGACTTTGTTGGGTTGTTTTAATTTCCTTTTTATTTATTTATCTGATCTAACAGTATGTCAGACAGAGAAGTGCTAGGCCCTGCACAGGGGAGTGGCAGAGGCCTAAATATTTCTGGCGTAGGCACAGGTCGCAGCAGGAGTCGCAGCGAGAAGTATGAGCTCTCGGTGTCATCTAGCGGTCGTGTCTTGATCAGAAACCCGGCGGTCCTTGAATAGTTCACTCGGTCATCTCTGTTTTAGATCCACTCCTGTTTTTTTCGGCATTAGCAATATTGAGGAATTACTGACCAAATGCTGACCGATTTAAGGCAGATGCTCAACAGACAGGATCCGTTTTTTGGGGGTTATTGTCCTGACGGATCAGAGGTTGGGCCTAATAATCAGTGACTTCAACACAAACTTACTGCTGATGCCCTCTACACTCTGTCGGGGGGGGGGGGGCTCTACTTGTAAAAGCGTTTAATAGAACGTGTTCTGTAGATATCTATGTGGAATCAGCTGATGACGGTGTAAAAAGAGTGTGCTTCTTCTTGACGCTAACATTGACCTGTAAGGCTGAGTTCATAGTTATTTGATCAGTTTTGGCTCCGTGACTGCCCAAATAAGTGAAGTGTGCAGTGATTCTAAGAGCAACACCTGTCATCTGCATGTTATACTGACTAACAGTATTATTTCACTACCACAGGAGACTACCTATGTGTGTTCCTGCAAGGCACAATGTTCTAAACCATTATAAAGGCTCTCTGCAGCCAGGAAATAGACATTTTTTAAAGCGATTAGCTGCTAATAAATTCAGAACAAACCAAATTTTTTCAAAAATCTCGGCAAACAGGCTAAATCGAATTTTTCTGAAATTCGCTTATCTCTAATGATAATCTTTCTGTACTGCTAGCATTAATCTACTGCTTGTGTTTTGACCTTTTCTGTTTGGATAATAATATTCCATGACATCTGCCAGCTCTGATCTGCTTCAATTATCATATTGTATGAACTATTCCAGTTCTGATATTCTGCTTGGATTATTGTATTACATGAACTTACCAGCCCTGACCTTTTGCTTGATCTGCTACAAATGCTGTCTCCTGATTTTGCTAATATGAACTCGTTTCTACTCCTGTTAGCCATAGTGTATTTGGAATTGTGTTTTCTAAACCAGCCAATCTCTTAAATCTATGGCAACCTTTTGTCCTTTGGAACCTAAGGTATATACAATTCATATGCAACCATAATTATATGTTTTTTCTATCTGTATTGTGCATGTAGAAACAATTAGGTTTTTCAGATCAAAGATGACTCATATGGTAATTTATTTCTCAGGTACTTGTTAGCAGAGAACTCATTACAGATAATTGCTCTACCAGGTTTTTCGGTACAGGCATACATACAGTATGTTTCAGTAATAAATTTACAGATAACTGCAGTTGTCTCATCAGGTGCTTGCTGCTTCAGAGCTGGCATGCAGGAATGTACAAGTGTCAAAATATAATAAAAGGAAAACTATTGTAAAAACTTTTTAACCCCTTCTCGACCAGCTGGGTCTTTAAAAATGGTGCCCGCTCCTAAGCGGAACGGGCGCCATATCCACGGGGTGCCTGCTGTTTCATACTTCAGACACCCGAGGCTCATTTCTGCGACCGGCGATAATGTCAGTCATGGAGATTCAACACTTCAGATGCTTCGCCTCCCTCCAGCAGCGATCAGAGGAGCTGATGCTCTTATGCAGCCCCTGTCATAGATAATAAAAGGAAGCTGCTGCATAGTGTTTCCTGATGATTGCTTGTTATAGTTCCCTCTGGGAACTATAAAAATGTGTTAAAAAATAAAGTTGCATTTATTTTTTTTTATATTAAAATTCAAATCACCCCCTTTCTCCAAAATAAAAAAAAAACTTTAAAGAACAAAATACACATCATGGGTATTGTGACGTGTGAAAATGTCCATACTTTAAAAATATAAAAATATTTTGCCCACACGGCAAATGGTGAAACGGAACAAAACATCAAAATAGCAGTTTTTGGTTGCTTCATTTCCCTAAAAGAAAATTTTACAAAAAGTGATTACAAAAGTCGTACACACCCAATAATGGTATCAATGAAAAGTGCAGATCATCCTGCAAAAAATTAATGCTCACATAGCTCTATACATATAACTACAAAAAAGTTATAGGGGTCAGAATATGGCGACGAAAAAATAAAACTGGTTATTATTAATTTATCAGTATCAAAACGGAAGAAAAACTATACATATAAGGTATCTCTGGATTTGTACTGACCTGTAGAATGAAAGTGGTGAGGTTTATCGTCATAACGTCGTAATTAAAAAACCTGTCAAACTGTGGCGGAATTGCTTTATTTCCAATTCCACCTCATTTTTTTCAAGTCAACACTACAGTACATCATATGCAATATTAAATGGTGGAATTAGAAAGTGCAATTTGTACACAAAAACAAGCCCTCATATGGCTATGTGAACAGAAAAATAAAAAAAGTTATGACTCCAGAAAAGCAGGGAGTGAAAAACTGAAAAAAAAACTCTGGAGCTGAAAGGGTTAATAGGTAAAAAATTGACTTATAGGATGGCTACCTTACATCTGGTTGCAATAGAGGCAAAGCTTGCTGAGAGCTGTTTTGCATACCCTCTTCTCATTCACATACACACTACACTATGGAAAATGTAAAAAGTTCATGCTACAGTGAAATTATATCATGAAAGTAGGGGATTTAAAGGGGTATTCTCATTTCAGACAATGGGGGCATATCGCTAGTGCTCCTACAGTGCCCCAATATGTCCCCACTGTGCCCCAAAAGTAATAGTGCTCCCATAGTGCCCATACTAGTAGTCATGTTCCCCATAGACCCCCAGTAGTAATAAAGCCCATCATAATGCCCCCCAGTAGTAATAATTCTCCTTATAATGTGCCAGTGCAAAAAATACCCCCTTTTAATGCCCCCAGTTGAGCTAATTTCCCCATAGTGCCCCCATAATGTGCCAATATAAAATACCCCTATATAGTGCCCCCACTAAATGCCCTCAGTGTCACTCATAATTTGCGAGTATAAAATACCCTTTCTTAGTGCCCCCCATAGATGAGCCCATAGTACTCCTATCTCCCCTTCCCCATAGTACCCACTATAATGTGCCCCCATATAAAATACCCCTTCTTTGTGGCCTCAGTAGAACCCCTCATAGTGTTCTTCTCCCCCTTCCTTCATATAAAATACCCCTTCTTTGTGGCCTCAGTAGCTGCCCCCATAGTGCCCCCAAAAATGTGCCAGTCAGAAGTGCCCCCATAGTGCTACCCAATAATGTGCCAGTAAAAAGTGCCACCAATAATGTGCCAGTAGCAAGTGCCCCCATTGATGCTCCCAATCATGTGCCAGTAACAATTGCCCCATAGATGCCCACCAATCATGTTCTAAACAATTACCCCCATAGATGCCCCCAATTATGTGCCAGTAACAAGTACACCCATAGATGCCCCCAATTATGTGCCAATAACAAGTGCCCCCATAGATGCCCCATTCATGTGCCAGTAACAAGTGTGTAACAGGGTTCCGAAGGTGCACTCGGTCCCCCATTAGCTGCAGACCTGCTGCTTAGCTTCGGGAGCGAGGATGTGTGTTTGACCTCGTTCTCAGGGCGGCTTTACTAGCTGGGTGGCTCCCTGCTCCTAAGTCTGCCTTGAGTGCCGAGCTGATCACTCGGTGCTCGACTGGTTGGTCTGTCGGTCATGTGACACTGGCCATGTCACATGACCCTCACTCCTCACTATAAATACAGGCAGTCTGCTGGCCACAGGTTGCCTGTTAATTTAGGTTCCACCTGTGATGTTGTATTTCCTGGCGTACTTACCGCCTGCTGAATTCCTGACCATGCTCTGCCTGCTCCTTGTGTACTTTGCTGCTCTCCTGGTATTCTGACCCCGGCCTCCTCCTGACGATACTCTGCTGACTCCTTTGGTACTTCACGTCTCTCCTGGTATTTATGACCCCGGCTTCTCCTGACTATTCTCTGCTTGCTCCATTTGTTCTTTGTAGCTTTCCTGGTATTGACTCGGTCCGTTCACGTTCTGTTTGTCTGTCTGTCATCCCTGCACTTAGTCCAAGCTAGGGATTGCCGTCCAGTTGTCCCCTGTCATTAGGACTTGCGAGGCAAGTAGGCAGGGCCAGGGGTGAGGGTGGAGCGCAGTGGTCACTTCCCTTCCCCCTGTGTGTGTGTGTACGCGACAGTTACAAAGTGCCCCCATAAATGCCCCCCAATCATGTGCCAGGGCATCAAGAGGTGGAAAAGATTGGGGCTTAACACAACGGGTTTAGCTGCATCGGCCTATTATAGGCTGCAGGCACTAGACTATCAGAGGAATGGGGAAGAGAGATGCCTCTCCCTCCCCTGCCCTGCCGCAGCACTTCCATCTGTATCGCTGTCCTGAGGACAGTGATACAGATGACTATGGAGATGAGCGCTTCCACAATGGAAGCGCTCATCTCCCTTCGCCCTGCCGCCGCCCCCACGTCACCAGTGGCCAGCGGGGCTCAAGAGGCAGCTGCCTTGGGTCCTCCAAGAGCAACTGGGCCCGGGGCAGCTGCCCCTTTTGCCCCGCATTAAATACGGCCCTGGCAATGGTGATTTCCTCATCTCAAACAATTTATTGAAACTAAAGCCAACACCAGTGGTGGGTATACCCCCACAAAAAATTTAATTGTCTCAATAACTTGTCATGTGGCTTTGAGCTTCAACGACAGCTTCACAATGACATCTCATGCTGTTCACAAGTACATTGTCTGCTGAGGCATGGCATCCCACTCTTCTTGAAAGGCGGCCCTCAGGTCATTGATGTTCTGGGGTACAGAGTTACGAACCTCTATACAGTGATTCAGCTTATCCCATAGGTTTTTAATGGGATTCAGGTCTGGAGAAAGTGCAGGCCACTCCATTTGAGGTACACCAGTCTCCAGAAGCTGTCCGCTAATGATGCAACCTCGATGAACTAGAGCATTGTCATCCATGAAGATGAAGTGAGGCCTGTGTTGTTTATTCAGAGGCACAATGGCTGTATCAATGATGTTATTCAAGTAGTATGGGCTTGTCACTGTACTATTCACAAAGTGTAGGGCAGTTCTGTATTGACTAGACATGCCTGCCCACACTGTAACACCACCACCACAAAAGGCAAACAGTGGGTGATGCATAGCGCTCTCCTTGACGTCTCCAACATCAATGGCGGCCATCATTTCTGCTCAGTGTGAATTGACTTTCATCAGTTAACAGCACTGAGGCCCACTGGTCCCTCGTCCAGCGTAGATGCTCCCTTGCCCATGTAAGAAGATGATGCCTATGCCTGGTGGTGTGGTCAAGTACTCTTGCAGGTCGTCTAACATGCAGACCCTGATGTAAACAGTTTTAAATGGTCTGACATGACACTTGGTTGCCTCTCACATCCGTTAAATGTGCCTAGAGCTGTGCGGCATTCATCATTAGCAGGGCATTGTTCACAATGAAGTGGTCATCAGTTTGGGATGAGGCCAAAAGATATCTACTTCTATGCCTTTCTGTGACTCTTCTAGTCTCTCTGTATCTCTGTTGCAACCTGCTGATGACACTATGTAAAACTCTAAGCTCAGTGGCCACTTCCATCTGAGAACTTCCTGCTTGAAGCCTCACAATGGAGCGGTACTCTTGATAAATTGTTAGGTGTCGTCTTGGTCTCATGATGTCAAAATGTGAACAGCATGATGAGGAGGACAGTTTAAATACCAATTCTAATTGAACCAGGAAATTTATTGGGCAATTCCTGGTTCAAACATCTCTTGTGTATTTTGCAATTACACTCCTTGTTAGAGAACAGCAAGTTGTGCAAAAAGTACTGAAACATTGAACAGTTGGACATGTGCATTCAAAAGCTTAGAGAAGGTCTCATTAAGTTCAGTAAAGGTTAAAGTGCATTTTAGGTTCATCCTTAAATTTCACTCACAAGCCAACTAGCCTTAACTTTTTGTGATTAGTATATATTATGCTGCTAAAGGCCTGGAGATTATTATATTCAGTAAAAAAAAGAGCCCCTTCCTGTCATAGTCCCCAAAATTAACACCATACTTAGACGTTATAAAGTGTGATGTCTAAAGGAGGCTTGACTATTGATTCCTCAACAAGGAAAGATAAACTATCCTTTAAATGGGTTATCCAGGAAAAGATAATGATGTCTTATCCTCAGGAAAGGTCATTATCACATTAGCAGGTGTCCAAGTCCCTGCATCCCTGCCGATCAGCTGTTTCAGGGAGCTACTACATTCACCGGAGCTTCAGTGAGTAATGCATGTTCTAGGCAGCTTTCCAAGGACAGCACCATAGTTCGTATAGTGGCAGTGTTTAGTATTGCAGCTCAGCCCCATTGACTTGAAAAGGGCTGGGCTGCAACTAGGCCACTTAACCAATGTACAGTGATGGCACTGGCCTAGGAAGAGGCTGCGGTGCTCAAGGCCAATTAGCAGGGGTCCTGCGTGTTGCACCCCCACGGATCTGATTCTGATGACCTATCCTGAGAAAGTCATAAACATTGTTTCCTGGATAACCCTTTTAACTGTTTCATTTACTCCTCTTTTATCTGTCCACAATAATGTACAGTTGTCAGGAAAGGTATATGCTGGAGTGAGCACATGCATTTAGTAAAAGTAGGAATGGGCTCATTTATACATTTATGGTATTTTACTTCATTGTTAAATAGCAATGTTCCTGCAGATCTACTGTATATGTGTACACCATATGGATTCCTAGAAGTAATTAGCTCATTACAGATACACATATTTTTGTATTTGAGCATTTGGATCTAAGTGACCAGTGTATTATGTGTCCCTTGATGTGATGTCAGATCAGAAAAAAAGTCAAAACCTTTTGGCGTTAGTCTCATTGTCAGTGTGGAAAGCAGCGTAGGTAATGCCTATGTTTCGTTCCTCTTCCACTATGAGCTGTTAGAAAAAAGTATTTGATTTGCTGAACTTTGCTGCAGGAAAATGCAGCACTGAACCTGGCCAATTATTTCTCTCTTTCCTCCGAAACCTCTAGATTGGGGACAAAGAATGACTGGTTAAAAGGAGCAAGTGTGTAAATGACTAATAGAACAATAATTATAGAATGACAGCCTCGAGATAAAGTTATACTGGGTGGTCCAAAGTGTCTGAGGAATGATCTGTAGATGTGATTAGTAGTGTGGAGCGCAAATTTTCGAATAGCGAATTTTAATCGCGAATATTGGCACTTTGAGAATTTGCGAATATTTAGAATATAGTGCTATACTGTATAATGACGAATACATGATTCCTCCCTGCTTCTTGGCCCACAAGCAAGAAGCAGGGAGGAATCATGTGTTCAGTTGGAAAAAAATTACGAATATTCAAAAAAACGAATATATAGCACTATATTGTATTTGTTTTTTAGAATATTCCTAATTTTTTTCCATCTAAAGTCATGATTCCTACCTGCTTAAGTTGCTTGTGCGCCAATGACTCACTGGCCCACAAGCAAGAAGCAGGGAGGAATCATGTGTTCAGATGGAAAAAATTATGAATATTCTAAAAACAAATATATAGCACTATATTCTATAGTGCTATATATTCGTTTTTTGACCCACGTCTGTATTAAGCGCGCAATATTCGCATATTACGTGATCATTACCTTGCCGATATTCGCATAAAAAAAGAATGTAGAATATAACGAATATACTAATTCGAATATATGACGAATATTCTACAAAATATTTGCGAAATATCACAAATTTGAATATGACCCCTGTTGCGCATCACTAGTGATTATCTGTAATAACTTGTACATTTATTTTCTGGGCTTGACTATAGCATAGAGGGGAGAACATGGTGCACTGTGTGCTCATTGTAGCTTCCTGTAGCTGTCAGATACATCTGGTTCATGAACTTGCTGTTTCTTCATACTTCTTGCTCAAGAAGAGAAATAATTATATAATAGACAGGGTCCATTCAGACGCCTGGAACTGTTTTTCAGTCCGCAAATTGCGGATACGCAAAATACGGACACCGGCCATGTGCGTTCTGCATTTTGCAGACCGCACATGGCGGCACTATTATAGAAATGCCTTTTCTTGTCCGCAGCTGCGGACAAGAATAGGACATGTTCTATTTCTTTGCGGGGCCACGGAATGGAAGTGCGGATGCAGAGAGCACACTGTGTGCTGTCCGCATCTTTTGCAGCCCCGTTAAAAATGAATGGGTCTGCACCCATTCCCCAAAATCCCCAAAATTGTGGAATGGATACGGACCCAATTTGCTCCTTAGCCCGTCGATGTTTGATCGATGAGTGCCCATTATAGTAAAGGGACAGCATCCTATCACATGAACACCACTTCCCTTTATGATCTGCATAAAAAGTTGGCCCATACAAGCATTACTGCTCATCCCATTCAGTGGAATTGCATGCGCTGCAGTACAAGGCACAACTGCTCATGTGGCCCCTTTACTGTGCAGATTGGCTGAGGACCCTCACCAAACATTTCTGGAAAGGCCAATGTTAAAGTAGGGTAGAACCCCTTCAAGCTTTATGTTTCACTCATTCAAATCAATGGAACTCTATTTTTATGAGGGTCTGAAGCCAAGAGCTCATGTGTTAGGGATAGGATCTGTGTTGGGAGACTGTGTTGTTGCAGAATGAGAATTATGTGCCTCTTTATCTATTGAGATACTTATTATTTGCTATGCCTCATTCAGAAATTTTTGTGTGTAGTTGTCCTTTTTGGATGAACCCTTTTTCGTTAGGGTCTCTAGACAAAAAGGTGATTGCAAGATGTAAATCTAACGGCACTACATGTGATCAGTTATAATCTATGGGGAAATCTGTCATACTGTGTTCAATTTCCCTACAGCGCCACCACAGGGGAAGTGAAGAATTACATGCTGCCCATTCAAATCAATCGGTTAGGTAATACAGAGAGGGGTTACGCTCTTTATAGCTGCTTTCTGCCATTGCAGTGTCCCACTAGGACAATACAAGTGGATAAATGGTTAATTGCGTTGTGGTGTTTAATATGTTTTAATATATTTCTACATTCACCGGAAAATGCTCTGTTGTTTGCAATGTTTTTTGTACTTACTTGCTGTGAAAAGCTATAAAATGTCTAAGTATGTCCTGGGCATGTATGGCTGTGGCTGGAGCAGGTCCCTACCTTTTGCGTATGTATACAGGTGAAACTCGAAAAAATTAGAATCTCGTGCAAAGTTCATTTATTTCAGTAATGCAACTTAAAATGTGAAACTAACATATGAGACTCATTACATGCAAAGCGAGATATTCCAAGCCTTTATTTGTTATAATTTGGATGATTATGGCTTACAGCTTATGAAACCCCAAAGTCAAAATACCCTTTGCTCAGGGGGTATGGATTAATTAGCTGTCTAGAGTGTGACACTTTGAGCCGAGAATATTGAACCTTTTCACAAAATTCAAATTCTAAGCTGCATTAATGCAATTCCTTTTAATTTGCATTACTGAAATAAATGGACTTTTGCAATATATTCAAATTTTTCGAGTTTCAACTGTATATGCCTCTGGAAGGCGAAGCACTGCAGAAAATATAAGATATAGGCCTCATGCACACGACCGTTACGTTTTTTGCGGTCCGCAAATTACGGATCCACAAAACACAGAAGCCGCCTGTGTGCCTTTCGCAATTTGCGGAACAGAACAGGCAGCTTATTGTAGAAATGCCTATTCTTGTCAGCAAAACGGACAAGAATAGTAAATGTTATATTTTTTTGGGGGGGCTACGTAACGGAGCAATGGATGCGGACAGCACACAGAGTGCTGTTCGCATCTTTTGTGGCCCTATTGAAATTAATGGGTCCGCACCAGAGCCGCAAAAACTGTGGCTCAGAGGTGGCCTAGAACAACGGCCAGGGGCGTAGCTATAGGGGGTGCAGAGGTAGCAGTCGCTACCGGGCCCAGGAGCCTGAGGGGGCCCAAAGACCCTTGTGCTGCATATGAAGACACCAGTATTATAGAAAGTGCATGTTGTTCAAGTTAGACCTTTGACTGGAGGGAAGGGGTTAGGTCAAATATTTGGCATGGGGCAGGGGTGCCATTTCAATTTCTGCCTCAGGCAGCATAAAGGCTATGTGCTTCCCTGCCCCTGGCCACAAAGCACTGAGGGAAGGGGGGCCCAAGCTGAACTCTTGCACGAGGGCCCATGAGCCTTTAGCTACGCCCCTGACAATGGCCGTGTGCATGAGGCCATATAAAGTACTATACAGCCAGGGGTATTTGCAAATTGTTTGCTGTTTAATGCGTGTCATGTTTTTTTACGTAATTTGATGCTCTGTATATCCAATATCATAATGTCTGGAAGCTAAGTTGTGGATCCTGTATCTGCCCCTTGCTAAGTCTAGGGAATTCCAGCCCGAGAGGAAGAGTGAGGAAGCAACTCCATGTTCTCCATCCCTCACAAGACTAGACTAAAGTTACAGAGACTCACCGATCTCTGGATGATTTACAGAAAGTAATATCCAACAAAAGAAGCGCAATAAAATGTAACTTTTATTTGTAGTATTAAAAACTGCTGACATTTTTTTAATAAAGAACAATTGAGAAAAATATATTTTTTAGACCAAAATGAGTAAGATGCAATTATACAAAAATTTGCCCTGAAGGTGTCCATAGCCTTTAAAGGGGTATTCCCATCTTAATGATCACTGTTAAATCTGTTAATGATTAAACAGTGATAATTTTTCTAAATATATTTAATTAACTAATTCCCACCCCTTAGAAGTAAATAAACATATACTTACCTGACTGTCTTCCGTCTCCCGTGGTTACGGCCACCACTCTTCTCAGGAATCGCGGTGGCCGCGCGTGCGCAGATGACTTCTTCTCTTCTCCCGGCCGGCCGCGCACTGTACTGAACGCGCACGCCAAGGTCGCGCATGCGCTATAGTGATTTCTTCCTGGCCAGTATAGTATACTGGCCAGGAAGAAGTCACCAGTGCCGAAACCAGGAAGTGGATAGCGCGCCGGGAGCAGGTAAGTATGAAATAGAGTCTTGAGAATACCCCTTTAAGTAGATAAACATTTATTCTTCCACATCTGTGTTCATTGGTGACTCCTGCACCATACGCTGGCCACTGCGCACTACACTCCCTGCCTTGCACCCATACAAATTATTAACAACACGGGTACCCCAACTACCATCAGAAAGGAACCCTAGAGCCAGGGTGTGCCCTGGGGAAAAAAGGTGCACTCTCCCATCACCTCACAGCCCTAGGGATCTACTACAGTGTGAGAAAGGCACTGTGATGGACTGTAACAGCCAGAACTACTACGACTCTCATCCTCTGCCCTAGCTCCTCCTGGACTCACTGCATTAATTTGGCATCACAAACAGGATACAAATTCTCCTACCAAGCAAGTGAACTTACTACTATCTCAGAAGACTTAAAATAAACTTTATTGTGCTACCACCATCAGCTGCAAGCCAGCCCCGAAGGGGTTTACTGGGCCATCGTGGATCCCTACCTCTAGTCCTGAAGCTCTGCTCACTTCAGAGTGGGAAGCAAGAGAGTGGGCCCAGCAGAGAAGCAGGCAGGATGTGCCTGTGCTGCGCTCCTAATTCGTGGGCTGTGCAGCACCTTCAGCTGTACCACCACTTTTATAAAAATCTTTCAAAGAAGAAAGAAGCATTGCCTAGGACAGGTCCTTTCAGTCTGTCACTAGAAATTCATCCCTTACCTTTGGGACTCAGGAAACTACAACCCAGCAATGACACAAGTGTCTGCTCTCCTCATTCCTGGGCAGGGCCGTCTTTAACGCGGGGCAAAAGGGGCAGCTGCCCTGGGCCCAGTTGCTCCTGGGGGACCCAAGGCAGCTGCCTCTTGAGCCCCGCTGGCCAGTGGCATAGCGTGTGTGTGGGGGGCGTTGCCCTGGGCACAAAATTCCAGGGGGCGCTAGCAGGGCCGCACCGCTACGTAGGCAAAGTGATTTGATGGCCCAAGGTGGTGTGGCCCTGGTGACAAGTGGAGGCGGCAGCAGGGCACAGAGAGATGAGCGCTTACATTGTGGAAGCGCTCATCTTCATAGTCATCTGTATCGCCGTCCTCAGGACAGCGATACAGATGGATTCTGCGGCGGGGCAGGGGAAGGAGAGGCGCGCCCCTTCCCTGTTCCTCTGATAGGCAGCAGGCCTGAAGCCTATCAGAGGCCGGTGCAGGCGGCACGATAATGTAATCGCGCCGCCTGAGCCGTACAGCGTAGGACACAGGCTGGAAGAGGCCTGCATCGCATCGCTGCCAGCCTGATGGAGGTAAGTATAAGTGTTTTTATATAGTACTACTTACTGGCACATGATTGAGGGGCATCTATGGGGGCACTTGTTACTGGCACATGATTGGGGGCATCTATGAGGGCACTTGTTATTGGCACATGATTGGGCAGAATCTATGGGAGCACATCTTACTGGCACATGATTGGGGGGCATCTATGGGGCACTTGTTACTGGCACATGATTGGGGGCATCTATGGGGGCACTTGTTATTGTCACATGATTGGGGGACATCTATGGGGTACTTGTTACTGGCACATGATTGGGGGCATCTATGGGGGTACTTGTTACTGATAAATTATTAAGGGCATCTATGGGGGTACTTGTTACTGGCACATGATTGGGAGGCATCTATGGGGGTACTTGTTACTGGCACATGATTGGGGGGCATCTTTGGGGGCACTTGTTACTGGCACATTATTGGGGGGCATCTATTGGGGAACATCTTACTGGCACATGATTGGGGGCATCTATGGGGGCACTTGTTACTGACGCATGATTAGGGGGATCTATGGGGGGCAGTTGTTGTTGGCATATAATTGGGGGGCATATATGGGGGTACTGGTTACTGGCACATTATTGGGGGCCATCTATGGGGGTACTGTGGGGGCAATTCTTAATGGCAAATTATTGGTGGCGCTTTTTACTGGCACGTTATTGGGTGGCACTATGGGGGAACTTCTTACTGGCACATTACTGGGGGCACTATGGGGGCATATATTGAGGCGACAAAGGGGTATTTTTTATGGGGGGCTCTGTATAGGGGTATTTTATACTGGTGCACATCATGGTGGGTACTATAGGGAATGGGAGAGAGGAGTACTATGGGCTCATCTATGGGGGCCACTAATAAGGGGTATTTTATACTTGCAAATTATGGGGGATACTGAGGGCATCTACTGGGGCACTATATAGGGGTATTTTATACTGGCACATTATGAGGGCACTATGGTGACATTAGCTCAACTGGGGGCATTAAAAGGGGGTATTATTTGCACTGGCACACTGTAAGGAGAATTATTACTACTAGGGGGCATTATGATGGCCATAGACTGGGGGTCTATGGGGAACATGGTTACTAGTATGGGCACTATGAGAGCATTATTACTTCTGGGGCACAGTGGGGACATGTTGGGGGCACTGTAGGAGCACTATTACTACCATGTGTGCTCTAGCAGAGAATTATTCCTATTGGTGAGACTTTTGGGAGCACTATTACTGTGGGGACACCTTGGCACAGTATCAGCTTACCACAATTATTTTTGGGGGACGTTATGTTTACACTATTAGTGTCAGGGGCACAATTTGCTGGGTGCAGTTATTTTAGGGCACTATCTGCATGGTACTCCTATTATCAGGGGGTTTATCTTTTTCTGAAGTATAGTATTGGGGAACACAGCAGCACAGTATTGGGGGTGGTAGGATGATTTGTCCAGAAGATGGGAGGATGATGGAAAAGTAGTAAACTTAGATTTAGTTTGTCAAACTGCAGAGACGAAAAATGCCTGAAAAATGGTGGTCTGGTCTGAAGGTCTGAAAGGAGAAGATGAGGAAAGAGAACATCTACATCAAAGAGACGTCACTGGATGTAAGAGGTATGAGGCGCTGTATTACCATGTATGTAGGGGTGGATGGAGGGGTTAGTAGTACAGTACTATCTGCACATTGTACCAAAAAAAATTATCTGCAAAATACTATATATTTGTTTCAAAAGTTGTGCTTTTTTTAATTTTTAGAATAATGCTACAGCCATTATATTTGATACTTTTGTGCTGAATTTTTCTTCTCTATATTAAGGGACACTGTATGGGTAATTGTCCTATGTTCCTTCTTTCCTTTTATGAATTTTTTGCATATGCATTTTAATGAATGATCATGTTGGACGAATAAGGACCTGTATTCACTGTATGTTTCCTCCAGTGATGTTGTTTTTATCTCCTGCACTAATTTCTTTTAATCGTGTCTGTAATAAATTGTGAGTTTTGTAATAAAGGATTTAATTTAGTATAAGCGGTCTGGCATTTTCTATGTAGGTGGTGCATGCCGGTTGTAGGTTGAGTGGCGAGAGTCTGGTCCCTTATACCCTGCCACAGCTCTGCGGCGGTGTGCTGTTTGTCACCTAAGCAAATAAGTTTCATCACGGACTGTTACTGCTTCCCTACTGCAGTGCTACACTGCTTCCAGCTACTGACTGATGGCTGACAGCAGTGCCACACAGATTCCAGCTACTGACTTATGGATGACTGGTGCTGCAAGATGATAATTCAGAGGTGGAAGTGGAGGAGGAGAAGGGGGGGTTGCAGCCACTAATGTAGGTGGTGGCGGAAATCCTGATGGAAGTAGGGCCCACAATCCTTGGCGTCTGTAGCACCTGTACCATCCCAGGGTACGACTCACTACCGGCCTCCACAACGTTCACCCAGTGTGCTGTCAGGGAAATGTAGCGTCCCTGGCCACAAGCACTTGTCTATGTGTCAGTCGTTAAGTGGACCTTCCCAAAAACTGCGTTGGTCAGGGCACGGGTGATGTTACGGGACACATGCTGGTGTAAGGCAGGGACGGCACACAGGGCAAAATAGTGGCGTCTGGGGACTGAGTAATGAGGGAAAGCCTCAGTGTCATCAAGACTAAATGGCAACATTTCCAGGGCCAGCAATTTGGAAAAGTGCGCATTTAGTGCTATGGCCTGTGGGTGGGTGGCTGGGTATTTGCGCTCTCGTTCAAAGGCCTGGGGTATGGACATCTATACGCTGTGCTGGGACACAGAAGTGGATGTGCTAGCTGATGGTGCTTGCGAAAGTCCAGGTGCAGGGCAGGAGGCATCTAGGCCTGTGTCTTGGACACGGGATTGGCCAGCACATAACACAGGGGAAGAGGAGGTAGAGGTGTGACCCGCAGACACTGTTTGTGGACCCAGGCGTTCTGCCCACCTATTAGGGTGCTTTAATGCCATGTGGCAGATCATGCTGGTGGTGTTGAGGTTGCTAGTGTTCACGCCCCTTCTAATTTTTGTACGGCACAGGTCGCAAATGACAAGTCCGCACTTTCATAAAAAAAGCGCCAGACTGTGGAATGCCTACCCCTTGGCGTCTCCAGCGGCCAAACAATTGCAAGCTATTTAGCACAGGTTGCGCTAAAAATATATATTGCTGCCAGACACAACAATAGTCCTTAAAAGGACTTTTAGGTCTTTAACACCAAACCAGCCTAATAAAACAATAAAATTAAATTCCCTACACTATCTGTCCCTTCTACAGCACAGCTCTCCCTGACTAAGACTGAGCCGAACCATGTCTCATCGGGTGCTTTATAGCACCCGATGACGCGTTCCGGGCAGCCAATCACTGTAATGCCAGTAACCAACATGGCTGTGGCATCACAGGGAGGGCAGTACTTAGCGTAGCAGCCAACAAACATGTAGGGAGGAGACTCGAACTGGTGTTTTGCCGAGCATGCTTGCTCAACACTACTGAAGACGCAAGCCACGAGGGACAGGTGGAGACCTACTATGTGGTGAGATAAGAAGTAAGATGGCAGGAGTCACCCTCCTTCCCAAGCTTCTTATGCCCTTTCCATCTGCAGAGGTCTGGCCAGAGGAACGGATGGGCCCCTCTAAGACTGGACAAGGATCTCTCTGCTATGGGCCTCTAATTCTGGGTTTGCTGGAACCTCTGACAGCTACAGAAGATGACCAGCCTGCAGTTCCAAGTTTGAACACAGGAAGTCACCAGAGCTCTATCTTTACCACTGCTGGGGATACAATCAGCCTTGAGGAACAATCAGTCAAATATACATCTGCTGCACCAAAAGCCGTAGGCCTGAACCCATTTTGGCTGATGTCCTGAAAAAGAAGAATACCAGAGACTGTAACTAGGGTGAGAGACTGCCTACTGTTTACTGTTTGTGCGTTTCTTGCCCTATATAACTGCCCTAGTGCATCTCCACCTGAAAGAGACTCTACCTTCTTTAAATTTCCAATTTGTGCCCCATTTCTTCTCAGATTACACTCACGCACCTGAAATATTTGCAATGTTCCAAGCCAAGTACCCCAAAAAATACTGACATTACTAGAGTTCACTGCTCCAACTGTAGGAGAGAGGGAACATTTCTGGAGAGATGTCCTGCCACCATGAACACCATGATCAGACCCAGACCAAGGCCTGCATCCTGTCTACAACTCCCATCCTTCTACACACCTCCTAGGTTGCTGCACTTTGGATAATAGATGAGGGTCCTAACAAGAGGAAAAAGAAAGGGAAAGCTGTACTAGCCGTGTACACAGGGTCGTAGCTAAAGGCTCATGGGCCCTGGTGCCAGAGTTCAGCTTGAGCCCCTCTTCCCTTAGTGCTTTGGGGCCAGGGACAGGGAAGCACATTGCAAAAATTTAAACAGTACCCACTAATGCTAAATTCTTGATCTAACCCCTTCTCTCCACCCAGAGGTGTAACTTGACCAGCATGCACTTTCTATAATACCAGTGTCTTCTTATGTAGCACAAGGATCTTTGGACCCCCCTGGGCCTAGTAGCTACTGCGTGTTCAGGGCCTTGCAAAAGTATTAACCACTTGGTGTTTTGCTGCATTACATCATTTTCAGCTTTTATTTATTCCTTTTCAACCAAGATATTATTGTGGCCGCGGCCACGGTCAGTGAGGTGACGGGAGGGGGCTAGACAGTGGCTGGTGTGTGCCTGGAGCCACGGGACGTGGGCCTGCCTAAAAGAGGGCCAACCCTAGGGAGAGTGGAAGAAAAGGGGGGGGAAAGGGTGGGTGAAGTGCTGGTCGGCGGACGCGGTGATGGTGAGCTGTACGAGGGGGGTTTAAGTAAGGGGACCTGGCCCCTCCCACAATAACAGGCTGCATGCAGCCTTAACTATTTGTGGCCGCGGCCACGGTCAGTAAGGTGACGGGAGGGGGCTAGACAGTGGCTGGTGTGTGCCTGGAGCCACGGGACGTGGGCCTGCCTAAAAGAGGGCCAAAAAGACACCAGGTAGGAGAAGTGCTGCTGTTTAATGCGTGTGGAACAGGGTTACAAAACCAAGGAACGGAATACCTGTCGGGTTTCAGTCAGCGGATCCGGGATGTACCGAGAAAAACAGGCAGATCTCCACCTACCCATGTGACGGATGACGTGCGGAGGCGTCCCGTGCTTGGAAGCCGCTGAAGCCGCTCCGATGCGGAACGAATGTCCTGATATGGTTTTGGGGTCCACCCCCAACCCTGCGACCAGGGATCTGATGTGGGAGACAAACTGTGGCGTGGATAGGGGTTTCCCTTGGAATGGCAGCAACGGAGACTCTGGATCTGGAGATGGTGTGGAACCCAGGAGATGTTGGAGTACCACCACCGGACACCAGGCGTTCCCGGACTTGAAGAAACGGATCAGTATGGGAGGACCGGTTTGGGACGTCTTGGTGGAAGGCAGGCTTAATACCAGATGATCCTGGCTCCAGGATAGCTGCTTCTTTTTCAGGAAGACCGTCTTCAGGGAAGAAACTGAAAATTCTCCTGGACGAAGGAAGCCGTAGAAGCTTAGGTACATCGCGGCTTTGATGACCAGACTAGTGAAATGGCCAAAAGGATTGCCATCTAGGGATGCAGACAGCTGCCTAAACAGCTCACCGGAGACCGGCCGACGGGACGGGTTGGAGTCTTTACTGTTTTTCTCAATGCCTCTGAGCGTGGCCTTGACGGCTTGGGATGTGAACGCTGCGCGTACTTCTGGGTTCTGAAGGGCTAAGAAATGCTGCGCCCCGGCCAGGTACAAACGGATGGTGCTGGGTGCCAGCTTGAGGTTGACATGGCAATGGGCCATGAAAGCCATGATGTACGCAATGAAGGACATATCCTGTTGGGGATGGTCCCTGGAAAACTTCTGGAAGTGGTTCCAACCTGTGCCGTAGTTGCGAGCCGTGTTGACCGAAAGGGATCGGTGCCTGAGGTCCTCGGCGGTTGCCAGCAGAGACCTCAGTCCAACATCAGGTCGCTGAAACCGGGAATCCGGGCCCCGGTCCGGTCTGCTTCTGGACATACCTGAAAGAAGGTGTGAAAATTGAACCTCGATAAGGCATCGGCCGCCGTGTTGCTGGCACCTGGGATATGGGAACATGAAAAATGAAAGTTATGGGTCATGGCCAGCCAGACCAGTTTGCGCAACAGGGACATGACCCTGGCCGACTTAGCTCGGCCTTTGGAGATGATGTCCACAAGGTCCTGACTGTCAGATATAAACATGACGCTGGAATTCGCCCAGAGGTGACCCCAGACAGAAGCGGCCGCCACGATGGGGTAACATTCCAGGAACGGTGATGAGCTGAGGGACTGAGGGTCGGAACTGACCTGAGGAGGCCATGGGCCAGCCAGCCACTGGGACCCGAAGATGGCCGCGAAACCCCGGGATGCTGCGGCATCGGCAAACACCCTGGTAGATGACTGGGACCATGAGGGGACAAACAGGCTGACCCCGTTCCAAGATAACAGAAAGCTGTCCCACATGCGCAAGTCTGCCATGGCAGCCCTGTCCAAGTGGACAATGCTGCTGGGTTCGGAGGCTGAGGGAAGGAGCGAGAGCAGCCGGGAAATGAAAGCCCTGCCCTGGGGCATGACCCTTAAGGCAAAGTTCAGCCGACCCAGGATGGACTGTAGCTCGACCTTGGTCACCTGGGAAGAGGTGATGGCCCTGGCCACGACCTTCCCGTATCTGGGACAGCTTTGCCTCTGGAAGCCTGGCTTCCATTCTGTCTGAGTCCAGGACAATACCCAGGAAGGTGATGGAAGTGACCGGCCCCGCGGTCTTCCCCTGTGAAATTGGGATGGAAAGGGCGGCAAAGATCTCCAGGAGGGAGAGCAGCCCTGATGGCCGACATAGCGGAGGTTCTATGAGGAGGAAGTCGTCCAGGTAATGGATGACCGCTGGGGCGCTGCCGTGGTGGATCAGGATCCAGTGCAGGGCCTGCGCCAATTGGTCGAATAACCACGGGCTGCTTTTTGAGCCGACGGTCAACCTGTTGGCAAAATAGAACCTGCCCTCCCACCTGATGCCATAGAACTGCCAAAGGTGAGGGGCAATGGGCAGCAGTTTGAAGGCATCCGCTATGTCAGTTTTAGACAACCAGGCGCCTTTCCCGGCGCTAAGGATGAGGGCAATGGCTTCGTCTATGGACGCATAGGTCATGGAAAATTCTTCAGAAGGGATGAGCGAATTGATGCTGGGGATGACGGAATCATGGGGGGCGGAGAGATCGTAAATCAAACGTTTTTTATTCGAATCTTTTTTGGACACGATGCCTATGGGACTGATCCGCCAGCGAGAGAAAGGAACCTGGTTGAAGGGGCCCAGGAGGAACCCTTTCTTCACCTCAGAATTCAGGAGTTCCTGTACAGCGGTGGGATCTGACCTGGCTGACTGCAGATTGCCGCACTCCCAGTTGGAATGGGGTAGTGCCACCAACCCTGTGTCAAACCCGGAGCAGAGGCCAGTGATCAGGAAGTCCACGAACCCTGGCACCGGATGGTCCCGTAACAGGAGAGCCAGGAGGTCGATGTCGCAGTCGGCTAGTCATAGGCGCTTGTAAGCCTTCTTGGGACATGTGGACCTGGGGTGAGCCCTGAAGCAGATGGAGCAGATGTGCAGGGCCCTGCAACCGCTAAATAGACAGGAACCAAAGTTGAAGTTATTGCAAACTTGGCTGTTGCCAAGGTAGACAATGGGTCTACCCAACTTATCGGTGGTGGAGGGACTGCGGGGGACCCCAGAGGGGCCTGGAATAGCCTTGTCTGGTTGGGCCGTGGCCGTTTGAGGACACCACTCAGTAGAGTGGAAAATCGACTGGCAGGTCGAACAAGCGGGGGCCCGGAGGCCGGCGAAATGCTGGCAGAACAACTCCATGTCCAGCATGGCCCAGTTGACGGAGAACTGGAACTGGGCAAGCGCGGCGGCGGCCTTGGCTGAGAAGGAGCGGTGGTAGTCATAAAAAGCCGTGCCGCCGTACTTGTGCCCAAGTCCAGTGACCCTGTGTAGATACGTGTCCAGCTCCTCCCGGCGGGCCGGGAAAGCGGAGCAGAGCACGTCTCTAAACAGGCCGAAGGCCATAAACAAACTCGACGACAGAGAGCTTGCGGTTGAGACGTCCATCCTTGGCCCGAAGGACCACCGAGACCTCCCCGCAGTCAAAAGTCTTGTTGTCTGCGGCATCGTGGGACGCAATCAGGATGGACGCGAGATTCACGTCCTTGCCCGCCAAGATGTCCCTCCTGATGTGGTCCGGTACCAAGTGCGCAGGAGCCACCACCGGAGCAGCCGGGGACGTACCTGGAGCCGGAAGCTGCAATAGAGGGGGATCGGAGACGGGGACCACCGCCTGGGAAGACGCCGGTGTTCTGGACTCCAAGTCCACCACCCTGGTCCTGATGTCGGCAACGGACTGAGATGAGCGAATCCAAGGAGGCCTGCAACAGCACCAGGGACTGCTGGATGGCTGGAGGTGGATCTTCCCTTTCAGGAGCGCTGGGCTCGGTCATCAATAGGCGGTATAACTCGGCCTTCCTGGCTGACGCTGGGTGTCTGATGCCTCTCTTGGCCAATTCCGCAACGAGCCTCGGCACAGTCCATCTTCGGAGGGCAACTGGGCCGCCTTGGCTGGAGACTGACGTACCCGGGAGGGACAACGTGTTCGTCGACGTCAGAGACCTGTGACATGGCTTCAACAATAGCAGAGACCTTGCAACACCTGGAATTAGAGACAACAATACGGCCGCTGGAGAGGTCATGGGGACGTGCACCCCGACTAAAAAGGTCGTGGATGAACGTAAGAGATGACGTACCTGGGAGCGTTGGGTCAACACCCTTGTCTTACCGTCAGAGGATGGACGGGAACGAACCGGCTGGACCTGAGGACTGGAAAGTTAGGAGTGACATGAGAAAAAAGCCGCGCGAGACTGGAACCATCGTGGGTGCGCGTGGACACAGCGTGGTGTTGTCTAATGTGGAGACAGGGAGACGTGGACAAACATGGACCAGGAAGAAGGGCACCAGGAGGCGGAGACTAGGGACTGTGGTGAGGAGGGGCCTGGGAGTACCGAGACGCGTGGCGATGCGTGACCTGAAAGCACCGGCTGTCTACCGGGAAGGTGGCTGCACCTGAGGCCGATGAGCCCAGGACCGCTCCTGACGCTACCCGCCACCGTGGACGGAGAAGACACCCGAGCGCCTCGGGGCCCCTGGAAGGGAAGACACCTGAACGTCTCGCCTGAGATGGACAGAGGAGACACCTGAGCTCTTCAGGGTGCTGGGACAGAGAAGACACCTGAACGCCTCAGGCAAGGATGGACAGAGAAGATACCAGAACGCTTCAGGGTACCTGGACGGAGAAGACACCTGAACGCTTCAGGGTGCCTATACAGAGAAGACACCTGAACGCCTCAGGCAAGGATGGACAGAGAAGACACCTGAACGCTTCAGGGTACCTGGACAGAGAAGACACCTGAACGCCTCAGGCAAGGAAGGACAGAGAAGATACCAGAACGCTTCAGGGTACCTGGACGGAGAAGACACCTGGACGTCTTAGGGAAAGATGGACAGAGAAGACCCATGAACGCTTCAGGGTACCTGGACAGAGAAGCCCCCTGCACGCCTCAGGCAAAGATGGACAGAGAGGACCCCTGAACGCTTCAGGGAACCTGGAGAGAGAAGACACCTGAACGCCTCAGGCCAAGATGGACAGAGAGAACACCTGAACGCTTCAGGGTACCTGGGAAGAGAAGACACCTGAACGCCTCAGGCTGAGCAGGACAGAGGAGACACCTGAACGTCTCGGGTTGAGAGCGAGAACACATCCCCGTGTGCCTCCTGGGAGGCAACCCGGGATGTCGGGAGGAGGAACTGCCAGAAGCAGCCCCAGATTACCTACCTGAACCCTCAAGTATGAGTTTTCCCGCGAGCGGCCGACAGCGATTTCCTGCAGGACCTAACCTGACGTCGGGAAAGTCGGAATAAGGTACGACGGGAACCACGAACGCTACTGGCACCTGGGAAAGGAACACACATGTGAACATAGGGAGCAACAAGGCCGGAGCCCCCAGGGGCCCCGCTGGGAGGCCGTGGGTAGACCGGGGATTTTTTTTTTTTTTTTTTTTTCGTGAACCGACCTGGAGCGCCACTGATCCGACCTGAATGTGTGTGACGGAAACCGTGGCGTATGCCAGCCTGGCAGGAGCGGGCCTGGGGGTGGACATGCCGGGCCAGGCACGGCGACCTGAATGGGGCAATGTGGGACGTGGAGGGGGTGTGGCCCGTGAATTGCCCATCTGGCCACCTGTGATGGGCAATTTACCGCGTGCCAGGGCTCAGACCACCCAAATGTTGGTCATGACCAGAGCCGTCCCAGGCCGGGCCTGGAGCGGGACGTGGCCTGCCTGCAACTGCAGGCTGGCCAGCATGGATCCATGGCTGCCGGAGCCATGAATTGGGAGGAAGCTACCCGGCTAACTAGTGGGGGAGTAAAGCACCTGGCCCAGGCAACATGAGTGACTGAGATGTGGCCGCGGGACAGCGCGGGTGGCGGCTGCCTGAGCACCCCGGCTGAGCAGACAGCAGCGGCAGCCCCACCGGGGCGGGAGGACAGGGTGCCCGCATGTCTCAGCCCCCACCGGCGAATGGAGGAGTGAGCCAGCGGTCGGCCACGGCCCAGCAGACGGAAGACCGGAGCCCACCACGGGAGCGCGTGGTGATACTTACCTGGGGCGCGTGCTTACCGGAAGTGGCGTGCTTACTGGAAGTGACGTTCACATGAAGTGCTGGTCGGCGGACGCGGTGATGGTGAGCTGTACGAGGGGGTTTAAGTAAGGGGACCTGGCCCCTCCCACAATAACAGGCTGCATGCAGCCTTAACTATTAGTCATTCAACTGTAACAATTTAGACAATTTTGTCAGATTAATTGCCTAAAAACTGCATTAAAATCAATTTTAATTCCAGGTTGTAATGCAACACTTAGAAGGTACTGTATTATCCATTGTAGTCAGAATTATACAAACATAAGATATTATGTATGACCTTATCCATAATAGAAAAGACTCCGCTGTCACATCCTCCACCAAAGAAATAAATGTGTTTATGTGCAGTTATATATCATTATATTCTGGTAGAAATATATATACTTATACATTCATACAAATTATATCATTTCACAGCTGTGCAGTGAACGAAAGCTCAGCCATCTCATGTAATTGCTGGCTATGCATTTACTATAGTATATGTATTATAGAAACGACACATTCCCTGCTGGAGGTTACATTGCTGCTGAAGTCATATGGAGTATTGTGGTTTCTCCATAGGTGGTTTACTCATGTCTATCTGCTTTGATGAGGATGACTTTCATTATAATTATAGTTCTTCCAAGAGGCACCAGGACTGCTTGCAGCAACACATGTTTTCAGACATTAATCTAATTCTTGAATATTTGGGTCTCACCTTTAAAACCAGTCCTGGTCAAATCCTGAAGTGAAGTGCCAACCTCATGGTAATTCCTGAAATGCCACTCACATAGTAATACTATCAGCCTCATAATATTACCCAGTATATAGGAGTCCTAACCTCCCTGTAATGCTAATGATATCAGGCTTATTGTAGCGTATTTAGTTTTAAACCCATAGCAATGTCTGTGGCTTGACTGCAGTACCCATAGTTACTAATGGACGAACATCGGCCGGGATGATTCGCGAAAGCGCATTCGCGATCAAATGTTTGCGAACTGCGCATTCGCGGCAGGCCCCATTCACTTTAATGGCAGGCGAACCTGAAAAACCTTCAGGTCATATTTGCAGCCAGCACTTACTAGAAGTACACAAATTGTCCCACAATATGGACAGTGATATACCAGAGGGGGGATCATTGGCAAAATTTCCCACAAAAAATATGTATTTTAATCAGGGGCCATTTTTATGCGTCTTAAAGGGAAACTCTCAAAAATGTGCTCTGCTGGAGCCTAGAAATTTTTTATTTCCTATCGGTTTGATGTATACAAATGTGCAGCACTCCACGTTTTTGTATCCTGCAGGGTCCATTAAAAAAATGCATATGTTAACGTAATTTTTTTTTCTACCATGGAACTGTATGGTGACCGGACGCCACTGTATGGCATCAGTCTGAGGCATCTGTTAACACATACATTTTTGGTATGCATTAAATGGATGGCACAAATGGGATGTGAACCCAGCCCTAGTGTCAGAATAAGCACCAGTACACAGCGGAGCAGCGTGGCGGAGAGGGGAGGCCGCCGTGTACTGACAGAGTGCTACCTGGTCCTGGTGGTCAGGGATGAGGACTGTGTTTCCCAACGATAATTTTCTACTGGTAAATACAGGGCACAGTATAATTAATACACTAGAATCTATATAATATAAAGCCTAAAATTAGCCCTACCCCCGAATAATAATACAATTAGGGGGTCATTTAGTATATAGAAATACATCTTAGGCGTATTTCTGACACAGATTGTGGCGCAAAGGTCCTTAGCACCGCAATCTGCATATTTTCCCACTCATGCCAGGTCTAAAATAGGATGGAGTGGACAGGGAAAGGGACACATTTATGGCCATCCAGTTATTGGATACCACCGCCATACATTGACCGGATAACACCTCTGTACAGTGACTGGATAACACCGCCATACTGTGACCGGATAAAAGGGTATAAGAGGGCACAGTACAGAGAATGACTAGGGGCACTGCACAGGGTGTGGTAAGAGGGCACAATGCAGGGTATAAGAGGGCACAGTACGGGGTGGGGGGCAAAGTCACATGACCCTGTGACATTAGAAGGTCCTTATGGTGAATGTGGTTCATACGCCACCATAATGAGAGGCAGAGGAGTAAGACAGGGGTGTGATTATGTGGCTAGTACAGGCCCCAAAAATTAGGCAATAGGCATTCACCTGACAGCAAAGAACTTTGGATTTTGTGGCTGGAGGTACATTAGGCGGTCACAGGATAAATATGTAACTGTCGGCCAGTACAGGCCCCAAGAATTTGGCAATAGGCATTCACCTGACAGCAAAGAACTTTGGATTCTGTGTCTGGAGGTACATTAGGCGGTGTGGGGATTCACTCTGGTAGGCAGGGTAAGCGGACGCCGGACAGAGGTAAAAAAAACAACAGTTTGTCAAGCAAAACCTCAGTGTTTATTCACACATAAGGCCAAAACAAAACAACACTTTTCAGTCTTGGTGTTAGTTCCTACAATGGAATGTCCACAGAACAAAATCATCTTGTTTGCAGTTTTATCTACAGCGGTCCACAGCAGGCTTTAGGGGGCCTGTTTCCTAGGGTGCGGCTCTCAGCCCTCCAGCACGGCACAAAGCCTCAGATCCCAAACACAGAGACTGACAGTGCTCCACTGTCAGAGAGGAGTAATCCACACCCAGCTGACACTGCTGGCTGGGTTTGGTATAGGCCAGTCAAGACCCGGCCTGGAACGTGGGGAGAGGCCACCCACCCAGCACTTTTGACTACTTCCAGTAAGATCCATCCCGGATCAGCTATACAGCCATACTACAATAGCAAAAGTGTCAATCAGCACTAGCTGCCGCTGACACCTTAAATTACCGGCTCTTACTTCACCGAGGCCAGGAACCTCGCTGACACATACCTTCCATCAATGACGGACCCTTGCGCCATCCTACAGCCACAGAATAAAAATTTAACTGTCGGCCAGTACAGGTCCAAAAATTAGCCAATAGGCATTCACCTGACAGCAAAGAACTTTGGATTCAGTGACTGGAGGTACATTAGGCGGTCACAGGATAAAAATGTACCTGTCAGCCAGTACAGGCCCAAAACATTAGGCAATAGGCATTCACCTGACAGCAAATAACTTTGGATTCTGTGGCTGGAGGTATATTAGGCAGTCACAGGATAAATATGTAACTGACGGCCAGTACAGGCCCCAAAAATAAGACATTCACCTGACATAAAAGGCATTTTATGCCGCTGTATATACATAAGGTAAGGATAATTCTTTGTTTTGGGTGGTGGTGGATATGTGTGGGCTGGCATAAGGAAATTCAATTACACGTGGTTATTACAGGTGTTGAGGTGTTGAGATCCATGCCTCATTCATTTATAAAAAGTGAGGTAGTCCACACTGTCGTGAGCTAGGCGAGTGCGCTTATCAATCACGACCCCCCTCCCCCCGCTGCACTGAACGTCCTTTCGGACAGGACACTCGACGAGGGGCAAGCCAAGAGTTCCATGGCAAATTTTGCCAGCTCTGGCCACAGCCTGCACACCCAGTAGTCAAGGGATGCCTCGCTTCTCAGAGCATCCACATCGGCCGTTAACCAGATGTAGTTCGACACCTGTCAGTCTAGGTGTTCCCTGAGGCTGGATCCAGAGGGCGGCTGTCGATGGGTTGGCTGAAAGAATTATCTCATATCCAAAGTGACCAACACATCTTCAAACCGCCCTCTTTTTGCAGGCGCGGTAGGATTGGTACCCACACCTGTTTAGCTGTGGGTGGAAATTCCTCTGCCAGTGCCCGCATGTCATGCCCTGCTCAGGTTATATGCGGAGGTCTGCCAGGTTAGCAGCACGTGTGTAGTTTTTTGTTTTGGTTTTGGAGTTGAGCTGTATCCGCCTCCCTTCACGTGCACTGGGTGGGGTCGTTTGTATGAGTTTATATTACGCCCCTTCCTAGTGTCCTGTGTGGGTTATAGCTTCTATCTTGCTCAGAGGAAGGAAGGAAGAAAGGATTTGCTGTTTATGCTCAATAACAAGATAAGTTGGTTTTGTTTTCTGTCTACGCTGTTAGAGAGGCGCCTGCCCCCTTCAGGTCCTGAGGAAGCAGGCTGTCTCTTTCCCCCTTTCACCATCTTAGGGATTTTAGGGAATCTTCAGCCTTAGGCACGGGGGCACGTTTATTCCCATCTTTAGGGTCTGAACATTGGCACAGAAGTCTAGGGAGAGCTGGTAGGGATTAGTCAGGAGGTGACCTTTATCCCCAGATTCTGGCCTAGACACTTGTTTTGCGGTTTTCTGTTGTATCTTGTATCCTGTCCAGCATGACACCGCAACAGCAGAATGCAGCATCTCTCGCAGCAAGGCCTAGAAATGCTGCCTTCTGACAGGCCTTTGTGATGCTGCTAACATGTCCACTATTTTGTGTTTGTACCGTGGGTCTAAGTACGCTGCCACCCAGTACAGGTCCTTGACGTTTATGCTTTTTATACGGGGGTCCCTCTTCAAACACTGGAGCATGAAGGTCCCCATTTGCACTAACTTGGAAGCGGTGGAGCTCCTGCTCATCGCTCAGGAGAATGTCATCGTTGGTCTCCCCCCCCCCCCCCCCCCCATCCACGGACAACACCAGGGATCCCCGAAAACTTTTTGCTCCTCCTCCTCCCCTCAGCCACCATCCTCCTCTGACTCCTCTTCAGACTCCTGCTGACTTGTCTCAGATGGAGTATCCCCCTCTTGGAATTCATTAAGCATTGCGACTTCCTCATCTTTCAGCTCCTGCTCCTCGACGGCTTGATCAATGACACAACGCAATTCACTCTCCAGAAAGAAGGCGTAAGGTACGATGTCACTGATGGCACCCTAGCTGCGACTGACCAGTCTGGTGATCTCATCAAATGGCCGCAAAAGTCTGCATGCGTCGTGCATGAACAGCCACTGGTGCGGTGAAAAAAAAAAACAAGCTCCCCAGAACCTGTCCTGCCGCAGAGTTCATACAGGTAGTCGTTAACGGCACGTTTCTGCTGGAGCAGCCTACCAAGCATATACAAGATGAGTTCCAGCGTGTCAGGCTGTCACAAATCAGACGTCTGACGGGAAAGTGGTGTCGCCACTGAACGTCAGCAAGGTGAGCCATGGCCGTGTAATACCTTCTAAAATGGCCACAGATTTTCCTGGCCTGCCGCAAGACATTCTGGACCCCGGGGTATTTAAAAAAAAATCACTGCACGACTAAGTTCAGGACGTGTGCCATGCACGACACATGTGTCATTTTGCCCTGTTTCGGCGCGCTCAGCAGATTTTTACTGTTGTCGCACACCACTTTACCAACTGTAAAATTGAGCAGGGTTAGCCACTGATCAGCCTGTAACCGCAGAGCTGAAAGGAGTGCAGGACCGGTGTGGCTCTTGGCTTCCAGGCACAACAGCCGCAGCACAGCATGGCAACGTCTCACCTGGCACGTAGAATAGGTTCTTGTGAGTTGGGGGTTGCCGCGGAAGAGGCGGTAGCAGTGGAAAAGGAGAAGTCAGCTGAGGAGGAGACGGAGGATGGAGTAGGAGGAGAACAATAGGCAGGCCTGCATGCAATTTGTTGCGGTAACATCAAATCCACATGGGTGCCACGGGTTACATGCATGTGTTTGCTAGACCACGTGTCTGTGGTCAGATGTATCTTGGACCGACACTGTGTGCCAGAGATACATTCACTTTCCGCTGAACGTGGCCATATACAGTAGCTCTGGGATGACCTTCTGGGAGAAATGTTTCCTTCTGGAGACCTTCCATTGCGGTGTGCCAATGGCCACAAATTCTACAAGGGCCTCCGAGTTCAACAATTTATATGGCAGTAGTTGGGGGGCTAGCAGTTCTGACAACCCAGCGGTCAGCCGTTGTGCAAGAGGATTATCCAGCATCATCCCTTTTTTTTTATGCTCGAACATTTGGGCCACGGAAGCCTGCCTTGTGCCAGATGAACGCGACGATGGCACAGTGGAAGGTAGAGGACAAATGGGAGGAGAGAGGAGAAGAAGAGGCAGGACGTGGAGCGCCGGGAGTGTGGCTTTGTGGGTTCTGACGGCATTGCTCCCACTGTGCTTGGTAATGGAAGGCCAGGTGCCTTCTTAAGGCAGTCATCCCTAGGTGAGTGTTGGGCTTACTGCGACTTATGAGTTGACAGCACAGGCTGCAGATGGCAACACACTTATCAGCAGCTGACACATTAAAAAAGCCCACACTGCGGAGCCATGTGCCGTCGTCCTGGGAGCGCCAGATGTGACCGTACATGGTTGATGGCTCGCTCCAGATACATTTGCAGTCTGCTTTTTGCCTCCTGTCACTGTGCACTGCGAGTTCTGCCTGCTTCTCCTCCCTATCTGCTGCTCCGTCTCTCCCTATGAACTCTCCTCCTCTTCCTCTCTTGTGGGCACCCATGTGACGTTCATCGACACGTCATCATCGTCACCTCATCATCGTCACCTTCACCACCACTGACATTACAGATCTCGCAGTAGGCAGTAACAGTGGGGACCACTCTCCTTGGGCTTATCTGGGTACTGTCGCCAGACCGCTGGGTGGCGGCCGTTGCTACCTCCTCTTCCTCATCCGATGCCAAGAATGGCTGTGCATTGGTAAGTTCTGGGAATGGATGGGAAAATAATTCCTCTGACTCGAGTGGAGGGGCTATGGCGGTGGTGTCTTTGGGAGTGCACACAGCAGAGAGTGAGGACGGTGCAGATACAGAGGATGAGGAGGGTGCAGAAGTGGAAGGCTAAGTGTGCCACTCAACCAACTCTGGTGCGCCCTTTGAAGTTATAGCACGCCTTCTCCAACTTCCCACTTAGGCTCCGGCCTGGTGCACCTGCCCAACCCCTACCATCCCTGCGGAACGATCTGCCTCTTCCTCTGCCTGTAATTTTCTAAATGACTCTCTGCCTAAGTCTGTAGAGAAGAGCAGTATTTGTGAAAGAAGGTATATTGCAGGCCTCAATCAGTATTTGGTGGAAAAAGGTATATAGCAATAGCAACCCTCAATCAGTATTTCCATATCATCACCACGACGGCCATACAAGGAGATTGACCCCTGACCTCTGTAGGGGCAGGAAGCAGAGAAGGTTTAAATGCTCCCCTCCCACCACCAAACACCAGTGTTTCCTGTCCCTACAGAGGACAGGGGTAGAGAAAGGTCTCCGCAGGCAGCCGCCGTGGAGATGAAGGTCCAGGAGTGGGGAGTCGCGTACCTGCTTCTGCGGGCCCCCCTCCTGTCAGCCTGCGGTCCCGTACCAACGCCGGACAGGGGGGGGAAGGGAGAGACTCGCCTCCGGTTTTATCTGGGGCCTGCTCCCGGTGCACGGAACGCCCGCTGGTTCATTGAAACCATGCCGGCTTGTGCGCCCAAGCGCCGGGCGGCGCTATATAAATTCGTCACTTCCGGGTTGCCGGACGTTCCGGAAGTGACGCGGACGGAGGGGGCCGGTCTCAGAAGGCGGGAGAATTCAAAAAGTTTCTCCTACCACAGCGTCCTGCGGTGAGTACATTCCCCATTTTGGGCTGTGTTTCAGGATGTCTGCATCGGACCATACAGAGGCCTCGGCTCTACCGTCTGTAAGTTCCCCATAGGGGAGAGTTTTTTCTTCCTCTTACCTGGGCTTATTATTAATGAGGATTTTCTTGGCTTTTCCAGACTGCAAAAGATCCTCTGAGAAAACCCAAGAAGTCATTGAAGTGTGTTTCTTGCCTCAAACGACTTCCTGATGACTATCCTAAGAAACTATGCAGGGACTGCATTGCTAAAGTTGTCCGGGAGGAACAATCGTCCCTCATGGACGAGATTAAGTCCATGATGCAGGAGGAGATTAAGTCTTCTTTTGCGACTTTTTCCTCGCTTCAAAAAGAGAAACCTGTGGAGCGGCCCTGTCCTGCGGTCTCAGAGCCCCCCGCTAAACGCCACAAATCGGACGATGACGCCTCATCCGACTCTGAGGTTTATGGGGGTTCAGCTTCCTCCTCTAAACATATGGAGGATGAGGACAAGCTCTCTGAGTGGGATTTTTCTGAGAGCAGAAGGAAATTCTATTTCTCCTCTGAGGATATGCCCGAGCTCTTAAAAGCCGTCAGAGCTACCATGGGAGTAGAAGTGGCTTCTACGCCATCAGTACAGGACGAAATGTTTGGAGGTCTCAGGGTAAAAAAATCCAGAGTCTTCCCCATCAACGAAAACATCAAAGGGATGATTTTGGAGGAATGGGCAGATCCGGAGAAGCGGCTAGGTGTCGCCAGATCTTTCCAAAACCGGCTTCTCTTTGATCAGGAAGAAGCTAAGACATTTAATACCATCCCTAAGATTGACGCCCAGGTAGCTAGGGTCAATAAGAAAACCAGCCTACCATTTGAGGATGCTTCTCAGCTCAGAGACCCTCTGGATAGAAAGGCCGACGGCCTGCTGAGAAGATCCTGGGAAGCGGCTATGCTCACGCTTAAATCGAACATAGCAGCCACATCTGTCGCTAGATCTACAGTCATGTGAAAAAATTAGGACACCCTTTGAAAGCATGTGGTTTTTTGTAACATTTTTAATAAAAGGTTATTTCATCTCCGTTTCAACAATACAGAGAGATTAAAGTAATCCGACTAAACAAAGAAAACTGAAGAAAAGTCTTTTCAAGATCTTCTGTAAATGTCATTCTACAAAAATGCCTATTCTAACTGAGGAAAAAGATAGGACACCCTTGCCCCTAATAGCGAGTGTTACCTCCTTTGGCTGAAATAACTGCAGTGAGACGGTTCTTGTAGCCATCTACCAGTCTTCGACATCGGTCTGAGGAAATTTTACCCCACTCCTCAATGCAGAACTTTTTCAGCTGTGAGATGTTTGAGGGGTTTCTTGCACGTACAGCCCTTTTCAAGTCACCCCACAGCATCTCAATGGGATTCAAATCTGGACTTTGACTTGGCCATTCCAGGACTCTCCATTTCTTCTTTTTCAGCCAATCTTTGGTTGATTTACTAGTATGTTTTGGGTCATTGTCATGTTGCATGGTCCAGTTCCGCTTCAGCTTTAATTTTCTAACTGATGGTCTCACATGTTCTTCAAGCACCTTCTGATACACAGTAGAATTCATCGTGGATTCTATGATGGTGAGCTGACCAGGTCCTGCTGCAGCAAAGCAGCCCCAAACCATGACACTTCCACCTCCATGCTTCACAGTTGGTATGAGGTTCTTTTCTTGGAATGCTGTGTTTGGTTTACGCCAAACATGTCCTCTGCTGTTGTGTCCAAATAATTCAATTTTGGACTCATCTGTCCAAAGAACATTATTCCAGAAGTCCTGGTCTTTGTCAACTTTATCTCTGGCAAATGTCAGTCTGGCCTCGATGTTTCTCTTGGAAAGCAAAGGTTTCCTCCTTGCACACCTCCCATGCAAGTTAAACTTGTACAGTCTCTTTCTGATTGTAGAGGCATGTACTTCTACATCAACAGTAGCCAGAGCCTGCTGTAGTTCTCGAGATGACACTTTAGGGTTTTTGGAGACCTCTTTTAGCATCTTGCGGTCTGCTCTTGGGGTGAACTTGCTGGGGCGACCAGTCCTGGGCATGTTGGCAGTTGTTTTGAAAGCCCTCCACTTGTAGACTATCTTCCGGACAGTGGAATGGCTGATTTCAAAATCTTTTGAGATCTTTTTAAATCCCTTCCCAGACTCATAGGCTGCTACAATCTTTTTTCTGAAGTCCTCTGACAGCTCTTTTGCTCTCACCATGGTGCTCACTCTCACTTCAACAGTCAGGAGCACACCAAACTAAATGTCTGAGGTTTAAATAGGGCAAGCCTCATTCAACATGCAGAGTAACGATCTACTAATTATGTGCACCTGGTGTGATATACCTGTGTGAGATCTGAGCCAATTTAAGAGGGAATACATGTGAGGGTGTCCTATCTTTTTCCTCAGTTAGAATAGGCATTTTTGTAGAATGACATTTACAGAAGATCTTGAAAAGACTTTTCTTCAGTTTTCTTTGTTTAGTTGGATTACTTTAATTTCTCTGTATTGTTGAAACGGAGATGAAATAACCTTTTATTAAAAATGTTACAAAAAACCACATGCTTTCAAAGGGTGTCCTAATTTTTTCACATGACTGTATGTTCATCTGGCTCTCTGAGTTAGAGAATAGGGCCTCCAGTGATCCCTCAACAGATGAGTTTGAGCGCCATTCCCCTGTTAAAATCCGCGACAGCTTTTTTGGCAGACGCCTCCGCGGAGTCAGTACGGTTTTCAGCAAAGGATGCGGGTCTGTCAAATGCAGCTCGCCGGGCCTTGTGGGTGAAGTGCTGGTCGGGGGACAAGGTATCAAAGTCCAGACTATGTGGTATCCCTTTTTTCTGGAGAATATATCTTCGGACCTGAACTAGAGAAAATCCTAGAAAGGGCCTCCGATAAAAAGGGTTTTCCGGAGGAAAAGGTCTATAAAAGGAAGTATCCCTTTCGTGCCCCTTCCAACCAGGGTAGTCAATACACCGGTAAAGGCAAGTCGGGCCGTTTCAGTTACCCCAAGGGGGGGGAGAGGTGGGGCTCCCACTTCTGCCCCCCAAAAAGGAAATGGAAACCAATGACATCGGGGTGGGGGGGGAGATTGAGTATGTTTTTTTCCCCGCTGGGAGGAAATATCCTCAAACTCCTGGGCTCTGAGGATTGTAAGGTCGGGTTACCGAATGCAATTCTCGGATCCTCCCCCAAAGAGGTTTCTAGTCACCAAGGTGGCAACCCCAGACTCCAATCATCCCATGTACGCGGGCATCCGGGAATTACTCTCAAAAGGGGTAGTGACGGAAGTACCTCAATCCGAAAGGGGAGGGGGTTTCTACTCAAACCTTTTCCTAGTGAAGAAAAAGGAGGGTTCCTACCGCACCATAATAAACTTAAAACGCCTGAACAGATACATCACCTACCAGAAATTCAGGATGGAGACCCTAAGATCTATAGTCCCTTTGCTCCAGAGCAACTCAGTAATGTGCTCGGTCGACCTGACCGACGCCTACTATCATGTACCAATACATCCCAGCTCTCAGCGGTTCTTAAGGTTCGCGGTCAGAGACCACCAGGGCAAGATCCTTCATTACCAATTTACCTCTCTCCCCTTCGGCATATCCTCGGCCCCTCGAGTTTTTACAAAGCTAATGATCGAGGTAGTGGCTTATCTAAGAAAGGAAGGTCTGACGGTTTTTCCGTACTTGGACGACTTCCTGATTTCAAACAGCTCCGCTCATCTCTTGCTGAAAGACCTAAGCTTCTTCCGTCAGACTCTAGAGGGTCTGGGTTGGCTGATCAACATAAAAAAATCTCAGTTAGATCCGACAACAAAGATCCAGTTCCTGGGGGTTATTCTGGATTCCCAGAAACAGATAACCTGCTTACCTCAGAGCAAGGTACAGGACATCCAAAGGAAGATCTCCATCTTCAACTCAAGGAATCTTTATTCCATCAGAGACTCAATGAGTCTACTGGGGGTCCTCACATCCTGCATTCCATCGGTTCAGTGGTATCAGATCCACTTTCGAACCCTACAGATGTGGATCCTCAGGGTTTGGGACAGAAGAGAATCTTCCTTAGACCAAAAGGTGATCATCCCTCAAAGAGTAAAGACCTCCCTTCTTTGGTGGAAGGACAAGCTAAAAATTTCCAAGGGGGTGCAGTGGTCAAGGAATCCCTATGCCCAGATCACCACAGACGCAAGCCAGTACGGTTGGGGAGCAAAGGTCGGAGAAGCTTATTACCAGGGAGTCTGGTCCAAATCTTTCAGCCTTCAGTCTTCAAATCTCAGAGAATTGATGGCAGTCTGGAAAACTCTAGAGCAGGCAAAGATTCATCTTCAGGGCCATCACGTAAAGGTCCTGTCAGACAATACGACAGTGATAAGATATTTAAACCACCAGGGGGGCACAGGTTCGGCAGCCTACTGGATTTGTCAACAAAAATATTCGCCTGGGCCGAAGCAAACGTCCAGTCAGTATCTGCAATCCACCTGAAGGGGTCTCTGAATGTGGAGGCAGACTACCTAAGCCGGGCGAGAATAGATCACTCGGAATGGTCCTTAAACGAGGACGTCTTCCGGACGATAGTGGACAAGTGGGGGAGTCCTACAATAGATCTTTTTGCCACTCGCGTAAACTCAAAGTTACCAGTTTTTTGTTCCCTACACCCCAGAGACAGCCCGAGGTTTCTGGACGCCTTCTCTTTCAGATGGAACCGAGGTCTCCTTTATGCTTTTCCTCCTCTTCCCTTAATACCAAGGGTGGTACAGAAGATCGTACAAGACAGTACTTCAATCATACTGGTGACACCCTACTGGCCAAAGAGGGGCTGGTTCCCAATCCTGTGGAACCTTGCCAGCGAAGATCCTTGGATCCTGCCAAAGAGACGAGACATACTGCACCAAGGTCCGATCCTACACCCGGACCCGGACTTCCTCAACCTAGCAGCATGGATCCTGAGACCCAGATCCTAAAGAGTCAGGGTCTATCAGACGCAGTAATCTCAACCCTGAAGGCTTCCAAGAAAAAGGTGACCTTTTCAATTTATCTAAAAATCTGGAAGTGTTTCTGCTCATGGGCAGGTTCGCCGTCACCAAATACCTCAGCCCCAAACATCCAAATGATTCTGGATTTTTTACAAAGGGGTTTCGACATGGGATTAAGACCGTCCACACTCAAGGTACAGATATTGGCTCTTAGTTGCTTTTACGACACCGATCTGGCAGGCCATAGGTGGATAAAACGCTTCATGAAGGCAACAACGAGGCTACGTCCGACCCTAAGACCTCATGTACCCTCCTGGGATCTGGACATCGTCCTGAGGGGGCTATCTCATCCTCCGTTTGAGCCCCTGAGTGACTGCTCCTTGAAGCACAAATCCTACAAGACTGCATTCCTGGTTGCCATTAGTGTTGAGCACGAATATTCGAAAAGCGAATTTTTTTCGCGAATATCGCAACTTTGCGATTTCGCGAATATTTCGAATATAGTGCTATATATTCGTAAAAACGAATATTCTTTTTTTTTTTTTTTTTTTTCACAAAATTACAGTACACATATAATTGATTGTTTCCCAAAGGTCCAAAAGCTCAGATCTTACTCACATTGCCTAGAAAGTGATTGAGGCGCGAATCTTCGTAAGGCGATTTTATTAGCGCACATGCGAATATCGGCACTTGTCCCAGAACAGAGGCAAAGGGCTTTGCATTCATACATTAGTGAATTGAGTTGCGAATCTTCGTAAGGCGATTTTATTAGCGCACATGCGAATATCTACACTTGTCCCAGAACAGAGGCAAAGGGCTTTGCATTCATACAGTATGAATGCAAAGCCCTTTGCCTCTGTTCTGGGACAAGTGCCGATATTCGCCTGGGCGCTAATAAAATCGCCTTACAAAGATTCGCGCCTCAATCACTTTCTAGGCAATGTGAGTAAGATCTGAGCTTTTGGACTTTTGTGAATCAATCGAGATACAGTGGGGGGTGATGACAGTAGTTGACAGAGTACAGATCAATGTAATCTGTAAGGTGGAAACTAAAATAAAAAATACGAATATTCGTAAATCGAATTTTACGAAGTTCGAAGTATTCGCGAATATGGTGCTATACTATATGAATGCACAGGCCTTTGCCTCTCTGTTCTGGGGACAAGTGTAGATATTCGCATGTGCGCTAATAAAATCGCCTTACGAAGATTCGCAACTCAATTCAATCACTAATGTATGAATGCAAAGCCCTTTGCCTCTGTTCTGGGACAAGTGCCGATATTCGCCTGTGCGCTAATAAAATCGCCTTACAAAGATTCGCGCCTCAATCACTTTCTAGGCAATGTGAGTAAGATCTGAGCTTTTGGACTTTTGGGAATCAATCGAGAAACAGTGGGGGGTGATGACAGTAGTTGACAGAGTACAAATCAATGTAATCTGTAAGGTGGAAACTAAAATAAAAAATACGAATATTCGTAAATCGAATTTTACGAAGTTCGAAATATTCGCGAATATGGTGCTATACTATATGAATGCACAGGCCTTTGCCTCTCTGTTCTGGGGACGTGTAGATATTCGCATGTGCGCTAATAAAATCGCCTTACGAAGATTCGCAACTCAATTCAATCACTAATGTATGATTCATAGCGCACATGCGAATATCTACACTTGTCCCCAGAACAGAGAGGCAAAGGCCTGTGCATGTGCATTCATATAGTATAGCACCATATTCGCGAATACTTCGAACTTCGTAAAATTCGATTTACGAATATTCGTATTTTTTAGTTTAGTTTCCACCTTACAGATTACATTGATTTGTACTCTGTCAACTACTGTCATCACCCCCCACTGTATCTCGATTGATTCCCAAAAGTCCAAAAGCTCAGATCTTACTCACATTGCCTAGAAAGTGATTGAGGTGTGAATCTTCGTAAGGCGATTATATTAGCGCACAGGCGAATATCGGCACTTGTCCCAGAACAGAGGCAAAGGGCTTTGCATTCTTACATTAGTGATTGAATTGAGTTGCGAATCTTCGTAAGGCGATTTCATTAGCGCACATGCGAATTTTGCATCTCATAATATGTATTATGCGATGCGAAAATTCAAATTATCGCATATGCGAAATAATAACGAATTCGAATATTCGTGAATATTTTACGAATATTCTTTCGAATATTCGCAAAATTTCGCGAATTCGAATATGGGACATGCCGCTCAACACTAGTTGCCATCACCTCAGCCAGAAGGATAGGTGAATTACAGGCTCTTTCAATTAGAGAGCCTTACTTACAGGTCCTGGATGACAGGATAGTCCTAAGACTAGACCCATGTTTTCTACCAAAGGTAGTCTCGAAATTTCATAAGGACCAGGAGATCACCCTTCCTTCTTTATTTGACAACCCAGCTAATGATCAGGAAGCTACCCTTCATTCACTTGACGTCAGACGGGCAGTACTGGATTATTTAGAGACCACTAAAGACTTCAGGAAGTCAGATTGCCTCTTTATCCAGTTTGGAGGAAGAAACAAGGGTCAGAAAGTTTCCAAGTCCTCCATTGCCAGATGGATCAAAGCTACCATCACTTCCTGTTATTCCTTACAGAATCTTTCGGGCCCAGGCAATATCAAAGCCCACTCTACCAGGGCAATGTCTTCTTCTCAGGCAGAAAGAGCGGGTGTCTCCCTAGAGGAGATCTGTAAGGCTGCCACGTGGTCCAGTATACATACCTTTGCCAAACATTATAGGTTGGACCTCTTTAAAAAGACTGATATGGCATTCGGACAAAAAGTCCTTCAGTCTGTGTCCCACCCATAATTCCATATTTGATATACCTCCTTGTATGGCCGTCGTGGTGATGATATGGAAAGCCGGAATTAGTACTTACCGGTAATTCATTTTCCATGAGATCACCACGACGGCCCGTATTTACCTCCCTATTGTTTATCCGGGGGTTGATATGATGTAATATCTTCTCCTGTTTGTTTATTCTTTCACGTGTGTATCCACCACCCTTTACTCTGATATTTTGGAAGCACTGGTGTTTGGTGGTGGGAGGGGAGCATTTAAACCTTCTGCTTCCTGCCCCTACAGAGGTCAGGGGTCAATCTCCTTGTATGGCCGTCGTGGTGATCTCATGGAAAATGAATTACCGGTAAGTACTAATTCCGGCTTTTGTGGAAGAAGGTATTTGGCACCCCTCAATCAGTATTTGGCGGAAACCGGTATATACCACCCCTCAATCAATATTTGGTGGAAACAGGTATATGGCACTTCTCAATCAGTATTTTGTGGAAGCAGGTGTATCGCAGCCCTCAATCAGTATTTAGTGGAAGAAGGTATATGGCACCCCTCAATCATCATCTTTTCACATACAGGTCATATCAAGTGGCACGCATAGAGAAGTAAGGGCCCCCATAGCAAGGATCAAACCTGGCCTCCCACACAGGACAGAAGGGTGTCACGGTCATATAGTTTTTTTACCGTGACACGGTTGCCATGCAGACCGGTTGCCCGTGGCAACGTGTTGTTGTCGGTTTGCACATGCATTTCCCCTTTAAGGTGTGTCTCCCTGCGGTTTGGTGAGCGAGGGGTTATTCCTATAACTAGTGGGGATTTAGGTGTGTCCTGGGTGTGGCCACTACTTGAGTTTATCTGTGGCTCCCTGGCTGGGGGCAGTGGTACACCAGCCTTGTTTGGTGATGGAGCTATGCTCCTTTCCTGGGTGATTCTGTAACACCCCAGAGTTGTTACTACACACCTCTATCCCACTACTGTCTTCTAAGAGCCTTTACATGTCATCTGATATAATTTATATTATGTCTTCACAAATGTGCATCTAAAACCATGTTAAACATAATTATTCCTTGTAATTTTCCAGGTTTACCAGCAGGTGGCTGCATTGGTCAGGTACAAGACCTAGTTTGGTATATCTAGGCTGGAATGGATTATTCCAGCTTAGCTCCCCCTGTGGAGGTATGGACTGTTCCCACATCCTGCAGCATGGGTGGAGAAGGAAGTTAGAGTCAGTGTAGCCTCCTCCTGCTAGAGGAAGGCTGTGTGATAGCGTTCAGGTGAACCCCTGCATAGGGAAGACAGCAAGGACCTTGTCTCGGCTGAGACCTGATCAAATTCCCAGTGTGAGACCTGCAGCCTAAGCTGGATGAAAAGAAGCATAAAACTACAGACAACCTCCAGATTTCCAGGAAGAAAGCATCCCGTGAGAAATCATCTGTGAGTTAAGTCCAGAGACCTAGGAGAAGCCATTCCTCCTAAGCTAGTCTGTCCCCACAAAGCAGAAGTTACAGTGCAGAAGATTAGTTCCTGCTACAAGTACAGAGCTACCAAGCAGACAAATTATCCTGCAAGCTCCAGATTTAAGTGCAGAAGTGTTTATTCCTGCCAATGATTGCTAAAACCTGCTGGGACCAGAGACCAAAGCTGTATACTGCTTGGATACAAGTTATCTTCAATAAAGAGACATTTGAACTTCATCTAAAGGTCTGGACATCATTTCTGCTGCAAAATTCCTCTATTATTCCTACTATCACTACACAAATTTATTGCAAGTGAGCCAGGAGCCAGGAGTCCAGCCGTACCCAGGTAGGAGACACCGTTGAAACAATTATCACCACCCTACAGAGACATTATAGGCCATTACACCACTCTGGCATTCCTAATCTGGGACGTGCATTAGAACACCTTGGAAGGGCCCTGGGGTAGTACCCTGCGCACGCTGCAATTGGCGTCATGACAAATACAGAACATTAACAATCCGTACTTGCCCACTGCATAAGTGGCGTCAGCGTTACCCCATATCCTGCTCATTGCAATTCTGCCCAGTCCTTGAGAGCCACCTTGTTGGACATAAATTGTCTTCTTTTAGTATGCTCCTTATACCCTACCTCACTTGTATATTAGGTTTGGGTTTATATTCAGGGTGTGTTCTACATCTTGATTGTTGTTTCATGTATGGGCTGTTGTTGGTGCTTGTCCCTGCATGTATGTAAGACGTTTTCCCTGTGTGGTGTCCTCCGGAAGGGGGTTGGTTTCCTGGAGGGGTGAATCACTAGCCTGTATGCAGCGCTGCCTGGGGCTGCCATACACCTTGCGGCATGGGGGTCCTGGAGGAGTCTTGTGTGCTGGATACCTGTATTAGTTGCTGGTACAACGTCCTGTTTGGTGTTAGGGCTCCTGCACGTATGCATGGGTTCCAGTCATGGAGTCTTCGGCAGGTAAGTATGTTGTTTTGTGTTCTTACCTGCCGATCCTCTTGCTGTGTATGGTCTCTCCTTTCCCTGCTACTAGGCCTTTTAAGAGTCCTGTTCTTCTGTGTCCTGGAAGAACAGGGCACCCCTCTTCAGCTCCCTTGTGAGGGATTCTCAGGGCGATTCAGGGCCTCAGGTATCCAGGGTATGAGGCATCCTACCATCCAGGTCTGCTCATACGGGGAGGAGTTAGGAAGAGGATTAGGGACGCTATAGGAGGTGACCTGCTTCCCTTTTCCTGGCTTCTTGGCCTAGCAGCTATCCTTTATTGCTTTACATTGTACGATTGGGGGTTTCCCGCCCTCCCCACCGTGACAAAGGGTTTCCGCCTAAACACCTTTCAATGGACCCTTGGACTATTTTCTCCACTGCCTTATTTGCTAAAAGTTGTTCCTTTAGAGCATGGATGTCAAACTCATGGCCCTCCAGATGTTGCAAAACTACAACTCCATCATTCCCTGATAGCTGTAGTATGCCCAGGCATGATGGGAGTTGTAGTTTTGCAACAGCTGGAGGGCCACGAGTTTGACATCCCTGATCAAGTTTTCACCCCTAATAGAAGAGGGGATGATCCCAACTGGGCCCCATAGCAGTCACATGGTCTGCTGCTATAGTAGTTACGCCCCTGGTCATATAAATAAACTTTAAGGTTATTTGTAAGAGGGGCTACCTGAACAACAAGTATTTGAGCTGAACAGATAGTTTCATTCAACAGTGGCATGATCCTTAAACTGGGGTCAGGAACCTCAACCTTCATTAGTCCCACCAATTAGGCTGCATATTATTATGATACCAGATAAATGCTTGAGCTGTGGTATGCAGGAGGAGGAGTAATACTCTGATAGTTGTCCCCTTTTCCCTGAAAAGTCCAGTTACTCTGCTAAGCTGCCGACTGGTTTGCATCATGTCAATTCACACCAGCCTGCTGCTCTGCACAACTCGCCATAATTTATAAAACACAACTTAAATGCACAATTAAACCGTATTAATACTTTTTTACTAATACGTTTGCCCTTAAAAAGGAAAGAAAGTGCAATTCAAATGCAAAACAGATTAACTTGCCAACTCAATGAAAGTCAGTATCCATATTTTGTCAGGAGTGTCCCTGTCCTCGGCAGATCTGTATTGTCAGTAGGCTTTCTAAAATGACGGTAGAAATTATACCATAGTTGAGCACAGTAACAAAACAATGTAATGCTATAAAAATTACTGAAAGACTTGTTTAAAAGTTGAACAGAAACCGATCTCTCTGTACAGAACAAGCTATTATAACAGAAATGTTCTATGATCTGCACTAGAAAAACAGATTTTTTTTTTATACCCAAAATGTTGCTGCAACTGAGGCATAAAATAAGATTTTTAAAATGCCATTTCTTCATTGCAAAAACCTCAGAGAAAATGTTACTTTTGCCATTATTTGCCTTCTCCAAGTTCCACAGAGAAAATCGTTCCAACAAATTATCCGCTTAATGTATTGTGCATGGTTCAGTGGCTGGTTTAATAAAACAGCATATTAAAATAAACAGCAACAAATATCGACAAATCTCATTTCAACCATCTTTGAGAATTGAAAAGTAGCTAGAATATGTACTGTATTTTGTCCTGGAAAATTGCCTCCATGTAACAGTTTTTGCCATTTACTTTAGTTCACCTTCTCAAATGCTACCATCTTCCTGTTCAATTATGTCCAAGCAGGGCAAGATCATAAGGAGGGAAAACACGGCTCTCGCCGTGAATTCTTAGAGCTAGATGTTAAAATAAAAAATATTTAGGAGAATTAGTTATCTGACGGGAGCAAAGGAACCTTTCGTAATTTTCCTGTGTTTGGTATGGGACCAAGGATGTTATACCTGTACACTGCCTGTCCAAAAAAAAAAGTAGCCACCTTGATTTAACTAGGCAAATAGGTGTGAGCCTCCTATTGGATAATTACTGCATGGGTAATTATCTTTCAGCTGGCAACAAGTTATTTAACCCCAACTGGTGCAATGAGTTGCATCTCATTTCTTAAGCAACCATGTCGAAAGACACATCTTGAGGTCGTGGAAAAGATGTTAGTCTGTTTGAGAAAGGTCAAATTACTGGCATGCATCAAGCAGAGAAAACATCTAAGGAGATAGCAGAAACTACTAAAATTGGGTTAAGAATTGTCCAACGCATTATTAAAAACTGTAAGGATAGTTTGGACTCATCGTATTCGAGGAAGAAATGTGGTGGGAAAAAAATCCGGAATGATCGTGATTGGCGATCACTTAAACATTTGGTCAAATCAAAGAAAAACAACATTAGAACTCAGGGATCTTTAATAGTGAAAGTAAGAGCATTTCCACACGCACAATGCGAAGGGAACTCAAGGGATTGGGACTCAACAGCTGTGTAGCCATAAGAAAACCACTAATCAGTGAGGCAAACCAGAAAAAAAGGCTTCAATTCTTCCATCAATGGATTTTTTTCTTCCCTGATGGCACAGGCATATTCCAAGATGACAATGCCAGGATTCATCGGGTTCAAATTGTGAAAGAGGGATTCAGGGAACATGAGATCATTTTCACACATGGATTGGCCACCACAATGTCCAGACCTTAACCACATTGAGAGTCTTTGGGATGTGCTGGAGAAGGCTTTGCGCAGCAGTCAGACTATACCATCATCAATGTAAGATCTTGGTGAAAAATTAAGGCAACACTGGATGGAAATAAATCGTGTGACATTGCAGAAGCTTATCAAAACAATGCCACAGCAAAGCTAAAGGCGGTCCAACAAAATATTTTGGGTGGCAACTTTTTTTTGGACGGGCAGTGTAATTACACCTTTGGCAGTCACTTGTTATATGGATAGTGTACACATATTCCAGTACGCAGTATGCCTATTCACCACTAGACCCCCACTTATGAGAAAAGTTACGTTTCTGATGGACTTTCCAACTGACAGGTGGTGGAGACACATTTATGGAGCTGTTTTTTCTTAATTGCCTCCACCCTCCAGCACATGCACCCTAGTTTTCAATAGCCAGTGGCTGGCAACCTTGAGGTATCTCTGTCCCTCCATGAGTCCTGTGGCCTGCTTTCCAGCTTAGCAATTTACTGTCAAACAGTAGGGTGCGCACTCGCTCTCTCCGTCATCCCAGCCTTCACCAGCCAATGGCTGCTAATTTTGGGGTATTTCATGCATTTTACCATGTGGGAAGGTGCCTGAACAATAGGTTCCTAGTTCTTTAGTGTATTGCTAAGATATGCTGTTGTCAGCTTGTGTACCAACCTCTGTCTGTCCCTGACTATGGTTTTAGCTCAGTGCTGTGCACTATTCCAGAAGGTGGTTGCCTGTGGCTCTCTGCAGCAAAGTCCAGATCCAAAAATAGGAGTTAAAGGGTGAAAACCATGGGACCACCAGGATAAAGCCCTGAGAAGTGGACCCAAATCAAATCTATTTAGTTGGCACAGTGGTTCCACACCCACTGCATAACAAGGAGTTATTCCTGTGGCTGACAATGTACAGTGTATATATATATATATATATATATATATATATATATATATATATAAATATAAATTTTTTTTATTTATTTTTTTATTTATGTAATTTTACAATCTTAAAAATCCTTTGAAATACAAAAATGGCAAAGGAATATATTGCAATTTGTATGTATGAGAACACATTCCTACTGCCAACAAAGAACATTCTGCTGCCAGAGGTGTATACATTTTTTTGGGGTTGCCCCAGTCTTAACATTCCTGGGAACATATTCATGCAACAAACAAAGAACCGGCTCCAGTCTGTTCTGACTGAGTTTGGCCCAGCAATTTGTAGGTCTTATACTACACAATTACAATTTACCTGCTGTTGTCTGTCCTGATGAGTGTGGTGGAGCGATGTGTAGGCCTTATACTGCACCATTACCATTTACCTACTGATGTTTGTCCGGATGAGTTTCGGCGAGCTTTGTGTAGGCCTTATACTACACCTTTTACCATGTACCTGCTGCTGCTACTGTCTGTCCTGATCCTGCTGAGTTTTGTGTAGGCCGTTTACTCCACCATTACCTTTACCTGCTTCTGCTGTCTGTCCTGATCCAGATGAGTTTGCCCCAGGACTAAAGGGGCCTTTCTTCAACCTTATAGGTTAAAATGAATCAAAAACATAATACCTAAAAACAAAAGCACATGTTAGAACTTAAAGAAATATTTATTAACAATGTTGATGAACAAATACGCCTTTAAGGCAACTTTTTTTGTTGTTTATGGAGGTCCAGCAACTCATGGATCCTCTTACGGTGCAGCTCCTCCAGCTGATGTACCTTCTTATCCAGATGCTGCTGCTGCTGATGTAACCTCCTTTGCTGCTCCTGTATTATCTTTTGCTGGGTGCTGATCTCCAGCATTGCCCTTTGGTTGGCCTGCTGCAGCTGCATACATATTTATTTATTTAGGATTAAAAAATATATAAAAATTACTTTCAATTAAGATTAAGAGGCAATTAGTGCATTGTGTGTAGTATTTGTTAAAGCACTGAAGATTTACATTACAATTCATTAGTTAATGATATTTATGATTATGTAGTTTGTTAGTAATAGTTCAGTATAGTATAATGCTATTTAGTTAGTGAGTTAGTGCTAGTTCAGTACAGTATAATTGTATTTAGTTGGTTAGTTTGTGATAGTTATGTAGAGTATAATGTTATTTAGCAAATCAAGAGAGTGTAGGTTACCTTTAAAACTTAACTTTTAATGATAATACCTAATATAATAGGCCCATAAGTAAATAATACAATTAAAAAGCATTCATGCATCGGTGTGCATGCCACACAAAATGGTGAAAGTATAGGCAGATATAGGATAACAATTGCTGAGAAGGCGAGTTAGAAGAATGGGGGTATAAATCAAGAGGGAGACAGGTACTGGGTCTCTTCCCCTATAACTCCCTATGTTCTAACTCTCATTCAAGCCCTCTCTGTATGTCCCTGGGTGTCCCTTAAACAATAGCGGCAATGACTGCCCAGCTTCGTCAGGGAATTGCATACACCATGGGTACACACATAAATAATACCAAGCGCACTCGTCCCGGTGCATTTCGTAGGGCAAATCATAGGCCAGATCATCAGGGACCGGCAAATCTATAAGTGGTCACAATAGCCAAACAGTTAGGTCGCTTAACAGTTCAACAAAACAACCAAACAGAACATGGCAACATTAGACTGCTATAAGCAGGTACTTAGCCCTCCATGTATGGATGTCCATGGCCCAGATATAATCCTTGCCTGGGTATGGCAATGGCGACGATAGGAGTTATTTAAAGCCAGCGCGGGTTCAATGAGGGTTTGCCCCCCTTATCACATGATCCATCACGCGGGCTGTGACGTAATTAGTCACATGATCTCCATGTCACTGGAGCCGCATGGTCACATGCTCCGTCACGCGGACTGTGACGTAATTAATCACATATTGTCCGTGTCAGTGGAGCATCGCACACAGTAACAGTCTGCGTGATCCATGCCAACCATGTGATCATTCCGACCACATAATCGGCAGCAGCTTGTGCGGGGGGTGTATGCGCTGCCCGCAGGTGCCTACCACATCACGCTGGTGGGGAGAACAATCGGGCGGTGCAGAGGGGCGGAACTGTGGGGCCGGGGGAGAAAGAGATGGGCTACTCAAAACTCCCTCGGTCACACACTGATAGTTAGATCTGAGTATTATAACACGTAAGTTCTAAGTTGTCAGAAAAAAACGCTATTAGGGTTTTAAGGCAGCAGGTTGACATAGCAAAAATCTGATGAGAAAATATATACTGCAACTCTTCTGGATAACTAGTTAGCCAGGTCACCGTACACAGAGACAAACAACCAGATCAAAAAGACATATATTATCATTGGTTGAAGTACAAGGCATTTTTTATTTATAAAAAAAAAATAAAAAATTGCTACACACACTTATTGTGTCCTAGAATAAAACGCCATTGGGGGAATTTTTGTACCATCAGAAGTCCCGGCAGTGGTCCATAGCCTGTGAAAGTATGAACTTCACACCGCTAGGACCATCGCTGGAATGACTTTTTTTCTTCAATGTAGCAACTAAATGATAGTTGCTCATTTAGGCCCATGGGTTGGACCGTCTTTAATTTGAAAATCCACCAAGCCTCCCTCTGCAGGATTTTCCTGTCCCAATCACCCCCTCTTCTAAGAGGGGAGACCTGTTCAATGACCATGAAAGAGATTCCAGAAAAATCGCCATTGTGGCTAAAGCAAATCTGACATGTCACTTTATGTGGTAGTAACTTTAAATGCCTTTACTTATCCATGCCATTATGAGATTGTTTTCTCTTCACATATTGTATTTCATGACAGTGGAAAAATTCAGTCACAAAATTTCAATTATATTTTTTAAAAATACAAAATTGACAAAAAAATGGATCACTTGGTATTACGCTTTTTGTGATGTAAGGAGTCAAAAAAATTGCTTTTTTGACACAGTTCTTATTTTGTTCTTATCACAGTTCTTATCACCTGAGGGGTTAGGTCATGTGATATTTTTATACTGCTGGTTATTACAGACGTGGTGATACCTAATATGTATTTTTTTTTGCATTTTATTATTACACAAAAATAGCATTATTGAACCAAAATAAATCATGCTCCATATTCTGAGAGCAATATTTGTTTTATTTTTTGGGCGATTGTCTTAGGTAGGGGCTCAATTTTTGAGGGATGAGGTTACGGTTAAATTGGTACTATTTTGGGGGTCATACGCCTTTTTGATTGCTTAGTGTTGCACTTTTAGCAATGTAATGTGACAAAAATTTTAGCAATGTAATGTGACAAAAATGCAGTACATTTACGTCACTGGGCTTTAAGTCACGTCCAGATCTGACGTACATGTACGTCATCGGGCGTTAAGCAGTTAAGTGGGGGATGTATCTAATGTAATGATGTACGGGGCCTTTTACTGGAATACAGAATGATATTTGCAGTTTATGTATATATACACACACATATATATATATATATATATACATACAAACCGGATTCCAAAAAAGTTGGGACACTATACAAATCGTGTATAAATACTGAATGCAATGATGTGGAGGTGCCAACTTCTAATATTTTATTCAGAATAGAACATAAATCACGGAACAAAAGTTTAAACTGAGAAAATGTACCATTTTAAGGGAAAAATATGTTGAATCAGAATTTCATGGTGTCAACAAATCACCAAAAAGTTGGGACAAGGCCATTTTCACCACTGTGTGGCATCTCCCCTTCTTCTTACAACACTCAACAGATGTCTGGGGACCGAGGAGACCAGTTTCTCAAGTTTAGAAATAGGAATGCTCTCCCATTCTTGTCTAATACAGGCCTCTAACTGTTCAATCGTCTTGGGCCTTCTTTGTTGCACCTTCCTCTTTATGATGCGCCAAATGTTCTCTATAGGTGAAAGATCTGGACTGCAGACTGGCCATTTCAGTACCCGGATCCTTCTCCTACGCAGCGATGATGTTGTGATTGATGCAAAATGTGGTCTGGCATTATCTTGTTGAAAAATGCAGGGTCTTCCCTGAAAGAGATGACGTCTGGATGGGAGCATATGTTGTTCTAGAACCTGAATATATTTTTCTGCATTGATGGTGCCTTTCCAGACATGCAAGCTGCCCATGCCACACGCACTCATGCAACCCCATACCATCAGAGATGCAAGCTTCTGAACTGAGCGTTGATAACAACTTGGGTTGTCGTTGTCCTTGTCCTCTTTGGTCCGGATGACATGGCGTCCCAGATTTCCAAAAAGAACTTCGAATCGTGACTCGTCTGACCACAGAACAGTCTTCCATTTTGCCACACTCCATTTTAAATGATCCCTGGCCCAGTGAAAACGCCTGAGCTTGTGGATCTTGCTTAGAAATGGCTTCTTCTTTGCACTGTAGAGTTTCAGCTGGCAACGGCGGATGGCACGGTGGATTGTGTTCACTGACAATGGTTTCTGGAAGTATTCCTGAGCCCATTCTGTGATTTCCTTTACAGTAGCATTCCTGTTTGTGGTGCAGTGTCGTTTAAGGGCCCGGAGATCACGGGCATCCAGTATGGTTTTACGGCCTTGACCCTTATGCACAGAGATTGTTCCAGATTCTCTGAATCTTCGGATGATGTTATGCACAGTTGATGATGATAGATGCAAAGTCTTTGCAATTTTTTGCTGGGTAACACCTTTCTGATATTGCTCCACTATCTTTCTGCGCAACATTGTGGGAATTGGTGATCCTCTACCCATCTTGGCTTCTGAGAGACACTGCCACTCTGAGAAGCTCTTTTTATACTCAATCATGTTGCCAATTGACCTAATTAGTGTTAATTGGTCTTCCAGCTCTTTGTTATGCTCAAATTTACTTTTTCCAGCCTCTTATTGCTACTTGTCCCAACTTTTTGGGGATTTGTTGACACCGTGAAATTTTGAATCAACGTATTTTTCCTTTAAAATGATACATTTACTCGGATTAAACGTTTGATCTATCATCTACGTTCTATTACAAATAAAATATTGACATTTGCCATCTCCACATTATTGCATTCAGTTTTTATTCATGATTTGTATAGTGTCCCAACTTTTTGGGAATCCGGTTTGTATTTCTGTGTGTGTAAAACGCATGAAATCATCCGGTTACATCATACATCTGTACCTCGCTGTGTGTGTGTGTGTGTGTGTGTGTATGTGTGTATATATATATATATATATATACAGTACAGACCAAAAGTTTGGACACACCTTCTCATTCAAAGAGTTTTCTTTATTTCCATGACTATGAAAATTGTAGATTCACACTGAAGGCATCAAAACTATGAATTAACACATGTGGAATTATATACATAACAAAAGTGTGAAACAACTGAAAATATGTAATATTCTAGGTTCTTCAAAGTAGCCACCTTTTGCTTTGATTACTGCTTTGCACATTCTTGGCATTCTCTTGATGAGCTTCAAGAGGTAGTCACCTGAAATGGTCTTCCAACAGTCTTGAAGGAGATCCCAGAGATGCCTAGCACTTGTTGGCCCTTTTGCCTTCACTCTGCGGTCCAGCTCACCCCAAACCATCTCAATTGGGTTCAGGTCCGGTGACTGTGGAGGCCAGGTCATCTGGCGCAGCACCCCATCACTCTCCTTCATGGTCAAATAGCCCTTACACAGGCTGGAGGTGTGTTTGGGGTCATTGTCCTGTTGAAAAATAAATGATGGTCCAACTAAACGCAAACCGGATGGAATAGCATGCTGCTGCAAGATGCTGTGGTAGTCATGCTGGTTCAGTATGCCTTCAATTTTGAATAAATCCCCAACAGTGTCGCCAGCAAAGCACCCCCACACCATCACACCTCCTCCTCCATGCTTTATGGTGGGAACCAGGCATGTAGAGTCCATCCGTTCACCTTTTCTGCGTCGCACAAAGACACGGTGGTTGGAACCAAAGATCTCAAATTTGGACTCATCAGACCAAAGCACAGATTTCCACTGGTCTAATGTCCATTCCTTGTGTTCTTTAGCCCAAACAAGTCTCTTCTGCTTGTTGCCTGTCCTTAGCAGTGGTTTCCTAGCAGATATTCTACCATGAAGGCCTGATTCACACAGTCTCCTCTTAACAGTTGTTCTAGACATGTGTCTGCTGCTAGAACTCTGTGTGGCATTGACCCGGTCTCTAATCTGAGCTGCTGTTAACCTGCGATTTGTGAGGCTGGTGACTCGGATGAACTTATCCTCCGCAGCAGAGGTGACTCTTGGTCTTCATTTCCTGGGGCGTTTCGCATGTGAGCCAATTTCTTTGTAGCGCTTGATGGTTTTTGTGACTGCACTTGGGGACACTTTCAACGTTTTCCCATTTTTTTTCATACTGACTGACCTTCATTTCTTAAAGTAATGATGGCCACTCGTTTTTCTTTACTTAGCTGCTTTTTTCTTGCCATAATACAAATTCTAACAGTCTATTCAGTAGGACTATCAGCTGTGTATCCACCCGACTTCTCCACAACGCAACTGATGGTCCCAACCCCATTTATAAGGCAAGAAATCCCACTTATTAAACCTGACAGGGCACACCTGTGAAGTGAAAACCATTTCAGGTGACTACCTCTTGAAGCTCATCAAGAGAATGCCAAGAGTGTGCAAAGCAGTAATCAAAGCAAAAGGTGGCTACTTTGAAGAGCCTGGAATATGACATTTTCAGTTGTTTCACACTTTTTTGTTATGTATATAATTCCACATGTGTTAATTCATAGTTTTGATGCCTTCAGTGTGAATCTACAATTTTCATAGTCATGAAAATAAAGAAAACTCTTTGAATGAGAAGGTGTGTTCAAACTTTTGGTCTGTACTGTATATATATACTTATGGCGAGGTAGAAATGTATAATGTAACCGGCTGATTTGCTACATGTCACACCAGTTAATAAGTAATCATTTGTAAAGGGATGAAATACTTATTTTCATAAATGTATATATACATTACAGAGTGTTGGCGAGAGATACAAAAGTAATGTAAGCATTGTACCTGGACATTTTTCTGTCATGGATCTCTCTGATCCGCTCCAAATTCCTCCTTTCCAAATCTCACAATTTTTTTTAAAATATGGCCATTGATAAAGATGCCCTCAATTGGGGCTGATTTCTTTTTTATTACAGGAAGTACAGCAGTTTATATAAACATCAGAGAGGCATTTCCCCTGAGGCATGTGGCATTGTTACATTGGCTGAAATATGAAAATAAGAAAAGAGATAACACTTAGCATCCACCCATTGTACATTGTATGTAGGAGCTTTCTTAGCTAATTCAAAGAATGTAGTCCATATCTCTATCAGTCCCCCCTTGGATCTTATTCTTTCCCTAATAAAAGCCTAGCACATCTGTCCTGATGCTCCGAATCCTCTTCGCCAGCTTCCATGACAACCTAGCCTAGTGCATAGCCTCCCATGACACTGGACTTAGCATGAGGAAGTCAGATGTCAGTACCTATGGTCGATGAGCTCCACATGGCGTTGTAAGCAGGGGGGACCAACAGATCTAAGTGGACTTTGTCTTCCATCCTCATGGAGGTCTCCCATCTTTATGGAGGTCTTCCATGAGCAGCTCCGGGTAGCCTCAGCTATGACTTTGAACAAAAACCTCCTAATGCAGGGGTTGACACATCAAACAATTAACGCAAATAGCAGAATTAAAGATAAAATTCAGGAATAGGAAGTAAGCCCTTTTAGGGCATTCATGACATTCATGACCTGGCCATTGATTATTGTGAACATAAGAACTATTAATACTGGGAGTCTTTGGGCTATACTATTAATGGGTCACTGGGCTAGAAGTATCGGACTGTAACAACTTTGTTCTTCCTTTTGCACACCTCTTCCCCAGCCCAGAAACCTATTTTTCTCAAAAAGAATCCATATTCTTTTAGTCAGGATCAGCAGTCACACAAGGGGGGACAAGAAACATCCTTTCATCATGGAAGGTGAGTGAAAGGAAGCAAACTAAACACAACAAAATTACGCAAAACAGCAGGCTTGGCCCCACAGCTAGGGAACAGGGAAAGGTCACCTCCTGACGATCCCTTAACCTTTCCCTGACTGCTACCAACATGAACCAACATGGTAGAAGTGTTCATGCACTCGAACCTAAGCCATGCTGCAACTGACACAAACCCTCATCTAGGGAGCAGGTGAAAAGACAACTGGTTTGTAACGGATCTCCTGGCACCCCGACCGGGTACCTCCATTAATGGATGCTCCCAGTGCCTCCCGAGGACTCCAAACACTCCACTCGACACCGATACCACCACAGGAACCAGGAACAGGAACAGCTCTTACAAGAGCTAGAAGTAATAGCCAGGGCAGTATACACGTATAGCAATCCCCACACACATGAGACGAGGCTCTATGTTGAATGTAAAAACGGGAACTCTTTATTTGAACACACAGCATTGATTTATACACATCTTCCAACAAGGTTACCACCCACAGGGTTTTGTAAAAACAGCCAATAACCATGTACAATACACTCAGACACTCCCACACAAAAGCCTCCCCTCTGCCTGTGATACAATTACCTCACACTGGGTTTATGTAATCATCACAGGAAGGAGAATACACAATGTCTTCTGTCCTGGAGACAACCGAGACGTAATTCAATTATCTCTCAGGACAAAGGGACATCGCCAATACACACAGAGAGACAATGGAACAGACCTCACTACTCAACGTATACAATGTCCCACCGTTTACAATACACATAGACATTTAACATCCCAAAATGGCACGAATTAGACCAGGGGCTCAAGTTAGTACAAATCCTTTGTGAACAAAGGAAGCCTGGCTGATGAGAGGGCCCATAATCCTGGGGCAAGAGGCTAGCAAACAGGCCCCTCCAAAACCCAGTGGCGAGGTTAGTTTCGCCACACGGTTCCTTGCACAAGATGAAGGAACCAGCGTCTACCTAAGGCCTAGCCAGTACAAACAACAGAAGGGAAGGAAGGAGGACCTAACTGAAAGACGAACTGGGAGCAGGAGATCCACAAAACACCAGTAGAGAACTCCAGGAGAAACTATAAACCGCAAGGGTTATAGTGAGAGAGGCAGGTATAAATAGCATCACTAACAAACTAATGGGCAGAATCTGTGAGGGGGAGGGATCCTTCCCAAAGCCACAACAAAGCAATCTGTCAGATTCACGTGCAGCAAGTCTGACAGATCTTCTCAGATCACTCACAGGGCAGGGCGTGACACCTGTAAAGTCTTCCGACTCAACACTTTCTTGAAATGACTCAAATTAGGCTTTTATTCAAGCTTCACTGATGTGCTTGTGTTCAACAACACTTAGAATGGACCATCAAACCAAGATTTGAGGACAGGACTTTTCCAACGTGTCTTTTTACCACCAGCCAATCTCCAGACATAAGTGGGTGGGTTCCTGGTGCTTTTTCAATATCTGGAAGTGAAGGAAAAACTCGAAAATGTATTTAAGTCAAATGCTTGTGCAAACTGATCACATAATCTGTCAGACAACCATGTTGCATCTGGAGCCACCGTGGGAAATACAATCCTGTCCTAGGGCCTGACCCACAAAAGACCTTATAGTGACTAAGACCTGTCTCACGGTTAGGGGTATACCTTACTGAAATGACGGCTACCAGCATGCACTCTGTTCATGGCTTACCAGTCTCTGCCATGTTTTTTTTAAATCTTAACCTTTAGTGTCCCGTTCAGTTCCTTTTTTCCCTACTCTACGGCTGCTTTGTGGATGGTATGAAGCATGTAAGGCCTGTTCTACACCCAAGACCTTCATTATCTTCTGCATCACTTCACCTGTGAAGTGAACACCTGTCACTTTCAATGGTCTCAGGTACTCCATACCTGCATACAACTTCGGCCATAATCTTCTTTGCTGTGGTCTTAACTACCGGGTATGCTCTGGCCATCCTGAAAACAAGTCATCCCACACCAATACATACTCATACATGCCTACCTTTGGTAGTTGAAGGTAGTCTGCAAGCGTTGAAAAAGACGTGTTTGCAAGACGTGTTTCTGGGGTACCTTAACCACCTTGTCTCACGTTGTTCTGGGCAAAAATCATACATCCTTAAGTATATCTAACTGCTACAGTGCTAAACCCTGGGGCGTTTTATGTGCTATGTACTAAATCACACACAGCAGTTTCTGACTGGTGCTTCACTCCATGGGTTGCCTGTGTCATCGTGGATTAGAGGGACCTGGGAAGGCAGAGTTTCCCTCGGAACTGTGTTAGGCCTTCCTCATTTGTAGTCCCCCCTTTTCCATCCACCAGTCCCTTTCCTTCTTCCCCACCTGGTTGTGTAAGGTCTTAAGAACTTCCAGTGAGACAAGAGGAGTAAATTCAGGGACCTGAGCTGTGGCCACTTAAGGCAGGGGTCTGCCTAGGCAATTTAGCAGCCATTTTTGCTGCCTGATCTGCCTTGGCTTTTCCCTTTACCTCCTCTGAGTCTGTTTTACAGTAACCTTTGTTTTTATCACCGCCACTCAAGTTGGCGACATGAGGGCTTCTATAAGAGACCTCACTGCTTCCCCATTTTGATGGGTTTACCTGAAGCGGTCAGGAAGTCTCTGGCTTCTCAAATGGGCCCATAGTCATGGACTGTAGCTGGAATCAGCGTAAATGTTGGCTGCTTTTCCATCTGCATATCTGCAAGCCATCTCCAGAGCCCTTAGCTCTGCTTCCTGGGCAGACATGTGTGGTGGTAAGGAATCTGCTTTTTAGTGTCATGTTTAATCAACACTGCCCAACCTGTGTAGCAACTGCCATCCTGGCCATACCTCCATCCATCCACAAAGAGCACATGATCTGGATTATCTAATAGCTGATTTACCAAATCCCGCTGCCCCTTTTGACATTTTTCTGCAAACAATAGTCTGATGAAAGCACTTATGTGCTGAAACACGTCACTATGCTGTAATATGTGACAGAATAAATCCAGCATCCATAATATCAACACGTGAGAGTGTCGGTCTTTCCTTTGTATATTGCCTATTGGGATGCCTGCCCGCTGAAATGTGCACCGCCAAACCGCCAAGATATACATTTATCTGCATGAGCCTCTTCCTCTGGAAGAAAAGTTTAAGTGCCCTAACTCTTCCCTCTCCCCTTGCTCCAGAGGCAACAGGGTAGCTGGATCCAAAATATTACATCTTTGAACATTTCAGGCGTCATATGAATACCCTTTGTCAACGAAAACACATTACATTAATCAAATAAAGTGGGTGATCATACATCAACACAATAATATCCCTGATAGGCACAATATTTTGATGAATCGATTGATTGAAAAAGTAGCATCAATAGCTAGAATTCTGTGATAGAGAAACAATTCTATAAAGATAATAATATTATCTAGAATAGTCCCATATATTAGTAATTAGGACAAATAATCAACATTATGAATCCATGATAGTACTTAAAACACTTGATCTCTAAGCTTCAGAAATAAGTTTGTGATACGTCATGATCGTCTGTAACTGGAGAAGCCAAGTGTCAATTGTGAGAAGCCAAGAAAGGTAATACAATCTAGAATGAAAGTCCATGACATGATCCTATGTGTTAGTAGTAGGTAAAAAAATCAACACAATAAACATATGGTCGGGATCAGTTATTAACTGTTAATTTAGTAACTTTTTGGTGTACTTAAACACATATATACTGATGAGAAAATCAGATTTGTGTACTAGTCGTTGTCTCTCTCTTGCCTTTTTGAGAAATTTGGACTGAATTCTTGAGCTGAGCTGGGTGAGCAGATGTCTTTTCTCAGCCCTATAAAATTATGTGAGATCCAATTTTCTCATCCTTAGTCAGGATGAATATGAACATTCAAATCAGCAGAGATATACCGAGGTTCAGTCCTAACCAGACTGTGGCCTTCTTCCGTCACATAAGGATTTAGCAGAGTTAAACCACCCACTTTGTAAGTTATCCCATCTAACTAAAGGTTCTTGGGTTGTACTTTGATGAGGATAGAAGTAATATCACTGTCACTTTGTGGTTCAGGACTAACTCAGAGCTTTTATCAAGCATGGCTTGTACAACTGCTACAGCTCTGATGCAGTAAGGGGCACCTCTGGCCACGGGGAAAAATATGCCCCAGGGAGTTGTCACTGGCCATGCAGCAGCGGCATGGCCATTCACTTCTTCAGAATACAATCTAAATGTGGTGATCTGATAGGCCCAGTGCGGGGGAGCACAAACTTGTCATCTTTAGGCATAAAAGGAATCTACCACCTCATCTGTAAGGTGGAAGGGACTAAAAGACAAACAATTATAAAGAGGCTGCATCAAACTTGCGTATCCAAGGTTTGCAATAAGGAACTAGGACCAAAAATGTCCTCAGTGCATTCATGTTTCTGGGCAAACAGGTGAGATGTTTCACCTATGCAACTAAACTGACATTTTTTTTTTTCTCTCACTTGCAGCCATGTTTTAAAAAAGGACAGGAATGACATGGCTGCAGTATACATACTGGGCGAGTTCTGGGCTCCTTGCAGCAGCACCACCCAGGTATACTGTTTACCCTCATGTATGAAGGCAAACAACTACCAACTGTCTGAATGTAGTGGTACTCAAAAGGGTTCTGTTAAAAAGGGGCGTGTACTACTTTCCCATCCACTTCTACCCAAGGACTGGTCTTCTTGGAGATTAAGTCAGGGGAGGCCATATTTGCTGTGCACAATTGTCTTGGCTTCTCCAGTATCAATCAAAAACAGGACTACTTCTTCATCACCCAGAGTGAGGGATACCATTGGGGCGGACTTGGATCTGCTAAATGTTTAAAAGCACAGCCTACTGTATATTGGAGGTACTGGATTGCCTATTTCCTAATTTTGGTCTAACTTTCCCCCCTCACGGGTGTCATCCTAATGACAAAAACATGAGTGTCTGTGGGGACGGACAGTGATCCAGGCAAAAAAGAATACAATCCTCTTGTGTGGTGTGGACAAGGAGTACCACACATAGCACAACACTCTCCCCCATCTGGGTTCTGGGTCCCACAGACTCTGCAGGTCCATCTCCCAGGACCATTATAGGGTGGCAGACCTACTGTTTCCTTTCTCTGTTGGGGAGGTGGTTTAACATTATCATGATAACATTCACAATCTGACTTTCTCTGTCTCTCTACACCTCCTCCTCTATACACTTGCCTCTTGCAGAAAGACTTCTGTCTGCTGTGCGAGATTGTTATCTTTTAGCCACCCTATATCTCCCTACATGCTTTTTCGCACTAATACTCTCAGTTTACCATCAAGGGGGGGGCATGTCTACACCCTTCATTAACTTGCTGATGTTTTTCACTGCCTGTCTACATTCTTTCATTTTTCAGCAACATCATATGAAAGACAGAGAGAACAGAATCTGTCTGGCATTAAAGCTACAGTTTACCACGGTTGAGACTATGTCCATCACAATCCCCTCCTTTTGCGGTTCTAGCAAATGTGCAGGAGCGGGGAGCTTCACTTGACTTTACTTGAAAACAAAAACATAGAAGTTAACACAGTTATTCTGAATAAACAATTAAACAATACTACCAGTCATGACTAATTATAGGTATATGTGTATCCTTCACTTACTTACTCGAGTGAGTACACCTTGCGGTACTACTTGGATTTATGTGTATTGTTTCTCGCTTGTAGCCAAGTCCGAAAAATACCAGTAACTAAGATGACAGGAAGTTCTCTCAGTTAAGATGGCCACTGGGCCGGCCTGAAGTTACAGGAGTTAAGATTGCAGCCAGGCCGGAAATTGGATTAGTTAAGATGTCCGCTGGTGAGGAAGTTACCTCAGTTAAGATGGCTTCTGGGGGGTGTGGTAGGGTCTCACAGCGCCATCTTGAAGGGTAGTGTCAGTGGCGTCATACATTTCTGTCCAGCCCAATTTCTTATACTTAATTATTTTCATGTTGACACTTGCATTGTTTTTTTATAATATCAAGAATAGAATGTTCTAAATTCAAGGCCAAATGTCTTGTATTCACTCCTGTGAGAAACTTTGTAATAATTTCACTCCTTTTTGGCCTAAAGCCAGAACATACACCCCTCCATGTGATGATCTCTTTCATTCTCGACTTAACTCTTAATTTGGCCTCATCATCACATCGGTAGAGCTGATTTTGCTCACAGTAAACTTGGCTGTATGACCTTTCTCTACTAGTCAGTTTTCTAGTTGGCAACACACAAGGTCAGATTCCCAGTCCACACATACATAACATTCAATGTCGAACAGACATAGAAACAGACAGACATATAGAACCCTTTCTCATACTTTTACACACAAAAGTCTTTGAACTTATTAACAAATAACATACATATGTGCTCCATACACACACACACACACACACACACACACACTCAGTACCTCACGCACATTTTCTTTTGATTATATCCAATATATCTTAGTATTGCAGTGTGTTCTCGCTATCACACATTCCAATGTCATGACATCACTCCTCCCGTGCAGCTACGGCCCCCTGTCCCTCACTCTATATTCACAGGGAAACAGAGACACACACGGTGCAGGGCACACAGATACACAGACAGACAAGACACAATACTTTATCAGCGCTGCACTGTATCATCACTCAACTTTCCACAATGCTTAGTATTGCTTACTTCCATGCACTCAATTCTCTATTTAAAATCACATCCTGTAATCTTCAACTTCTTCACATCCATTATCCTTTATAACATAGACACAATGTGTGTTTCTGAATCTTTCCCAGACTAGCTTTCTCAGAGTTTCCTCACTAAATCAGGGTGCCACCGTACTAGTACTCCTAAGGCAAAGATTCCCATACTTCATCCCTCCAGCTTCTTCATCACTGTGTCCCATGGATTAATTCACTTAAAACCAAAACAGAAGCAGGCACCTTCTCCTTCACTCTCCCAAGCAAAGCTCACCCCTTTGCAGAATATTAACTGTTTCTTCCCTGGCCACCACATCTGGTCTGCCAGTCCAGGACTAACCCTCCACCACTAAAGGCAGATAACTCCCCAGGGCCACACTCTCCGTCACAAGGATAATTTAGTGGCCCTTAATTTGAGTCACATTCGGGGCTACACCCTCTGCCACTAAGACAGATGAATCAGTAACCCCTAAATCAAGCCCCATCCCGGAGCACCTCGGGGCTACACCCTCTGTCTAAACAGGACAGATAATTTTGTAGCCCCTAATGCGGCTCCGCCCCCTTGCTCTGCTTAACTGTTAACTGTGAAGGTGCCTGACACAAACCACACAGACAAACACACACAGTAGACAAAACTCAAACTTTCCGGATTCTAGGAACTCAGGATTTTACATCAACCGAAGTTACAACTACGTAACACCAATAGCAGAACAGATCATCACAGCACAGTGGAGCAGCAAGAGGCAGGTGAGATAATCAAAATTTTCTCACCTTGTCTCTGAGGCTGCAGTCCTCCTCAAGCGTGGTCCACTGTGCTCTGGGAACCCCAAAACTTCGTGTAGCGACGTTACTTCTCCTGAGCCCCACGTATCGGGCGCCAACTGATAAAGATGCCCTCAATCGGGGCTAATTACGCTTGCTCTACTGCTCCAAATTTATAGTAACCCAAGGGTTTTATGTGCACGGAAGAAAAAAACTGTGACGCACACACTGGGGTCAAAGCAAATTCTTGTTTATTACAGGAAGTACAGAAGTTTATATAGACATCAGAGAGGCATCCCCCCTGAGGCATGTTGCATTGTTACATTGGCTGAAATATGAAAATAAGAAAAGAGATAACACTTAGCATCTGCCGATTGTGCATTGTTTTACTAACTGTGGTATGTGAACTATGTAAATATCTAGCTGTAATATTGCCCTTAAACTTCCTCTTGAGACCGAAATGGATCTCGCTCACAATGGCCTGCTTCTAAGCATGGACCCGGTTCTGGTCATGGCCCCGCTTCAACATGCGCTGCAGGATAAAGATGCAAGCATATAATCCCAATTTTTTAAATACAAGTATTGTAAATGATGTCCTAAGCAAAACATCAAAAAGTATTTTGTCTTCGAAAGGGAAATATTAGATTTAATTTTACCGTTATGAGATATGCCTGTCTAGTGAAGTGAAGGTATGGTATGGGGTGTACAGCTGGTTCTGTGGTGACCCTAGGTAACTCTAAATGAACCAGCAAATACTGGCAGTAAGACAAAGAAAGCTTCTCCTGAGTCTTGAGCAACAGGACACAAACTATAATATATAGACTGTGTTTGTGTGTGTGTGTGTGGGGGGTATATAGTGTGCGGCAGGAAAATGGATGTGCAATGTGCATGTGAGATATTTCTATGCTGTCCATACATACATGCTACAGAAACAGTGCTGTGATGTTACAACAATACTTAGTGCACCAATCAGTAATATCTACTTAGACCTGATAAAATGTGACGTTCTATGTATCACAAAAAAAAAATTCAGATCATAAGTGGCGATTTTCGCAATCACGAATATTTTATAACACTCCACGTCAAGGTTTCGGGCTACTTGAGAAACCTTGGCGTGGTGCCCGGGCTTAGACATGTTCTACACCGTAGGACATGTTGACTAATCTCTCAATTTTAAAATCCGTTTGAGGGTTTAGTGAGACTGCAGAGTGCACCTGTATTTGTTATTGTTTTGTTATATTGTTATATTGATTATGACATACGCACTTGTTACCTTGTGTGAGATGTCTATTGTGGTACTTGTGGTCCGCCGCGGGCATCCTCCACCGTATGCATTTTGCTGGGGATCGCCATTAGCAACGGGCCACAAGTGCAGGATTTGCTCCCCTGTATATATGCACAACTGCATGTGGGTTTGAGCACCTCCTGCTAATGCCACCCTGTCTTTTTAGATTGATCTGACATGCATGTGAAATTTAATCAAATGCACTGGTGTAATATGAAATTACTTACAGTGATCAGGTGTTCTTCCTCACTGTCTCGAAAATTGCTTCATCTATTTCAATCGCCTCAAACTTTTGGAAGTTCTAAAACTTGTTGCTAGGCCATGCCCCTTTTTTGTGCATGAGTATTAAGCAAATTTTACATTGCGATTTTATTAATGAAAAAAAAATGTCAACGAAGATAGCAAATTCACAAATATATGACGAATATTCGGCCATATATTTGCGAAATATTGCGAAATTGAATATTGCCCCTGCCGCTCAACACTAGTTAAGACCATGATATTCTGAGGCTTGTGCCTGACTTGTCTATTTCAGAATCAGTCATACAAGGCAGCTAAGGTCCGGTCAGAAAATTTTAATTGTGCTGTATTTCTATAGAACTGAAATTTTGCTAAATGGATTAACGTTTCAAGTTAAGGCTGAGCAGGTACTTGTACCCTACAATACCCATCACAAGAGTGATACTTACACTAACTTTCTTAAAATGCTTGTGAAGGGTATTGCAGTTTATTTCTGTTAAGGGTACTTTCACATTCGCATTTTGGGCGGATCCATCATGAATCTGCAAAAATGGATCCGTTACAATTAGAGTTGAGCGAACACCTGGATGTTCGGGTTCGAGAAGTTCGGCCGAACATCCCGGAAATGTTCGGGTTCGGGATCCGAACCCGATCCGAACTTCGTCCCGAACCCGAACCCCATTGAAGTCAATGGGGACCCGAACTTTTCGGCACTAAAAAGGCTGTAAAACAGCCCAGGAAAGAGCTAGAGGGCTGCAAAAGGCAGCAACATGTAGGTAAATCCCCTGCAAACAAATGTGGATAGGGAAATGAATTAAAATAAAAATTAAATAAATAAAAATTAACCAAAATCAATTGGAGAGAGGTTCCATAGCAGAGAATCTGGCTTCCCGTCACCCACCACTGGAACAGTCCATTCTCAGATATTTAGGCCCCGGCACCCAGGCAGAGGAGAGAGGTCCCGTAACAGAGAATCTGTCTTCATGTCAGCAGAGAATCAGTCTGCATGTCATAGCAGAGAATGAGGCTTCACGTCAGCCACCACTGCAACAGTCCATTGGCATATATTTAGGCCCAGCACCCAGGCAGAGGAGGGAGGTCCCGTAACAGAGAATCTGTCTTCATGTCAGCAGAGAATTAGTCTGCATGTCATAGCAGAGAATGAGGCTTCACGTCAGCCACCACTGCAACAGTCCATTGGCATATATTTAGGCCCAGCACCCAGGCAGAGGAGGGAGGTCCCGTAACAGAGAATCTGTCTTCATGTCAGCAGAGAATTAGTCTGCATGTCATAGCAGAGAATGAGGCTTCACGTCAGCCACCACTGCAACAGTCCATTGGCATATATTTAGGCCCAGCACCCAGGCAGAGGAGGGAGGTCCCGTAACAGAGAATCTGTCTTCATGTCAGCAGAGAATTAGTCTGCATGTCATAGCAGAGAATGAGGCTTCACGTCAGCCACCACTGCAACAGTCCATTGGCATATATTTAGGCCCAGCACCCAGGCAGAGGAGGGAGGTCCCGTAACAGAGAATCTGTCTTCATGTCAGCAGAGAATTAGTCTGCATGTCATAGCAGAGAATGAGGCTTCACGTCAGCCACCACTGCAACAGTCCATTGGCATATATTTAGGCCCAGCACCCAGGCAGAGGAGGGAGGTCCCGTAACAGAGAATCTGTCTTCATGTCAGCAGAGAATTAGTCTGCATGTCATAGCAGAGAATGAGGCTTCACGTCAGCCACCACTGCAACAGTCCATTGGCATATATTTAGGCCCAGCACCCAGGCAGAGGAGGGAGGTCCCGTAACAGAGAATCTGGCTTCATGTCAGCAGAGAATCAGTCTTCATATCATAGCAGAGAATCAGGCTTCACGTCACCCACCACTGTAAGAGTCAATTTTCATAAATTTAGGCCCAGAACCCAGGCAGAGGAGAAAGGTCCCGTAACAGACAATCTGGCTTCATGTCAGCAGAGAATCAGTCTTCATATCATAGCAGAGAATCAGGCTTCACGTCACCCACCACTGTAAGAGTCAATTTTCATAAATTTAGGCCCAGAACCCAGGCAGAGGAGAAAGGTCCCGTAACAGACAATCTGGCTTCATGTCAGCAGAGAATCAGTCTTCATATCATAGCAGAGAATCAGGCTTCACGTCACCCACCACTGCAACAGTCCATTGGCATATATTTAGGCCTAGCACACAGGCAGAGCAGAGAGGTCCCGTAACAGACAATCTGGCTTCATGACAGCAGAGAATCAGTCTGCATGTCATAGCAGAGAATGAGGCTTCACGTCAGCCACCACTGCAACAGTCCATTGTCATAAATTTAGGCCCAGCACCCAGGCAGAGGAGAGAGGTCCCGTAACAGACAATCTGGCTTCATGTCAGCAGAGAATTAGTCTGCATGTCATAGCAGAGAATCAGGCTTCATGTCAGCCACCACTGCAACAGTCCATTGGCATATATTTAGGCCTAGCACACAGGCAGAGGAGAGGTTCATTCAACTTTGGGTAGCATCGCAATATAATGGTAAAATGAAAATAAAAATAGGATTGAATGAGGAAGTGCCCTGGAGTCCAATAATATATGGTTATGGGGAGGTAGTTAATGTCTAATCTGGACAAGGGACGGACAGGTCCTGTGGGATCCATGCCTGGTTCATTTTTATGAACGTCAGCTTGTCCACATTGGCTGTAGACAGGCGGCTGCGTTTGTCTGTAATGACGCCCCCTGCCGTGCTGAATACACGTTCAGACAAAACGCTGGCTGCCGGGCAGGCCAGCACCTCCAAGGCATAAAAGGCTAGCTCTGGCCACGTGGACAATTTAGAGACCCAGAAGTTGAATGGGGCCGAACCATCAGTCAGTACGTGGAGGGGTGTGCACACGTACTGTTCCACCATGTTAGTGAAATGTTGCCTCCTGCTAACACGTTGCGTATCAGGTGGTGGTGCAGTTAGCTGTGGCGTGTTGACAAAAGTTTTCCACATCTCTGCCATGCTAACCCTGCCCTCAGAGGAGCTGGCCGTGACACAGCTGCCTTGGCGACCTCTTGCTCCTCCTCTGCCTTGGCCTTGGGCTTCCACTTGTTCCCCTGTGACATTTGGGAATGCTCTCAGTAGCGCGTCTACCAACGTGCGCTTGTACTCGCGCATCTTCCTATCACGCTCCAGTGCAGGAAGTAAGGTGGGCACATTGTCTTTGTAGCGTGGATCCAGCAGGGTGGCAACCCAGTAGTCCGCACAGGTTAAAATGTGGGCAACTCTGCTGTCGTTGCGCAGGCACTGCAGCATGTAGTCGCTCATGTGTGCCAGGCTGCCCAGGGATAAGGACAAGCTGTCCTCTGTGGGAGGCGTATCGTCATCGTCCTGCCTTTCCCCCCAGCCACGCACCAGTGATGGACCCGAGCTGCGTTGGGTGCCACCCCGCTGTGACCATGCTTCATCCTCATCCTCCTCCACCTCCTCCTCATCCTCGTCCTCCTCGTCCTCCAGTAGTGGGCCCTGGCTGGCCACATTTGTACCTGGCCTCTGCTGTTGCCAAAAACCTCCCTCTGAGTCACTTCGAAGAGACTGGCCTGAAAGTGCTAAAAATGACCCCTCTTCCTCCTCCTCCTCCTCCTCCTCCTGGGCCACCTCCTCTTCCATCATCGCCCTAAGTGTTTTCTCAAGGAGACATAGAAGTGGTATTGTAACGCTGATAACGGTGTCATCGCCACTGGCCATGTTGGTGGAGTACTCGAAACAGCGCAACAGGGCACACAGGTCTCGCATGGAGGCCCAGTCATTGGTGGTGAAGTGGTGCTGTTCTGTAGTGCGACTGACCCGTGCGTGCTGCAGCTGAAACTCCACTATGGCCTGCTGCTGCTCGCACAGTCTGTCCAGCATGTGCAAGGTGGAGTTCCACCTGGTGGGCACGTCGCATATGAGGCGGTGAGCGGGAAGGCCGAAGTTACGCTGTAGCGCAGACAGGCGAGCAGCAGCAGGATGTGAACGCCGGAAGCGCGAACAGACGGCCCGCACTTTATGCAGCAGCTCTGACATGTCGGGGTAGTTGTGAATGAACTTCTGCACCACCAAATTCAGCACATGCGCCAAGCAAGGGATGTGCGTCAAATTGGCTAGTCCCAGAGCTGCAACGAGATTTCGCCCATTATCACACACCACCAGGCCGGGCTTGAGGCTCACCGGCAGCAACCACTCGTCGGTCTGTTGTTCAATACCCCGCCACAACTCCTGTGCGGTGTGGGGCCTGTCCCCCAAACATATGAGTTTCAGAATGGCCTGCTGACGTTTACCCCGGGCTGTGCTGAAGTTGGTGGTGAAGGTGTGTGGCTGACTGGATGAGCAGGTGGAAGAAGAGGAGGAGGAAGCCGAGAAGGAGGAGGTGGCAACAGGAGGCAAAGAATGTTGCCCTGCGATCCTTGGCGGCGGAAGGACGTGCGCCAAACAGCTCTCCGCCTGGGGCCCAGCTGCCACTACATTTACCCAGTGTGCAGTTAGGGAGATATAGCGTCCCTGGCCGTGCTTACTGGTCCACGTATCTGTGGTTAGGTGGACCTTGCCACAGATGGCGTTGCGCAGTGCACACTTGATTTTATCGGATACTTGGTTGTGCAGGGAAGGCACGGCTCTCTTGGAGAAGTAGTGCCGGCTGGGAACAACATACTGTGGGACAGCAAGCGACATGAGCTGTTTGAAGCTGTCTGTGTCCACCAGCCTAAATGACAGCATTTCATAGGCCAGTAGTTTAGAAATGCTGGCATTCAGGGCCAGGGATCGAGGGTGGCTAGGTGGGAATTTACGCTTTCTATCAAATGTTTGTGAGATGGAGAGCTGAACGCTGGCGTGTGACATGGTTGAGACGCTTGGTGACGGAGGTGGTGGTGGTGGTGTTGGTGGTACATCCCCTGTTTGCTGGGCGGCAGGTGCCAACGTTCCTCCAGAGGCGGAGGAAGAGGCCGAGGCGGCAGCAGCAGAATAGGCCGAGGCGGCAGCAGCAGAAGAGGTAGCAGGGGGAGCCTGAGTGACTTCCTTGGTTTTAAGGTGTTTACTCCACTGCAGTTCATGCTTTGCATGCAGGTGCCTGGTCATGCAGGTTGTGCTCAGGTTCAGAACGTTAATGCCTCGCTTCAGGCTCTGATGGCACAGCGTGCAAACCACTCGGGTCTTGTCGTCAGCACATTGTTTGAAGAAGTGCCATGCCAGGGAACTCCTTGAAGCTGCCTTTGGGGTGCTCGGTCCCAGATGGCGGCGGTCAGTAGCAGGCGGAGTCTCTTGGCGGCGGGTGTTCTGCTTTTGCCCACTGCTCCCTCTTTTGCTACGCTGTTGGCTCGGTCTCACCACTGCCTCTTCCTCCGAACTGTGAAAGTCAGTGGCACGACCTTCATTCCATGTGGGGTCTAGGACCTCATCGTCCCCTGCATCGTCTTCCACCCAGTCTTGATCCCTGACCTCCTGTTCAGTCTGCACACTGCAGAAAGACGCAGCAGTTGGCACCTGTGTTTCGTCATCATCAGAGACATGCTGAGGTGGTATTCCCATGTCCTCATCATCAGGAAACATAAGTGGTTGTGCGTCAGTGCATTCTATGTCTTTCACCGCTGGGGAAGGGCTAGGTGGATGCCCTTGGGAAACCCTGCCAGCGGAGTCTTCAAACAGCATAAGAGACTGCTGCATAACTTGAGGCTGAGACAGTTTCCCTGGTATGCATGGGGGTGATGTGACAGACTGATGGGGTTGGTTTTCAGGCGCCATCTGTGCGCTTTCTGCAGAAGACTGGGTGGGAGATAATGTGAACGTGCTGGATCCACTGTCGGCCACCCAATTGACTAATGCCTGTACCTGCTCAGGCCTTACCATCCTTAGAACGGCATTGGGCCCCACCATATATCGCTGTAAATTCTGGCGGCTACTGGGACCTGAGGTAGTTGGTACACTAGGACGTGTGGATGTGGCAGAACGGCCACGTCCTCTCCCAGCACCAGAGGGTCCACTAACACCACCACGACCATGTCCACGTCCGCGTCCCTTACTAGATGTTTTTCTCATTGTTATGGTTCACCACAACAACAAATATATTATTTGGCCCAATGTATTGTATTCAAATTCAGCGGGATATAAATTTGAGGCCTAGTATTTAGGCGCTGGGTGACCGGTATGGATTTAGTGACAGAATTAGACTTGGAAATGCACAGAAGCGTGTGTGTGAAGTTATTCTGAATGACCCAATGTGCACCTTGAATATTATATACCCTTTTTGGGATAGATTTCAAATAGCTCTGATATAGCAGGAACCACTAAATTATGAAATTGCTAAATTGGGAATTGTACTTCAACCCAGAACAAAAAATGTGCTTTGACGGGCACTAAATAACTTTCCCAGCTACAACAGGACAACGGTAACGAGAGATTTAGAGGGATTTAAATTTGAGGCCTAGTATTTAGGCGCTGGGTGACAGGTATGGGTTTAGTGACAGAATTAGACTTGGAAATACACAGTAGCGGGTGTGTGTGAAGTTATTCTGAATGACCCTATGTGCACCTTCAATATTATATACCCTTTTAGGGATAGATTTCAAATAGCTCTGATATAGCAGAAACCACTAAATTATGAAATTGCTAAATTGAGAATTGTACTTCAACCCAGAACAAAAAATGTGCTTTGACGGACACTAAATATCTTGCCCAGCAACAACAGTACAGCGGTGGGTAACGAGAGATTTAGAGGGAATTAAATTTGAGGCCTAGTATTTAGGCGCTGGGTCACCGGTATGGATTTAGTGACAGAATTAGACTTGGAAATACACAGTAGCGGGTGTGTGTGAAGTTATTCTGAATGACCCTATGTGCACCTTCAATATTATATACCCTTTTAGGGATAGATTTCAAATAGCTCTGATATAGCAGAAACCACTAAATTATGAAATTGCTAAATTGGGAATTGTACTTCAACCCAGAACAAAAAATGTGCTTTGACGGACACTAAATATCTTGCCCAGCAACAACAGTACAGCGGTGGGTAACGAGAGATTTAGAGGGAATTAAATTTGAGGCCTAGTATTTAGGCGCTGGGTCACCGGTATGGATTTAGTGACAGAATTAGACTTGGAAATACACAGTAGCGGGTGTGTGTGAAGTTATTCTGAATGACCCTATGTGCACCTTCAATATTATATACCCTTTTAGGGATAGATTTCAAATAGCTCTGATATAGCAGAAACCACTAAATTATGAAATTGCTAAATTGGGAATTGTACTTCAACCCAGAACAAAAAATGTGCTTTGACGGACACTAAATATCTTGCCCAGCAACAACAGTACAGCGGTGGGTAACGAGAGATTTAGAGGGATTTAAATTTGAGGCCTAGTATTTAGGCGCTGGGTCACCGGTATGGATTTAGTGACAGAATTAGACTTGGAAATGCACAGAAGCGTGTGTGTGAAGTTATTCTGAATGACCCTATGTGCACCTTCAATATTATATACCCTTTTAGGGATAGATTTCAAATAGCTCTGATATAGCAGAAACCACTAAATTATGAAATTGCTAAATTGGGAATTGTACTTCAACCCAGAACAAAAAATGTGCTTTGACGGACACTAAATATCTTGCCCAGCAACAACAGTACAGCGGTGGGTAACGAGAGATTTAGAGGGAATTAAATTTGAGGCCTAGTATTTAGGCGCTGGGTCACCGGTATGGATTTAGTGACAGAATTAGACTTGGAAATACACAGTAGCGGGTGTGTGTGAAGTTATTCTGAATGACCCTATGTGCACCTTCAATATTATATACCCTTTTAGGGATAGATTTCAAATAGCTCTGATATAGCAGAAACCACTAAATTATGAAATTGCTAAATTGGGAATTGTACTTCAACCCAGAACAAAAAATGTGCTTTGACGGACACTAAATATCTTGCCCAGCAACAACAGTACAGCGGTGGGTAACGAGAGATTTAGAGGGAATTAAATTTGAGGCCTAGTATTTAGGCGCTGGGTCACCGGTATGGATTTAGTGACAGAATTAGACTTGGAAATACACAGTAGCGGGTGTGTGTGAAGTTATTCTGAATGACCCTATGTGCACCTTCAATATTATATACCCTTTTAGGGATAGATTTCAAATAGCTCTGATATAGCAGAAACCACTAAATTATGAAATTGCTAAATTGGGAATTGTACTTCAACCCAGAACAAAAAATGTGCTTTGACGGACACTAAATATCTTGCCCAGCAACAACAGTACAGCGGTGGGTAACGAGAGATTTAGAGGGATTTAAATTTGAGGCCTAGTATTTAGGCGCTGGGTCACCGGTATGGATTTAGTGACAGAATTAGACTTGGAAATACACAGTAGCGGGTGTGTGTGAAGTTATTCTGAATGACCCTATGTGCACCTTCAATATTATATACCCTTTTAGGGATAGATTTCAAATAGCTCTGATATAGCAGAAACCACTAAATTATGAAATTGCTAAATTGGGAATTGTACTTCAACCCAGAACAAAAATGTGCTTTGACGGACACTAAATATCTTGCCCAGCAACAACAGTACAGCGGTGGGTAACGAGAGATTTAGAGGGATTTAAATTTGAGGCCTAGTATTTAGGCGCTGGGTCACCGGTATGGATTTAGTGACAGAATTAGACTTGGAAATGCACAGAAGCGTGTGTGTGAAGTTATTCTGAATGACCCTATGTGCACCTTCAATATTATATACCCTTTTAGGGATAGATTTCAAATAGCTCTGATATAGCAGAAACCACTAAATTATGAAATTGCTAAATTGGGAATTGTACTTCAACCCAGAACAAAAAATGTGCTTTGACAGACACTAAATATCTTGCCCAGCAACAACAGTACAGCGGTGGGTAACGAGAGATTTAGAGGGATTTAAATTTGAGGCCTAGTATTTAGGCGCTGGGTCACCGGTATGGATTTAGTGACAGAATTAGACTTGGAAATGCACAGAAGCGTGTGTGTGAAGTTATTCTGAATGACCCTATGTGCACCTTCAATATTATATACCCTTTTAGGGATAGATTTCAAATAGCTCTGATATAGCAGAAACCACTAAATTATGAAATTGCTAAATTGGGAATTGTACTTCAACCCAGAACAAAAAATGTGCTTTGACGGACACTAAATATCTTGCCCAGCAACAACAGTACAGCGGTGGGTAACGAGAGATTTAGAGGGATTTAAATTTGAGGCCTAGTATTTAGGCGCTGGGTGACAGGTATGGGTTTAGTGACAGAATTAGACTTGGAAATACACAGTAGCGGGTGTGTGTGAAGTTATTCTGAATGACCCAATGTGCACCTTCAATATTATATACCCTTTTTGGGATAGATTTCAAATAGCTCTGATATAGCAGGAACCACTAAATTATGAAATTGCTAAATTGGGAATTGTATTTCAACCCAGAACAAGAAATGTGCTTGAACGGACACTAAATAACTCGCCCAGCTACAGCACTAGGGACAGATTTAGCTGGATATAAATTTGAGGCCTAGTATTTAGGCGCTGGGTGACCGGTATGGATTTAGTGACAGAATTAGACTGGGATATGGCCAAAAAATAAACAGACTATTGCTGGTTAAATGCACTTGGTGTGACAGCTTCACCCTGATGTAGGCTTTAGCCAAAAAACAACCACACCATTGAGGGTTAAATGCACTTGGTGACAGGCGCAGCTTGCCCCTGATTTTGTATATGGCCAAAAAATGAACAGACTATTGCTGGTTAAATGCACTTGGTGTGACAGCTTCACCCTGATGTAGGCTTTAGCCAAAAAACAACCACACCATTGAGGGTTAAATGCACTTGGTGACAGGCGCAGCTTGCCCCTGATGTAGTATATGGCCAAAAAATAAACAGACTATTGCTGGTTAAATGCACTTGGTGTGACAGCTTCACCCTGATGTAGGCTTTAGCCAAAAAACAACCACACCATTGAGGGTTAAATGCACTTGGTGACAGGCGCAGCTTGCCCCTGATTTTGTATATGGCCAAAAAATGAACAGACTATTGCTGGTTAAATGCACTTGGTGTGACAGCTTCACCCTGATGTAGGCTTTAGCCAAAAAACAACCACACCATTGAGGGTTAAATGCACTTGGTCGCAGCTTGTGCTGGCGCACCACAAGACACAAAATGGCCGCCGATCACCCCAGAAAAATGAGACTGACAAACGGTCTGTGCAGCCTAAAAACAGTGAGCAATTGAGGATCAGCAGCTCAATGATCCACAGCTGCAGATCGATCAGTTAATCAAGTCCTTTGGAGGAGTTAATCTGCCTAATCTCGCCCTACTGTCGCAGCCGCAACCTCTCCCTACGCTAATCAGAGCAGAGTGACGGGCGGCGCTATGTGACTCCAGCTTAAATAGAGGCTGGGTCACATGGTGCTCTGGCCAATCACAGCCATGCCAATAGTAGGCATGGCTGTGATGGCCTCTTGGGGCAAGTAGTATGACGCTTGTTGATTGGCTGCTTTGCAGCCTTTCAAAAAGCGCCAAGAAAGCGTCACAAAAGCGCGAAGAAAGCGACGAACACCGAACCCGAACCCGGACTTTTACGAAAATGTCCGGGTTCGGGTCCGTGTCACGGACACCCCAAAATTCGGTACGAACCCGAACTATACAGTTCGAGTTCGCTCATCCCTAGTTACAATATTACAACCGCATGCTTCAATCATTAACGGATCTATTTGTATTATCTGTAACATAGCCAAGATGTATCCGTCATGAACTCCATTCAAAGTCAATGGGAGGTGGATCCGTTTTCTATTGTGCCAGATTGTGTCAGAGAAAACGAATCCGTCCCCATTGATTTACACTGTGTGCCAGGACGGATCCGTTTGGCTCAGTTTCGTCAAGCAGGCAGCATTTTGGTGTCCATCTCCAGAGCAGAATGGGGACTGAACTGATGCAAACTGATGCATTCTGAGTGGATACTTTTCCATTCAGAATGCATTAGGGCAAAACTGATCCTTTTTGGACCGCTTGTGAGAGCCTATGATGAATCTCACAAACGGAAAGCCAATGAAACCTATATACAGCTGTGGCACTGTTTTTAGCATAGAGCAGTTATGTTTTTTTAATGATGGACAATCCCTTTAATGGTTCTTTCTCTGCGTTTCATTGAAAGTCAATGTTAATGTTGCAATCAAATTCTATATCAGCTGTCCATGTCAGTGATTCCTAACCTTGTTAACATGGGGAACCCATGAAAACTCTCTGTACTTAGCCCTGCACCCTGTCATACACTGTGCTGCTACTCACGTCTCCTCTTCTGGCTACATGCCTTTTGACTCAGGTGGCTTGTTGTTCGTGTCTGCAGTATGAATTCAACGCTTTTCTGATTGCAATCCACCTCTGTATGTCTCTATGTTCAGCCTGTGTCCTGTTATTCACTACATGTCTGTGTTTGGCTACCTGGTAGCAGTCTGTGTCCTGTTACTCCACATCTACATACTCAACTGTGCTATCCCACCATTACTAAGGCTACGTTCACACCGGCGCTTTCCCTTTTCGCTATTGAGTTCTGTCATAGGATCTCAATAGCAGGAAAAAAATGCTTCGGTTTTGTCCCCATTCGTTGTCAATGGGGGCACAACTGAACGGAAGGCAATGGAGTGCACCAGGATGCATCCCGTTCTCTTTCATTGCGTCCCCATGCAGGACACAAAACCGCAGCAAGCAGCATTTTTGAGTGCGTCCTGGGAAGCGGAGCAAGACGAATCCGTCATGAATGACAATGTAAGTCAATGGGGACAGATCCTTTTTCTCTGACACAACCCCCCCCCCCCCCCCGGCTATTTTAGAGATAATACAACCGGATCCGTTCATAATAGATGCAGACGGTTGTATTATCATGACGGAAGCGTTTTTGCTGATCCATGACGAATCCAGCAAAAAGGAGATGTGAAAGTAGCCTTACTGTACTCTGCTACTACACGGTTATGCACTTGGCACTACTGAGCTTTTTGTGTTATTCTGGACTGCCTAGTTCCCTTCCCGTTTTGTTTCCTTTTTGTTATCATTGCTACATATGGCTTCTAACTGGTTGTAGCACAAGGATCCACAATATAAGTTTTTAATATGTTACTTTATCCTGAAACCTGCTTGGTTTCTATGTCATCTGCCTGTTTGTAATTATAGTAACTGCTGCCTTCTTCTAAGGGCTCTTTCACACGGGCGAGTTTTCCCGCGCGGGTGCAATGCGGGAGGTGAACGCATTGCACCCGCACTGAATCTGGACCCATTCATTTCTATGGGGCTGTGCACATGAGCGGTGATTTTCACGCATCACATGAAAATCGCAGCATGCTCTATATTGTGCGTTTTTCCCGCAACGCAGGCCCCATAGAAGTGAACGGGGATGAGTGAAAATCGCAAGCATCCGCAAGCAAGTGCAGAAGCGGTGCGATATTCGCGCATGGTTGCTAGGAGATGACCGGGATGGGGACCCAACCTTTATTATTTACCCTTATAACATGGTTATAAGGGAAAATAATAGCATTCTTAATACAGAATGCTTAGTAAAATGTCCATTGAGGGGTTAAAAATAATAAACAAATTTAACTTACCCCATCCACTCGTGTAGCGGATCTCCTCTTCTTGCTTCTTTCTTCAGGACCTGTGTGATGGATCATGTGATGAACGCAGTGACGTTATCAAAGGAACTTTTGCCAGGTCCTGAAGAAAGAAGAAAGAAGAGGAGATCCGCTACACGAGTGGATGGGGTGAGTTACATTTGTTTATTTTTAACCCCTCCAGCGCTATTGTACTCTGCATTCTGTATTAAGAATGCTATTATTTTCCCTTATAACCATGTTATAAAGGAAAATAATAAAATCTTCTGTGAAGAAGTCCGGGTTTGGGTCTGGGTACCAAACATGCCGATTTTTCTCACGAGTGTGCAAAACGCATTAAAACGTTTTGCACGCGCGCGGAAAAATCGCTCATTTTCCTGCGACGCACCCGCATCCGATCCGTCCCTCGCATGCAAAGCCAGTGTGAAAGAGGCCTAATAAAATCTTAACTAGGTTTAAAGAAACACCTGAGCACCCTGGTTGGGACTATCTATCTATCAGCCCAAAGCCCCCCCTCCCGATGAGGCAAGTGAGATTACCTCAGGCAGCACCAGGTAGGGACAAGTGGGGGTCAGCAGAAAGGCCTTGGGCAATGAGTACTTTCATTGTGGAAACGCTTATCTCTGCATATTCAACTCTATTGCTGTTCTTAGGACAGTGATACAGTTGAATGCTGCGACAGGGCATCGGAGCGTTATCTCTCTGCCCGGCCGTTTGCTTTAATAGGATTTAGTCCTAGTGCCTGTAGCCTACTAGAGGCTGTGTCATCATCATCGCACTGCTTGAGCCGGGCTGCATACAGCTCGGGGCACAGACCCGAAGAGCTCTGTGTCCTGCACCACATTTCTGACTGGAGGTAAGTATTTGAGTTTATTATTTTTATTTGGCAGCATGCTGTTGGGCCACAAAGGGGAGGGGGTGTCATTATTTTGTAGCTGGGGGTAGCACTATGGGGACACTGGGGGCTCTACAAAGGGGCATTTTTGTACTGGCACATGTTATAAGGAAGCATGTTTTGTACTGGCCCATGTAAGGGGGTATTTTTTGTACTGGAACACATTATAATGGAGCATTTTGGTACTGTCACACATTGTAAGGAGATATTTTTTGTACAAGCACACATTAAAGGGGAATTTTCTACTACTTTAGCATTATTGTTAGCTTTTTTTTTTACTACTGGGAGACTATGAGGAACGTGATTACTATTATGGGCACTATGGGGCATTATTACTTCTGTGGTAAAATAAGGGACATTATTACTGTTGGGGGCACTGTTACCACATAGTGCACAGAGAATTATTACTATTAGAGAACTGTTACAGTAGGGGGCACTGTTTACAGCCCTATAAGTGTCAGGGGCAGTATTTGCTGAGCACTGTTATTTTTTAGGGCGCTGTGTACAAATAATTATTGAAGAGAGCACTATCTGTGTGGTGCAAATATTTTCAGGTATGTAAGTTCCTCACCTGTCTCGCACTCCGGTGTGACCAAAAAGGGTCCTCGTGGAGGTGCGGGACAGGTTACGCGTGTCTCCACTGATACACCAGCTCCGACCCCTTTGCAAACCGACGCGGGGACGGGTTCGCATGTGCGCCGGAGGGGAAGACCGCATGGGTTTCGGGGACAGCTTGGCCGGGCTAGCGGCACAACTCTGCGGCCGAGCTTGTCTCCGGTGGCTATTGCGGTGTCCATGTCTATGCGCTCGCACACTCTCGCAGAGCCTGTCGTGCGTCCGCGTGTACGCTCGAAAGGCGGGTTCGAAAGGGTATACGCGGTCGCGCGTACACGCTTCTTATGCTTTTCGCCGACCGGTGATGGGAATAGCTCCTGGCAACAAGTTCAAAGTAGATTAGGGGGCCGGCGTTGGTCTAATTGACTAATTACCCATCAAAGCCTTGTACACAGGTGTAGGGCAGGATTATGACCTATGGGGAGTGGACACTTGGCGCTCTGGGATTTTTAAGCAGGCACATAAAAGATGGCCTCCCAGGTCGGTCAGTGCCCACTGTTATCTTCCCTCATCCAGGTGCAGGTCAGTACTGCTTGCTGCTGACTGAAGTTTGCTTAGACTTCGTCCGTTCCAGTGGGGACCCAGGACCCTGGATTTTCCGTGTCGCATCCATTCACTTGGCAAGTTACACAAGGACTTATGCACAGATCGGGACTACTCCTGGCTTCCCTTTGTTTTGTTTGCCTGATATTAGCTCCAGAGAAGTTTTTCCTGGACTTTGTGTATTTTGTTAATAAACCCCTTGACTTCATCTACACTGGTCTGTTTTGTTGGTGCCTTGCATTACAAAATATATATATATATATATATATATATATATATATATATATGAATCGATATCCCAGCCCTTTGTCACTTAATCTCCTTGTTTCCATTGATTCTATTTTGTCTCATATTACAAATAAAACTAAGTAGTAATAGTATAGATAAATAAATCTTCTCTGTGCTTCACCAGATCAGTCATGTCCCCTCTCCTCTTCCTATCTCCTGTATCTTGCTGTAAGACAACTGGCTGGAACACGAGCCTCCCTCCTCCACCATGTCTGCAGTAGGACAAAAATATTATTAAGCCCCACCTTTTTGCTAAGCCCTACCTACCTAATAACTAACAGATCAGCAGAGATTAACCCCTATGTTCACCATAGGATTTCAACAAGACTGATGTGCCAGATCATGCAGAAATAGCTGGAGAATGTATTATCTATCAACCTATGATTCTATTATCTTACAACCCCCTTAATTATTAGCATATAAAATGTGCAGCAAATTACATTATGCAAAAACCTTGCAGATACAAAAACCTCCCACTTTCACTTTCCTTTTAATAGATATCATTTGATTTCATGTGACAATTTTATGAATAATTTTAAATTACTCTATGTTGTCTGTCCAGATTCCCAGTATGCACGAATCAAACAATCCTAAGCAACACAAAATGCAAACGCCCCAGATTTCTGACAAATGTACAATATTTTTTTAATTAAGGCCTCTTTCACACTTGCGTTGTCCGGATCCGGCGTGTACTCCACTTGCCGGAATTACACGCCGGATCCGGAAAAACGCAAGTGTACTGAAAGCATTTGAAGACAGATCCGTCTTCAAAATGCTTTCAGTGTTACTATGGCAGCCAGGACACTATTAAAGTCCTGGTTGCCATAGTAGTAGTGGGGAGCGGGGGAGCAGTATACTTACCATCTGTGCGGCTCCCGGGGCGCTCCAGAATGACGTCAGAGCGCCCCATGCGCATGGATGACGTGCCATGCGATCACGTCATCCATGCGCGTGGGGCGCCCTGACGTCACTCTGGAGCGCCCCGGGAGCCGCACGGACGGTAAGTATACTGCTCCCCCGCTCCCCGCTACACTTTACCATGGCTGCCAGGACTTTAGCGTCCCGGCAGCCATGGTAACCACTCTAAAAAAGCTAAACGTCGTATCCGGCAATGCGCCGAAACGACGTTTAGCTTAAGGCCGGATCCGGATCAATGCCTTTCAATGGGCATTCATTCCGGATCCGGCCTGGCGGCAAGTCTTCAGTTTTTTTGGCCGACGCAAAAAGCGCAGCATGCTGCGGTATTTTCTCCGGCCAAAAAACGTAACGTTCCGGAACTGAAGACATCCTGATGCATCCTGAACGGATTTCACTCCATTCAGAATGCATTAGGATAAAACTGATCAGGATTCTTCCGGCATAGAGCCCGACGACGGAACTCTATGCCGGAAGAAAAGAACGCAGGTGTGAAAGAGCCCTAAGAGGAAGAAATATTAATAACAAAATTGTGTTAAAGTGTCCCTTTGACTCACCCACTTTATTCGACTTCTATATTAGAAAAAGTATAACTGGTACTTGAAATATATGGTACTCCTTCTGAACAGCTAATGTCTCAATGTATTTACACCAGATAATTAATGTAAAAGGAATGATTAATTATTAATATTTTTGGTTAATATTAATTATTAATATTATTAAGTAGGCGTAGATCATCATTATTGCTGATTCTGCCTATTTCCTTTATTCTACCTGTCGCTCTCCCTCTTTCCTGAACTGCGTGCACTAAACTATAGTGGCGACAAAAGACTATAAGCTGTCTTTGAATAATAAAGTATTTATTAAACCAATAACACATTTTACAGTCAATTATTACTTCTGGAAAAAATATTGTATAGTGGGCACTCAATATCTGTTGCTACACATTGGGTACAACACATTTATTATTTAAAATACAATTGCATTCAATCAAAATATTACAATATTATCATTAGACAATGTATATCTTAAAAATTCAAAAGATTGCTTAGAAAATCTCTAAACGTTGGTTAACTGTACAATTCTTACAAATCAGTTTATAATTAATTGGAGCATCCTATATATTCCTTAAAATCCCTCTAAAAGTTCCTTTAAAAATTTCCACACTAATTGGTAAAGTACAGTCTATAAAGTGCAATTGTTGCAAAGAACATTTATGCTGTGTTGATGTCATTCATAAATTAAAAAGTCAGTGTCGCAGGTTATTAGGGTAGTATTTCAGATCAAGGGTTTATTAAATGCAGTGTAATATTCCTACTTACTGCTTGTTGGTCAGTCTTTTGTGTATCTGACTGTAATGGCGTCCCACTACAAGTCAGTTGACTCACCCCTCTTCTTCTACCCGATAGCGTGCAAACACCTGAAGTATTTCTTAATCGCTGTTGTTGCGTTGTTTGGTGGAGTTCTTCCGGTTTCTGTTCCGCGTCCCACGTGTTAGGGGTAGATCACGTGATCGGAGCATAAGAACGTCCAACGTGACCTATATTCCGGTCGATTTGTTCAATTCGAATAGATTGTATTCCGGAGGCGGTACCAACCTCCGTACATACGGATATTTTTAATGATGTTCCTATGGGTCTTTTCGCAACAATCTGTTAGCAATTGCGATGTTGTACAGCGTCTTCTTAATGTAAGGATCTCATCCGCTCCTGCTATACGCGTTTTGGGGTTACGCACCCCTTCCTCAGTAGCTCCAGTATTACTTCTGCTATATCTATATGTATTTACATTAATGGTTATATATATATATATATATATATATATATAGACGCACATGTTAATACACTAACAGCACTATAATAAACCTAATTACATTAACACTATACAAGCCCAACTATAATTACACCCCAAAATCTAGCTAGAGATACACGTAACCACAGCAGCACCCTCCCATCTGACGCTAGACTGTCCCTACAAGGGGTTACACAATGCAAAGGTTACAGGGTCCAATGCAGGGGTTAAATGCAGTGATGAGAGTACTGCAGGGGTAAATGCAGGGCCCGGGCATTGAAGGGGGTTAATGGGCGTTGGTGGGTGTTAGGGTGCTCTGGCTGGCGTGGGCTACCACTAAGTTCCTGCCCATATGAGTAGGGTGTCTTTTCACAGTTCGCCCTCTCGGTATAACCAGTGAACCAAAAAATATACTGCACTAAGCGCTCAAATACTCCACACAGGACTAGGCCAGAGTCGTATATGGAGCGTGGGGGTGTCAGGTACTGTAATCCCTCTACGATACTATAAGACGCCTGAAAATAGAAGGGTGGCTTCATCCTGTAAACCCTTCCTAGCACCAAGGCCTTAAAATGCTTTACGCTTTGTCACCTTGATGACTGAACAGATAGCTAAACATACATATCTATAAGGCTGCGCCCTAAGCCTTAGGTCACACCAGGGGCGTCGTTAGGTCAAAACATTCGGGGCTGGAGCCCCGGATGTTTTGTCCAGTGCCCCGAATGTTTATGCTGGTGGGATTATATTTATTTTTTATTAGGTTATTCCTAGCTGTCTGGGCAATCCCACAGATCATCCTCCAACCCCCCTTGTACTTGTTCTTCTACTTGCAGGCTGCGCGGGTATGAGTTCAGAACTTAAGTCACTTCAGTCCGCAATTCTGAAGTGACTTCTGTGATTAGTTTATAGTTGGGGGATTTGCTTAATTTTAAATTAGGCTGACCATAGGTTAGGATGATCTGTGGGGTAGCCCAGACGGCTAGGCCCTTCACTGTAGTTATTAACCCCTTTCAGCAGTCCCCCATTCACTGAAGGGGGGACTGCTGAAAGGGTTTAATAACTACAGTGAAGCCCCCTCTGGAGGTTATGAGGGCGTGGCTTCATGGGATGGGGTGTGGCTTCACGTGGGCTCATGCCCCGGATGTCTTCAGACTCTAGTAACGCCCCTGAGTCACACCAAAGGAGGAGCAGGAGCTCACCCAGAACTCCCACGAGGGTTAATCCCTCTACAAACATTAGCAGCAGGGTTACTCTTGAAGTTGTTAGACCTGCTTGTGACTCTACATTGACGGTCCATATAAGCTGGAAAGTAAGGTGCTAGCTATCTTGCTAACTGCATTATTTTACCAATGTCCATTTGTAGTGCATAGGATCACAATGTTGTAACTGTAAAAGAGTACATACAATGCTCGATATACTTGAATGTTGCTGAAAAGGTAAAACATTAGTGCAAAAATAGTGCAAATACAGTATATAATGCAATAACATAGTGCAATCAAATTCACATTGGAGTATTTTCCTTTAATGCCTGAGGATCAAGTGCACAAACTGGAACAAATATTACCAACGTTATTTGTAATCCACATAAGGTAGCAGGTAATTCCCACAGTGGATATGCATAGAATAGCAGCAATTACGATGAGAACCCTTTGAGCAAACGGGGGTTCTCGCTTAACCTTAGAAGGGGGGAAAAAAGGTATTGGGCGCTGACCTGCACAACTGGGTAATGTTTCTGCAGATGGAGGGAGTCCTAACAAACATGTCCATCTCTACATGAGGGCCAAACCATGGGCAACAAACAAACAAAATAGCCAATACTTCCTCACCCTTCAGAAGTAGGTCAAGATGTGGCTCCAGTTTGTCCATGATCATTCTGGCTTGATCTTTAGGAAAGAAAATCCTTAGAGGAGGTATCTGAAGTCCTCCTCACTGCTGCTGCCGCTGAAGGACATAAGAGGGCGCTTCTGCCTCTTGTAAGCTAAGCTCGCTGCTATGGTGGTGCTCTGCTGACCTCTAGTGGAGGACTTCAGTAGTGAACGCATGGTTACGCTGGCGATGGTGGCAGACACATTTTCCTTGGAAGTGCCTGAACCTCCTGCCGGGGGCAGGGGAACTCAGGATCTCCGGCTGTAAGCGCTGTGGCCAAGGAATCTCCAACGGTGGTGATGGAGCCCGGGAACCTCTTGCTTCCACGGACGCCATCTTCCATGGGAGCTGGTAGTTGACCACTGTCGGGTTGTAGTAAAACACAGTAGTGGACAGGCATCCAAACTGGACAGTTGGCGGCGGGGGCAAACCCGGGATCAAAAGCTCCGGCTATATATACCCAATATATGCACATCCCTCTACAATTAGCATACAAATGTCCTCCCATACAGCTCTGCTACCCTTCAGATATAATAGTATATCACAAAAATGCCTGCCTGCAGCCATCACTAGAGGGAATATAGCGCAAAGCCACCACTAGGGGGAATATAGCGCAAAGGAATGTATACAGTTCCCATTGACTGCAATGAAAGCTGTAATTATCTCTCTGCACTGAGCTCCCCCTAGGGGCAGCTGCAGGACCCCTCTCCTGGGTCCATAGTGTGGTCTGCCTCTGTTGAAGATACACTACTGCAGGGTAGGTAGATATTCCCTTTTAATTCTACTTCTGTTTCTACACCATTTTCTGCCTGGCCAATTTATTATTAGGATTTAAACTTTAAAAAGAGTGGAAATGAATATTTTGTGAACAGATGTTTAGTGGTATTCAACACATAGAAAATGTGGTGATGAATTGTATGAAGTGTTAGAAAACTCTCATTTATATATTGCATTTTGCTTATTAGAAGGCTGATAATATTATCTGCAGTGATAAATGGCTGAAATAAATTACATCTATCTGCAAAAATAATAAAAATAAATGAGCCAACGTGACAATAATACAGAGGCTTCCATTCCTTTCTGCGTGCCAGTGACAAACTTCTACTATATCTTGTCCTAATGTATCACAACCTGTATGGTGCGTCTGGCAAGGAAAATGTACCCGGGTGTTCATATGGGTCCCAATTATGGGATGAGGCGTGCACTGTGTGGCAGGTTCCTGCTTATGTCATACCCATGCAAATACAGTTACATCAATTACATTGATAGTTATCCAGAATTCTGATCAGCAGCTTGCAGTATTAGGGCTAATGCACATGGCCATAGCTGTTTTTGCGGACAGCTTATTGTTGACCCACCTAGCACGGATACCGGCCGTGTGCGTTCTGCATTTTCCTGCTCTTTGTAGAACTGTCCTACTCTTGTCTGGAAAACATACAAGAATAGGACATGTTCTATTTTTTATTTTACGGGGCTGCAGAATGGCCATATGAATGCTGACAGCACACGGTTGAAGGGGAAAATGCGGCTCAGGTATGGACAAAAACAACGGTTGTGTGCATGAGCCCTTATTCATATAGTGTTCCATCTTGTTCCTCAGTGCCTCACAGAAGAAGAACAACACGATACAGCAACACTCTGAATGAGCATCCCCCTATTTAACCCACCTGGTTGTTTCTATGCAGGTAAGGATTGCTTTATGGATTTACCTCAGATATGGAAATATAGGTTAGGGGGGACAGCAGTGAAATAAGACCCCTATTTTTTGCTGACCTCTCTAGTAGAGTTGAGCGAACACCTGGATGTTCGGGTTCGAGAAGTTCGGCCGAACTTCCCGGAAATGTTCGGGTTCGGTAACCGAACCCGATCCGAACTTCGTCCCGAACCCGAACTCCATTGAAGTCAATGGGGACCCGAACTTTTCGGTACTAAAAAGGCTGTAAAACAGCCCAGGAAAGGGCTAGAGGGCTGCAAAAGGCAGCAACATGTAGGTAAATCCCCTGCAAACAAATGTGGATAGGGAAATGAATAAAAATAAAAATTAAATAAATAAAAATTAACCAAAATCAATTGGAGAGAGGTCCCATAGCAGAGAATCTGGCTTCACGTCACCCACCACTGTAAGAGTCCATTTTCATAAATTTAGGCCCAGCACCCAGGCAGAGGAGAGAGGTCCCTTAACAGACAATCTGGCTTCATGTCAGCAGAGAATCAGTCTTCATATCATAGCAGAGAATCAGGCTTCACGTCAGCCACCAATGCAACAGTCCATTGTCAGATATTTAGGCCCAGCACCCAGGCAGAGGAGAGAGGTCCCGTAACAGACAATCTGGCTTCATGTCAGCAGAGAATCAGTCTTCATATCATAGCAGAGAATCAGGCTTCACGTCAGCCACCAATGCAACAGTCCATTGTCAGATATTTAGGCCCAGCACCCAGGCAGAGGAGAGAGGTCCCGTAACAGACAATCAGGCTTCACGTCAGCCACCAGTGCAACAGTCCATTGGCATATATTTAGGCCCAGCACCCAGGCAGAGGAGAGAGGTCCCGTAACAGAGAATCTGGCTTCATGTCAGCAGAGAATCAGTCTGCATGTCATAGCAGAGAATCAGGCTTCACGTCAGCCACCACTGCAACAGTCCATTTTCATAAATTTGGGCCCAGCACCCAGGCAGAGGAGAGAGGTCCCGTAACAGACAATCTGGCTTCATGTCAGCAGAGAATCAGTCTTCATATCATAGCAGAGAATCAGGCTTCACGTCACCCACCACTGTAAGAGTCCATTTTCAGATATTTAGGCCCAGCACCCAGGCAGAGGAGAGAGGTCCCGTAACAGACAATCAGGCTTCACGTCAGCCACCAGTGCAACAGTCCATTGGCATATATTTAGGCCCAGCACCCAGGCAGAGGAGAGAGGTCCCGTAACAGAGAATCTGGCTTCATGTCAGCAGAGAATCAGTCTGCATGTCATAGCAGAGAATCAGGCTTCACGTCAGCCACCACTGCAACAGTCCATTGTCATAAATTTAGGCCAAGCACCCAGGCAGAGGAGAGAGGTCCCGTAACAGACAATCTGGCTTCATGTCAGCAGAGAATCAGTCTTCATATCATAGCAGAGAATCAGGCTTCACGTCAGCCACCAATGCAACAGTCCATTGTCAGATATTTAGGCCCAGCACCCAGGCAGAGGAGAGAGGTCCCGTAACAGACAATCAGGCTTTACGTCAGCCACCAGTGCAACAGTCCATTGGCATATATTTAGGCCCAGCACCCAGGCAGAGGAGAGAGGTCCTCTGCCACAGAGAATCTGGCTTCATGTCAGCAGAGAATTAGTCTGCATGTCATAGCAGAGAATCAGGCTTCACGTCAGCCAACATTGGAACAGTCCATTGGCATATATTTAGGCCCCGGCACCCAGACAGAGGAGAGGTTCATTCAAATTTGGGTAGCCTCGCAATATAATGGTAAAATGAAAATAAAAATAGGATTGAATGAGGAAGTGCCCTGGAGTACAATAATATATAGTTAAGGGGAGGTAGTTAATGTCTAATCTGGACAAGGGACGGACAGGTCCTGTGGGATCCATGCCTGGTTCATTTTTATGAACGTCAGCTTGTCCACATTGGCTGTAGACAGGCGGCTGCGTTTGTCTGTAATGACACCCCCTGCCGTGCTGAATACACGTTCAGACAAAACGCTGGCCGCCGGGCAGGCCAGCACCTCCAAGGCATAAAAGGCTAGCTCTGGCCACGTGGACAATTTAGAGACCCAGTAGTTGAATGGGGCCGAACCATCAGTCAGTACGTGGAGGGGTGTGCACACGTACTGTTCCACCATGTTAGTGAAATGTTGCCTCCTGCTAACACGTTGCGTATCAGGTGGTGGTGCAGTTAGCTGTGGCATGTTGACAAAAGTTTTCCACATCTCTGCCATGCTAACCCTGCCCTCAGAGGAGCTGGCCGTGACACAGCTGCCTTGGTGACCTCTTGCTCCTCCTCTGCCTTGGCCTTGGGCTTCCACTTGTTCCCCTGTGACATTTGGGAATTCTCTCAGTAGCGCGTCTACCAACGTGCGCTTGTACTCGCGCATCTTCCTATCACGCTCCAGTGCAGGAAGTAAGGTGGGCACATTGTCTTTGTAGCGTGGATCCAGCAGGGTGGCAACCCAGTAGTCCGCACACGTTAAAATGTGGGCAACTCTGCTGTCGTTGCGCAGGCACTGCAGCATGTAGTCGCTTATGTGTGCCAGGCTGCCCAGGGGTAAGGACAAGCTGTCCTCTGTGGGAGGCGTATCGTCATCGTCCTGCCTTTCCCCCCAGCCACGCACCAGTGATGGACCCGAGCTGCGTTGGGTGCCACCCCGCTGTGACCATGCTTCATCCTCATCCTCCTCCACCTCCTCCTCATCCTCCAGTAGTGGGCCCTGGCTGGCCATATTTGTACCTGGCCTCTGCTGTTGCCAAAAACCTCCCTCTGAGTCACTTCGAAGAGACTGGCCTGAAAGTGCTAAAAATGACCCCTCTTCCTCCTCCTCCTCCTCCTCCTCCTCCTGGGCCACCTCCTCTTCCATCATCGCCCTAAGTGTTTTCTCAAGGAGACATAGAAGTGGTATTGTAACGCTGATAACGGCGTCATCGCCACTGGCCATGTTGGTGGAGTACTCTAAACAGTGCAACAGGGCACACAGGTCTCGCATGGAGGCCCAGTCATTGGTGGTGAAGTGGTGCTGTTCTGTAGTGCGACTGACCCGTGCGTGCTGCAGCTGAAATTCCACTATGGCCTGCTGCTGCTCGCACAGTCTGTTCAGCATGTGCAAGGTGGAGTTCCACCTGGTGGGCACGTCGCATATGAGGCGGTGAGCGGGAAGGCCGAAGTTACGCTGTAGCGCAGACAGGCGAGCAGCAGCAGGATGTGAACGCCGGAAGCGCGAACAGACGGCCCGCACTTTATGCAGCAGCTCTGACATGTCGGGGTAGTTGTGAATGAACTTCTGCACCACCAAATTCAGCACATGCGCCAAGCAAGGGATGTGCGTCAAACTGGCTAGTCCCAGAGCTGCAACGAGATTTTGCCCATTATCACACACCATTAGGCCGGGCTTGAGGCTCACCGGCAGCAACCACTCGTCGGTCTGTTGTTCTATACCCTGCCACAACTCCTGTGCGGTGTGGGGCCTGTCCCCCAAACATATGAGTTCCAGAATGGCCTGCTGACGTTTACCCCGGGCTGTGCTGAAGTTGGTGGTGAAGGTGTGTGGCTGACTAGATGAGCAGGTGGAAGAAGAGGAGGAGGAAGTCGAGTAGGAGGAGGTGGCAACAGGAGGCAAAGAATGTTGCCCTGTGATCCTTGGCGGCGGAAGGACGTGCGCCAAACAGCTCTCCGCCTGGGGCCCAGCTGCCACTACATTTACCCAGTGTGCAGTTAGGGAGATATAGCATCCCTGGCCGTGCTTACTGGTCCACGTATCTGTGGTTAGGTGGACCTTGCCACAGATGGCGTTGCGCAGTGCACACTTGATTTTATCGGATACTTGGTTGTGCAGGGAAGGCACGGCTCTCTTGGAGAAGTAGTGCCGGCTGGGAACAACATACTGTGGGACAGCAAGCGACATGAGCTGTTTGAAGCTGTCTGTGTCCACCAGCCTAAATGACAGCATTTCATAGGCCAGTAGTTTAGAAATGCTGGCATTCAGGGCCAGGGATCGAGGGTGGCTAGGTGGGAATTTACGCTTTCTCTCAAATGTTTGTGAGATGGAGAGCTGAACGCTGCCGTGTGACATGGTTAAGATGCTTGGTGACGGAGGTGGTGGTGGTGTTGGTGGTACATGCCCTGTTTGGTGGGCGGCAGGTGCCAACGTTCCTCCAGAGGCGGAGGAAGAGGCCGAGGCGGCGGCAGCAGAAGAGGCCGAGGCGGCAGCAGCAGAAGAGGTAGCAGGGGGAGCCTGAGTGACTTCCTTGGTTTTAAGGTGTTTACTCCACTGCAGTTCATGCTTTGCATGCAGGTGCCTGGTCATGCAGGTTGTGCTCAGGTTCAGAACGTTAATGCCTCGCTTCAGGCTCTGATGGCACAGCGTGCAAACCACTCGGGTCTTGTCGTCAGCACATTGTTTGAAGAAGTGCCATGCCAGGGAACTCCTTGAAGCTGCCGTTGGGGTGCTCGGTCCCAGATGGCGGCGGTCAGTAGCAGGCTGAGTCTCTTGGCGGCGGGTGTTCTGCTTTTGCCCACTGCTCCCTCTTTTGCTACGCTGTTGGCTCGGTCTCACCACTGCCTCTTCCTCCGAACTGTGAAAGTCAGTGGCACGACCTTCATTCCATGTGGGGTCTAGGACCTCATCGTCCCCTGCATCGTCTTCCACCCAGTCTTGATCCCTGACCTCCTGTTCAGTCTGCACACTGCATAAACACGCAGCAGTTGGCACCTGTGTTTCGTCATCATCAGAGACATGCTGAGGTGGTATTCCCATGTCCTCATCATCAGGAAACATAAGTGGTTGTGAGTCAGTGCATTCTATGTCTTTCACCGCTGGGGAAGGGCTAGGTGGATGCCCTTGGGAAACCCTGCCAGCGGAGTCTTCAAACAGCATAAGAGACTGCTGCATAACTTGAGGCTGAGACAGTTTCCCTGGTATGCATGGGGGTGATGTGACAGACTGATGGGGTTGGTTTTCAGGTGCCATCTGTGCGCTTTCTGCAGAAGACTGGGTGGGAGATAATGTGAACGTGCTGAATCCACTGTCGGCCACCCAATTGACTAATGCCTGTACCTGCTCAGGCCTTACCATCCTTAGAACGGCATTGGGCCCCACCATATATCGCTGTAAATTCTGGCGGCTACTGGGACCTGAGGTAGTTGGTACACTAGGACGTGTGGATGTGGCAGAACGGCCACGTCCTCTCCCAGCACCAGAGGGTCCACTAACACCACCACGACCATGTCCACGTCCGCGTCCCTTACTAGATGTTTTCCTCATTGTTATCGTTCACCACAACAACAAAAATATTATTTGGCCCAATGTATTGTATTCAAATTCAGCTGAATATAAATTTGAGGCCTAGTATTTAGGCGCTGGGTGACCGGTATGGATTTACTGACAGAATTAGACTTGGAAATGCACAGTAGCGTGTGTGTGAAGTTATTCTGAATGACTCTATGTGCACCTTGAATATTATATACCCTTTTAGGGATAGATTTCAAATAGCTCTGATATAGCAGAAACCACTAAATTATGAAATTGCTAAATTGGGAATTGTATTTCAACCCAGAACAAAAAATGTGCTTTGACGGACACTAAATAAGTACTTGCCCAGCCACAACAGTACAGCGGTAATGACAGATTTAGCGGGATATAAATTTGAGGCCTAGTATTTAGGCGCTGGGTGACCGGTATGGATTTACTGACAGAATTAGACTTGGAAATGCACAGTAGCGTGTGTGTGAAGTTATTCTGAATGACCTTATGTGCACCTTGAATATTATATACCCTTTTAGGGATAGATTTCAAATAGCTCTGATATAGCAGAAACCACTAAATTATGAAATTGCTAAATTGGGAATTGTATTTCAACCCAGAACAAAAAATGTGCTTTGACGGACACTAAATAAGTACTTGCCCAGCCACAACAGTACAGCGGTAACGACAGATTTAGCGGGATATAAATTTGAGGCCTTGTATTTAGGCGCTGGGTGACCGGTATGGATTTACTGACAGAATTAGACTTGGAAATGCACAGTAGCGTGTGTGTGAAGTTATTCTGAATGACCTTATGTGCACCTTGAATATTATATACCCTTTTAGGGATAGATTTCAAATAGCTCTGATATAGCAGAAACCACTAAATTATGAAATTGCTAAATTGGGAATTGTATTTCAACCCAGAACAAAAAATGTGCTTTGACGGACACTAAATAACTTGCCCAGCCACAACAGTACAGCGGTAACGACAGATTTAGCGGGATATAAATTTGAGGCCTAGTATTTAGGCGCTGGGTGACCGGTATGGATTTACTGACAGAATTAGACTTGGAAATGCACAGTAGCGTGTGTGTGAAGTTATTCTGAATGACCCTATGTGCACCTTGAATATTATATACCCTTTTAGGGATAGATTTCAAATAGCTCTGATATAGCAGAAACCACTAAATTATGAAATTGCTAAATTGTGAATTGTATTTCAACCCAGAACAAAAAATGTGCTTTGACGGACACTAAATAAGTACTTGCCCAGCCAGAACAGTACAGCGGTAACGACAGATTTAGCGGGATATAAATTTGAGGCCTAGTATTTAGGCGCTGGGTGACCGGTTTGGATTTACTGACAGAATTAGACTGGGATATGGCCAAAAAATAACCACACTATTGCTGGTTAAATGCACTTGGTGTGACAGCTTGACCAACCACACTACTGAGGGTTAAATGCACTTGGTGACAGGCGCAGCTTGCCCCTGATGTAGTATATGGCCAAAAAATGAACAGACTATTGCTGGTTAAATGCACTTGGTGTGACAGCTTGACCAACCACACTACTGAGGGTTAAATGCACTTGGTGTCGGACGCAGCTTGCCCCTGATGTAGTATATGGCCAAAAAATAAACAGAATATTGCTGGTTAAATGCACTTGGTGTGACAGCTTCACCCTGATGTAGGCTTTAGCCAAAAAACAACCACACCATTGAGGGTTAAATGCACTTGGTGACAGGCGCAGCTTGCCCCTGATGTAGTATATGGCCAAAAAATGAACAGACTATTGCTGGTTAAATGCACTTGGTGTGACAGCTTCACCCTGATGTAGGCTTTAGCCATAAAACAACCACACCATTGAGGGTTAAATGCACTTGGTCGCAGCTTGTGCTGGCGCACCACAAGACACAAAATGGCCGCCGATCACCCCAGAAAAAAGTAACTGACAAACGGTCTGGGCAGCCTAAAAACAGTGAGCAATTGAATTTCAGCAGCTCAATGATGCACAGCTGCAGATCGATCGATTAATCAAGTCCTTTTGGAGGAGTTAATCCGCCTAATCTCGCCCTACTGTCGCAGCCGCAACCTCTCCCTACGCTAATCAGAGCAGAGTGACGGGCGGCGCTATGTGACTCCAGCTTAAATAGAGGCTGGGTCACATGGTGCTCTGGCCAATCACAGCCATGCCAATAGTAGGCATGGCTGTGACGGCCTCTTGGGGCAAGTAGTATGACGCTTGTTGATTGGCTGCTTTGCAGCCTTTCAAAAAGCGCCAAGAAAGCGTCACAAAAGCGCCAAGAAAGCGACGAACACCGAACCCGAACCCGGACTTTTACGAAAATGTCCGGGTTCGGGTCTGTGTCACGGACACCCCAAAATTCGGTACGAACCCGAACTATACAGTTCGAGTTCGCTCATCCCTACTCTCTAGATCATGACTACAATTGTGGAGCTGTCTCAAGAGCATTCAATCTTGAACTTGAGTATTATGGAAACTGTATTTCCATTAAAATACAAGGCATTTCAGGCCTGACCATAGGCGTGTGCAGCCTATTGCATTAGGGTGTGCACCCTAAAGCACAAACACACGCCGCGCGCGTGTGTATGTATGTATATGTGTGTGTGTATATATATATATATATATATATATATATACACACACACCTAAAGAATTATTAGGAACACCATACTAATACGGTGTTGGACCCCCTTTTGCCTTCAGAACTGCCTTAATTCTACGTGGCATTGATTCAACAAGGTGCTGATAGCATTCTTTAGAAATGTTGGCCCATATTGATAGGATAGCATCTTGCAGTTGATGGAGATTTGAGAGATGCACATCCAGGGCACGAAGCTCCCGTTCCACCACATCCCAAAGATGCTCTATTGGGTTGAGATCTGGTGACTGTGGGGGTCATTTTAGTACAGTGAACTCATTGTCATGTTCAATAAATCAATTTGAAATGATTCGAGCTTTGTGACATGGTGCATTATCCTGCTGGAAGTAGCCATCAGAGGATAGGTACATGGCGGTCATGAAGGTATGGACATGGTCAGAAACAATGCTCAGGTAGCCCGTGGCATTTAAACGATGACCAATTGGCACTAAGGGGTCTAAAGTGTGCCCAGAAAATATCCCCCACACCATTACACCACCACCAGCCTGCACAGTGGTAACAAGGCATGATGGATACATGTTCTCATTCTCTTTACGCCAAATTCGGACTCTACCATTTGAATGTCTCAACAGAAATCGAGACTCATCAGACCAGGCAACATTTTTCCAGTCTTCAACAGTCCAATTTTGGTGAGCTCGTGCAAATTGTAGCCTCTTTTTCCTATTTGTAGTGGAGATGAGTGGTACCCGGTGGGGTCTTCTGCTGTTGTAGCCCACCTTTCTTTCCCATTCTGACATTCAGTTTGGAGTTCAGGAGATTGTCTTGACCAGGACCACAACCCTACATGCATTGAAGCAACTGCCATGTGATTGGTTGACTAGATAATCGCATTAATGAGAAATAGAACAGGTGTTCCTAATAATTCTTTAGGTGAGTGTGTGTATATATATATATATATATATATATATATATATATATATATATATATATATATACAGTACAGACCAAAAGTTTGGACACACCTTATTCAAAGAGTTTTCTTTATTTTCATGACTATGCAAATTGTAGATTAACACTGAAGGCATCAAAACTATGAATTAACACATGTGGAATTATATACATAACAAAAAAGTGTGAAACAACTGAAAATATGTCATATTCTAGGTTCTTCAAAGTAGCCACCTTTTGCTTTGATTACTGCATTACACACTTTTGGTATTCTCTTGATGAGCTTCAAGAGGTAGTCACCAACAGTCTTGAAGGAGATCCCAGAGATGCTTAGCACTTGTTGGCCCTTTTGCCTTCACTCTGCGGTCCAGCTCACCCCAAACTATCTCGATTGGGTTCAGGTCCGGTGACTGTGGAGGCCAGGTCATCTGGCGCAGCACCCCATCACTCTCCTTCATGGTCAAATAGCCCTTACACAGCCTGAAGGTGTGTTTGGGGTCATTGTCCTGTTGAAAAATAAATGATGGTCCAACTAAACGCAAACCGGATGGAATAGCATGCCGCTGCAAGATGGTGTGGTAGCCATGCTGTTTCAGTATGCCTTCAATTTTGAATAAATCTACAACAGTGTCACCAGCAAAGCACCCCCACACCATCAAACCTCCTCCTCCATGCTTCACGGTGGGAACCAGGCATGTAGAGTCCATCCGTTCACCTTTTCTGCGTCGCACAAAGACACGGTGGTTGGAACCAAAGATCTCAAATTTGGACTCATCAGACCAAAGCACAGATTTCCACTGGTCTAATGTCCATTCCTTGTGTTCTTTAGCCCAAACAAGTCTTTTCTGCTTGTTGCCTGTCCTTAGCAGTGGTTTCCTAGCAGATATTCTACCATGAAGGCCTGATTCCCACAGTCTCCTCTTAACAGTTGTTCTAGAGATGTGTCTGCTGCTAGAACTCTGTGTGGCATTGACCTGGTCTCTAATCTGAGCTGCTGTTAACCTGCGATTTCTGAGGCTGGTGACTCGGATGAACTTATCCTCCGCAGCAGAGGTGACTCTTGGTCTTCCTTTCCTGGGGCGGTCCGCATGTGAGCCAGTTTCTTTGTAGCGCTTGATGGTTTTTGTGACTGCACTTGGGGACACTTTTAAAGTTTTCCCAATTTTTCGGACTGACTGAACTTCATTTCTTAAAGTAATGATGGCCACTCGTTTTTCTTTACTTAGCTGCTTTTTTCTTGCCATAATACAAATTCTAACAGTCTATTCAGTAGGACTATCAGCTGTGTATCCACATGACTTCTCCACAACGCAACTGATGGTCCCAACCCCATTTATAAGGCAAGAAATCCCACTTATTAAACCTGACAGGGCACACCTGTGAAGTGAAAACCATTTCAGGTGACTACCTCTTGAAGCTCATCTAGAGAATGCCAAGAGTGTGCAAAGCAGTAATCAAAGCAAAAGGTGGCTACTTTGAAGAACCTAGAATATGACATATTTTCACTTGTTTCACACTTTTTTGTTATGTATATAATTCCACATGTGTTAATTCATAGTTTTGATGCCTTCAGTGTCAATCTACAATTTTCATAGTCATGAAAATAAAGAAAACTCTTTGAATGAGAAGGTGTGTCCAAACTTTTGGTCTGTACTGTATATATATTGTATACACATACACGCACACATATATATATATATATATATATATATACACAAATACACTAAGGGGTATCAGGGTACATTATTATACAGGGGTAATATAACTGAGGAGGGTTATCAGGGACATTATACAGGGTTAATATACCTTATATTATACAAGTTATATTTCCCCTTTGTCATGTCCCCTGAGATAGCCCTGCTTAGTTATATTACCCCTGTATAATAATGTACCTGGATACCCCTTAGTTTTACCCCCTGTATAATTTACCCTGATCCCTGAGTTATATTACCCCCTTCATAATGTACCAGATAGCCCCCCTCAGTTATATTACCTCCTGTAATTTACACTGATACCCCTCAGTTATACGGTATCATATAACTGAGGGGTATCAGAGTACATTTTACAGGGGTATAAATGAGGAGAAGTAGCAAGCAGCAGGGAACATACTTTATGCGTTAACTTAACATTATATAAATAACTTAGATGGGGGGTGACTCTCAGCCAGGGCAGAGTTCCAGTGGCGTAGCATGGGTTGCCAGCACCTGGGGCAAGACAAGTATTGCTTCCCCCCCAACCTGTGGCCACGCCCCCTTTTTTTCAAATAATGCAGTACATGTCACCTACAGTCCTATGTAACACCACAGATAACACAGTGATGACTCTCTGAGTACAGATAATGTGTAGTGTCCCACTAGGTAAATGTGGGCACTACACAAGGGTCAATTGGGCCACGTTGTTCCCCACCTTTTGTGGAACAGGGTGATTGTATTTTATATGGTGTTTTGATGTGTATTTTTCCTGTTATCTCCTGTACCAGGCTTATTAGGGGTAGTTCCTCCTCCTAGGCAGTAGAGGGAGCTAGGGAACCCCCTAGTATATATTGTCAGGTCCAGTTCAGGAGAAGTTAGTGAAGCAGTGTTGTAGTTAGAAGCCAGTGGACACTTTAGCTAGAGGTTAGCTGAAGTGCAGCTTCTAACATGCAGCTAGATAGTCTTGGGTTTTAACTTGCATCCAGGGGAAGAAGTTGTCTCCTGAGAATAACAAGTTCCCTCAAAAGTACAGTGCAGAGCCAAGTTTATTTCCAGCCAAACAGAGAGCTGAAGGGCAGAAGGATATTCTACAGCAACGAGATATATACCAGAGGAAGGTTTCCCTACCCAAGGATAAAGCCAGCAATAGGGCATACGGGCCTTGGAGAAAGCCAGACAGGAACTGAGGAAAATACAGCCTGATCTGTAAGTGTTATTCCCTCTGAGTATCTTGCAAGGACTTTGCCTGCTGTTTATGAAAAGCCTGCCTGTTACAACCTTTTTACATGTGGAACTAACTAAAGACTGTAAATAGTTGACCTGTTTCAGTAAAAGGAAGTTCTGGTTCACTGGAACTTGTGTTCCTCAATTATTCCTACAACAAATCGGTGTGCCACCGTTACCAACACTGGCGTCACGAACTTTAAGAGATCTTGCCACCGGCACACTAAACCTGCAACACCCAGGGCACCTTTCCTACCACCCGGCCTGGTCCCTATACATAGAGAGTGCCCCAGAGGATCCATGTGCCAGCCTCTCCATCACTGCTGTACGCCTGCCCAGGGTATATGAAAAATGTGAGTAACAATAGCAACCCTCGGTCTGTTAACTGCCCCTGTGACCTCACCATCGCTCACCCTGCAGGGCTGCGTACTGCAAATGTAGTAGATATCTCCTGTAGTCCTATGTAACACCACAGATAACAGTGATAACTGAGTAAAGATAATGTAGTAGATGTCACCTGCAGTCCAATGTAATACCACAAATAACAGTGATAACTCTCTGAGTACAGATAATGCAGTAGATGTCACCTGCAGTCCTATGTAACACCACAGATAACAGTGATAACTGAGTACAGATAATGTAGTAGATGTCACCTGCAGTCCTATGTAACACCACAGATGACACAGTGGTAACTCTCTTAGTACAGATAATGTAGTAGATGGGTGTGAGGCCCCAGAATTCAGAACACAAACAGTGTGACCTCAAGTCTGGGGCCAGGCTTCGGCAGTGTGGGCCAAATCCTTTAGCCATCCCCCCAAACAGATATGTGGATGGACATTACATATAATGGTACACACTATACAGTAGAGTACAGCAGCACATACCTGTTACATTCACTGATGTAGACTTTCCTCAACGTTTTCATTCGGAGATAAGACCGCCATGATACCTTCTTTTAGACTCGTCTCTGCAGAGTTTCACAGAAAATGTTTTAGATTCCTCACTTTACTATCATCCTCAGATTACAGACCTCCCCTCCACCGTAGTGCCCATAAGTATAATGCCCTCTGTATAATTATAATATATACTGGACCCTCTGTGTTATTATTATTTTTAATATTATAACGGCCCCCTCTGTATTAGGCTCCATTCAAACGTCCGCAGAATGTGTCCGCATCCATTCCACAATTGTGTGGAACGGGTGCGGACCCATGCATCCTCTGCGGACAAGAAGTGGCTGTTCTATGGGGGTGCTTGCCGGGTGTAGTGCGGATCCGCAAAACACTACGGACGTGTGAATGGACCCTAATAGTAATAATTATGGTGCCCTTCAGCCCCTCCAGCATACAGTCCTATGTAAAATACATCACTCCCTGCCTTCAGCCCCTCCAACATACAGTCCCATGTAAAATACAAAACTCCCCCTGCCTTCAGCCCCTCCAGCATACAGTCCCATGTAAATAATATCCCCCCTCCTCTCTTCGCCGCCTACCTTCAGCCCCTTCAGCATACAGTCCCATGTAAAATACATCACTCCCCGCCTTCAGCCCCTCCAACATACAGTCCCATGTAAAATACAAAACTCCCCCTGCCTTCAGTCCTTCCAGCATACAGTCCCCATGTAAAATAATATCACCCCTCCTGCCTTCAGCCCCTCCAGCATACAGTCCCCATGTAAATAATATCACTTCACCCCCCTCTCTTCAGACCTCTCTAACATACAGTCTCCAGTACAATGATTATTCCTTTTCCCTTCAGCCCCTGCAAAAAGCCCCCCAAGTACACATAACAGTCAATCTTCTCCTTCACATACTGACCTGCAGCTTCTGCTCCTCTATCCAACAATGTGCTCTGTTGAATCTCCTTCACATCTTGAGGCCCCGCCACATGTATAACGAGACTCCGCCTCTTCCTCCGACATCATACCTCCCTGGAGCAACTACATTCTAGCGCTCTACTGTCTCATAGGCAACAGACCACTAGCCTGATGCCTATGTGAAGGATCGGATCAGTAGTTGGCAGATGGCAGTGCAGCACGGAGGTGATGATTAGGGTGCGCCCAGGCACACCCGGCACACCCCATGTGCACGCCTATAGGCCTGACGATTGGCCTATGAAAATGACAAAGGGCCATTGAAACAAGCTGTGTTTTAATAAAAATACAGGGGGTGATTTATTATACTGATATACGCCTATATTAGGCATATTTCAGGTGCCGATGGCGGCGCGACGGTTAGTTGCACCGCCATCTGTGACTTTTCCCTGCTCAAGGCAGGTGTAAAATTGTGGGCGTGTTATGGGTGGGGAAGGGGACGGGCCAGCAGGCCCATCTCATTTACCATTTTCTACGCCTACAGTTTTCTACGGCATAAAAAATGGTCTAAATTTAAGACGGAAACTGTCTTACATTTAGGACTGGTGAAGGATCTGCCATTGTTATGGAGTGGCCAGCGCCTCTTCATAACTTCAGCGATGCACCGCCAGCTTAGGGCTTTATTAAGATCTAAAATGCTGGTCTTAATAAATGTGCCCCACAGTTTCCAAGAGACGCGGGACCCGGGCTAGAAGAGGACGTTGGGACCGGAGGAAAAGTAACAGACCCGCCATCCCTTCCATCATCATGGGAAATGTGAGATCGCTACAAAACAAAGCGGATGAACTTGCGGCGCTAACGAAGCATCAGCGCGTCTATAGAGATAGTAGTTTACTCATTCTGACAGAGACATGGCTGACAGGTTTAACGCCGGACATGCATGTATACATGGAAAGGTTTCATCTGCTCTGGGCTGACAGAAGCAAAGGTAAGAAGAGAGGAGGAGGTCTGGCTGTGTTTGCGAATGATAGATGGTGTAACTCTGGGCATCTAACTATCAAAGAACGCTTTGCTGTGAAGACGTTGAGCTGCTAGCATGAGACCTCACTATCTACCACGTGAGTTTACACAAGTTGTTGTGTTAGTAGTCTATGTGCCCCCATCTGCCGATGCATCAGCTGCCTGTGACATTATTCACACTGTGACCAGCAGACTCCAGACAAAACACCCCCAGGCTCTCTTTTTGATCTCTGGAGACTTTAATCACGTGTCCCTGTCTTCTACTCTTCCCACCTTCACCCAGTATGTTATCTGCCACACCAGAGACAATAGAACGCTGGACCTACTGTATGCTAATACTAAACAGGCACACAGCTCCTCACCTCACCCTCCCCTGGGGGGCTCAGACCACAATCTGGTTTATCTTCAGCCTGTGTATAGACTCCTTGTATGAAGAGAACCAGCTTTGAGGCGCACAGTGAGAGGATGGTCTGAGGAGACTGAAGACGCTATGAGGGACTGTTTCAGCTGCACTGTGTGGGAAGAGCTCTGTGCTCCCCATGGGGAGGACATCGACAAGATTACTGACTGCATCACAGACTACTGTGTGGACAACAGCATGCCAGTCATGAAGGTACAGTGTTTTTCTAATAATAAGCCTTGGATTAACCCAGAAATAAAGTCTCTCCTCAAGGAAAAGAAAAGAGCTTTTAAATCTGGAAACAAGGAGGAGCTTAAAACTGAGCAGAAGGAGCTGAGAAGGAAGATCAGAGAGGGGAAATCCATCTACAGGAAGAATATGGAGGACCAGTTGCAGCAGAGTAACACACTCAGGGTCTGGAAAAGCCTGAAAACCATCTCAGGTCACAAACCGGGTCAAATTCAGACTGCAGGTGACTTGGGGTGAGTTAATGAGTTGAACAAGTTCTTCAATAGGTTTGACCAGATAACCACCCCTTCCCTGATGCTGCTACAAACACCACCCCAATCTTCTTCCCCCACCGCTACCATTACTGCCTGTTCACATCTTAGCAACCTACCACCACTCTCCCCCTTTACACCAGAGGACTCCATTGTTCACCCCCTTCCCCACATGCCCACTTTGGTCCTTCACCACACTCCAGGTGAGGAAGGAACTACAGAAAATCAAGGTGTGTAAAACTGTAGGACCAGACGGCATCAGCTCCAGGCCACTGAAGTGCTGCTCAGACCAACTGTGTGGCATCATGGGTCACATGTTCAACATGAGCCTGAGGCTGGGGAAGGTTCCACAGCTGTGGAAAACCTCCTGTGTTGTACCAGTGCCAAAGACCTCACACCCGAAAGACCTCAGCAGCTACAGGCCGGTAGCACTGACCTCACACTTGATGAAGGCCCTTGAGAGGCTGGTTCTCAACCATCTTCACCCCCTGGTCAGGTCTTCATTGGATCCACTGCAGTTTGCCTACCAGCCTGGCATCGGGATAGATGATGCCATCATCTACATCCTACACCGAGCTCTAACTCGCCTGGAGAGGCCTGGAAGCACTGTGAGGAACATGTTTTTTGATTTCTCTAGTGCTTTTAACACCATCCAACCTGGACTTCTGAGGGACAAGCTGGAGATGGCAGGAGTGGACTACCACATGTCACATTGGATACTTGATTAACTCACAGAACGCCCACAGTTTGTTAAATTTCAGGGTTTTGTCTCTGACAAGCTGATCTGCAGTACGGGGGCACCACAGGGAACTGTGCTGGCACAGTTCCTCTTCACCTTCTAAACTGCAGACTTCTCCATCAACTCCCCAGGCTGCCACCTACAGAAGTTCTCTGATGACTCTGCCATAGTCGGCCTTATCACAGGTGAGGACGACTCAGAGTACAGACAGGGGACACAATAGAAAGAGAGAATCCAGCTTCTTGTGGAGTAAAAAATTGTTCTTGATTGGCTCATCGTATAAAATCCACCAAAATCACAGGAAAAAGGTGTACAGTAACATGTTTACAGAATCCAGCCCTTCATCAAGACATAACACACATATTAAAACCATTCCTTTTTATGTAGCACAAGGTCCAACCCCCTCTAATCAGCAAAGTGTCCGCACCTGGAGCCTGGAATGGGAACCATTCAGCGGTTCAGGGGAGGAGATCCAGCATCACAGGTGATGCATACATACACATAATGAACATATCTTAGTTGTATTGCAGAGTGAGGTCATGTTTTCTTTTTAACCCCTTTGGCATGCAGGTATCAAGTGAAAACATCCAAAAGGTCTCCGCTAAGGAGTTTTTGTCTGCGATCCCCTCCTCTTATGGACAATGAAACCACTTCAATCCCCTGTGCACAAAACGCAGATGCGTCACCTCTGTGAACAGTGGCGAAGTGGAAAGTCGCTGCCGATACATTGCGAGTCTGAAAATAAGTAATATCACTAAGATGTTTTCTGGTACGTATTTTCAGCTCATTTACAGTGCATCCAACATATTGAACTTTACAAATTTTGCATGTAATAACATACACAACAAACTCCGTATTACAATTGATATATTGTTTTAGAGTGTATCTGTTGTTATTCACTGTAGATGTGACCTCCTTAGTGACACACATGTATCGGCAGCATAAGCATTTCTTACTTCGACATTTATAATTGCCAGTAGTTTTTGGCCAGGAACATGCCCGAGGAATGGTATCAATAAACAGGCTGGGGATGAGTTGTTTTTTTTCAATATGTTGGATGCACTGTAAATGAGCTGAAAATACGTATCAGAAAACATCTTAGTGATATTACTTGCCCATAAGAGGAGGGGACCGCAGACAAAAACTCCTTAGCAGGGACAGGGTCGGCCTTAGGTGTTCAGGCGCCCTGTGCGAGCTAACCTTGTGGCGCCCCCCCTCCTTACACCTGGTCGCATAAACACACACAAAGAGGAAAAAAATCTATTTAAAATCTATTTACCACCACAGATAACACAGTGATAACTCTATGAGTACAGATAATGTAGTAGATGTCACCTGCAGTCCTATGTAACACAACAGATAACACAGTAATAACTCTCTGAGTACAGTCTACAGATAATGTAGTACATGTCACCTGCAGTCCTATGTAACACCACAAATAACACTTAGCTCTCTGAATACAGATAACACAGACAGTGATGGCTCTCTGATTTCTGAAAATGTAGCAGTGTTACCTGCAGTCCTATGTAAAACCCACAGATAACACTAGTGCTGATAATGTGGCAGTGTTACCTGCAGTCCTATGTAAAACCATAGATAACACTAGTGCTGATAATGTGGTAGTGTTACCTGCAGTCCTATGTAAAACCATAGATAACACTAGTGCTGATAATGTGGTAGTGTTACCTGCAGTCCTATGTAAAACCATAGATAACACTAGTGCTGATAATGTGGTAGTGTTACCTGCAGTCCTATGTAAAACCACAGATAACACTAGTGTAGATCATGTGGTAGTGTAACCTTAGTCCTTAGTGTGCCTTCCTGTGTCTATCGCACGGACTCCCTGCTGGCGGCGCTGCCTCCTCTTCCTTCTTCTTCCTCCGCACAGAACGTCCTGATGCAGCTGCGTCAAGACATAGGAACAGTGGGCATGGTGATGGTGACACACAGGAAGAGACACACACACACACACACAGGGAGGGACACACACACATACATATGATAAATATGATCACATCACAGTTCCTGCCTGTCTGCTTTGGTAAAGCTGGGCATAGCTAGGCTATGCCAGGCTTTAGCAGAGTGGGCACAGGACAGTGGACACAGGGCATGATATGTATGCAATGCAAGTACAGCTGAGCGAGTGCAGGGCAAGGGCTCGCATACACATTGCTCCTCCTGCCTGTCATACCCCCCCCCCCCACACCGGGCATTTTGGGGGGCATTAGGGGTTGGATGATGCGGATTGTGCACATAGCCACCAATCGTATCCCCCTCCTAAAGGTAACTGATGTGCTGGGGGAGAGGAATATGATTGGTGGCTATGTGCACACTCAACATCAGCAGTAAGGAGTTAAAGTCCAACCCTTAACCCCTTAAGGACCAGGCTCATTTTCACCTTAAGGACCAGGCCATTTTTTGCAAATCTGACCAGTGTCACTTTAAGTGCTGATAACTTTAAAACACTTTGACTTATCCAGGCCGTTCTGAGATAGTTTTTTTTGTCACATATTGTACTTCATGACACTGGTAAAATAAAGTCAATTTTTTTTTGCATAATAAAATACCTAATTTACCAAAAATTTGGAAAAATTAGCAAATTTCAAAGTTTTAGTTTCTCTACTTCTGTAATACATAGTAATACCCCCAAAAATTGTGATGACTTAACATTCCCCATATGTCTACTTCATGTTTGAAATATTTTGGGAATGATATTATTTTTTGGGGATGTTACAAGGCTTAGAAGTTTAGAAGCAAATCTTGAAATTTTTCAGAAATTTACAAAAACCCAATTTTTAGGGACCACTACAGCTCTGAAGTCACTTTGCGAGGCTTACATAATAGAAACCGCCCAAAAATGACCCCATTCTATAAACTACACCCCTCAAGGTATTCAAAACTGATTTTAAAAACTCTGTTAACCCTTTAGGTGTTGCACAAGAGTTATTGGCAAATGGGGATGAAATTTGAGAATTTCATTTTTTTGCCTAATTTTCAATTTTAACCCATTTTTTCCACTAACAAAGCAAGGGTTAACAGACAAACAAGACTGTATCTTTATTGCGCTGACTCTGCTGTTTACAGAAACACCCCATATGTGGCCATAAACTACTGTACGGCCACACAGCGGGGCGTAGAGTGAAAGGTGCGCCGTATGGTTTTTGGAAGCCAGATTTTGCTGGACAGTTTTTTTTGACACCATGTCCCATTTGAAGCCCCCCTGATGCACCCCTAGAGTAGAAACTCCATAAAAGTGACCCCATCTAAGAAACTACACCCCTCAAGGTATTCAAAACTGATTTTACAAACTTCGTTAACCCTTTAGGTGTTGCACAAGAGTTATTGGCAAATGGGGATGAAATTTGAGAATTTAATTTTTTTGCCTAATTTTCCATTTTAACCCATTTTTTCCACTAACAAAGCAAGGGTTAACAGCCAAACAAGACTGTATCTTTATTGCCCTGACTCTGCTGTTTACAGAAACACCCCATATGTGGCTGTAAACTACTGTACGGCCACACAGCGGGGCGTAGAGTGAAAGGTGCGCCGTATGGTTTTTGGAAGCCAGATTTTGCTGGGCAGTTTTTTTAACACCATGTCCCATTTGAAGCCCCCCTGATGCACCCCTAGAGTAGAAACTCCATAAAAGTGACCCCATCTAAGAAACTACACCCCTCAAGGTATACAAAACTGATTTTACAAACTTTGTTAACCCTTTAGGTGTTGCACAAGATTTAATGGAAAATAGATACAATTTCAAAATTTCACTTTTTTGGCAGATTTTTCATTTTAATATTTTTTTTCCAGTTACAAAGCAAGGGTTAACAGCCAAACAAAACTCATTATTTATGGCCCTGATTCTGTAGTTTACAGAAACACCCCATATGTGGTCGTAAACTGCTGTACGGGCACACGGCAGGGTCCAGAAGGAAAGGAATGCCATATGGTTTTTGGAAGGCAGATTTTGCTGGACTGTTTTTTTGACACCATGTCCCATTTGAAGCCCCCCTGATGCACCCCTAGAGTAGAAACTCCCAAAAAGTGACCCCATTTTAGAAAGTACGGAATAGGGTGGCAGTATTGTTGGCACTAGTTTAGGGTACATATGATTTTTGGTTGCTCTATATTACACTTTTTGTGCGGCAAGGTAACAAGAAATAGCTTTTTTGGCACGTTTTTTTTTTGTTATTTACAACATTCATCTGACAGGTTAGATCACATGGTAATTTTATAGAGCAGGTTGTCACGGACGCGGCAATACCTAATATGTATACAATTTTTTTTATTTATGTAAGTTTTATACAATAACTTCATTTTTAAAACCAAAAAATTGTTTAGTGTCTCCATAGTCTAAGAGCCATAGTTTTTTCAGTTTTTGGGCGATTATCTTGAGTAAGGTCTAATTTTTTGCGGGATGAGATGACAGTTTGATTGGCACTATTTTGGGGTGCATATGACTTTTTGATCGCTTGCTATTACACTTTTTGTGACGTAAGATGGCAAAAAATTGCTTTTTTTACACTTTTTTTTTTTTTTTTTAACGGTGGTCACCTGAGGGGTTAGGTCATGTGATATTTTTATAGAGCCGGTCGATACGGACGTGGCGATACCTAATATGTATACTTTATTTTTATTTATGTACGTTTTACACAATGATTTTATTTTTGAAACAAAAAAAAATCATGTTTTAGTGTTTCCATAGTCTAAGAGCCATAGTTTTTTCAGTTTTTGGGCGATTATCTTGAGTAGGGTCACATTTTTTGCGGGATGAGATGACTGTTTGATTGGTACTATTTTGGCGTACATGCGACTTTTTTGATCACTTTTATTACCTTTTTTGGGAAGTAAGGTGGGCAAAATTTCAATTTTCTCATAGTTTTTATTTTTTTATTTTTATGGCGTTCACTGTGCGGGGAAAAGTAACATGACCGTTTTATAGATCAGGTCGTTACGGACGCGGCGATACCTAATATGTGTAGTGTATTTTATTTTTTTAATTTTTATTCAGTGATAAATGTTTTTTTTTTTATCTTAACTTTTTTCACTTTTTTTTTACATTTTTTTTGACCCAGACCCACTTGGTTCTTGAAGATCCAGTGGGTCTGATGTCTGTAAAATACAGTACAGAACCTATACTGTTAGGCTGAATAATCTATACCAGTGTATTACTGTACTGTGGCGGCAGCAGGGAGTGCACGGTGTCATAGCAACCAATGACGCCGTGCGCTCCTGCTCTCAGCAGGAATCCAGGCCGCGGTTCCACGGACCACTCACGGCCGTGAAAAATGGCCGTGGGCATTCGGCTTTAGACAAAGCTGTTGTGGTGCTGGAGAGCTCCTTTAGTGACAGACTGCTGCATCCTACAGTAGGTTCACAAAGGAACATTATCGGAGGTCCTTCCTCCCAGCAGCGGTTAGGATTTATAACCACCACTGTTCCCAGAAAACCTGTAGTGAATTTTTTATGTAAATTCTGTGTTATGTTTTTCTTGTATTTTACTATTTAATTTCTAATTACTCTTATTTTACTCCTGTTGTGAATGTGATTGCTGCTGTTATGCCAAAATTTCCCCACTGAGGGACAATAAAGGGATTTTCCTCTTCTAAATATTCCCCACAGTTTCCCTAATACCCAAATTCAAGATTTATTGCTCCTGAAACAGCTCCACAATTAAAGTGATATTCATCTTCATACTCTTCTTCATACTCACCTTCTGTAATCTACCTTTTCGGGATGACCAGCATAGGATGGGGGCAGCAGGCAGTAGCATCTGCTGGAACTTGGTCCTTGAATATCACACCTGCATAGCTGCTGTGACTGTCTGTCACGATGGGGAGTGGGGGAAACCCCCACCGTGCGGTGTCAAAGGGTAAAAAGGGGATCAGCCTGGCCAAAAGGAGTAATAAGGGAGCAGGTCACCTTCTACAGCGTCCCTAATCCTCTCCCTGACTCCTCACCGTATGAGCAGACCCAGATGGTAGGACGACTTATACTCAGGATTCCTAGAGACCCTAAGTCGCCCTGGTAATCCCTCTCTAAGGAGCAGGACACCAAACACCACCAGACGTGTAACACCAAACTAGACATACAAACACCCTGAACATAACCCACTCCATACAAATGGGGACAGGAAGGGAAGGAGACACCGGGATGACATTGATGACCACAAGGGTAGCCCTCATTGGACAGATGGAACACCCTGGACTGGAGCAGAGCTCCAGCACCAACAACAGCGGAAGTACAACTGACTTTAGCCAGGAAACCACAGAAGATATAAGCCAAGTGACCACACCCAATCAGGGGGTTAGCCCTTACAGCACCAGACAGGGGAAGGCTTCAACATAAATGGGAAGTGCACACACAAGCCACCACGTTGCCACCGGCAACAGCATGCGTGGCAACCATGTCACGGTGCACACAGCCAAAGTCAAGACACTGCCAGCACATGACAAAACAGCAACACATTACCACCGGCAACAGCTTGCGTGGCAACCATGTCACGGCACACACAGCCAAAGCCGAGACACTGCCACCATATGCCATAACAGCAACACGTTGCCACTGGCAATCACAAGCATGGCACAAGTGTCACGGAGCACACAGCAAAGGCCGTGACACTGTCGCAACATAATAGTGTGAGTACAAAACTAAGATTTAGTCTTACCGGTAAACGGTTTTCCAGGAGTCCGACATGACCGTACCCACTGGAGGATGTCCTATTGGATCTCTGTAGGGACAGGAAGCGTGAGAGGTTAAAAGGCCCCTCCCCAGCCCTCCCACCAGTGTTCTTTCCAATTACTACACCAGATAGGATCCAAAGCATTTATTGAACCTCCATGTTAATCTCACATTGGAAAGGAAATTAAGGATCCTGGCAATAACCGGAAAAGAAATATGGGGGGGGGGGGGGGGGGGGGAAATAACGGGTACTGTCATGTCGGACTCCTGGAAAACCGTTTACCGGTAAGACTAAATCTTAGTTTTCAGGACGTCCCTCCATGACAGTACTCACTGGGGAACTACCAGCTAAATAACTAGGGGGGGACCACAGCCTGAAGGACCTTACGACCAAACGCCAGGTCCTGGTTGGCTAGAGAATCTAGTCTATAATGTTTAACAAATGTAGAGAAACTGGACCATGTGGCGGCCCTGCAAATCTGCTCCACTGAAGCATCTGCTTTTTCTGCCCACGACGATGCCACTGCTCTGGTGGAGTGGCCTCTTATAGATAAAGGGCAAGTAAGTCCTTTCTGTATGTAAGCCTCGCGAATCGAGTCTCTGATCCAACGGGCTAGAGTCTGTTTCGAGGCCTTGTTGCCTCTGTTCCTTCCTCCAAACAAAACAAAGAGGTTCTGCGATCTTCTCCAAGGTGCTGTTCTCTGTAGGTAAGCGAGAATCGATCTTCTTACGTCCAAGCAGTGGAATATTCCTTCCTTCGCATTCTTGGGGGAGGCACAAAAGGAGGGAAGAATTATTTCCTGATTCCTGTGAAACGGGGATACCACTTTTGGTAAAAAGGATGGGTCTAATTTCAAAATGACTCGGTCATCCAAAATCTTCAAGAATGGTTCCCTGATGGAGAGGGCCTGAATATCTCCAATTCTACGAGCTGTGGTAATGGCTAGTAGAAAGACAGTTTTAAAGGAAAGTAACTTATACGATAACTGGTCAATTGGTTCAAAGGGAGAACTACAAAGACCCTCTAAGACTATATTTAAGTCCCATGGGGGTACTGTCTGTCTAATAGTGGGTCTCAACCTGGAAATTGATTTAACAAATCTGATAATCCACCTGTGGTCTGCCAGAGGGGTGTCAAGAAAACTACTCAAGGCCGAAATCTGGACCTTAAGGGTACTGGGTTTTAGCCCCAAATCGAAACCTGCCTGTAAAAAGTCCAGAATGCAGCCTATAGACGGGACTGAGATCCCTGGATGAGAGTCTGAGAGCCATGATGTAAACCTCTTCCATATCTTTAAATATATGGCCGAGGTTACAGGTTTGCGGCTTTGCTGCAAGGTTGAAATTACCTTATCCGACAGGCCTTAACTTCTTAGGATCTGCCTTTCAGGATCCAGGCTGTTAGTTTTAGTTTCTCGAGGTTCGGGTGTTCCAGGGGCCCTTGTACGAGAAGGTCCTTCCTTCCTGGAAGAGTTATTGGATCTTTTAGGAGCAAATCCTTCAACAGCGGGAACCAGGCTCTCTTCGGCCAAGCCGGGGCTATAAGAATAAGGGTCGCTGAGCAAGTTTTTCGTTTCTTCAGCACCAATGGGATCAAGGGAAACGGAGGAAAGGCATACGCCAGGTCCATGTCCCAATCCTGGGATAAGGCGTCTACCCCTAGCGGACTGTCTCTCGGATTCAGAGAGAAGAAATGATTCACCTGGGTGTTCCTCCTTGAAGCAAATAGGTCTATCTGTGGGAACCCCCATTGGTGGCAGATCTGAAGGAAAACTTCCCGGTTTAGGCACCATTCGCCTGCATCGAGACAGTGTCTGCTTAGGAAGTCTGCTGCGGAGTTCTCTGCTCCTTTTAGGTGAACTGCCGAAACTGAGAGGACTTCCCTCTCTGCCCAGTGAATTTTTTTTTCTGATAAGTCCTGAAGTAGAGGGTTCCTGGTTCCCCCTTGACGCTTCAGGTAACACACAGTAGTCACGTTTTCTGACAGAACTCTGATGTGGTGGTTGGAGAGAATGTGTTCTGCCGACTTTAGAGTCTTCCATACCGCCTTCAGATCCCTGTAATTCGAAGATCTGTGGCTGTCCAGGCTGGACCATCTGCCTTGGAAGAAATGATCCTTCAGATGGGCACACCAACCCCACTGGCTTGCATCCGTGGTAATGACTATGGATGGAGACGGGTTCCAGGCCACCCCCTTTCTTAGATTTTCTGGGTTGGTCCACCAGGATAGAGAACTTAGACACTGCTTTGTAAGCACTATCTTTGAGTTTAAGGAATGATGATCCCTGTCCCATGATGCCAGGACTGCGGACTGTAGGATCCTGGAATGAAACTGAGCCCACGGGATTACCGAAATACATGATGTCATTAGGCCGAGAATCTTCATTGCCTCTCTTAGAGTATGGACCTTTCTTTTCTGGAAGGATACTATCTTTCCCCTTATTTTCTCCTGCTTCGACTCTGGAAGGAAGAAAAATTGATTTTCTGTGTCTAAGAGAACTCCTAGAAACTGCTTCCTGGTGCTTGGTACTAGGTCTGATTTGGGGTAATTTATTACCCAGCCCAGATCCTTGAAAAGGGCTTTGGTCTGATGGATACTGCTCTCCAGATTCTGTCTTGTGTCTGCAATTAGGAGAAAATCGTCCAGGTACGGAACAATTCTTATCTGCTGTTGCCTTAGATATGCCACTACCTCTGTGATGACTTTTGTAAAGATGCGAGGGGCCGACGATATGCCAAAGGGGAGACACTGGAACTGATAATGAAGGACAGTCCCCTCCTGGATGATTGCAAACCTGAGATATTTCTGGTAGAGTGGATGAATCGGGATGTGATAGTAGGCATCCTTCAGGTCCATGGTACATAGGAGATCTTCTACTGAAATTAACGGGATTGCTGACTTTATGGATTCCATCTTGAACTTGTGGTAAGCTAATGACTTGTTCAGAGACTTCAGGTTGATAATTGTCCTGTAGGTTCCATCCGTTTTTTTTATTAGAAAGAGACTTGAATAGTGACCCAAGTATTTCTGATCCTCCGGAACCTGGACTATAGCATTTAGCTTTAAAAGTTTCTGTAAGTCCAGACCTAACTGATTTTGTTGCACCACCGATTGGAATCTTGTGATTAGGAATCTTCTCGGGGGAGGACCGCGAAAATCTAACTTTACCCCTTCTCGAACGGAATTGAGGATCCACTGATTTTGGGTAACCCGAGCCCAGGATTCCCAAAACAAGCGGAGCCTGCCCCCTACTGGCCTGATGTCATTGTTTGCTTGAGCCAGGGTTAGGGTTGAAGAGGAAACCCCTACCTTTCCCTCCTTTACGGTAGCTCCATCTACCAGTTTTACCTTTCCCTCTCTCTGAGGATGTAAACTGCCTAGAGGTTTTACTAAAGGGCTGTGGCTTTTTTACTTTCTCTTCCGGAAATCCCTTCTTTTTGTCCTCTGCACTTTCCAGAATGGAATCGAGGACCTGGCCAAAAAGGTATGCTCCGGTAAAGGGAATTGCACATAATTTATTTTTAGAGGCAATGTCTCCCGTCCAGGATTTGAGCCAGAGGGCTCGTCTTGCTGTATTTGTAAGAGCATCATTTTTAGCTGCGAATCGCCGAGGCATCTGCCATGAAGGACGCTGCAAATTTTAATAAGGGTAAGGATTCTAATATTTCCTCCCTGGAAGTCTTCATTTTGAGATGATCTTCAAGTTGCTCTAGCCATAAACACATGGCGCGGGCTACCGAGGTTGCTGCAATATTAGCATTAATAGTGACTGCAGAAGATTCCCAGGCTTTCTTCAGAAGTCCATCCATCTTTCGATCCATAGGGTCTTTTAACTGTGAGGAATCCTCGAACGGTATGGACGTCTTCTTCACCACCTTGGCCACCTGAATGTCGACCTTCGGAATCTCATCCCAAAGTTTTGTTTCTTCAGGGTTGAAAACCAGCCTGCTCTTGAATTCCCTGGGTACATAGAGCTTTTTGTCACCCTCTTCCCATTTATCTTTAATAAGATCCTGTAAATAAGCATTCACTGGAAAAAGCTTCCTTTTTCTGGCACTTAATCCAGCTGGATACTACTTACAATATTTTGGATGAGGGGGTCAGCAGCAGCATCTAGCTTGCTCAAAGCCTGGGCCTCCATGATGCAACAGCCTGTAGCTAACATCGCTGCGTTTTTAAAGGACCTACCTTCCTGGCCCTGCCCTCATCGCCGCACGGATCCGCCTCCTCTTCCGGGGGACTCATTCCTAAGAAGAATCGACCCCTCATGCGAGGCCTCCGGCTGAGGCCTCCAGCATGGATGCGCGCCGCCATCTTCAACGCGTCACTTCCGGTCGCATAGGAAGTGACGTGGACCGCGTCAACAGAGGAGCGACGGAGCCGCCTCTGTGCGCAGAGCTCCACCGGAGAAGCCGCAACAGCGTCCTGGTACCGCGGCCTGCAGCAGAGAAAGGTACCCGGAGAGCTAGGGGACCCCTTCCCAGAGGGGTGCTGGCTTTTTTAGGCCGTGACAGAGGCTGAAGAGGAGAGGCATGAGCCCTCCGACCAGCCTCGGCCTAGTGATGTTCCCTACTATCTAAGCAGGGATTCCTTCTCACTGCTCCTATCCCTGTAGGGACAGGAAGAACACTGGTGGGAGGGCTGGGGAGGGGCCTTTTAACCTCTCACGCTTCCTGTCCCTACAGAGATCCAATAGGACATCCTTCAGTGGGTACTGTCATGGAGGGACGTCCTGGAAACTTACCTTTATTCATTCACACATGATGATACTTCACATGAGGTGCTGCCTCTGTGTTTTGTCCTTTTCATGGGTACACTCCTGCAATAGGGTCGAGCACCAGGAAGAGTGATAGATACTGTAGGTTTACCTTCACCAGGGGCATAAAATTAGTCTGCTACCCTGTGTCTAAATACCCTGGCCAAGGCAGAATAATTTGTTGGTGCCCCTGACACATGGGGCACATGTCCCACCAAGTCCCCTCTCCATTTACGACCCTGGATACTTCTCAAAAGGCAGTTTCAGATTATGAAATCAGTGCAAGTAGGTATGGAAAATATAAAAAAAAACAGGCATCTTCAACGAGTCTCTGCAATTTTATGAAACAGGTAATGGAGAAACCTGTAATACTGCGCACTTCTCTGAGAGGCGACGGAAAGGGGTTGAAGAGTCATGAAGCAACAGTAGGGGGCCTATTTAGCTTATTGCTGGCAGGACCCTAACTAATGGGAATGCAAACGATTTCAGTCACTCCTGGGCCCAGTGTATAACCCCAGGGCTGAAAAATAAACCATTGGTCTTATAGAAGCATGTGGTAGGCGCGGGGAAGGGGGTGGGGCTATTACAGTTTTGGCGTTAGGGCCCAGTAGCATCATGTTACACCACTGATTTATACATGCCATTGGCAATGGCATCTTCCAGTGTTGGATGACTCTTTACCACCTCTGCTGGTGGTTTATATAAATCAACCAGGTAGAGGCAAGGATTATGGACGTTCCCTCCAAAGAATGTGCCCCAATTAAGTAACAGATTACTTTATCTACAGTGATATATAAAAATAGCTTAAGGATGCATGTAATTTATGCAGCGCCATGAAATAACAAGCATTGGTCTGACATCCCAGTACTAAGCTGTTGTCGAGCCGTTATCTGCTTGACATTGTGGGCACGATGTGAGATCATTATCTGATAATGAAAGAAATGAGCAAACTGAGGAGGAAGATGACACTAATTACTGGCTATTGATAGCACACACTGACCGGGTTACTTGATCCGTTGAACATCTGCATCTAGAGAAATACAAGCAAAAATAAACAAGGCAGCAAGCAGCGGGTGTGCATGATGCTGCTTAACAAGGGCTCCCAATCAACCCCGCTGCCCCTCAACACATTAGAGGCTGGATCAATCAAAACATCCCAGTAATTACTATTGACCCAGGGGCTGATACTTCTGACTCTGTTGGCTTTTTGCTGTCCAAATTCTCAACCTAGTGTGGTTTGTGAGGGCTAAATTCAGATTTTTTTTTTAAATAATTTTGTTTTAGGAGGTGGCAGAAACTATTTATTCGGCAGAAAACATACATGTATCCTAGCAATTCTAAACAGAACCTACAATAACCTCTGTATATATAACATTTGCATACCTCCTATAAATTGAATGCCAAGTCGCACAACAGTTTTCAGGGTTTTCCGTGACCTGGCAGGTCTGCTGTGGACAAGGCCAGAAATATTCCTCTCCCTGGTGCCTGCGCAGAAGAGGTGGATCAAGGAGTTTGCCCATGAACCACGGAGAGAAACAGTTCAGACTCGTCCACTGTGGAAGTGACATCACATCCATAGCACAGGAAGAAAACCTGGAAAAGGACGTGATGTTGACGAAGCCTTGGTTTTAAGAGGAGGAGCATCATGTGACTGGGAGGCCAATCAATGCAATTTGGAATGGCAACTATATTGCAAACATTCTCCTACAGGGGTGTTTTATGTAATTAAGGTAGGTTTAGTGTAGGTTCTGTAACAGGGAGCTGGCTGTGCACTTCCTCCTTGCAGCACCGCCGGCGCCCCACTGACAGAGAGGGAGGAGGAGCCGGCCTCGGACGTGGCCGGCGTCCTCGTCTTCCTGGCAACAAGGGATACGGCAGCACGTACTTCCTCAGTGCGCCCGGGGTCCTCCATCCCTTAGGCAATGAGCAGGGGCAGGAATGAGTGCCAAAGTAGTGGTTGGGGCTGAAGCAGGGTCATGTGACGCTGGCCACGTCACATGACCATTCAGTCTGGCCTATTTAACAGGCAACTTGCTGGCCACAAGTTGCCTGTGAGTGGTCTTTATACTCACCAGCCTATTTCCTGCATGTGTGTTTGTGGAACTCGACCTCGGCTTGTGTTTGACTCCTGATATCGTGTTATCCCTTTGTACTGACATGATCTCCTGGCTTCTGACCTCAGTTTGTATTTGACCTGGATTCTGTTTTATCCCTGTGTACTGACGTGACCTCCTGGAACTTGACCTCGGCTTCCATTTTGTCCTGTTTTTGTCTATGGTGTGTTATTGCTTGTTTGGTTTCTACCCAGCCTGGAAGTTTACGATTATGTCTCTCTCTCTTGTTTTCTCCACTTTGTTCCCTCCCTGTAAGCCCCTGCACGTACTTAAGCTAGGGACTGCCGTCCAGTTGTGCACCGTCGGTTAGGACGGATTGTGCAAGTAGGTAGGGATAACGGTGTGGGCGGAGCTCAGGGCTGCACTTATCCCTACCACTTGTGACAGGTTCACTGCAATATATAAAGTGCAGTGTAAACAACAGCATAAATCATAGTTAACCCTTCCAAATGCACTAAAGTAGTGAGTTTTGCATAGTAGCAGTATAGGGACAAATGTCCACAAACCTCCATAGTCCAAAGTACCTTTTCTCCAGTCTCCAGGGCACTACATTTCCTCCAGAAAACTCCTTGTAAACCTACAATTACAGAGCTTTTCATTGCACCATGAAATAGACTGCATTTGCTGGCACTGCAGAGTTATACAATGGAGACCTCATAAACTGGGCAGAATATCCTCTTAGATATTTCAGTGTGTCAACCTTTCGCAAAGCATCATGGTCCCAAATCTTAGGACCATGAGAAAAGGAATTTTGAAGGAATCAGATTTGGTTTATTTTTCTGAGATGGATTCCATCATCTCCCTGCACATAGAGACATCTGTGTAGAGCTACACCAGACAAATAACATAAGTCATTTTGAAAACTTCTCCATAGTTGCTTAATGAGCATTCAGAATAGTGTGTAGCTCAAAATAGTTTACTAACTAGCCCACACAGGCCATTGTTCTCCTTCTTAATATCAGAATTCTGAGATTTAACTCCCACAATGAAAAGAAAAATAATAGAAAAATCATCCCTATAACCATGTGTGGGCATCAGTGGCAGCAGGCATCCTTATAATAAAACCAATATTAAAAAAAAACAATAAAAAGTAAGAAAACAGCTGCTGCATGGTTTAAAGAGAAAGTGCTCCCAAAATCGCTTGTTAAAGTGAAGGTGTCAGCACATTTGTACCTATGAAACTGGATGACCTGCTAAATGTGCACTTGGCAGCTGAAGGCATCTGTGTTGGTTACATGCTCCTATGTGCCCACATTGTTGAGAGAGCAGCAGAGAGAGCTGAGCATCTAGGTATAACGTCAACACCTTCGCTGCTCTTAGAGGCTTGTTTGCATATACTGTATATATAAAAAAAACACACACACAAAAAAATACATTTATGTGGGCACATATGAACATGGGACCAACACAGATGCCTTCAGGCGCCAAGCACCAATACAACAGGTCAGCCAGTTTCATAGGTACATATCTGCTGACAGATGCATTTAAGATACACAATTAGCATTCCTGTGTCTCCAGGAGATCAACAGATCACTCTGGGTCCTGCTCCTTGGGAACCCCACTGTCACCCATAACATAAATGAACACTGATTGTGTCACGGACGTACCATGGCAGATCTTTGAGACTGGCAACACGTGGTTTGGTGTGACATGTTTACCTTGTGGATCAATAGGCGTCTGTGTTGTTTCTGGTACTGGCCACACCCTAAACCTCCAGGTGTTGCTATTGTGGTAATTTAACTTTCCCTTTCCCCCATAGCTTCTTGGAAGCTAAGCATTACCTTTCCCTTTGTAATTTGGCTTTTCTTTGTGTTGCATTAGGCCTTAGGAAGACTCCTGTTCATACTTCCTTTTGGAGGAACAGGATGTCTCATTCCTATAGTACAAGGGTCCTTTAGGGTTAGATAGGACTTTAGGTATTCCTGTGTATGAACTCACCTACCTCTGGGGTCTGTTGATACTGGTAGTCAGTCCGGGGTTTGATTAGGGTTTTCACTAGGAGGTGTTCATCTTCCTTCCCTAGTTTTCAGGTCTTATTTCCTTTTCCCTTTCCCTTCTTTGTTCGGTGTGGGTGTTTCCCTCCGACACTGGAGCGTGACAGATTGTCCTCCAACACACATCAGCCTGACATACCAGCCTGTGATCACATACATAATGAGATTATATTAAGCAATGGGCAGAGTTTAGCGTGCCATGTGTGTTTATGTGATATCAAAATGATAATTTTTTAACATATTGTAATTATATGGACTAAAATTATTTTTATCTAAATGGTACCGATGTCATGCACTTCTTTACGTCGTTCATTGCAGCAATCCCAAGTAATACTTTGGATTTCTGCTTATTGTAAAGATTAAAGAGGTGTTCCTATTTCAGAATGGGACCTGCAGCACCCTGCTACTATCTTTAATAGTCTAACATAAATGTCATCTGTGTATTTCTGTCCAGGTGCAATGATATAACCTTTCTATGCAAATGTTTATTAGATGTAATATGCCTGGTTCATCAGCAGGTGGCAGTGCAAATGACAGAGTTATAGTTAGAGAGAATGGAACTCACCATTCCATTCTCCCCCCTTTGGGCAGAAGTGGGTCAGTCCTGCTTCCTGCCGGAAGGATGGGGCAGAAGTTTCCAGTTAGGTGGAGTTCTAGCTCTAAGCTAGACAGGAGGAGTGTGAGCAGGGGCACACTCAGGCGTGCCTATGCCAGACAGAGCACCCAAAGTTCTTCTGGCCATGAAGAAATATGTCTGGAAGCCATAGGGGCCAGAGGAATAGTTCTTCACCCACCTTAAGAGAAATCAGCAAGAGGAAGAGTTCTTCTGCTGAAGCTAAGTTTTAGTGAGAGTCAGGAGGGGAATAACATTCGACTGCACCCAATCCAAGGATGCCAGAGCAGATCAGAAGTACAAAAACCAGACTAAAGCAGAGTTTAGTGCAGCACAGAGAAAGAAAACGAATTATTTAAGCTAGCCTAGTACAGTACAGCAGAGAAAGAGAGAAAGTAGAGTTGAGTTTGCCTACCAGTTTATGCTAAAGCCTGCTGGGACCAAGACAAAGACAATCATTTGGATGAATGTATTAATAAAACTGCATTTATTTTATGTGAGTGTTTTCTTCATTCCCTTTGGGGTTATTAATAATATTGCACGCTAGACCCCAGTGTATTGTATGTACTATATTGGAGTTCTCTTATTGGTTGTTCTATTCAAGTAAAGCTGACATTGAATTTCATCACAAGGTCTGGACTCAAGTTATTTTTCCTTCATCCCTCAATTAATCCCCTTTTATTTTGCTTCGGAGCCAAAGCCCAGGGTCCAGCTGTATCCAGGTAGGAGCACAGTGACACATAAAGAGACATATAGGCTGCACTACACCACACAGCATTCCTATTACACCTGGGACGCGAGAGGGGCCCTGTGGGATGGCACATTGCAGATCCAAAACCTCCTTTTGCCTGGATGGGTGGCCCAAAGTGGCTAGGACTACACAAACCAGTTATGCTGATCTCACAAGTTATGGAAACAGCATAGCTTGCCGTCCTATGCTGCTTCTGTAATGCCATTCATTTCTATGGGAAACAGCATAGTACAGCCCACTTGTCTTTTTTCGTAGTTCTGGTCACCTCTGATAAACATGATTTTTTGGGGGAGGGGTATTAGTTTCAATTGTCAAATTAATTAATTAAGCCTACCAATGTCAGACGATTCTTATGTTTCTTTCTCTGCACTATTCTGAGGAGCAGTTAGTGACTGAATACTCTTTCTAGAGTCCTAGCTTTAAAGGGAACTTGCAAGCTTTTCCTGGGTTGACAGAGATTGTCTCCTCCTGGGAGGATTTGCTTTAAAGGTTTAAATAAACAATAGCATTTCAAGTCACCATGAATGACAATTGCGACACAGTATTGTCCTGGGCAATCATGTATGACTATTACCATAGACAATCCATACTGATTTCCAACAATGGATCAATGAATCTCACCTCTTGACATAATTTCCATATTTCCTGTGAAAAAAAAAAAAAATTGATGATTTGCCTCCTTATACTACAAATCACAGCAACAAATGGAAAAACTTCCCGAAACACAAAGCAGCTGGACTCCAGCTGCAAGGAACAATGCTAGTATGAGCTCATTACTCTAAGTGTTTCTGTATCCTTTACAAAGCTAAATATGGGAGCAGGAAAAATAGCAAGAGGCTCTTCATTGGTGACAATGCATTGGCATTCACAACAGCCTACTTCCCACGGTGCAAAACGTAAGATGCCTGCAGTTCTACATGTCTGAGTTCTGCATTCGGTCATAGAAGCAGAAAAACAGATCAAGCTGCCACAGATCTGTCACCCAACAGCTCCCAGTGGTACCTGATGGACCCCACTGACTTACAGTGTGGTCTGTCAGGTTCCGTCATGGTGTTGGTCATTTAACTTGAAAAAATAGCCGTCTAAAGCTAGTCATAGACATTAAGCAGCTGTTGGTCAACAGCTATTCCTCCCACCCATACACATGTGCACTTGGTTCAATTAAGTGTACATGTGCCATCAATAAAGAGAGAGGAGTAAGCCACTTCCAGACACCTCTTATGTCCTCTGAGAACAAAAGGATCGGGCATGTTGAAATCCAACAGTTTCCTGAAATCTGCTGTTCGGGCGGAGAGTCAGGAAGACACCATACGCCTCAGATGGTTGGCAGGCCAAAAATATACTTTTTTGGTTGACATTTATCTAATGTGTATGACCTGCTTAGGTCCTAGGTTTCGTGAATTATCTTCATTGCTGAAGAATGTTACAGTGAGTGAATGAAAAATATTGTACTGTAAGGTTGAGTTCACACGGTACATTTTTTCAGTGCCAAAACCTGCCATGCATTCTGTGGCAGAAGCTCCCAGGTTTCTGCTGTGGTTTTGCAATGTGAATGAGGTTAATCTGTGGGTGGGCACCCGCCACAGTTTCTAGTGGTTCTTTCCAGAAACTATACCAAGAAATGATGTGTCTGGAAAGAATTTGCCGCTGCATAGACTCCGAGAGGGTAGTTTCCGCCAACGCTCAGCGGACAAAATCCACTTTGTGCACAAGGTCTAATGAAAAGAAGGTAGGGAACATTCATGATACAATTTTTGCCATTTAATTAAGGACCTAATATGCACGTGTGATAGTTTGTTACAATAGTAACCAGCATAGAAAGTCCTCTCTAAGCTGGACTCCAGTAGGAAGCACTTTACTTTCATTGATACATTTGGGGAGATTTATGAAACTGTTTCTACATTGCCCAGAGCAACCAATCACAGGACAGCTTTGATTTCATATTCTGCTCTTGACAAGGACACAGCACAGGAATGATAGTCACAGTGATGTCACAGTGGAGATGTGATGCACAGTTACAAGTTCACAGTATAGGATAATGCACAATGTGAAGTCACATGAAAAGGTTTTTGTACACTCTGATAAGTGAATGATCTGAACTATGATGTCACCAAACAGGGATAAAAGGCATAGGAGTATCACAGCTAATTGCACACTTGTTGACTTGCGGTGTAGAAAAGAACAGAAAAGACGCCTCTGCTCTTTGTGGACTTTTTGATTAAATTGGTAAACAGAGATCTAATAAAAGTTGCATGCAATTTACCGTGAGGCTAACAAGCAAGTATATTTGCTGAAAGATACATTGCTCCCGTACACTGCAGGTCACGGCAGTCCACGAGAAGACATTGCGCATCTCCTTAGAGAACTCCAATTATAACTGAAAATACTGGAGATGTCAAAAACGTGAAGCGTGAATACTGAAACCTGAAAAGTATGAGTAAAAGAAGCCTTTACTGGCTCCCAGTAACAAAGACGCAGCTTTACTTCAGGCGTAATTAGCAACGGCAACATAGAAGCGTTGACACCATCCAGCTGTGGATGAACAATTATTCCATCACTTCACTGCTCTCCAGAAATTTGTAGATTTTTCTATCTGTAAGGCTGGGTTCACATCACCGTTATGGATTCCGTTATTGTTTTCCATTATAACATGGTTATAACGGAAAATAACGGAATCCTTAAGACGGAAGTCAAAACGGAAGCCTCTAAGAGGCATTCCATTTTGATCCATCATAATAGAAGTCTATGGGCAATCATAACGGAACAGTCTTGTTTCCGTTATGCAAGGTGGAAAACAAAGTCCTGTCGACTTGTGGACTTTTTTTCCCTACTGCATAACGGAAACCAGACGGATCCGTTATAATTGCCCATAGACTTCTATTATGACGGAAAGCAAAACAGAATGCCTTTTAAAGGCTTCCGTTTTGAATTCCGTCATAATACAAGTCTATGGGCAGCATAACGAATCCGTCCTGGTTTCCATTATGCAGGACTAGACTGCATAATGGAAACCAGGACGGATCCGTTATGCTGCCCATAGACGTGTATTATGAAGGATCAAAACGGAATGCCTCTTATAGGCTTCCGTTTTGACTTCCGTCTAATGGATTCTGTTATTTTCCAATATAACCATGTTATAACGGAAAACAATAATGGAATCCATAACGGTGATGTGAACAAGCCCTAACTAGATAAGAAATATTTGGAAAAATTGGGTGAAATACCTCTCCTAAATATTTGGAGCAAAGTTTTTGAGAACAGGGAGCTCCACCTTTAATTAACATTGACTTAGCACAAAAATATACATGGAAAACCATGAGCAAACAGGTTAGGTGCCTAGTAATATGCCCGAGTACCTGAGTATGGATAAGTATTGTGGCAGCAACATTGCATGTCATCATCAATGTATCATGTAAGAGCTACAATCTCAGTTTAGCTTCAGTCAAACTGAAACCACTGATCCTAAGTTACATCCTGTGTTATATTCCAGAGCAGCATTCAGTATTCTGCTGGTGGAGTCACTGTGTACATACATTATTTATCCTGCACTAATCCTGAGTTACATCCTGTATTATTCTCCAGAGCTGCACTCACTATGCTTATGGTGGAGTCACTGTGTATATACTGTACATTACATTACTTAACTTGTACTGATCCTGACTTACATCATATATTATACCTCAGAGCTGTATTCACCATTCTGCTGGTGGAGTCACTGTGTATATACATTACTTATCTTGTATATCCTGTATTATACGCCTTAGTTGCACTATTCTGCTGGTGAACATACAGTCGTGGCCAAAAGTTTTGAGAATGACACAAATATTAGTTTTCACAAAGTTTGCTGTTAAACTGCTTTTAGACCTTTGTTTCAGTTGTTTCTGTGATGTAGTGAAATATAATTACACGCACTTCATACGTTTCAAAGGCTTTTATCGACAATTACATGACATTTATGCAAAGAGTCAGTATTTGCAGTGTTGGCCCTTCTTTTTCAGGACCTCTGCAATTCGACTGGGCATGCTCTCAATCAACTTCTGGGCCAATTCCTGACTGATAGCAACCCATTCTTTCATAATCACTTCTTGGAGTTTGTCAGAATTAGTGGGTTTTTGTTTGTCCACCTGCCGCCTCTTGAGGATTGACCACAAGTTCTCAATGGGATTAAGATCGGGGGAGTTTCCAGGCCATGGACCCAAAATGTCAACGTTTTGGTCCCCGAGCCACTTAGTTATCACTTTTGCCTTATGGCACGGTGCTCCATCGTGCAGGCAAATGCATTGTTCTTCACCAAACTGTTGTTGGATTGTTGGAAGAAGTTGCTGTTGAAGGGTGTTTTGGTACCATTCTTTATTCATGGCTGTGTTTTTGGGCAAAATTGTCAGTGAGCCCACTCCCTTGGAGGAGAAGCAACCCCACACATGAATGGTCTTAGGATGCTTTACTGTTGGCATGACACAGGACTGATGGTAGCGCTCACCTTTTCTTCTCCGGACAAGCCTTTTTCCTGATGCCCCAAACAATCGGAAAGAGGCTTCACCGGTGAATATGACTTTGCCCCAGTCCTCAGCAGCGCAGTCACCATATTTTCTGCAGAAGATCAATCTGTCCCTGATGTTTTTTTTGGAGAGAAGTGGCTTCTTTGCTGCCCTTCTTGACACCAGGCCATCTTCTAAAAGTCTTCGCCTCACTGTGCGTGCAGTGAGCAGCAACTTTTCCAATTTCCAATATTTATGTAATTCTCAAAACTTTTGGCCACGACTGTACATTACTTATCTTGTGCTAATCATGAGTTACAGCATGTATTACACTCCAAAGCAGCATTATCAATTTTGCAGGCTTCAGGACTGAACTCTTCCACCATACTTTGTTGGCCCAATGTCTATCCAGATTTACCTGATGATTTACATCCTGGAAGCTATGGTCTTTACACAGGGCATTATAAGATGTGCCGAACCCCAACATCAATACCACTTTATTGTTTGATGTGCAAGCTACACACATTTCTATTAGTCATTTTTCTTCAGAGGTCTGGTTAGACTAATTTATACAGTTTTTGAAGCATCATGCTGGCACAAGTCACATGTTGCGCAACGATCTAGAGATTTAAATAGGCAGGGAGCTGTCACTCTTCTATTACGCCCATCTCCTCCAGCCAATTATAAGTTGCAGCAAAGGGTTATGTAACATTCATTGACCAGACTGGCAGGTGTAGTGGACTGTAGGCACCCCCTCTGCCATGGTTGCCAAGTGACATCTAAAGCTAAGTCTGCGCTGGGGACATAATACAGGCTACAATAGAACGTTAGGTAGTTTACAGTCCTAACAGAACAGCAGAGATACAGTAAATCCTTAGCAACTGTTGTAATATTCAGTGTTTATGAGAGAGGTGGCTAAAAAATAGGGCCACCTACATATGGGACTTCAATCAGTTTCTCTGGTCAATGAAGCAAACATATGGAATATGGTCATTCAGACCTTTAGGCTTCAGCGTTCTCAGTTCCAAAATCTATCTGGATTGCTTTCTCTGGATGGGGTTATCCCAAACATCCCTGTGAGCTGGTAGGGAAGTGAGCTTGATGGCCTGTAATTTCCGCATCACCCTGATGTGCATCCTAAATAGGGTTCTCAATTAGTGTGTCCCTTTCATTCTCAATGTCATTTACATGTTCATGTATTCTCTGTCAAGATTGCCAACAGGTTTTCCCCACATATTTAATGTAATAAGAACATGTCTTCAGGTGCACCACTCCCATAGATGAGAAGTTAATAAAATCTCTAATGTAATAGACCTTTTGTTCTAAACAAGTTTTCACAGTTGGGATGGGGGTTAGGAAGCTATGCACAAGATAGCCCTTTTTACGTTTTTTCCCTCCTGAATGTAATCGTGGGATTTTCTAGGAGGTGGCACCTAACTCCCTAATGACCCTAGTGTGTCTTCAGGATAGCCCATTAGATCATCAAATTCTGCACACCTCCTCATGCTTTTCACCAAAGGTGCCTATCACACAAGATTGTTCCGATGCCGCTACTTGTGGTTTTGGAGTAAGTCTACTTTCACACTTGCGTTTTGGCTTTCCGTTTGTGAGATCCGTTCAGGGCTCTCACCAGACGTCCAAAATGGATCAGTTTGCATTCTAATGCATTCTGAATGGAAAAGGATCCGCTCAGAATGCATCAGTTTGCATCAGTTCAGTCTCCATTCCGCTTTGGAGACGGACGCCAAAATGCTGCTTGCAGAGTTTTAGTGTCTGTCTGATGAAACTAAGCCAAATGGATCCATCCTGGCACACAATGTAAGTCAATGGGGACGGATCCATTTTCACTGACACAATTTGGCACAATAGAAAACGGATCCATCCTCCATTGATTTTCAATGGTGTTTAAGTCGGACCCGTATTGGCTATGTTAAAGATACTACAAACGGATTCGCACAAAACGTGAGTGTGAAAGTAGTCTAAGAAGATTGTATTCATCCGTAAGTAACACTTTCTTTTAGACATCTTTTAGGAAGTGATTGGGAAAACCCCTTTCTCTGAATCTTTTTCTCAGAACATACGCCTTCTCCTTTAACTCCTCCATTATATTACATTGGTACTGTCCCCCAGGAGGTATCTCCTTTTTAGGGGGTAGGATGGCAGCTGGTTCATTGCAGTAGACTATTTGTTGCTGTGCTCGTGCGTTATATGGACCTGGTAACGTCACCATTTTCAGTTTTTTTATTCTCAATTCAAGAAAGGTGATAGTTTTGTCCTGTTTAGGATAGTCCCAGGGGATGTTTATTAAGCTGTTTAACAAAGGCTTTAAAATCAGTTGCTGACCAGGGCCAGAGTATTAAGACATCAATATACATCAGCCATAATTCAGTGTGTCTTGCCCAGGTTGTGGTTGTGAACACAATTTATCCTACTAACAGCTGAGGAACAGATTCACTAAAGAAGGTGCAAAAGGGTGCCCCATCGATGTACCCTGAATTTGGTGGAGGAATGTGTTTTAAAATTTTTGGCTTCGATCCGAATTTATTTGCTGTGAATCGAGTTAAAAAAGAGCTATTTACTGGCTGCAGAGAGCCTTTATAGTGGTGTAGAACACTGTGCCCTGCAGTAACATGCATAGAGAGCATGCTATGGTAGTGAAATAATACTGTGAGTCCCTATGACATGCAGATGACAGACGTTGCTCTTAGAATCACTGCACACCACTTATTTGGGCAGTCACGGGGCCAAAACTCAAGTATGAACTCAGCCTTACAGGTCGATGTTAGCGCACTCCTTTTACACCGTCATCAGCTGATTCCACATAGATGTCTACATAACCTGTTCTATTAAACGCTGAGTCATCAGCTGATTCCACATAGATGTCTACAGAACCTGTTCTATTCAACGCCTTTACAAATAGAGCCCCCCGACAGAGTGGAGAGGGTGTCAGCAGTAAGTTTGTGTTGACATCACTGATTATCTTGCCCTTCCTCTGATCCATCAGAACAATAACCCCCAAAAAACTGATCCTGTCTGTTGAGCATCTGCCTTTAGAATATATAACTGCACCGCTGAACGGCAAATATATTTTACTTTTACCACTAATACACGACAAAAAGCTTTAGAACCTATAACTGCACCGCTGAACGGCAAATATATTTTACTTTTGCCACTAATACACGACAAAAAGGGCTTTAGAACCTATAACTGCACCGCTGAACGGCAAATATATTTTTATCTTGCCACTATTACACATCAAAAAAGGCTTTAGAACAAATAACTGCACCGCTGAACGGCAAATAGGCCTTTTTTTTGTTTCCACTTATACATGCCACAGAAGACTTTAGAACATATAACTGCACCACTGAACGGCAAATGTATTTTTATTTTGCCACTAATACATGACAAAAAAAAGTTTTAGAACAAATAACTGCAACGCAGAAAGGCAAATATATTTTTATTTTGCCACTATTACATGACAAAAAGGGCTTTAGAACAAATAACTGCACTGCTGAACGGCAAATAGGCCCTTATTTGTTTCCGCTTATACATGCCACAGAAAGCTTTAGAACATATAACTACCGCTGAACGGAAAATATATTTTTCTTTTGCCACTAATACATGCTACAAAAGGCTTTAGAACAAATAACTGCAACGCTGAACGGCGAATATATTTTTATTTTGCCACTATTACACAACAAAAAGGGATTTTTAATATATAACTGCACCGCTGAACAGCAAATATATTTTTCTTTTGCCACTAATACACGCCACAAAAGGCTTTAGAACAAATAACTGCAATGCTGAACGGCAAATATATTTTTATTTTGCCACTATTACACAACAAAAAGGGATTTAGAATATATAACTGCACCGCTGAACAGCAAATATATTTTTATTTTGCCACTAATACACGCCACAAAAGGCTTTAGAACATATAACTGCACAGCTGAACGGCAAATATATTTTTCTTTTGCAACTAATACATGCCACAAAAGGCTTTAGGACATATAACTGCACAGCTGAACGGAAAATATATTTTTCTTTTCCCACTAATACATTCCAAAAAATGCTTTAGAACATATAACTGCACAGCACAAGGGCAAATAAGATGTTGAAATATTTTCTTGTAATATAAACCCTGTTAATGGCTGTAACACCCTAATAACAAGAACAGCTTGCTGGAATTACAGAGCTGTATAATGGCAATTTGGGTCCTCAGTCAGTGCAGCAAGGTGTAATAGGATTGTTCCTATTACCCAGACTGTAACCTCCCCTATTGAACCCTGCTCAACATAAATACTGTGGAATGATTCCTCCCTATCCTTTCCCTACAGCTTAAATAATGTTTCCCTGCACTTGTAAATTGTTTCTTTAGCACAATAAAGTTTTTCTAGCACTGTCCCTAGAGCCTGCTGCTTTCTCTCCCTGCACTAAGTACACTGGAAAATGGCAGAATTCAAGATGGCTGATTCTATTTATAGGGCTGTGACATCACAGGGTTAGCTGGCTGCTGATTGGCAGCATGCATGGCATTATGGGTGATCCCGCCTTCCCAAAGTTCCTTGCTCCATGTCCTCACATGTGCAGCAGCCATTTTAGGAAAAAATGCGATTCGTTACCACAAAGTGTGGTAATCAATTTTTTTTTCTGAAATTCTGATCTAATTCTACTTAATCAGCTTCGATTCGCTCATCTCATCTCTAATTATTACACTCCAGAAATACACCCAGGCCCCTTTTGAACTCTTTTAGTGAATTCACCATCACCACCTCCTCAGGCAGAGAGTTCCATAGTCTCACTCTTACCGTAAAGAATCATCTTCTATGCTTGTGTACAAACCTTCTATCCTCCAGATGCAGAGGATGTTCCCCCGTCACAGTCACAGTCCTGCGAATTAACAGATGATGGGAGAGATCTCTGTACTGACCCCTCATAAATTTATGCAAAGTTATTAGATCGCCCCTTATTTGTCTTTCTCTAAAGTGAGTAACCCTAATTTTGATGTTTCTGGGTACTGTAGTCCACCCATCATAGGTATTACCTTAGTTGCCCTTCTCTGAACCCTCTCCAGCTCTGCTATGTCTGCCCAGAACTGTATACAGTACTCCATGTGTGGTCTGGCTAGTGATTTGTAAAGTGGCAGGACTATGTTCTCATCACGGGCATTTATGCCTCTTTTGATGCATCTGCCACTTCTCTGCCCAAGCCTCCAATCTATCCAGATCCATCTGGAGCAGTGTACTATCTTCTTCTGTGTTAATTACTTTACACAGTTTAGTATCATCTGCAGAAATTGATATTTTACTGTGCAAGCCTTCTACAAGATCATTAATAAATATATTAAAGTGAATAGGACCCAATACTAACCTCTGAGGTACTCCACTAGTGACAGTGACCCAATTTGAGTGTGTACTGTAAATAACCACCCTCTGTTTTCTATCACTGAGCCAGGTACTTACCCACATACACACATTTTCTCCCAGTCCAAGCATTCTCATTTTATATACTAACCTTTTATGTGGTACAGTATCAAATGCTTTGAAGAAGTCAAGATTAGTGTTGGTTGAGCACCAAAGTGCTCGGGTGCTCGGGTAGAACACCTCGGAATGCTCGGGTGATCTACAGAGCACCCGAGCACAATGGAAGTCAATGGGAGAACCAGAGCATTAAACCAGGCACCCCCTGCTCTGAAGAGAGAAGGGTGTCTGGTTAACAGGAAAAGGTCAGAAATTGATGGAAACACCACTGAAATGGTTCAGGAACAGCATGGGGAGGATGTCTGGATGCATCTTGGGATTCCAGGTCGCTGTTGGGAACGAGGTTGTCCGAGTAGTACGCCACTTGTACAGACTGACAATAATACGCACAAAACCAAAGATAAAATCAATTTTAGAGGAAATATTGTTAGGATTGTATCTGAAGAGGCCCTCCGATACAACCTGAATATCACATAAAGGAGGACATCCTACAAACCCTTGAAAAATTATGATTGATGGCCTGCTGGTGACCCTAAAAAACTATTGGAGCAAGGGCCTGCTAATCTGACCATCTGAAACATTAGGGGCGAGGGCCAGCTGCTGATGTGACCATCTAAAACATTAGGGGTGAGGGCCTGCTGCGCTGACCCTCTAAAACATTAGCGGCGAGTGCCTGCTGCTGACCTGACCATCTAAAACATTATGGGCCAGGGCCTGCAGCTGATCTGACTGTCTAAAACATTAGGGGTGAGGGTCTGCTGCTGAGCTCACCCTCTAAAAAATTAGGGGCGAGTGCCTGCTGCTGATCTGACCATCTAAAACATTAGAGCGAGGGCCTGCTGGTGGCCCTCTAAAACATTATGGGTGAGGGCATGCTGGTGACCCTCTAAAATATTATGGGCGGGGGCCTGTTGGTGACCCTTTAAAAACATTATGGTTGAGGGCCTGCTGGTGACCCTCTCAAACATTATGGGCAAGGGCCTGCTGGTGACCCTCAAAAACATTATGGGCGAGGGCCTGCTGCTGAGCTGATCCTCTAAAACATTAGGAGCAAGGGCAGCCTAATAAGCATGTTGATATGATGGATGAGGAGGAGGATGAGAAAAGGGAGATTGAACCATATACCCTTTTTAGAAGTGGAAGGGGTGCATGGGAATACAATGTATTCGATACACCAGAAAAAACACATTTAGAGTGCCTTTATGTTCATTCCTTTTCCTCTCGTGGAGTAGAGAAGTCAGAGGCCATCCAGGCCTTGTTAATTTGTATAAGAGTCAACCTGTCAGCATTTTCAGTTGACAGGTGGATGCGCTTATCAGTTATTATGCCCCCAGCAGCACTAAATACACGCTCTGACAAAACGCTAGAAGCGGGGCAGGCCAGCACCTCCAAGGAGTAGAGCGCCAGTTTGTGCCACGTGTCCAGCTTGGACACCCAATAGTTGTAAGTCACAAAGGGATCATTGATGATGCAGACACGGTCTGCTACGTACTCCTTCACCATCTTCCAAAATTTTTCCCTCCTTGTGACACTAGGCCGTGCATCAGGTTGAGGATGCTGGCGGGGTGTTATAAAACTGTCCCAGGCCTTGGAGAGTGTTGCCCTGCCTCTGTTGTAACTGCTATGTGTTCCCCTCACATCCCCTCCTCAGTTGGCCAAGGAACTACGTACTCTGCAGCCAGTGTTGTCAGCTGGAAATTTTTGGAGCAATTTTTCCACAAGGACTTTCTGGTATTGCATAATTTTGCTCGTCCTCTCCACCACAGGAATAAGAGATGAGAAGTTCTCTTTGTAGCGGGGGTCGAGAAGGGTGAACAACTAGTAATCGGTTTTGGCCAAAAATGCGTACAACACGAGGGTCACGAGAAAGGCAGCCTAACATAAAGTCAGCCATGTGTGCCAGAGTCCCAACAGACAAGACTTCTCTGTCCTCATCAGGATGACTCCCAATCTCCTCATCCTCTTACTCCTCTTCTACCCATCCATGCTGAACAGATGGAATAAAAATTCCATGGGTACTACCCTCTGTAGCCGAGGCAACCGTCTCCTGCTCCTCCTCCTCCTCCTCCTCCTCATCATTATCCAAATCGTGCTAAGAAGACGAACTGAGGGTGGTCTGGCCATCACCCTGTGTACTGTCTTCCCCCATTTCCACCTCTTCTACATGCAAAGTGTCCGCCTTAATTATGAGCAGCGAGCATTTGAGTAGACACAGAAGTGGGATGGTTACACTGATAATAGCGTTATCGCCGCTCACCATCTGTGTTGATTCCTCAAAGTTGCGTAAAACCTTGCAGAGGTCAGACATCAATGCCCACTTGTCGTTTGTGAAGAGCGGAAACTGAGTAGAAAGGCGAAGACCATGTTGTAGCTGTTATTCCACTACTGCCCTCTCCTGCTCACAAAGCCTGGCCAACATGTGGAACATGTCGAGTTCCAGCTCATTCTCACGTCACACAGCAGTCTGTGAGCTGGCAATTGCAAGCACTTCTGCAGCATTGCCAGACCGGCGGAAGCTGTCAATAACTTGCGGAAATAGGCACACACGCGGCGCACCTTCACCAGTAGCTCAGGCAAATTGGGGTAGGTTTTGAGAAACCACTGAACCACTAGGTTGTACACATGGGCTAGGCATAGCATGTGTGTGAGCTTGCCGAGCTCAAAAGCTGCCACCTAGTTACGGCCATTATTAGACACAACCATGCCTGGTTGTAGGTTGAGTAGCGAGAGCCACAGCTCAGTCTGGTCCCTTATCCCCTGCCACAGCGATGCAGCGGTGTGCTGTTTGTCATGTAAGCAGATCAGTTTAAGCACGGCCTGTTACCGATTCCCCACTGCAGTGCTACACTGCTTCCAGCTACTGACTGATGTCTGACTGGTTCTGCAAGATTATAATTCAGAGGTGGAAGTGGAGGAGGAGGAGAAGAGGGGGTTGCAGCCACTAACGTAAGTGGTGGCGGAAACTCTGATGGAATTAGGGCTCGTAATCCTTGGCTTTGATAGCACCTGTGCCATCCCAGGGTACAACTCGCTCCCGGTCTCCACAATGTTCACCTAGTGTGCTGTCAGGGAAATGTAGCTTCCCTGGACAAAAGCACTTGTCCATGTGTCAGTCGTTAAGTATACCTTTCCAATAACAGCGTTGGTTAGGTGTCACGGCCTTTGGCGTGCGCTGTGACACTTATGCCACGCTTGCTGTTGCCTGTGGCAACGTGTTGCTGTTCCAGCAAGCGGGGGCAGTGTCACGGCCTTTGTGGTGTGTGCCGTGACATGGTTGCCTTGCATGTTGTTGCCTGCGGCAACATGTAGCTTTTTGTGCTGGTGTGTAAACTTCCCCTGTCAGTTTTTTCCTCCTCTGTCTGGTGCTGGAGGGGTTAACCACCTTGCTGGGCGTGGTCACTAGGTGCTTCATCTTACCTGTGGCTAGAGGCCAGGAGTCAATGGGACTCCAGCCATGGTGTGTGCTGGAGTTATGCTCCTGGTCTTCATATTTCATCTCCCAGATTGAAGGCCTCCTAGTGGGACATACTGTCACGGTGGGGAGTGGGGAAAACTCCCCACCATACGATGACTGGGGGATAATTAAAGCAACTGGGCCTGAACACAAGGATAAGGGAGCAGGTCACCTCCTAATGCATCCCTATACCTAGCCCTAACTCCTCACCGTATGAGCAGACCAGGATGGTAGGACAGCGTCTTAGACAGGGGATTGGCCAGCACGTAACACAGGGGAAGGTGAGGTAGTAGTGTGACCGTTATTGTGGACCCAGGCGTTCAGCCTACCTATTAGGGTGCTTTGATGCCATGCGGCGGATCATGCTGGTGGTGGTGAGGTTGCTAGTGTTCACGCCCCTGCTCAATTTGGTATGGCACAGGTTGCAAATGACAATTCTTTTATCATCCGCACTTTCCTAAAAAAAATTACCTACCCTTGGCAAGGGAGATTGCCGAAAGGGGGTATTCCGGGGAACAGTTCCTGGCCTGTTTGGTGTAGCCCGCCTTCTCCCTTTTGCCACCCCACTGCCTCTTCCAGCCTGTTGCGGTGCTGCGGATCCCTCCCCCTCTGTAATGCTCTGTAATGCTGTCCTCGCTCGGCTTGCCAACTTCCCAGCTTGGGGCAGTGACTTCATCGTCCACCACCTCCTCTTCCACTTCCTCACTCTGGTTATTCTCCTGACTTGTTGACCTAGCCACAACCTCAGTGATTGCCAACTGTGTCTCATCCTCTTCATCAACCTCTTGAGCCACTAATTGCGGTTGAATTATTGGCCACTGTGTCTCATCATCCACCTCGTGAAACACTAATTGCCGTTCCCCACCATCATCTTCTTGTGACTGTGGATGCTCGAGAGTTTGGGAATCAGGGCACAATATCTCCTCATGTCCCTTTTCAAGTGGGCTTGTTGAGAGGCCCAAATCAAGGAATGGTGATGAAAAGAGCTCCTAGAAATATCCGAGTGTGGGATCACTTGTTTGCCAAGACTCTCCATGGTGGGAGGAAGGTGTGTCAGGGTGAGGATTCTGTTGACCAGACTCTTGGCTACTGAGACTGGACTTTGAGGAAGACAGGTTGGTGCTTCACCGACTGGAAGCATTATCTGCTGCAATCCAACTGTAACGGTCGCATACTCACACAGGGGGGAGGGAAGTGACCACTGCACTCCACCCTCACCCCTGGCCCTGCCTACTTGCCTCGCAAGTCCTAATGACAGGGGACAACTGGACGGCAATCCCTAGCTTGGAATAAGTGCAGGGACGACAGACAGACAAACAGCAGAACGTGAACGGACTGAGTCAATACCAGGAAAGCTACGAAGTACAAATGGAGCAAGCAGAGAATAGTCAGGAGAAGCCGGGGTCATAAATACCAGGAGAGCCGTGAAGTACCAAAGGAGTCAGCAGAGGATCGTCAAGAGGAAGCCGGGGTCAGAATACCAGGAGAGCAGCAAAGTACACAAGGAGCAGGCAGAGGATCGTCAGGAATTCAGCAGAAGGGAAGTACGCCAGGAAAGACAAAATCGCAGGTGGAACCTAAATAACAGGCAATCTGTGGCCAGCAGACTGCCTGTTTAAATAGGGAGCCAGAGGGGTCATGTGACGTGGCCAGCATTACATGACTCCACACAGACTACACAGCCGAGCGCCGAGTGATCAGCTCGGTGCTCAGCCCTAAAACCATTTGCATGAATGCACATAAATGCACGAGGGGCGCGCATAGTATTATCAGGAGAGCGGGCGACGCTGGACGCGCTGATGATGCGCTTACGCTTCAGACGTGCTCGCCTCCTAGACGGCGCCATGACACCTACCGACCACCTGGTCGCACTGGTCTGACTTTGAGAGTGGTGTCCTGCGCCGCCATGCAAACTGGCACATAAAGCTAGGTATCGTGGATGAGTGTGTTTATTGTGCTCTGGCAGCAGGCACAGTTTCAGCGCGCCCAGGGTCACGGCCTCTGCGTGCACCATCAGCAGCATGGCCACTTCCCTGTCCCTTACTGCTCGCCTTACGCATATTAAATGGTATATATGCTTGCAAGTATGTCACATTTACAGTAGCTCAGGTTTTGTAAGTGTATGGGCAAATAAAGTACACAGAATGTCGCAGATATTTTTAGGATGCGCACACATTAAACAAGAGATGTTGCACAGATAATGTCGCTGTCCGCAGCGTTTATGAAAAAAGTACACTGAATGTCACAGATAATTTTAGGATGCGCAAACGTTACACAGGAGGTATAGTGCAAGTAATGTCGCTGTCACCAGCAGCTAATAAAAAATGACACTGAATTAATGTCACTGATATTTAGAATGCGCAAACGTTATACAGGAGGTATAGCGCAAGTAATGTCGCTGTCACCAGCAGCTAATAAAAAAATTATACTAAATGAATGTCACTGATATTTAGGATGCGCAAACGTTATACAGGAGGTATAGCGCAAGGATTGTCGCTGTCACCAGCGGCTAATAAAAAATTACACTGAATTAATGTCACTGATATTTAGAATGCAAGATAATAAAGATAAAATTATGAGACGCACAGGAGTGGATGAAACCACAGAGGGAGGTGCTCGCAGTAAAAAGGATTCGCCCCTCCTCTAAAGAAATTGACAGTGAGATAGATAATATACTGGGCACTCACACTATAAGTAGAACCATGTGATTGAAGAGATATGCCTAATATTCAATTGATAGATTTATTAACATAACCATACATTTGACATATATACAAATAAAAATATCCCCACAATCGAGCGCATAAAACTACTATATATACTACTTGGACGACCTAAAAATTGATATATTAAATACCTAAAATAGTGGATTGATAAATATCAGTGCGACCACAATATTAATCATCCTGCGGCTAAAATCCTTGATCGCATTTAATAATATAATAACATAAGAGCCATTAACCACCTCCCGACCGCCTAACGCACCGATGCGTCCGGGAGGTGGTTGATTTACTCCTCCTGGACGCATCGGCGCGTCATCTCGTGATGCCCGAGATTTCCTGTGAACGCGCGCACGCTCACAGGAACGGAAGGTAAGCGAGTGGATCTCGCTGGCAGGCTGGAGATGTGATTTTTTTTAACCCCTAACAGGTATATTAGACGCTGTTTTGATAACAGCGTCTAATATACCTGCTACCTGGTCCTCTGGTGGTCCCCATGTTTGGATCGACCACCAGAGGACACAGGTAGCTCAGTAAAGTCGCACCAAACACCACACTACACCCCCCCCCGTCACTTATTAACCCCTTATGAACCCCTGATCACCCATGATCACCCCATATAAACTCCCTGATCACCCCCCTGTCATTGATCACCCCCCTGTCATTGATCACCCCCCTGTCATTAATCACCCCCCTGTCAGGCTCCGTTCAGACGTCCGTATGATTTTTACGGATCCACGGATACATGGATCGGATCCGCAAAACGCATACGGACGTCTGAATGGAGCCTTACAGGGGGGGGATCAATGACAGGCGGGTGATCACCCATATAGATTCCCTGATCACCCCCTGTCATTGATCACCCCCCTGTCATTGATCACCCCCCTGTAAGGCTTCATTCAGACGTACGTATGATTTTTACGGATCCATGGATACATGGATCGGATCCGCAAAACACATGCGGACGTCTGAATGGAGCCTTACAGGGGGGTGATCAATGACAGGGGGTGATCAGGGAGTGTATATGGGTGATCACCCCCCTGTCATTGATCACCCCCCTGTAAGGCTCCATTCAGACGTCCGTATGATTTTTACGGATCCATGGATACATGGATCGGATCCGCAAAACACATGCGGACGTCTGAATGGAGCCTTACAGGGGGGTGATCAATGACAGGCGGGTGATCACCCATATAGATTCCCTGATCACCCCCTGTCATTGATCACCCCCCTGTCATTGATCACCCCCCTATAAGGCTCCATTCAGACGTCCGTATGATTTTTACGGATCCATGGATACATGGATCGGATCCGCAAAACACATGCGGACGTCTGAATGGAGCCTTACAGGGGGGTGATCAATGACAGGCGGGTGATCACCCATATACACTCCCTGATCACCCCCTGTCATTGATCACCCCACTGTCATTGATCACCCCCCTGTAAGGCTCCATTCAGACGTCCGCATGTGTTTTGCGGATCCGATTCATGGATCCGTAAAAATCATTCGGACGTCTGAATGGAGCCTTACAGGGGGGTGATCAATGACAGAGGGGTGATCACCCCCTGTCATTGATCACCCCCCTGTAAGGCTCCATTCAGATGTCCGCATGTGTTTTGCGGATCCGATCCATGTATCCATGGATCCGTAAGAAATCATACAGACGTCTGAATGGAGCCTTACAGGGGGGTGATCACCCATATACACTCCCTGATCACCCCCTGTCATTGATCACCCCCCTGTAAGGCTCCATTCAGACGTCCGCATGTGTTTTGCGGATCCGATCCATGGATCCGTAAAAATCATACGGACGTCTGAATGGAGCCTTACCAGGGGGGTGATCAATGACAGGGGGGTGATCAGGGAGTGTATATGGGTGATCACCCCCCTGTCATTGATCACCCCCCTGTCATTGATCACCCCCTGTAAGGCTCCATTCAGACATTTTTTTGGCCCAAGTTAGCGGAAATATATATATATTTTTTGTTTGTTTTTTCTTACAAAGTCTCATATTCCACTAACTTGTGTAGAAAAATTAAATCTCACATGAACTCACCATACCCCTCACGGAATCCAAATGCGTAAACATTTTTAGACATTTATATTCCAGACTTCTTCTCACGCTTTAGGGCCCCTAAAAAGCCAGGGCAGTATAAATACCCCACATGTGACCCCATTTCGGAAAGAAGACACCCCAAGGTATTCCGTGAGGGGCATATTGAGTCCATGAAAGATTAAAATTTTTGTCCTAAGCTAGCGGAAAGTGAGACTTTGTGAGAAAAAAACAAAAAAAAAAATCAATTTCCGCTAACTTATGCAAAAAAAAAAAATTCTATGAACTCGCCAGGCCCCTCATTGAATACCTTGGGGTGTCTTCTTTCCAAAGTGGGGTCACATGTGGGGTATTTATACTGCCCTGGCTTTTTAGGGGCCCGAAAGTGTGAGAAGAAGTCTGGGATCCAAATGTCTAAAAATGCCCTCCTAAAAGGAATTTGGGCACCTTTGCGCATCTAGACTGCAAAAAAGTGTCACACATCTGGTATCGCCGTACTCAGGAGAAGTTGGGGAATGTGTTTTGGGGTGTCATTTTACATATACCCATGCTGGGTGAGAAAAATATCTTGGTCAAATGCCAACTTTGTATAAAAAAAATGGGAAAAGTTGTCTTTTGCCAAGATATTTCTCTCACCCAGCATGGGTATATGTAAAATGACACCCCAAAACACATTCCCCAATTTCTCCTGAGTACGGCGATACCAGATGTGTGACACTTTGTTGCAGCCAAGGTGGGCAAAGGGGCACATATTCCAAAGAGCACCTTTCGGATTTCACAGGCCATTTTTTACAGATTTTGATTGCAAGGTACTTCTCACACATTTGGGCCCCTAAATTGCCAGGGCAGTATAACTACGCCACAAGTGACCCCATTTTGTAAGGAAGACACCCCAAGGTATTCCGTGAGGGGCACGGAGAGTTCCTAGAATTTTTTATTTTTTGTCACAAGTTAGCGGAAAATTATGATTTTTCTTTTTTTTTCTTTTTTCCTTACAAAGTCTCATATTCCACTAACTTGCGACAAAAAATAAAAAATTCTAGGAACTCGCCATGCCCCTCACGGAATACCTTGGGGTGTCTTCTTTCCAAAATGGGGTCACTTGTGGCGTAGTTATACTGCCCTGGCAATTTAGGGGCCCAAATGTGTGAGAAGAACTTTGCAATCAAAATGTGTAAAAAATGGCCTGCGAAATCCGAAAGGTGCACTTTGGAATATGTGCCCCTTTGCCCACCTTGGCTGCAAAAAAGTGTCACACATCTGGTATCTCCGTACTCAGGAGAAGTTGGGGAATGTGTTTTGGGGTGTCATTTTACATAAACCCATGCTGCGTGAGAAAAATATCTTGGCAAAAGACAACTTTTCAATTTTTTTTATACAAAGTTGGCATTTGACCAAGATATTTTTCTCACGCAGCATGGGTATATGTAAAATGACACCCCAAAACACATTCCCCAACTTCTCCTGAGTACGGCGATACCAGATGTGTGACACTTTTTTGCAGCCAAGGTGGGCAAAGGGGCACATATTCCAAAGTGCACCTTTCGGATTTCGCAGGCCATTTTTTACACATTTTAATTGCAAAGTACTTCTCACACATTTGGGCCCCTAAATTGCCAGGGCAGTATAACTACCCCACAAGTGACCCCATTTTGGAAAGAAGACACCCCAAGGTATTCCGTGAGGGGCATGGCGAGTTCCTAGAATTTTTTATTTTTTGTCGCAAGTTAGTGGAATATGAGACTTTGTAAGAAAAAATTTTTTTTTTAATAAAATCATCATTTTCCGCTAACTTGTGACAAAAAATAAAAAGTTCTATGAACTCACTATGCCCATCAGCGAATACCTTAGGGTGTCTACTTTCCGAAATGGGGTCATTTGTGGGGTTTTTCTACTGTCTGGGCATTGTAGAACCTCAGGAAACATGACAGGTGCTCAGAAAGTCAGAGCTGCTTCAAAAAGCGGAAATTCACATTTTTGTACCATAGTTTGTAAACGCTATAACTTTTACCCAAACCATTTTTTCTTTGCCCAAACATTTTTTTTTTATCAAAGACATGTAGAACAATAAATTTAGCGAAAAATTTATATATGGATGTCGTTTTTTTTGCAAAATTTTGCAGCTGAAAGTGAAAAATGTCATTTTTTTGCAAAGAAATCGTTAAATTTCGATTAATAACAAAAAAAGTAAAAATGTCAGCAGCAATGAAATACCACCAAATGAAAGCTCTATTAGTGAGAATAAAAGGAGGTAAAATTCATTTGGGTGGTAAGTTGTATGACTGAGCGATAAACGGTGAAAGTAGTGTAGTGCAGAAGTGTAAAAAGTGGCCTGGTCATGAAGGGGGTTTTAGCTAGCGGGGCTGAAGTGGTTAAATGGTGCCACTGAGGAAGGGGCAACGTCAAGCCCCGAAACACGTTTGGTCCAAGACCCCCAGTCCATCTATATGAACTTGTGTTGAATATACATCATAATCATCCCAGGTTGATGCTGCAAAAGACCGGAGTATCCTGTAAGTAAAGAGGCCCTGGCACGCTGACTCACCAAGAACGCTGATCAATTAAGATCGCAGCACGAGGATATCAAGTATCATGACTGCAGATAGAATCCAGCGTGGAAGCAGGTAAACTACAGGCTTGGAGGACACCGGCTCTACAGCGGTACGGAGCGGTGCACAGAGCCATACAGACCGGTGGCAGACACAACCTGGGAGCAAGTTTTCTTCAGACACAGTGAACCGGAACTCCAGCAGTGGAAGACTGCAAAAGTAATCACCGAACAGTGAGTAAGAGCGGGACGCCGCTTTAAACACTCATTGTGAAGTGGACTTTCAGAGACTCAGTAACTTTGTCCCAATAGCAGATCCTAATCCTTTATCAAGTGAATACTGGCAACAATTTTATGGCTCTTATGTTATTATATTAATAAATGAGATCAAGGATTTTAGCCGCAGGATGATTAATATTGTGGTCGCACTGATATTTATCAATCCACTATTTTAGTTATTTAATATATCAATTTTTAGGTCGTCCAAGTAGTATATATAGTAGTTGTATGCGCTCGATTGTGGGGATATTTTTATTCGTATATATGTCAAATGTATGGTTATGTTAATAAATCTATCAATTGAATATTAGGCATATCTCTTCAATCACATGGTTCTACTTATAGTGTGAGTGCCCAGTATATTATCTATCTCACTGATATTTAGAATGCGCAAACATTATACAGGAGGTATAGCGCAAGTAATGTCGCTGTCACCAGCGGCCAAGCAATTGCGATGAATGTAAAATATGTAGCAGAGGTTGTGTCACTATCAGAAGCGGCACTAACAATTCCACGCAATTTAGCGCAGGTTGCGTCTAATAATATATATTGCAGCCAGATACAACAATAGTCCTCAAAAGGACTTTTTTGGTCTCCAACAAGTTTTTTCACTAAAATATTACTATTTCACTCCCTACACTATCTGTCCCTTCTTCAGCACAGCTATATAGCACCCGATGACGCGTTACGGCCAGCCAATCACTGTAATGCCAGTAGCCAACATGGCTACGCCATTACAGTGAGGTCCAGTACCTCCGCGCACGTTTATTGGCTGCGTAGCAGCCAACAAACGTGCGTGGAGGAGACTTGAGCATTGCGCTCGAGCACATGCGGTATTCGGCAGAACACCACAATGTGCAGAGCATTGCGATGCTCGAATAAAATTTGTGTTCGGCAGAGCGTGTTCGCCCAACGCTAGTCAAGATATATGACATCAATTGATTCACCGCAGTCAAGTCTAGAACTTATCTCCTCATAGAAACTGATTAGTTTCACATGATCGATCCCTCATGAAGCCATGCTGATATGACGTTATTTGCTTATTTTCACTGCGGTACTCCAAGATAGCAGATGTTACGCCCCTTTCACACGGGCGAGATTTCCGTGAGGTTAACGCATTGCACCCGCACTGAATCCGGACCGATTCATTTCTATGGGCCTGGCACATGAGCAGTGATTTTCACGCATCACTTGTGTGTTGCGTGAAAATCGCAGCATGCTCCTCTTTGTGCGTTTTCCACGCAATGCAGGCCCCAAAGAAGTGAATGGGGCTGCGTGAAAATCGCAAGCATCCGCAAGCAAGTGCGGATGCGCTGCGATTTTCACGCACGGTTGCTAGGAGACGATCGGGATGGAGACCCGATCATTATTATTTTCCCTTATAACATGGTTATAAGAAATAATAATAGCATTCTTAATACAGAATGCATAGTACAATAGGGCTGGAGGGGTAAAAAAAATATATAAATAATTAAACTCACCTTAATCCACTTGTTCGCGCATCCCGGCTTCTCTTCTGTCTTCATCTTTGCTGTGCACAGGAAAAAGACCTGTGGTGACGTCACTACGCTCATCACATGGTCCGTCACATGATCCATCACCATGGCAAAAGATCATGTGATGGACCATGTGATGAGCGCAGTGATGTCATCAAAAGTCCTATTCCTCAAAATGAAGACAGAAGAGAAGCCGGGCTGTGTGAACAAGTGGATTAAGGTGAGTTAAATATATATATATTTTTTTTTAACCCCTCCAGCCCTATTGTACTATGCAATCTGTATTAAGAATGCTATTATTTGCCCTTATAACCATGTTATAAGGGAAAATAATAAAATCTACACCTAACCCAAACCCGAACTTCTGTGAAGAAATCCGGGTTCGGGTCTGGGTACCAAACATCCAGATTTTTCTCATGCGCGCGCAAAATGCATTACAATGTTTTGCACTTGCGTGGAAAAATAGCGCATTTTCCTGCAACGCACCCGCACCTTATCCCTGCCAAAAACATGACACCCGTGTGAAAGAGACCTTAAACTTACCGGCCTATAGTTTCCAGACTGTTTTTGGACCCTTTTGGATACTGGTACCACATTTGCTACACACCAATCCCGTGGAACACTCTCTGTCAATTTAGAGTCCTTAAATATCAGAAATAAGGGTCTGTCTATGACATGATTTAATACTATTAGGATATCAGGGTGTATGCCATCTGTTCCTGGCAATTTGTCTATTTTCATTTTTTTTAAGACGCCGCTGCACTTTTTCTTGGGTCAGAAAGGGCACATTTAATGAGGTTTTACACTTTGCATTTCATCTCAGTGAATACAGTGGATAAAAACATATTTTATAACTTTGCTTCCCCCTCATAACTCTGTAAAGGCCGACACCTTCGGATTTATACATTTTACTACTTATATAATTAAAGAACATTTTAGGTTTAGTTTTACTCTCTTTGGCATTGAATCTCTCTGTCTCCAGTTTGGCTGCTTTTATTTGTCTTTTACATATTCTATTTTTCTCCTTATAGTTTTTTGATGCTTCATTGCTACCCTCTTTTGTTTGTGATTTTTTTTTTGCTCCTTAAACTTTTATTCCCATAAGGTATGTACCTCACACAGTTAGATTTTAGTATGGTTTTAAAAGTATCCCATTTTGTGGCTGTATTTTTATTTTTGAGGACTTTGTCCTAGTTAGTTAGGCCAATGGCCTCGATTAGCTGGTCAAATTTAGTTTTTTGTGAAGTTTGGTATTTTTGTGTCTTCCTGAAGAAACACTCTTTTGAATGACAATTGGAAGGATATCATTTTAGAGTCACTATTTCCCAGGTGTCCCCCAACTTGCACATCTGTTGCTCTGTCAGGTTTATTGGTTAGTAGTAAGTCCAGTATGGCCATCCCTCTAGTCAGGTCTTGAACCAGTTGGAAAAGGTAGTTGTCTTTGGTTATTGCCAAGAACCTGTTTCCTTTATGAGATCTATAGGTTTCAGTTTTCCAGTCTATATATGGAAGTTTAAATATCCCATAATAACGACCTCATTATGATTTGCTGCCGTCATTTATTGCATTAATAAAATTACTCATCCTTTTTTAATGTAGATCATACCTATAATGTATAATGGTGCTTAAAGGTGGACAAGACCTTCAAGCAACAATGACAAGTGCCACTTTTGGTGCTAGTCACCCCCACTAATTCAGAGACAGTAGGGCCTTATGTTCATTAATCCCAAGTTATTATAAAGCTGACTGATCTGTAGGCACATTTCTTATCCAGCACCTCTCTTTCTCTAGGTTGTTTGGTATTGCAGCTGAGGGCCATTTACTGTACAGGGATGACCTGAAATACCACGCCAGACAGACCTGAAATACCAGATAGAGCCCATGGACAAGAGTGGTGCTGGAAAAAATCAAAAACCTATTTTTGAATCCTGGATAACCCCTTTAATTCAATTATTATGGAGATTTCAGGTTTGAAGAGGCTTTTATAGGTATACGCTATGTTGTTTCCTACAAGACTATTGACTGTTTTCATGTTGTCATAAAATGTTACTTGCTGTATGTAATATTAATGCTTCAGGGATGCTAGAAAGATGAATAATTGATAGTGGAGTTTGAAGACAATGGTAAAACAAGGTACATTTGTGCATAATGACAGAAATGAAATGTTTTACTGAAAAAAAATGTGAACACAAATCGAGCTGAAAATGAGGTACTGTGGAACATGGAATGACTCAAAGACTTACTTTATTACTTTATATTTGTAAATATCTCAGATATGTGTGTCTTCAAGGTTCGTCCCTTGAGATTTCTTATTGGGCCATGATAAATAGACACACTGTCAGTTTGTTGTGCCCATTTTTAAATAATTTTTGCATACATTTTCTGACCATCTGGACAATTTTAATGGCCATTTTTCATCTGTTTTTAACAGCCGTTATAAATATATGAGTTTCAATTTAAATCCCAACCCCTGCAATATACAGAATGCCCCCAGAGTGGCCCCAAGCAGTAATAATATCCCCATAGGGGCCCCCAGCATAAAGGGAATGCAATAGGATATATTGAAAATGCAATAGGATATATGAAAATGCAATAGGATATATTGTTTTATGGGAAAAGATTCAGTTTAACTTGTAATTCATTAATTTAAATTCCTGCTCATTCTAGATGCTGAAGTCCAGGAGGCGGTCCTATCAGTGATTGACAGCTATATCTGTATACACTATCATGGAGGGAAGGCTGTCAATCACTGATAGGACGCCTCCTGGACTTCAAAGCCCAGGGTGAGCAGGGATATAATTGAATAAAATACAAGTTATACTGAATCTATCTGAATGTATCGGTCTGCTCAGCTCCTCCTGCTCCTCTAGCTCAGACACCATGTTCAACTTGACATGTTCCCTTTTAATAATATCCCCCAGAGTGGCTCCCAGCAGTAATAACGTCCCCCATACAGGCCCTGAGGAGAAATACTGTCCCCCATAGTTGCCCGAGCATTAATAATGTCCCCCAGAGTGGCCCACAGCATTAATAATGTCACCCAGAGTGCCCCCAGCATTAATAATGTGCAGGAGTTTTTTATGTAAAAAAAAATAATTACCTCATCCGCTTGTATGTGCAGATGCAGTAATAGCCCCTCTCTTGAAGCTGATGACGTCACCATGTGATCATCACAAGTTTTAAGGATTTTTTTCCTGAAAAACTATATATCAGTCTGCTCATCTCCTCCTGCTCTATATCACGTTGCCTGCAGATTGCATTGCATTTTGTGCTGACAGATTCTCTAAGTAATGTAAATCCAGTGGAAAACTGATCCTCTTTAATATCGCTGTCAAACTTTAATATTCCTCCTTTACTCCTAGCCTTTATTTCTGCAGGATATGATGTCCAAATGATGGTGTCCTACCCATGAAAGCCTGATCACGAGGAGCCATAACCTGACAGCAAGCAGAATGATTTAAGTATTAAATATACAGTACAGACCAAAAGTTTGGACACACCTTCTCATTCAAAGAGTTTTCTTTATTTTCATGACTATGAAAATTGTAGATTCACACTGAAGGCATCAAAACTATGAATTAACACATGTGGAATTATATACATAACAAAAAAACGTGAAACAACTGAAAATATGTCATATTCTAGGTTCTTCCAAGTAGCCACCTTTTGCTTTGATTACTGCTTTGCACACTCTTGGCATTCTCTTGATGAGCTTCAAGAGGTAGTCGCCTGAAATGGTTTTCACTTCACAGGTGTGCCCTGTCAGGTTTAATAAGTGGGATTTCTTGCCTTATAAATGGGGTTGGGACCATCAGTTGCATTGTGGAGAAGTCAGGTGGATACACAGCTGATAGTCCTACTGAATAGACTGTTAGAATTTGTATTATGACAAGAAAAAAGCAGCTAAGTAAAGAAAAACGAGTGGCCATCATTACTTTAAGAAATTGGGAAAACTTTGAAAGTGTCCCTAAGTGCAGTCACAAAAACCATCAAGCGCTACAAAGAAACTGGCTCACATGCGAACCGCCCCAGGAAAGGAAGACCAAGAGTCATCTCTGCTGCGGAGGATAAGTTCCTCCGCAGCTGTCCTTAAATAGGCAGCTGGGCTCAGCAGAGATGTCTCTGTTTTTAGGGTCTGAGAATTTGTGCTGTGCTGGAGGGTTGAGAGCCTCATGCTGGGAAAACAGGCCCCCTAAAGCCTGCAGTGGACTACTGGAGGCAGAACTGCCAGCAAGGTGACTTGTGTTATATGAACTTTCCATTGTGTGTAAATCAACACCAAGACTGCAAAGTTACAGGCTGTTTTGTGCAATTGCCTCAAGTGTGAATAAACTGCGCCTGCTTACCCTATCTACCAGAGCGAAACCTCACAATATATATATATATACATACTATATACTTATTTACCTATTAATGGTGTGTGGTGTGGTAATGTCGCTTTGAGGGATACATACATACAAAACACTTGCATATCTGCCCACAAATTTTACTTTACTAAGCCAATGAAACTAGGGTGGGGGGGGGGGGGGCAAAATAAAATGTGTTATTTGTGAAATGAGTTAGGCTCCCAATGCTCCTGGTGGTAAAACCTTAAAGGTACATCTACAAAGAATGTAAATTCAGAGATCTGACTAGCTGTGTAACCTCCAATGAAGAGTGTTGCCAAGCAAAGGAAGACCAGATCCAGAGTCCCAAAGACAAGGAACCTGAAAGCCACGCAAGTCAAGGGAGAGAGTGAATTACTGCTTGTTGACTGTCTGTTTAAAGGGGCTGTGTTTGCCTGTTGTCCCTGGTGAAGACTGGGTCCTTAAAGAGAGAAACCGCCACGCCTGTTGCCTCATTGTAAGACTGTACCTATTAGGTGTGTTGCATGTTGTTTGCTATCTTCCTGCTTGGCCCTGTAATCCCGCGCTGGTAAAAGTAAAATTGGAGCATGGGAAGTTCGGATTTCAGCAATGGGGAAAGTCAACTGAGATGTACTGTGCAGGCGCCGATTGAACATTCCCTGGTGCAGGAATGGTATTACAGGGCTATGTAGGAAGACAGTGAGAATGCCTGATCTTGTCACTCAAGGGAAGAAAGAGTGGCTTAGGGGGGAAGGCGGTGGTAAAATGGTGCTCCAAGGGGCTGGGCCCGCCTCTCTGTGCACTGAACACCCTATAAGCATATAAAATAGACTGCTAATTTCCTAATAAAAAGGGGCCACTGATTTCAGCAAGAGATGATTATGCCTTACAAGCAGTGTGACTCGTTTAACATGCTGGATGATGTTCTTTAAAAGCTATGTACACATTTGGAGTCATTTTTTGCTAAAAATCATAGTTACAATTGGCCGTTTTTAAAAATATTGAGCCATTCTGTCACAAAGTACTGTCTGGTACTTTCACTTTGTGCCAGTCTAACAACCCTTATCTCTAAACTACTAAGATGTCAAACACTTATTTAAGCCACATTCTTATCAGTAAGATTAGAACTGAGCTATAATGAGTGTTTATAATGTCAGAGAGCAGAGATAAGAAGCCCATCAGCTCCCCAGATGAAGTAAAAAACTGAAAATCCACAGGCAGCTAGTAGATCATGTAAGCTCTGTACAACAAAAAAGTTTCCATATTTTTTATAAAGATTAGGGATGAGCGAATCGGCTTCGGATGAAACATCTAAAGTCGATTTGCATAAAACTTCATTAGAATACTGTACGGAGTGAGCGCTTCATACAATATTAGAATGTATTAGCTCAGATGAGCTGAAGTTATTACTTTGCGACGTCTAGCGAGACTTCGGGTAATAGCTTCAGAAAGTAATTTCTACTGTTGAAAAACTTTTACCGAACCCAGGTTTGGTTTCAAGGTACCATTTTGAACCGAAACCCGAGTTCGGTAAAAGGTTTTTAACAGTAGAAATTAATTTCTGAAGTTATTACCCAAAGTCTAATGATAATAATAATTCTAATGAATGATTTTAGCTCAAAATAAGTACAAACTACAAAGCAATAAGAAAAAAATAATTGCCCCCAAAGGTGTACATAGCCTTTAACACCTTAAGGACCCAGGACGAGATAGCTCGTCCTCAAACGCCGGCACTTAGCACTCGAGGACGAGCTCTCGTCCTGGAGTCGTTCCTTTCCCCGCGTGCGGCCCCCCCGGTCAGCAGCAGAGTTCCGGCGGTTACTGACCGCCGGATCCCTGCTGCATCCACCAGCATCGGCGATAACGCCGGTGGATTAACCCCTCATATGCCGCGGTCAGCGCTGACCGCGGCATATGGGAGGTTTGCGCTCCCTCACCTGATGGATCGGGTCCCCGCTGTGCTGTGGCGGGGACTCGATCGTTGTCATGGCAGCCCCAAGCCATTCCGAGGCTTGGGGCCTGCTAACTACAGAAGCCTAAGAGGCCCAGCCCCCAGGCTGGGTCTCCTAGGCAACTGTTAGTGTAAGACTTACAGTGTAAGACTAACAGTTCAATACAGCACAATACAGATGTATTGTGCTGTATTGAAACAAGGATCAGACCCTGTAATGTTGAAGTCCCATAGTGGGACAAAAAATAAAGTAAAAAAAAAAAAGCGTAATTTTCCAAAAATAAAGTAAAAAAAAAATTGGGAAACAAAATTGGGAAAAGACATATAGACATATTAGGTATAGTTCCATCCACATAAACCAGCTCTATAAAAATATCACATGACCTAACCCCTCAGGTGAACACCGTAAAAAATAAAAAATAAAAACTGTGCTAAATAAACCATTTTTTGTCACCTTACATCACTAAAAGTGTAATAGCAAGCGATCATAAAGTCATATGCACCCCAAAATAGTGCCAATCAAACCGTCATCTCATCCCGCAAAAAATGAGACCCTACCTAAGATAATCGGCCAAAAACTGAAAAAACTATGTCTCTCAGAATATGGAGACACTAAAACATGATTTTTTTTTTTGTTTCAAAAATTATATTATTGTGTAAAACTTACATAAATAAAAAAGAATTATACATATTAGGTATTGCCGCATCCGTATTGACCGGCTCTATAAAAATATCACTTGACCTAACCCCTCAGATGAACACCGTAAAAAATAAAAAATAAAAACTGTGCTAAATAAACCATTTTTGGTCACCTTACATCACAAAAAGTGTAATAGCAAGCGATCAAAAAGTCATATGCACCACAAAATAGTGCCAATCAAACCGTCATCTCATCCCGCAAAAATCATACCCTACTCAAGATAATCGCCCAAAAACTGAAAAAACTATGGCTCTTAGACTATGGAAACACTAAAACATGATTTATTTATTTTTCAAAAATGATATTATTGCGTAAAAAAAAAGTATGCATATTTTTTACGGTGTTCATCTGAGGGGTTAGGTCATGTGATATTTTTATAGAGCCGGTCGATACGGACGCGGCGATACCTTATAGTTTTTGGGCGATCATCTTGGGTAGGGTATGATTTTTGCGGGATGAGATGACGGTTTGATTGGCACTATTTTGGGGTGCAGATGACTTTTTGATCGCTTGCTATTACACTTTTTGTGATGTAAGGTGACCAAAAATTGTTTATTTAGCACAGTTTTAAAAAATAAAAACTGTGTAAAAAAAGCCAAGTAGATATGCTTGTAATAAAACTGGATGCCAATCAGCAGAGCGCACATTATACCCAGCTTTCCCACTCTCCACAAACACATCCCTTGTCTCCTGCCGACGCCTGTGACCCTTATTGTAACTGCATCGGAGGCTGTAAGGGTTTTTAGCCAGCTTTGCTGCAGACAGATTTACCTAAGAAATGGCTGAATATAATTTTTGACAGAAAAGGACGACTCAAGGACCCAAGGCAAATCCCTGTCGTCTCCTTTACCGCAATGCTAAGTTTCAATAAATGGCGTACAGCGATGGCCCTCTTGAAGTAAATGAACTGGTGCGTTCATATGACTGATCCAGCATGATATAAGTATATTTCATTGTAAAGGCATTTCACATCTCAGAAGTACAAATAAGCAGCGGTAATACCGTATAATGCACCCGTTACCATGGCAACTATTTTCTACAGTGAATATTCTATTTTGAATCCGAGATTAAATAGTCATGCGAAATCCACATTCAATGTTGCTAAGTGAAAGTTCCCCAGGCTTGTATGTGTGCAACATTTAAAAGCAAGAACATCTAATCTGTCCTATAATTACTGGGTTGTTGTTTTTTTTGCACTTAATGGCAGATGGGGCTTGAGCTTTATACAGTTTTCATTGTTGTCAGTGCTCTGAAGTTTTCCTTTTAATTGATTGAATAAGTAGTTTTTTAATGCATAAATGAACTGACTAAATTCATTTATGATGTTTTCTTTTTCCAAGGTCTTTTTATGACTCGAGTCATGTCTGCCCAAACAATAAAACGCACAAAAGATTTACAAAAAGGAGGACCGCGCAGCTTGTATATCTTCAACGGGAAACTGTTCAGTCAGACTCAGAAGCAGAGAGTATTGCGGTATGCCAGACCTTGCAGGGGAATTATGTGTGAGGTCACAGTGTGAGCACTAGGTGGGCCGAGGTACTTACTGTTCTGGTTAATCACGGTTATGTCGTTACTGGTCAGGCTCGCATAAGTGATGAGGAGAATGGCACAAGGATTCTCTGGGGCACACTCTGGTGTAAAGGACACTGGCCAGATGGTGGTTTGAGGTGCCCTTGGTGGTCTGTATTAATGTGCCAAGGGCAAGGTCCCTCGTAGTCCTGATGCCAGTACCTTTTGTATGGAGGTACAACCATTTACTATAGTGTTAATAGAGGAACTTAAGTCTGAGGCAAGCAGGGTGAAACTCAAAGTGGAACTTTACTGAAGATGACTTCTAATAACAACACATCCAATGCATTAAAACAGTCTCTTGATACAATCCGTCATTAAGCACAATCTCCCTTACATATGGGGAAAGGGAAATGCAAATCCTCAATGAAGTACAGGCTCTTGTAATACATAAGAAACTACTGCTCAGACTAGGCTTGTAATATTATAAAAGTCTTACACTGGTCACAACTCCGGCCTGATCCTAATCCTTGTTTAAAGGTGCTTTTCTGAATCCTGAAACTTCTATTCCAATGCTGTTCTGACAGTTGGCCTGACTGTCCTCAGGATTTAAACTGGAGATGTAGATGCTTCAAGCTATCTCCTACACCTACTACAAAGGTGCCTAATAAGTCCTCAGGTAATGACTATCTTGCTAATCCTTTATCTTGCATAAATGTGATAATTCCTTAAAAATACTCGGCTGCATGTGCAATGAGCAGGACACTAGTACAATGCAGTGGGTCAGAATATATGTGTATAAGTTTATTGTTTGTTCGTGGTGCCAATTGCAGCTTGCGCAGGTACTGTAGCGGGGCCCTTTAAGATGTTATAGCTCACGTACCAGGTGAGGAATGCCAGAGGGGGATAATGTCTCTGTATAGCAGATATGGTAGTGTCAACGGTGTCTCCTACCTTGGTACGGCTGAACTCCTGGATCCTGGCTCACTTGCAATAAATTGAGTGTTGTTAATAGGAGCAATGGAGGAATGATTGAGATCCAGACAGGAGATATAATCCAACTTGTCTTTACTGTATAGCAACAAATATCCATACGAGTTACAACTTTAGTCTTGGGTCCCAGCAGGTATTGGCAATATGGGGCAGGAATTAAAATATATTCTGCTTCTTGTCATACGCCCAGAGAAACTGGCAGCTGGTATCTATCTTCTGCTCTGTCCGTCTTCTGCTTAGTATGGGCCTGACTAGCTGAGGAGGAATTTGGCTTTTCCTGGACTCTGGATAAGTACTCACAGGACATGATGTCGTCCTGGAGATCTGTAGTTCTGGAGGGTTGCTTGCTTGTCACCAGCTGAGGTAGATGAGTCAGGCTGGGAAGAGTGATCCTTGGCCTCAGCCGAGGCTGGATCCTAGGTTGGGATCCCTGTAACTGGGAGCTCCTACTAACACAACCTACCCCAGCAGGGGTGGCTGGTACACTAACTAAACTTCCTTCTCCTCCTCATGACACAGGACATGGGAACAGACCACTTCTGCTCATACAGGGGAGACTAGGCTGGAATGAACTATTCCAGGCCTAGATATACTAAACTGGCTATACACCTGATCACACATTGCCGCCACCTGCTGGTGTACAGGGAAATTACAGCATGATATATGAAACAGGAAAATGCAAAGTTAGATTACACAAGATGGCAATAAATATACACCTGACATGTTGTAGCAGGGAGAAAGAGTTTAGTGACATACTCTGGGATGTTACACATGCAGTTTAGACATTGGTCACCCTGTAAGAGTGATCTATAGTAGTGGATTGCTTTCCTCTAGGAAGAATGATTGCAGGCCTTAACCCTGGGCTGTGGAGCTGACAGGGACAGAGTAGAGAGGCTAGGAAGGGGCCTCCCTCCAGATATTCAGCTACATGGCTGTTGCTTTCTGCGTAGGCTCATGAGAGAACTGCTTTGAACTGAACTCTCACTTGGATTGACCTGAGCTCATCTGAACTGGTTTGGATTGACCTTAACCAGCCAACAACAACTGTCTAACTTAGGTCTGAGCTAAGCTATTTATACACACTGACACTGCTCCATCTTGTGGAGAAACAAGTGTAGTGCACCCTGACTAGGCCTGTGTAAAGAATATTTGCATGCAGAATCACATTGTGACATGGAGAATATGACAGGAGATAAAATACAAAATACCGGCATATCACATGACATTAATACATAATTAAAGCAAGTTTGCGGTGCCCACGGTCACGTGAGTGGAACACTGCAGTATCCGTCACATGTATTTAATCACTGGGCTTGCAATTCAACTCCAATCTCAGTTATTCACTCTATTTCCTAGATGTTATATGGAAAGAGCTTGACATAGTGAAGTCCTGCAAGTATTTCTTTGGTCACGCATTTATTTTTATACTCACAAGATTAAAATTAATCAGCGCACACAAAATCATATGAAGTATTTCTTCAGTTTTTTCACCTGCCCGGCCGGGGTTTTGCTTGGTTTGTCAGGGGCAACACTAGGTTTAAACCCCAGCCTCCCTTTTATAATCATATGGGTGTTAATGACTTTCCTCTAACCTTACTTAAAGAGGCAGTCTCATACTCCTTCTTGCTAATATACTTAAAAAAATACAAGTCATCCTAAAATCTTATATGCAAAATATTTTCTTTAAAAGATGTTCCTCTCTAACATATATTCCGTACTCCAATATGCCATATCTATAAAAAATATCATTTGTTATGGCAATGTTCACATTTGCAGAAGACGCATCCATATATTATATATCACCAGATCTTATTTACAGCTTATGTCTATTTATTACACCCTGTTCGCATTCATAGATGAGGATATTTCAAAAATCAATATATTAATTTCAGTTTTTAACCAGTTAAACAGGTTTTTATATCAAACTCTATATTAAATCCTTTTGGTTGCAATGTTCCAAGACAGTAAATCCATTTGACCTCTTTTTTATTGATTTTTACAAGTGATTAAATACATGTGACGGATACTCTCTGCTTCTGAGTCTGACTGAACAGTTTCCTGTTGAAGATATACAGGCTGCGCTGTCCCTTTATGTATAACTTTGGATTTAGTGTGAACTGGAACCTACCTCACCATAGACCGGAATAGGTTTGCAGTTTAAACCATTCTTTTTGATTTTTGAATCAATTTTATTTGTATAAAAATAAAACGCACAAATGCAAACCACTGGAGCCCCCCAGAGCTGCTCTTACTACTGCAAATGATAGGCATCCATACTGGATTTAGAAAGCTAAGCCTTTTGGTCACCCAGTCACCCACCTACACGCAAACATACACTTCATGCTTTCTCACCTTCATTCCTCACATGCTTGCCAACTTTTGATGAAGAATGTCAAGGATCATAGTGCAGCGCATGTAACGTGCAAACTATTTTCCATTATTTAGGACATGCCTCCAGCAAATGGCCACATCAACTTTTGTACAATCCCGAGGATAGATCCCTCTTAATATAAACCCCAGACCAGATTTTCCTGTATACAGACCCCACATAAGATCCCCTTTTATAAAAACCCTAGATCAAACCTTTGTATGCAGACCATAGACTAGATCCCCTATTGATAGAGGGTTTAGGTTTGACCCCCCCGACCCCATTTCAATAGACCCAATTTATACACATTACAGACCAGACCCCAATATATACTCTTTTATAGAGACCCCAAACCAGATCCTTCTCCACAGACCCCAGACCAGATGTTGCTCACTTTTTCCCTGGTCTATGTACAGAACCATATGTGTTGCCATGGTTACAGACTACAATAACTCTGTGTAGTCTGATCTTGCTGTCATACTGTACTTACATCTAACCCTCCTTCTTTCTAGCCTGTTGAATGTATGTTAACAAGAATTAGGAGACAGAAGGGCCCACGGTGCACAGCATTGTGGCTTACTGGTTAGCACTGGAACCTTGCAGCGCTGGGATCCTAGGTTCTGGTTTGACAAAGGACAACATTTGCATGGAGTTGGTATGTTCTTCCCATGTTTGTATGGGGTTCCCTCAACATTCCAAAGACATACTGATTGTGAGCTCCATTGAGGACAGCAAGTAATGATAAGGTCTGTAAAGCACTGTGATAAATTTCAGCACTACATAAGTGAGTAAAATAAATAAAAAATAAAGGAGTGGGCAAGGTTTGACTACATAGGTTTGTTGGTAGTCTGTAACCATGATGACACATTAAATGGGTTGTGCCAGAGGCGTACATAGAGAAGTAAGGGCCCAATAGCAAGGATTAAACCAGGCCCTGCACACTGGACAGAAGGGTTTCTGCCTAAACCCTTTTCAATGACCCTTGGGCCATTTTTTCACTGCCTCATTTGCTAAAAGTTGTTCCTTTAGAGGGTAGAGTCCCGACCAAGTTTTCACCCCCAGTAGAAGAGGGGATGATCCCAACTTAGACTGGGCCCCCTCTTGCCCTGGGCCCCATAGCAGTCGCATGATCTGCCGCTATGGTAGTTATGCACCTGGGTTGTGCAGTGATTTATATAGATAAACTATCCTCATAATAGGTCATCAATATCTGATCGGCAGGGGTCTGGTTCCCCTGCTGATCAACTGTTTGATCAATGGCTTTTGCATTTGTAGTCATTAGACTACATGTTGCCTCCTGTGGAGCGGTGGCGCAGTGAAATTACAAGTACTCTCTCCATTCAAGTGAATGGAGTGCGTACTTGTTATTACACTGCACTTCCGAGACAGTGTAATGAGCAGGAAGCGGAGCTCGCATGGAATGCCGCCTCCTCTACAAACAGCGGTTGGGACCCCCTGCCGATCAGACAGTGATGACCTATCCTGACGATAGGTCATCAATATAAATCGCTCTGCATAGGAGCTGTAGACACAATATAGTATTTTTAATCAAGGCTATTTGCTTATTTTTTATTTTAAACGCAGTACAGTCGAAATATTGGTTGCAAAAGTATATCTCTAATCAGAGTTCTGTCTAAAAAGTCACTGAATGATATAAAAGGGTTACTTTCAGAAAAGTCTTGGACGGGAAGGGCAGCAAATAAATCATTAAAATGTGCAATCTTATAATGGAATTCTGTATGCAGAAGGTTTCAAAGTTGAATGTCAAATCTTTAAAAGCTTGTCTTGGGGACTGAAATACTTGATATATTTTCAGGTGGATTTTGAACTATGTCGGTCACAGAGATGGACTCATGCTGCATGGAAAGGATATGGTAAGAGGATAAAGTATGACTATAATGTTCACACGGATAGGTCAGTAAATATGGTAGAGGACTTGATAAACCAGAATATTTCTATTTATTGTATCACTGCTTGTAAGAGGGTTAGCTTTTGATGTGTGTCTCTTGATCCTTACACAGTACTTGAGGATGGCACAGTAATAGAGGCAGACATGGCACAGTTCAAAGAAGCAGCATTTTGCTCTGGTTGGGGTCACGAGTGGAATGCTTACAAACAGAGGCACTACGCTTATTGCACTACTTTCAATTGTTGGTAAGCAGACCAGGAAAAAAGGAGAAACTTTGCAGCAAGGTCTTATGTATATCTATCAGAGTCTCGGTGATTCCTGCTGCAGGTCCAATGTAGACCTTCAAGATGTAAAGTATATTCCTCCATGCTGTACACAGAAGCGTCTCCAGGTAAGCCACGCTGCCTCACTTCACAAATCTGCCACATTCTAATCAAGGCAGGCAGTGAAAATAGTGCAGGCTGCTTCCATCATGAGAAGGCCAAAGAGTTGCACAATGACCGAGTATGGAGTTGTCAGCATCAGGAGTTGTCTACTGAGTGGCAAAATGACTGAGTCTGGAGGTGGCAGCAGCAGCATCAGGAGAAGACCACTAAGTGGCACAATGACATAGTATGGAGTTGGCAGCATCAGGAGAAGGCCACAGAGTGGCACAATGACCGAGTAAGGAGAAGCCAGCAGTATTAGGAGGCCACCGAGTGGCACAATGACCGAGTATGGAGGTGGCGGCAGCAGCAGCTTCAGGAGAAGGCCATCGAGTGGCTGAATAACAGAGTATGGAGTTGGCAGCATCATAAGAAGGCCACCGAGTGGGACAATGACTGAGTATGGTTTTGGCAGCAGCATGATGAGGCCACCAAGTGGCACAATGACTGAGTCTTGAGGTGGCGGCAGCAGCAGCATCATAAGAAGTCCACCAAGTGGCACAATGACCGAGTATGGAGTTGGCAGCATCAGGAGATGGCCACCGAGTGGCAATTGACATAGTATGGAGTTGGCAGCCTCAGGAGTCTGGGGGTGGCAGCAGCAGCATCAGGAGAAGGCTACCGAGTGGCACAACGACAGAGTATGCAGTTGGCAGCATTAGTAGAAGGTCACCGAGTGGCACATCAACAGAGTATGGAGTTGGCAGCAGTATAAGGAGGCCACTGAGTGGCACAATGATAGAGTCTCGAGGTGGCGACACCAACTGCTCTTCACTGTATGTTCCATAATTATGTTTATATTAGAGACACATAATTTCTCCCTATATCAGGGAGACCCAATAACCTGGAACAGGATGATCGGCGGTGTGATAATCGGCTCTGATTAGCTGCAGGGGTGGGCGGGCGGGCGGTTCAAATTATTGCAGCGCTCCTCTCCTCCTCCTTTCTGTGTCCGGGAGCCGAGGAGAGAGGAGCACTGCATCGATCTCCTGACCCAGCACCCCCTTCTGACCCTTCTGGCCACCTGTCAGTAAAAGATATTTAGGGAAAGGTTAGGGAAAGGTTAGTTTAGGCAGGGATATTCAGGGAAAGTTTAGTGGAAAAAAAGAAAGAAAAGCTTTTAGTTGCATCACCCTAAATTGGGTGTCAGGGGTCCACAGCACAGCTGTGCGACCCTAGACCCCCCCCAAGGGTGCTGTAGCTTTCCCCCTCCCCCCCCCCCCCACAACTTTTTTTGGTGGACAAGCATTATTATTATTTTTTCTGCATACGCTGACTGTGGCCGGCACTCTTAGCGTCCGGCCACTGTTAGCGCATTGCACACCCCACCGCTGATCAGCTTCGGACGGCTGATCAGCGAGTTTTAATATTTTTTTTAAAAAAAATAACATTTTTGGGCCTTTTTTTTTTCTGTTAGGTTTAGGGATAAGTACATGAACACCCGTGCCCCCACACACACGCACACCAAATAAAGATTTCCACCCACACACACACACTCCCCTATGGCCCGCCAGTTATTCTCGGCCGAGGAGGCATACGCCCAGCTTGCCTCCGAGTCCGAGAGCCCCAGTGAGGATGAGGAGGACCCCACTTTCCTTTTGTCATCTGCGTCCTCCTCATCATCTAGCGATGATGATGAGCCCCCAAGGCAGCGGAGACGCCGCCAGGCGGAGCAAGGGGACCGCCATGCTAGGAACCCTGTGGCCCACACTAGTACGAGCATTTTAAGTATGCGATTCCTGATTTTGTTGGCTAGCCAGGAATCCAGATTTTCCTGAAGGTGGAGCAAACGAACCTGTACGCCCCAACATTTCATTGCTCAACACCCGGGCTCCTTTTTAGCTAGGGCCGGTGGCTGGACTCCGGTCAGTGCAGTCGAGATGAGGACGTTTTGGGGCCTTGTGCTGCACATGGGCCTAGTCAAAAAAACCTAGTGTCAGGCATTACTGGAGTGGGGACCTCCTCTACCAGACCCGGCTTTACAGTACGGCCATGACACGCTCCCAGTTTGAGGCCATCTAGAAATGCCTGCATTATGCAGATAACGCAGCATGTCCCCCCCAAGGTGATCCTGCATATGACCGCCTGTACAAAATCAGGCCGGTCATCAATCACTTTGGGGCCAAATTTTTGGAGGCCTATGTACCTGGAAGGGAGGTCGCGGTTGATGAGTCTCTCATTGCTTTCAAGGGGAGACTCATTTTCCGCCAGTGTGTTCCCTCTAAGCGGGCGAGGTATGGCGTGAATCTGTACAAACTTTGTGAGAGTACCTCAGGGTACACTTACAAGTTTCGTGTGTACGAGGGGCGAGAATCCCGTATTCAACCCCCAGAATGTCCCCCCACTCTGGGTGTTAGTGGAAAAATTTGGGTGGGACCTTATGGACCCACTGCTAGATAAGGGTTACCACCTGTACGTGGATCACTTTTATACTAGTATCCCCTTGTTCCAGTCCCTTGCAGCCAGATCCACGTCCGCTTGTGGGACCGTCCGAAAAAATCTACGCGGCCTCCTTACCCACTCCCTCCAGGTACCAATCCCCAGGGGTGAGACCCATGCCCTTACCAGTGGAAACCTGTTGCTGGTCAGATATAAGGACAAGAGGATGTCCTTGTACTGTCCACAATTCACGATAACGGCATCACCCCTGTCCCTGTGCGAGGTACCACAGCAACGGTCTTCAAACCAGATTGTATCGTCGACTACAATCGGTATATGGGAGGAGTGGATTTCTCTGATCAAGTCCTCAAGCCATATAATGCCATGCGCAAAACACAGGCATGGTACAAAAAAGTCGCGGTCTACTTGGTACAGGTTGCCTTGTACAACTTGTGCTGTCCCGGAGCGCTGGGAACACAGGGAAATTCATCCAGTTCTATGCGGCAGTCCTCAAGGCCCTGATCTTTTCTGACCAGGAAAGAGCAGGCCAGAGTACCTCGGGAACTGGAGGCGCCAGGTTCGTCCCTGGCCAACACTTTCCAGGTGTGGTCCCCCATACTGGAAAGAAGGGACGGACCCCAAAAAGGTGCAGAGTGTGTCACAGGAGGGGGATATGGAAGGACACCACCACTTAGTGTGACACGTGCCCCGATCATCCGGGCCTCTGCATTATTGGTTGCTTCAGGGAGTACCACACTTCCATGGAGTACTAAATTTTTATACCCCTTCCCCAATTTAGCCACTGACAATCGGAAAAAATAAATATGGTTCTCAGACTTGAGAAACTAAAACAAAAATATATTTTTTCAAAAATATTCTTTTGTAAAACTAAAATAAATAGACATATTAGGTATCACCGCGTCTGTAAGAATCTGCTCTATAAAATACCCCATGACCTAACCCCTTAGATGAACACAGCAAAAAAAAAAAAAAAAAAAGCGTTGCAAAAAAGGTATTTTTTGGTCACCGTACTTCACAAATCGTGTAATAGCAAGCGATCAAAAGTCATATGCCCCCCAAAAATAGTGCCAATAAACCAATAAAACCGTTCTCTCATCCTGCAAAAAATGAGCCCCTACCTATGATAATCGACTATAAACCAAAAAAAGTTTGGAGATACTAAAATGTTTTTTTTGTTGTTTATAAATATATAATAAAGTGTAAAACCTAAATAAATTAGAAAAAAGTTGACATATTAGGTATCGTCGCGTCCATATGATTCTGGTCTATAAAAATAACCCATGAGCTAACCCCTCAGATAAGCACGGTAAAAAAAAAAAACTGTGCCAAAACAGCAATTTTTGGGCAAATTTTCCATTTTAAACCGTTTTTTTCCAGTAACAAAGCAAAGGTTAACAGCCAAACAAAACTTAATATTTATTACCCTGATTCTGCAGTTTACAGAAACACCCCATATGTGGTCGTAAACTGCTGTATGACCAAACCGCAGGGCGCAGAAGGAAAGGAACGCCATATGGTTCTGGAAGGCAGATTTTGATGGCCTTTTTTTTGGCACCATGTTCCATTTGAAGAACCCCTGATGCACCCCTAGAGTAGAAACTCCACAAAAGTGACCTCATCTAAGGCTACTTTCACACTTGCGCTAGGTGCGGATCCGTCTGGTATCTGCACAGATAAATGCAAACGATGGTATCCGTTCAGTGCGGATCCGTCTGCATAACAGCTTTTTCAGATCTGAGTTTTCAAGATCGTGAAAACTCAGATCCGACAGTATATTCTAACACAGAGGCATTCCCATGGTGATGGGGACGCTTCAAGTTAGAATATACTAAGAACTGTGTACATAACTGCCCCCTGCTGCCTGGCACCACCCGATCTCTTACAGGGGCCTGTGATCCGCACAATTAACCCCTCGGGTGCTGCCGGGCAGCAAGGGCCAGACCCCCCTCCCTCCCCAGTATTAAAAGCATTGGTTGCCAGTGCGGCCCCCCCTCCCTACCTTTCCAGTATTAAAAGCATTGGTGGCCAGTGCGGCTCCCCCCCCTCTCCAGTATTAAAAGCATTGGTGACCAGTGAGGACCCCCCTCCCTCCCTCCCCAGTATTAAAAGCATTAGTGGCAGTGGCCACAAGCTAACAACCCCCCTCCCCCCCATCATTGGTGGCAGCGGAGCGGCATTTCCGATCGGAGTCCCAGTTTAATCGCTGGGGCTCCGATCGGTTAGCATGGCGCTACTGCTTAATAATGAAGAATCTATATTGAATAGATATATGCATCAATTTGGAAATCCAAAACATCTGTATCAATACAGTCAGGGTATGAGCGAACCAAAAGGCAACGGACCATGCACCAGGGAGAGAGGGGCCAGCAAAGCAGGCGCAACCATAGAAAAAGAGCCAACACACACATGTCTGTATATTAAGTGTATATAAACAATAGAATAGGCAGTTAATTGATATGGGTAGAAGTGTATTACTTTGTGATACAATAAAGACGGTGAAATCCAAGGTACAAACAATTCAGTGGTAAATATAAGGGGTATCCCAATGAAGCATGGAACAAACAAGGTTAGGACTGTATCACTGATTTTATATTCTGCTTTTGGTTTTTTACGCCCCAGGTGCATTATCTTCCACTTATCAACATAAAATTTTAGTTGCCAGATTTTTGACCATTCCTCTAGTTTTCCTAAATCCTTTTCCATTTGGTGTATCCCTCCAGGAACATCAACCCTGTTACAAATCTTTGTGTCATCAGCAAAAAGACACACCTTACCATCGAGGCCTTTTGAAATTTCGCTGATAAAGATATTAAGCAATATGGGTCCCAGAACAGATCCCTGAGGTACCATACTGGTAACAAGACCATGGTCTGAATATACTCCATTGACTACAACCCTCTGTTATCTGTCCCTCAGCCACTGCCTAATCCATTCAACAATATGGGAGTCCAAGCACAAAGACTGCAATTTATTGATAAGCCTTCTATGTAGGACAGTATCAAAAGCCTTACTAAAGTCTAGATAAGCAATGTCTACTGCACCTTCGCCATCTATTATTTTAGTCACCCAATCAAAAAAAAACTATAAGATTAGTTTGACATGATCTCCTTGAAGTAAACCCATGCTGTTTTTCATCTTTCAATCCATGGGATTTTAGATGTTCCAAAATCCTCTCCTTAAGTATGGTTTCCATTAATTTCCCCACTATTGATGTCAGGCTTACTGGCCTATAGTTTCCCGATTCCTCCTTACTACCTTTCTTGTGAAAGGGCACAACATTTGCTAATTTCCAATCTTCTGGGGCGACTCCTGTTACCAGTGATTAGTTAAATAAATCTGTTAATGGTTTTGCTAGTTCAGATTTGCCTAAAAAATAATTTATATATATATATATATATATATATATATATATATATATATTGTATCTATAGTGGAAATAAATAGATAAAAAAAGAGACATATATAAAATAAATATATCAATTGCCTCTAATGGGTAATTGATAAAATGTCACAGTACTTTAGTTAGACTAAAATAAAATAATGTATAAAAACAAATATGCACACACCATATAGGATACTGGATACAGTCCCGTTGGATTGCAGAACAAAATATTTTTCACTGTAAAATGTAATAACAACAGCAACAGCAAAAAGAGTAAAATTCAATCGCAGAGATGGTGGTATTAGAGGGTCAAAATTACTCCCAGACGCGTTTCGAAGTCTTATGAGTTCTGACTTCTTCCTCAGTGGTGAAGAACTTATAAGACTTCAAAACGCGTCTGGGAGTAATTTGGACCCTCTAATACCACCATCTCTGCATACGCTACAGACTACCAGGACTTGCACCTCTTCTTTTTATCTGCTGGCTGAGAACAGATTGTCCCGTGCCTGCTAAAAATTCCCTGGAGCCATATTATTCCATTCCACCTTGATTGGAGCAATCCAGGATCTGAGCACGAGAGACGCTGAAGCAGCGGAGAGCAGAGGAAAAAGCTATAACTTGCTTTGGAGGTAAGGGAGTAGTACGGCTCATAAAGAGGTGGGACGCCACCAGAGAGCTGAAATCCCAAATTATTCAAGCTAACTTGTAAATTATTGCACAGTGTTTCTATATTGGCTTTGTGAGCTGATCGAATATATGGTGTTGGATCGATATAAACACCTATAACTCACAGCCAATAATTGAACTGAAACCACGTTTTGCTTTCTGTGAAAATACACAAATACATTTTAACATGTTAAACGGCGATGGCTAATGTTCAAAATCTGGTGATTATCTGATCGAAAATCTGGCCTGAACGATTATTATACTTGGTAATCAGAGTATACTGTGGTGGACATACCAATTGCGTTTATCGAATTTATTATGGTTATCGAATATATGATAATGGTCTGATCGACACCCTGCTCGAACGATCATGTTATTCGATGACCCGATTACATTTGCTGCTAGATATATAGGTAGAATTAATTACCTTATACCTCAGTTTTATACATCCAACCGTCATTATAGTGATGTTTATTAGTTTAATTGTGTGTTTAATTGTGTGTTTTAATTCCTGTACAATTTACGTATCTTGTATGGTGTTTTTAGATTATTTTTTTACAAATATTTGTGACCTACAAAATATCTGAATATAATAAAATCAAGTGTTTAAGCAGTCCTCCGGATATATGAGTGCCATATCTTCCTTGACTATTTTTCTGTAATGTTTCCAGTTGGCTAATCAGAATGTTATCATCTGAACAGTTTCTGCAGACCCGCTTCATCTGTCCGTATGGGATATTTTTCTTCCATTTATGGAAGTGGCAGCTGGAGGACGACAGAGTATAGAGGCACAACGACAGAGTATGGAGTTGGCGGCAGTATGAGGAGACCACAGACTGGCACAATGACAGAGTCTGAAGGTGGTGGCGGCAGCAGCAGCATCAGGAGGAGGCCACAGAGTGGCACAATGACAGAGTCTGGAGTTGGCAGCAGTATAAGGAGGCCACCGAGTGGCACAATGACAGAGCCTGGAGTTGGCGGCAGCAGCAGCATCAGGATACTATAGAGTGGCAAGGTGACATAGTGTGGAGATGGCAGCAGCAGCCTCAGGATACCACACAGAGGTTGAGATTGAGGACAGGTGAGGGCACAGGGCCTGCTCCCGGGCCATGCCAACTAAGGGTTGTGTCTGACTAACCCACCGACTGTTGGCTGGGAGTGTCTGATGCCACTTGGGATGACGTGGATGACCGAGTCAACCATTCAACAACTGCTGGGTTGCTGGTCAAGACACGACCACTAGATGACACCGGGAGCCCCATTCTCTCGCTGCGACTCCTGCTGCCACACCCCCTTGCTCTGCTGCGACCTCTGCTTGCGCCAGAAATATTTAGGCCTCTGCCACTCCTCTGTGCATGGTCTGGCACTTCTCTGCCTGACATACTTTTAGCTGAAATAAACAAATTAAACAAAAATTAAATCACCTCTAAAAGCGACAAGTATATTTTTCTTTTTGTACTGAAATAGGCCACTAAACGCTTTCACCACAATTAACTGCAGAAGTGAACTGAGAATATATTTTTCTTGTTGGACTAAAATTGCCCACTATACGCTTTCACCGGGAAAAAATTAAGCAGTGAAGTGTGTATAGATTTTTATTAAATTTTTTACAGAAATACGCCTTATATGCTTTCACTAGGAAAAAATAAAGCAGTGAAGTGAATATAGAGTTTTCTTTTTGTTACTGAAATAGACCACCAAACGCTTTCACCAGGAAAAAAATAATTTTTCATTTTTTTTTACTGAAATACGCCCCCATACGCTTTCCTAAGGAAATAATTAAACAGTAAAGTGTGTATACATTTTTCTTTTTGTTACTGAAATAGGCCACCAAACGCTTTCACCAAGAAAAATTAAGCAGTGAAGTGCGTATAGATTTTTCTGTTTTTACTGAAATACGCCCCTATATGCATTTACCACAAAAACCTTAGCGTGAACTGCGTATGTATTTCTCTTGCAGGACTGAAATATGTTCCTATACGCTTTTACCAGGATAAAATTAAGCAGTGAAGTGCATATATTTTCTTCAGTTTTTACTGAAATATGCCACTATGCGCTGTCAACAGAATTAACTGCAACAGTGCAGTGTGTATATTTTTTCCTTTTTTTAATGAAATACGCCCCCATTATGCTTTCAATAGAAAAAAAGTAAAAGAGTGAACTGCGTATATATTTTTGTTGTAAAACTGAAATACACCCCTATACGCTTTCAACTGTAATAACTGCAACAGTGCAGTGCGTATATATTTTTCTTTTTTTAATGAAATACGCCCCTATACACTATCACCAGTTTTATGGGGAACATCCGTGGATGGCACAGTTAAGGGGTGGGGGGGTCTGTGAATGGCATTCGTTTAGCATTTTAGGAAAAATTTGATTCGCAACGAATGCCAATTTCCTCGCGATTCGTGGAAACTAATCGCATTTTTCCTAAAATGGCGGCTACACGTGTTAGGACTGAGGACATGTGGGAAGGAACTCTGGGAAGGCGAGATCACCCAGATTGACATGCCTGCATGCAGCCAATCAGCAGCCAGCCCTGTGATGTCACAGCCCTATAAATATGGCAGCCATTTTAGATTCTGCCATTTTCCAGCGTTCAGAGTGCAGGGAGAGATGTGTGAAGGCGCTAGGGACAGCAATTGGAAAAACCTCATTGTGGAAAAAAAACAACAGAAAAAACGATGTATAAGTGCAGGGAAAGGATAGGGAGAGACGTCAGAAGGCCCTAGAGACACTGATAGGAAAGCGATTTACAAGTGCAGGGAAAGATTATTTGGGGATCCATATAGTCATTAGACAGCTCTGTCATTCTAGTTATTTGTTATTGGGCTACAAGTGCTATGTTAAAAAGTCTTTAGTGGCTTATATCTTAGTATCTTTAGTATTTTATATCAGTACTACAAGAAAAATGTATACGCATTTCACTTCTACAGTTATTTCTGGTGAAAGAAAAATATATTCTTAGCTCACTTCTGCATTTATTTCTGCTAAAAGCATTTACTGGCCTATTTCAGTACAAAAAGAAAAATATATTTTCAGTTCACTTCTGCAGTTATATGTGTTCAAATTGTACAGATAGAAAAACATATACGCACTTCACTGTTGCACTGTTGCACTGTTGCCCCATAGTGCTCCTCTCCCCCTTCTTCCTAGTGCCCCCCATAATGTACCAGTATAAAATGCCCCATATATAGTGCCCCAGTAGATGCCTTCAGTGTCCCCCATAATTTGCAAGTATAAAATGCCCCTTCTTAGTGCCCCCCATAGATGAGCCCATAGTACTCCTTCCCCAAAGTACCCACCATAATGTTCCCCAGTATAAAATACCCCTATACAGAGCCACCCATATAAAATACCCCTTCTTTGTGGCCCCAGTAGAAGCCCCCATAGTGTTCCTCTCCTCCCTTCCCCCATATAAAATACCCCTTCTTTGTGGCCTCAGTAGATGCCCCCATAGTGCCCCCAATAATGTGACAGTAAGAAGTGCCCCCATAGATGCCCTCATAGTGCTACCCAATAATGTGCCAGTAAGAAGTGCCACCAATAATGTGCCAGTAACAAGTGACCCCATAGATGCCCCCAATCATGTGCCATTAACAAGTACCCCTATATATGCCCACCAATCATGTGCCAGTAACAAGTACCCCCATAGATGCCCCCCCAATCATCTGCCCCAAAATGGGGGAAAAATGCCCCTGCATCTTATGGGGCGAATGCTGACAGTTTCACATCACAGGCTGCGATGTATGCTAGAACGGGGAGGGACTGGGAGGAGGAGCTGTGGGCCGGCAATTGCGGCGGTGCGGTGCAGTCACTGTACTATAGCCCCGGCACTCCAGTGCTGCACTATGCAAATATAAAATGTCTTATTCAATTAAAAGTGATTAAACATGCCACCTCACTCCAAATATTACCGTGCATCCTAACAGCTTCTGTAGAATGCAGGCAGGCAGGCAGGCCGGACGGGCGGCAGCGTAACTCCCTGATGTCACGTGCCTGCGCCACCTACTTTATGACTGAAGCAGGCGGCTCAGGCAAGTGACTGTCACGACCGCTATCCCAGCAGCAGTCGTGTCGCACCAGACAGAGGGGAAGGGGGACCCTTATCTACGGATGGGAAATAGAACGGAAACCCCGGACTAACCCTAAGCTGGCACCTTTCTGCCCTGATACCCTAGACGGGGTGTGAACCCGTGCGGCGAGCAGGATGCCTAAACCCTCAGTCACCCTAAGAAGACTAGACTGGGGAAAGGCAGATGGGAGCACTAGTCACCATCACTCATGTCTAGGAGAACAACAGGGGAAGACAGCAACAAACAAACAATCTTATGCAGAGATAGACTTATCCAGTCACGAGCAGAAAAGGTGATCCCAATAACAGTCCACGCCAGACAAGAGCTCCACAGCAATACCGTCAACCGATCTCCTTCAAAGGTCAGAATAGCACTGGAAGTAAGGACTATTCTGGCAATGACTGCAAGTGAAACTGAAACTAATATAGTAGCTGGGAGTGGCAGACAGGACTCACCTGAGAAGGATGCCTACAAACTCCCAGTCAGGACAAAAAGGTTCACAAGGCAAAACCCGGATGACATACCCTGAACCACGGAGCAAACTCACAAGCTATCGCGAGTAGTAAGTCGCTGCGACCTTCTCCTCCCAGACCTGTCTGGATCAGTCACAGTCGTGACAGTGACGTTAGTGAGTGATGCGCCGGCCGCCCGGCCTGCCTGCCTGCATTGTACAGAAGCTGTTAGGATGTACAGTAATATTAGGAGTGTGGGGGCATGTTTAATCACTTTTAATTGAATAAGACATTTTATATTTGTATAGTGCAGCACTGGAGCGCCGGGGGGGATCTGTGGATGACAGTTTTATGGGGAACATCCGTGGATGGCACAGTTAAGGGGTGGGGGGTCTGTGGATGGCACTGTTATGGGGTGGGGGGTCTGTGGATGGCACATATATAACAGTGCCACCCACAGATCCCCCATAACAATGCCACCCACAGATCCCTCATAACTGTGCCAGCCACAGATCCCCTGTAACAGTGCCAGACACATATCCCCCCTGTAACAGTGTGAGCCACAGATCCCCCCATAACAGTGTCCATCACAGATCCCCCCATAACAGTGCGTCATCCACAGATCCCCCCATAACAGTGCGTCATCCACAGATCCCCCATAACAGTGTGTCATCCACAGATCCCCCCATAACAGTGCGTCATCCACAGATCCCCCCATAACAGTGCGTCATCCACAGATCCCCCATAACAGTGCGTCATCCACAGATCCCCCCATAACAGTGCATCATTCACAGATCCCCCATAACAGTGCATCATCCACAGATCCCCCATAACAGTGTCCTTCACAGATCCCCCCATAACAGTGCCATCCACAGATCCCCAGTAATAGTGCCATCCACAGACCACCATTAGTTCCAAACCCACCAAAAGCACACCTTTTGGTTAAAAATTAGGGATGAGCGAACTCGAACTGTATAGTTCGGGTTCGTACCGAATTTTGGGGTGTCCGTGACACGGACCCGAACCCGGACATTTTCGTAAAAGTCCGGGTTCGGGTTCGGTGTTCGTCGCTTTCTTCGCGCTTTTGTGACGCTTTCTTGGCGCTTTTTGAAAGGCTGCAAAGCAGCCAATCAACAAGCGTCATACTACTTGCCCCAAGAGGCCATCACAGCCATGCCTACTATTGGCATGGCTGTGATTGGCCAGAGCACCATGTGACCCAGCCTCTATTTAAGCTGGAGTCACATAGCGCCGCCCGTCACTCTGCTCTGATTAGCGTAGGGAGAGGTTGCGGCTGCGACAGTAGGGCGAGATTAGGCAGATTAACTCCTCCAAAGGACTTGATTAACTGATCGATCTGCAGCTGTGGATCATTGAGCTGCTGATCCTCAATTGCTCACTGTTTTTAGGCTGCACAGACCGTTTGTCAGTCTCATTTTTCTGGGGTGATCGGCGGCCATTTTGTGTCTTGTGGTGCGCCAGCACAAGCTGCGACCAAGTGCATTTAACCCTCAATGGTGTGGTTGTTTTTTGGCTAAAGCCTACATCAGGGTGAAGCTGTCACACCAAGTGCATTTAACCAGCAATAGTCTGTTCATTTTTTGGCCATATACAAAATCAGGGGCAAGCTGCGCCTGTCACCAAGTGCATTTAACCCTCAATGGTGTGGTTGTTTTTTGGCTAAAGCCTACATCAGGGTGAAGCTGTCACACCAAGTGCATTTAACCAGCAATAGTCTGTTTATTTTTTGGCCATATACTACATCAGGGGCAAGCTGCGCCTGTCACCAAGTGCATTTAACCCTCAATGGTGTGGTTGTTTTTTGGCTAAAGCCTACATCAGGGTGAAGCTGTCACACCAAGTGCATTTAACCAGCAATAGTCTGTTCATTTTTTGGCCATATACAAAATCAGGGGCAAGCTGCGCCTGTCACCAAGTGCATTTAACCCTCAATGGTGTGGTTGTTTTTTGGCTAAAGCCTACATCAGGGTGAAGCTGTCACACCAAGTGCATTTAACCAGCAATAGTCTGTTTATTTTTTGGCCATATCCCAGTCTAATTCTGTCACTAAATCCATACCGGTCACCCAGCGCCTAAATACTAGGCCTCAAATTTATATCCAGCTAAATCTGTCCCTAGTGCTGTAGCTGGGCGAGTTATTTAGTGTCCGTTCAAGCACATTTCTTGTTCTGGGTTGAAATACAATTCCCAATTTAGCAATTTCATAATTTAGTGGTTCCTGCTATATCAGAGCTATTTGAAATCTATCCCAAAAAGGGTATATAATATTGAAGGTGCACATTGGGTCATTCAGAATAACTTCACACACACCCGCTACTGTGTATTTCCAAGTCTAATTCTGTCACTAAACCCATACCTGTCACCCAGCGCCTAAATACTAGGCCTCAAATTTAAATCCCTCTAAATCTCTCGTTACCCACCGCTGTACTGTTGTTGCTGGGCAAGATATTTAGTGTCCGTCAAAGCACATTTTTTGTTCTGGGTTGAAGTACAATTCCCAATTTAGCAATTTCATAATTTAGTGGTTTCTGCTATATCAGAGCTATTTGAAATCTATCCCTAAAAGGGTATATAATATTGAAGGTGCACATAGGGTCATTCAGAATAACTTCACACACACGCTTCTGTGCATTTCCAAGTCTAATTCTGTCACTAAATCCATACCGGTGACCCAGCGCCTAAATACTAGGCCTCAAATTTAAATCCCTCTAAATCTCTCGTTACCCACCGCTGTACTGTTGTTGCTGGGCAAGATATTTAGTGTCTGTCAAAGCACATTTTTTGTTCTGGGTTGAAGTACAATTCCCAATTTAGCAATTTCATAATTTAGTGGTTTCTGCTATATCAGAGCTATTTGAAATCTATCCCTAAAAGGGTATATAATATTGAAGGTGCACATAGGGTCATTCAGAATAACTTCACACACACGCTTCTGTGCATTTCCAAGTCTAATTCTGTCACTAAATCCATACCGGTGACCCAGCGCCTAAATACTAGGCCTCAAATTTAATTCCCTCTAAATCTCTCGTTACCCACCGCTGTACTGTTGTTGCTGGGCAAGATATTTAGTGTCCGTCAAAGCACATTTTTTGTTCTGGGTTGAAGTACAATTCCCAATTTAGCAATTTCATAATTTAGTGGTTTCTGCTATATCAGAGCTATTTGAAATCTATCCCTAAAAGGGTATATAATATTGAAGGTGCACATAGGGTCATTCAGAATAACTTCACACACACCCGCTACTGTGTATTTCCAAGTCTAATTCTGTCACTAAATCCATACCGGTGACCCAGCGCCTAAATACTAGGCCTCAAATTTAATTCCCTCTAAATCTCTCGTTACCCACCGCTGTACTGTTGTTGCTGGGCAAGATATTTAGTGTCCGTCAAAGCACATTTTTTGTTCTGGGTTGAAGTACAATTCTCAATTTAGCAATTTCATAATTTAGTGGTTTCTGCTATATCAGAGCTATTTGAAATCTATCCCTAAAAGGGTATATAATATTGAAGGTGCACATAGGGTCATTCAGAATAACTTCACACACACGCTTCTGTGCATTTCCAAGTCTAATTCTGTCACTAAATCCATACCGGTGACCCAGCGCCTAAATACTAGGCCTCAAATTTAAATCCCTCTAAATCTCTCGTTACCCACCGCTGTACTGTTGTTGCTGGGCAAGATATTTAGTGTCCGTCAAAGCACATTTTTTGTTCTGGGTTGAAGTACAATTCCCAATTTAGCAATTTCATAATTTAGTGGTTCCTGCTATATCAGAGCTATTTGAAATCTATCCCTAAAAGGGTATATAATATTGAAGGTGCACATAGGGTCATTCAGAATAACTTCACACACACCCGCTACTGTGTATTTCCAAGTCTAATTCTGTCACTAAATCCATACCGGTGACCCAGCGCCTAAATACTAGGCCTCAAATTTAAATCCCTCTAAATCTCTCGTTACCCACCGCTGTACTGTTGTTGCTGGGCAAGATATTTAGTGTCCGTCAAAGCACATTTTTTGTTCTGGGTTGAAGTACAATTCCCAATTTAGCAATTTCATAATTTAGTGGTTTCTGCTATATCAGAGCTATTTGAAATCTATCCCTAAAAGGGTATATAATATTGAAGGTGCACATAGGGTCATTCAGAATAACTTCACACACACCCGCTACTGTGTATTTCCAAGTCTAATTCTGTCACTAAATCCATACCGGTGACCCAGCGCCTAAATACTAGGCCTCAAATTTAATTCCCTCTAAATCTCTCGTTACCCACCGCTGTACTGTTGTTGCTGGGCAAGATATTTAGTGTCCGTCAAAGCACATTTTTTGTTCTGGGTTGAAGTACAATTCTCAATTTAGCAATTTCATAATTTAGTGGTTTCTGCTATATCAGAGCTATTTGAAATCTATCCCTAAAAGGGTATATAATATTGAAGGTGCACATAGGGTCATTCAGAATAACTTCACACACACGCTTCTGTGCATTTCCAAGTCTAATTCTGTCACTAAATCCATACCGGTGACCCAGCGCCTAAATACTAGGCCTCAAATTTAAATCCCTCTAAATCTCTCGTTACCCACCGCTGTACTGTTGTTGCTGGGCAAGATATTTAGTGTCCGTCAAAGCACATTTTTTGTTCTGGGTTGAAGTACAATTCCCAATTTAGCAATTTCATAATTTAGTGGTTTCTGCTATATCAGAGCTATTTGAAATCTATCCCTAAAAGGGTATATAATATTGAAGGTGCACATAGGGTCATTCAGAATAACTTCACACACACCCGCTACTGTGTATTTCCAAGTCTAATTCTGTCACTAAATCCATACCGGTGACCCAGCGCCTAAATACTAGGCCTCAAATTTAATTCCCTCTAAATCTCTCGTTACCCACCGCTGTACTGTTGTTGCTGGGCAAGATATTTAGTGTCCGTCAAAGCACATTTTTTGTTCTGGGTTGAAGTACAATTCCCAATTTAGCAATTTCATAATTTAGTGGTTTCTGCTATATCAGAGCTATTTGAAATCTATCCCTAAAAGGGTATATAATATTGAAGGTGCACATAGGGTCATTCAGAATAACTTCACACACACCCGCTACTGTGTATTTCCAAGTCTAATTCTGTCACTAAATCCATACCGGTGACCCAGCGCCTAAATACTAGGCCTCAAATTTAATTCCCTCTAAATCTCTCGTTACCCACCGCTGTACTGTTGTTGCTGGGCAAGATATTTAGTGTCCGTCAAAGCACATTTTTTGTTCTGGGTTGAAGTACAATTCTCAATTTAGCAATTTCATAATTTAGTGGTTTCTGCTATATCAGAGCTATTTGAAATCTATCCCTAAAAGGGTATATAATATTGAAGGTGCACATAGGGTCATTCAGAATAACTTCACACACACGCTTCTGTGCATTTCCAAGTCTAATTCTGTCACTAAATCCATACCGGTGACCCAGCGCCTAAATACTAGGCCTCAAATTTAATTCCCTCTAAATCTCTCGTTACCCACCGCTGTACTGTTGTTGCTGGGCAAGATATTTAGTGTCCGTCAAAGCACATTTTTTGTTCTGGGTTGAAGTACAATTCCCAATTTAGCAATTTCATAATTTAGTGGTTTCTGCTATATCAGAGCTATTTGAAATCTATCCATAAAAGGGTATATAATATTGAAGGTGCACATAGGGTCATTCAGAATAACTTCACACACACCCGCTACTGTGTATTTCCAAGTCTAATTCTGTCACTAAACCCATACCTGTCACCCAGCGCCTAAATACTAGGCCTCAAATTTAAATCCCTCTAAATCTCTCGTTACCGTTGTCCTGTTGTAGCTGGGAAAGTTATTTAGTGCCCGTCAAAGCACATTTTTTGTTCTGGGTTGAAGTACAATTCCCAATTTAGCAATTTCATAATTTAGTGGTTCCTGCTATATCAGAGCTATTTGAAATCTATCCCAAAAAGGGTATATAATATTCAAGGTGCACATTGGGTCATTCAGAATAACTTCACACACACGCTTCTGTGCATTTCCAAGTCTAATTCTGTCACTAAATCCATACCGGTCACCCAGCGCCTAAATACTAGGCCTCAAATTTATATCCCGCTGAATTTGAATACAATACATTGGGCCAAATAATATATTTGTTGTTGTGGTGAACCATAACAATGAGAAAAACATCTAGTAAGGGACGCGGACGTGGACATGGTCGTGGTGGTGTTAGTGGACCCTCTGGTGCTGGGAGAGGACGTGGCCGTTCTGCCACATCCACACGTCCTAGTGTACCAACTACCTCAGGTCCCAGTAGCCGCCAGAATTTACAGCGATATATGGTGGGGCCCAATGCCGTTCTAAGGATGGTAAGGCCTGAGCAGGTACAGGCATTAGTCAATTGGGTGGCCGACAGTGGATCCAGCACGTTCACATTATCTCCCACCCAGTCTTCTGCAGAAAGCGCACAGATGGCGCCTGAAAACCAACCCCATCAGTCTGTCACATCACCCCCATGCATACCAGGGAAACTGTCTCAGCCTCAAGTTATGCAGCAGTCTCTTATGCTGTTTGAAGACTCCGCTGGCAGGGTTTCCCAAGGGCATCCACCTAGCCCTTCCCCAGCGGTGAAAGACATAGAATGCACTGACGCACAACCACTTATGTTTCCTGATGATGAGGACATGGGAATACCACCTCAGCATGTCTCTGATGATGACGAAACACAGGTGCCAACTGCTGCGTCTTTCTGCAGTGTGCAGACTGAACAGGAGGTCAGGGATCAAGACTGGGTGGAAGACGATGCAGGGGACGATGAGGTCCTAGACCCCACATGGAATGAAGGTCGTGCCACTGACTTTCACAGTTCGGAGGAAGAGGCAGTGGTGAGACCGAGCCAACAGCGTAGCAAAAGAGGGAGCAGTGGGCAAAAGCAGAACACCCGCCGCCAAGAGACTCCGCCTGCTACTGACCGCCGCCATCTGGGACCGAGCACCCCAAAGGCAGCTTCAAGGAGTTCCCTGGCATGGCACTTCTTCAAACAATGTGCTGACGACAAGACCCGAGTGGTTTGCACGCTGTGCCATCAGAGCCTGAAGCGAGGCATTAACGTTCTGAACCTGAGCACAACCTGCATGACCAGGCACCTGCATGCAAAGCATGAACTGCAGTGGAGTAAACACCTTAAAACCAAGGAAGTCACTCAGGCTCCCCCTGCTACCTCTTCTGCTGCTGCCGCCTCGGCCTATTCTGCTGCTGCCGCCTCGGCCTCTTCCTCCGCCTCTGGAGGAACGTTGGCACCTGCCGCCCAGCAAACAGGGGATGTACCACCAACACCACCACCACCACCTCCGTCACCAAGCGTCTCAACCATGTCACACGCCAGCGTTCAGCTCTCCATCTCACAAACATTTGATAGAAAGCGTAAATTCCCACCTAGCCACCCTCGATCCCTGGCCCTGAATGCCAGCATTTCTAAACTACTGGCCTATGAAATGCTGTCATTTAGGCTGGTGGACACAGACAGCTTCAAACAGCTCATGTCGCTTGCTGTCCCACAGTATGTTGTTCCCAGCCGGCACTACTTCTCCAAGAGAGCCGTGCCTTCCCTGCACAACCAAGTATCCGATAAAATCAAGTGTGCACTGCGCAACGCCATCTGTAGCAAGGTCCACCTAACCACAGATACGTGGACCAGTAAGCACGGCCAGGGACGCTATATCTCCCTAACTGCACACTGGGTAAATGTAGTGGCAGCTGGGCCCCAGGCGGAGAGCTGTTTGGCGCACGTCCTGCCGCCGCCAAGGATCGCAGGGCAACATTCTTTGCCTCCTGTTGCCACCTCCTCCTTCTCGGCTTCCTCCTCCTCTTCTTCCACCTGCTCATCCAGTCAGCCACACACCTTCACCACCAACTTCAGCACAGCCCGGGGTAAACGTCAGCAGGCCATTCTGAAACTCATATGTTTGGGGGACAGGCCCCACACCGCACAGGAGTTGTGGCGGGGTATTGAACAACAGACCGACGAGTGGTTGCTGCCGGTGAGCCTCAAGCCCGGCCTGGTGGTGTGTGATAATGGGCGAAATCTCGTTGCAGCTCTGGGACTAGCCAGTTTGACGCACATCCCTTGCTTGGCGCATGTGCTGAATTTGGTGGTGCAGAAGTTCATTCACAACTACCCCGACATGTCAGAGCTGCTGCATAAAGTGCGGGCCGTCTGTTCGCGCTTCCGGCGTTCACATCCTGCCGCTGCTCGCCTGTCTGCGCTACAGCGTAACTTCGGCCTTCCCGCTCACCGCCTCATATGCGACGTGCCCACCAGGTGGAACTCCACCTTGCACATGCTGGACAGACTGTGCGAGCAGCAGCAGGCCATAGTGGAGTTTCAGCTGCAGCACGCACGGGTCAGTCGCACTACAGAACAGCACCACTTCACCACCAATGACTGGGCCTCCATGCGAGACCTGTGTGCCCTGTTGCGCTGTTTCGAGTACTCCACCAACATGGCCAGTGGCGATGACACCGTTATCAGCGTTACAATACCACTTCTATGTCTCCTTGAGAAAACACTTAGGGCGATGATGGAACAGGAGGTGGCCCAGGAGGAGGAGGAGGAGGATGAGGAAGAGGGGTCATTTTTAGCACTTTCAGGCCAGTCTCTTCGAAGTGACTCAGAGGGAGGTTTTTTGCAACAGCAGAGGCCAGGTACAAATGTGGCCAGCCAGGGCCCACTACTGGAGGACGAGGAGGACGAGGATGAGGAGGAGGTGGAGGAGGATGAGGATGAAGCATGGTCACAGCGGGGTGGCACCCAACGCAGCTCGGGTCCATCACTGGTGCGTGGCTGGGGGGAAAGGCAGGACGATGACGATACGCCTCCCACAGAGGACAGCTTGTCCTTACCCCTGGGCAGCCTGGCACACATGAGCGACTACATGCTGCAGTGCCTGCGCAACGACAGCAGAGTTGCCCACATTTTAACCTGTGCGGACTACTGGGTTGCCACCCTGCTGGATCCACGCTACAAAGACAATGTGCCCACCTTACTTCCTGCACTGGAGCGTGATAGGAAGATGCGCGAGTACAAGCGCACGTTGGTAGACGCGCTACTGAGAGCATTCCCAAATGTCACAGGGGAACAAGTGGAAGCCCAAGGCCAAGGCAGAGGAGGAGCAAGAGGTCGCCAAGGCAGCTGTGTCACGGCCAGCTCCTCTGAGGGCAGGGTTAGCATGGCAGAGATGTGGAAAACTTTTGTCAACACGCCACAGCTAACTGCACCACCACCTGATACGCAACGTGTTAGCAGGAGGCAACATTTCACTAACATGGTGGAACAGTACGTGTGCACACCCCTCCACGTACTGACTGATGGTTCGGCCCCATTCAACTTCTGGGTCTCTAAATTGTCCACGTGGCCAGAGCTAGCCTTTTATGCCTTGGAGGTGCTGGCCTGCCCGGCAGCCAGCGTTTTGTCTGAACGTGTATTCAGCACGGCAGGGGGCGTCATTACAGACAAACGCAGCCGCCTGTCTACAGCCAATGTGGACAAGCTGACGTTCATAAAAATGAACCAGGCATGGATCCCACAGGACCTGTCCGTCCCTTGTCCAGATTAGACATTAACTACCTCCCCATAACCATATATTATTGGACTCCAGGGCACTTCCTCATTCAATCCTATTTTTATTTTCATTTTACCATTATATTGCGATGCTACCCAAAGTTGAATGAACCTCTCCTCTGCCTGTGTGCTAGGCCTAAATATATGCCAATGGACTGTTGCAGTGGTGGCTGACATGAAGCCTGATTCTCTGCTATGACATGCAGACTAATTCTCTGCTGACATGAAGCCAGATTGTCTGTTACGGGACCTCTCTCCTCTGCCTGGGTGCTGGGCCTAAATTTATGACAATGGACTGTTGCAGTGGTGGCTGACGTGAAGCCTGATTCTCTGCTATGACATGCAGACTGATTCTCTGCTGACATGAAGCCAGATCCTCTGTTACGGGACCTCTCTCCTCTGCCTGGGTGCTGGGCCTAAATTTATGACAATGGACTGTTGCAGTGGTGGCTGACGTGAAGCCTGATTCTCTGCTATGACATGGAGACTGATTCTCTGCTGTCATGAAGCCAGATTGTCTGTTACGGGACCTCTCTGCTCTGCCTGTGTGCTAGGCCTAAATATATGCCAATGGACTGTTGCAGTGGTGGGTGACGTGAAGCCTGATTCTCTGCTATGATATGAAGACTGATTCTCTGCTGACATGAAGCCAGATTGTCTGTTACGGGACCTTTCTCCTCTGCCTGGGTTCTGGGCCTAAATTTATGAAAATTGACTCTTACAGTGGTGGGTGACGTGAAGCCTGATTCTCTGCTATGATATGAAGACTGATTCTCTGCTGACATGAAGCCAGATTGTCTGTTACGGGACCTTTCTCCTCTGCCTGGGTTCTGGGCCTAAATTTATGAAAATTGACTCTTACAGTGGTGGGTGACGTGAAGCCTGATTCTCTGCTATGATATGAAGACTGATTCTCTGCTGACATGAAGCCAGATTGTCTGTTACGGGACCTTTCTCCTCTGCCTGGGTTCTGGGCCTAAATTTATGAAAATTGACTCTTACAGTGGTGGGTGACGTGAAGCCTGATTCTCTGCTATGATATGAAGACTGATTCTCTGCTGACATGAAGCCAGATTGTCTGTTACGGGACCTTTCTCCTCTGCCTGGGTTCTGGGCCTAAATTTATGAAAATTGACTCTTACAGTGGTGGGTGACGTGAAGCCTGATTCTCTGCTATGATATGAAGACTGATTCTCTGCTGACATGAAGCCAGATTCTCTGTTACGGGACCTCCCTCCTCTGCCTGGGTGCTGGGCCTAAATATATGCCAATGGACTGTTGCAGTGGTGGCTGACGTGAAGCCTCATTCTCTGCTATGACATGCAGACTAATTCTCTGCTGACATGAAGCCAGATTGTCTGTTACGGGACCTCCCTCCTCTGCCTGGGTGCTGGGCCTAAATATATGCCAATGGACTGTTGCAGTGGTGGCTGACGTGAAGCCTCATTCTCTGCTATGACATGCAGACTGATTCTCTGCTGACATGAAGCCAGATTCTCTGTTACGGGACCTCTCTCCTCTGCCTGTGTGTGTGCTGGGCCTAAATATATGCCAATGGACTGTTGCAGTGGTGGCTGACGTGAAGCCTCATTCTCTGCTATGACATGCAGACTAATTCTCTGCTGACATGAAGCCAGATTCTCTGTTACGGGACCTCTCTCCTCTGCCTGTGTGTGTGCTGGGCCTAAATATATGCCAATGGACTGTTGCAGTGGTGGCTGACGTGAAGCCTCATTCTCTGCTATGACATGCAGACTAATTCTCTGCTGACATGAAGACAGATTCTCTGTTACGGGACCTCCCTCCTCTGCCTGGGTGCTGGGCCTAAATATATGCCAATGGACTGTTGCAGTGGTGGCTGACGTGAAGCCTCATTCTCTGCTATGACATGCAGACTAATTCTCTGCTGACATGAAGACAGATTCTCTGTTACGGGACCTCCCTCCTCTGCCTGGGTGCTGGGCCTAAATATATGCCAATGGACTGTTGCAGTGGTGGCTGACGTGAAGCCTCATTCTCTGCTATGACATGCAGACTGATTCTCTGCTGACATGAAGCCAGATTGTCTGTTACGGGACCTCTCTCCTCTGCCTGGGTGCTGGGCCTAAATATATGCCAATGGACTGTTGCAGTGGTGGCTGACGTGAAGCCTCATTCTCTGCTATGACATGCAGACTAATTCTCTGCTGACATGAAGCCAGATTGTCTGTTACGGGACCTCTCTCCTCTGCCTGGGTGCCGGGGCCTAAATATCTGAGAATGGACTGTTCCAGTGGTGGGTGACGGGAAGCCAGATTCTCTGCTATGGAACCTCTCTCCAATTGATTTTGGTTAATTTTTATTTATTTAATTTTTATTTTAATTCATTTCCCTATCCACATTTGTTTGCAGGGGATTTACCTACATGTTGCTGCCTTTTGCAGCCCTCTAGCTCTTTCCTGGGCTGTTTTACAGCCTTTTTAGTGCCGAAAAGTTCGGGTCCCCATTGACTTCAATGGGGTTCGGGTTCGGGACGAAGTTCGGATCGGGTTCGGATCCCGAACCCGAACATTTCCGGGATGTTCGGCCGAACTTCTCGAACCCGAACATCCAGGTGTTCGCTCAACTCTATTAAAAATATATTTTTTCTTATTTTCCTCCCCAAAAACCTAGGTGCATCTTATGGGCCGGTGCGTCTTATAGGGCGAAAAATACGGTATTTCAGTACAAAAAGAAAAATATATTCTCAGTTCACTTCTGCAGTTATATGTGTTGAAATGGTACAGAAAGAAAAACATATATGCACTTCACTGGTGCACTTATTTGTGGCCCAAAAAAAAATTGTGGCCTATTTCATGAAAGAAAGAAAAAAATATAAGCACTTCACTGGTGGTTTATTTGTGGTGAAAGCGTTTAGTGGACTATTTCAGTACAAAAAGAAAAATATTTTGGTCGTTTTTAGGGGTGTTTTAATTTATTTAGTTCAGCTGAAAAGTATGTCAGACAGAGAAGTTCCAGGCCATGCACAGAGGAGTGGCAGAGGCATAAATGTTTCTGGCGCAGGCCACCTGTCCTCAACCTGCCTCTGTCCTTATCTGTTCCCTCACCACGAGAAATATTATATGTGCAACACGCCAGACCTGCAGGGTATAGCGACAGTGAGGTCACGGTATGGGCAATCGAGGGTTACTCACTTTTTGGAGGACCCTGGGCAGGCATGCAGCAGTGAATGAGAGGCAGACACTAGTTCCTCTGGGGCACACTCTGTAAATAGAGACCTGGCCTGATGTTGAGTGAGGTGCCCTGGTTGTTGCAGGTGTTTAGAGTGCCTGAGGCAAGGTCCCTTTAAGGATCATGACGCCAGTGCCTGTAACGGTGGCACACCGGTTTGAAGGGATAGAAATTGAGGTACACAGATTGTATGGTGAACCAAACGTTGCTTTACTTGGTAAACGGTAAACAGTCCAACTTTGTACAGTCTATTACAGAAGTTACAGATGATGATGCAGTCCCTTGAACACAATGTCCCAAGCAGGCTTACTTCACAATGATGGCAGGTATAAATCATGCAAGATACTTGGAGGGCAAACAGTTAATGCTTTGCAGTGCAATGCTGCTCTATCCCCTCATTTATTCTAGCTGGCTGGATCCCAAGGCCCGGATGCCTAAGTGCTGGCTTAAATCCTTGGTATAAATTCCTTCCTCCAGTATAGACCCTTGCTCTTCACTTTATAGTGTTTCTGCCCATCAGGTTACTTATCTGTACTTGGTTGTGTTCTCCTCTCTTGGTAGGGAAACTGCAGGTTGCTCCCAGGAGGTGCTCTCCTACTACTGGGGTATCTCAACTGAGCTAAGCTTAGCCTCAGGAGCTTCAGGCTGACGAGGTAACTCATCTAGTCCCCTGGAATACACTCTGTCTCCAAGCAGGCTGTAATCCTTCTAGCCTCTTGGTACAGCTAGGAACCAGGACTGTCCAGCTGCATATCAGGAGGAGGCCCTCAGCATATCCTGGGCTGGTGCCTTCTCACTTCTGTCTTCACAGACTCCTGACTAAGACCTAACCCCTCCCTGTCTGGGTCTGGACATTTATACTAGGGGCTCCCTATCTCCCTCTAGTGTCTAGGATGTCTAATTACACCCAACTAGGCCTGATAAACATGAACAGGGAAATATACCAATGCAAAACACATAGAAAAAACATTACAATGCATGGATAAAGATAACATCACTGTCCCTCGTGAGCAGAAGTAACACGTTACCCAATTGACCCTTGTGTAGTGCCCACTCCTACCTAGTGGGACACTACATACCCCCACGCTATGACGTTGCCCGTCCTCGGCGCAACCTGAAAGGGGCCCTGCCCAGCTGGATACTGCACCTGTAATAGAAAAATAATGCAAAGCAGGAAAACACATCTACATTAGCGAAATACATTATATGTATATATCAGGCAGTTCCACTGGCTAAGGAGCAAGTTCGGTGAAAAGGGGCGTCGTTCTCTTCTCTCAGGAAACTGTAAGGGAACAGGGGCGCTGACCTGGTGCAGCGTATCAAGGATACCAGGATTAGTCCATATAAAACTTTAAGTGCAAATAGTCCATAATAAACAGTAGTAGTCCATAGAAAATGTAAAACATTAAAAGTTCTTGGAGGCTCAAAGAACAAACATGAGTCCGTACCCAGGTTCTTTTCTTATTCAGAGCAAGGGCAGAAGTACAAGATCACAGAGGCTCGCATACAGTGGAGTCCATCTCTGGGCACATTTCTTTAAAAGTAGCAAAATCTCAGAGGCTCATGTGCATTAGAGTCTATCCCTGGGCGCATTTCCTTTAAAATTTAAGTTGCATGGTAAAAGTGACAGCACATAAAAATAGTCCACATTATTTGAATGGCATATAAAAATAGGTGCTGCAATACCCTTAATCAACCTGAAAAGGGTGTGAAAGGGTTAAAGGTGCAACATATAAAATAGGCACAACTGGGATTATTTCTTCACTCTGAGAAAGCAGGCAGGAGGTCCTGTAAACAATATGGCCTTGCTGCAATTGGTATTTCAGTGGCCGACCATTACCACTGAGCCGTGGGTAACTGGCAGCAGCAACAGAGGGCCAAAACAACAAAGGACTCCTGTCCTGGAATGGTTAATCCACTTTATTTAGGGTCCCTTGGCAAAATAAATCAAATGATGGCCTAGCAGGCCAATTCACAGGGGCATGTCAAATCCACTAGGCATCTCAGTGGTGCTCCCTGGCTCCATTTGCAGACTGGGCCTGTACTGAGAATCAACAGGCGGATGTGCCCACAACACCGTATTGGGGGGCAACTGCAGCATGAATGGACCCCTAATAGGTATTGGCCCCATAGGCCTAGGGGTAATCAGGGTTGCTGACCGCACCGGTGCAGGCATGACAATTGGAGGTTGCTGCACTGGCCTGGGTACCTCGGCTGCAAGCGGTCCGGTGGGTTCCTGGACGACTGGCTCTGTGCGCCGGTGCACAGTGTAGGAAGACCTCACCGCAGGTGCTGACACTAAAGAGGGCCGGCTGGAAGGGACAGGTACTCTCACCTTAGACCCGGAGACGTCCGAGTCCTTAAGTCCTTTTTCTTTCAGGTCAGGTGGAGTCTGGATCCTGGCGGAGGCAATCTGGCGCAGCTCACGCAGTTTCTTCTCCAGCCGCACGATCTGGTCGCCCAAGCTTTCGGAGTCGGGATCGCTGTCCTCCACTGTCGCCGCTGGCACTTGTACAGGAGTTGGCGCATCCTGCGCAGCCACTGCAGGTTCAGATGAGGCGTCCGCTTTTCTTCCTCTTCTGATCTTGTCCAGGGCAGCACGGAATCTTTCGGCATTTTCCAGTTCACGGACAGTCTTCTCCCTGCGAGGCAGCTCAGGTGAGGGCCATGGGCTTACCCTCTTTTCCACTACTGTAGGTTGCCAAAAGACGTTCGGGCCAATGAAGGAGCCCCGTTCTTGGAAGGCATGATGGGTCGGTTCTGGAGAGCGCACAGGTTCGCGCTCGCAGCCAGGGTGGTCCTCATCAAGGTCCCAGTCCTCCGTTTTCTTTTTAGGACGGGACACGGCAGTGGCGTAGGGGCCTCGCAGGCCCTCGGCAGGGGTGAACTCTACTTCCTCTCCCTCGCGGAGGTTATGCAGATGCTCTGGGAGGTAACTCCGCTTGACGGACCTCCGATTCACGTATAAGTCTCTGCCGGTAATATAGTCCTTGATAAAACCGAAGCCTCGGTCCTTGTCAAAGGCCACAACCAACCCCATTCTCCTTTCCAGGCGGGGTTGGGTGTCAGTGTGGCGCTCATGAACGGTCTTTGCCAGTTCTTCATAGTATATTTTAGTCTTGGTAGTCTTCTTGATTGCGGCCTCCCGGATCTCTGCCATCAATGCTGACCACTTGAATGAGGGCTGGAAAAAGTCTCTCCAGGAGCCATAAAAGGTCTCCGGTTGAGTCCTCGGTGGCGGGCAGGTGGGTCTCTCCGGTCCCGTAGAGTAGGCCGCTGGAGCGTCCTCTTGCTCTACACCAACAACATTCATCTTTAACAGATCAGGCGCCGACATCCCAGCAGAGCAGTCTTCACTCTTAAACATGCTCGATCCTTCTCTGGAGAGCGACAGGGCGGCGCCAACAATTGCAGACAGATCCTCCCATTGCACTGGGAGGTCGCCCCCCAGGTACTCCAGTATGGGGGAGGCAGAGTCCATTTCTGCAGACATGCAAATGTCCAGCAGGGCGGTGGCGCGGACATATAGCCTTTCCCCGCACTTTTCAACAGAAGGCGCCAATTTTTACCGCCAATTCAGTATGAAGATGACGCAGCAAACAAATCCAGTCAGGTTAAGCGGCCATCTTTGAGCAAAATCGCTGTCTATTCACTGACAGCAAGCGGTGGCTTAAACAAATGGCAAACAGTCCAGACAAAATAATCTTCACACCGCAATGATCACAGTTCACTTTGGCCCAGCAATTTTCAATAAAGCTAATAGGGCTTGGTCACTTTAAGGCATATAACAGCACACAGTTTTTATATCCGCAATGGTGCAGGAATGATCGTATCCTGTTTGTGACGCCAATTTATGCAACACACCAGACCTGCAGGGTATAGCAACAGTGAGGTCACGGTATGGGCAATCGAGGGTTACTCACTTTTTGGAGGACCCTGGGCAGGCATGCAGCAGTGAATGAGAGGCAGACACTAGTTCCTCTGGGGCACACTCTGTAAATAGAGACCTGGCCTGATGTTGGGTGAGGTGCCCTGGTTGTTGCAGGTGTTTAGAGTGCCTGAGGCAAGGTCCCTTTAAGGATCGTGACGCCAGTGCCTGTAACGGTGGCACACCGGTTTGTAGGGATAGAAATTGAGGTACACAGATTGTATGGTGAACCAAACGTTGCTTTACTTGGTAAACGGTAAACAGTCCAACTTTGTACAGTCTATTACAGAAGTTACAGATGATGATGCAGTCCCTTGAACACAATGTCCCAAGCAGGCTTACTTCACAATGATGGCAGGTATAAATCATGCAAGATACTTGGAGGGCAAACAGTTAATGCTTTGCAGTGCAATGCTGCTCTATCCCCTCATTTATTCTAGCTGGCTGGATCCCAAGGCCCGGATGCCTAAGTGCTGGCTTAAATCCTTGGTATAAATTCCTTCCTCCAGTATAGACCCTTGCTCTTCATTTTATAGTGTTTCTGCCCATCAGGTTACTTATCTGTACTTGGTTGTGTTCTCATCTCTTGGTAGGGAAACTGCAGGTTGCTCCCAGGAGGTACTCTCCTACTACTGGGGGGTGTCTCAACTGAGCTAAGCTTAGCCTCAGGAGCTTCAGGCTGACTGGAATACACTCTGTCTCCAAGCAGGCTGTAATCCTTCTAGCCTCTTGGTACAGCTAGGAACCAGGACTGTCCAGCTGCATGTTAGGAGGAGGCCCTCAGCATATCCTGGGCTGGTGCCTTCTCACTTCTGTCTTCACAGACTCCTGACTAAGACCTAACCCCTCCCTGTCTGGGCCTGGACATTTATACTAGGGGCTCCCTATCTCCCTCTAGTGTCTAGGATGTCTAATTACACCCAACTAGGCCTGATAAACATGAACAGGGAAATATACCAATGCAAAACACATAGGAAATACATTACAATGCATGGCTAAAGATAACATCACTGTCCCTCGTGAGTAGAAGTAACACGTTACCCAATTGACCCTTGTGTACCTAGTGGGACACTACATATGCTGTAGGCCAAGCTCCACTTTTCAGAGAGGAAGAGCTACTAGAGGACAGTCAGCAGCTACTGCTCAGCCAAGATCTGGAGGAGACATCCGCCGCTTCTTCCGCTAGACGGGAAAGTAGTGATGAGGAGAGTGGCGTGGGAGATGGTGTTGCGAGCGGTCAGGCTCCTGACCCAGAGACCGTTGAGGAGGACATCAGTGATGTGCAGACACTACTCGATGATAAAGAAGCCGATCGCACTTGGGAACCGGGTGCAGAAGGGATTCATCATCATCAGGAAAAGAGGGTGACAGCTTGCCTGTGAGGCTGCGGCTGAGCTAGCAAGGTGGTAATATGGCTGGGAGTCAGCAGGGTGGCAGCAGTTGCAGGTCGAGAGCCAAATGTGCCCTGGGTAGACCACCTGCTTCACAGCAGCCTAGCTGCCTGGAAGAAGTGGTGCAGGGGTTCATGGAAACAGCGGATGTAGCAGTCAGTGCGGAGTGTTGGGGGAAATTCACCTAATCAACAGTGTTGCAGTGTTTTGTTAAGCCGCCAGAGGAGGTTAACATGGCCACATGTAGACTATGTGGTCAGAAGGTAAAGCATGGCCAGGGTGCCAATGTTGGCACCACAGCCCTGCGTCAACATATGCAGCGTCACCATAAAGTGGCCACTGAGAACCGTGGCTCCGATGTGGTGGTCCAGCCTGCCGCAGCAACCTATGGCGCTCACCAGATTTCAGGCAGTCAAGCCTCCACCACCTCAGCTGAAGGGAGCTGTCTGTCATTCCCATCTTCGGCTGGTCCAGATGCTCCTGGTCCTCCTACTCCTCATCAGTCATTCCGTCAGCAATCGATCGCCGAAGCGATTGCCAAGAGACAGCAGTATGCGTGCACACATCCAAAGGCGCAGAAGCTGAACATGCTCCTATCCAAGTTGCTGGTGCTGCAGTCCCTCCCTTTCCAAGTGGTGGACTCTGCACCTTTCAGAGAACTGATGGCTTGTGCCGAGCCGAGGTAGAGAGTCCCAAAAAAAGCAGTACCAGCCCTGCACAAATATGTAGAACAGGAGGTGGGCCAGTCCTTGAGCCTGTCGGTGTCTGCCAAAGTGCATGGCAGCACCGACCTGTGGAGCTGCTACTACGGTCAGGGACAGTACATGTCCTTTATGGCCCTCTGGGTGAATGTGGTTCCTGCACAGATACACCAGCAACTTGGCCAGGTCACGCCGCTTCCGCCTCCATGTTCTCATGCCGTTGGTCCAGAGACAATGTTCGCCTCTGCCTCCTCATTCTTCATCATGTCTTCAGCCTCCACTGCAGGGACAAGTCACAGTGCCCCTACAGCATACCACATGTGCAGGGCACGGCGGTTTCACGCTGTTCTACACCTGGTTTGCCTTGGCGAACGGAGTCACACAGGGGAGGAACTGCTCCGTGTGATGCAAAAAATCGAATCCTCGCTTTCTCCATGACAACTGAAAATCAGAACCATGATGACCGACAACGGGAAGAACATTGTGTTGGCGCTGTGTCAAGGAAGGCAGAGCCATGCGCCCTGCTTGGCACATGTGTTTAATCTGGTTGTCAAGTGGTTCCTGAAGTCTTCCACCCATCTGCAAGACATCCTAAAAATGGCCAGGAAAGTTTGCATGCACTTCAGTCACTCGTACACTGCAAAGCACACCCTCCTTGATTTGCAGCGGCAGAACGGCATCCCCCCAACATAGGCTGATATGCGATGTTTCCACCCGTTGGAATTCCACCCTCCATATGTTGGACCGAATTTATGAACAGAGAAAAGCCATAAACTATTTCTTGATGCAAGCGGATAGGAGTACTCCCCTGTGTAACTTTGATGTCAGCCAGGGTCAGCTCATGCGTGACACCTACCGTTTGCTCAGGCCCTTTGAGGATGCCACGTTATTTGTCAGTCGCCAGGACTATGGGATGAACAACGTAATTCCACTGCTTTATGTCCTGGAAGAGGAGGAGGAGGGGAAGGAGGACATTGGAGCACAAGCAATGTATAGACAAATGGGTGTTTTTTCTACTCAGCTGACAGGAAAGGAGTAGCAGGAGTAGCCAGAGGAGCTACAGGGTGATGAGGAAGACGAGACAGAGGACCAGGACACACCGTGGCAGTATGCAGTGGAGATAGAGACAGGGAGTCCCTCTGAGTCACTTGCACAAATGGCCCGATGCATGCTCACTTGCTTGTGTAGTGACAGTCGAATTGTCACCATTCGGCAGAGGGATTACTTCTGGCTCTCCACCTTGTTGGACCCTCGCTACCGGTCCAGAATGGGGGCCTTTTTTACACCCACAGAGAGAGAGGACAAACTGAACTACTACAGAGACATTCTATGTAGTCAGTTGGCCGCTGCCTATCTGCACCATCGTCCATCCCCTCGCAGGTCTGCCCGAGAGGGGCCTTTGTGCTAATATTCCACTGCCATAGCTACTGGGAAGGGGTGGGGTGGCAGGAGCAGTACCAATTCCATCAGCAGCAGCCTGAGTCTACAGTCGGTGATGAGTAGCTTTCTTCACCAACATAGTGAAGAAACTACTCTCCAGCAGCAGCAGGTAGACCTGGAGCAGAACCTGAAACAGCAGGTGGTGGGTGGCATACTTCAACAGCACCCTGCCAACCCACATTGAATCTTTGCATTTTTCAGACTGTGCTGCTTACAACTCCTCAGGAGATGTTTCTTTTTAGGTTGAGGCCAGATGCACCTTCAGACATAGGAAAACATCGATTCCACACCACTCATTCACCTCCTCAATAGACCATCCTGTGGATCATTCAAGAGGTCACACGAATAGTGAAATATCATTGGCCAAGGTATCATAAAATAATTATTATACTCACAAGCATAACAAAGTTAAAAGCATGCCAAAAGACACTGAATTTCCTTTGTGTTCCTGCCTGACCCGGGATTCGCTCAAGCTTCATCAGGGGCGAACACTCCACCCACTCCCAAACTGCCTTTTAAATCCACATACGTCCCTCCTGCCCACAGATATAAACACATTTTACAAATCCTTTAAAAAATATACAAAACATCTCCTTAAAAGTTCTTCCCATCAGCCGTTTCACTTTGTTCATAATACATATTCCTTTTCAACAGCAGAAGACCCACAACCTTTTTTATTCCCTTCCACTCTATCTAAAATATCCTGCACCAGCTGATATTACTTAATAGTGATGAGCGGCAGGGGCAATATTCGAATTAGCGATATTTCACAAATATTTGGGTGAATAGTCATCATAAATTCACAAATTCGAGAATTCACTGTTATTTTCTTGATTGTGAAAATCGGCAATGAAATATGCGTGTTTTGCGCGCGCAATACAGGCGTGGGTCACTGTTGCTACATTTTTCAATCTGCTAGAAGTTTCCTGAGACTGGAGAAAATGGTTCGCACAGCAGAACATTACAATAGCTTTAAATGCAGATAGAGTGTTCCAATATATTCGCGATTGCGCAAATCGGCAATTAATTATGCACATATTTTGGCACAATACGTGCAACTTCACATTTTACTACATATTACTGATTGGTGCACTAATAATTGTTGTGAACTTGTGACATCACAGCTAGAGTTGAGTGAACACCTGGATGTTCGGGTTCGAGAAGTTCGGCCGAACTTCCCGGAAATGTTCGGGTTCGGGATCCGAACCAGACCCGAACTTCGTCCCGAACCCGAACCCCATTGAAGTCAATGGGGACTCTAACTTTTCGGCACTAAAAAGGCTGTAAAACAGCCCAGGAGAGGGCTAGAGGGCTGGAAAAGGCAGCAACATGTAGGTAAATCCCCTGCAAACAAATGTGGATAGGGAAATGAATAAAAATAAAAATAAAATAAATAAAAATTAACCAATATCAATTGGAGAGAGGTCCCATAGCAGAGAATCTGGCTTCACGTCACCCACCACTGTAACAGTCCATTGTCATATATTTAGGCCCCGGCACCCAGGCAGAGGAGAGAGGTCCCATAACAGAGAATCTGGCTTCATGTCAGCAGAGAATCAGTCTTCATGTCATAGCAGAGAATCAGGCTTCACGTTACCCAACACTGGAACAGTCCATTGTCAGATATTTAGGCCCAGGCACCCAGGCAGAGGAGAGAGGTCCCGTAACAGAGAATCTGGCTTCATGTCAGCAGAGACACAGTCTTCATGTCATAGCAGAGAATCAGGCTTCACGTCACCCACCACTGTAACAGTACATTGTCATATATTTAGGCCCCAGCACCCAGGCAGAGGAGAGAGGTCCCGTAACAGAGAATCTGGCTTCATGTCAGCAGAGAATCAGTCTTCATGTCATAGCAGAGAATCATGCTTTACATCACCCAACACTGGAACAGTCCATTGTCAGATATTTAGGCCCAGGCACCCAGGCAGAGGAGAGAGGTCCTGTAACAGAGAATCTGGCTTCATGTCAGCAGAGAATCATGTTTCACGTCACCCAACACTGGAACAGTCCATTGTCAGATATTTAGGCCCAGGCACCCAGGCAGAGGAGAGAGGTCCCGTAACAGAGAATCTGGCTTCATGTCAGCAGAGAATCAGTCTTCATGTCATAGCAGAGAATCATGCTTCACGTCACCCAACACTGGAACAGTCCATTGTCAGATATTTAGGCCCAGGCACCCAGGCAGAGGAGAGAGGTCCCGTAACAGAGAATCTGGCTTCATGTCAGCAGAGAATCAGTCTTCATGTCATAGCAGATAATCATGCTTCACGTCAGCCACCACTGTAACAGTCCATTGTCAGATATTTAGGCCCAGGCACCCAGGCAGAGGAGAGAGGTCCCGTAACAGAGAATCTGGCTTCATGTCAGCAGAGAATCAGTCTTCATGCCATAGCAGAGAATCATGCTTCACGTCACCCAACACTGGAACAGTCCATTGTCAGATATTTAGGCCCGGCACCCAGACAGAGGAGAGGTTCATTCAACTTTGGGTTGCCCCGCAATATAATGGTAAAATGAAAATAAAAATAGGATTGAATGAGGAAGTGCCCTGGAGTACAATAATATGTGGTTAAGGGGAGGTAGTGTCACGGACGGTGTACAGGAAACAAGGCAAAGCAACATGTATAAACGACTCGCTGGATCCAAAAACTAAGGAACCAAGGGAGACCCCTGCAGAAGACCTGGCACTATGCAAAGATCCGAATGGTGGAGGTTTGCATATCCACGAACCTTGACTATAAAGCCCTGGGCACCCTACAATAGTGAGGGGACACGACCACCGGCTCCCTACACAAGATACGGAGGGAGTCAGGGTCACCTGGGATCCAGCAAACAGAAAATAACAGATAAAGGTACAAGACTTAGCTTTGAAGCAAACAGGAGGACAGAGTCAGCGTGCACACACACTCCAGGAAGTAGAATAAGCCGCCCAGAAAAGCCTTCTGGGGAAGAATTTAAAGGGAAGCAATTAGTCCAACACATGACAGCTGAGAGAGGCTAACGAGAGGAGGAGCTGAATACCACAACACAGAAACTCAAGGAGGAGGTTCTGAAAGGCCTCTGTCAGAGCTTCTCAGCTGTCTGGTTGTGACAGTACCCCTCCCTCTACGAGTGGACTCTGGTCACTCAGAACCCACCTTCTCAGGATGGGACCTATGGAAAGCCCTGATGAGACGAGAGGCCTTAATGTCCATCACTGGGACCCACATCCTCTCCTCAGGACCATACCCCTCCCACTGAACAAGGTACTGAAGAGAACCGCGGACAAGACGAGAATCCACAATCCTAGAGACCTGAAATTCAAGATTCCCATCAACCATAATCGGAGGAGGAGGCAAAGGCGAGGGTACAATGGGTTGAACATAAGGTTTCAATAAGGACTTATGAAAAACATTATGGATCTTCCAAGTCTGAGGAAGATCAAGACGGTATGCAACAGGATTGATGACAGACAGGATTTTGTAAGGCCCAATAAACCTAGGACCCAACTTCCAGGAGGGAACCTTCAATTTGATATTCTTGGTAGACAACCACACCAGATCACCAACATTCAGGTCCGGACCAAGCACACGTCTCTTATCAGCCACACGCTTATATCTCTCACTCATGCTCTTTAGATTATCTTGAATCTTTTGCCAAATAGATGACAAAGACGAGGAGAATCTGTCCTCATCAGGTAAACCAGAAGACCCCTCTCCCGAGAAAGTCCCAAACTGTGGATGAAACCCATATGCACCAAAAAATGGTGACTTATCAGAGGACTCCTGACGACGGTTATTTAAAGCAAACTCAGCAAGGGACAAAAAAGAACACCAATCCTCTTGATTCTCCGCCACAAAACAACGCAGATATGTCTCCAGATTCTGATGTCTCCAGACACGGTATGTGTCCCTTTCTCAGACTCTCAGAGATATAAGCACGCATAGCGATCCTCTCAGGTTGGGAAAGATTGTATAAACGAGATTTAGGCAGCTTGGCGTCTGGGATGAGATTAATAGGGCAATCGTACTCCCTGTGCGGGGGCAAATCCTGAACTCCACTCTCAGAGAAGACATCCGAAAATTCAGAGAGAAAAGATGGTACAGTCTTAGTAGCAACCTCAGAAACAGATGTCATGAGGCAATTCTCTCTGCAAAAGTCACTCCAACCATTTATTTGCCTCGCTTGCCAATCAATGGTGGGGTTATGCTTAGTGAGCCAGGGCAGCCCCAACACCAGAGGGGTGGGTAAACCGCTAAGGACGAAACATGACACATCCTCAACATGAGCATCACTCACAATTAAACGGTTATTGTGAACTATGCCCTTTAATGATTTTTGAGAAAGTGGAGCGGAATCGATAGCAAAAACAGGAATATCCTTTCCCAAAGTGCGCACCTGGAAACCATGAGTTATCGCAAATTGATTATCAATGAGATTAACCGCTGCTCCACTATCCACAAAAATCTCACAAAAAATGTTCTTGCTCTCTAGCGCCACCCTAGCCGGCAGGACAAAACGGGAACTACAAGCAAATGGAAAACCTTCAATTTCCGCCTCAACCCTGCCAATAGTAACAGACGGAACATTTTTAAAAGATTTTTTCCTGTTTGTTTCTTTATTACTCCCAGAAATCTGCCTGAATCTCCTAGAGGGACAAATATTTGCCAAATGATTTATACCTCCACAACAAAAACAAACCCTCCCATGCGGGCTGAATCTTCTATTGTCAGAAGCAATCAACCCCAGCTGCAAGGGCTCCTGCTCAGAAGGGGCTGACGGCGACTGAGACCCCTGCGCACAGAACGGGACCGCTGCACTGTCCTGGGACTGAGTATGACAGGAAGAGGACATCTCTCCTCTCTCTCTAAGACGCCTGTCAATACGAACGGCATGAGACATAGCAGAGTCCAAAGAACTAGGCCTCTCATGAAAGGCAAATGCATCTTTCAATCCCTCTGAAAGACCATGACAAAATTGACTTCGGAGCACAGCATCATTCCAACCAGTATCAACTGCCCATCTCCGAAATTCTGAGCAGTATATTTCTGCGGATTGTTTACCCTGGCATAATAGACGTAGTTTAGACTCAGCCAGAGCAATACGATCCGGATCATCATATATCTGACCAAGGGCTAAAAATAATTCATCCACTGAACGGAGAGGCCGTGCCCCCTCCGGCAGCGAAAAGGCCCAGGACTGAGCGTTACCTCTGAGCAGCGATATAATGATCCCCACCCTCCGTTCCTCATCACCAGAGGAGTGGGGAAGAAGGCGAAAATGGAGTTTGCAAGCCTCTCTAAAACGCACAAAATTCTCACTACCCCCGGAGAACGTATCCGGGAGCGAGATCTTAGGCTCAGAACAAACTCCATGAACGCAAGCTGAACCGGTCACTTGAAGCTGAGAAAAAGTCTTACGGAGATCAGCTACCTCCAATGAAAGACCCTGGAAGCGTTCAGCCAAAAGTGAAACCGGATCCATGCTTGAGACAGTTATGGCGGCTTATAATGTCACGGACGGTGTACAGGAAACGAGGCAAAGCAACATGTATAAACGACTCGTTGGATCCAAAAACTAAGGAACCAAGGGAGACCCCTGCAGAAGACCTGGCACTTTCCCTGGCTGCTCAGCCTATGCAAAGATCCGAATGGTGGAGGTTTGCATATCCACGAACCTTGACTATAAAGCCCTGAGCACCCTACAATAGTGAGGGGACACGACCACCGGCTCCCTACACAAGATACGGAGGGAGTCAGGGTCACCTGGGATCCAGCAAACAGAAAATAACAGATAAAGGTACAAGACTTAGCTTTGAAGCAAACAGGAGGACAGAGTCAGCGTGCACACACACTCCAGGAAGTAGTATAAGCCGCCCAGAAAAGCCTTCTGGGGAAGAATTTAAAGGGAAGCAATTAGTCCAACACATGACAGCTGAGAGAGGCTAACGAGAGGAGGAGCTGAATACCACAACACAGAAACTCAAGGAGGAGGTTCTGAAAGGCCTCTGTCAGAGCTTCTCAGCTGTCTGGTTGTGACACTCTGTCAGAGCTTCTCAGCTGTCTGGATGTGACAGGTAGTTAATGTCTAATCTGCACAAGGGATGGACAGGTCCTGTGGGATCCATGCCTGGTTCATTTTTATGAACGTCAGCTTGTCCACATTGGCTGTAGACAGGCGGCTGCGTTTGTCTGTAATGACGCCCCCTGCCGTGCTGAATACACGTTCAGACAAAACGCTGGCCGCCGGGCAGGCCAGCACCTCCAAGGCATAAAAGGCTAGCTCTGGCCACGTGGACAATTTAGAGACCCAGAAGTTGAATGGGGCCGAACCATCAGTCAGTACGTGGAGGGGTGTGCTCACGTACTCTTCCACCATGTTAGTGAAATGTTGCCTCCTGCTAACACGTTGCGTATCAGGTGGTGGTGCAGTTAGCTGTGGCGTGTTGACAAAACTTTTCCACATCTCTGCCATGCTAACCCTGCCCTCAGAGGAGCTGGCCGTGACACAGCTGCCTTGGCGACCTCTTGCTCCTCCTCTGCCTTGCCCTTGGGCTTCCACTTGTTCCCCTGTGACATTTGGGAATGCTCTCAGTAGCGCGTCTACCAACGTGCGCTTGTACTCGCGCATCTTCCTGTCACGCTCCAGTGAAGGAAGTAAGGTGGGCACATTGTCTTTGTAGCGTGGATCCAGCAGGGTGGCAACCCAGTAGTCCGCACACGTTAAAATGTGGGCAACTCTGCTGTCGTTGCGCAGGCACTGCAGCATGTAGTCGCTCATGTGTGCCAGGCTGCCCAGAGTTAAGGACAAGCTGTCCTCTGTGGGAGGCGTATCGTCATCGTCCTGCGTTTCCCCCCAGCCACGCACCAGTGATGGGCCCGAGCTGCGTTGGGTGCCACCCCGCTGTGACCATGCTTCATCCTCATCCTCCTCCACCTCCTCCTCATCCTCGTCCTCTTCGTCCTCCAGTAGTGGGCCCTGGCTGGCCACATTTGTACCTGGCCTCTGCTGTTGCAAAAAAACTCCCTCTGAGTCACTTCGAAGAGACTGGCCTGAAAGTGCTAAAAATGACCCCTCTTCCTCCTCCTCCTCCTGGGCCACCTCCTCTTCCATCATCGCCCTAAGTGTTTTCTCAAGGAGACATAGAAGTGGTATTGTAACGCTGATAACGGCGTCATCACCACTGGCCATGTTGGTGGAGTACTCGAAACAGCGCAACAGGGCACACAGGTCTCGCATGGAGGCCCAGTCATTGGTGGTGAAGTGGTGCTGTTCTGCAGTGCGACTGACCCGTGCGTGCTGCAGCTGAAACTCCACTATGACCTGCTGCTGCTCGCACAGTCTGTCCAGCATGTGCAAGGTGGAGTTCCACCTGGTGGGCACGTCGCATATGAGGCGGTGAGCGGGAAGGCCGAAGTTACGGGGAAGGCCGAAGTTACGCTGTAGCGCAGACAGGCGAGCAACAGCAGGATGTGAACGCCGGAAGCGCGAACAGACGGCCCGCACTTTATGCAGCAGCTCTGACATGTCGGGGTAGTTGTGAATGAACTTCTGCACCACCAAATTCAGCACATGCGCCAGGCAAGGGATGTGCGTCGAACCGGCTATTCCCAGAGCTGCAACGAGATTTCGCCCATTATCGCACACCACCAGGACGGCTTGAGGCTCACCGGCAGCAACCACTCATCGGTCTGTTGTTCTATACCCCGCCACAACTCCTGTGCGGTGTGGGGCCTGTCCCCCAAACATATGAGTTTTTAGAATGGCCTGCTGACGTTTACCCCGGGCTGTGCTGAAGTTGGTGGTGAAGGTGTGTGGCTGACTGGATGAGCAGGTGGAAGAAGAGGAGGAGGAAGCTGAGTAGGAGGAGGTGGCAACAGGAGGCAAAGAATGTTGCCCTGCGATCCTTGGCGGCGGAAGGACGTGCGCCAAACAGCTCTCCGCCTGGGGCCCAGCTGCCACTACATTTACCCAGTGTGCAGTTAGGGAGATATAGCGTCCCTGGCCGTGGTTACTGGTCCACGTATCTGTGGTTAGGTGGACCTTGCCACAGATGGCGTTGCGCAGTGCACACTTGATTTTATCGGATACTTGGTTGTGCAGGGAAGGCACGGCTCTCTTGGAGAAGTAGTGCCGGCTGGGAACAACATACTGTGGGACAGCAAGCGACATGAGCTGTTTGAAGCTGTCTGTGTCCACCAGCCTAAATTACAGCATTTCATAGGCCAGTAGTTTAGAAATGCTGGTATTCAGGGCCAGGGATCGAGGATGGCTAGGTGGGAATTTACGCTTTCTCTCAAATGTTTGTGAGATGGAGAGCTGAACGCTGCCGTGTGACATGGTTGAGATGCTTGGTGACGCAGGTGGTGGTGTTGGTGGAACATCCCATGTTTGCTGGGCGGCAGGTGCCAACGTTCCTCCAGAGGAGGAGGAAGAGGCCGAGGCGGCAGCAGCAAAAGAGGGCGAGGCGGCAGCAGCAGAAGAGGTAGCAGGGGGAGCCTGAGTGACTTCCTTGTTTTTAAGGTGTTTACTCCACTGCAGTTCATGCAGTAGCAGGCGGAGTCTCTTGGCGACGGGTGTTCTGCTTTTGCCCACTGCTCCCTCTTTTGCTACGCTGTTGGCTCGGTCTCACCACTGCCTCTTCCTCGGAACTGTGAAAGTCAGTGGCACGACCTTCATTCCATGTGGGGTCTAGGACCTCATCGTCCCTTGCATAGTCTTCCACCCAGTCTTGATCCCTAACCTCCTGTTCAGTCTGCACACTGCAGAAAGACGTAGCAGTTGGCACCTATGTTTCGTCATCATCAGAGACATGCTGAGGTGGTATTCCCATGTCCTCATCATCAGGAAACATAAGTGGTTGTGCGTCAGTGCATTGTATGTCTTCCACCGCTGGGGAAGGGCTAGGTGGATGCCCTTGGGAAACCCTGCCAGCGGAGTCTTCAAACAGCATAAGAGACTGCTGCATAACTTGAGGCTCAGACAGTTTCCCTGGTATGCATGGGGGTGATGTGACAGACTGATGGGCTTGGTTTTCAGGTGCCATCTGTGCGCTTTCTGCAGAAGACTGGGTGGGAGATAATGTGAACGTGCTGGATCCACTGTCGGCCACCCAATTGACTAATGCCTGTACCTGCTCAGGCCTTACCATCCTTAGATCGGCATTGGGCCCCACCAAATATCGCTGTAAATTATGGCAGCTACTGGGACCTGAGGTAGTTGGTACACTAGGACGTGTGGCTGTGGCAGAACGGCCACGTCCTCTCCCAGCACCAGAGGGTCCACTAACACCACCACGACCATGTCCGCGTCCCTTACTAGATATTTTCCTCATTGTTACCGTTCACCACAATAACAAAAATATTATTTGGCCCAATGTATTGAATTCAAATTCAGGCCTTTTTTTACAGACACCTAACACTATCTGGCTATCTATTTAGGTACCGTATTACACTAATAAAGGCACAGCAGTAACAACAGATTTAGCTGAATATAAATTTGAGGCCTAGTATTTAGGCTCTGGATGACAGGTATACGTTTACGGACAGAATTAGACTTGGAATTGCACAGTAGCGTGTGTGTGAAGTTATTGAGAATGACCCTATCTGCACCTTGAATCTAATATACCCTTTTAGGGATAGATTTAAAGTAGGCCTGATACAGCAGAAACCACTAATTTAGAGAATTGCTAAATTGGGAATTGTATTTCAACCCAGAACAAAAACTGTGCTTTGACGGACACTAAATAACTTGACCAGCCACATCAATAACGACAGATTTAGATGAATATAAATTTGAGGCCTATTATTTAGGCGCTGGGTGACAGGTATACGTTTACACACAGAATTAGACTTGGAATTGCACAGTAGCGTGTGTGTGAAGTTATTGAGAATGACCCTATCTGCACCTTGAATCTAATATACCCTTTTAGGGATAGATTTAAAGTAGGCCTGATACAGCAGAAACCTCTAATTTAGAGAATTGCTAAATTGGCAATTGTATTTCAACCCAGAACAAAAACTGTGCTTTGATGGACACTAAATAACTTGACCAGCCACAGCAATAATGACAGATTTAGATAAATATAAGTTTGAGGCCTATTATTTAGGCGCTGGGTGACAGGTATAGGTTTACACACAGAATTAGACTTGGAATTGCTCAGTAGCGTGTGTGTGAAGTTATTGAGAATGACCCTATCTGCACCTTGAATCTAATATACCCTTTTAGGGATAGATTTAAAGTAGGCCTGATACAGCAGTAACCACTAATTTAGAGAATTGCTAAATTGGGAATTGTATTTCAACCCAGAACAAAAACTGTGCTTTGACGGACACTAAATAACTTGCCCAGCCACAGCAATAACCACAGATTTAGATGAATATAAATTTGAGGCCTATTATTTAGGCGCTTGGTGACAGGTATACGTTTACACACAGAATTAGACTTGGAATTGCACAGTAGCGGGTGTGTGAAGTTATTGAGAATGACCCTATCTGCACCTTGAATCTTATATAACTTTTAATGAATAGATTTAAAGTAGCCCTGATACAGCAGAAACCACTAATTTAGGAAATTGCTAAGTTGGGAATTGTATTTCAACCCTCAACAAAAATATTTCCTTTGCCAGACAACAGACAGTATTACAATTGTCTGGCCACAGCTGAAACACCAGATTTAGGGTACTGCTATTTTGGCAATTGTATTTCACCCCTCAATAAAATAACAAGCACAGCCAAGCCCCTGATGTAGGATATAGCCAAAAAATAACCACACTATTGATGGTTAAATGCACTTGGTGACAGCTTGCCCCTGATGTAGGATATAGCCAAAAAATAACCACACTATTGATGGTTAAATGCACTTGGTGACAGCTTGCCCCTGATGTAGGATATTGCCAAAAAATAACCACACTATTAATGGTTAAATGCACTTGGTGACAGCTTGCCCCTGATGTAGGATATTGCCAAAAAATAACCACACTATTGATGGTTAAATGTACTTGGTGGCAGCTTGTGCTGGTGCACCACAAGACACAAAAAGGCCGCCGATAACCCCAGAAAAAAGTGACTGAAAAACGCTCTGGGCAGCCTAAAAACAGTGAGCAATTGAATAGCAGCAGTTCAATGATCCACAGCTGCAGATCGATCACTGAATTAAGTCTTTTGGAGGAGTTAATCACTGCCTAATCTCGCCCTAATGTCGCAGCTGCAACCTCTCCCTACACTGATCAGAGCAGAGTGACGGGCGGCGCTACGTGACTCCAGCTTAACCCTTTCATGACCAAGGGTCATTGATGCCCCAGTGTCCAGGTCAAAATTTACAAATCTGACAGGCGTCACTTTATGTGGTAATAGCTTTGGAACACTTTTACTTATCCACGCCATTCTGAGATTGTTTTCTCGTGACACATTGTACTTCATGAACAAACAAAACTCAATATTTATTACCCTGATTCCGCGGTTTACAGAAACACCACACATGTGGTCGTAAACTGCTGTACGGGCACACGGCACCGCGCAGAAGGAAAGGAATGCCATACGGTTTTTGGAAGGCAGATTGTGCTGGATTGGTTTTCTGAACGCCATATGTTTTTTATTTTTCTGCCTATCGTCTTGTGCAGGGGCTCGTTTTTTGCAGAAAGTGTTGAGGTTTTTATTGGTATCGGTTTTGGGTACATAGGATTTTTTGATCATTCATTATTACACTTTATGGGGCAAGGTGACCCAAAAATTGGCTGTTTTGGAATAGTTTTCATTTATTTATTTTCAGAGCGTTCATCTGAGGAGTTAGGTCATGTGATAGTTTTATAGAGAAGATCGTTACGGACGTGGCAATACCTAATATGTATACTTTTTCTTATTTATTTAAGTTTTACACAATAATAGCATTTATGAAACCAAAAAAATGATGTTTTAGTGTCTCTATAGTCTGAGAGCCATAGCTTTTTATTTTCTGGGCAATTGTCTTAAATAGGGTATCATTTTTTGCGGGACGAAGTGATGGTTTGATTGGTACTATTTTGGGGGTCATAAGCCTTTTTGATCGCTTGCTGTTGCACTTTTTGTGATGTAAGGTGACCAAAATAGCTTTTTTGGCACTGTTTTTTTTTAAATTTATTTTTATGGTGTTTATCGGACGTGATGTGATATATTTATAGAGACGTCGTTACGGACGCGGTGACACCTAATATGTGTATTTTCTTTTATTTTTTCATTTTTTTATAGGAAAAGGCAATGTCTTTTTTTTATTTACATTTTTATTTATTTATTGATTCATTTTTACTTTTATTATTTTCACTTTTTTTATCAGTTCCCTCTTGGATCTTGAAGATCCAGTGGGGCTGATAGTTGTACTATACTTTGCAATGCTCTTGCATTGCAAAGTATAATACTTCCAGACTGCCTGTAGGTGGCAGCACTGGACGCCTTTGCCATGGCAACCGGACGCTTTTGCAAAGCGTCCGGTTGCCATGGCAACCATCGGGCACTGCAATCACAGCGCTGCAGCCCCGATGGTGGAGAGGGGGAGCCCCTTCCCTCTGTTAACCCGATGGATGCCGCAACCGCAGCATCTATGGGGTTACAGGAGAGTGTCAGCATAGAGCTGACACTCTCTGCTGATGGCGGCGGCTCAGGAATGGAGCCGCCGCCATCGCACACAGAATGGGGAATCGGGGGAATCGGGGGAATCGGGGGCAGCGCTGGGGGGGGGGGCGTCCAGAAAATTAGCTACTTTTGACCAACCCTTCTTTCCATTCACTGTTATACATTCACTGCATTTGGCAAGCTCCTCTCTCGAATAACCTTTTTCTATAAAACGATCTTGGATCAAACGGCTTTGTTCTTTATACACTTCCCAAGAACTGGGTCATTTTTCAAAACCATCCAATTCTTCTTAATCGCATTCTTCATGCAACCAGCATTCACATTATACTGCGTTAAAAAAGTGAAACAAAATTATTTTTCTTTCTTAGCTACTTTTGACCCACCCTTCTTTCCAGTCACTGTTATATCCTCACTGCATTTGGCAAGCTCCTCTCTCGAATAGCCTTTTTCTATAAAACAATCTTGGATCAAACTGCTTTGTTCTTTATACACTTCTATATCCGTATAGTTGCGATATACCCTATTAAATTTTCCTTTCGGTATATTTTTCAACCAAGGCCGATGGTGGCAACTAGTGGTATCTATATAAGCATTCACGTCTGTTTCTTTGAAAAAGGTCTTTGTTTTGAAACTATTATCCTCAATATACAGTGATACCTCGGTTCACGAACGCTTCTGTTCACGAACAACTCGGTTCACGAACAGAAAAGTTCATAAAAATATGCTCCGGTTCACGAACTCCGCCTCGGTTCACGAACATATAAAATCCAATTACAAAACAAGATAAATAAATTTGACACATCAATCTATTAAGGCCTATTGACAGTACTGATTTATCTTCTCCCATACACAACAACTCTATTCCCGCAAATAAATAAAAAAACATACTGACCCCCTAGGTCACAGGATTATGCCAGTTGCAATATACCAGATCCCTTACATGACGAAAAGCAACTGGTCAACCCCAGAAGGGCAAGGATTAGGACTTTGTTGTTTAGCTCTGTAGCTAGAAATAATTTCTAGCGGCATGATAACATCAAGTGATTACCCTGACCTGTATAATCATCACGAACTATAATGTATCTATTACCGCACCTCCCACCCGCCCATACCCCCCCCCCTCCCGAGCCGGGCCACGGCTGTCACGGAGGAAATGGGCGCATCCCACCCTCATTCAGGCAATGCACTAAAAGATAGATCCATATTTGCCTTTTGTGCAATTGTACGCGGGTGCCTGCCAATATAATAAAAATGTTGACTGTTGAATTTAACTTTAAAACCCCCAAAAAAAGGTCAGCACGGATTAACCAGATTTATATTGAACCCTATGGGAAAATGTGCCTCGGTTCACGACCAATTCAGTTCGCGACCAGAGTCAGTTCACGAATTAAGTTCGTGAACCGAGGTATCACTGTATATTGAAAGATCCAAAAACTTAACAGAAGTCACACTGATGGTACTAGTGAACTTCAAATTCCAGTTATTTTTTATTAAGCTTACTAATCAGAGCCTCCAGACCTTGTAGTTCCCCCTCCCAAATGAGTAGGCAATCGTCTATGTACCTTTTCCATATAATCAATTCACCCTTTGCGTTTTGTTACATAAAATTGGTTTGATGTTTTCTTTCTCCCAAAGGGCCATAAACAGGTTAGCGAAACTGGGGGCCCCCCATCGCCGTCCCAGTTTGCTGCAAGTAATAAGTATTATTGAACCAGAAATAGCTATGGCTGAGGCAGAAATCAACACAATCTAAAATGAACTTCGCTTGCTAGCCAGACATCAGGGGATCATTTTCTAATTGTTCTTTAAATTGCTTTAAGTCCTAACTCTTTTGGGATGATCGTATATAAGGATGCTACATCTACTGTGGCTAACCATGTGTTCTCACGACTCATATTAAGATCTTTAATTAATTAAATTACACTTCCAGTATCCTTTAAATATGAAGGAATCTGGGTTACATACTTCTGAAGGAAGAAATCTACATACTCCGCTAGCCTGCTTGTAAGCGAATTTATACCGGAGACTATTGGTCTTCCGAGGGATTTAGTCGAGCTTTTATGTATCTTAGGTAAATGATATATCACTGGGGTGACCGGATGTTTAACTGATAAATACTCAAATTCTATTTTGTTGATAATTCCACTTTTGAACCCTTCTCGTAACAGTTTAACGATTTTACTTTTATACTCCGAAACAGGATCTATTTTTCAACACTAAATAGGTGTCTTTTTCTAATATTAATCTCTGCAGTTCTTGCTCATATTTTTCAACATCCATCACTACAATCCCCCCACCCCCCGCTTTGTCTGCCGGTTTTATAACTATACTCAAATTTGATTCAAGACACTTCAGTGCCATTTTTTTCTTCCACTGTTAAGTTGAAATATTTAGGTTTTTGATCCATCTTATCTATCTCTTTTAATACCCCGCTTTTAAATGCCTCAATACAGTCATTTTCTTTATTTTTAGGAAAGAAGGTATGTTGGGTATGTTTTCAAAGAAACAGATGTGATAGTTTATATAGATACCACCAGTAGTGCATAGCTATATCCCAAGAGAGATCAGGAAGAAGAATAGCAATCGATTAGAAGTAAAGAGAGTAAAAAGATGAGTGTACAAACAGCCCATTCTAATGTGATAAATCTGGAATATAAGATTAAAGGAGAGATCACATGTGAGCATATGGGGGTCGTCTACTTATTGGAGTGCCCTTGTGGCCTCCAATATGTGGGGCGGACAATGAGGAAATTAAAGACAAGGATACAAGAGCATATTCACAATATTAAAAAAGGTTTAGAGGCACATAGCGTCCCCTTGCATTTTAAAAAAGTGCACCAGAAAAATCCAAAGGGATTGAAATTTGTGGGGGTAGAACTGGTAAAACCACACTGGCGGGGTGGGGATCCTTTTGCAAAAATAAACCGCTGTGAAGTGGAATGGATATACAAGCTAGTGACAATGCAAGCGCAGGGGTTAAATATAGAGTTCGATCCGAAAACCTGCTTAAGGTGACGTATATGCCCCGGTCTCTAACTGTAACGAGTACATTGGAAATGGCGAAGTAGAGTGTAATATTTAGTAATTTAGAGAACAGATCTTATTAGGACATAAGAAGCAGAGATTTGAGAGAGGCATGAAAAAAAACACAAACAATTTAAAGAATACGATACCTTGGCGAGAGGGGGGGATTGAGCAGACTAATGAATGAAGGTATGGGAGGAGTAAATGTTGATTGGAGAAATTTTACCATGTGATCAGGACTGCGCATAAATGGAATAACCCTCTGATTGGATTGAAGTAGTCATATGAACGGGGGAGTCTATTGGTAGTGGTTTGAATGAATCATGCAAGTAGCATTGAGTAATATCAGCTGGTGCAGGATATTTTAGATAGAGCGGATGGAAATAAAAAAGGTTGTAGGTCTTCTACTGGTGGAAAGATATATGTATTATGAACAAAGAGAAATGGTTTATGGGAAGAACTTTTAAGGAGATGTTTTGTATTTTTTATGAAGGATTTGTAAAATGTGTTTATATCTGTGGGGAGGAGGGACGTATGTGGATTTAAGAGGCAGTTTGGGAGTGGGTGGACTGTTTGCGCCTGACGAAGCGTGAGTGAAACCCGGCCCGGGTCAGGCAGGAAGACGTAGGACATTCCGTCTCTTTTGACATTCTTTTAACTTTGTTATGCTTGTGAGTATAATACATCTTTTATGATACCTTGGCCAATGGTATTTCACTATTCATGCGACCTCTTGAATGATCTACAGGATGGTCTATTGAGGAGGTCAATAAGTGGTGTGGAATCGATGTTTTCCTATATCTGAAGGTGCATCTGGCCCCAACCTAAAAAGGAACACCTCCTGAGGAGTTGTAAGCAGCGCAGTCCGAAAAATGCAAAGATTGAATGTGTGAATTATACCCACTTCACTGAAGGACCTGGAGCGCAATTTGTACAGGCAACGTATTGGAGATTTTTTTTATTCTTGTTGGACAATCCACATTGAAGATCCTCTGGACTACTGGGCAGCCAAACTGGATTTGTGGCCGCAACTAGCAGAGTTTGTCCTGGAAAAGCTGTCCTGCCCGGCCAGTAGTGTGGCATCAGAATGGGTGTTTAGTGTATAGTTACCCCAAGGAGAACTGGCCTGTTTAACCAAAATGTGGAGAGACTGTCCTGTGTCAAGAGGATTCAGGCGTGGATCAGCCAGGATGCATCAGACTAGATCATCGATGGTGCCACACCAACACTTTGATAAAATACAGTTTTCTTCTGACTACCTGCCTCAGCTACTACTCTGATGCTGCAACCGGCCTGATGCCACACATCTGATGCCAAGTGCTCCTTCTATCACCCACCTTCATCAGCGGGTACTGGTATTGCCACCCACCGCCCAACTCTGTCACCTGGTCACTTTGTGGTCTCCTGATGCAGCTGCTGCTGCCATCTTCACAATATGTCACCTTGCCGCTATGTGGTCTCTTGATGCTGATGCTGCTACCATCTCCACACTATGTCACCTTGCCACTCTGTGGTCTCCAGATGCTTCTTGTTGCTACTGCCATCTCCACACTATGTCACCTTGCCACTTTGTGGTAGCCTCCTCCTGCTGCTGCTTCTGCCATCTCAACACTATGTCACCTTGCTACTCTGTGGTATCCTCCTGATCCTGCTGTTGCTACTGCCATCTCCACACTATCTCACCTTGCCACTCTGTGGTATTCTCCTGCTGCTACTGCCACCATCTCTACACTATGTTACCTTGCCACTCTGTGGTATCCTCCTGCTGCTGCCATCTCCACACTATGTCACCTTTCCACTCTTTGGTATCCTGATGCTACTCCTGCTGCTATCTTCACAGTATTTCACCTTGCCACTCTGTGGTATCCTCCTGCTGCTGCTACTGCCATCTCCACACTATGTCACCTTGCCACTTTGTGGTATCCTCCTGCCGCTGCTAGATCAATGCAGAATAAGCAGCACTACAGATTCCAATTTGGGAAAAACATACCAATGATGAGGGTAGTAGTAATGGTGCTTGCGGGTAGAGGTCCTGGCTGGGGGTCCAGTTATGTAACAAGTATATAGAAATTTGCAGCACTCACTAGTTAAATGAACAAATCCGGTTACTTTATTTAAACCAGCAGCATAATAACAGCGACATTTCGACCACCTCTGGTCTTTCTCAAGCCATCTCCACACTATGCAACCTTGCCACTCTGTGGTATCCTCCTGATCCTGCTGCTGCTACTGCCATTTCCACACTATCTCACCTTGCCACTCTGTGGTCTCCTGCTGCCATCTCCACACTGTCACCCTGCCACTCTGTGGTATCCTCCTGATGCTGCTGCTGCTACTGCCATATCCACGCTATGTCACCTTGCCACTCTGTGGTATCCTCCTGCTGCTGCCATCTTCACACTATGTCACCTTGCCACTCTGTGGTCTGATGCTGCTGCTGCTACTGCCATCTCCACACTAGGTCAACTTTCCACTCTGTGGTATCCTCCTACTGCTGTTGCCATCTCCACACTATGTCACTTTGCCACTCTGTGGTATCCTCCGGCTGCTGCTGCTGCCATTTCCGCACTATGTCACCTTGCCACTCTGTGGTCTCCTGATGCTGCTGCTGCTACTGCCATCTCAACACTATGTCACCTTGCCACTCTGTGGTATACTGATGATCCTGCCATCTTCACACTATGTCACCTTGCCACTCAGTGGTATCCTGATGCTGCTGCTGCCCTTCCCACACTTTGTCATCTTGATACTCTGTGGTATCCTCCTGCTTCTGCTGCTACTGCCATATCCACACTATGTCACCTTGCCACTTTGTGGTCTCCTGATGCTGCTGCTGATACTGCCATCTCCACACTATGTCACCTTGTCACTCCTTGGTATCCTGCTGCTGCTGCCATCTCCACACTATGTCACCTTTCCACTCTTTGGTATCCTGATGCTACTCCTGCTGCTATCTTCACAGTATTTCACCTTGCCACTCTGTGGTATCCTCCTGCTGCTGCTACTGCCATCTCCACACTATGTCACCTTGCCACTTTGTGGTATCCTCCTGCCGCTGCTAGATCAATGCAGAATAAGCAGCACTACAGATTCCAATTTGGGAAAAACATACCAATGATGAGGGTAGTAGTAATGGTGCTTGCGGGTAGAGGTCCTGGCTGGGGGTCCAGTTATGTAACAAGTATATAGAAATTTGCAGCACTCACTAGTTAAATGAACAAATCCGGTTACTTTATTTAAACCAGCAGCATAATAACAGCGACATTTCGACCACCTCTGGTCTTTCTCAAGCCATCTCCACACTATGCAACCTTGCCACTCTGTGGTATCCTCCTGATCCTGCTGCTGCTACTGCCATTTCCACACTATCTCACCTTGCCACTCTGTGGTCTCCTGCTGCCATCTCCACACTGTCACCCTACCACTCTGTGGTATCCTCCTGATGCTGCTGCTGCTACTGCCATATCCACGCTATGTCACCTTGCCACTCTGTGGTATCCTCCTGCTGCTGCCATCTTCACACTATGTCACCTTGCCACTCTGTGGTCTGATGCTGCTGCTGCTACTGCCATCTCCACACTAGGTCAACTTTCCACTCTGTGGTATCCTCCTACTGCTGTTGCCATCTCCACACTATGTCACTTTGCCACTCTGTGGTATCCTCCGGCTGCTGCTGCTGCCATTTCCGCACTATGTCACCTTGCCACTCTGTGGTCTCCTGATGCTGCTGCTGCTACTGCCATCTCAACACTATGTCACCTTGCCACTCTGTGGTATACTGATGATCCTGACATCTTCACACTATGTCACCTTGCCACTCAGTGGTATCCTGATGCTGCTGCTGCCCTTCCCACACTTTGTCATCTTGCCACTCTGTGGTATCCTCCTGCTTCTGCTGCTACTGCCATATCCACACTATGTCACCTTGCCACTTTGTGGTCTCCTGATGCTGCTGCTGATACTGCCATCTCCACACTATGTCACCTTGTCACTCCTTGGTATCCTGCTGCTGCTGCCATCTCCACACTATGTCACCTTGCCACTCTGTGGTATCCTCCTGATGCTGCTGCTACTGACATCTTCACACTATGTCACCTTGCCACTATGTGGTATCCTGATGCTGCTGCTGCTACTGCCATCTCCACACTATGTCACCTTGCCACTCTGTGGTATCCTGCTGCTGCCATCTCCACACTATGTCACCATGCCACTCTGTGGTATCCTCCTGATGCTGCTGCTACTGCCATCTTCACACTATGTCACCTTGTCACTCTGTGGTATCCTCCTGCTGCAGCTGCTACTGCCATATCCACACTCTGTCACCTTGCCACTCTGTGGTATCCTGCTGCTGCCATTTCCACACTATGTCACCTTGCCACTCTGTGGTATCCTGATGCTGCTGATGCTGCTCCTGCCATCTGCACACTATGTCACCTTGCTACTCTGTGGTATCCTCATGCTGCTGCCATCTCCACACTATGTAACCTTGCCACTCTGTGGTATCCTCCTGCTGCTGCTGCCATCAACACACTATGTCATTTTGCCACTCTGTGGTCTCCTGATGCTGCTGCTGCTACTACTGCCATCTCAACGCTATGCCACCTTGCCACTATGTGGTATCCTGATGCTGCTACTGCCATCTCCACGCTATGCCACCTTGCCCCTCTGTGATATCCTGATGCTGCTTCTGCTGCCATATCTACACTATGTCACCTTTTAACTCTGTGGTATCCTCCTGATGCTGCTGCTGCCACTGCCATCTCCACACTATGTCTGTGGTATCCTCCTAAAGCTGCTGATGTCGCCACCTCCAGACTCTGTCATTGGGCCACTATGCGTTCTCCTCTTGCTGCTGCCAACTCCAGACTCTGTCATTTTGCCACTCTGTGGCCTCCTCCTGATGCTGCTGCGACCACCTCCACACTCTGTAATTGGGCATTCTGTGGTCTCCTCATGCTGCTTCCACCTCATCAATGTTTCATAAGTTCACTCTGTGGACTTCTCATGCTGTTCCCACTCTCTCCACTTTATGACTGGACTACTTCTTTGCCTTTCGGATTGGCTGACATCATCATTTATTTGACATTTCTTCTGATCTGTCAGAAGCAAGGAAAAATGAGACTCACAAACGTGTTTAATAGAACAGGTTCTGATAACATCTATGTGGAATCACATGGCGACGGTGTAAAAGGAGTGCGCTTCTTCTTGGCACTAACATCGACCTGAGTTCATACTTGAGTTACTTGGTCAGTTTTGGCCCCATGACTGCCCTAATAAATGAAGTGTGCAGTAATTTTAAGAGCGACGCCTGTCATCTGCATATCATACGGACTCACAGTATTTTTTCACTTCCAAAGCAGACTCCCTATGCGTGTTACTGCAAGGCACAGTGTTCTACACCACTATAAAGGCTCTCATCAGCCAGGAAATAGCAGTTTTTTTACGTAATTCACCCGAATATATTTGGATCGAACCAAATTTTTCCCGAAAAATTCGGCAAACCGGCGAATAAAATTTTTGAGAAATTCACTCATCTCTAATCCTCACCTGTACACCCTTTCCATTTGCCTTTTCATACTTACCAACGTTTTAGTTGGCAAATTCGGAGCATCTTAGCCCCGCCTCTGGGAATGCTCTTTTTCTCTGTCGGGAACGCCCACTTGTAGGTGGAGTTCATGTTAACCGTGCCCATTTTTTGGCCTGGGATAGCCCAATTTTGGTGGGACTGTCTCTAAAAATCAGGAAGAGTCCCTCCAAATACAGAACACTTGCTACTATGCCTTCTATTCCAATGCTGAACTCCATCTTCCTCAACTAGTTTGCTGTGCTCTATAGGTGAGATTATTTTTTCTGTATTTGTTGTGTAGTACATATCCTTTTTTTGCGACCGTCTGGTTGTTAGATAATTCTGCTCTACTCAATTCTGGGATATCAGACTATCATGAACCATTGATTGGGACTTTGGAAAGGTGACTACTGTAGGTGAAGTCAAGGTCTATAATCTTGCAAACAACCTGTGTTGTTATATTCCATGTTTATGTAAAAATGCAACTGTATTTTCTACTGTAAACATAAAACTTTTTTTTAGGGTACTTTCACACTTGCGGCAGGACGGATCCGACAGGCTGTTCACCCAGTCGGATCCGTCCTACCGCAAGTGTGAAAGTAACCTTAACTTTAAGTTTGTTACACTAATGGGTAAAAAGTGTCAGATGCTTAAATGTTCCAAATACTGCCTATTAGTAGTGGTGCAGGGGAACTGTGGTAGTTATTGTCCTGGTAGACTACATGAGGGCGGCAGGAGGGTAACCACAGACCCTAGCTAAAGTGTAGCTGTTTTTGGCAGACCATATTCAATATGCCAAGGGAAGGTGGTAATTATTTTCCTGGTAGACTGAACAATATGGTAGCATTAACATTTATAATAAAGACTATTTGCATAGTTGCTTAATTTTTCATTTGAGGGGAACTGGAGCAATGAAAAATATTGGCAGGTTGTTAAAGTATACAAAGCTATAGATTAAAAAATATGAGACATCATCTGATGAGAAAAAATTACCACAAGTGAAACTCAAATTTTAACGTTTTGCCTCTTCTCATATATCCATCCGCATATTTTGCTTCTGTCAGCATAGAGTTAATGGTGCAGTCACTGACTTTTCTGTTGTTTTTATAGGACAGATAACATTTCACTATGTCCGATATTGCCTTATTGTTAGGAGTCTACAGAGTATAAAGAGAGGTGTCAGCCGTACACTCATAGAGCACTGCTCATTACTCATTTTGTTTGTCCTCGCTGCTGATTTTGACAATGTAGGTCATTCATACAGTCCTAGACTTCTACACTCTACTTCTCTCTATGACTTTCCTTTTGTTTCTTTTTCTGAAGTAAGGTGTGAATATGTACAGTAGATGACTGATTATAGCTAAGGTGCTACAATAAGTACCCATTTGTAACAGGGCAACATCAATTCACTGTCTCAATAGTTAAAGGGAATATTAATTATTGATATTTTGGGTAATCTGAATAATTAATATTCATAAATAGGCTTGAGTCGTCTATTAATGACTCTGCCTATTTATACCTTAAAGGGAGTCTGTGACCTAATCTGACCCTTTTAGACCGCCCAGATCAAGTTATAGAGTCCTGTGCCCTAATTACAATGGTAGCTTTATTTGTGCTGTCCCTCGCCGAGATCTTCCAAAAAAGAGACTTTTAAAATGTATGCTAATGAGGTTCGGCAAGTGCCCAGGCCCCTCGTCAATGTGCCCAGAAAACTACACCTATTTCACCCCTCTGGCCCGCCCTCCTTTCCTATTATTACCTCCTCCTCTTCCTTACAAATCTCGCGCCTGCTAGAGGAAAGACGCTGCTGCGCCGACTCGCCCCTTCTTTGGCTTCACTGCAGTCCTCTGCAGTGGCTGGTTACTTCCGCCCGCTGGATTTCGAGCTACGGACCGGCGCATGCGCAGTCCAACTCCCTGTTCCTCTGCCCATAAGCGGCACAGCAGTCCGCAGGTGCAGGAAAAGTGTGGAGCGGCGCAGGAGCGAGATTTGTGAGGGAGAGGAGGAGGTAATAGGAAAGGAGGGCGGGCCAGATGGGTGAAAGAGGTGTGGTTTTATGGGCACATCGCCGAGGGGCACTTGCTGCAGTAATGCCGCCCCTGGGCACTTGCCGAACCTCATTAGCATAAGTTTTAAAAGTCTTTTTTGGACGATTTTGGTGAGGGACAGTACAAATATAGGTGCCATTGTAATGTGGGCAAAGGAGTCTATAACCTAATCTGAGCGGTCTAAAAGGCTCAGATTAGGTGACCGATTCCCTTTAAATAAGACTAGCTAATTGTCTAGCTAACTAACTATCACTGTTGCCTTACCTATTTACTGAACTACGTGCGCTATACGGCTACTATACTACGGTGGCGACCACTTCTACAATAAATGACCACAAACTGCACTATGGATAATAAATGGACTTTATTAAAACAGTTACAAGCTCTATAGTCTAAATATTGCTATAAGTATACATATTTATATCAATGCCACGCAGCTTTTACTGTCTAGCAGTTGTTATTACATGTTCTATTACTATATTATTACTATATTATTTGGTATCATCCTTACACCCCTGCTGTTTCTGGCTAGTTGGTTGTTCCCACCCTCCATTTCCTGCTGTAACTCCATTTTGTATAGTTGTTATGAAGAGACTGCAGAGTGAGGGAGCTGTGTAACTTCATTGGAAATTTACCTATGAAAAAGCCTCTATGTTTATACCCTTGCTACCTTGAAGCATAAAGAAGCATTGGAAAACACCTCTGAAGTCTTTATTCATTGAGTAAGCTGTCTGTTAAGGTGATCATTCAACCTGCTGCACACATCCTTACAGACTGGGTCTAAAAGAAGCTTGTCGCACACAGTAATATATATTAACAACACTACAATACAACCTAACTACACTACACACAGTATAATATCTTACACAATTTCACCCCACACACTACCTAAATAATACACTTACAAACACACACGTTACTTAGCAACAACCCACCCAATCTGGCTATACATTCTGTCCCTACTGGGAAACACAATAGTGGCACTGCAAGGGTTAATATACAGTGCAGACTAAAAGTTTGGACACACCTTCTCATTCAAAGACTTTTTTTAATTTTCATGACTATGAAAATTGTAGATTCGCACTGGAGGAATCAAAACTATGAATTAACACATGTGGAATTATATACATAACAAAAAAGTGTGAAACAACTGAAAATATGTCATATTCTAGGTTCTTCAAAGTAGCCACCTTTTGCTTTGATTACTGCTTTGCACACTCTTGGCATTCTCTTGATGAGCTTCAAGAGGTAGTCACCTGAAATGGTTTTCACTTCACAGGTGTGCCCTGTCAGGTTTAATAAGTGGGATTTCTTGCCTTATAAATGGGGTTGGGACCATCAGTTGCCTTGTGGAGAAGTCAGGTGGATACACAGCTGACAGTCCCACTGAATAGACTGTTAGAATTTGTATTATGGCAAGAAAAAAGCAGCTAAGTAAAGAAAAACGAGTGGCCATCATTACTTTAAGAAATGAAGGTCAGTCAGTCCGAAAAATTGGGAAAACTTTGAAAGTGTCCCCAAGTGCAGTCACAAAAACCATCAAGCGCTACAAAGAAACTGGCTCACATGCGGACCGCCCCAGGAAAGGAAGACCAAGAGTCACCACTGCTGCGGAGGATAAGTTCATCCGAGTCACCAGCCTCAGAAATCGCAGGTTAACAGCAGCTCAGATTAGAGACCAGGTCAATGTCACACAGAGTTCTAGCAGCAGACAAATCTCTAGAACAACTGGTAAGAGGAGACTGTGTGAATCAGGCCTTCATGGTAGAATATCTGCTAGGAAACCACTGCTAAGGACAGGCAACAAGCAGAAGAGACTTGTTTGGGCTAAAGAACACAAGGAATGGACATTAGACCAGTGGAAATCTGTGCTTTGGTCTGATGAGTCCAAATTTGAGATCTTTGGTTCCAACCACCGTGTCTTTGTGCGACGCAGAAAAGGTGAACGGATGGACTCTACATGCCTGATTCCCACCGTGAAGCATGGAGGAGGAGGTGTGATGGTGTGGGGGTGCTTTGCTGGTGACACTGTGGGGATTTATTCAAAATTGAAGGCATACTGAACCAGCATGGCTACCACAGCATCTTTTTTTTTCAACAGGACAATGACCCCCAAACACACCTCCAGGCTGTGTAAGGGATATTTGACCATGAAGGAGAGTGATGGGGTGCTGCGCCAGATGACCTGGCCTCCACAGTCACCGGACCTGAACCCAATCGAGATGGTTTGGGGTGAGCTGGACTGCAGAGTGAAGGCAAAAGGGCCAACAAGTGTTAAGCATCTCTGGGAACTCCTTCAAGACTGTTGGAAGACCATTTCAGGTGACTACCTCTTGAAGCTTATCAAGAGAATGCCAAGAGTGTGCAAATCAGTAATCAAAGCAAAAGGTGGCTACTTTGAAGAACCTAGAATATGACATATTTTCAGTTGTTTCACACTTTTTTGTTATGTATATAATTCCACATGTGTTAATAAAAGGACAATGGTGAATCACTCTTCAGTGATGAGTATGATATGCACACTAGACAATTTAGGCTACTTTCACACTTGCATTCTGAGCGGATCCGTCTGGTGTCTGCACAGACGGATCCGCTCCTATAATGCAGACGATGGGATCTGTTCAGAACGGATCCGTCTGTATTATATTTCAGAAAAGTTTCTAAGTGTGAAAGTTAGTCAGATGGATCAGTCCAGACTTTACATTGAAAGTCAATGGGGGACGGATCCGTTTGAAATTGAGCCATATTGTGTCAACTTCAAACAGATCCGTCCCCATTGACTTACATTGTAAGTCTGGACGGATCCGTTTGCCTCCGCACGGCCAGGCGGACACCCGAACGCTGCAAGCAGCGTTCGGATGTCCGCCTGCCGAGCGGAGCCAGACTGATGCATTCTGAGCGGATCCGCATCCACTCAGAATGCATTGGGGCAGTACGGATGCGTTCGGGGCCGCTTGTGAGAGCCTTCAAACGGAACTCACAAGCGGAGCCCCGAACGCTAGTGTGAAAGTAGCCTTAACAAGACTTTGGTGGACTTGTTCATGAGTTCTGTGGCTTTTTGTTGGATTTTTGTTGATTTAAACAAAGTCTAACCAGCTAGCCTGCTGAGGGTAAGCAATTATGTGTGAGAGATTATGTACCATGTGGGCAAGATACCACAGCTAGAGTTGCGTTGTAGATACTGTGTGGAACCACACCAAGTGGAGGAAGTGCAATGGTAGAAAGTCAGCATCTTCATCACTGCTGCCAATCAGAGGAGACTCCAGAAGTCTCAAGCCTATTACCTCTAGTAAGAACTCTGTAACCCACACAAGCTTGTTTTAGGCCTCATGCACACGACCGTTGTGTGCATCCGTGGCCGTTGTGCCGTTTTCCGTTTTTTTTCGCGGACCCATTGACTTTCAATGGGTCCGTGGAAAAATCGGAAAATGCACCGTTTGGCAGCCGCATCCGTGATCCGTGTTTCCTGGCCGTGAAAAAAATATGACCTGTCCTATTTTTTTCACGGCCAACGGTTCACGGACCCATTCAAGTCAATGGGTCCGTGAAAAATCACGGATGCACACAAGATTGTCATCCGTGTCCGTGATCCGTGTCCGTGATCCGTGTCCGTTTTTTCCTATCATTTCAATGGCAAACTTGACTTAGATTTTTTTTTCATTTTTCATGTCCGTGGATCCTCCAAAAAACAAGGAAGACCCACGGACGAAAAAACGGTCACGGATCACGGACCTACGGACCCCATTTTTGCGGACCTTAAAAAAAACGGTCGTGTGCATGAGGCCTTACAGTAAAGTCTGTGGTTCTTGTTACAACTGACTCTGAGTTCTACCAGCATTCTAGAGTGGAAAGCCACACATACCAATCAAAGGCCAAAAAAGATTCTCTCTGTAAGGTCTAACTTCCTTACAAGATGTCATTATTCTACTGGTGAAAAAAAAATGGATGTAATAAAGATTAATCTTCAGTAGGATTATTTATTAGAGAAGACAGGATAAAGTAAACTGAGATATATTGCTCATAGAGTGATGCAATACAAAAAAACTGGACAACATAAAAGGAACTAATGAAAGAGATTGAGATAAGGAATTGATCCCCCTATTAGAGAAAAAAGAAAGACTAGTATACAGAAAAGTTACCAACGAAAAATATAGTTAAAGGGGTTGTCCTGCTTTGGAGCTGACAACCCCTATGCTGTGCCCTTGAACATAGAAAAAAAAGGCTCACCTGCCGCGTCTCCGTTCCTGGCCACTTCCAGTCCTCCGTGGTCACATTGGCATTAATGATAACTCACAGCTGTGAAGTAATATTCAAGCAACACTCACAGGGCCCAGCCACTACCTGGTCCCACAGGGACCAGAGGTAGCCAGGAAGAGAGCAGAGGTGGGACCCTGATCAGGTGAGTCTTCTAATGTTTAGGGGCACAAGTCCTTATTATAGGGGTTGCCAGCTCCAAGACCGGGCAATTCTTTTACAAAATTAAGGATCATAGGGTGGAATTTATCATTAGGAGAATATTTGAAGTCAGTTTTGCTTGAGTCTGTGCTCTTTATGCCACATTTATCAAATGGCACAGGTTGTTTGATACATTTGGCTTGTCTTTAAACCTAACACTTCTGTCTAGAGAAGCTACTCCACTTTTCCTACTCCACCCTCCTCCTGGAGTGAGATTGCGACTTATTTGCTACTTTTAAAAAAGGTTGCAATGATAAATCTGGAGTGAAACTCATTAACATAGCTAACCACAACCACTTCCCCACCCATATTACAAAACTGGAGTGAGTGGTGTAAAAATGAAAAAAGTCACAAAATGTGGCGCAAGTGACTGTAAAAAGTTACACATTTTTTCGCAGTCACTTAAATTTTTGTGCAAGTAAATGCAAAAAAGTGGCAAACGCCCTATTTTGAGACTTTTTGATGCCAGAATTCTGGAGTGAAGGTATGATAAATCAGGGCCATAGTGTTTATAAAGGGCTGATTCTGCTGTGGCCCATGGCTATAAGAACATTGTCAAATGCTTGTTAATTGCCCAGAACAATTTTTAAAGGCTTGCATCAGCTCTGCTATTTCAGCATGTGAAGTACGGATCCAACTGTCTATACTTTCTATAGACCAATACTGCACATCCTGCAAAAGCAGAGCTGATGGAAGCTGACGGTGCAGAGTGCTCTGAGAAGCACTGCTGCGCCTTCTGTGCTTTCAGTAAGGCCCCTTTCACACAGGCGAGTTTTCCGTGCGGGTGCGATGCGTGCGGTGAACGTATTGCACCCGCACTGAATCCTGAGTGAAAATCGCAGCATGCTCTATATTGTGCGATTTTCACGCGACGCAGGCCCCATAGAAGTGAATGGGGTGCGTGAAAATCGCATAGCATCCGCAAGCAAGTGCGGATGCTATGCGATTTTCACGCATGGTTGCTAGGTGACAGTCTATTCACTGTATTATTTTCCCTTATAACATGGTTATAAGGGAAAATAATAGAATTCTGAATACAGAATGCATAGTATAATAGGGCTGGAGGGGTTAAAAAAAAAAAAAAAGTTAACTCACCTTCTCCTCTTGATCGCGTAGTTCCCGGTCTCTTTACTTCTTGAATGAGCTGTGGGCTAAAGGACCTGTGGTGACGTCAGATCACATGCTCCATCACCACGGTGATGGACCATGTGATTGGAGCATGTGATCTGACATCACCCCAGGTCATTTAGCCCACAGCTCATTCAAGAAGTAAAGAGACCGGGAACTACGCGATCAAGAGGAGAAGGTGAGTTAACCTTTTTTTATTTATTTTTTAACCCTTCCAGCACTATTATACTATGCATTCTGTATTCAGAATGTTATTATTTTCCCTTATAACCATGTTATAAGGGAAAATAATACAATCTTCAGAACATCAATCCCAAGCCCGAACTTCTGTGAAGAAGTTCGGGTACCAAACATGCGCGTTTTTTCTCACGCGAGTGCAAAACGCATGACAATGTTTTGCACTCGCGCAGAAAAATCGCGCATTTTCCCGCAATGCACACGCCTCTTATCCGGGCCAAAAATATGACGCCTGTGTGAAAGAGGCCTAAAGGTTTAGGTCCTCTTTACTATTCATTGTATTTATTAACAAGTGACAATTTGTCACAGAAAACAGTAGAAAGATCTGCTGCAAAAATACAATACCACTCCGCTCCTTCAGAAAGCTCCCATGACTCCATCCAACGTTTCAATAGGTAGTGTCCACCTGTCCAAGGCTTCACTTCTACAAAAGCAAGAAGGTAACTGGTCCAAGATTCATGGTTCCCTTCTCCCCTTCAAAAGTCCAAATAATGGAGGGGGAGAAGGGCAGCATGAATCTTGGACCAGTTACCTTCTTGCTTGTGTAGAGGTGAAGCCTTGGACAGGTGGACACTACATATTGGAACATTGGATGGAGTCATGGGAGCTTTCTGAAGCAGTGATGGGGTAGGTACAGTACATTTTGCCAAATTAATATTGTAAAACAGTGCAAGTGAATGAGAAAGTGCCCTCCCCAACTGTTACCATTCATTTCAATTATAGGGGTTGCCTGACTTAGAAGGACACATTTTTAAATACCTTTTTAGGATCCCCCAACCCACGTTTAGAATCGTTGCCTGGTGGCCAGAGTGGCTACAAAGAGAGCTCATTGATTTCAGTGAAATATATGTAGAACCTGTCACCTCTACTATGCTACCCTCACTGAGCGTTTCTAAATGTTCATTGTGTTACCCTAAACATATAAATTACTTTTCATTTCATTTGCAGACAAATTCAATACAATAGTATTATGCATTTTTGTACTTCCCGCCTTTTATGCAAATAAAATAGTCATATCTTACTTGTGTGACCAGTGAAGAGTCATATTTTCAAGTTCTGACTCATCTCAGGTTAATTTGCATATGTATAAAATCGTTTTTTTTTACACAATAAAAGCACACAGAGCTATAGGGGACCCGGGTATTGTGGATGTGCTAGCGGCCATTTAACAACCCATATCCTCAGCTCTATACCCCAAATCCAGGTGACAGGTTCACTTTAAGTCACCTGTGGTTGCACTACAGGAAGATTTGCCCCTAATTAACAGGGGTAACAGCAGTGGGGCAAAATCCTTTGGGCTTTCCTTCATTCCCAACATTTTCATGATGCACTCAGGGCCGACAAAGTTCAGGATTTGCATTGCATTATTTTACATTGTCAGGGTCAAGACCTTTTTTGTAGCTGAAGGCACTGCTCTCTATTGGTCATGAAGCCATATATCAGTACCACCGACTCTTCTCAGGAACACATTCATTAACACAAGACAGGTGCACAATTACAAGGCCTTCAAGCCTGAGAGATACATTTTTTAGTTACGTTTAGTAGATATCCATGTCACACCATTATTATGTTGGTAATTGCACAATTCTATGGGATGTTCCTATATAATTAATTTATTCAGCTCCTTTGAGTGTCATCCATAGTTGTCATAATGATGTACCACTGATTTTATATAACAAGATCATCTTCCCATACTGAAGGTATAATATACTCTGTATCTTTAACAGTGCCGAGGTGTGAACCCGAATGCATACTTAATCTGCGGAAAATGCTATGTTAAGCTGCTTATGAATTAACTAGCAGTCAGGCTTAATGACCAAATGAGAATAACACATTGGTGGGTGGAATCAGATTAGGTATACATGCCATTTGAGGTGATAACTTTCATATCAATATTAGTAATAGCAGCTATAATGCATTCATATTACTGGACCGTTGGCAATTTTGTAGCTTAAATTATATTTTCATTTCTGGATAATGTGAGTAGAATAAGTAATATGTATTTCTAGTTCTCAATGTTTTTATAAGTTTTGAAATATTCAGTATAACCTGTATTTCATTCATTTTAATACCTACTCTCTCTATGCTTAGGTGTCCAATGGGTGTTTTCAGTCATTGACAACCCACCCTGTGTTACTATGTGTACAGTAATGTCTTTCAATCACTAAGTAGAACCACCTACTGGACTGCTGAGCATAGAAAGAGCAGGGATTGGCATTAATAAAGTACAAGTTAACTTTATAAAACTTTATATCAATCTACTCAGCTCCTGCCCCATAACATAATGCCCAGAGATAAGAGTGCACAATATAAAAGGTTCCCTTTAAATATGGTCGCAGTGGACCATTACATTTTTTTTATAAATTAAGTTCAACCTTGACTTGAAATCTCTTGCTTTGGATAACATGTCAAGTCCAGACTCTCTTTCCAAGGTCAATTAATATATAATAATATCTGTCAACATGATCAACCCTAATAAACCACGCATGCTACATGTTAGGATTGAGTTAAACTAGTCAGTGGCCCATTGATGGGTAATGTGCACTTTATATTATATGCTAATCATGAGTATGGAACATTGAGAGGTGGGTCTAACCCCTTAGTGCACCACTTAACCAGACCCTTTCCCCTTTAGCCACTCACCCTTCCCTTTTAGGAATCCTCAATTTCCTCCCACATGGCCCTGTTAAACCACACATGTGTCGACCAATGTTGAATCAGTGCTGTAAATATCAGTCAGCTTTCCCCGATGCTGAATTCTGAACTCTGCATGCGTAACCAGGTCCGTCCACTAATGTCCCACACTGATCTGATATTGATGACCTATCCTAGGTATAGGTTATCAGTTGTTAAACCCTGGAGAACATCTTTAATGCATTGTCAAATTGCTACATCTGTACATCTCTACATACTTAATTTATGTCCCTAAAATAATAACAACAATAATAATTATTTATATTGTGGCACCATATTCAGCATCGCTTTACAATTCAGAGGGTTCATGTACAAAGAAAAGACATCACAACGTTAGTGACTAATATACAACTGAAAAATGTGGAGTGAGGGCTCGCAAGACCTTACAATCTATGAGAGAGTGGGGGTGACACAAAAGTTGATTGTGATATGCAGTAGTCAAGCCATTTTTGTACTGAAAGCAGTGGTGTAGGCCAATCTGCTTTGGGTGTGGGACTGTTAGAAGATCGAGTTTAGGTTTGAGGAGTTGGGGGGAGGGGCTACTAGGGGAACAGTCAGTTTAGGAAGCTTGATAAGCCTGCCTGAAAAGATGTGTTTTTAAGGCACGTTTGAAGGTAGGGAAATTGTGAATTGACCTGATATTCTGGGGGCAGGCATTCCAGAGAGTGCTTGCAGCTAGAGGAAAGTCTCGGAGACAGGAGTGAGAGGTACGAATTACGGAGGATTTTAATCTCAGATCACTAACAGAATGGAGAGCACAAGTAGGGTAGAAATGAGCAGCACTGTGGAGAGCATTGTGTGGGAGGTTGAGAAGTTTGAACTGTATTCTGTGGTGGATGGACAACTAGTTAAGTGACTGGCACAGGCTAGTAGCATCAGTATAGCAGATAGATGAGCCTAAAGGGGAGATAGTTTAGTGAGAGGGAGACCAATTAGTAATGAATTACAGTAGTCAAGATGAGAATGGATCAAAGCAAAAACAAGAGTTTCTCCGTTTCCACCGTAAGAAAAGGGAAGAGTCTGGAGATATTTTTGAGGTGCAAGAGCGAGCAATTGATTGCATATGGGGAACAAAGGAAATATCTGAGTCAAACATTACCCCAACACAGCAGGCATGCTGCCTAGGAGTTATTATTGTGCTGCAGACCAAAATTGAAATATCAAGTTTAGGTGGGTTAGTAGATGGAGAAAGACAAGAAGTTCAGTTTTTGCAAGATTCAGTTTTAAATACAGAGAGTACATGATGTTAGAGACAGCTGCCAGACAATTACCATTACATTAAAACAGGGGTGATGTCAGGGGATGAAGTGTATAGCTGGGTGTCGTCAGCATAGGGATGGTACTGTAAGTCAAATCTACTGATAGTCTGTTCGATGGGTGCTGTGTACAGAGAGAAGAGTAGAGGACCTAGGACTGAACCTTGAGGAACTTCAACATCAAGAGAAAGAGGAGAAGTAGAGCCAGAATGATACACTAAAGGAGCGGCCAGAGAGATAGGAAAACAACCAGGAGAGAGCCTTAGGGGCCAATTTGGTGTAGCATGATGAGGAGGAGTCTACCATATCAAATGCTGCAGAGAGATCTAGGAGAATCAGTAGAGAATAGTCGTCATTCCTTATTGCTGAAGGGGAGGTTAGAAACAGGTCAGTAGTTGGCAGCACAGGTAGGGTTAAGAGATGTTTTTTTTTTTTCAGTAATGAGGTTATAACAGAATGTTTTAAAGAAGATGGAATGATACCAAAAGAGAGAGAAAGGTTAAATATTGTAGTAAGGTGAGTAATTATAGCTAGGGAGAGGGACCGTAGAAGGTGTCAGGGATTATCACTGCTGCAGGTCATGGGTCGAGAAGAAAGAATCCTGGAGACTTCTTCATCTGTTATAGGGTTAAAAGAGGAAAGAGAGCACGTGGAAGAGTGGGAGGGAGGAGGATTAAAATTGGTTGGAGACTGAGAGATTATTTCCTTCCGGATATTGCCAATTTTATCTCTGAAGTATGTGGCCACGTCATCTAAGCAGAGTTCAGTGATGGATTCTTGAACTTTAGGGCTTAGAAGGGAAATAAAAGTGTCAGAGTTGTTTTGGGTTATTTGAGAGTGAGGAGATGAGAGAGGTGAAGTACTTCTGTTTGGCAATGCTGAGGGCTGAATTGTATGTTTTAAGCATAAATTTATAATGGAGGAAGTCTGCTGATATTGACGATTTTCTCCATAAGCTTTCTGCACATCTGGAGCACCACTGGAGAAAACGTGTTTCAGGTGTGAGCCAGGCTGCCACGTTCTGTGTCGGGAGGGTCGGATTGATATTGGGAATGCTTCATCTAGGGTGATTTTGAGGGTATAGTTGTAATGATTGGCAGCCAGTTCTGGACAGAAGAGGGAAGAGATTGGGGTAAGAGCTAACTGTGTCAATGAGTTGCTGGCAGTTAATGGTATGTAGGTTTCTATAAGTGTGAAAAGTAGGATTGTCGTAAGAATAGCGAGAGGTCTTTATACCAAAACAAAGAAGATTGTGGTTTAAAAGTGGAAAGGATGAGTTACTAAAGTTTGAGACTGAGCAGTGATGGAAGAAGACTAGATCAAATGTACTGCCCGGTTCGTGCATGGCAGAGGAAGTAAGTTGTGATAGGCCAAGAGAGGAGGTTATAGAAAGAAAGTGACAGGCTTATGGGGAGATAGAATTATCAATGTGGATATTAAAATCACCCATAATAAGAGTTGGTGATTCAGAAGATAGGAAGTGAGCAAGCCAAGTGGCAAAGTGATCCAGGAATGGTAGGGGGAGCCGGGGGACGATAAACAACTACAACTTGCAGGGAGAATGGGCGGAAGAGTCTGATAGTATGGATTTCAAAAGAGGGGAATGTGAAATGGCAATCCCCATACATACCGTTTTATGGCTATCACCTTTTGATTCATTGGTTTAGTCTTCAGGGAATACCGATAGTGTGGAACACTGTAATACTGGGAGACTAAAAAGGGCCATACACATCAATATAATGTCAGCCGTACCTGCCAATTTAGGCATGACAGGGCGACCATCTAATGTGTATGGTGGCCTCCCAACTCTCACTCAGGTGGCAGATGTTGGGGGAGATAATTCCCAGTGCTTTTCTTCTCAGTAAGATAAGCCACTGCCAGAGTTGTCTAGCAGTGCTTTCTTCCTTCTTCTCATTCACAACACATGCAAAGTGGGTACATGTATGAGGGTGATGGGGAAGAGAGGTGTCAGTCAAATGCTTGGTAGATATCTCCTGTGTATGACCAGCGTAAAAAGAGGATCCAGAGGTTGACAATAACTTCAGTATGGGTAAGAACTTACATTGATTGTCATGTTAGTCTTTCTTTGGAGTCCCTGAAGCTGTAGAATTATAAAGTAATATTGAGTGTGACTGTAGAGTGGAATATGGCAGCCAACAGTGGGTCTAAGGCTATCTACTGGCCAACTAGAGTAACTATCATGTACGTACAGAGGATTGTTCCTTCTTTTTGAAGAACAGGATGGGCTGAGAACAGTCTGGCCCTCCAGACTTTAAAGGGATTCTGTCACCTCCCCTAAGCCAAAAAACGATTTTAAAGCAGCCATGAAGCACAGCTTACCTGGATTAGGCTGTGCTCTTTTATCTTGAAATCCGTCCAGCAGTTACTGCAAAAAACGACTTTGATTGATATGTAAATGTGTCCTGAAGGTGCCCAGAGGGGCGTTTTTTTCTTCTTAGAGAGCCCAGTACCGCCCCTCTTTCAGTGCCCAGCCCGCCTTCCTTGTACTGTCTAACCGCCGCCTCCAGCCTGCCACAGCCTCTCCTCCCTCTCCTCCCCCTCCCTCACGCCGAACGAACTCTCGCACAGGCGCAGTACCCACTGAGGGCTACGCCTGTGCGATCAGCAGGAGACTGAGGGCAGCAGCTTCATCTTCGTCACTGGGCATGCGCCGAGCCCAGTGACGTCCGATGCTCGCTCTTCCCTCAGTCAGCATTGAAGAGCGAGCATCGGACGTCACTGGGCTCGGCGCATGCCCAGTGACGAAGATGAAGCTGCTGCCCTCAGTCTCCTGCTGATCGCACAGGCGCAGCCCTCAGTGGGTAAAAGAGCACAGCCTAATCCAGGTAAGCTGTGCTTCATGGCTGCTTTAAAATCGTTTTTTGGCTTAGGGGAGGTGACAGAATCCCTTTAAAGGTGATAGACTCCTAATCAACAGATGAATAATAATCTAGGTAGGGTTAACAAATTGCATTACAATGTATAATTTTTTACTGATTACTAGAGAGTACTGCACACAGGGCTGACTCACTGCCACTTTTTTGCAGCTGCCAGATTCAGAATCAAATTGTAGAACCCCAGTCTCCATTTTTGTATGGTGTATGTGTGGGGGTTGGCAGAGGCGAGTAATTGGGATGATCCAACCTAAGCAGTATCTATATGCCTATGCCAAGAACAATAGGGTTAACACTTTTAACATACAGTAAGTCCAGCTAATATTTTGTCATTGAGAAGAACTACACAGAAGTGGGTAAAAGAAGGGTGCAGTTACAGTATATTCAGAAAGTCTTCAGGCCTTTTCAAATTTTTTTCACATTTTATGTTGTGGACATATGCTAAAAAAATTTAAGTTTTGGAAATTTGGATGAAATTTATTATAAAGGAAAATTTTGCATGAGCATAAATATTCAGACCCTTTGGTATGATAACTTGAAATTTGGCTCTAGGGGCCTCCCTTATCTCCTGATCATCTTTGAGATGTTTTTACACCTGGATTGGAGTCCTCCTGTGGTAAACTCAGTTGACTGGACATTGTTTGCAAAGACACAGCCCAGTGTATATAAGGTCTCAAAGCTGGCAATTCATATCAGAGCAAAAATCCATAAAGAGTAAAGATCTGCTTTTAGAGCCAAGAGACAGGATTGTGTGAAGGTACAGATGGGTACAAGAAAAATTCTGCTGCACTGAAAGTTTCCAAGAGCACAGTGGCATGGGTGTAACTACCATATCGGCAACCATGTGACTGCTGTGGGGCCCGGGGCAGGAGGGGGGCCCAGTCTTAGTTGGGATTATTTCCTCTTCAGTTGGAGCTGAAAATTTGGTCTTGACTCTACCCTCTAAAGGAACAACTTTTAGCAAATAAGGCAGTGGAATAATGTCCCAAGGGTCATTGAAAAAGGTTTAGTTAAAAACCCTTCTGTCCTATGTGGGGGGCTTGGTTTCATCCTTGCTATGGGGCCCTTATTATTCTATGTACACCACTGCGCAGTGGCCTACATGATTCTTAAATGAAAGCAGTTTGGAACAACCAGGACTCTTCCTAGAGCTGCACCCCCCTTCACCAAACTATGTAATTGTAGGAGAAGTGTCTTTCTAAGTTAAATGGCACTCTGTTTGACACATGAAAGCCCATCTGGAGTTTGCAAAAAAGGTTTCTTAGACTGTATGAAATAAGATTCTCTGATGAAACCAAGATTGAACTTCTTGGTCTCAATTCTAAGTGTCATGTCTGGAGGAAACTGAGCACTGCTTATCACCTTTCTAATACCATCCCTACAGTGAAACACGGTGGTGGCAACATTATGCTGTGTGGTTGGTTTTAGGAGGCTGGGACAGTGTTGAGTGTTGAGAGAAAGCTAAATGGAACAAAGTGCAGAAGTATTCTTAATGAAAACCTAATCCAGAGTGCTGGCCTGTAGACTGAGCTAAGGTTTCACCTTCCAACAAAATAATTACCCTAATAGGACAACACAAAAGTGCCTTAAGGACAACTTTGTGAATGTCTTTGAGTGGCCCAGCCAGAGCCTTCGCTTTAACCCAAATTAACATATCTGGAGAAACCTGAAAATAGCTGTCCACTGATGGTCCCCATCCAACCTTGAGCTTGAGAGAATCTGCAGAGAAGAATGACAGAATATTTCTAGATGTGCAAATGCAGTACCCCAGTACAGGGGATAACTGCATGGGGTTTGTACTATTGTAATGTTTTTGTAATGTTAATCTAATACACCTGACATCCAGCATGTTCAAGCAGGATCTAGTTGCCAATCTAACAATCCTGGTCTGGCCCTCTCTGGAGCTTAGGATATGGGCAGGACCCACCGCCTAGTTCTAAACAATTCCTGTTAGAGTAGCTTTAAAGAGGCAGGAGGAAGGGAGCAGACTCCATGTGCTCCTCTATTCTAGACTCCAGCTTCAAGTCCTGGAGCCTCCAACACTCCACATTCTCCAGGAGATGAAAGCAAGAATGAACTAGAGGAGGAGGTTCTGCATGATGAGAGAGAGAGAGACAGACAGTAAGGTAACTCAGCTTAAAGCATTCCAGACCCTGCTGCTGCAAAGGGTAAACAAGTTAAGATACCATATGCACCCTAGAATAGTGGAGACTACAACCATGGTTTCCAGAACACAGCTTTTAACCAGAGGTCCTGTGTTAGATATTTTAGTCATAGTAATCTGAGGGCTATTGCCATACTTATCTGCTTAGCTCATGCTTGGACATCTGGGAGGGTAATACACTGTGTAAAGAGATTAGCTAGATGTACAGGGTGGGCCATTTATATGGATACACCTTAATAAAATGGGAATGGTTGGTGATATTAACTTCCTGTTTGTGGCACATTAGTATATGTGAGGGGGGAAACTTTTCAAGATGGGTGGTGACCATGGCGGCCATTTTGAAGTTGGCCATTTTGAATCCAACTTTTGTTTTTTCAATAGGAAGAGGGTCATGTGACACATCAAACTTATTGGGAATTTCACAAGAAAAACAATGGTGTGCTTGGTTTTAACGTAACGTTATTCTTTCATTAGCTATTTACAAGTTTCTGGCCACTTATAAAATGTGTTCAATGTGCTGCCCATTGTGTTGGGTTGTCAATGCAATCCTCTTCTCCCACTCTTCACACACTGATAGCAACACCGCAAGAGAAATGCTAGCACAGGCTTCCAGTATCCGTAGTTTCAGGTGCTGCACATCTCGTATCTTCACAACATAAGAATAAAGTTACGTTAAAAGTTACGTCTGTCAAAAAGTGCACAGCAATGTGTCCAAAAGCTCGCCGACGTGTGGAGCTGTTAGTACGGTCAGGAACAGTACATGTTCTTTACAGCCCACTGGGTGAATGTGGTTCCTGCACAGCCACACCAGCAACTTGGCCAGATCACGTCGCTTCCGCCTCCATGTTGTCACGACGTTGGTCCAGAGACAATTTCCGCCTCTCCCTCCTCAGCCTCCACAGTGCCCCGCCAGCATACCACATGTGCAAGGCTCGGTGGTGTCACGCTGTTCTTCCTGGTTTACCTTGGCGAACAGAGTCACACAGGGGAGGAACTTCTCCGTGTGATGCATCAAGAAATGGAATCCTGGCTTTCTCCGCGTCAACTGAAAAATAAGAACCATGCTGACCAACAATGGGAAGAACATGGTGTCGGTGCTGCGTCAAGGAAGGCTGAGCCATGCACCCTGCATGGCACACGTGTTCAATCTGGTTGTCAAGTGGTTCCTGAAGTCTTACACCCATCTGCAAGACATCCCAAAAATGGGCAGTAAACTTTGCATACACTTTAGCCACTTGTACACCGCAAAGCACACCCTCCTTGAGCTGCAGTGGCAGAACGGCATCCCGCAACATAGGCTGATATGCGACGTTTCCAACTGTTCGAATTCCACCCTCCATATGTTGAATCAACTATACGAACAGAGAAAGGCCATCAACGATTTCTTGATGATGCAAGCGGATAGGAGTACTCCACTGTGTATCTTCGATATCAGCCAGTGGCAGCTCATGCGTGACACCTGCCATTTGCTCAGGCCTTTTGAGGAGGCCACGTTATTTGTTAGTCGCCCGGACTACAGAATGAACAACGTCATTCCACTGCTTCGTGTCCTGAAACAGATGCTGGTAACTATGGCTGGTCAGGGGACAAGAGATGTGGCGCCTCGATCTCATGTCCACATGAGTCCTGTGGGGGCTGAACTGGCAAGGAGGAGGAGGGGGAGAAGGACATTGGAGCACAGGCACAGGGGTGGTTTTTATACTCAGCTGTCAGGAGAGGAGGAGCAGGAGCAGCCAGAGGATCTACAGGGTGATGAGGAAGATGAGACAGAGGACCAGGACACACCGTGGCAGTATGCAGTGGAGATGGAGGCAGGGAGTCCCTCCGAGTCACTTGCACAAATGGCATGAGGCATGCTCACTTGCTTGCGTAGTTACAGCCGAATTGTCACCATTTGGCAGAGGGATGACTTCTGGCTCTCCACCTTGTTAGACCCTTGCTACCGGTCCAGAATGGCCTTTTTTACACCCACAGAGAGGGAGGACAAACTGAACTACTACAGAGACATCCTATGTAGTCAGTTGGCCGCTACTACTCTGTACCATCGTCCATCCTCTCGCAGGTCTGACCCAGGGTCCCTCTGTGCTCACGTTCCACCTGCATAGTGAAGAAACTACTCACGAGTCACCAGCAGCAGGTAGACCTGGAGCAGGACCTGAACCAGCAGGTGGTGGCATACTTGGACAGCACCCTGCCACCAAACATCGAAGATCTGCTGGACTACTGGGTTGCCAAACTAGATTTGTGGCCGCAACTAGCAGAGTTTGCCCTGGAAAAGCTGTCCTGCCCGGCCAGTAGTGTGGCATCAGAGCGGGTTTTTAGTGCGGGGGGAGCCATAGTTACCGCAAGGAGAACACACCTGTCCACCCACAATGTGGAGAGACTGACCTTTGTCAAGATTAATCAGGCGTGGATCAGCCAGGATTTCCAACCACCAATTCCTGATGCATCAGACTAGATCATGCATGGTGCCACAACAACACTTTGATAAAAGAGACCGTTTTCTTCTGGCTACCTGCCTCAGCTACTACTCTGATGCTACAACCCGCCTGATGACATACATCTGATGCCAAGTGCTCCTTCTTTCACCCACCTTCCTCAGTGGGTACTGGTAATGTCACCCACCGCCCCACTCTGTTACCGAGTCACTTTGTGGTCTCCTCATGCAGCTGCTGCTGCCAACTCCAGACTATGTCACCTTGCCACTCTGTGGTCTCCTGATGCTGCTGCCATCTCCACACAATTTCACCTTACCACTCTGTGGTCTCCTCATGCTGCTACCATATCCGCACTATGTCACCTTGCCACTCTGTGGCCTCCTGATGCTGCCGCCACCTTCAAACTATGTCACCTTGCCACTCTGTGTTCTCCTCATTCTGCTGCCATCTCCACACTATGTCACCTTACCACTCTGTGGTATCCTCCTGATGCTGCTGCCGCTACTGCTATCTCCACACTATGTCACCTTGCCACTATGTGGTCTCCTCATGCTGCTACCATATCCACACTATGTCACCTTGCCACTCTGGGCTCCTGATGCTGCCGCCACCTTCAGACTCATTGTGCCATTCTGTGGCCTCCTCATGCTACTTCCACCTCACCACTATGTCACAGGGCCACTCTGTGGACTTCTCATGCCGTTCCAACGCTCCCCACTTCATGACTGGGCCACTATTGCCTTTCGGTCTGGCTGACATAATGATTTATTTAACCTTTCTTCTGATCTGTCAGTAGGAAGGAAAAATGAGATGTACAACAGGATCCTGTCTTTGTAGCAGCTGTAAGGCCTGTATATTGGCTTATGATTTGGTAGCCAAAAGTAGGAGTGGGTACAAAAAAGACAGAAGACATGCATTCACGTGTCATCTCTGTTTTACATCCATTTTTTTGGGCATTAGCAATACTGATGGATTATTGAGCAAATGCTGACCGAGTGAAGGCGTATGCTGCACAGGATCAGTTTTTTGTGGCTTATTGTTCTGATGGATCAGAGGAAGGACAAATTATTTGGTCAGTGTTGGCCCCCGTGACTGCCCAAATAAGTGAAGTGTGCAGTGATTCTAAGAGCGAAGTCTGTCATGTGCTTATCATAATAACTCACAGTATTGTTTCATTACCACAGCAGACTCCCTATGCGTGTTAATGCAAGGCACAATGTTGTGCACCCCTATAAAGGCTCTTTGCAGCCCGGAAATAGACGTTTCTGTGTAGAAGGAGCCTTCAGGCCCACTGCAGTGGAGTTCTGGAAGTGATTTGATCATCAGGAATGGGACAAGGTGAGTAGTTACTATTTTTTAAATTTACTACTGTAAATGGGCAAAGAGAGGGCATATCTACTGTAAGAGGGGGCACACTGAAAGCATAGCTACTCGGAAGGGGGCACAGAGAGAGTATAACTACTGTGATGGGGGGCATAAGTACTGTGAGGGGGCAAAATGAAGGCATAACTACTGTGAAGGGGCATAACTGTTATGGGGGCACAGAGAGAGCATATCTGCGGTATGAGGTGGCACAATGAGGGCATAATTACTCTGAAGGGGGCACATAGAGGGTATAACTAATGTGATAGCAGGGCATAAGTACTGTGAGGGAGGCAAAATGAAGGCATATCTACTGTGAAGGGGGCACGATGTGGGCATAACTACTGTGAAGGGGTACGATGTGGGCATAACTACTGTGAGGGAGGCACAATGTGGACATTACTCTGAAGAGGGCACAGAGATGGCATAATTACTGTGATGGGGAGCACATTCAGGGCATCACTACTGTGGGGGGTGGTCAAAATGAGGGCAAAACTACTGTGAGGGGGCACGATGAGGGCATAATTACTGTGAGGGGGCACAATAAGGGCATAACTACTCTGAAATGGGCACAGAGATGGTATAACTACTGTGATGGGTGAGTGAGGGCATAACTACTGTGACACAATGAGGGCAAAACTACTCTAAAGGGGGCACAGAGAGGGTATAACTACTGTGATGGGGGTATAAGTACTGTGAGGTGGCAAAATGAAGGCATAACTACTGTGAAGGGGGCACAATAAAGGAATAACTACTGTGAAAGGAGCACAATGTCGGCATAACTACTGTGAAGGGGTACAATGTGGGCATAATTACTGTGAAGGGGCACAGAGAGAGCATAACTACTGTGAGGGAGGCACAATGTGGGCATAACTACTTTGAAGGGGCACAATAAAGGAATAACTACTGTGAAGGGGACAAAATGTGAAATGTAGGCATAACTACTGTGAGGGAGCACAATGTGGGCATGACTACTGTGAGAGGGCGCAATGAGTGCATAGCAACTGTGAGGGGGCACAATGTGGGGATAACTACTGTGAAGGGGTACAATGTGGGCATAACGACTGTGAAGGGGCACAGAGAGGGCATAACGACTGTGAGGGGGAGCACATTCAGGGAATCACTACTGTGGGGGGTTGGTCAAAATGAGGGCATATATACTGTGAAGGGGCACAATGTGGGCATAACTACTGTGAGAAGGCACAATGAGGGCATAACTACTGTGAGGGGGCACAATGAGGTCATAACTACTTTGAGGGGGCACAATGAGGGCATAACTACTCTGAAGAGGGCACAGAGATGATATAACTGCTGTGATGGGGGTACAGTGAGGGCATAACTACTGTGAAGGTGGACACAATGAGGGCATAACTACTCTAAAGGGGCACAGAGAAGGTATAACTACTGTGATAGGGTGCATAAGTACTGTGAGGGGGGGCAAAATGAAGGCATAACTACTGTGAAGGGGGCACAATGAAGGAATAACTACTGTGAAGGGAGCACAATGTGGTCATAACTACTGTGAAGGAGTACAATGTGGACATAATTACTGTGTAGGGGCACAGAGAGGGCATAACTACTGTGAGGGAGGCACAATGTGGGCAAAATTACTTTGAAGGGGGCACAATAAAGAAATAACTACTGTGAAGGGGACAACATGTGAAATGTAGGCATAACTACCATGAGGGAGCACAATGTGGACATAACTACTGTGAGGGGGGCACAATGTGGGCATAACTACTGTGAAGGGTCTGAATACTTATATCAATGCAAGAATTTAGTTTTTTTCCTTTTCAATAAATTAGGAACATTTTTGAACATTCTGTTTTTACTTTGTCATTATGGGATATTGAGAGCAGAATGATGGGGGAAAAGTTAATTGTGTTTTTAGCAAAATGTGAAAAAAGTGAAAGGGTCTAAAGACTTTCTGAATGCATTGTAGTTTATAGCAACACCAATGCCCATTACTTACAAGTCAAACCTGCTTACAAATAAATCAAAAGATGTCTGCCCTCCTCATACCTGCTTCTGACCCTCGCAAGAGTATACAGTACAGTATGAGCACTCCATTATGTATTTATGTTTGTTTTATTTTGGTGTGAGGCTCCTTTAAATGTTCTCCAGGACAGTGATATATTTTTCATTTACTGACGACAGCTCATCTAACACCTCAGCTTGTGACAACCCTTGCCAGACATTGTGCTTCACAGGTCCCTTACAGCACTTTACCAGACTAGTGGGGGTGATGATGTGTGATAAGTAATAGCATCACGTCACAATAATAATAGATGTCTCCAATAGTTTGGAGAGATAGCGGCCATAACATGAGAATATTACATTCATATATAACACAGTATTTATATAACTAATATATGTCTGAATAAAATACACTGCTTAATTTTCTTTCCGCATTTAAGTGTTAAGAGACTGCCAGCCAGTTCCTTTGTATCTTATAATGTACTCCCATACATTCTACAGTACCAGGGTTGCCAACTAGAATTTTTATTTTTTCTGGACAACTGATCTCAAAATCACGGACAGCTAACATTTTTTTTTATGGACAAATTGGTAAAACCATAATGGATGATAAATATTATACATGTCTATAGCTCAATATACTGATAAGAACTCAATACCAGCATAAAATAAAATAATATAGTCAAGTAGCACCTAGTGTTGATCGAGCACCAAAGTGCTCGGGTACTGTAGCTGAACACATCGGGATGCTTGGGTGCTCGGTATAATGGAAGTCATTGGGAGGACCCGAGCATTAAACCAGGCGCCCCCTGCTCTAAAGAGAGGAGGGTGCCTGGTTTATAGGAAAAGGTTAGAAAATGATGGAAACACCACCTAAATGGTTCGGGAACAGCATGGGGAGGATGTCTGGATGCATCTTGGACTCCCAGGTCGCTGCTGGGAACAATGTTGTCCGAGTAGTATAGATGTAGCAGGGTTAACACACAAATTTCTTAACTCATCGCGTTGCTTGAAACAAAAGCCATTGAAAAGCAATTGAAGGTGTTTGCTTAACGCATTTAGTTTAGATAACACGTCTCAGAAACATGTTAACTCTACTACATCTGTACGCCACTTTTACAGACTGACAATAATACGCGAGAAACCTATATATAGCCCAAACAAAATTTAGGGCTCACCCCTAATCACCATATATATAACCGACCATAAGGAGTGAGACAAGTATAGTACAAATAAATCAAGTGATGCTAGAGTAGTCCAAAAGTCACATCATTTATTTGAAAATCACAGAAAGGACACATGATCAGCACTGGTCACAAAAAGACAATAGACACAGGTTACAATACACATTAAAAACCAAGAGGACCGAAGGTGAACTGTCGATACATATATATAAATATAAAGTGCATGTGCATAAATATTACCAATTGTCATCAATTAAAGGATATATAGTATCCACAAACTATGGCTCATAAACTACCAAAAAGATACCTACATGCATTGTACATCAGAATTTGTCACAAAGTGAGTGTGATAATACACACCACATTTGTCAAGGCTGAAGCAGTAGGATGATTGGAGTTATACTCAGCACATAATAAAATAAATACTGACCACTTAAATATGCGTCATCTATTATGCAACATGTGGCGTCATCTATTATGCAACATGCCCATGTGGATTAATCTACATTGGCATGACGACACGAGAATTGCGTATACGCGTTCAGGAACATCAGAGTGATATACGTTGGGCGTCAAAAGTGGGAGCTGATGATAGGGAACGAATATTGAAGCTCAAACCAGTCGCGCGACACTTTCGTTTGAAACACAATAATCGATGGCAGGACCTGAGGGTCCGTGGCATTGATAGAGTGAATCTAGGCTCTCGGGGGGGGGGGGGGGGGGGACCTCTTTAGACGACTTGAACAGGTTGAAAGTAAATGGATAATTAAACTTCAGACCCAAGTACCATACGGGTTAAATGATAAGGTGCCTTTTGCATCCTTTTTGTGAATGCTTCCTCCTTGAATCTCCGTGCTCTGTCCAGGTTTCTCTATGTTTTATGTACATGGTTGTGATTGAGATGCAGTCTTGAGTAGGCTGTGGATGTGGTAGGGGACTTATCAATGTACAAAGAGGCTTGAGGTATGAAGAAGGGCCGTGTGATGGGTCCATGTGTGGTTTTGGATGTTGACAATGTATGCAATGGTGGCATTGGATTATAGGGGGTAGACGCTTATGCAGGGGAGGACGTGATAATATCACATTGTTAGATGTTTATATAATTCCCCTCTTCTTGAGGGATTCTGATTCACATACACATGGTCGTCCTTTACGGCTCGTAAAAAAAATTCAGATTGGTATAATTAATCATGCACAATTAGTGTAATTTTATATTGTTTATTTACTTTTGCACATTTTGCTTTTTTTTATCACTATCACTTTTTGTAACAATCATGTATGCTGTTCCTATTGGGGGTCCGGTAGATAATAATATGAGGCTCCAGATCTCGATCCCTACTAGCACAAATTGTGCGTGGTAGGGGTATGATAGTAATAATATTTTTGGTGTTCTCATAATATAATAATAAAAAAACTTGCTTCTCCGGTCGCCCAATGGGTTTGGTCAGTAATTATTTGTGGTCACGTTTATTATATGGCACGGTATATATTGTTAATTATGTATTATGGTAATGTGGATTTAACTGCAGGTACCTAATCTTTAAATTTTTCTTCACAGAATTTACACTAGAACCGGCTTTTTTCATGTTGGCCTCCCGCGCATGCGTCATAATTGTAGTATGACACACTGAATTGCTGGGCAATCCAGTGTGTATGACTACTACTCCCATGCAGTGTATGGCATCTGTATAGTGCAGTTGCACTTCAGATTCCTGCACTATACAAACATATACATATATGTATATATATATATATATATATTAAAGTCAGTTTGAAACAAATAAGGCTACTTTCACACTAGCGTTCGATCGGATCCGTTCTGAACGGATCCGATCATAATAATGCAGACGGAGGCTCCGTTCAGTACGGATCCGTCTGCATTATTTTAGCATAAAAACAGCTAAGTGTGAAAATAGCCTCGTACGGATCCGTCCAGACTTTCAATGTAAAGTCAATGGGGGACGGATCCGCCTGAAGATTGAGCCATATTGTGGCATCTTCAAACGGATCCGTCCCCATTGACTTACATTGTAAGTCTGGACGGATCCGCACGGATCCGCACGCCTCCGCACGGCCAGGCGGACACCCGAACGCTGCAAGCAGCGTTCAGCTGTCCGCCTGTCCGTGCGGAGGCGAGCGGAGCGGAGGCTGAACGCCGCCAGACTGATGCAGTCTGAGCGGATCCGCTCCATTCAGACTGCATCAGGGCTGGACGGCTGCGTTCGGGTCCGCTCGTGAGCTCCTTCAAACGGAGCTCACGAGCGGACAGCCGAACGCTAGTGTGAAAGTAGCCTAAGAGATATTGGGAAGTTTTACATATATATATATATATCTCTTTTGATGACCAATGAACGTTCTATTCAGGTTGTTTGAGAACTTACTTGTGTCCTCCAATAAGAATGTTATTTGTGCCTTGAGATGCAATATCTGTGTATATGGTTTATATTTGAGAACTATTATGATTCTTTGTAAATTGAGTCGACTTTGCTTCATATGTTACCATGACCCATCCATGTGCCCTGACTTAACATGGTGGCTGTGGCGTGTCCGGCGTTCTGCGCATGCGCCGCGCTCGGGTGCCGCCGGTCGCTCCTTGATGACTACTGTCGCGCAGGAAATACGTGACCGTCTTCCTCCGGACCGGCGCGGCGTCACCGGAGGTGCGGTGATCATTGTGGGGGGCCGGACGCTGCTAATAGTCGCCATGTGTTAATGTCCAAGTGAGCTTGTATGGTCTAATTGAATGTGAGTCCAGGAACCAATGAGATGTATCCACCTGACCTATTTAAGACAGCAGTCCCATCTGACCAACCAGTACCCCTTGAAAAAGCTGTACGCGAAACGTGCGTTGGGGAGTGGACCGGTGGTGTTGCTGTACGGTATGTTTAAACCAAGTGGTCAGTATTTATTTTATTATGTGCTGAGTATAACTCCAATCATCCTACTGCTTCAGCTTTGACAAATGTGGTGTGTATTATCACACTCACTTTGTGACAAATTCTGATGTACAATGCATGTAGGTATCTTTTTGGTAGTTTATGAGCCATAGTTTGTGGATACTATATATCTTTTAATTGATGACCAATTGGTAATATTTATGCACATGCACTTTATATTTATATATATGTATCGACAGTTCACCATCGGTCCTCTTGGTTTTTAATGTGTATTGTAACCTGTGTCTATTGTCTTTTTGTGACCAGTGCTGATCATGTGTCCTTTCTGTGATTTTCAAATAAATTATGTGACTTTTGGACTACTCTAGCATCACTTGATTTATTTGTACTATACTTGTCTCACTCCTTATGGTCGGTTATATATGACAATAATACGCACCAAACCGAAGATAAAACCGATTTTTAGAGGAAACATTGTTAGGAAACATTCTTTCCTATATATTCAATTGTATATAAAGTGCAAGTGCTGCCAAAAATTACGAGGAAGAGGCACTCTGATACAACCTGTATATCACATAAAGGATGGCCTCATTCACATTGTGGTACAATTGTTCAGGTAGTGGTACTCCTACATTCATAAAGCCTATGCACTAAGTGAAAGGGCAGCCAAAAAGTACAAGGAACCGGCACTCCAATACACCCTTTGTTATACATTAAAGAGGGCATCAAAAACATTTGGAGCAAGGGCCTGCTGATCTAACCATCTAAAACATTATGGGTGAGGGCCTGCCGCATGCTTCGGTGAATCTAGATAACCCGAGACCAAACCGCACGTCCCCGTTACGGTGACAATCCATTCGGATATCTGCCCTATCAATTTTCAATGTTATTTTCAGCCCAAACCATGTAGACCATGGGTAACGGTGGAATCATGGTTCAATTCCAGAGAGGGAGCCTGAGAAACAGTTACAGCTACAACATCCAAGCAAGGCAGCAAGGTGCAAATTACCTATTAGGTATAATTAGGTGAGGGCCTGCAAAACCTGAACCTGTAAAAGATTGTAGGTGAAGGCCTGCTGGTGACCCTCAAAAACATTTGGAGCAATGGCCTGCTGATCTGACCATCTAAAACATTATGGGCGAGGGCCCTCTGCTACTTTGGTGACTCTAGATAACCTGGGGTTGATCGCACGTCCCCGTGACAGTGAAGATCCATTTAGGTGTCTGCCATATCAACTTTCGATGTTATTTTCAGTGCAAATCATGGTGACTACGGGTAACGGGGGAATCATGGTTTGATTCCGGAGAGGGAGCCTGAGAAACAGCTACGCCTACCACATCCAAGCAAGGCAGCATGCACGCAAATTACCTGTCAGGTATAATTAGGTGAGGGCTTGTAGGTGAGCTGACCCTGTAAAAGATTTTAGGTGTGGGCCTGCAGGTGAGCTGGCCCTCCAAAAGATTGTAGGTGAGGGCCTGCTGGTGAGCTGACCCTGTAAAAGATTGTAGATGAAGGCCTGCTGGTGAGGTGACCCTGTAAAACATTATATGCGAGGGCCTTCAGGTGAGTTGACCCTGTAAAAGATTTGAGGTGCGGGCCTACTGGTAAGCTTACCCTCTAAAAGGTTGTAGGCGAGGGCCTTCAGGTGAGCTGACTCTGTAAAAGATTGTAGGTGAAGGACTGCTGATGAGCTGACCCTGTAAAACATTATATGCGAGGGCCTGCTATTGAGCTGACCCTTTAAAAAATTATATTGGAGGGCCTGCTGGTGAGCTGACCCTGTAAAAAATTGTAGTTGAGGGTCAAAAACGAAAAACAACATCGTCTGATACGTTGCCTGGATAGATAACAGCAGCAGGTCAAAAGGTGATGTGGCTACAATTTACACTCAGTTCAATGCTTGTATTTCAGGTAACCACCGTCTCCAATGTGTATAAAACAAGTATTTATTAAACTCACAAATTCCATAAAAGGTACAAGCATTTCAAAAATAAAAAGCAGCAGCCTTTTGCACGCCTGTGCTGTTTGTCCCCTAAGCATATCAGCTTCAGCACGGCCTGTTGCTGATTCCCCACTGCAGTGCTACACTGCTTCCAGCTACCGACTGATGACTGACTGGTGCTGCACGCGGATAATTCTGAGGAGGAAGTGGAGGAGGAGGTGGAGGAGGAGAAGTGGAGTTTGGAGACACTAACGTAGGTGTTGGTGGAAACCCTGATCAACGTAGGGCCCGCAATCTTTGGCGTCGGTAGCACCTCTGCCATCCCAGGGTACGACTTGCTCCTGGCCTCCACAACATTCACCCAGTGTGCCGTCAGGGAAATGTAGCGTCCCTGGCTGAATGCACTTGTCCATGTGTCAGTGGTTAAGTGGACCTTTCCAGTAACTGCATTGGTTAGGGCACGTGTGATGTTCCGGGACACATGTTGGTATAAGGCGGGCACGGCACACCTTAAAAAAATAGTGGCGGCTGGGGACTGCGTAACGCAGGATGGCCGCCGAAATCAGGCTGCGGAAGGCCTCAGTGTCCACAAGCCTAAATGGCAACATTTTCAAGGCCAGTAATTTGGAAAGCTGCGCATTTAGTGCTATGGCCTGTGGGTGGGTGGCTGGGTATTTTTGCATGTGTTCAAAGGCCTGGGGTAAGGACACGGAAGTGGATGTGGTCGCTGATGGTGCTTGCGAAGGTCCAGGTTCAGGGATGGAGGCATGCATTAAAGCCTGGGATGTGCTGCAAGTAACTTACCCAAGGGTTCTGTGTACACAACCAGGATGGCGCTATCCCGACGCGCTTTTTCGGCGTGCCTTCGTCCGTCCCAGGCTTTCATGCAAAGGGAAGACTTATTATTTTGATGGCACTACTTTATTTCTATTCTTTAATTAATTGGTGTGAACGATTATGGGTTCCTGACAGTTACTATTGTTTATATAATGTAACATATGGAACATACCCTTACTAAATCTTCTATATAAGAATTTACAACATATTATTAATAATTAGCCTGTGTAAGTAATGACCAGGATGGTGTGTTTATTTCTGCTACCTTTAATTTTAAAGTGACATTGTCTTTTTACATGTCTGTGATTTAATAAAATATTATATTTTTTACTGGTACTCTGTGAGCTCCATTTTTTGTAGGTTTTGTTTTCTCCTGATTTCTTGACCTAATCACAACCTCAGTAATTGACCACTGTGTTTCATCCTCTTGATCAACCTCTTGAGACAGTAATTGCGGTTGACTCATTGGCAACTGTGTCTCATCATCATCCACCTCATAAAACACTAATTGTAGTTCCCCGCCGTCATATTCTTGTGACTGTGGATGCTCAAGAGGTTGGGAATCAGGGCACAAGATCTTATGTCCCTCTTTAACCACTTTACGTCCGCCCATAGGATATAAACGTCCTATGGGTGGACCTCTATTTCTGAAAGCACGTTTTAAAACGTCCTTTCAGAAACAGCAGCTGCACGCTAATCGTGCAGCTGCTGATCGGGTTGCCCGCTGTCAGTGACAGCAGGGCAACCCAGAGATAAGGCAGGGACAGTTCCCAGGTGTCCCTGCCTTCCGGATCGTTGCAGACACAGCGCTCACCGAGCGCTGTGTATGCAGAGCAGGAAGCGCTGTGCGCTTCCTGTTCCGGCCCGGCGGTCATGTGACTGCCGGGACCGGAGAGTGCAGGAGCTGTGTGAGGTCTGTCAGAGACCTCGATCAGACCTGCTCTGAGGCTGTACAGCGCAGAATCATGCTGTCAGCCTCTCTGGGGGTGCATTTCTTCTGTAACTGGGGCTACTATGTCAGCCCCAGTTACAGGAGAAATCAACAGTAAAAAAAAAAAGAAAAAGTGAAGCAAATGTCCCCCAGAGGTCTTGTATGACCTTATGGGGGACGAAAAGTGTAAAATAAAATAAAGAAAAATAAAGGGTTGAAAAAATAAAATAAAAAAAAGTTTCACATGTAAAAAAAAAAAAAGGTCCCCAGGTAAGGAATAAAAAAGAAAAATTTTAAAATAGAAAAAATAAAATAAAATAGACATATTTTTACGCGTCCGTAAAAACCAGCTCTATAAAATTATTACATGACCTAACCCCTCGGGTGAACACCGTAAAAAAAAAATATATAAACTGTGTCAAAACAAGCAATTTTTGTCACCTTGCATCACAAAAGGTGCAACACCAAGTGATCAAAAACGCGTATGTCCCACAAAATGGTACCAATAAAACCGTCACCTCATCCCGCAAAAAATGAGCCCCTACATAAGAAAATCTCTCAAAAAATAAAAAAACTATAGCTCTTAGAACATGGAGACACTAAAACATCATTTTTTGGTTTAAAAAATGCTATTATTGTGTTAAAGTGAAACAAATAAAAAAAATTATACATATTAGGTATTGCCACGTCCGTAAAAACCAGCTCTATAAAAATATCACATGAGCTAACCCCTCAGATGAACACAGTAAAAAAAAAAAAAAAATGTCAAAACAAGCTATTTTTGTCACCTTGCATCACAAAAGGTGCAACACCAAGTGATCAAAAAGGCGTATGTCCCACAAAATGGTACCAATAAAACCGTCACCTCATCCCGCAAAAAATGAGCCCCTACATAAGAAAATCTCTCAAAAAATAAAAAAACTATAGCTCTCAGAACATGGACACATTAAAACATAATTTTTTTGTTTCAAAAATGCTATTATTGTGTAAAACTTTAATAAATGAGAAAAAGTATACATATTAAGTATCGCCACGTCCGTAACAATCTGCTTTATAAAAATGTCACTTGACTGAACCCCTCAGGTGAACGCTGTAAAAATAAATAAATAGAAGCTGTGCTAAAACAACCAATTTTTTGGTCACCTTGCCCCATAAAGTGTTATAATGAATGATCTAAAAATCATATGTACCCAAAAATAGTAATAATAAAACTGGCACCTTATCCCCTAGTTTCCAAAATGGGGTCACTTCTTGGGAGTTTCTACTGTAAGGGTGTATCAGGGGGCTTCAAATGGGACATGGCATCTAAAAACCATGTGGAGTTTCTTTTATTCTGCGCCCTGCCGTGTGCCCATGCAGCAGTTTATGACCACATGTGGGGTGTTTCTGTAAACCGCAGAATCTGGGTAATAAATATTGAGTTTTGTTTGGCTGTTAACCATCGATGTGTTAAAGAAAAAATTGGATTAAAATGGAAAATCTGCCAAAAAAGTGAAATTTAAAAATTTGATCTCCATTTTCCTTTAATTCTTGTGGAACGCCTAAAGGGTAAACAAAGTTTGCAAAATCGGTTTTGAATACCTTGAGGGGTGTAGTTTCTACAATGGGGTCATTTATGGGGGTATCCACTATGTAGGCCCCACAAAGTGACTTCAGACCTGAACTGGTCCTTATAAAGTGGGTTTTGGCAATTTTCTTAAAAATGTGAAGAATTTTTTCTAAACTTCTAAGCCTCCTAACGTCCTAAAAAAATAAAATGACATTTCCAAAATGATACCAACATAAAGTAGACATATGTTAAGTAATAAATATTTTATGAGGTATCACTTTCTGTTTTAAAAGCAGAGAAATTTAAATTTAGAAAATTGCGAATTTTTCAATTTTTGGGGTAAATTTGGGATTTTTTCATAAATAAAGGTGAAATATTTTGACTCAAATTTATGACTATCATGAAGTACAATGTGTCACGAGAAAACAATCTCTGAATGACTTGGATAAATAAAGGCGTTCCAAAGTTATTACCACATAAAGTGAGATATGTCAGTTTTGCAAAATTAGGCCTGGTCAGGAAGGGGGCAAATGGCCCAGATGGGAAGTGGTTAACCCTGGGTTCACACCTGAGCGTTCCGAAAGGAGCGCTCTGTATGCGCGATTGTACAGGCGTTTGCAATCGCGCATACAGAGACAAGCGAACGCCCATTGTCGCGCGTTCCCGAAAGTCTATGGACGGGAACGCGCGACAAAACGCCCCAAAGAAGCTCAAGAACTTTTTTGAGCGTCGGGCGTTTTACAGCGCTGTACGCTGTACGCGCTGTACGCGCTGTAAAACGCCCAGGTGAGAACCATTCCCATAGGGAAGCATTGATTTCTCCTTGTTGAGCGTTTTACAGCACGTAGGAACGCGCTGTAAAACGCTCAGGTGGGAACTTAGGGTAAGCGTGCTTGATGAGAGGGCCAAATCAAGTAATGGCGATGAAAAGAGCTCCTCGGAATATCAGAGTGTGGGATCACGTGTTTGGCCAGACTGTACATGGTGGGAGGAAGGAGGATCAGGGTGAGGATTGTGTTGACCAGACTCCTGGCTACTTAGACTGGACTTTGTGGAAGACAGGGTGGTGCTTAACCGACTGGAAGCATTATCTGCTGCAATCCAACCGACCACCTGCTCGCACTGGGCTGACTTTGCGAGCCTTGTCCTGCGCCGCCCCGGAAAACTGGGACATGAAGCTATATATCGTGGATGATTGTTTTTCTTGTGATCTGGCAGCAGGCACAGTGTCTCCGCGCCCAGGGCCACGGCCTCTGTGTGCATCAGCATCACGGCCACTTATCCGTCCCTTACTGCTCGCCTTCTTCATTTTAAATGTGATATAAGCTTGAAAGTATGTCACACGTACAGTAGCGTAGGATTTGGAGGTGCATGCGCACCACAGGTAATGTCACTGTTCGCAGTGTCTATGGAAAAGGTACACTGGATGTCACTGATATTTTAGAGATGCACACACTTTAAACAGGAGATGTGGCGCAGATAATTTAACTTTCCTCAGCTGACACAGTCTACGGAAAAAGTACACTAGATGTCACTGATATTTTAGGTATGCACACACTTTACGCAGGAGATGTGGCGTGAATAATTTAACTGTCCGCAGCGGCCTATTACACAGTATTTAGCGCAGGATGCGCTAAAAATATATATTGCTGCTGTCACACACAATAGTCCTTAAAAGGACTTTTGGGTCTCTGAAAAGTTTTTTTGTATAAAAATCTTCCTATTACACTCTCTACACTGTCTGTCCCTTCCTATGCACAGCTCTCCCTAACACTGAGCAATTTAGCGCCGGTTGCGCTACAAAAATATATTGCTGCTGTCACACACAATAGTCCTTACAAGGAGTTTTGGGTCTCTGAAATGTTTTTGTACAAAAAAAATATTCAATTACACTCCCTACATTATCTGTCCCGTCCTATGCTCAGTTCTCCCTGACTACGAATGAGCCGAACATGCGTCATCGGGAGCTATATAGCACCTGATGACGCGTTCCGGCCAGCCAATCACTGCAATGCTAGTAGTTAACATGGCTACTGGCATTGCAGTGAGGGCAGTACTTACCTCCATGTTTATTGGCTGCGTAGCAGCTAAGAAACTTGCCAGGAGACTCGAGCATGGCGCTTGAGCACATGCGGTACTCGGCCGAGTACCGCCATGTGCTGAGCTTCGAAATGCTCGAGCTGAACAGGTGTTCGGCCAAGCATACTCGAGCAACACTATAACTGACACGTCAAATTTTTTTCACAGACACAGGAAAAAAGTCACCTATTTTCACAGAGTGTCCAGAAATTGGTAGATTGGTAGATTGGCCTAGCACAATTTTGTACAAAAATGTGTGCAAAGAGCTTCTAATTTTCATATAGTAAGTACAGCAGTAATGCAATTTACATTTATTTGTTTCCAGTGTTTCCATGTCTTTGCGCATGGCAGTGTGCCGCTACTTGCTTTTGCATTGCAGCCATGGAAGCGTGCACCTGAACTCCAATGTACAAGCAGATTATTTGGAAGGATGCGTTCCTTCCCGACAATCTGCTGATCACTAGTGGAGGAGACCACTGCATTTACATGCAACGATCTCCTCCAGAGTATGGGGCGGAGCGATCGCTAATGCCATCGCTCTTCTCCATACAGACTTATTGTTTGCCGGCAGCAGATCCTATTTACCCAGCACAATCTGCCAACAATTGTCCGATTACCTGATGAATGAGCTTTTCGGGTAAATCAGTGGTACATTTACACCGCTAGATCATTGCTAATGAACGTTACTATGAATGCTCGTTTGCGATGATCTTTTCATTTCTCGGCCCGTGTAAAGGCCCATTTAGACTGGTTGCACGTCTTTGATCTCCGTTCTGGTCTCCTTTGATGTCTAGAAGTCTATGTATGGTATGGGAAGAAATATTTTTATGCACAGACTGCCAGACATCCCAGGGTGGTAAAAACAATATCTTAAAGTTGGCTGTTCATTCACTGGCTGACAACAGAGAGCAAGTGAATGGTATTAAACTGAACAAATAGCATATGTGCTGTGGAAGTAATTTCTATTAGGAAATGGACAACTCTAATCAGAGAAGTATTACCACTTTTAATTGTATCACAGGTATACTACCATGCATAAAGGGGAGTCTCTGTATCTAAGTCTGCCATGTTAGAAAAGTTGTCTAATACATAAGCTGCCTCCAATATATATTTTTTTGGGGGGAAGAGGGGTGAAAGCATATGTCTTGGGGCTTGTGTCCCTTATCTTTTAAGACTCTAGCAATGAACCCGCCTGCTAGTGGCCCAAGCCAGCGGCGTAACTACCATAGCGGCAGACCAGGTGGCCCAGTCTTAGTTGGGATTATCTCCTCTTCTACTGGAGGTCAAAACTTGGTCAGGCCTCTACCCTCTAAAAGAACAATTTTTAGCAAATGAGGGAGTGGAAAAACAGTCTAAGGTTTATTGAAAGGGTTTTAGGCGGAAAACCCTTCTGTCCTGTGTGGGGGCCTGGTTTGATCCTTGCTATGGGGCCCTAAATTCTCTGTGTACGCCACTGGCCCAAGCTGAACTTTTTCACACAATACTGTACCCCAAAAAACAGTGCCAAATAAAATGTTTTTGCAATTGACTAAATAACTATGTTATACAGTGCCTTAGTCACCAAACACTGCATAAATGACACACTGTGCAAGTAAAATACCACCATACCAACATACAGTGGTCACATAGGTTCTCTACCCTTAGAGCACTATGACATGTAGTAGATCAAGGATGACAATGGTAATAAATTTACAAAATCAAATTTAGGACCTTCTGCATGCCTGCACAAGGCCATGATAGACTAAGGGTGTTAAATAGAGATGAACAAATCGATTCATCTCATCAAACAGAGTTCTACACCTGTGAGGGGGTATCCCGAAGCTGAGGATGCTCTCCCTGCTGCTTGATTGACAGAGCTGGACATCTCGGCCTACGCTGACAATCCTGCGCCTGAGCTGCTTCTCTGAATAGTGGCTCCACTTCTGCTTTCGGAGCAGTGACTGTTCATGGTTACCTGGAAGTGTGGCAGTGCATGCACAGTCGCTGCTCTAGTAATAAATTTACAGCTTCTACACTTGTGCTGCTACTTGGCGCATTAACTTATTTATTTTAAATGCCATCACCTTAAATCCAAGATGATGGATTTTATAATAAATAAAGAAGTGAAATATTACTTTGAGTTTTGTATTTCCATCGTATGAATTCCAAGTCTAGAAATAACAGACTAGACCTAAAAGTTGGAGACTTGTCTCTTTTTTTCCTTTCTCAGAGAAGGTAAAACCGGAGGCATCTCTGCAAGCGATTACTGTCATAACAGAGACTTCAGCATTAATCTCAAGAGTCTCTTCAATTCTTAGATGCTGCAAATAATTACACTACTTGACTGCTGGTGCAGGGTGCTACATTTCTTTGTTAATGCTGTCTAATTGTGATGCTTTTTGTGTGCGTAACTGACTAGAAGGTGCTTTTATCATTGACGTTGACATCCCATTAGCGATAACCTTAAGAAAAGTTATACCCATACTGATTTTATGTCATTTCTGAAGGAGCTATGGTCAGTGGTAGTGTTTAAAGCGATTACATGTAAATTAGGCTGCCTGTACACCTTCATCAGGTTTTCTGATGCAGTTTTTGAAGCCAAAACCTGGTGAGGATTATAAAGGAAGAGCTGGACTAGGGCTGCAAGCCTAAGGGGAGGATCTCATGACTGGTTTTGGAGGAAGTGGACAGATAGGTGAGGAAAAGGTTAATGTCAGAGGAGTACACAAAGAGGAACTCATCTGCACTGGTTCTGTGCGGCGAGCAGATGGACACAAGGCGCAAATCACAACCCGAACTTGGATACAAGGTTTTTTTATTGGAAAGATGACACGTTTCGGGGTAAACAGGACCCCTTTATCAAGTCTGTATCCTTGTCACCGTAGGCATGCTGGGGTAATCTCCTGTAGAGTCCATTTCAGAGGGAATAATGGTCAGCACAGCTGGAGAATGCGGCCAGGGAGTTTCCTGGTGATAAAGGGGTCCTGTGCACCCCGAAACGCGTCGTCTTTCCAATAAAAAAAAACCTTGTATCCAAGCTCGGGTTGTGATTTGAGCCTTGTGTCCATCCGCTCGCCGCACGGACCCAGTGCAGACGAGTTCCTCTTTGTATACTCCAACACCCACCAAAGTTGCGGCTTGGCCCCCGCACGTGGTCGATTTGGACACCATCCGGCAGCACCAACCCAGACAGCCTCAATCCTTCCAGCCTCCCTCCACCAGAGTTGCACTGTATGCAGTGCAACCAAACCAGGTGAGTAATATTCACTCATCCTGGTTAGGTGTAAGTGGCATCATCTTGTTCACCTTCACCTATGAGCACCTTCTCTCCTCTTGTGGCCAACTGATTAATGTCATGGGAGGGTAGAGCTTAGCGTGGGGAGCGGATTAAGTGGGATAAAAGAGGGGAACACATCGCGGCCTGGCAGCCATTTTGGTTACACCACCATGTTGATCCTTGTAGCATTAGTGATTCCCACTTTTTGTTGATGTATCACTGTTTTATGGTGGCTGTTGAGGTGCTGCATGGGCCAGAGTGGTTGCAGGCTCCTGTTCAGGGCCTGCTCTCTGGGTTGGGTGAAGCCAGTGCCAAGAGCCCCCTCCCCCCCCTCGGTATTAAAATTATCGGTGGGCCCTTCCCCTCCCCAGTATTAAAAAAAAGTATTGGTGGGCAGTGTGCCCTCCCCCCCTACCCGGTAATCATTGGTGGGCAGTGTGCCCTCCCCCCACCCTTTCCAGTATTAAAAATCATTGGTGGGCAGTGCCCCCCGTGGCCCTCTCCCATCATTGGTGGCAGCATCAGTTCCGATCGGAGTCTCACCAGTGTAATTCTGGGGCTCCGATCGGTTACTATGGCTGCCATGGTCAGTTACTCTGCAGCAGCATACTTACATGCGCTGTGGCCGCCTGGCGCTCCTTCTTCTTGTAACTCACAGTCTGTGCGGTGCATTCCTTTGCTTTTAGCGCTCATCTCCCGCCGCACCGGATCGGGATTCAGCCGGTTCTCCGATCCGGCTGAATCCCATGCCTGGAGCCGGCGGTCCTGTCATTCACTAACCGCAGCTCCTCAGGCCCTCTGCAGTAGTGAGACACACGTCATGACGTCACCCCTGGGCCGGGCCTGGAGGAGAGAAGGAGATCTGCAGTGATGTAGCTAGAACTGACTGGGCCCCACAGCAAATTTTAGTACGCCCCCCCCCCCCAGTGGGTTCACATCAGGCTTTTCCTATCGGTTTGATGTATACAAATGTGCAGCACTCCAGAGTCCAGTAAAAAATGCATACGTTAACGTATATGTTTTTTTTACAATGGAACTGTATAGTGAACGGATGTCACTGTACGGCATCATTCTGAGGCATCTGTTAATGTATACATTTTTGGTATACATTAAATGGATGGCACAAATGGGATATGAACCCAGCCTTAGTGTCAGAATAAGCACCAGTAAACAGTGGAGCAGCGTGGCGGAGAGGGGAGCCGCCATGTACTGACAGAGCGCTACCTGTTCCTGGTGGTCAGGGAAGAAGACTGTGCTTCCCAAGGATCATTTATCTATTGGGAAATACAGGGCACAGTATAATACACTAGAATCTATATAATATAAAGATATTAGCCTTACCCCCGAATAATAATACAATTAGGTGGTCATTTATTATATAGAAATACATCTATGTAAGGCCTCATGCACACGACCGTTGTGTGCATCCGTGGCCGTTGTGCCGTTTTCCTTTTTTTTTCGCGGACCCATTGACTTTCAACGGGTCAGTGGAAAAATCGGAAAATGCACCGTTTGGCAGCCGCATCCGTGATCCGTGTTTCCTGGCCGTGAAAAAAATATGACCTGTCCTATTTTTTTCACGGCCAACGGTTCACGGACCCATTCAAGTCAATGGGTCCGTGAAAAATCACGGATGCACACAAGATTGTCATCCGTGTCTGTGATCCGTGTCCGTGATCCGTGTCCGTTTTTTCCTATCATTTCAATGGCAAACTTGACTTCGATTTTTTTTTCATTTTTCATGTCCGTGGATCCTCCAAAAAACAAGGAAGACCCACGGACGAAAAAACGGTCACGGATCACGGACCTACGGACCCCGTTTTTGCGGTCGTGTGCATGAGGCCTTAGGCGTATTTTTGACACAGATTATGGCGCAAAGGTCCTTAGCACCACAATCTGTATCTTTTCCCGCTCATGCCAGGTCTAAAAAAAGTGGCGTGGGCAGGGAAGAGATACAGTTATGGCCATACAGTTTTTGGATACCAACGCCATACAGTAATAACACCTCCATACAATGATAAAACCACCATACAGTGACCGGATAAAAGGGTATAAGAGGGAACAGTACAGGGAATGACTAGGGGCACTGCACAGGGTGTGGTAAGAGGGCACAATCCATGGGTATAAAGGGGCACAGTACAGGATGAGGGGCACAGTACGGGGTGGGGGGTACAGTCACATGACCCTGTGACGTTAGAAGGTCCTTATGGTGAATGTGGTTCAGATGCCACCATAATGAGAGGCAGAGGAGTGAGACAGGGGCCCGGGGCCCTGGATGGACAGGAGGGGTGGACACAGCAAGTGGGTGGAAGGGGCTCTGAGGGGGATTCATACAACAAGTAGTGGCAGGAGGTCTGTGCAGGGCAGCAATATGAAATAGGAGGGTGGAACAGGAGCTCTGGATACACGAGGGAGGAAAGGAGACAGCAGAGGCTCCATGAGAATGAGATAGGACAGGATATGGGGGGGGGGGGCAGGTGTCATGGAGGCAACTGCTTAATGAAACAGTAAAACAACTAAATAGAATGAAACAGCATCCAGCAGCAGATCCAAGAGTCCCCCCCCTCCTGTCCCACAGAGAAGTGACAGTCACAGTGCAGACTCACTGACAACCTGTGTTCACACTTCTGCTCCAGCCCTTCACAGTGCAGACTCACTGACAACCTGTGTTCACACTTCTGCTCCAGCTCTTCACAGTGAAGACTCCCTGACAACCTGTGTTCACACTTCTGCTCCAGCCCTGCCAGTCTCTCTCCTCAGGCAGCATGTCCTTTGTAGAAGGGACGTGTCTGAGTCTCTGCAGCAGCCAGTGTCATGTGACTCAGAGGGCCCACCAAAGGGGTGTTGCGTAAGTGAAATGACAGCAATGAGAGCTTCCATCTGTATTGATGGAAGTGCTCATAGAAGCTCAGTGGGCCCCCCCAGGAACATTGAGCCCCGGCACTTGCCCGGGTTTGCCAGGTTATGATGCCGGCCCTGTCTATAGTATTGGTGTGGGGGCATCAGGGTGTTCAGTGGCTGAAGGGTCATTACAGCAAGTGGTTGTGCCGCCGGCTGTGGGCTCAGCACAGGGGCAATCATGGTCAAGCACGGATGTTAAGGGACAGTTCAATCACGATCATGAGATAAGAATGTTGTGAAAGACAAAGTCAAAGAGTTTGGATGATGTGTGTTTGGACGATGTGGCAAAATGGTAAGTTTATCTTTGTTTTGAGGGCCCGTTGGGGCACATTTGAATAAGGAAGTAAAATAAAATATTTTGAAAGAAGAGTATGTGGATATTTTTCCTTGATCCCCTTGGAGAGTTTTAATCTTAAAAGGGATAGGAATGGAGGATAAGAAAAAAGAGGACGATGATAAGTGATAAGTGGTAGTGTAGGTTAATACATAAGACTTTTTCTCAACTTGTTTTTTTTGGGGATAATAAAAAAACTGTCCTAATTGTGTCGTCTCCTTTGCGTTTTTTCTAGGTGATCCTGTGAATCTAGTCTGGATCCTGGGGCATTACTTTGTCTTTTGGGGAGTGTTGTGGATGGCAGTCAGGCTGGTCGGGAGAAAACTTGGTTTTCAGAGAAGTGATGTGGTGATTCCCTCCCTGGGGCTGAGAGGTATGTCTTGGAGCCGGGTACTGCCGGATTTCCACTGATTTAATCAGTTAGGTAGGCCCCTGGATATTCTAGTCCTTCATCTTGGGGCAATTTGGGTGTACACCCATTTCGAGACTGGTGAAGGATATAACGTTTGACCATCTGCAATTGTGATCAATGTTTCTGGTTTGGTTACAGTTTCAGTGGATAATGTGCCGAGGAAACATGGAAGGCAGGGGTTCACCACCAATGAGGCCAGGTGAGGCGATCACCTCAGGCAGCAACAGGTAACATAGTAACATAGTACATAAGGCCGAAAAAAGACATTTGTCCATCAAGTTCGGCCTGTCATCCTGCAAGTTGTTCCAGAGGAAGGCAAAAAAAAAAAAACTGTGAGGTAGAAGCCAATTTTCCTCACTTTAGGGGAATAAAAAATTCCTTCCCGACTCCAATCAGGTAATCAACCTCATCTGCCATTTATCTGCCCAAGCCTCCAATCTATCCAGATCCCTCTGTAGCAGTATACTGTCCTCTTCAGTGTTAATTACTTTACACAGTTTAGTGTCATCTGCGAATTTTTTTTTATTTTACTATGCAAGCCTTCTACAAGATCATTAATAAATATATTGAAGAGAATAGGGCCCAATACTGACCCCTGATGTACTCCACTAGTGACAGTGACCCAATATGAGTGTTTACCACTAATAACCACCCTCTGTTTTCTATCCCTCAGCCAGTTACCTACCCACATACAGACGTTTTCTCCCAGTCCGAGCATTCTCATTTTATATACTAACCTTTTATGTGGTACAGTGTCAAATGCTTTGGAGAAGTCCAGATATAAACTTACCGTCCTATAGTTTCCAGGCTCTGTTTTTGGACCCTTTTTTAATATTGACACCACATTTGCTATGCGCTAATCCTGTGGGACATTCCCTGTCAGTATAGAGTCTGCAAATATCAGAAATAAGGGTCTGGCTATGACATTACTTAATTCCCTTAGGATACGGGGGTGTATGCCATCCGGTCCTGGCGATTTGTCTATCTTAATCTTTTTAAGTCGCTGTTGTACTTCTTCCTGGTAGAGGCAAGAGGGGGGCAGCAGAAGGGCCATGGGAAATGAGTGCTTTCATTGTGGCAAAGGGGTTAGATAAAAAAAATTGCCATGGGGGGGTATTTCCATTTTTTTTTTTCAGGCAGCAGAAAAGCTAGGTGCACCCCTAATGGAAGGAAGCGAGGTCGGTTGACAGGTTGAATAAAGTTGGGATTAAGGTGAATAGGACAATGACCAGTTTTTTGTTGTTCAATCATTTTATTAAGGTTGAGTATGTACCAACATGTTTAAGTACACTGTGGAAATCATATCATAATTAAAGGGAACCTGTCACCTCTACTATGCTACCCTCACTGAGCGTTTCTAAATGTTCATTATGTTACCCTAAACATATAAATTACACTTTTCATTTCATTTGCAGAGGAATTCAATAAGTATTATGCATTTTTGTACTTCCTGCCTTTTATGCAAACGAACATAAAAGAGTCATATCTTACTTGTCTGACCAGAGAAGAGTCATATTTTCAAGCTCTGACTCATCTTAGGTTAATTTGCATATGTATCAAATCTGTTTTTTTTTCCACAATAAAAGCACACAGAGCTATGGGGACTGGGTATTGCGGATGTGCTAGCGGCCATCTAGCAACCCATGTCCTCAGCTCTATACCCAAAATCCAGGTGACAGGTTCCCTTTAATTATATTAGGGCTACACAGCCTGATTGAAGAAGCCCGCACAAATGAATAATCCCCTAGCACAAAATAATTTCCTCTAAAACCTATGCATAGACATATAGACAAGATATACAGGTTAGACAAACTGAATCAACACACACACGACACATAAGGGTAAAGACAAACAACCAAGGTATTCCTCATGAAACCATATACAGTCACCCTGAAGCAGCCGGAGAGGTACTGGCCTGCTCCAGCCAATCATAGAACTCCTGAGACCCCTTAAAAAGAAGTCATGGCATCCACAGTTTCAGATATTTCGGATCCATTCCCTCAGCAATTAATTCCTCCATCCTGCGCATATTTTCGAACGTTTCTAGCCATTCCCCTACCTGAGACTTCCAGTGCCTCGGCACCACCAAACGAGCCGCCTGTACAAAAAATATCAGGAGGCCCTTCTTAGCTACCAGCCCAGATGAAATCTAGGAACATAGATCATGGTTTTGAAGAACACAAGCGGTAGCGGGATGGGGATGGTCCTAAGAAGATACAAAATCCTAGGGAGTACATTCATTTTCAGCGCGTGTATTCTTCCAAACCACGACAATGGTAGATGTTTCCAGGCGGAGAGATCCGATTTAATCTCTGCCAATATTGCAGAAAAATTCAGCTGATACAGGTTCTCTAAACAGGCTGGGATAGACACCCCCAGATAAGAAATGTAATCCGTCCTCCATTGGAACAGAAAAGCCTGTTTCAAGGATTGCACAGTGGTGTGTGGAACCGTGGCATTCAGAATCTCGGATTTATGGAAGTTCACTTTGAAGTTACTTAAATCCCCAAATAGAGAGAATTCTTTCGTAATATTCGGCAAACTAACCACCGGGTCGGAGCAATATATCAGTAGATCATCTGCATAGATGGCAATTTTAGATTCTAGTGTTCCAAAGTAAAGGCCTCCTATGGACGCATTAGCTCTAAGTGCCCTTGCCAGAAACTCCATGACCAGAATATACAGTGACAACGGGCACCCCTGGCGGGTCCCGTTGTGAATCTCAAATGGGGAAGATAACGCGCCATTTACTCTCACCTGGGCTCTTGGCTTATTGTAAAGAGCCATTATCCTAAGTAACATAATAGGGCCAAGTCCAAACGCCTGCAAGGTCTCCCTAAGGAAATCCCAGTCTACGCGGTCAAACGCCTTTTCCGCATCAACTGAGAGTAGGCAGAGAGGCATCTTACTGGCCGTAGCCCTTGCAATATGAGCTAGGGATCTAATAGTATTGTCTCTTGATTCCCTGCCAGGTACAAATTCCACTTGATACGCATAAACCAGGGAAGGAATATAAACCTTCAGTCTGTTTGCCAAAATTTTAGCATAAATCTTAACATCAATGTTGATTAAAGAAATTGGTCGGTAATTACTACAAACCAAAGGGTCCTTTCCTGGTTTAGAGATAACACATATATGTGCCCGGTCTATAGAATTGCACATATCCTTCAAGGGCCCTGACACCTCGTCTAGGATTTTTTTTTTTTAAACGGGGAGTAAACCCATCTGGTCCTGGGCATTTACCCACTTCCAGCTTTTTCACGACCCCCTTAATCTCCTGTTCGATCACTTCCCCCTCTAAGTCTGCACTATCTACACTCGATAGTTTAGGTCCCTTCAACCCTGATAAGTAGTTTTTTTTTTAACTTTAAGTTCAGGTGCCAAATCTGCATATTTACCGTTCAAGCTATATAGTTTCTCATAATAAGCTTGAAACTCCTTCAAAATGTCCCCAGTAGCATGAACCTTCCCCCCCACTTTACAGTTGAGAGAAGAAATGTAGCCGAAGGCTGTTCGCGGTCGCAACGTCCTCGCCAGGAGTCTACCTTCTTTTGTCACCTAAGCCATAAAACAAACGTTTAAGTCTGTCTCTGGCCCCTAAATATTTCTGGTCAATGAGTTTCCGCAAGGCATTCCTAACCTCACAGAGCTCCTGATACACCTTCGGATCCAGACTGCTCTTATGGTGCCCTTTTAACTCTGCTATTTTTTGTAGCAGTTCAACAATCTGGATGGATCGCATCTTCTTTAATCGGGACGCATGAGAAATCAAGCGACCCCTAATCACACATTTAAGAGCCTCCCACTTAATAGTGGATCTAGAGGGATCTCCTACATGAACCTCCATAAACTCCTCAATAACCTTTTTAATGTCAGCCACACACACACTGTCCCTCAGCACATTATCATTGAGCTTCCAAGAGCCCTTTGTACGAGTGGGGTCTCCCAGGTCCATAGCAACCCATGTCAGCGAATGGTCAGAAAAGAGGATAGGCTCTATCGCCGCTGTCGGGCGCAGGTCTAATAATTCGTGAGAGATAAACACATAGTCTAGGCGGTGGTATGAATTATGAGCAATGGAGAAAAACGTGAAGTCTTTCACCGACGGATGAAGAATCCGCCATACATCCACTAGACGAAGTGAATGTAGGTGTCTCTGGAAGCCCCGGGCCACCCCAGGAGAAATTGAAGACTCAACTGAAGACGTGTCCAATTTAACATCCAGAGGGAGATTAATGTCTCCACCCAGGACAGTCGGCACGCCGTCTGCAAAATTTCCAACGCTGCGAAGGCCACATCTGCAAGACCACTCTGACCTGTATTGGGACAGTACAATTCAGCAAGAATCATTAATCTAGTGGCAATATTAACTTTCAGGAACAAGTAACGGCCTTGATCATCATGACAAGTATCCAGAATGGAGCATGGCACATCTTTGTGGATGGCTATAGCAACTCCCCTAGATTTAGACTCAGCATAAGTACTGTGAGCCCATGTGGTAAAGTATCTATTTTTGCACGTGGGAACATGGCCCCTTTTAAAATGGGTCTCTTGCAAGAAGGCTATACCCACTTTTTGCTTATGGAGGTTATATAATACCCGATTCCTCTTGACCGGTTCATTTAGGCCATTGACATTGTAAGAGCAAACCTTAATGGATGACATAGCTATTTTTAGTAATATTCAGATAATCATATGGATACCATATATAGAAGGGTAAAACCATTACCCAAGGGAGGACAAGACACACCAGGGGAAACACACAACAAACACATAAAACAAATAATCCCTCGCAATGCAAGGCAGTAATATTACTTATAAGTAGGGATGAGCGAACTCGAACTGTATAGTTCGGGTTCGTACCGAATTTTGGGGTGTCCGTGACACGGACCCGAACCCGGACATTTTCGTAAAAGTCCGGGTTCGGGTTCGGTGTTCGTCGCTTTCTTGGCGCTTTTGTGACGCTTTCTTGGCGCTTTTTGAAAGGCTGCAAAGCAGCCAATCAACAAGCGTCATACTACTTGCCCCAAGAGGCCATCACAGCCATGCCTACTATTGGCATGGCTGTGATTGGCCAGAGCACCATGTGACCCAGCCTCTATTTAAGCTGGAGTCACATAGCGCCGCCCGTCACTCTGCTCTGATTAGCGTAGGGAGAGGTTGCGGCTGCGACAGTAGGGCGAGATTAGGCAGATTAACTCCTCCAAAGGACTTGATTAACTGATCGATCTGCAGCTGTGGATCATTGAGCTGCTGATCCTCAATTGCTCACTGTTTTTAGGCTGCACAGACCGTTTGTCAGTCTCATTTTTCTGGGGTGATCGGCGGCCATTTTGTGTCTTGTGGTGCGCCAGCACAAGCTGCGACCAAGTGCATTTAACCCTCAATGGTGTGGTTGTTTTTTGGCTAAAGCCTACATCAGGGTGAAGCTGTCACACCAAGTGCATTTAACCAGCAATAGTCTGTTCATTTTTTGGCCATATACAAAATCAGGGGCAAGCTGCGCCTGTCACCAAGTGCATTTAACCCTCAATGGTGTGGTTGTTTTTTGGCTAAAGCCTACATCAGGGTGAAGCTGTGACACCAAGTGCATTTAACCAGCAATAGTCTGTTCATTTTTTGGCCATATACAAAATCAGGGGCAAGCTGCGCCTGTCACCAAGTGCATTTAACCCTCAATGGTGTAGTTGTTTTTTGGCTAAAGCCTACATCAGGGTGAAGCTGTCACACCAAGTGCATTTAACCAGCAATAGTCTGTTCATTTTTTGGCCATATACAAAATCAGGGGCAAGCTGCGCCTGTCACCAAGTGCATTTAACCCTCAATGGTGTGGTTGTTTTTTGGCTAAAGCCTACATCAGGGTGAAGCTGTCACACCAAGTGCATTTAACCAGCAATAGTCTGTTTATTTTTTGGCCATATCCCAGTCTAATTCTGTCACTAAATCCATACCGGTCACCCAGCGCCTAAATACTAGGCCTCAAATTTATATCCAGCTAAATCTGTCCCTAGTGCTGTAGCTGGGCGAGTTATTTAGTGTCCGTTCAAGCACATTTCTTGTTCTGGGTTGAAATACAATTCCCAATTTAGCAATTTCATAATTTAGTGGTTCCTGCTATATCAGAGCTATTTGAAATCTATCCCAAAAAGGGTATATAATATTGAAGGTGCACATTGGGTCATTCAGAATAACTTCACACACACCCGCTACTGTGTATTTCCAAGTCTAATTCTGTCACTAAACCCATACCTGTCACCCAGCGCCTAAATACTAGGCCTCAAATTTAAATCCCTCTAAATCTCTCGTTACCGCTGTACTGTTGTTGCTGGGCAAGATATTTAGTGTCCGTCAAAGCACATTTTTTGTTCTGGGTTGAAGTACAATTCCCAATTTAGCAATTTCATAATTTAGTGGTTTCTGCTATATCAGAGCTATTTGAAATCTATCCCTAAAAGGGTATATAATATTGAAGGTGCACATAGGGTCATTCAGAATAACTTCACACACACGCTTCTGTGCATTTCCAAGTCTAATTCTGTCACTAAATTCATACCGGTGACCCAGCGCCTAAATACTAGGCCTCAAATTTAAATCCCTCTAAATCTCTCGTTACCCACCGCTGTACTGTTGTTGCTGGGCAAGATATTTAGTGTCCGTCAAAGCACATTTTTTGTTCTGGGTTGAAGTACAATTCCCAATTTAGCAATTTCATAATTTAGTGGTTTCTGCTATATCAGAGCTATTTGAAATCTATCCCTAAAAGGGTATATAATATTGAAGGTGCACATAGGGTCATTCAGAATAACTTCACACACACGCTTCTGTGCATTTCCAAGTCTAATTCTGTCACTAAATCCATACCGGTCACCCAGCGCCTAAATACTAGGCCTCAAATTTAAATCCCTCTAAATCTCTCGTTACCCACCGCTGTACTGTTGTTGCTGGGCAAGATATTTAGTGTCCGTCAAAGCACATTTTTTGTTCTGGGTTGAAGTACAATTCCCAATTTAGCAATTTCATAATTTAGTGGTTTCTGCTATATCAGAGCTATTTGAAATCTATCCCTAAAAGGGTATATAATATTGAAGGTGCACATAGGGTCATTCAGAATAACTTCACACACACGCTTCTGTGCATTTCCAAGTCTAATTCTGTCACTAAATCCATACCGGTCACCCAGCGCCTAAATACTAGGCCTCAAATTTAAATCCCTCTAAATCTCTCGTTACCCACCGCTGTACTGTTGTTGCTGGGCAAGATATTTAGTGTCCGTCAAAGCACATTTTTTGTTCTGGGTTGAAGTACAATTCCCAATTTAGCAATTTCATAATTTAGTGGTTTCTGCTATATCAGAGCTATTTGAAATCTATCCCTAAAAGGGTATATAATATTGAAGGTGCACATAGGGTCATTCAGAATAACTTCACACACACGCTTCTGTGCATTTCCAAGTCTAATTCTGTCACTAAATCCATACCGGTCACCCAGCGCCTAAATACTAGGCCTCAAATTTAAATCCCTCTAAATCTCTCGTTACCCACCGCTGTACTGTTGTTGCTGGGCAAGATATTTAGTGTCCGTCAAAGCACATTTTTTGTTCTGGGTTGAAGTACAATTCCCAATTTAGCAATTTCATAATTTAGTGGTTTCTGCTATATCAGAGCTATTTGAAATCTATCCCTAAAAGGGTATATAATATTGAAGGTGCACATAGGGTCATTCAGAATAACTTCACACACACGCTTCTGTGCATTTCCAAGTCTAATTCTGTCACTAAATCCATACCGGTGACCCAGCGCCTAAATACTAGGCCTCAAATTTAAATCCCTCTAAATCTCTCGTTACCCACCGCTGTACTGTTGTTGCTGGGCAAGATATTTAGTGTCCGTCAAAGCACATTTTTTGTTCTGGGTTGAAGTACAATTCCCAATTTAGCAATTTCATAATTTAGTGGTTTCTGCTATATCAGAGCTATTTGAAATCTATCCCTAAAAGGGTATATAATATTGAAGGTGCACATAGGGTCATTCAGAATAACTTCACACACACGCTTCTGTGCATTTCCAAGTCTAATTCTGTCACTAAATCCATACCGGTCACCCAGCGCCTAAATACTAGGCCTCAAATTTAAATCCCTCTAAATCTCTCGTTACCCACCGCTGTACTGTTGTTGCTGGGCAAGATATTTAGTGTCCGTCAAAGCACATTTTTTGTTCTGGGTTGAAGTACAATTCCCAATTTAGCAATTTCATAATTTAGTGGTTTCTGCTATATCAGAGCTATTTGAAATCTATCCCTAAAAGGGTATATAATATTGAAGGTGCACATAGGGTCATTCAGAATAACTTCACACACACGCTTCTGTGCATTTCCAAGTCTAATTCTGTCACTAAATCCATACCGGTCACCCAGCGCCTAAATACTAGGCCTCAAATTTAAATCCCTCTAAATCTCTCGTTACCCACCGCTGTACTGTTGTTGCTGGGCAAGATATTTAGTGTCCGTCAAAGCACATTTTTTGTTCTGGGTTGAAGTACAATTCCCAATTTAGCAATTTCATAATTTAGTGGTTTCTGCTATATCAGAGCTATTTGAAATCTATCCCTAAAAGGGTATATAATATTGAAGGTGCACATAGGGTCATTCAGAATAACTTCACACACACGCTTCTGTGCATTTCCAAGTCTAATTCTGTCACTAAATCCATACCGGTGACCCAGCGCCTAAATACTAGGCCTCAAATTTAAATCCCTCTAAATCTCTCGTTACCCACCGCTGTACTGTTGTTGCTGGGCAAGATATTTAGTGTCCGTCAAAGCACATTTTTTGTTCTGGGTTGAAGTACAATTCCCAATTTAGCAATTTCATAATTTAGTGGTTTCTGCTATATCAGAGCTATTTGAAATCTATCCCTAAAAGGGTATATAATATTGAAGGTGCACATAGGGTCATTCAGAATAACTTCACACACACGCTTCTGTGCATTTCCAAGTCTAATTCTGTCACTAAATCCATACCGGTGACCCAGCGCCTAAATACTAGGCCTCAAATTTAAATCCCTCTAAATCTCTCGTTACCCACCGCTGTACTGTTGTTGCTGGGCAAGATATTTAGTGTCCGTCAAAGCACATTTTTTGTTCTGGGTTGAAGTACAATTCCCAATTTAGCAATTTCATAATTTAGTGGTTTCTGCTATATCAGAGCTATTTGAAATCTATCCCTAAAAGGGTATATAATATTGAAGGTGCACATAGGGTCATTCAGAATAACTTCACACACACGCTTCTGTGCATTTCCAAGTCTAATTCTGTCACTAAATCCATACCGGTGACCCAGCGCCTAAATACTAGGCCTCAAATTTATATCCCGCTGAATTTGAATACAATACATTGGGCCAAATAATATATTTGTTGTTGTGGTGAACCATAACAATGAGAAAAACATCTAGTAAGGGACGCGGACGTGGACATGGTCGTGGTGGTGTTAGTGGACCCTCTGGTGCTGGGAGAGGACGTGGCCGTTCTGCCACATCCACACGTCCTAGTGTACCAACTACCTCAGGTCCCAGTAGCCGCCAGAATTTACAGCGATATATGGTGGGGCCCAATGCCGTTCTAAGGATGGTAAGGCCTGAGCAGGTACAGGCATTAGTCAATTGGGTGGCCGACAGTGGATCCAGCACGTTCACATTATCTCCCACCCAGTCTTCTGCAGAAAGCGCACAGATGGCGCCTGAAAACCAACCCCATCAGTCTGTCACATCACCCCCATGCATACCAGGGAAACTGTCTCAGCCTCAAGTTATGCAGCAGTCTCTTATGCTGTTTGAAGACTCCGCTGGCAGGGTTTCCCAAGGGCATCCACCTAGCCCTTCCCCAGCGGTGAAAGACATAGAATGCACTGACGCACAACCACTTATGTTTCCTGATGATGAGGACATGGGAATACCACCTCAGCATGTCTCTGATGATGACGAAACACAGGTGCCAACTGCTGCGTCTTTCTGCAGTGTGCAGACTGAACAGGAGGTCAGGGATCAAGACTGGGTGGAAGACGATGCAGGGGACGATGAGGTCCTAGACCCCACATGGAATGAAGGTCGTGCCACTGACTTTCACAGTTCGGAGGAAGAGGCAGTGGTGAGACCGAGCCAACAGCGTAGCAAAAGAGGGAGCAGTGGGCAAAAGCAGAACACCCGCCGCCAAGAGACTCCGCCTGCTACTGACCGCCGCCATCTGGGACCGAGCACCCCAAAGGCAGCTTCAAGGAGTTCCCTGGCATGGCACTTCTTCAAACAATGTGCTGACGACAAGACCCGAGTGGTTTGCACGCTGTGCCATCAGAGCCTGAAGCGAGGCATTAACGTTCTGAACCTGAGCACAACCTGCATGACCAGGCACCTGCATGCAAAGCATGAACTGCAGTGGAGTAAACACCTTAAAACCAAGGAAGTCACTCAGGCTCCCCCTGCTACCTCTTCTGCTGCTGCCGCCTCGGCCTATTCTGCTGCTGCCGCCTCGGCCTCTTCCTCCGCCTCTGGAGGAACGTTGGCACCTGCCGCCCAGCAAACAGGGGATGTACCACCAACACCACCACCACCACCTCCGTCACCAAGCGTCTCAACCATGTCACACGCCAGCGTTCAGCTCTCCATCTCACAAACATTTGATAGAAAGCGTAAATTCCCACCTAGCCACCCTCGATCCCTGGCCCTGAATGCCAGCATTTCTAAACTACTGGCCTATGAAATGCTGTCATTTAGGCTGGTGGACACAGACAGCTTCAAACAGCTCATGTCGCTTGCTGTCCCACAGTATGTTGTTCCCAGCCGGCACTACTTCTCCAAGAGAGCCGTGCCTTCCCTGCACAACCAAGTATCCCATAAAATCAAGTGTGCACTGCGCAACGCCATCTGTAGCAAGGTCCACCTAACCACAGATACGTGGACCAGTAAGCACGGCCAGGGACGCTATATCTCCCTAACTGCACACTGGGTAAATGTAGTGGCAGCTGGGCCCCAGGCGGAGAGCTGTTTGGCGCACGTCCTGCCGCCGCCAAGGATCGCAGGGCAACATTCTTTGCCTCCTGTTGCCACCTCCTCCTTCTCGGCTTCCTCCTCCTCTTCTTCCACCTGCTCATCCAGTCAGCCACACACCTTCACCACCAACTTCAGCACAGCCCGGGGTAAACGTCAGCAGGCCATTCTGAAACTCATATGTTTGGGGGACAGGCCCCACACCGCACAGGAGTTGTGGCGGGGTATTGAACAACAGACCGACGAGTGGTTGCTGCCGGTGAGCCTCAAGCCCGGCCTGGTGGTGTGTGATAATGGGCGAAATCTCGTTGCAGCTCTGGGACTAGCCAATTTGACGCACATCCCTTGCTTGGCGCATGTGCTGAATTTGGTGGTGCAGAAGTTCATTCACAACTACCCCGACATGTCAGAGCTGCTGCATAAAGTGCGGGCCGTCTGTTCACGCTTCCGGCGTTCACATCCTGCCGCTGCTCGCCTGTCTGCGCTACAGCGTAACTTCGGCCTTCCCGCTCACCGCCTCATATGCGACGTGCCCACCAGGTGGAACTCCACCTTGCACATGCTGGACAGACTGTGCGAGCAGCAGCAGGCCATAGTGGAGTTTCAGCTGCAGCACGCACGGGTCAGTCGCACTACAGAACAGCACCACTTCACCACCAATGACTGGGCCTCCATGCGAGACCTGTGTGCCCTGTTGCGCTGTTTCGAGTACTCCACCAACATGGCCAGTGGCGATGACACCGTTATCAGCGTTACAATACCACTTCTATGTCTCCTTGAGAAAACACTTAGGGCGATGATGGAACAGGAGGTGGCCCAGGAGGAGGAGGAGGAGGATGAGGAAGAGGGGTCATTTTTAGCACTTTCAGGCCAGTCTCTTCGAAGTGACTCAGAGGGAGGTTTTTGGCAACAGCAGAGGCCAGGTACAAATGTGGCCAGCCAGGGCCCACTACTGGAGGACGAGGAGGACGAGGATGAGGAGGAGGTGGAGGAGGATGAGGATGAAGCATGGTCACAGCGGGGTGGCACCCAACGCAGCTCGGGTCCATCACTGGTGCGTGGCTGGGGGGAAAGGCAGGACGATGACGATACGCCTCCCACAGAGGACAGCTTGTCCTTACCCCTGGGCAGCCTGGCACACATGAGCGACTACATGCTGCAGTGCCTGCGCAACGACAGCAGAGTTGCCCACATTTTAACCTGTGCGGACTACTGGGTTGCCACCCTGCTGGATCCACGCTACAAAGACAATGTGCCCACCTTACTTCCTGCACTGGAGCGTGATAGGAAGATGCGCGAGTACAAGCGCACGTTGGTAGACGCGCTACTGAGAGCATTCCCAAATGTCACAGGGGAACAAGTGGAAGCCCAAGGCCAAGGCAGAGGAGGAGCAAGAGGTCGCCAAGGCAGCTGTGTCACGGCCAGCTCCTCTGAGGGCAGGGTTAGCATGGCAGAGATGTGGAAAACTTTTGTCAACACGCCACAGCTAACTGCACCACCACCTGATACGCAACGTGTTAGCAGGAGGCAACATTTCACTAACATGGTGGAACAGTACGTGTGCACACCCCTCCACGTACTGACTGATGGTTCGGCCCCATTCAACTTCTGGGTCTCTAAATTGTCCACGTGGCCAGAGCTAGCCTTTTATGCCTTGGAGGTGCTGGCCTGCCCGGCAGCCAGCGTTTTGTCTGAACGTGTATTCAGCACGGCAGGGGGCGTCATTACAGACAAACGCAGCCGCCTGTCTACAGCCAATGTGGACAAGCTGACGTTCATAAAAATGAACCAGGCATGGATCCCACAGGACCTGTCCGTCCCTTGTCCAGATTAGACATTAACTACCTCCCCATAACCATATATTATTGGACTCCAGGGCACTTCCTCATTCAATCCTATTTTTATTTTCATTTTACCATTATATTGCGATGCTACCCAAAGTTGAATGAACCTCTCCTCTGCCTGTGTGCTAGGCCTAAATATATGCCAATGGACTGTTGCAGTGGTGGCTGACATGAAGCCTGATTCTCTGCTATGACATGCAGACTAATTCTCTGCTGACATGAAGCCAGATTGTCTGTTACGGGACCTCTCTCCTCTGCCTGGGTGCTGGGCCTAAATTTATGACAATGGACTGTTGCAGTGGTGGCTGACGTGAAGCCTGATTCTCTGCTATGACATGCAGACTGATTCTCTGCTGACATGAAGCCAGATCCTCTGTTACGGGACCTCTCTCCTCTGCCTGGGTGCTGGGCCTAAATTTATGACAATGGACTGTTGCAGTGGTGGCTGACGTGAAGCCTGATTCTCTGCTATGACATGCAGACTGATTCTCTGCTGACATGAAGCCAGATCCTCTTTTACGGGACCTCTCTCCTCTGCCTGGGTGCTGGGCCTAAATTTATGACAATGGACTGTTGCAGTGGTGGCTGACGTGAAGCCTGATTCTCTGCTATGACATGCAGACTGATTCTCTGCTGACATGAAGCCAGATCCTCTTTTACGGGACCTCTCTCCTCTGCCTGGGTGCTGGGCCTAAATTTATGACAATGGACTGTTGCAGTGGTGGCTGACGTGAAGCCTCATTCTCTGCTATGACATGCAGACTGATTCTCTGCTGACATGAAGCCAGATCCTCTGTTACGGGACCTCCCTCCTCTGCCTGGGTGCTGGGCCTGAATATATGCCAATGGACTGTTGCAGTGGTGGGTGACGTGAAGCCTCATTCTCTGCTATGACATGCAGACTAATTCTCTGCTGACATGAAGCCAGATTGTCTGTTACGGGACCTCTCTCCTCTGCCTGTGTGTGTGCTGGGCCTAAATATATGCCAATGGACTGTTGCAGTGGTGGCTGACGTGAAGCCTCATTCTCTGCTATTACATGCAGACTGATTCTCTGCTGACATGAAGCCAGATCCTCTGTTACGGGACCTCTCTCCTCTGCCTGGGTGCTGGGCCTAAATTTATGACAATGGACTGTTGCAGTGGTGGCTGACGTGAAGCCTGATTCTCTGCTATGACATGCAGACTGATTCTCTGCTGTCATGAAGCCAGATTGTCTGTTACGGGACCTTTCTCCTCTACCTGGGTTCTGGGCCTAAATTTATGAAAATTGACTCTTACAGTGGTGGGTGACGTGAAGCCTGATTCTCTGCTATGATATGAAGACTGATTCTCTGCTGACATGAAGCCAGATTGTCTGTTACGGGACCTTTCTCCTCTGCCTGGGTTCTGGGCCTAAATTTATGAAAATTGACTCTTACAGTGGTGGGTGACGTGAAGCCTGATTCTCTGCTATGATATGAAGACTGATTCTCTGCTGACATGAAGCCAGATTGTCTGTTACGGGACCTTTCTCCTCTGCCTGGGTTCTGGGCCTAAATTTATGAAAATTGACTCTTACAGTGGTGGGTGACGTGAAGCCTGATTCTCTGCTATGATATGAAGACTGATTCTCTGCTGACATGAAGCCAGATTGTCTGTTACGGGACCTTTCTCCTCTGCCTGGGTTCTGGGCCTAAATTTATGAAAATTGACTCTTACAGTGGTGGGTGACGTGAAGCCTGATTCTCTGCTATGATATGAAGACTGATTCTCTGCTGACATGAAGCCAGATTGTCTGTTACGGGACCTTTCTCCTCTGCCTGGGTTCTGGGCCTAAATTTATGAAAATTGACTCTTACAGTGGTGGGTGACGTGAAGCCTGATTCTCTGCTATGATATGAAGACTGATTCTCTGCTGACATGAAGCCAGATTGTCTGTTACGGGACCTTTCTCCTCTGCCTGGGTTCTGGGCCTAAATTTATGAAAATTGACTCTTACAGTGGTGGGTGACGTGAAGCCTGATTCTCTGCTATGATATGAAGACTGATTCTCTGCTGACATGAAGCCAGATTGTCTGTTACGGGACCTTTCTCCTCTGCCTGGGTTCTGGGCCTAAATTTATGAAAATTGACTCTTACAGTGGTGGGTGACGTGAAGCCTGATTCTCTGCTATGATATGAAGACTGATTCTCTGCTGACATGAAGCCAGATTCTCTGTTACGGGACCTCTCTCCTCTGCCTGGGTGCTGGGCCTAAATTTATGACAATGGACTGTTGCAGTGGTGGCTGACGTGAAGCCTGATTCTCTGCTATGACATGCAGACTGATTCTCTGCTGACATGAAGCCAGATTCTCTGTTACGGGACCTCTCTCCTCTGCCTGTGTGTGTGCTGGGCCTAAATATATGCCAATGGACTGTTGCAGTGGTGGCTGACGTGAAGCCTCATTCTCTGCTATGACATGCAGACTAATTCTCTGCTGACATGAAGACAGATTCTCTGTTACGGGACCTCTCTCCTCTGCCTGGGTGCCGGGGCCTAAATATCTGAGAATGGACTGTTCCAGTGGTGGGTGACGGGAAGCCAGATTCTCTGCTATGGAACCTCTCTCCAATTGATTTTGGTTAATTTTTATTTATTTAATTTTTATTTTAATTCATTTCCCTATCCACATTTGTTTGCAGGGGATTTACCTACATGTTGCTGCCTTTTGCAGCCCTCTAGCTCTTTCCTGGGCTGTTTTACAGCCTTTTTAGTGCCGAAAAGTTCGGGTCCCCATTGACTTCAATGGGGTTCGGGTTCGGGACGAAGTTCGGATCGGGTTCGGATCCCGAACCCGAACATTTCCGGGATGTTCGGCCGAACTTCTCGAACCCGAACATCCAGGTGTTCGCTCAACTCTACTTATAAGTAACACTAGGCGGTGGAACATAACGTCTGTCCACTACCCACACAACTAAGGGAGAAGAGGAAGCCCTAGATGACAAAGCAGGCCCCCCCCCCCCACCATCTCCCTGCGATAGAACAAACTGACAATCAAGAAAATGCTATTCGAAAAAAGAAAAAGGAAAAACCCAGAATATAAAAATACATCCTGCTTCAAGTATGCATTATTTTAACCCTTGTTGCCCTACTGACCTCCTGTCGAGTACTCAATATGCCGCAGCGTACCCCACATAAACATAACACTGGTTCCCTCCAACATCCTGAACATTAGGAACACATTATGAGCGAACATAACAGGACAGCCTGCCAGCTGTAACCACATTTATATGGGACATAACTGAAACCCACTACAGCAGCCCTCTAATCGGCCTCTGTGAAAATTAAGTGACCCCCAAACTAAAGAGTCCAGAGTCATGGCGATTTCCTCTGTTTGGAGGCCCTTGGGGAGACCTCAGACCACCGAAACAATCGGCCACTCTGGCAATGAGACACGCGGGAGCGCCAAAGTCTCCAGAAACTTGGTAAGGTCCTCCGGATCTTTGAACACTGCCGACCTGCCATCCTTCCTGGCGTGCAGCTGAAACGGAAAACCCCATCTATATGGGATCTCCTTCTTTTTTAGCAAGGTGAGTAAGGGCCGCACCGCCCTTCTGAGTTGAAGAGTGCGCCTGGAAAGGTCCGGTAGAATCTGGACTGAAGACCCTCCAAGTTCAAGAGTGTCCGCCTGTCTGGCCGCTCTCAGAATATCTTCCTTTACTGTAAAGAAGTGCACCCTACACACAATGTCCCTCGGTCTGGAGGCATCATTAGATTTAGGACCCAAGGCCCGGTGCAGACGATCCAATTCCACCGGTAACTGTGCAGAGTCCCCTAGTAGAGAACGGAAGAAGGTCTGGATCGTCGCTTCCAACTCAGACGTGGGGACTGCTACCCCCCGGATCCGCAGGTTATTCCTGCGATGGCGGTTCTCAAGGTCGTCCACTTGGGATAACAGGTGGTTAATCGTTAATCTGCTGCGAATGCGCCGACAGTACCTCATGCTGGTCCTCCAACTGGTCGTGAAAGGCTTCCTGCACCTTCTCTGAGGCCTCCACTCTGGTGCCCAGGTGCTTAATTTCCCCCTTGAGGGTCTCCATCTCGGATCGGTAAGTCTGCTCCAGCCTCTGCACCGATTGCGCCAGGTCATCTTTAGTAGGCAGCGCTTGCAAATAGGTGCGAATATCCCACTCTCCATCTGCAACACTGGATGCCGGACTCCTGGGCTCTCTATCTGCAGACGGCGGTCTCGTGCTTCCGACAGCCGCGGGTATATTTCTCCCGGTCGCCATCTTGTGCGTCTCTGTAGGCCCTGCACCGCTCGTCTGTGATCCAAAAAACTTCTGTATTCCGGAACCCTCCGGCTGCTGTGCAGGCTCCTGAGGCCCCTTGGCAGTTTTGCGACCCATCAGGGATCTCGAAAAAGCAGGTATTCTTGTAGAAATAGCAAATAATGCGGAGATGGCGGGAGAGCTTTACTTCCCTGCGTCCTACTCCGCCATGAGCAAGCCACGCCCCCCAATGACCCGTTTTTGTACTCTGAATGGGGGGTTTTCAGTTAGGCATATAGAGTTGGAGTAGGTGCTGGCCAATTTTTGGAGATTGGACAATGTTTACTTAAATGTCTGGTGTTGTGGGTAGATCTTCCTAGGTGCATTGGGCTGCGGACCATGGTTTGATTGTGCGGAGCTGGTGTTCATTGGCTAGAGGTACCATAATTTTTATACCGGGGTTGGGCAGACCTCCTTCGGAATTTTGGGGCTCCAGTGACCTGCCCCTATTCTTAATGGTTCTCAGGGAATGTTATTTAATTAACATGGCTTCTGGGTGGGCCTCACGGAGTAGAGGCCTGAATATTACTCATATTATTTATGTTTGTTTCTTTAATAAATGGATGCTGTGGCCAATTAAATCCACTAACGGCGTTGTGTCATTATTGGGTCCTGGGAAGGGAATTATTCAGGTGAAGGGAGGTGGCTAGAATGGTGCTGGAGAACGATCCGACAATAATCTTAGTCAAGGATCATTAAAAGAGAAAATACAAGGCTGCCCACAGGGCCAGAACGATGGGTAGGCGAAGGTAGGTGCCTGCCTAGGATGCTACCTTGCTACCTGGAGGGGTGGGGGGGCGCATTCTGGTCACTGAAAAAAAAACTTTATGATCATTACTAATGAATGCTTCCATTGTGGAAGCGCGCATTAGTACAATGCAGCTGCGAGCCAGGGAGCCGTAAGTGTATCTGTTATCACTCACCTCTCCCTGCTCTTCTTCCAGCAGCCACGCTGTATTCTAACTTCCTACAGAGTCAAGTCAGATGTAGACGTGCCCTCTGACCTGAAGCTATGCAGATTTCAGGTCCCAGTGCAGAGCGGTAGAGAAGAGACAAGCTGCAGAGTGGAAGAGTCTGAAGCTGGAGAGGTATTTTATTTATTTTTTTTGTCTGATCTGAGCTCTGCAGAGATCTAAGGGAGGTGGAGGGAGGGAGCCTAGGGTCTGGGGACACATGAATATTGAGGTCTGCAAAGATCTGAGGTCTTTAGAAATCTGAGGGAGGGGGGTGCACATGAATATTGGTGTCTGATCTGAGGTCTGCAGAGATCTGAGTGAGGGAGGGGGAACGTGAATATTGGGGTCTGATCTGAGGTCTGCAAGCATCTGAGAGAAGGAGGGGGGACATAAATATTTGGGTTTGATCTGAGATCTGTAGAGATCTGAGGGAGGGGGAACATGGAAATTGGGGTCTAATCTGAGGTCTGCAGAGATCTGAGGGGGGCACATCTGATCTGAAGTTTGCAACCATCTGAGGAAGAGAGGGGGGCACGTGAATTTTGGGGTCTGATCTGAGCTCTGCAAGCATCAAAGGGAGGGGCAACATACATACATATTAGGGTCTGATCTGGGGTCTTCAGAGATCGAAGGGCAGGAGGGGGAGACATGAATTTAGGGTGTGATCTGAGATCAATTTTAAGGGATGGTTTGGTGAGAATTATAGGGAGCCACATTAATTTGGGGTCTGATCTGACATCTGCATTTAAAGAAGAGAGGTTATAGGCGGACATATGATCCTAGGGTCTGTATGAATTTGTGGTCTGTATAAATTTGGGGTCTTATCTGGGGTTTGTATGAATTTGTGGCTAATCTGGGGTCTGTATTATTTTTCAGGTGTGTCAGGAGGTCTGTATTAATTTTAAGGACTGGTCTGGGGTTTGATGCCTAAAGTTTGCTTTCTCATCATTTTCTAGTTCTGTAGTCAAGACAGGAAAGCGAACAAACTGAAATCTGTGGAGACATCACCTGTAAGTCACTGGAAGTACTTTTGGTATCACTGTAACTGGAGGATCCGTGTGAAACAAATAGCACGTACAGATAGCAGCAGGTAAATACAGGTGTGGCCTGGTAGTTAGTGGTGGTCCATATGTTTGATAGGGTCTGGTCAGGATTGGTGGTTCAGTGACAGAAGCAGGGACTGTCATTTCATAATGGGAAATGGTCATTACATCATTGGTGGCTAAGTGTTGGCAGCAGCTGCCAGTGTTTGATAATATGAGGTAGTTATTAGAGATGAGCGAATCATTTCATCTCATCAAGCACAGTTCTACACCTGCAAGGGGGTATCCCTGAAGCCGAGGACGCTCTCCCTGCCACTTGATGCCAATTTCATGCCAGTGCCGCACTCCTGTTTACACAGGGTGACGTGCTGCCGACAAATGAAAACGTTACATGCCACATAAACAGTGGATCACCTGACAAACAATGTTTTGCTCATTTGTCTGGTCATCAGCAACACATTTACACAGGGCAATTATCGGGAATGAGTCTTCGTATGTCTGTTCCCGATATTTTCCTCAATAATCTGCCTGTGTAACTGGTCCCTAGGTGTGCTTTCAGCATGAGGATGAAAACCACAATGATACTACATGGAAGGTTTATATCATTACTATTATATTGGTAATGGCTGGCAGTTATGGGAACGCAGATCAGCTATAGAATGATGCAACCATCACATATTTCCTTTACATGGGCCATGTTATTAGTCCAGACATGTTTGAAGCCACAATAACAAGTCAATAATAAGGCAGTTTGCAGAATGTAACCTTGCTGAAATGACTGCCTTTGTTCTGATGACTCCAGGCTATACAGAATGCAGTCCAAGGGAAAATGAAAACTTTTTATTGCTCCCAATGAAACCTACAATTGCTCAATTTATCAGTATCCACTGGATAAGAACCTATGGCACGTGGATTGTTTCTTTGTAATCACCTACACTGGCTTTTAGTGCCGGCTCAATTTCATGGTTGGAAAGAATCTCTACATCAAAGGGACTCGGCTACTTCCTTTGCTCTTAAAATGTAGCTCTGCTGTTCTAAGCAGCCAAGGAAAATAGGTTAATCTGAGAAATCGTTGCTGTCCTCTAATGTTTGCCATCCTCAGCTGTGAGGCCAGTTAAATACCATCACAATGATGAAAGCTCTGCAGGCTTATTATTGGACTGCATTGTCTGGGAGATGAACAGAAAATGGAGGATTGCAAATTAGGCTACTTTCACACCAGCGTTTTTTCTGGATCCATCATGGATCAGCACAAATGCTTCCGTTCTGATAATACAACCGCCTGCATCCGTTACGAACAGATCTGGTTCTATTATCTTTAACCACCTCAGCTCCCCTAGCTTAAACCCCCTTAATGACCAGACCACTTTTTACAATTCTGCACTACACTACTTTCACGGTTTATTGCTCGGTCATACAACTTACCACCCAAATGAATTTTACCTCCTTTTCTTCTCACTAATAGAGCTTTCATTTGGTGGTATTTCATTGTTGCTGACATTTTAACTTTTTTTGATATTAATCGAAATTGACATTTTTCACTTTCTGTTGTAAAATTTTTCAAATAAAACTACATTTCTATATAAATTTTTCTCTAAATTTATTGTTCTACATGTCTTTGATAAAAAAAAAATGCAATAAGTGTATATTTATTGGTTTGGGTAAAAGTTATGGCGTTTACAAACTATGTACAAACTATGGTGCAAAAAAATCAATTTACGCACTTTGACTTTCTGGGCACCTGTCATGTTTCCTGAGGTTCTACAATGCCCAGACCGTAGAAACACCCCACAAATGACCCCATTTCGGAAATTAGACACCCTAAGGTATTCGCTGATAAGCATAGTGAGTTCATGGAAGTTTTTATTTTTTGTCACAAGTTAGCGGAAAATAATTTTTTCTTTTTTTTCCTTACAAAGTCTCATATTCCACTAACTTGTGACAAAAAATTAAATTTTACATGAACTCACCATACCCCTCATGGAATACCTTGGGGTGTCTTCTTTCCAAAATGAGGTCACATGTGGGGTATTTATACTGTCCTTGTATTTTAGGGGCCCTAAAGCGTGAGAAGTAGTTTGGAATCCAAATGCGTAAAAATGTCCAGTGCAAGTACTCATTGGAATTTGGGCCCCTTTGCGCACCTAGGCTGCAAAAAAGTATCACACATGTGGTATCGCCGTAGAAGTAGGGCAATGTGTTTTGGGGTGTATTATTATATATATTTTTTTATTGTTATACAAAATACATATAAAATATGCAATATCGGACCATCCAAAGGGTCATTACAATAATCATTCATATATTAACATTTTACCCCAACTACCCTCCCCCCCACCCGGTTGAAGAGAGAGAGGCAGAGAATTTCTCTCCCCCTCCCTTAAAGAGAAAGAGCAAAGAGAAGGAAAAAAAAAAAACTCAAACACCGTGGCCCTGGTTCAACCATTTCCTCCATATTTTGTAAATTTTTTCATCTCTATCCCTATATCTCTCAGCCCCCTGTTCCAATTTAATCAGATTGAGCACTGCTTCCTGCCACTGTCCCACTGTAGGAGGGTCTTTATTTACCCATTTTCGCAGTATAAGCAATCTAGCCTGAAATAATACTTTACATAATACCGATTGTATCTCTCTTTTTAATTTAAGATGTACCATAGCCCCCAGGATACAAACAACGGGGTCTTCCGGAACTTGAATACCCAAATATACTGATGTTATCTCTACAATATCTTTCCAATACCTTAATAATTTAGGACATCTCCAAAAACAATGCATAAGATCGGCCTTCTCACCCCTACATTTTGGACACTTATCTGAGGCTCTAACCCCCATTTTCTTTAACGCCCAAGGAGATCGATGTAACCTGTGGACGATAAAAAACTGGGAGATTTTATGTGAGGCCCTTTCTGACACCTTAATATAACTACTAAGGGCATCAATCCATTTTTCTTCCGTGAAAGATAAAAACTCTTTTTCCCACTTTCCTCTAGCTGGTATTATAATCCGTTCTTTCTTTAGATCCATCAGAATTCTATATCTTTTTGCCGTAGTTCCGGCTTTTTCCACTCCATTAGTAAATTTATATATTCTATCTGAATGTTCTTTTCTGTATATGTTTGGATTAACTGATGATCTAACGGCATTTTTAAGCTGTAGATATTTGTAACTATCCTTTTGATGGATCCCAAACTCCCTTACTAAGGTAACTAAGTCCTTCAATTTATCTTCCTCAAATATTTCAGCTAGACATTTTGCCCCCTTTTTTTCCCAATCTATATAAGGCCTAATCCTTTGAATTTCCTTTAAGTTGATATTCTTCCAAATAGGTGTATACTGCAAGTACCCTTTGATATCCATTATTATTTTAAGTTCCACCCATATATATTCCATTAAATTAATTATCCTATTTCCTGTGTTATTTTTGCCCAGTGTTCCTGACTCCAGCACCTCTAAGTGATTCGTGTCCCCAGTCCACCCCATTTTTAATAATTCCTCCCTCCCCACTACTCCCTTTAAGCTTCCTTTTATCTGACTATATTGTGTTATTAAATAATAGAAAAACCAATTGGGCACTGCTAATCCACCTCCTTTTACTGGGAGCTGAAGAACTTCTCTCCTTAGCCTTGGAGTATCGCCTTTCCAAACAAATTCCCCCATTAAACTGTCCAGCAACCTAAAAGTTTTCTTAGGCAACCACATTGGGGCATTTTGTACCACATACAATATTTTTGGGAGAAAAATAATTTTTATTAAATTCACCCGGCCCTAAATTGACATTGGTAATTTTTTCCAGATATGTATTTTGGTTCTAAGTTCTTTTATTAAAGGGAGTACATGAAATTTTTCATAATCTTGTATATTTCTAGAAATCTGTATGCCTAGATATTTAAAACTCTCGTGTTGCCCAAGCACATGCACCCTTGAAGTGTTCTGTGATACCCCTTTCCCTAGTAACATCATATGGGATTTCCCCCAATTTATCTTTAAGCCCGAAAAAAAAAAAAAAAGCTATTATATCTATTACTCTATTAAACTCATCCCCAGTATTGTGCAAAAACAGTAAGATGTCATCGGCATACATTATTAATTTCAAATTTCCGTCCCTATATTGGAACCCCTTACACTCCCTACTATTTCTTATCATACATGCCAAGGGTTCTATTGCATCAGCAAATAATAATGGGGAGAGAGGGCATCCCTGCCTAGTGCCCCTATAAAGGGCAAAAGGCAGGGACAAACTCCCATCCGCCATCACCCGGGACGTTGGTTTGGAATATATAAGTCGGATCCATCTTATAAATCCCTCCCCTATACCAACCCTTTTTAGAACTGCCCATAAATACTCCTACTCGATACAATCAAACGCCTTTTGCGCATCCAATGAGAGTATAGCTTTTTCACCAACTTCTGTTTTATTAGCTTCAATGTTAAGGTACAGTCTTCTGATATTTGAGTATATTGTTCTTCCGGGTATAAAACCTGTCTGATCTTCTTGAATTATACCTTTAATCACTTTAGAGAGCCTGCCTGCCAAAACCTTTGCCAGAATCTTTACATCCGTATTCAAGGATATTGGTCTATATGAGGCAGGATCTAGTTGATCTTTACCCTTTTTTGGAATCAAAGTAATAATTGCCTCTTTCATTGACTCTGGTAGATCGCCTATTTTTTGAGCCTCATCACAATGGCGCTCTTAATTCTGGTATTAAAACCTGCGAAAAGCTCTTATATATTTCAAAGGGGAGTCCATCGCTGATTTTGCTGGTTTCACCTGACCCAAAACCTCTAATATTTCTGAGCTGGATATTTCTTTATCCAAATAATCCTTTTGTGCTTTAGTTATCTCTGAAAACACAATATGATCTAAAAAATAATCAAGGTCTTTTTTTGTGTATTGCACCCTGGACTTGTAGAGTTCCTCAAAATAGTCCCCGAAGACCTTTTTAATTTCATCAGGTGAACTAATTATTTTGCCTCTATTATCCCTAATTGCCCCTATCCATGATTTCCCTCTCTGATTTTTCACTATACCTGCTAGAATTTTTCCAACCTTTTCTCCCTCTGAAACCCTTGGAAAAATAGTTCCTTCCTTGTTTTATCCATATAGTGTGTTTTTAACTTTTCGTGTTCCTCCTCCCATTTCTTCTTATTAATCCCAGTGGGATTCATTATACATTTTAATCTTGCTTCTTCTAACTTCTTTTCCAATAGTTCCCCTTTTCCTTTAGTAATTTTTTTTACAGTAGTTCACCTTTTTAAACAAGCATCCTCTTAAATATGCCTTAGCAGTGTCCCACACTATACGTCTATTGGCAGAGCCATTATTCTCCTCAAAAAAGTTTTTTTACTTCAACACTATGCTCTCTTTATCAGGAATAAGCGATAACCAATAGGGATTAAATTTGAACAATGGCGGATGTTGCTTCTTATTCAGGTCCAGATCTATTACGACGGCACTGTGATCGGATAGGGCCATGGGCATATACTTTATCTTAATCCTACTCTGGATCATTAAGTTTTTATTTCCAAAAAACATATCTATTCTGTCTATTCGCTCCGCTGCTCTGGTCTCTGCTCAGTCGCTTGCCTGACTGGCTGCGTACAGCGCGCACTTTGACCTGACGCGCTGTATGCAGTCAGGTCACACGTGCGCCCTCTGGAGACCAGGAGCAGCACAGGAAGCAGCAGGCAGCAGCACAGCACTGTGTCACGACCCAGCCCAGGCCCCAGCAGGCGTGAGAGTCTGCCCTGAAGTGAAGTAAGATAGTTTTTAAATAAAGATAGTATTATTTTCCGTCTGATCTGAGGTCTGATGGGGTTCTGGATGGGGTAAAATTGCAAGGAACGCCCCGGGAAAGGGGGGGGGGGGGATTTTGGGTGGGTTGGGGTGGATGATGATTAATAACAAACATACATATCTAAATGGTGGGGGGGGGATTGACTTGAGTCATCTACTGATCAGTGATCATCAGAGCATTAGAGCTGCAGGAATAAATAACATCTAAATGTCTGGTGGGGTAGATGGGGGGGGGAGTCGAGGGCTGATGGGGGAGGGGGGTTAGATGATATAACCCAGCCCCCCTTTCCCCATCAGCTCTTGTCCTACCACCCCATCTACCTGTACCCGCTGCAAAACTTGCTAGTTTTTATGCTGTCTTGTTGACAGGATTATGTTTATTTATATTAAGATTATGTGGTTATTGTCTTATATGACTTGTTTTTTCTATCTTTATATGGATCTAAAGAGGTTGTGCATTTGTTTACAGCTATAGTTAATTGGTACATTAAACTGTGCATATTTATGTGTGATTACAACAGTAAGTATTTAGTAAAGACTCCACAAGTTGGGGGGGGGGGGGGGATGCGCACTTGGGCAGCTCAGCCTCTGTTGGTGGTGGACCTTGTCCCAGCCCTGGCTTTATGCATTGGATAATGGCTGTGTTTGGTATTGCCACTCAGACCCATTCACTTGAATGGGACTGAGCTGCGCCTAGACCATGTGACCAATGAATGTAACGTCACCGGTCTAGGAAGGGGTTGCGGCACTCACAGGGTGTCACAGTTGCTTCAAACAGCGGATTGGCGGAGGCTGTTGGGAGATGAACTGATCAGACACTGATGACCAATACTGTGAATAGGGCATCAGTATTAAACACCTGGGCAACGACCTAAACAGAGTAAACGTTTCTGGCTGCCATTGTCACCACTAGGGGGTGTTCACTTTATTTGAATTTATATTTTCACCATTATACTCAGTGCTCTACGCACTTGGCTTTCCCTATTGAGAGCTCAGCAGACATTTCAATGAGTTATCTCAGGGAATAATGAGGTTTTGCATAATTTTGAAACGGCCAGTTGTGACAGGGACATTTTTGGCTAAACACAAGCGCCTAAGGACATGCTGGTATTTTATTGGCCCCAAACCTAGTGACAGAATTTTATCATATACATTTTTTAGAAGGAATTTATCAAGACCTGAAGTCCAGAACTCTGGCTTGAAAAAAAATTATGTATTAGGGTATGTGCACATGGTGCATATGACAAACTGATTTTCGTACTGAAAATCAGCAGCAAAATAGAGTACCAGCTAACTAGATAAAATTTTCAAAATGTTGGCGGTGGTGAATTTTTTTGAATGGAAATTGACCTGAGGTATGGATTTTGAAATCTGCAGCATATCAATTGTTAGTACAGAGTTTCAGCACAGTTTTCAAAGGGTGATATCTGGGGTAGAGTTTAGAAAAATTTGATTCGGCGACTTAGCCAGACTTCGTCAAGAAATTAAATTCATTATGAATTACTTTGTCATCAATCGCCTTCCATTGTATGGTGCAGGCACAATGATTGGGAACAGCGATTGCGCCGCTGCCGTCATTTAACCTCTCAGATGTCGCGTTCAGCGCTGATCACGGCATATGAGATTCATATTCAGGTGCTCAGGTTAATCCGAGGTTAAAATAAAATAAAAAAATTATAATCACCTCATCCACTTGATCGCGGAGAGACAGTCTGCTCCTTTCTTGGTTGAAGAAAACCCTTGCGGAAAGCGTGATGACGGCACCACGTGATCACGCTCGCCATACGTGATGACGCATTTTAGGAAAAATAGATACGTTACCATGAAGCGCAAGGAGATTCTGCGTCAAGGCAAATCAAATTTTTCCTGAAATTTGGATCGAAGTTCACTTTGGATGTTTTGGTTTGCTGAACGCTAATCTGGGGAAAATATGTGTCAGAATCCGTGACAAAATCTGCAGGTAACACATACGGATTAGGGTGCGGAAACCACACAAACACTTGTGTGAAAAGCCAGCATAAACTACACTGCTGTCACTGTGTACATATACCCTTGAATTTGTTTTAAGGGAAAATGATCACCAAAAATTGAATTAAACTGACTTTCAAATGTATGAAAATCCAGAAAACTTTATTATAAATACATATGAATAGAGTTGAGCGAACACCTGGATGTTCGGGTTCGAGAAGTTCGGCCGAACATCCCGGAAATGTTCGGGTTCGGGATCCGAACCCGATCCGAACTTCGTCCCGAACCCGAACCCCATTGAAGTCAATGGGGACCCGAACTTTTCGGCACTAAAAAGGCTGTAAAACAGCCCAGGAAAGAGCTAGAGGGCTACAAAAGGCAGCAACATGTAGGTAAATCCCCTGCAAACAAATGTGGATAGGGAAATGAATTAAAATAAAAATTAAATAAATAAAAATTAACCAAAATCAATTGGAGAGAGGTTCCATAGCAGAGAATCTGGCTTCCCGTCACCCACCACTGGAACAGTCCATTCTCAGATATTTAGGCCCCGGCACCCAGGCAGAGGAGAGAGGTCCCGTAACAGAGAATCTGTCTTCATGTCAGCAGAGAATTAGTCTGCATGTCATAGCAGAGAATGAGGCTTCACGTCAGCCACCACTGCAACAGTCCATTGGCATATATTTAGGCCCAGCACCCAGGCAGAGGAGGGAGGTCCCGTAACAGAGAATCTGTCTTCATGTCAGCAGAGAATTAGTCTGCATGTCATAGCAGAGAATGAGGCTTCACGTCAGCCACCACTGCAACAGTCCATTGGCATATATTTAGGCCCAGCACACACACAGGCAGAGGAGAGAGGTCCCGTAACAGAGAATCTGGCTTCATGTCAGCAGAGAATCAGTCTGCATGTCATAGCAGAGAATGAGGCTTCACGTCAGCCACCACTGCAACAGTCCATTGGCATATATTTAGGCCCAGCACCCAGGCAGAGGAGGGAGGTCCCGTAACAGAGAATCTGTCTTCATGTCAGCAGAGAATTAGTCTGCATGTCATAGCAGAGAATGAGGCTTCACGTCAGCCACCACTGCAACAGTCCATTGGCATATATTTAGGCCCAGCACCCAGGCAGAGGAGGGAGGTCCCGTAACAGAGAATCTGTCTTCATGTCAGCAGAGAATCAGTCTGCATGTCATAGCAGAGAATGAGGCTTCACGTCAGCCACCACTGCAACAGTCCATTGGCATATATTTAGGCCTAGCACACAGGCAGAGGAGAGAGGTCCCGTAACAGACAATCTGGCTTCATGTCAGCAGAGAATCAGTCTGCATGTCATAGCAGAGAATCAGGCTTCACGTCACCCACCACTGCAACAGTCCATTGGCATATATTTAGGCCTAGCACACAGGCAGAGCAGAGAGGTCCCGTAACAGACGATCTGGCTTCATGTCAGCAGAGAATCAGTCTGCATGTCATAGCAGAGAATCAGGCTTCACGTCAGCCACCACTGCAACAGTCCATTGTCATAAATTTAGGCCCAGCACCCAGGCAGAGGAGAGAGGTCCCGTAACAGACAATCTGGCTTCATGTCAGCAGAGAATTAGTCTGCATGTCATAGCAGAGAATCAGGCTTCATGTCAGCCACCACTGCAACAGTCCATTGGCATATATTTAGGCCTAGCACACAGGCAGAGGAGAGGTTCATTCAACTTTGGGTAGCCTCGCAATATAATGGTAAAATGAAAATAAAAATAGGATTGAATGAGGAAGTGCCCTGGAGTCCAATAATATATGGTTATGGGGAGGTAGTTAATGTCTAATCTGGACAAGGGACGGACAGGTCCTGTGGGATCCATGCCTGGTTCATTTTTATGAACGTCAGCTTGTCCACATTGGCTGTAGACAGGCGGCTGCGTTTGTCTGTAATGACGCCCCCTGCCGTGCTGAATACACGTTCAGACAAAACGCTGGCTGCCGGGCAGGCCAGCACCTCCAAGGCATAAAAGGCTAGCTCTGGCCACGTGGACAATTTAGAGACCCAGAAGTTGAATGGGGCCGAACCATCAGTCAGTACGTGGAGGGGTGTGCACACGTACTGTTCCACCATGTTAGTGAAATGTTGCCTCCTGCTAACACGTTGCGTATCAGGTGGTGGTGCAGTTAGCTGTGGCGTGTTGACAAAAGTTTTCCACATCTCTGCCATGCTAACCCTGCCCTCAGAGGAGCTGGCCGTGACACAGCTGCCTTGGCGACCTCTTGCTCCTCCTCTGCCTTGGCCTTGGGCTTCCACTTGTTCCCCTGTGACATTTGGGAATGCTCTCAGTAGCGCGTCTACCAACGTGCGCTTGTACTCGCGCATCTTCCTATCACGCTCCAGTGCAGGAAGTAAGGTGGGCACATTGTCTTTGTAGCGTGGATCCAGCAGGGTGGCAACCCAGTAGTCCGCACAGGTTAAAATGTGGGCAACTCTGCTGTCGTTGCGCAGGCACTGCAGCATGTAGTCGCTCATGTGTGCCAGGCTGCCCAGGGGTAAGGACAAGCTGTCCTCTGTGGGAGGCGTATCGTCATCGTCCTGCCTTTCCCCCCAGCCACGCACCAGTGATGGACCCGAGCTGCGTTGGGTGCCACCCCGCTGTGACCATGCTTCATCCTCATCCTCCTCCACCTCCTCCTCATCCTCGTCCTCCTCGTCCTCCAGTAGTGGGCCCTGGCTGGCCACATTTGTACCTGGCCTCTGCTGTTGCCAAAAACCTCCCTCTGAGTCACTTCGAAGAGACTGGCCTGAAAGTGCTAAAAATGACCCCTCTTCCTCCTCCTCCTCCTCCTCCTGGGCCACCTCCTCTTCCATCATCGCCCTAAGTGTTTTCTCAAGGAGACATAGAAGTGGTATTGTAACGCTGATAACGGTGTCATCGCCACTGGCCATGTTGGTGGAGTACTCGAAACAGCGCAACAGGGCACACAGGTCTCGCATGGAGGCCCAGTCATTGGTGGTGAAGTGGTGCTGTTCTGTAGTGCGACTGACCCGTGCGTGCTGCAGCTGAAACTCCACTATGGCCTGCTGCTGCTCGCACAGTCTGTCCAGCATGTGCAAGGTGGAGTTCCACCTGGTGGGCACGTCGCATATGAGGCGGTGAGCGGGAAGGCCGAAGTTACGCTGTAGCGCAGACAGGCGAGCAGCAGCAGGATGTGAACGCCGGAAGCGCGAACAGACGGCCCGCACTTTATGCAGCAGCTCTGACATGTCGGGGTAGTTGTGAATGAACTTCTGCACCACCAAATTCAGCACATGCGCCAAGCAAGGGATGTGCGTCAAATTGGCTAGTCCCAGAGCTGCAACGAGATTTCGCCCATTATCACACACCACCAGGCCGGGCTTGAGGCTCACCGGCAGCAACCACTCGTCGGTCTGTTGTTCAATACCCCGCCACAACTCCTGTGCGGTGTGGGGCCTGTCCCCCAAACATATGAGTTTCAGAATGGCCTGCTGACGTTTACCCCGGGCTGTGCTGAAGTTGGTGGTGAAGGTGTGTGGCTGACTGGATGAGCAGGTGGAAGAAGAGGAGGAGGAAGCCGAGAAGGAGGAGGTGGCAACAGGAGGCAAAGAATGTTGCCCTGCGATCCTTGGCGGCGGAAGGACGTGCGCCAAACAGCTCTCCGCCTGGGGCCCAGCTGCCACTACATTTACCCAGTGTGCAGTTAGGGAGATATAGCGTCCCTGGCCGTGCTTACTGGTCCACGTATCTGTGGTTAGGTGGACCTTGCTACAGATGGCGTTGCGCAGTGCACACTTGATTTTATCGGATACTTGGTTGTGCAGGGAAGGCACGGCTCTCTTGGAGAAGTAGTGCCGGCTGGGAACAACATACTGTGGGACAGCAAGCGACATGAGCTGTTTGAAGCTGTCTGTGTCCACCAGCCTAAATGACAGCATTTCATAGGCCAGTAGTTTAGAAATGCTGGCATTCAGGGCCAGGGATCGAGGGTGGCTAGGTGGGAATTTACGCTTTCTATCAAATGTTTGTGAGATGGAGAGCTGAACGCTGGCGTGTGACATGGTTGAGACGCTTGGTGACGGAGGTGGTGGTGGTGGTGTTGGTGGTACATCCCCTGTTTGCTGGGCGGCAGGTGCCAACGTTCCTCCAGAGGCGGAGGAAGAGGCCGAGGCGGCAGCAGCAGAATAGGCCGAGGCGGCAGCAGCAGAAGAGGTAGCAGGGGGAGCCTGAGTGACTTCCTTGGTTTTAAGGTGTTTACTCCACTGCAGTTCATGCTTTGCATGCAGGTGCCTGGTCATGCAGGTTGTGCTCAGGTTCAGAACGTTAATGCCTCGCTTCAGGCTCTGATGGCACAGCGTGCAAACCACTCGGGTCTTGTCGTCAGCACATTGTTTGAAGAAGTGCCATGCCAGGGAACTCCTTGAAGCTGCCTTTGGGGTGCTCGGTCCCAGATGGCGGCGGTCAGTAGCAGGCGGAGTCTCTTGGCGGCGGGTGTTCTGCTTTTGCCCACTGCTCCCTCTTTTGCTACGCTGTTGGCTCGGTCTCACCACTGCCTCTTCCTCCGAACTGTGAAAGTCAGTGGCACGACCTTCATTCCATGTGGGGTCTAGGACCTCATCGTCCCCTGCATCGTCTTCCACCCAGTCTTGATCCCTGACCTCCTGTTCAGTCTGCACACTGCAGAAAGACGCAGCAGTTGGCACCTGTGTTTCGTCATCATCAGAGACATGCTGAGGTGGTATTCCCATGTCCTCATCATCAGGAAACATAAGTGGTTGTGCGTCAGTGCATTCTATGTCTTTCACCGCTGGGGAAGGGCTAGGTGGATGCCCTTGGGAAACCCTGCCAGCGGAGTCTTCAAACAGCATAAGAGACTGCTGCATAACTTGAGGCTGAGACAGTTTCCCTGGTATGCATGGGGGTGATGTGACAGACTGATGGGGTTGGTTTTCAGGCGCCATCTGTGCGCTTTCTGCAGAAGACTGGGTGGGAGATAATGTGAACGTGCTGGATCCACTGTCGGCCACCCAATTGACTAATGCCTGTACCTGCTCAGGCCTTACCATCCTTAGAACGGCATTGGGCCCCACCATATATCGCTGTAAATTCTGGCGGCTACTGGGACCTGAGGTAGTTGGTACACTAGGACGTGTGGATGTGGCAGAACGGCCACGTCCTCTCCCAGCACCAGAGGGTCCACTAACACCACCACGACCATGTCCACGTCCGCGTCCCTTACTAGATGTTTTTCTCATTGTTATGGTTCACCACAACAACAAATATATTATTTGGCCCAATGTATTGTATTCAAATTCAGCGGGATATAAATTTGAGGCCTAGTATTTAGGCGCTGGGTGACCGGTATGGATTTAGTGACAGAATTAGACTTGGAAATGCACAGAAGCGTGTGTGTGAAGTTATTCTGAATGACCCAATGTGCACCTTGAATATTATATACCCTTTTAGGGATAGATTTCAAATAGCTCTGATATAGCAGAAACCACTAAATTATGAAATTGCTAAATTGGGAATTGTATTTCAACCCAGAACAAAAAATGTGCTTTGACGGACACTAAATAACTTTCCCAGCCACAACAGGACAGCGTAACGAGAGATTTAGCAGGATATAAATTTGAGGCCTAGTATTTAGGCGCTGGGTGACAGGTATGGGTTTAGTGACAGAATTAGACTTAGAAATACACAGTAGCGGGTGTGTGTGAAGTTATTCTGAATGACCCAATGTGCACCTTGAATATTATATACCCTTTTAGGGATAGATTTCAAATAGCTCTGATATAGCAGAAACCACTAAATTATGAAATTGCTAAATTGGGAATTGTATTTCAACCCAGAACAAGAAATGTGCTTGAACGGACACTAAATAACTCGCCCAGCTACAGCACTAAGGACAGATTTAGCTGGATATAAATTTGAGGCCTAGTATTTAGGCGCTGGGTGACAGGTATGGGTTTAGTGACAGAATTAGACTTGGAAATACACAGTAGCGGGTGTGTGTGAAGTTATTCTGAATGACCCAATGTGCACCTTGAATATTATATACCCTTTTAGGGATAGATTTCAAATAGCTCTGATATAGCAGAAACCACTAAATTATGAAATTGCTAAATTGGGAATTGTATTTCAACCCAGAACAAGAAATGTGCTTGAACGGACACTAAATAACTCGCCCAGCTACAGCACTAAGGACAGATTTAGCTGGATATAAATTTGAGGCCTAGTATTTAGGCGCTGGGTGACAGGTATGGGTTTAGTGACAGAATTAGACTTGGAAATAGCACAGTAGCGGGTGTGTGTGAAGTTATTCTGAATGACCCTATGTGCACCTTCAATATGATATACCCTTTTAGGGATAGATTTCAAATAGCTCTGATATAGCAGAAACCACTAAATTATGAAATTGCTAAATTGGGAATTGTATTTCAACCCAGAACAAGAAATGTGCTTGAACGGACACTAAATAACTCGCCCAGCTACAGCACTAAGGACAGATTTAGCTGGATATAAATTTGAGGCCTAGTATTTAGGCGCTGGGTGACAGGTATGGGTTTAGTGACAGAATTAGACTTGGAAATACACAGTAGCGGGTGTGTGTGAAGTTATTCTGAATGACCCAATGTGCACCTTGAATATTATATACCCTTTTAGGGATAGATTTCAAATAGCTCTGATATAGCAGAAACCACTAAATTATGAAATTGCTAAATTGGGAATTGTATTTCAACCCAGAACAAGAAATGTGCTTGAACGGACACTAAATAACTCGCCCAGCTACAGCACTAAGGACAGATTTAGCTGGATATAATTTGAGGCCTAGTATTTAGGCGCTGGGTGACAGGTATGGGTTTAGTGACAGAATTAGACTTGGAAATACACAGTAGCGGGTGTGTGTGAAGTTATTCTGAATGACCCAATGTGCACCTTGAATATTATATACCCTTTTAGGGATAGATTTCAAATAGCTCTGATATAGCAGAAACCACTAAATTATGAAATTGCTAAATTGGGAATTGTATTTCAACCCAGAACAAGAAATGTGCTTGAACGGACACTAAATAACTCGCCCAGCTACAGCACTAACGACAGATTTAGCTGGATATGAATTTGAGGCCTAGTATTTAGGCGCTGGGTGACAGGTATGGGTTTAGTGACAGAATTAGACTTGGAAATGCACAGTAGCGGGTGTGTGAAGTTATTCTGAATGACCCTATGTGCACCTTGAATATTATATACCCTTTTAGGGATAGATTTCAAATAGCTCTGATACAGCAGAAACCACTAAATTTTTAAATTGCTAAATTGGGAATTGTATTTCAACCCAGAACAAAAAATGTGCTTTGACGGACACTAAATAACTTTCCCAGCCACAACAGGACAGCGGTAACGAGAGATTTAGCGGGATATAAATTTGAGGCCTAGTATTTAGGCGCTGGGTGACCGGTATGGATTTAGTGACAGAATTAGACTGGGATATGGCCAAAAAATAACCACACTATTGCTGGTTAAATGCACTTGGTGATGGGCGCAGCTTGCCCCTGATGTAGTATATGGCCAAAAAATGAACAGACTATTGCTGGTTAAATGCACTTGGTGTCACAGCTTGACCAACCACACTACTGAGGGTTAAATGCACTTGGTGACGGGCGCAGCTTGCCCCTGATTTAGTATATGGCCAAAAAATGAACAGACTATTGCTGGTTAAATGCACTTGGTGTGATAGCTTGACCAACCACACTACTGAGGGTTAAATGCACTTGGTGTGACAGCTTCACCCTGATGTAGGCTTTAGCCAAAAAACAACCACACCATTGAGGGTTAAATGCACTTGGTCGCAGCTTGTGCTGGCGCACCACAAGACACAAAATGGCCGCCGATCACCCCAGAAAAATGTGACTGACAAACGGTCTGGGCAGCCTAAAAACAGTGAGCAATTGAGGATCAGCAGCTCAATGATCCACAGCTGCAGATCGATCAGTTAATCAAGTCCTTTGGAGGAGTTAATCTGCCTAATCTCGCCCTACTGTCGCAGCCGCAACCTCTCCCTACGCTAATCAGAGCAGAGTGACGGGCGGCGCTATGTGACTCCAGCTTAAATAGAGGCTGGGTCACATGGTGCTCTGGCCAATCACAGCCATGCCAATAGTAGGCATGGCTGTGATGGCCTCTTGGGGCAAGTAGTATGACGCTTGTTGATTGGCTGCTTTGCAGCCTTTCAAAAAGCGCCAAGAAAGCGTCACAAAAGCGCGAAGAAAGCGACGAACACCGAACCCGAACCCGGACTTTTACGAAAATGTCCGGGTTCGGGTCCGTGTCACGGACACCCCAAAATTCGGTACGAACCCGAACTATACAGTTCGAGTTCGCTCATCCCTACATATGAACAATACATACATGCATGATAAAAACGCAGCACAAGGCGGGACACACAGATGAGGAGCAGGACCCAAGGAGAGGCCGGGAGATCAGTGCACCAAAAGACAGGGAAAAAAGAGTACTAGCTAAAAAAGCATACCACAAGACCTCATAACAGCAACGCCCCAAACAAAGTACAAAGGAGGCGATTATGAAAATTGAGGTTTGGGTGAGAGAACAGAAATAGACATACCCTGAATGGTGCACCGATCTCTCGGCCGACTCCTGACCCAACGCCGTTTCGCCAGTGAACCTGGCTTCTTCCGGGGATATGGAAACATGTAAAAACATCTCCCCTATATAGTGCCCACACAGATGTGTGGAAGATAATTAAGATAGCAGGACCTGACGATGCCAGCACCAATGGAGTTGAAGCTCCAGTACCTGGAAGCCAATCAGCAGAGGCAAAAGCACCTTGTGGGGGCGGGACTGTGCTGCCAGGGCGATCATGTGGACAAACACATGACCGCAGTGTCAGAGAACACGCCCAGACTACGCCAAGAGCCAATTAGAAGCCCATATGCTCCTGTAAAGGAAGGACCGGGGGCGGAACAGTAGGTGCGGCCAGGCGTCTGAGTGGCAGCCAGGGAACACAAGGCCAAAGACTCCAAGAGGCGGAGGGGTAGTGAAGCAGCGAGCACGTGACGAGGCACGTGACCGTGACGTCACACAGGCCGACATGTTTCCATATCCCCGGAAGAAGCCAGGTTCACTGGCGAAACGGCGTTGGGTCAGGAGGGCCGAGAGATCGCTGCACCATTCACCCAAACCTCAATTTTCATAATCGCCTCCTTTGCACTTTGTTTGGGGCGTTGCTGTTATGAGGTCTTGTGGTATGCTTTTTTAGCTAGTACTCTTTTTTCCCTGTCTTTTGGTGCACTGATCTCCCGGCCTCTCCTTGGGTCCTGCTCCTCATCTGTGTGTCCCGCCTTGTGCTGCCTTTTTATCATGCATGTATGTATTGTTCATATGTATTTATAATAAAGTTTTCTGGATTTTCATATATTTGAAAGTCAGTTTCATTCATTTTTTGGTGATTATTATGGCTCCTTGGGGGTCCGTTTTTTTATATTTACTCTGTCCAGTTAACATTGGTTGACCATTAAAGGAAAATGAGCATGGTTAGCCAGTTGAGCTGATTAAATCGAGATTTATCATACGAGTCATTTTTTTTTAAATCTCCAAAATTGCATCAGTCTTACTTCAGTAAAGGAATGGTTTAGAAAGTAAAGTAAGGGTACTTTCACACTTGCGGCAGAGTGATCTAGCAAGCAGTTCCGTTGCCGGAACTGCCCGCCGGATAAGGCAACCTGCATGCAACCGGACAGCATTTGTAGACTGATCCGGATCCGTCTCACAAATGCATTGCAAGAATGGATCCGTCTGTCCGTTTGTCATACGGACAAACTGATCCGTTTCTATTTTTTCCCACATTTTTACCGGTCTGCGCATGAGCAGACCAGAAGGACGGTTCAGGCATTGCGGTATTTTGAATGCTGGATCCGGCACTAATACATTCCTATGGAAAAAAATGCTGGATACGGCATTCAGGCAAGTGTTCAGTTTTTTTGGCCGGAGATAAAACCGTAGCATGCTGCGGTATTATCTCCGTCCTGAACAGTCAAAAAGACTGAACTGAAGACATCCTGATGCATCCTGAACGGATTGCTCTCCATTCAGAATGCATGGGGATAAAACTGATCAGTTATTTTCCGGTATAGAGCCCCTAGGACGGAACTCTATGCCGGAAAAGAAAAACGCTAGTGTGAAAGTACCCTAACATCTTACTTCAATGGAAGCAGTGATGCAGTAACCAGCTTTGTCCACTGCACGATGGATGGCGCTGTTTAGTTCTGGTGCCTTCTTCTGAATAGCTAATCGGTTGTGGGTTGGGGGGGATTCTTAGGTGTCAGTCGCCTTCCGATCTTATATTGAGGACTTGTGTTGAGCCAAGTTATGAAAACTTTGATTTGGCTGCTCTACCGAATTTTAACAAAAAAGTTTGCTTCATGAAGCGCATTTCTTTGTAATTAGTGGGCACAATGACAGGGGAATGGCGATTGTGGTTCTTCCCATCATTGAACACCTCAGATGCCACGTTCATCACTGATCGTTTTATCTGAGAATAATAGTGAGGCTTTCAGGGGTTAAGTAAAAAATACTCGCCTTATGGATTTGAGCACGAAGAGGCGGCTGAGGGCATCTTGATTGAAGATCCCGCACAAAATCTTGCGTTGTGCGTGATGGCCATTAAGGTTTTGTGCTGAATCTTCAATCAAGATGGAAACGGCGGCCTGTTCGCGCTCAAATGAATAGGGTGAGTTTGTATATATATTTTTTTCCCAATTTCAGGGAAAATTGATTTGTTACCACAAAGCATGAGGAAATTTCCCTTCACAGCAAAATTCGGATCGAAGTCCACTTTGGATACTTCGATTCGCTCAACCGTACTGAGGACAAATGTACTGAAAACCCTTTGAGGCTTTCTTATTTAATCAGTATCCTAATAAATTCTTTAAACCGGGTCTTTAAATGCAGCCTTAACTCTGAGAAACTCTATGTAAAATGTTTTCGTATTTTCTCTCTATACACAAATTGCATTCATTCATAGCACTGCACAAGTATTCTCAGTATGGGGCATTTTATAGCATGTAATTACTGGGGCTAGCGGGATAAAGTATTACATATTTCATATTTTCCATATGGTAAATGGTGGCTGATTCTTAACCTGCTCCCGTACATATATTTTTAAAGTAACAGAACATTAAGTAAAAATTGGATAAGAAAAGCTTGCTCGTGTCTGAGTCACAGTCATCTCCTGCTGCTTGATCAACCACTTAAGAGATGGCTCCAGGAAATAACAAATGGCATGGTTGCTAATGTTTTTACCAGTCAATACGGCTTGTTCACTGTAGTGCTGAGTATTGTAAATGGACCATAAAATCTGAGACCGTTCACATACAGCATCATTTTACATTTATATTACCTTGTGTAGTTCCTAGTCAAAGTCAAAGAAAATAACCTATTTTTTCATCACATTTTTATGTTAAACATATCTTTTTAGACGTTTTGGTGATTTTTTTTTAAAGACTTTTCCATGTTACTATCTATATTTAAAAGAAATTCCTAAAATGGTGCAGTTTTTGTAGTGGCCGCAATACCTAATAATATGTCTACACTTCCTGATCTCGGCGTGTACCATTTCAGTAGCCATCTCATTACAATCACCGGGAAGATTACAATTACAGATAACACCTCTGTATAGAAAACACAGGTTGCACCATTCACAATAGATTACATCGCAGCATATCCGCTCCCTCCTGACCTCTGTACAAGCCACAGAGCATGCCTAGAAAACTCTCCCATAGAAGCCATTTAGGCCAGCTCCAGTCTATCGTGTCTATGGCCCAGATGACTGCCTGCAAAGAAAAGGAAGGCTTTACATATTTTAGGCCTAGAGGTCAGTGTGTAAACTGCAAAAAATGTTACAAAAAATGTGTATAAAATACAGTTGCAAGAAAAAGTATGTGTCACGACTGTGACTGATCCAGACAGGTCTGGGAGGAGAAGGTCGCAGCGACTTGCTACTCGCGATAGCTTGTGAGTTTGCTCCGTGGTTCAGGGTATGTCATCCGGGTTTTGCCTTGTGAACCTTTTTGTCCTGACTGGGATTTTGTAGGCATCCTTCTCAGGTGAGTCCTGTCTGCCACTCCCAGCTACTATATTAGTTTCAGTTTCACTTGCAGTCATTGCCAGATATAGTCCTTACTTCCAGTGCTATTCTGACCTTTGAAGGAGATCGTTTGACGGTATTGCTGTGGAGCTCTTGTCTGGCGTGGACTGTCGTTTTTGGGATCACCTTCTCTGCTCGTGACTGGATAAGTCTATCTATGTTATAGATTGTTTGTTTGTTTGTTGCTGTCTTCCCCTGTTGTTCTCCTAGACATGAGTGATGGTGACTAGTGCTCCCATCTGCCTTTCCCCAGTCTAGTCTTGTTAGGGTGACTGAGGGTTTAGGCATCCTGCTCGCCGCACGGGTTCACACCCCGTCTAGGGTATCAGGGCAGACAGGTGCCAGCTTAGGGTTAGTCAGGGGTGACCGTCCTATTTCCCATCCGTAGATAAGGGTCCCCCTTCCCCTCTGTCTGGTGCGACACGACTGCTGCTGGGATAGCGGTCGTGACAGTATGTGAACCCTTTGGAATGATATGGATTTCTGCACAAACTGGTCATAAAATGAGATCTGATCTTTATCTAAGTCACAGCAATAGACAATCACAGTCTGCTTAAACTAATAACACACAAAGAATTAAATGTTACCATGTTTTTATTGAACACACCATGTAAACATTTGCAGTGCAGGTGGAAAAAGTATGTGAACCCTTGGATTTAATAACTGGTTGAACTTCCTTTGGCAGCAATAACTTCAACCAAATGTTTCCTGTAGTTGCAGATCAGATGTGCACAACGGTCAGGAGTAATTCTTGACCATTTCTCTTTACAGAGCTGTTTCAGTTAAGCAATATTCTTGGAATGTCTGGTGTGAATCGCTTTCTTGAGGTCATGCCACAGCATCTCAATCGGGTTGAGGTCAGGACTCTGACTGGGCCACTCCAGAAGGTGTATTTTCTTCTGTTTAAGCCATTCTGTTGTTGATTTACTTCTATGCTTTGGGTTGTTGTCCTGTTGCAGCACCAATCTTCTGATGAGCTTCAGCTGGTGGACAGATGGCATTAAGTTCTCCTGCAAAATGTCTTGATAAACTTAGGAATTCATTTTTCCTTTGATGATAGCAATCCGTCCAGGCCCTGACACAGCAAAGCAGCCCCAAACCATGATGCCACCACCACCATACTTCACAGTTGGGATTAGGTTTTGATGTTGGTGTGCTGTGCCTCTTTTTCTCCACACAAAGTGTTGTGTGTTTCTTCCAGACAACTCAACTTTGGTTTCATCTGTCCACAGAATATTTTGCCAGTACTGCTGTGGAACATCCAGGTGCTCTTGTGCAAACTGTAAACATGCAGCAATGTTTTTTTTGGAGAGCAGTGGCTTCCTCTGTGGTATCCTCCCATGAAATCCATTCTTGCTTAGTGTTTTACGTATCGTAGATTCGCTAACAGGAATGTTAGCATATGCCAGAGACTTTTGTAAGTCTTTAGCTGACACTCTAGGATTCTTCTTCACCTCATTGAGCAGTCTGCGCTGTGCTCTTGCAGTCATCTTTACAGGAGTCAACAATTCTTAATCGTAGGTCTTCTCAGAGCTCTTTTGTGCGAGGCATCATTCACATCAGGCAATGCTTCTTGTGAAAAGCAAACCCAGAACTGGTGTATGTTTTTTATAGGGCAGAGCAGCTGTAACCAACACCTCCAATCTCATCTCATTGATTGGACTCCAGTTGGTTGACACCTCACTTCAATTAGCTCTTGGAGATGTCATTAGTCTAGGGGTTCACATACTTTTTTCCCCTGCACTGTGAATGTTTACATGGTGTGTTCAATAAAAACATGGTAACATTTAATTCTTTGTGTGTTATTAGTTTAAGCAGACTGTGATTGTCAATTGTTGTGACTTAGATGAAGATCAGATCACATTTTATGACCAATTTGTGCAGAAATCCATATAATTCCAAAGGGTTCACATACTTTTTCTTGCGACTGTATGTTTAAATTTAGCTATGGTCATTTTACTGATGCTCTACCTTTCCCTGTATCGCACAGGGCAAGGGCTTTTTTGTTTACATTTTTACCGCAGCCTTTCGCCTAGCAGTGTTACCGGTGACATCACCGACATTGATGGGTGGGCTTTAGTGCTGCCCTAGCAGTTTTACAGGCTGGGCCAGCACTAAATCCTGCCCATTATTCCCGGTTACGTCATGGCACTCACTGCTTAGGAAGAAGTCTCCACCTAGCTTACCCATGGATTGCCCGGTACGTCACCGGATCTCCAGAAAAAGCCCTTGCCTTGCGCGATGCTGCACAGGGCAAGGGACTGAGTGGGGGGAGAACAACCCCTTGAAATGAATACTACATTGTTCAGTTCCACTACCCAACAAGAGCAAAGCAGATATCACCCTGGAGAGATTTGAACTGGAAGTACGGTAAATGGGGCACAGCGTCAATACTAGACACAATCTATGGACTGTAATGGCACTGCACTATATAGAAAGGTTATAATGTCATCAAATATAGAATGTAATGTTCAATAAGAACATGAAATGTAATGGGCGACTTAGCGCATAGCTGAGCTCATACGTGCTGTTAAAACAAACATGATTAGTTTCCTAGTTTTTCACAGTAAAGATTTTCTTTGTGTCATATGGAAACAAGAGCGGAGATATAGATGGCACATTAATGTTCCATTTCTTCACAAACTTCCAGTGTACTGTACTGACACCATATTGGGATTCTCTAAGACTCCTTCAGGCTGTTTTGACTAAGCTTTAGCTGCCCTAGGAGGTTACCGAGCCTTGATGTCAGCCTTCTGCTAGAGCTGTGTGATCAGAAAGAAAGCTTGATGAAACTGGGTCATAAGAACACAATCTGTACGGGAGAAAAGCCTAAACTGTTCTTACTGATGAGAATTCGATAAATGCACATAGGATGTTGGAAATATACAATGTATCTCAGCATAGAGGGGATGCTATATTGTATTTCCATTTGTTGCTTATCTGAATGCATTCTACTGTTCCTTGTTATCAGCCATTTCAGGCTGACTGTAGACTTACAGACATAAAATTCTGAAACTTGCCTCCTATCATGGGTGTGATGGTTACATAGGTGTATATGGTTTTAGAAACCCTTTTTAAAGGATTTACTTTTATAGGCTCTGTCAGCAGATTTGTACCTATGATACTGGCTGACCTGTTACATGTGCACTTGGCAGCTGAAGGCATCTGTGTTGGTCCCATGTTCATATGTGCCCGCATTGCTGAGAAAAATGAAGTTTTAATATATCCAAATTGTAAAGGGGGAATATTAATCACCAATATTATGCGAATATCGATAGTTAATATTCCTAAATAGGAGGAGCCGTCTAGTGAAGACTCCGCCTATTTATACCTTTATATAACAATAACAACAATATTTTCGCTATACTTTGCACTAATCACTATATCAGCTGCAAGCGCCTTACTCACTACCGCTAACAAGTATACACTACACAAAGGGTACAAATATAACGGTATTTAATACACCAAGCACGCAATACAGTAATTACACAACACTAAATACACAGTACTCCACTACACTACACGTTCCCAAATTCCACCCACAAACGAACTATACAATACACACATACAGGTATAACAATAACCCACCAGTCTGCACTGTCCCTACGGGGTTACAAGAGGTTACCAGTGGCGCTGCAGGGGCGAGTGCAGGCCACAGACACTATAGATTCAGCACTGCAAGGGTTATTTGCCAGTGAGTGCTGAGGTTAATACCAGCAGGAGAGCTGGGGTTCTGGCAGGGAAGGGGTTAATGGATTAGGGATATCAGGGGCACAGAATCAGGGCCACCAGGGTCCTGGCAGGGAAGAGGTTAAACAGTAGGTTAAACAGTAGGGTTAATCAGGGGTAACAAGGGGCAGCATGGGGTCTGGGATACAAAGGGTTAAATTGTTGGTGGGATAGTGGTAGGGAAATAAGGGGGGTGAATATGGTTGGCACTGCAAGGGAGGTAACAATGCCATGCCAGCGTATACTCAGCCATCTCCAGGGCCAAATGGGCCTCTCTTCCTTCAGGCAGCAGTCCTCATGTGTCTCGGAATCTAGTCTGGTTGCAAGGGAAGGCCCACCTCTGTTCGGTTTGGGTTATTATAGCCCCAAAACAGCCCCCTCCTCCTTCCTCAGGCATGTGACATCATAGTGTGGTTTTTGATGTCTCTAGTTAGAAGGTCCCCTCACAAATGGTGCCAAAGAGTCTGATTGCTTTGGGCCTGAACAAAAGGGGACTAGATGCTAATCAGCTGTTATCCTACAGGCTATCAGCACAAGTTTTTCTCTAAACAACTCTGTTGATAACAGTTGGAATTGAACCGGGGGTATGAATGGGCAGCAATAAGCCCACATACATACTGTCATGCTGACATAAGTGTATATACATAGACACGTGTGCAAATACATACACACATATCTATATATACACACACCCTCGCATATATCTGGGGCATCACATACAGGGGACATGCATATGTCCCCACTTGCCATACAGGGCCAATATATACACGGTCATACAGGAAATATATACTAACTATAAGGGGGCACATATATACTAATATAAGGGGGATTATAAGGGGGCACAGCTTCCAGGGACCACATATTTCCCACAGGGGCCACCATGAGCCCTTGGGGATCACCATGGGCAGACGTGCGCAGATGCTGGGCACATCTGCGCACATCACCCCATGATGCGGTGGTTAATGTATGCATATATATACCATACATGCCCGCACGTGTTTGCAGGCATGCATGGATATATATGCATACGTTTCAACCCTTCCTCAACACAAATGAGCCTCTAGGAGCAACGGGGGCGTTCCTATTACTCCTAGAGGCTCAGCTCTCTCTGTAATTGGTGCGCCTTCTGCACATTGACTGACTGGTCCAGGTCTGATGATGTTTTAATTGCCTGGTCCTGTCAATCAAAGTGCAGGAGACATGGCACTTGCAGAGAGAGAAGAGACTCTAGGTGTAACAGCAACGCCCCCGTTGCTCCTAGAGGCGCATTTGCATATATTAAAACTTAATTTTTCTCAGTAATGCGGGCACATACGAACATGGGACTAATACAGGGGTGTACCTAGCCTTTCTGCTGCCTGAGGCGAAAACTGTAACGGCGCCCCCACTTTCAGCCCATGGCCCTTCGCCTTCCCCCCTCTTGCCCCTACCTGGTGCTGCCTGAGGAGATAGCCTCATTGGTGGTGCCCCCCTGAACCAATACAGATGCCTTCAGCTGCCAAGCACACTTGCAACAGGTCAGCCAGTGTCATAGATACAAATCTGGTGACAGATGCCCTTTAATTGTGTGGATGGATATGTCTAGTTGGAATGCTTTAGCCTAGAAATAACACAAAGGTAAACTCATTGATAAATTAATTGAACACCACGTCTGTCACATTGCATGCAATTTCATTCTTTTAGCTGTTCAAGCCCACATAGATTATACACTGTAGATAGATAATTAGATGGACAGATAGAAAAACAAATGGAAAGGCTACGGACACCTTTGGGATTCATTCTGCAACGCACGTATGTGCGACTAGGGTCCTTTTAGTATGTGGTAAATGTAATTTTTCTTTATGCCAGCAACAGGAAACGGAGTCCCCTTAAGTAGATGGTGTTGGTGATAGGTGGTACCCAGGTGTAGGAATTCCAAAGTGGTATAAGGGTTGCCTATAGTGTTCCTGGGGTGTGGCTTTTACACTTGCCACGGTGCTCCTACCTGGATATCTGGAACCCCAGGCGTCGCCGGACAAAGCACAGCAAATTGGGTGAATAGGTGGTAGGGAGGATGATGTTAGAGATTGAGTCCAGACTTTGTATATAGTTCAACTGCAGCTTTACTTTGCAGAAACGTTTATTCAAACAGTTTACACACCATGTCTTAGTTTCAAGCAAGTTTTAGCATGAAAATGTCAGGCAAACACATTCAGCTATGCTACATCTGTCAGGAATTAAATAGGGACTTTTCCTTTTGCTTTCTGCTGCAACTTCTCTTTTTCTGTTTGACTTTATGGCAAGACCCAGGGCAACTTCTTCCTGGCTAATGAGACTTCTAGAAGTGATCTCTCTGCTCCAGCAGAACTGGAGGTGTTCTGGCTAGTGTGGGCAGCACACGTCCAGGAGGGACGGAACACTGCAGAAATGCTACCTTAGCAGGGGTTAGCTATCACCCACTAACTGGAACTTACTGGTCTCCACCCTTCCTGTAGGAACTGGGCCTCGCCCACTCCTCCACAGTGTGGGGGGGGGGGGGTAGAAATTACAGGAAGGCTGCATTATATTCTACAGTCGTGGCCAAAAGTTTTGAGAATGACATAAATATTGAAAATTGGAAAAGTTGCTGCTTAAGTTTTTATAATAGCAATTTGCATATACTCCAGAATGTTATAAAGAGTGATCAGATGAATTGCATAGTCCTTCTTTGCCATGAAAATTAACTTAATCCCAAAAAATCCTTTCCACTGCATTTCATTGCTGTCATTAAAGGACCTGCTGAGATCATTTCAGTAATCGTCTTGTTAACTCAGGTAAGAATGTTGACGAGCACAAGGCTGGAGATCATTATGTCAGGCTGATTGGGTTAAAATGGCAGACTTGACCTGTTAAAAGGAGGGTGATGCTTGAAATGATTGTTCTTCCATTGTTAACCATGGTAACCTGCAAAGAAACGCGTGCAGCTATCATTGCGTTGCATAAAAATGGCTTCACAGGCAAGGATATTGTGGCTACTAAGATTGCACCTCAATCAACAATTTATAGGATCATCAAGAACTTCAAGGAAAGAGGTTCAATTCATATTAAGAAGGCTTCAGGGCGTCCAAGAAAGTCCAGCAAGCGCCAGGATCATCTCCTAAAGAGGATTCAGCTGCGGGATCGGAGTGCCACCAGTGCAGAGCTTGCTCAGGAATGGCAGCAGGCAGGTGTAAGCACATCTACACGCACAGTGAGGCGAAGACTTTTGGAAGATGGCCTGGTGTCAAGAAGGGCAGCAAAGAAGCCACTTCTTCCCAAAAAAAAACATCAGGGACAGATTGATCTTCTGCAGAAAATATGGTGAATGGACTGCTGAGGACTGGGGCAAAGTCATATTCTCCGATGAAGCCTCTTTCCGATTGTTTGGGGCATCACGAAAAAGGCTTGTCCGGAGAAGAAAAGGTGAGCGCTACCATCAGTCCTGTGTCATGCCAACAGTAAATTCATGTGTGGGGTTGCTTCTCATCCAAGGGATTGGGCTCACTCACAATTTTGCCCAAAAACACAGCCATGAATAAAGAATGGTACCTCGAACAGCAACTTCTTCCAACAATCCAACAACAGTTTGGTGAAGAGCAATGCATTTTTCAGCACGATGGAGCACCGTGCCATAAGGCAAAAGTGATAGCTAAGTGGCTCGGGGACCAAAACGTTGACATTTTGGGTCCATGGTCTGGAAATTTCCCAGATCTTAATCCCATTGAGAACTTGTGGTCAATCATCAAGAGGTGGGTGGACAAACAAAAACCCACTAATTCTGACAAACTCCAAGAAGTGATTATGAAAGAATGGGTTGCTATCAGTCAGGAATTGGCCCAGAAGTTGATTGAGAGCATGCCCAGTCGAATTGCAGAGGTCCTGAAAAAGAAGGGCCAACACTGCAAATACTGACTCTTTGCATAAATGTCATGCAATTGTCGATAAAAGCCTTTTGAAACGTTGAAGTGCGTGTAATTATATTTCACTACATCACAGAAACAACTGAAACAAAGATCTAAAAGCAGTTTAGCAGCAAACTTTGTGAAAACTAATATTTGTGTCATTCTCAAAACTTTTGGCCACGACTGTACATACTGCTCTGCCATATTCGCTGCCACCTGCTGGTGAACCCGGCACATTATATTGTAAAATAAACAGATACATAACAGGAAACGCACAATATATGGGATCTGGAATAAATGTATAAAATGACATTAAGATTGCATATCCAGATAGAAACAGGGCGTAAGTGTAGTAATGCCACTCTGAGCATTACAATTCCACTGTAGGTGAGAGTCTGATAGTATGTTATAGAGATGATATCTGGACCAGAGAGGTAAATTTGCATGTTGTCAGCATAAAAGTGATACTGAAATCCATGGGACTCTATGAGCTGTTCCGGGCTAAAGGTGTAGATTGAGAAGAGCAGGGGTCCTAGGACAAAGCCGTGAGAGACACCAACAGAGAAAGGATGTGACAAGGAGGTGGTGTGCGAGACTAAATGTTCGGTTTGTGAGGTATGAAGTGATCCAGGAGAGAATGAAGGTGGACATGTTGTTTAAGTAGTTTTGAGGCCTATAGGCGAAGTGATGTGGGGCGATAATTAGACAAAAGAAGGCTTTTTGAGGACGGGTGCAAGTATAGCATGTTTAACTCTTTCATGACCGGGCCTAAAAAAGGCCTGAATATCTAGGCAACTTTTTTAGATTTTGTGCACATGGTGGTTTAGTGACCCTAACTTTTTTATTTATTTGACTACCAAAATAATTTTTGCTATTTATTTTTACTTGACACAGGGATTTTTGTAGGTTTAATTTGGAAGAAAACTGCTAATTCTTATTTAAAAAAGTAATTATTTTTAATTATAGATTTTTATTTCTTAAATCTTAAAACTGACATAAAAATTAAGCATTGTAATGGGTTCCCTATTTTGTGATGATCGTTTTGATATATGACATGTATAGGTTTCTGTTGGCGACGGCATTTTTATTTACTTATTTATTTATTTGTATTATTTTTACTTAAATTAAAATTATTTTTGGCACATAATATATCCCCCAGGAGGTCATTAAAACTACTTCTTGTTTTACTTTTATTTTTCTGCTGTTTCCACTTTAACTGTGGCATCCACAGGAGCCCCAGTTACAAAGGAAAACAGCCCCCTTTGGGGGCATGACACACAGGGAGAGCTGATCAGGGTCTCCTTAGACACCCCAGCAGTCACATGACCGGCTCTGCCTCTTCTTGCTCTCCTGCATCGATCTTCTGCCGGCACAGGAGAAGGCAGAATCGGTAATAAACTGCTCCTGTCTTCTTCTCAGGGTCCCCACTGTGTCTGTCAGCCGGGACCCGACCTGCTTCTGCTAGATTGCAGGAGCAGGAGCTTTAATCCCAGCGCTGATCAGCGCTCGGATTAAAGTGCTGCCTGTACATGTATATACAGGCTATCTGCACGGGCATGTGCAGATAGGACATACAGTATATACACAGTGGGCAGTTGGGAAGGGGTTAAAACCAGAGGGGAAAACACCAGTGGTTATTGATAGATTAAAGAGATTAGTTAGGGTTAGGGTGGAATAAACACTGGGATGAGGTTGGAGATGAGGTGAGATGGAATCGGGTCAAGTGCACAGGTGGTGAGATGTGATCTGGAGAATAAGGGCTCATGCACACGAGCATATTTACTTTCCGCTTCCGTTCTGGACTGTATGCGGAACCATATACTTCAATGGGTCCGCAAAAACAACGGAAGGTACTCCATGTGCATTCTGTTTCCGTATTTCCGTTCTACAAAAAAGTAGTGCGTGTCCTATTATTGTCCGCAAATCACAGTCTGAGGCTCCATTCAAGTCAATGGGTCCGCAAAAAATATGGAACACATCCGTATTTCATCCGTATTTTGTGGATCCATACCGTAGAAATGCTATGCCCAGCCCATATTGCTCATCTGTTTGGTGATTAATAAATTACTGTTTCCGATCCTCAAAAAAAGGATCGTATATGGAAACCATACAGATATGTTTTGTGGAATAACGGAACGGAAGAGAAATTAAATCAGAGAAAAAAATTCAGATACGGAACAACGGATCAGTGAAAAACGGACCGCAAAACAACAATGGTCGTGTGCATGAGCCCTTAGATGGAAAAGTTTTCCTCTGTAATGGTAGAGAAGCAGGTGGGGGGAATTTGGGGGAAGAGGACTGAAGGTAGGCTGAAGCTTTCTCTGATGTTGTCAATCTTTTGTTTAAAGTATGTGGCAAAGTCCTCAGCTGAGATGAGAGGTGAGAGTGGGGGCACTAGGGGATGGAAAAGAAAGTTAAAATGTAACTGTCATTTTTTATTTTATTTTTGCAATGTGTAGGGGCAGTGATACTGAACATTTTTTATACACTTTAATTGCGGAAATTATACATTTCTATCAGAAAAATCTAATATATAAAGCTTGGGTGTATGTGAGTGTGTGCGTGTGTGTATGTCCGCTAAAGGAATCCTTACTGTCGCATTTACACTCGCAAAATTTGGCACACAGGTACATCAGGTGTCCGGGAAGGTTTTAGCCCATGTCTCAGCTCTCTAGGACGTACCATTCCTGAGAGATTCCCCCAAAATGCATTAGCCAATAGAAGCGTGGTCACATGACCCTTATCAGCCAATAGAAGCTCGCAGGTCCTCCAGCCTCCACATACAGTTTTACTCCAGGTTTCCATAACAACCCAGCCATTTATCTTCACTGCTGTAGGAGAACTTTAAAGGAAATCTGTAACCAGGATAATCGCTATTGAAGTAAAGCCATGGCCTAATAGCAATTAGTACCTTATTTCCAGATGTGCCTTTGTTCCAGCAATAGATGTTTTTATCTTCTGAAAATCCAGTTTTGTAAGCAAATGAGCCAGTAAGGTGCCCAGAGGGGTGTCACTCTTGCAGGAAGGAGCCCAGATACGCCCCCTGCCAGGCTGCCACAGTGTGTCCACCCCCAAAAGACTTAAAATCCCGCCCCCAGGTCCCACTAAGCCACACCCATGATCTGTTTAGGCTATGCCCCCTCCCACTCCTGAGCCGATGGGGATTGAAAAACTGAAGTTAAAAATCAACTTCTGTCAGCTGCAGGGTTGGAGGGGAGGGTGACTTTCTCCCTGCAGCTTACACTCAGACAGCACAGTGCTGCTGTATTAGAGTGAGCTTTTCAAAAGGACACGCCCATGATCTGGTTAGGCCATGCCCCCTCCCCATCCTTAAAAAATTAAGTTAAAAATCTACTTCTAGGTCCCGTTTAGCCACGCCCAGATCTGGTTAGGCCACACGCCTCCACTTCTCAGCCGACAGGGATTGAAAAAATGAAGGTAAAAATCAACTTCTGTCAGCTGCAGAGGTGGGAGGGAGGGTGACTTTCTCCCTGCAGCTCACACTCAGACAGTACAGTACTGTTTTTTTAGGGTCTATTCACACGTCCGCAAATCTTTTCCGAATTTTACGGAACAGAATTGCGGACCCATTTATTTCTATGGGGCCGCACGATGTGCTGTCAGGATCCGGATCCGCACTTCCGGGTCCGCATTTCCGTTCCTGAAAAAAATAGAACATGTCCTACAAGATTAGGCATATTCTATTATAGTGCCGGCGATGTGCGGTCCGCAAAATGCATTGCTGATGTTCGTGTTTTGCGGATCTGTGGATCCACAAAACACATACAGATGTGTGAATGGACCCTTAGAGTGAGCTGTTCAAAAGGACGCACCCCCGATCCAGTAAAAGCCATGGTTAAGGGGGCAGGCCCCTGTAGAGGTCACTGTCACGGGGGTGGTATGCTGTGAAAATCACTGTTAAAGGGGAAGGCTGCTGTAAAGGTCAAAGTTAAGGGGTGAGCTGCTGTGGAGGTCCAATTTTAAGGGACAGGGCACTGTGGGGGGGGGGGGGGGGTCAGTGTTAAGGGGTGGGGGCTGTGGAGGTCACTGTTATAGTGGATAGTTGATAGTGTTGATATCTTTTAACGACACACTCAAACATTAAATTAAATAGATTAAATATATCCAAGCGAAGCCGGGTACTTCAGCTAGTACTGTATAAAGCTGAGTGTATGTATGTGTGTATGTGTATGTATGACCACTAAAGGAATTCACACCGTCGCATTTACAATCACGAAATTTGGCACACAGGTACATCAGGTGTCCGGGATGGTTTTTGACCGGGTCTCAGCTCTCTAGCACGTTCTGTCCCTGAGATATTCCCAAAAAATGCAAATATGGCACATCATGACCTACATTAGCCAATTGAAGCCTGCAGGTCTTTCTCTTCATATCCCAACTGCCATACACATGGTCACATGTCCCTTATCAGCCAATAGAAGCTCGCAGATTCTTAGTCTCCACATACACACAGTTTTACACCAGGTTTCCATAACAACCCATCCATTTTTCTTTACTAATAGTGAAATTGTCAATCCTACTTTGAGTGCTGCAGTTTACGGGTGTGGTGGGTACTGTTCGCACCAAGTTTCACTTCACAACATAGAAACCGCGCTGCTCCTCAATAGGTACTCTTTTGACCATTCCAGCAGATGCAGACCTTCGATAATGCATTAATTCACTGTTTCAGTGCTTTACAATCCAATATTGCTCATTTCTCCTAGAAACCTTGTCTCTCCTATAAATGTTAGGATGAAAGGAGCAAAACAATAGTGAAGCACCACAAAGGATTTTCTTTATCAGCTTTTTATTATACTCACAGGATATACTTATTATACTCACAGGATATACTTATACTCACTTAAAAGAATCATAGGCGTAACAAATATTAAAAACCGGTTTCCCGTCTGTCATTTTTCTTCACTGCCTGAGGTCAGCTTTAAAGGGGCCGGGCGCTGTGGATGACATTGTTAAGGGAGCAGAGTGCTGTGGAGGTTACAGTTCAGGGGGAGGTAGGGTGGTCATTCAGGCCACCCTCAAAAGATGCACTCAAAAACCCTGCCCCCATGTCCCCCTAAACCACGCCCCCTTCCACTCCGCAGCCGATGGGGATTGAAAAAATTAAGGTAGAAATCAACTTCTGTCAGCTGCAGTGGTGGGAGGGAAGGTTTCTCCCTGCAGCTCACGCTCAGACAGCACTGTGCTGCTGTCTGAGAGTGAGCTGTTCAAAAGAAAATCCCTGTGTCCGTCCAGGCCCTGCGCCGGACAGAGGACAGGGAGTCTGAAAGCCGGAATGTCCAGCCTAAAACCGGACCTCTGGCCACCTAGGGGCAGGCTGCTGTGGAGGTTACAGTTAAGGGAGCGGTCCGGTATGGAGGTCAGTGTTAAGGGGCAGATTGCTGTAGAGGCCACTGTTAAGGGGACGGGGTGTTGTGGAAACCACTGTAAGACCTCATGCACACGGCCGTGGCCATATTGCGGCCTGCAAACACTTAAATGAGTCCGCATATAAATAACATAATATCTTTATAGTCTTTTTTTTTTTTTTTACGTTTTACTACTTTTGTGCAATAAATCCCAAGACCCACAACTTTTTTTTATTTTTCTTTCTATTGAGTTGTGAGTATATTAGGCTTTTTGATTGCTTGTTATTACATTTTTCCGGTTGCATTTCGGGTCCCCCGTGCAGCGCTTAGACTGTGTAAGCCGTGTACTGGGGTGGGCTCCCCAGGATACAGTGGAGTCACGAACGAGGAAAGAAACCCCAACACCAGCTTTTTCCAAAACATAATTTTACTTAAAGGGTTTGTCCGGGTTCAGAACTGAACCCAGACATACCTCCATTTTCACCCAGGCAGCCCCCCTGACTTGAGCATCGGAGCAGTTCATGCTTCGATGCTCTCCTTTGCCCTGCGCTAAATTGCTCAGGGCAAAGGCATTTTTTGGAGATCCGGTGACATACCAGGCTGTCCATAGGGCTGCCAAGAAGCCCAGTGATGTCACCGACACTGATGGGAGGCTTTAGCGCTGCCCTAGCCAGTAAAATGGCTAGGGCAGCACTAAAGCACGCCCATCAGAGCCAGTGACGTCACTGAAAACACTGTCGGGTAGAAGCTTCCACCCGGCAGTGAGTGATTGCAAACAAACAGCCCTTGCCGTGCACGATTTAGCACAGGGCAAAGGAGAGCATCGGAGCATGAACTGCTCTGATGTTCAAGTCAGGGGGCTACTGGGGTGAAATTATGGGTATGTCTGGGTTCAGCTCTGAACCCGGACGACCCCTTTAAATGTGGCAATAAACCCAACCAAAAATGCTGATAACATACAATTTACATACACCCAACCCTAAGGCTGGGACCCTTGTGGTGCAAAGCACGGTGCCCTCTGATAAAGGAGGAAAAATGCAGTAACATACCTACTGGCGTGCACAACTACACTGCCACACCTTATCTGTAATTACCCTAAAAACCAAAACCACTGTATGGGTGTGTGTTATGGGCTAGCCTGTGGTGCAGCACAACAGCTTACAATATTAACAAGTTCTATAGTATTCCACCTCCCATAACTGATCTTGTAGCACGTGCCTGAGTATTCCTTCTGAGCAAAAAAATGCCAGCCTTGCTTGAATTCGTGAGAATTCTATCAGCTCCCCAATGTGAAATGTCGCTTTAAGTTATGAAGTCCTTGAAATAAACAGGAGTAAAATTTGTGGCCTGACAAAACAGAAATCCTAACTAACTACAGGTCTGGTCTCAGTCTCTAGGTGCCAACACTGTAATGAGGTGCATGCACGATCTTACCTACCCAGGTCTGCTTTACAATAGCTGGTGACTCTGAACAGAATAAACATCTCTCCAACAAGCATGCGGTACCGCAGTGTATGTTGCTTTGTTCCTCTGCTCTCATCGTCATTCCTGGCCGCAATCTTCCTTCCTCTGGACAGGATTAGGGTCTCGGACACAATCAGCTTCACTTAGCTGCAGCTCTGGTCACTGAGGGATGCTCTCACTCCTGGATGCTGTCTGATTCTCTGCTCACACAGTTCATTAGTTTTCACCTCCCTCTAAGATGGATGCTCTGTGTTTTTCTTTGTCTCTGGCTCTGTGTGAAACTCCACCTCTCATGAATATGGAGATATATGTGCATTCCATAGCTGTGTTTAGGAAACAGTGGCATCTTGTGGCCATACAGCAGAATGTCAGTCCAGAACACTTAATTTAATCTACACAAACTGTGTTCAGACAAGAAGAGCTGATTCCCCATCTCACAACTGGACCACCATGAAAATGCGGTGGCCCTGCCTAAGGCCCCTTATTGACCGCCATAATTGGTGGTCACTAAGGGGTTAGAGGAGGACGTTTTTTTTTTTTCAGCCCTAAGCTATACCTGTTTTCTAGAAGCTAAATGACAAGCAATATGGCTGCCAATATACTTACTACAGGGATTGTCATCCAGCATTAGAAGAAAAAGAAGAAGAAAATGCCTTTATTGTCTCTCAGTGGGGAAATTTTGGCATAACAGCAGCAATCACATTCATACCAGGAGCAAAAATAAGAGTAATTAGAAATTAAAGAGTAAAATACAAGAAAAACATAGCACAGAATTTACTTAAAAAATTCACTACAGGGTTTCTGGGAACAGTGGTGGTTACAAATCCTAACCACTGCTGGGAGGAAGGACCTCCAATAACATTCCTTCGTGCACCTAGGATGCAGCAGTCTGTCACTGAAGGAGCTCTCCAACTCCACAGCAGCTTTGTGCATGGGGTGGGAGTAGTGGCGTCGCTAGAGGGGGGCGAGGGGGGGCAATTGCCCCCCCTATGTTGTCCCTTGCCCCCCCGGGTGCCCCCCCCCGCTGATTCCCCAGAGTGAATACTAATGAGCGCTTCCATTATGGAAGCGCTCATTAGTACCGAAGGACCAGGAAGTGGTGAACGCTCTGTACTCACCACTTCCTGGTCCTCGGCTGTCGGCTGTGCAGGGCTGCGCACAGCGTGAGGTCGCTCTGTGACCTCACGCTGTGCGCGCCAGTTTAGAGCACAGTCGACTGAGGAGAAAATGGCAGGCGGCGTCCGTCCAGGAACAGGAGAGGTAAGTGTTTTTATTTTTTATTTTATAAAAAATGTGGCTGCTGGGGGCATTATGGGGGCTAATAGGAGGCATATAAGGGCTAATTGGAGCCATATGGGGCATTTGGAGGCATATTTGGGGGCTAATAGGAGGCATATGGGGGCTATTTGGGGGCTAATTGGAGGCATATATGGGGGCTAATTGGAGGCATATTTGGGGCTAATTGGAGGCATATTTGGAGCTAATTGGAGGCATATTTGGGGCTAATAGGAGGCATATGGGGCTAATAGGAGGCATATGGGGCTGATAGGAGGCATATGGGGCTGATAGGAGGCATATGGGGGCTAATTGGAGGCATATGGGGGCTAATTGGAGGCATATGGGGGCCTATGGGGCGAATAGGAGGCATATGGGGGCTAATTGGAGGCATATGGGGGCTAATTGGAGGCATATGGGGGCATATGGGGCTAATTGGAGGCATATGGGGCTAATTGGAGGCATATGGGGGCTAATTGGAGGCATATGGGGGCATATGGGGGCTAATAGGAGGCATATGGGGGCTAATAGGAGGCATATGGGGGCTAATTGGAGGCATATGGGGGCTAATTGGAGGCAAATGGGGGCATATGGGGCTAATAGGAGGCATATGGGGTAATAGGAGGCATATGGGGGCTGATAGGAGGCATATGGGGGCTAATAGGAGGCATATGGGGGCTAATAGGAGGCATATGGGGGCTAATTGGAGGCATATGGGGGCTAATTGGAGGCAATGGGGGCATATGGGGCTAATAGGAGGCATATGGGGTAATAGGAGGCATAGGGGGCTGATAGGAGGCATATGGGGGGCTAATAGGAGGCATATGGGGGCTAATAGGAGGCATATGGGGGCTAATAGGAGGCATATGGGGGCTAATAGGCATATGGGGGCTAATAGGAGGCATATGGGGGCTAATTGGAGGCATATCGGGGCTAATTGGAGGCATATGGGGGCATATGGGGCTAATAGGAGGCATATGGGGGCTAATAGGAGGCATATGGGGGCTAATAGGAGGCATATAGGGGCTAATAGGAGGCATATAGGGGCTAATAGGAGGCATATGGGGGCTAATAGGAGGCATATGGGGGCTAATTGGAGGCATATGGGGGCTAATAGGCATATGGGGGCTAATTGGAGGCATATGGGGGCTAATAGGCATATGGGGGCTAATTGGAGGCATATGGGGGCTAATAGGAGGCATATGGGGGCTGATATGAGAGGCATAATGAGGGCTAATGAGAGGCATAATGTGTCATCCACAGATGCCCCCATAACAGTGTGTCTTCCACAGATCCACCATAACAGTGTGCCTGTGCACTGACGAGAGACAGAAAGAAGGGGAAAGAATACGTGGATGCAAGCAGAGGACGGCACAGCAGACGACTGAGTAGCTTCTTTTGTAAGTAAATTGCTTTATTATAACTGTATCCCTGCATATCGCAATTCACTCGTATTTTGTAATCTTATTGATATATACTTATTTTGTTTGTGCCCCCCCATTTTTGACTGTGGTATCTTTGTGCCCCCCCTATATATTGTTCCTAGAGTCGCCACTGGGTGGGAGCCATTGTCTAAGAGTGATGATAATTTTTATAGAATTCTTCTGTCACCCACCTCCTGGATCAAGGGGACAACCTAGGACAGAGCTAGCCTTCTTAATGAGCTGATCTAATCTCTGTCTCCCAGCCACAGATAAGCTGCCAAAGAAGTCAAAGAAGGTCTTTAGGGGCGTCCCCTGCACTCCAAAGGACCTCAGTCTCCTCAACAGATAGAGTCTGCTCTGACCCTTTTTGAAAAGAGCATCAGTGTTATGGCTCCAGTCCAGTTTGTTGTTCAGATGAACACCCAGTTACTTATAAGTGTCCACCACCTCAATGTCCGTTCCCTATATGTTCACCGGAATCAAAGCAGAGGGCCTGTGTCTGCAGAAATCCACCACCAGCTCCTTAGTTGATCTGGAGCTAGTTCCGCTGACACCAGTCCACAAAATAGTCCTCACCTGTGATAAGGCCAACTATGGCAGAGTCATCACAGAACTTCTGTAGGTGGCAGCCTGTGGAGTTGATGGAGAAGTCTGCAGTGTAGAGGGTGAAGAGGAATGGTGCAAGCACAGTTCCCTGTGGTGCCCCCGTACTGCAGATCAGCTTGTCAGAGACACAACCCTGAGATTTAACAAACTGTGGGCGTTCTGTGAGGTAGTCAAGTATCCAATGTGACATGTGGTGGTCCACTCCTGCCATCTCCAGCTTGTCCCTCAGAAATCCAGGTTGGATGGTGTTAAAAGCACTGGAGAAATAAAAAAAACATGATCCTCACAGTGCTTCCAGGCCTCTCCAGGTAAGTTAGAGCTCGGTGTAGGAGGTAGTTGATGGCATCATCCACACGATGCCAAGCTGGTCGGCAAACTGCAGTGGATCCGATGAAGACCTCACCTGGGGGCAAATATGGTTGAGAACCAGCCTCTCGAGGGTCTTCATCAAGTGTGAGGTCAGTGCTACTGGTCTGTAGCTGCTGAGGTCTTTCGGGTGTGAGGTCTTTGGCACTGGTACCACACAGAAGGTCTTCCACAGCTGTGGAACCTTCCCCAGCCTCAGGTTCATGTTGAACATGTGACCCATGATGTCACACAGTTGGTCTGAGCAGCACTTTAGGAGTCTGGAGCTGATGCCATCTGGTCCTGCAGCATTACGCACCTTGATTTTCTGTAGTTCCTTCCTCACCTGGAGTGTGGTGAAGGACAAGGTGGGCATGTGGGGAGGGGGGTGAACGATGGAGTCCTCTGGTGTAAAGGGAGAGAGTGGTGGTAGGTTTCTAGGAGGTAAGAAGTAAACAGGCAGTGATGGTAGTGGGGGGGGAAGAAGATGGGGGGGTGTTTGTAGCAGCATGGGGGATTGGGTCAGGAAAGGGGTCGGTATCTGGTCAAACCTATTTAAGAACTTGTTCAACTCATTAACCCACCCCAAGTCACCTGCAGTCTGGATTTGACCTGGTTTGTGACCTGAGATGGTTTTCTGGCTTTATCAGACCCCATGTGTGTTATTCTGCTGCAGCTGGTCCTCCATCTTCTTCCTGTAGATAGTTTACCCCTCTCTGATCTTCCTTCTCAGCTCCTTCTGCACAGTTTTAAGCTCCTCCTTGTTTCCAGATTTAAAGGCTCTTTTTTTTTTTAAGGGAAAGTATAATTAAACTATCAAATGTTTAGACATTCTGGTATTTAAACTGTTTTGTCAATTATAACCTATATCTCAAAGAGAAAAACAGTGATCCAACTCTCACCATAAGGACATCAATTATCTATTAAGGCTTGAATGTAGTTATTAGAACTTTAATGTAATATCTAATTTTCAACTTCGTATAATCGTTAATAAAACATCAACTCTAGGTTGATCGGTTCTTGTCAATAACCTCACTACTTTTCAACCTAGGGTAATGTTTTAACCAAGTATCCCATTTTCGTTTGATAATAGCGCTTTTACCTAAGCATATCCCATGTATTTTTTCATTAATGTAATCTTTTCCTTGAGGAGAGGCTTTATTTCTCTGTTAATCCAAGGCTTATTATTAGAAAAACACCGTACCTTCATGACTGGCACGTTGTTCTCCACACAGAAGTTGATGTAGTCTGTGATGTAGTCTGAGTACTGAGTCAATTTATCCAATGATATATTGTAGTTCTGTCACTTCATTTCTTTGTTTTCTCCCCAATTTGCCTATTTCTCTCCTTCATTTCCCACCTCCTCTTTCTTATTTTCCTTTCATGTCTTTTATTCTAATTTCTATTTCACTTAAATGGGACTGATCTGTTCCTCCGCCATGTAACATGGCCTAGGGAAAGCTGATTATCAAACAGCGGATTGTCGGAGGTCCCAGGTGTTGGACCTCCACCGATCAGATACTGATGACCTATCCAGAGGATACAGTAGGTCATCAGTATAAAAAAGTCGGAGTCGTGGTCAGAAGAAATCATCAGATGTTAGATGTTATCCTTTTCTTTTGGCTTCGTCACATTCTATACTGTTTATGTTTTAAGATTATTTTTAATAGTATGTTTAATATATAAAGCAGCTTATTAGTAAGCAAAAGTAATACTGTGCAATTAAAGTACCACAACTTTATTCCGTATTTTTCTCTTATAAACAGGATGTTTATGGAGCAATCTTCATTTCCGCCTTCAGCAGCGATGAGAGACAGCAATCAGCTGAGCACTTACTTTTCATTTCAGTGATCAGAGGGGGTCCCAGCTCTAAAATCATTTTAACATATGAAACTATTGTTAATATGTAGTCTTATTATTTATAAGAGTTTAGAATTATTGATTCATTGAACTTATTCTATTTAAATCTACTCAATGAGAAGTTTGCATCAAGAGAGGTGAGATGATGTGATTAATGTTAATAAGTGTTTTCCAAATTTTACAAAAATAACAGAGTTTTTGAGGCAGTGATGTGAAGAGACATCAAAAACAAACAAAAAACCTAAAAGCCAGTCGTCCTTCCGCAGAAGGACAAAAACAACTCACTAAACAGGGCTGGGTAGAAGCGGCTGAGTTAAGGCAGAAATTCTCCAAAGTGATGATGAGGCACAATTGTGCAAAATAAGCAAAGGATGCAATTTCCCAGCAGTCGTAGGTAATTTAGAAGCATGGGCTGGTGAATGACAAGAGATGTAATAAGTCTCCTTCCTTGGATTTAATGGAATAATACTGGGTCATTTTAGTTTCAGAATATATGAGAGTGACTGAAGATTGTATGTTAGCAACTGTGTCTGGTTCACTACGAAAATTGGGATATGATTACACACTCCACAGTCTACATTTTAGGCTATTTTGAACGTACTACAACCCCCAGAGTGAACCAGTAACAGAGAAGAATAAAACTAAAAGTACAAGGTCTTTAATATATGCTGAAGAACAGATTTGCGGTGCTGCATGCATATTAGGACTTGGAGTGTAGAAAGGAAGTGTAACGGGACGCCGAAGGCGCACTCGGTCTCCCATCAGCCGCAGACCTGCTGCTTAGCTTCGGGAGCGTGGATTTGTGTTCAGCCTCGTTCCCAGGGCGGCTTTTGCTAGCTGGGAGGCTCCCTGCTCCTAGGTCTGCCTTAAGCGCCGAGCTGATCACTCGGTGCTCGACTTGTTTGTCTGTCCGTCATGTGACGCTGGCCACGTCACATGACCCTAACTCCCCACTATAAATACAGGCAACCTGCTGGCTACAGGTTCCCTGTGATTTTGGTCCCTTAGGCTCTGTATAATTATTGTTATTTAGCTTACCTTTAGATTTGACACCTCTTCTGCCTGCTCCCTGAACCTTGACGCTACCTCTCGGATTTTGACCTCGGCTTGATTTTGGATTTTGTCTTTGCCTCTTCTCTTGTACTGACGTGACCTCCTGGTCTGACCCCTGCTATTTGACCCACCTTTTTTGGTGGTACCTTGCTTGTTCCACCTCTGTCCGCTCTAGTGCTACCTCTCATTGGCTGTCTGCTTCCCTGCTGTCTCTATCTCTCTGCTTGCACTTACTCAGGTCAGGGACTGTTGCCCAGTTGCGCCCCGTCACCTAGGGCGGGTGGTGCAAGTAGGCAGGGAAAGGGGACCGGGTGGCAGCTCAGGGGGTGCACCTCCGCTCTATCTTTATACCCGCGACTCTACCCCGTGACAGGAAGATGGTTTTTGAGAGGAACCACTGGACTTCATTTATAAAAAAGGATAGATAAATAGAAATGCAGTACCCCAGACCAGACCTATGGGTACCTGCAGTGGTTTGTAATGTAATACTTTTGTAATATTCTTGTTATGTCACACTTCATTCTATATATTTACACTAGCAGATGGGGTATGGTTGGAGAGGTTGGCAACATGAATTGGACTTACCATCCCATTCATCCCCTCTTGGTAGGAGTGGGCTGGTCCAAATTCCTACCGAGGGAGGAGCAGATCTAAATAAAGGAGAGTGTGGTAGAGAGTGAAGAGTGTGGGTGCATGAGATCCAGGTCCTACTTCTCTGGACCATGAGAACCACAGAATCAGGTCATCTGTGGGGCCCACTATTCCAGGGAGCCTGCAGGGTCACAGGCTACAGAACTCTTGTAAACCAAAGTGTATTATAGTCAGCAGAGTGATCAAGCAATCAAGCTATACAGACTCCACTGCAAGGTAGGAGGGAACACATTAAGACACCACCACTGCACTTCAGAACAGGCATAGCTAGAAGCCTGAGTACAACCGCAGGTAAGGGAGGCATTGTCAGCTAGAAACTTCTGAGCGTCATCTTCTGCTGCATTGCCAGCCACCATACCTCATTATCAGGGAGGAGAAATTGTACTTTGTATGAGCTGTTGCCAGATGTGCTGCTATTTATTTTTGTACTCGCTAAAGAAACATTTTTGTTCTATAACCTCTGCATGGTTCATTCACATCACTTATTCACTGAACCAAATCCCACGGAGTGATGGCTTGAGGGAGTACACCGTGACACAACACAACATCATCTCATCAAGGCCACTGCTACTCCCATCCTCTGCATTGGCTCCTCCGGGGTTCACTGCAGAAGCAAACATTGGATTGACCATAATAGGAATTAGCAATAATTTAATAACACTTGAAATTACAGGACAAGCTCCAGCCCTACTACAATGGCCACCTTAAAGTTTTTTTCCAGGACCCACTGAGTATGGCAAACCTTCCTTAATTACATATGACACCCCTGTAGAAGTATGTTTTGTAATGTACTAACTCTTCTGAAGCTGCAAGGATTGGGCTCTCAGGAACCTAATCATCTGCTCTTCTAAAAAGCAAGCACTGAACATATGAAATAATGATGTATTCACTATATAAAGGAGTACAATGTATTTAGTAAACATATTTTGATCAAAATCATTTGTGTCCAACCAGTATGGCAAGTTAACCTTGTACCAACAGGCCTATGCTTCAGCTATATAATGCAGTAATTAAAAACAGTTTTTAATTAGTGCAGTATGTAGATGGGGCTTGCTCGCCCTTGCAGGTGGGCACATATCATTATGGCATTATTACTTCCGGGGCACAGTATGGATTTTATTACTGTTGGGGGCACTGTAGAGAATTATTACTATTGGTGGAACTTCTGGGAGCACTATTACTGCGGGGAGAACTGGCACAGTGTTAGCTTAAAGGGTTTCTGTGATGAGAAATAATGTTATGTAGCTGACTGACATGAGCGATGTGCTAATGTCAGCAGTACATAACAGTATGCTTTATAACTCCCTGCCTGCCGCTGTTCTCTTAAAATAAAGACTTTTAAAATATGCCAATGAGCCTCTAGGTGCTATTAGGACGTTGCTTCAGCACCTAGAGGATCAGTCTATGCACCCTTTGGCATGCTGGTTGATTGACTTACGAGTTCTCTTCATCGCCCCGTAAATCCTGCGCCTGCGCCGTCCGGTTTAGTATTCGGCGCAGGCGCAGTGAGTGAAGGACGCGCTCCTGCTGCCTGTTTCCTCACTGCGCCTGCGCCAAAGGAAGGAAGCCTGTTACGTGTGCGTTTGGCAGCTGAAGGCATCTGTGTTGGTCCCGTGTTCATATATGCCTGCATTGATGAGAGAAATTATGTTTTATTATATGCAAACGGGGTTGTTGCCTTTACACCTAGAGGCTCCGCTCTCTCTGTAACTGCCACGCCCTCTGTACTTTAACATGGCCCGGTGGGATGACATTTTCACTGCCAGGCCCTGTCAAAGTAGACAGGGAGCGGCAGTTGCAGAGACAGCAGAGCCTCTAGGTCAGGCATGTCCAAACTGCGGCCCTCCAGCTGTTGCAAAACTACAACTCCCAGCATGCTCTAATAGCTGTAAGCTATCCAGGCATGCTGGGAGTTGTAGTTTGGGAACAGCTGGAGGGCCGCAGTTTGGACATGCCTGCTCTAGGTATAATGGTAACGCCCCCGTTGCTCCTAGAGTATCATTTGCATATATTCAAATATTAATTTTTTTCTATCAATAATGCAGGCATATATGAACATGGGGCCAACACAGACCGGCACTGATGGGTGGCTTTAGCGCTGCCCTAGTCATTTTACAGGCTAAGGCAGCGCTAAAGCATGTCCATTAGTGCCAGTAACATCACCGGGCTCACTGCCAGGCGGAAGCCACCTCCAAATAGTATCCCCAGTGGTAATAAGGCTCCCTACAGTGCACTCAGTACTAATAAGGCCTCCCTATAGGGCACCTCTTATAATCTATAAGGCACTTCTATAGAGCCCTCAGTAGTAGTAGTGCCCTCCACCACTGCCCACAGTATTTATAATCACCTCTGTAGTGCCCCCATAAATTATGCCTGTCCTCTCCGTCCAGTCTTCTATACCATGCTGTCACATTTAAATAACACCAGTCGTCTACCACCAGTCTTCTATATGATACAGTCCCATGTAAATAACCTCTCTTCCTTACAGTCTTCTATACATGCAGTCCCATGTAAATAACTTCACTCCTCTCCCTTCAGTCTCATTTAAATAACACCAGTCCTATCCCTCCAGTCCCATGTAAATAACTTCTCTTCCTTACAGTTCTCTATAACATACAGTCCCATGTAAATAACTTAAATCCCCTCCTTCACCCCCTCCAACACATAGTCCCATATAAATAACATCACTCCTTACCCTCCAGTTCCATGTAATATCCAGTTCCATGTAAATAACACCAATCATCTCCCTCAAATCTTCTATAACATACAGTCCCATGTAAAAAAACATATCTTTCCTCCAATCTTCTATAACATACAGTCCTAAGTAACTGACCCCCCTCCCCTCCCTTCAGCCACTCTAACATACAGTACCAGTTAAGTACCATATTTCCCTCCCACTAAGGGAGAAAGTATAATGGGGAAAACCACATCTCCCAGCATTTCTCTGACACTTACATTCATTCCATGGCATCAGAGATCTCCACTGCTGAGCGCTGCCTCTTTCTGCACTGGTCACATGACGCTGACCTCATCACAGGTCCTACCTCCTCTTCCACTGCTGAAAAGATCACATGACTATGATGTAATCAACAGGGCCGTTTCTAGGTGAAATGGGGCCCTGGGGCGGAAAACAATAAGGGCCCCCCCCCCACATGACACTTGGCACGGGTGAGATGGTGCCCGGGATGGATCCCGATCCAGTTTAATCAATCAACCAGCTACTGGTAGGTTGGTTGATTAAACTGAATCGGATCCATCACAGGCACCATCTCACCCGTGCCAGTGCCAGTATACTAGCCTCGTTCTGTTTGGACAGTTGGACTGGAGAAATGTGCATTTGGGGGGGCAGTTATTGGTAGTACCAGTAACTGCCCCCCCCCCCCAAAAAAAAAATGCACATATCTCCAGTCCAACTGACTCCAAACACAAACAGAACCAGGGCCGCAGCCCACAGGGCGGGCTAGTAGTACACTGGGATGGCCCGGACGAGTGAGATGGTGCCGGACTAAGTAAGTAATTGAGTGGGAAACACTGGGAATGGTATGGATGGATCATGGATCCGATCCAGTTTAATTAACAACAAAACAATATAACCAATGAATTATGAACCTACCAGACAGTCAGTGGAAGTTTGGAACTTGGCTGTGGGCTGCCTGCCTTCTGTCTGTGGGCGGCGGGCCTTCCCTGGCGCTGCTGGCAGAGTCAGACTGGGCTCTGGGCTGTGGCTGGCTGGCTGCCAAATGCCAATGGCGCTTGCTTGCTTGTTGCTTAATTGCTGCTTGCCCCTTGCCTCAATGCCTCCTGCCCTCCTTAAGTTCAATCCAGGGCGGGGGGGCGAAGCCTGTGGCAACGTATGTCAGCCAGACGCTAGACGTGTCTGCCTGTGCCGTGCATGCCTCTGCTCCAGTCTCGAATCTCTTAAAGCGCAGGCACAGTCAGGTGACTCAGTGGCCGCCGGCGCCTGGCGGGGGGGCCCCTCCCGAGGCTCCACTTGACTCCGGACCAGCCCAGTTAGTTTTAATTTATTAATTACATTACTGCCGCGGCGCAGTGGCTCTTCAGACATAGAATTATTCAATTAGTAGTTGCGGCCGGGCCGGCGCTGGGGGCCCCTAAGGAGTAAGGGGCCTGGGGGCAATTGCCCCCCTTGCCTCTATGGTAGCGCCGGCCCTGGTAATCAAAGGTCCTTCAGCTATGGAGTGTAGACACAAACGGGCAGCAGATTCACAATAACTGCTAATCAGGCCCCCCCCCATCCCCCCACCCCAAAACTCCAGCCCCTCCCAACCTCCACACCAAGGTGCTCAGGTTACCCTGTTGGCAGAGGTAGGGAATAAAAAATATGATAAAATAAAAAAGTAAACGCCTCTGCTGGCACTGGGATGGGCCTCCTCACTTGCTTGGCCCCTGTGCAGCTGAACTAGCTGCACAGACGGTATGTCTGCCCCTGGGTAGTAGTACTCCCTGAGTTTCTTTCTATAAGTACTTTCAATATTCCCAAATCGACCATAGGCACGCAATCACTCTGAATATACTTTCTACAGAACCAAGTTGCAGGGTGCAGTCCTAGATCAGTTGGCTAGTCCGAACACCAGAGGCAATTAACCCTTTCTATATGCAGCAAAGTCTATTGCCATAAACATTCATTTACCTTACTATTGCAGTCCAACACAGCCTTAAATTGGTCTTCAACCTTCTGTAAATATTGTAGCTCGTATTTGAGACGCCAAGACAATTTTTTTTTATACTGTGCCATCATGTTTATTATGGATCCACGATGAGAGCAGAATTGCTCTTTTCTTCTGTTGGCCTGCCACCCAGTGTATCGAAACCAATTACTGGCATCCTCACTAGCCACAGAAGATGCCGGTAATAAGTCCGGAAGGACGCGCTTCTGGGTTTTTGAGCTTTTAGATGCCGTGATCACATTTAATCACGACATCTAACTGCTTTAATAACCGCGATTGCCATTATTGCCAGTCGCGGTTATTAGCCTCAGGTCTCAGCCTGCCTATGATGATCCCCTCTGCACGCGCGAGCGGGAGCCATGTTTACCCATTGCTCCAGTGCTATACATGTACGGAGCTGGTAGCGAAAGGGTTAACAACCTTTAAAGTGTAAACTATAACCTTAACCTTTTAGAATTTAGTATTAACTCTGGGACCAAGAGAGATTGAGCAAGTGAGTGTATTGTGAGCACACTGTTAGCACTGTGCATGTCATGCATTGGCTCATACACCATGCAAACGTAAAAAAAATGAAGATATTTGGACACTATGGATGACAGAAAAAACACCTTATTGCAGCCTGTCCATAAACTTATGGAAGGTTGGCAACCGTGCCGTGCAGTGTCCATATATAGACTAAACTCAGATACTGAGATTAATACCCAGGATATACAACATGACTTTTGAATAAAAAATGGAACTTCACTCCACCTTAGAACAACTCAAGTACAGTACAGGTAAATGGGGGGGAATTATAAAAAAAAAACTAAATTTTTTATGGGCTTTGTTTTTACAGCGCTTCCTATGCAGTAAAACTGACCTTTTATTCTCTGGGTTAGTAGGATTACAATGATACCACATATGTATGGTTTTTGCATTTAATACTGGAAAAAAAAAAAAAAAAAAAAAAAATCTGAATTTTTCTTCTTTGCATATTCTTACTCCCATAACTTTTTTATTTTTATGTGTACGGAGCTGAGTGAGGGCTCATTTTTTGCAGAGAGATCTGTACTTTTCATTGATACTATGGGGTATGTATGACGTTTTGATCACCTTTCATTACATTTTTTGGGAGGTGATCCCCAGTTTCCGGATTTGCTTTATGGAATAAATATAAAATTGTACGATGCCCATGGTGTGTTTTTTTATTGTTTATGTACTTTTGTTTTAATTTGGGGGAATGGGGGTGATTTGAATTTTTATCTTTTTACATTTTTAAAAAAAATTTTTTTTACACTGTTTTATAGTTCACTTGGGAATCTATAACAAGCAATCATTAGATTGCTTTTCTCATAGACGCCAATGCACTAGCATTGGAGTCTATTAGAATTACACTAACTTCCTATGGAGCCTTGCCACAGGCGGGATCTCCGTAGGCACTAATGTGCGGCTGCTCCTGTAATTCAGGCAGTGAAGAATGAGTTAAAGGGTTTCTGTCACCTAAAAATGGGTATTAAGCTGGCTGACATTAGCGATGTGCTAATGTCAGCTGAACATAACTATATTAGTGCCATCTCACTGCCTGAAGCCATTACTGAGAAAAATGAACTTTTATAATATGCTAGTTAGCCTCTAGGAGCAGGGGGGGGGGGGGGGGGGGGGGTGTTGCACGTGCTCCTAGAGGTTCAGTTTGCCCACCTATTTTCATGCCCTTCTTCTCTTGATTGACAGGGCCAGGGCAGCGCTGCTCTCCTCCCACCGGCCGTGTCTACTTCGAAAATCCCGCTCCTGCGCCGTCCCGTTCAGTATTTGGTGCAAGCGCAGTGAGGGAAAGACGCTCGGCGGCTGCTGGCTTCCTCACTGTGCCTGCGCTGATTATGTCAGAGTGCTCCCGGGAGAGAAGACATCCGGCATCGCCACCAATGATCAAGGGGGAAAAATAATAAACTACAGTATATTTTAGAAAAAAAATTAAAATACTAATAATTCATATATTTATAAACACCAACGAATCAAATTAATTTGGCCACCAGATTATATATATATATATATATATACACACACATACATAAATATATTTACACAAATATAGACTGTTGGTATTCAGGAAAAACCGGGGTTAGGATAAGACATACCTTCAGGCCCACCCCTTTTATTAACTTATCTTATGACAAAGGACGCGGACACCGTTCAACTTTAAAACTCTCTTTTACTGGGTGATTATCGGCCACAGCTCAAATTATACAGGCAATTTTAAACTCCTCCTCCAACCACTCCTTCTGTGCGTGTGCCAACCCCTGAACACCAGAGGGCACGTGCGCCAAATCAGCTCCCATCATGCTCCTGTTCTCTACATTGCCGCCAGCTGTGACTTCCGAATTCCACACCAACCAGGAACCTTGAAGAAAGGAAATACAACATGACCATCTAGACACAAAATAATCACAACCAATACCAGGGAGGGCGGGCGGGACCAGCTTGCCTTCACCGAACAGAGGAAGGGCAGACGCCAGGGGGGGGCGTATATATCCCCCTGAATTGCCTCCTCCCCTTCCTTCTCCATGGCCACACCACTCTTTGCTTTAACCCTCTCCCTCCCATCTCACGTCATATCCATCTATTGCCCCCGGGCCCTATAACCAAGTAGCGGGCCTGTTCATAACCTGGGAAGGGGAAGGGGCACCATCAGTCCCTCATCACCCTCCCTACTCTGTCGGGTGCTCTCCAGACTGTTGGTATTCAGGAAAAACCGGGGTTAGGATAAGACATACCTTCAGGCCCACCCCTTTTATTAACTTATCTTATGACAAAGGACGCGGACACCGTTCAACTTTAAAACTCTCTTTTACTGGGTGATTATCGGCCACAGCTCAAATTATACAGGCAATTTTAAACTCCTCCTCCAACCACTCCTTCTGTGCGTGTGCCAACCCCTGAACACCAGAGGGCACGTGCGCCAAATCAGCTCCCATCATGCTCCTGTTCTCTACATTGCCGCCACGGAGGAGGCCGAATTATACAGGACTCCGACCACCACCCAGTAAAAAGAAAGCCTGTTCTATCCCGTCTTGAATGCCAGACAGAAATATATCAAGACCAATCTCCGTCAAGTGTACCCCATCCGGTCTCATCAACGCCCTGTTGTCTCCTTCCAATTGACGGTGACGGACCGTTATACCACCTCGAGATCGCACAAAGCGTGAAATACGGGCATTCAACGTTTTTTGGCACCTCTCAAGTGCCTCACCATCCCGTGCCCCATGCCAGACCACTCGGGGAACCACTTCCGACCACACGATGATCAATTCCCTAAAGAAGGCCGGGAACCTCTCCAGATCAGAGCGCATGAGCGCCATCAACTCAGTTAGCCGAAGGGCACATAAATCGTTTCCGCCCGCATGAATCACCAGTATTACCGGCCCAACTGACCGGAGACCCAAATCAACCACCTCAGGTAACAGCTGGGACCACCGAAGGCCCCTTATTCCTTTCCAAAAAACTTCCACTTCCCTGAATCCCAGGCTCCGACCTCCAGGCCTCCGCTCCGCTCTCTGCGCCGCCCAGAATATATAAGAGTGGCCCAACAACCACACCACCGGACGAACAGCACCTAAAAAAGACAATGATGAAAACATATCCACATACATACTGTAAACACCAATACACTTTAGTATAATTCAAAAAAAAAAAAAATATATATATATATATATCATTTTTTTTTTTTAACAAAATAATTCAAACTAGCAAATCCGGACAAATATACCGCGCAAAGCAGGCGGATCGCCACCTCCCAATACGCATCACTTCAGATTCAGCTAGGCCCGCCCTAGCCGCCTCAGTAGCTGCTCCTATACGAAAAGAGTGAGTACCAAACTCACCAGGAACAACCCCCGAATGCCTCAAGCAGTTGCGCAAAACTGACGAAAACTGAAATTTAGTAAACGGCAATCCATCCGCATGCGCAAGAAAATTCACCCCCCCCTTTCTAACAGCCATATATTCGCCAACCAACCTAACTGGGCAAGCTACTCCCGGGACTGGCAATATCGGCAGCCACGCACCATTCTTTAACTGATCCGTTTTTGACTTCTTTATATGGACTCTGAGAGCATTATTACCCAACACAACATCCGAATGCAACAAACCCCCAGGCTTAGCACTTGAAGGAGCAACCAGCTCACCCACCCTCAAAGCCGCAAAAAAGGCTAAGCAGAAACTAGCGGCAACCATAGAACTCTCAAAATTTGATGAACAAACATTCCTACAACAGGCAATCATCTTGCAAAGCAACGCAAAAGAAATCGGCCGCCTACTATCCCTCACCACATATTCCCTTTGCCATCCTTTCATAGCCTGTTTCACCACAAAAACCTTCGTCACATCCGTCCAGCCACTTAATTTGAAGTAAAACGCCACCCCCGCCAAGCGCCGCCGAGCAACATGGGCAGAAACCCCCCTGGACCTCATCCTCAACAGCCACTCCACAGTCACTTCCAAGCGAATATCATCCCTCTCAGCGACATTTCTTACCCCACACACCTCCAACCAATCAGCCCAGGCCTTACCATGCGCCTGCCACGTCGCTGGTGACACCGACGCACTCACGAGTGACATCAGCTGCTGGCTACTAGCTGCCACAGGAACCGTGGGCATTCCAGCCCAACCGACGCCGCCTCCGGATGCAGCTCCCGAAACACCTGCCAATTGAAGCGAGAAAGAGCATCAGCGATCCGATTGTCGACACCAGGAACATGCCTGGCCCTGAAATAGATGTTTCGCTCCAAACACCGGAGGACCAAGTGCCGCAGCAACGCCAACACTGGGAGGGAGGAAGAAGACAAACAATTAATACATTGAACAGTGCCTAAATTATCCGACCAAAAACAAACATGCCGGTTCGCTAAACGCTCCCCCCAAATTTCCACCGCCACCACTATAGGGAACAGCTCCAACAGAGTAAGATTCCTAAGAAGCCCCGAATCCCGCCAATCCTCAGGCCAGGACGACGCGCACCACTCCACACCCAGTATCGTACCAAAGCCACACGAGCCAGCCGCATCAGACCACAATTCCAACTCCGCGTTCGCCACGACTTCTGCAATAAAACAAGTATGACCATTATAAGAGCCCAGAAAGGACCTCCACACCCTCAAGTCAGCCTTTAACGACTTCGTAAGCCGAATGCGATGCCGAGGAGACCGGCTCCCCCGCGTAGCCAAAGATAGGCGCCGCGAAAAAACCCGACCCATAGGCATGACTCGACACGCAAAGCAAAGCAAACCCAGGAGGGACTGGAGTTGACGCAAGGTCACCCTCTTCGCTACCAGAAAACCATCAATCAAGCCCAGCAGGGCATCCAATTTATCCGTAGGGAGACGAAACACCATAGCGACCGAATCAATCTCAATCCCCAAGAAGGAAAGACAAGTGTTAAAGATGGGTGAATTTTATTCTATATTTTGTATATCTAGGATTGTAATGAGTTAACTTTTTCTACTTCCGAGTGCCCACCCACCCCCCTCTTTGTTTCAAGACTGGAGAGGAGAGAGAGGGGGGCAAAGAGCTGTGCTGTGAGAAGTGTCTGATTTCTCATCTGCCTACAGGTGTTCAATAGAGTGTCAGGCATTGTCTTATGCATGAACAGGTGGAATGCGTAGGCCAATCATATGGCTTGATGATATGTATATATTATTCACTGCCTATAGAGAAGCACCTCTTTTAAGTGTCACATATGACGTAGGCAGTATTCTTGTTAGAATAAACTCCATTACAAAATGGCGATGGTAACCAGATGTTTACATTAGTTCACATTCCAAAGTGGTACTCACTGCGCAGATGTTGAAGTGTTATCTCTGTTTCTCTTATCACTTTTTCCTTTTTGACCAATGAAACAATGTTTTAGCCTCAGAGAGGACTGCCCTCTTCTGAAGATTCAAATACGCTTAGCCCATGTAATAAAGTTAGAGATTGCTTTGACCAACTTCTGTGTCAGTGTCCAGTCTCTCAGCCAAGCGTGGATATTAACCCCTGGGGGGGGTACATTGATCTGGAACACCAGAGTGTATCTAAAATGCCCTAATTTAGGGTGGTTTTAACACAAGTCACAGGACCCTCAGTCTTCTCTGCCGAAATAGGGACTCCAAAACGTGCCATTACCCCCAAAAATGTGGACAGCAGGAATCGGCAACCGTCACCCTCCTGAGAACCCACAAACAGGAAGTCGTCAAGATAGTGAATCACCGACGCCAACCCAGACTCCACCCGAACAACCCATTCCAGAAATGAGCTGAACATCTCGAAATAATGGCACGAAATGGAGCACCCCATAGGCAAACACATGTCGTAGTAAAACAGGCCCCTAAAACAACCGCCAAGTAAATTAAAACAGTCAGGGTGAATGGGCAGAAGCCTGAACGCAGACTCAATATCCGATTTTGCCATAAGTGCACCCTGACCTGCTGTTCGCACCAAAGCCACCGCTCTATCAAACGATACATATGTCACCGAAGCTTCCTCATGAAGGATCGCATCATTCACAGACGTACCCCGGGGATGAGACAAATGATGGATAAGGCGAAATGTACCCTGTCCTTTTTTGGGAACCACACCCCACGGCGAAACCCTCAAATTAGAGAAAGGTGGGGAGATAAAAGGTCCCGCCATCCTACCGGCAGACACTTCCTTCCGCAACTTCGTCTCTAAAACCTCCGGATTCTCCCTAACAGACTTAAGATTATCTGAGTAAACCGGGAACCGACTAAGAATAAACGGTATGAAAAAACCTTCAGAAAAACCATTGTAAAGGGTAACCGCAGCCTCCCTATTGGGATACCTGTCTAGCCACGGCGCCATCTCTACCACGCTAACTGGCGTCCTTTGGTTCAAAAGCCGGGAGGTTTCTTCCGGGCCTAACCTGGGACCTGTTACATCTACCTGCCGCGTGAGGGCCCCCACAGGATGAGCATTCATGCTTGTATTTGCACAAACCGGCATACTTGCAGAAACCCTCATTGAACAACCAGCACGCTCCTGGTCGACGAACGGCCACTGGCCCCTGGGCCGTGGAAGCCCCAGCACCAGCGGCCGCCCCTGGAAAGGAAGGGGGACGCTGCGACACCATCAGTCGAAGCCATACATCCGTGGCCTTCACCCCCCACCCCAATCCTGGCTGAATCGCCAGACGTCTCCTAAATTCTTCATCATACCTCCACCATGCACTGCCGCCGTGAGCCTTATAAGCACTATAAATAGTGTCCAAATATATGAACAATTCGGAACAGCGCTCTGGGTGACGCTGACCCATAATGCAACCCAAAACTGCGAACGCCTGCAACCAATTGTTCATAGTCCTGGACACCTTCATCCTCCTATCGTACGGCTTATCCAAAAAACTTTTTTTCTTTATCCACCGTGTGCTGATCCACCGATATCAGGGACCAAATGTCCACATATTGATTGGACCAAATCTTCTCCCTCACAGCCTCCTCTAAATGCGAACCCAAGGGACTAACCCCACAGAAAAAGGAATCCTTGTGCACACCTGCTAACACCGGAGGAGGCCGCTCAGAGGGGGACAAGGCCTCCCGTGAATCCGGCCCCGCTACCGGCGCCGTAGCCACGGAAACCGCAGGGGTGGACGAGGACGGCAATTTTTCCAATAAGGACTTCAATAACACCTCAAGTCCGGCACATGACCCACCAGCCCCCCATGCCCCCGCATATTGGTACTCACCAGCAGAAGAAGGCAAAGGCGCCGCCATCGCAGGTACAGGCATGACCTCCCTGTGATCTGCCAAAGTTCTCAGGCTAGAGGCCCTGGACATCTCCACCGGCGCCAGTCGGTCACGTCGGGAACGCGGTGTACGAACAGACTCCCCTGAAGCGCCCGAGGACCCATCTGACGATGACGGAGAGCGCCAACGAGAGGATCTGGACCGCCTACTACGCCTAGAAGAACGGGAATGCCGCCGCAAACGACGACTACGGCGGCCCCCGCCGGCCCCTGCTCCTGCCGTCCACTGACGAGGAAGGGGACAACGACACCTCCCTGCGCCTGCGTGACCGAATAGGAAGGGGGGGAGGGACCACAAGTGGCTGTGAAGATGGAGCAGTAATGGGCAATTGAGGATTGTCTAGAACAGGCACATTCCCAATAAGAGGAACCGCCATAAGTGAAGCTGAATGCCCCAAACCCGGATCCCCAGGCAAAGGAGGGAAAGCAGCCCCCTGCACTGACACTAAAGGAAGGGGTTGAGGGAGATGGGCCTGCTGTGAATACGGAGGGGTTAATGGGCGATCCCCAGAATCCAAAGCACTATTCCCAGAACCCATGTTAAAACTACCTCCTTGCCGCCAAACTAAATCACCCAGGGGCTGAAGCGGGGAAACCGGAACCGGAAGGGGCGGAGCTACACTCTGACGGCGTGAAACCAACTCCGGCTGACGCGCAGAGGTCTCGCGCCTGCGCACAGCCCTAGCAGCCACAGCGGTACCCGAGGAGCCAGGAGGCGAGTGCCCCAGCCGCACCGGAGGACGGTGAGTCCGGGCAGAACGCCGCTCAGCCGGCACAGCAAACAGGGCAGGGGGAGGTACAACAGCCACTTGCGGTGTCCCCACCGCATCACTTACCACCGGCGCAGGAGGGAGAAAGGAAGCGGGAGCGCTCAGGCTGCCTAAGAATGATCGCAGCCAGCCCTCCCCTTCCTCACTAAACCGTGCCAGGAGCGCATCGCGGAGATGAGCGTCCCCTGCAGCCATAACTCTTGTGGGGACAGGCAGGCCAGCAGAACCTACCAGCTTGCCTTCACCGAACAGAGGAAGGGCAGACGCCAGGGGGGGGCGTATATATCCCCCTGAATTGCCTCCTCCCCTTCCTTCTCCATGGCCACACCACTCTTTGCTTTAACCCTCTCCCTCCCATCTCACGTCATATCCATCTATTGCCCCCGGGCCCTATAACCAAGTAGCGGGCCTGTTCATAACCTGGGAAGGGGAAGGGGCACCATCAGTCCCTCATCACCCTCCCTACTCTGTCGGGTGCTCTCCATAAAAAATATATATATATATACAGTGGGATGCGAAAGTTTGGACAACCTTGTTATTAGTCATGATTTTCCTGTATAAATCGTTGGTTGTTACAATAAAAAATGTCAGTTAAATATATCATATAGGAGACACACACAGTGATATTTGAGAAGTGAAATGAAGTTTATTGGATTATATGTCTATGTGTATATATATATATATATATATATATATATATATACATACAGTACAGACCAAAAGTTTGGACACACCTTCTCATTCAAAGAGTTTTCTTTATTTTCATGACTATGAAAATTGTAGATTCACACTGAAGGCATCAAAACTATGAATTAACACATGTGGAATTATATACATAACAAAAAAGTGTGAAACAACTGAAAATATGTCATATTCTAGGTTCTTCAAAGTAGCCACCTTTTGCTTTGATTACTGCTTTGCACACTCTTGGCATTCTCTTGATGAGCTTCAAGAGGTAGTCACCTGAAATGGTTTTCACTTCACAGGTGTGCCCTGTCAGGTTTAATAAGTGGGATTTCTTGCCTTATAAATGGGGTTGGGACCATCAGTTGCGTTGTGGAGAAGTCAGATGGATATACAGCTGATAGTCCTACTGAATAGACCGTTAGAATTTGTATTATAGCAAGAAAAAAGCAGCTAAGGGCTCTTTCACATCTGCGTTATTGTCTTCCGGCATAGAGTTCCGTCGTCGGGGCTCTATGCAGGAAGAATCCTGATCAGGATTATCCTAATGCATTCTGAATGGAGTGAAATCCGTTCAGGATGCATCAGGATGTCTTCAGTTCCGGACCGGAACGTTTTTTGGCCGGAGAAAATACCGCAGCATGCTGCGCTTTTTGCTCCGGCCCAAAAAACTGAAGACTTGCCGCAAGGCCGGATCCGGAATGAATGCCCATTGAAAGGCATTGATCCGGATCCGGCCTTAAGCTAAACGTCGTTTCGGCGCATTGCCGGATCCGACGTTTAGCTTTTTTAGAGTGGTTACCATGGCTGCCGGGACGCTAAAGTCCTGGCAGCCATGGTAAAGGGGAGCGGGGGAGCAGCATACTTACCATCCGTGCGGCTCCCGGGGCGCTCCAGAGTGACGTCAGTCAGTCTGAAAAATTGGGAAAACTTTGAAAGTGTCCCCAAGTACAGTCACAAAAACCATCAAACGCTACAAAGAAACTGGCTCACATGCGGACCGCCCCAGGAAAGGAAGACCAAGAGTCACCTCTGCTGCGGAGGATAAGTTCATCCGAGTCACCAGCCTCAGAAATCGCAGGTTAACAGCAGCTCAGATTAGAGACCAAGTCAATGCCACACAGAGTTCTATCAGCAGACACATCTCTAGAACAACTGTTAAGAGGAGACGCTGTGTGAATCAAGCCTTCATGGTAGAATATCTGCTAGGAAACCACTGCTAAGGACAGGCAACAAGCAGAAGAGACTTGTTTGGGCTAAAGAACACAAAGAATGGACATTAAAGCAGTGGAAATCTGTGCTTTGGTCTGAGGAGTTCAAATTGGAGTTCTTTGGTTCCAACCACCGTGTCTTTGTGCGACGCAGAAAAGGTGAACGGATGGACTCTACATGCCTGGTTCCCACCGTGAAGCATGGAGGAGGAGGTGTGATGGTGATTTGCTGGTGACACTGTTGGGGATTTATTCAAAATTGAAGGCATACTGAACCAGCATGGCTACCACAGCATCTTGCAGCGGGATGCTATTCCATCCGCTTTGCGTTTAGTTGGACCATCATTTATTTTTCAACAGGACAATGACCCCAAACACACCTCCAGGCTGTGTAAGGGCTATTTGACCATGAAGGAGAGTGATGGGTTGCTGCGCCAGATGACCTGGCCTCCACAGTCACCGGACTTGAACCCATTCGAGATGCTTTGGGGTGAGCTGGACTGCAGAGTGAAGGCAAAAGGGCCAACAAGTGCTAAGCATCTCTGGGAACTCCTTCAAGACTGTTGGAAGACCATTTCAGGTGACTACCTCTTGAAGCTCATCAAGAGAATGCCAAGAGTGTGCAAAGCAGTAATCAAAGCAAAAGGTGGCTACTTTGAAGAACCTAGAATATGACATATTTTCAGTTGTTTCACACTTTTTTGTTATGTATATAATTCCACATGTGTTAATTCATAGTTTTGATGCCTTCAGTGTAAATCTACAATTTTCATAGTCATGAAAATAAAGAAAACTCTTCGAATGAGAAGGTGTGTCCAAACTTTTGGTCTGTACTGTATATCTTGTGCAAATTAATTTGATTTGTTGGTGATATAGTGTTTATAAATATATTAGTATTTTATATTTTTTCCTAAAATATAGTTTATTATTTCCCCCCTTGATAATTGGTGGTATAAGTCTGAATAAAGCGCTGGGCAACAAGGAATATACTTACCACAGCGACGTCACTCAAATCTCCTCCTTCTTCTCGGCGATGCCGGATGTCTTCTCTTTCAGGAGCACTCTGACGTAATCAGTGCAGGCACAGTGTAAGCCAGCAGCCGCCGAGCGTCCTTCCCTCACTGCACCTGCGCCGAATACTGAACACGACGGCGCAGGCGTGGGATTTTCGCAGTAGACACGGCCAGCGGGAGGAGAGCAGCACTGCCCTGGCCCTGTCAATCAAGAGAAGAAGGGCGTGAAAATAGGTGGGCAAACGGAGCCTCTAGGAGCACGTGCAACACCCCCCCCTGCTCCTAGAGGCTAATTAGCATATTATAAAAGTTCGCTTTTCTCAGTAATGGCTTTAGGCATGGAGATGTCACTAATATAGTTATGCACAGTTCAGCTGACACTAGCACATCGCTAATGTCAGCCAGCTTAATACCCATTTTTCAGGTGACAGAAACCCCTTAATAATAACTAACTTTTTATACAGCTTTATTTGAAACTATTTTAGAATTAACCTTATTAAACTGTCTGACATTAGTGATGTGCTAATGTCAGCAGACCCTAACTGTGCTTTGATATGCTAATTAGTCTCTAGGAGCAGGGGGGGGGGCATTGCTCCTGCTCCTAGAGGCTCCGTTCTCCCATCTCAAGTCACGCCCTGCCGTCCTTGATTGACAGGGCCAAGCAGCGTTCGGCTCTTCCTGCCAGCCCTGTGTGCTGGGACTGCGCAGGCGCAAGATTTATTCAGTACGGCAGGGCGTGACGAGGTGGGAGAACGGAGCCTCTAGGAGCAGGAGCAAGGCCCCCCCTGCTCCTAGAGGCAAATTTGCATATCATTAAAGTCACGAATATTGCCACTTCGAGATTTTGCAAAGATTTAGAATATAGTGCCATACATTTGTATTTGCGAATATTCTAGATTTTTTTTTCTTCATCTGAGCCCATGATCCCTCCTTGCTTCTTGCTTGTGGACCAATGAGAAAGCTGCAATGTCTTTGTCTGAGCTTAGCAACATCCCTAGCAACCAATAGGAAAATTGCCTACCTCTTACTATATAAGAACCTCCCCAGTAGCCATTTTATGCAGTTTTTTGCAGTTCTGAGAGAGACTTCTTGTATTTCATACTGCCATTTTATGTTATAAACTGTGAATTTCTGTGTGGAAAGTTGGTATACCCTCAAGGCTACTCCTAGCCCACACCAACCTGGTCTAGTAAGAAATTTCTATAATTACTAGAGAGACTGGTACGTGATTAACACCCACAGTTAGAATCAAGGAGAGGCTCCAGGCATAAAGCCAAGAGATGCTCATTTCAGGTTATGGTTTTAATAAATTATATGATGTAAATGGTTAACTATGCCTCCAGTTGGAAATGATCCAGAAAAATGCTATATAGCCTCTGCTTACTTTCAATAAAGTTAGAAACACTTGATACACAGCACTGCGCCTGTTGTCAGTTTCTCTGAGTACTCATATAACTACTAATTCGGAGTCCACCGCTCATCCGGCATTGAGGTCTTTGCCCCAACATAAACTTGGTGCCCAAAAACATGGGGCATGACTAAGTCCTTCCTGCTGAGACCCCCGACGCCTGGACATGCCATACCAGGACAAACAGATGAAAATCAGCGCTGAGGTACGAGCTTTTTCTTACAAGTAGTCTGTACCTACCTCCCTTTCTTGCATTTGTCTTGTTTGAGGGTCCGGCAGAGTATATGGTAACTTTACAGTCATGCCTAATTTATGTTTAAGAATCTGCAACCCTGATAAAGGGCTAGCAGATCAATGCATGAGTGGTGGATGGATTCAAACCAGGATTTTAGCTGATAATTGCTTGGGATTGTTCTAGGACAGGGATGGTCAACCTGCGGCTCTCCAGCTGTTGCAAAACTACAACTCCTAGCATGCCCAGACAGCCTACAGCTATCAGCCTACAGCAGTGCATGGTGGGAATTGTAGTTTTACAGCTGGAAAGCCGCAGGTTGGCCAGCCCTGTTCTAGGAGCAACTGTCTACATATTTGTCATTGTCTATTGTGTGCGTAGAATTTGTCAGGAAGCTAGTGGAAGGGGTCAGAAGCATAGTGAAGCTTTGGCTCTAAAGTAACACAGCAGGTACACCTGGAAGATAGGGTGGGGAAGCCTCTGTAGGTACACCTAAAAGATAGGGTGGGGAAGCCTCTGTGGGAAAAGCAACACAAAGGTACACCTGGAAGATAGGGTGGGGAAGCCTTTGTGGGAAAGAATAGACGTCTAGTTTCCCCCTGGTAAGCACAAATTCAGGAATAGACAAAGGGTAACGAGCAGGGCCGGACTGGCCATAGGGCAGACCGGGCATTTGCCCGGTGGGCCGGGCCGCCTCAGGGTTCGAGTGGGTGTGCCGTGACTGCCGGCCGGGTATGGCCTAATCACACCCCTGTCACTGTGACTGCTCCGCCTCCTGCCAGCCCCGGCCGCCCACTGTGACACAAAGAACAGACACATATACTGACTGTGTGAGACTGAGTCCGCCTCATGTGCTCCGCCTCCTGTGCTCCGCCTCCGTGCTCCGCCTCCCATCTTCCGGCGGCCGGCAACGTAACGTCGCTCACTCCAACCTCACGCGCCTGCTCCGCCTTCAGTGTGGGAGGAGCAGCGCGTGCGACGTAACGTAGTGAGTGACGTCACGTCACGCGACATGACAGGGGTATTGGTTATCTGCCGCTCGACCCCCAACATTCCCTTTCACTTACCCACATCCTAAACCTAACTCCACCCATCACTCGACTCAACCTGACCCCACAATGACACACAGACACCGATCTTGGAATAAATCGGCCACAGCAGCCGTCTTTTATTAACAAATAAACATAACAATTTATAAATAACAATTCCCCCCCCCGAGGGGAGGTCCTTGAAGCCCCCAAATAACTGCAAGAAACTCCACTGAATGAGCCATCTTGCTTCCAGCCGTTGCCCTCCAGCTCAGAAGCACCACTGAATGGCCCCTTTAAAATCCGTCACCACTGGGAGTCCAGCCCTCACCATGGAGCCCTCCCAGCATCCTCCTCTGTGAATATGACCAACTTCAAGGACCTCCCCCCGCCACAGATGCGAAGACTTGACCGCCTTAAGACTGAGCGTTCCTCCACAAACGCAAGGCCACCTCAATGCCCTCCTGAATAGCCAAGCACCACATGTCCAAACCAACCGCATTTAAGTGCACTCCATCAGCCCGCCAAAAACCCCCCACACCCTTCTCAAGCTCCAAATGCCTCACTGCCACCGCCCCATTCCTGGCCATGAACCTACCCATCGCCCGGTTCACCTTGACACGGGCCCTGTTTACACCCTCCACGGACCTCGCATCCCTCCACACCATCCTGGGCACTATATCAGACCAAACTGTCACCATCCGTGGGAACAACGCCCATATCCTCAGCAAGTCAAACTTCATGCCCTGCAACAATTCCCTAAATGGCCGCGCTACCAGGTCATTACCCCCCACATGCAAAACCAAGACCTCGGGTGCCCTATCCTGCCTCACAAACCTGTGAATCTCCGGCAACACCCCGGCCCAAACCATACCTCTCCGCCCTAGCCATCTCACCACCGCCACGGACCTCGAGAACCCCAGCTGCTGACCATCCGGCCGAACCGCTGCCCGGACAGCCCCCCAAAAGACATAAGAATGTCCGAGGATCCACACTAGGGCCGGCACTGCATCTGTAAAGAAAAACAACCAAGACCAACCAATAATAACATTGCATACAGAAAAACCGTTCCCCTACCAGCCCCCCCGGCCGTTCCCTCACAAGCTATGCAAACGAATATATGATCTGAACCGAACAGATTCCCATCGCCCAATCCTTTTAATGATCTCATCCCCCAACCCCCACCTCGCCGCTTCCGTTGCCGCCCCGATTCTAAATGAATGACTCGAATACCCGTCAGGCCCCAAACCCAACCGACCCAGACATTTCGAAAAAACCGCCGCAAACTGAAAGCGCGACAAAAATGAATCATCCCCATGCACTAACAACGGCAACGCATCGCTCCTCCTACCTCCCCAATATGCACGCAAGCTCAATACCGGACACATAGCGCACTCCGGGACCCCAAACAACACTACCCTGCGCCCCCGTCCCTCCGCATCTGTCTTAGACCGGCGAATCACGAACTCCAGCCTGTCCTGAAATAACTCCACATCCGATGTCTGCAACCCCCCTGCCTTACGCACCGTTGGACTGACCAATTCCCCCACCCGCAATGCCCCAAAAAATGCCAACGAAAAAGCTAATCGGAACAAACGAACCTCCGAGGCGGAAGTACATACCACCCCCAGCTGCTCACCCAGTCTTAACAATAACCCTTAGGACACAGGTCTCCTGCCATCTCGCCCTGTACCCGCCCTGCGCCACCCCTTCAACGCCCGCATCACCAAAAATGACTTAGTCGCATCCGGCCGCTGTCTACACTTAAAGCCGAACGCCAATCCGGCCATGCAACTATTCATTCTCGCTATAGACCAGCCTTCCTCCCTACAGTGACCCACAAACAACAACATAGGAACCTCAAGGTCCCCCTCCCCAACCCCCAACTGACTGCACCAATCCTCCCAACACTGCCACGATTTTAAATACAACTCCCACGTCCTAGGCGCCAGTGATGCCTGAATGAGACTTGCTACCGTTCTTCCAGTACCTCCCACAGACAACTCGGGCATTCCCTCCCAAACTCCTCCGCGTCTGGAGCCAACTGCCGGAACCGGTCCCACTGTGAACGAGAAAGAGCGTCAGCTATACCATTCTCTACACCAGGCACATGCACCGCCACCACCCACGCATTGATCAACAGGCACTCCAGCACCAACTGTTGTAACAACCGCACCACCAACCCTGACGAGGCCGACAATCCATTTATAGCCTGCACCACTCCCAAATTATCACAGTGGAACCGCACTTTTCTGTCACGGAACACTTCCCCCCACAACACCACCGCCGCCACAATAGGAAAAAGTTCCAGCAAAGCCACGTTCTTTACCCAACCTCTTTCCACCCAGCTATCCGGCCACTTACCCGCACACCACTGCCCCCGGCAATAAACCCCAAAACCCTCACTCCCCGCCGCATCCGAAAACAACTCAAAATCAAATGAATTCACCACATCACCCATAAACAGAGAGCGACCGTTATAACAATCCAAAAAGGAACCCCACACCTTCAAGTCCGCTCTCAACTCCTTTCCCAAGCGAACATAATGATGTGGTGCGACCACCCCCGCCGTTGCCATAGACAACCTCCTACAAAACACCCCCCCCATAGGCATAATCCGGCACGCGAAATTAAGTTTTCCAAGCAGCGACTGTAGCTCCTTCAACTGCAGCTTTTTTAAACGACACGCCCTCGCTACCTCCCCTTTCAGATCCTCCAACTTATCTAAGGGCAACCTACACTCCATCCTAACCGTGTCAATCACGATACCTAAAAAACTCAACTCCGTGACCGGCCCAACCGTCTTCTCCGAGGCCAACGGGACCCCAAAAACTCCAAACAACGACTCTAATGTATGCAACAACAATGCGCACACCCTGGACCCCGACGGACCAATACATAGGAAATCGTCCAGGTAATGCATAATAGACTCACAACCCGCCGAATCCGCCACCGCCCATTCCAAAAAAGAGCTAAACGCCTCAAAGTACGCACAGGACAGGAAACAGCCCATAGGCAAACATCTATCCACAAAAAACTCCCCCCCCCCAAAAACACCCCAACAAATGCAAACAATCCGGGTGAACCGGCAGCAACCGAAACGCAGCCTCGATGTCAGTCTTTGCCAATAGCGCCCCCCTTCCAAATTTCCTAACCCACTGCACTGCCGCATCAAACGAGGTATAAACCACCGAACACAAGGCGGGGTCTATACCGTCATTGACCGACGAGCCCTTCGGAAAAGACAGGTGATGAATAAGCCTAAACTTATTCCTCTCCTTCTTCGGCACTACCCCTAACGGCGACACTCGCAAATTCGGCAAAGGTGGATCCACGAATGGTCCCGCCATCCTGCCTAGCCTGACCTCCTTGCTAAGTTTCTCCGCTACCACCTCCGGATGCTCCAACGCCGACCTCAAATTTCTCTTACTCAACAACCCATCACCCTGAACAAACGGTATCCGAAAACCAACCGAAAAACCTTCCTGCAACAAAGCTGCCGCCTCCCTATCCGGGTATCTATCTAGAAACGGGCCCATCCTTCGCAGACGTACTGGCGTCTCCCCCTTTGCTATTAAAATCCCCCCCCCTGTCTGTTACCCCTAAAACACCGCGCTGCCCCATGCGACCCCCCACACACCGAGCACTCGTGTTTAAATTTACACTTCGCTCCGAATTTGCATGTCCCATCATTGAACCCAAAACAAAGCCCTTTCGCTGCTGCCGACGCGACATTGGACTGCCCTCCACCTCCTGCATCCCCCCCGAAAGGACTGGCCCTGTCTCGCCGGCGCCGTAACCTTTAACCACAGCGCGATATCCTTATGGTCCCACTTGATTTCAGGCCGCACCGCCTTCCGCTGCCGGAACTGTTCGTCGTACCGCAGCCATGCTACCCCCCCATACACCCTGTACGCCTCCCCAACGGCATCCAAGTAACAAAATAACGCCGAACAGCACTCCGGCGCCTTCTCCCCAATTACGCTTGCTAATATCGCGAACGCCTGCAGCCAGTTTGCAAACGTCCGCGGTATCAGCCGATACCTCCGCTTCTCCTCCTCCTCCTTCTTACCATCCTCCCGTCTCACCCTGTCCAGGTTAAACTTGTCCAAGGGGAGCAGAGAAAAAATCTCCACATACTCCCCCTTCCAGATCTTCTCCCTCACCTCCTGTTTCAAATGCGCCCCCAAAGGGCCTTCAAAACAGACATAAACCTCCCCTCTCGCCCTATCATCCATCCTCACCGTCTCGTCCTCCGCCGCCCCCCCCCCCCCCCCCGCCTGCGTCTGCACCACGCTGGTAACGGAGACGTACCCCCCATCCCCCAGCCCGCAAGTAAACCTGCTAGCCCGCCTAACAATTGCCCCAAACCCCTGCTAACATCTACGGGGGGCCCCCCAACACCCCCAGCCCCCCCCATAATCTGCGCTAAAGTTCCCCAAGAGGCCTCACCTGGCTGCCTGGGTGCTGTGTCCCCACCAGCCGAAGATCCGGAATCCAGTAGATCACTCCTCCGCGACGCCGCCTCATCATCCAGTCTCCTAGCCAGCCCCAGGCTAGAGACGTCAGGACCCACATCTTCACCGGCTGCAGCAGAGTGGGCGGAGCTTCTTCTCCCCTGCATCTCGACCACCGAAGACGGGGGCCTGCTGCCGGCCATTGCAACTGCAGCAGCCCCGCTCCTCACGCCGTCCTGCACACGCCGGGAGGCCTCAGCCCCCGATCCTGGGCATGAGACCCCCGCACCTGGTCCTTCTCCCCCGACGCCAACGGCTGAAGGCCGAGGTGACCGGGCCCGGCCACCTCGCAGGCTCCGCCTCACGACCGGATTCCTCCCACGCCGGGAGGCACTCGAGGAAGCGGTCCCCGCCGACCCCCGGCGTGGAGGGTCCCTAGAGGGGCTCCGCTTACGGCGCTGAGCCTTGGTGGGGGGCTGAGACGCAGTAGACGCCTCCGGGCTGTAGCGCGCCGGCTGATACTGGCTGAGGCCCAGCTGGAGCCTCCGCCGCCCCCCGGAGCATCTGCTGCACCTGCGCCTCTATCCATTCGGCGCCGCAGACCTCCGCCGCTGCCCGCAGTCTGGAGATGGTCTCTTCAAGCTGATCCATGCCAGCAGAGTACAGGTACCAGTTCGCTCTAAATCTCCTCAAAATGGCCCCTGTCTTCCACACTGCTCCCCTATTTAACCCCTTGACCCCACCCCTACACTCAAACCACCCAATCCCCACTACCAGGGGTCTCCCTAAACCAAACCCCTGTCATGATGCCCTCCCCTAAGGCTACGCCCTTCAGTCCGGCCACAACTGTTACGCTGCCGCCGGCCGCCAAGTTTGAATGTTGAAGAGCGGGACTGGAGCACTGCCACGCCACCAGCTTCTGCCCGCCAGTGCCCGCCCCTGCGCCCCAGTAGTGCCCAACTGGTTGTCGCTGCCGCCTGGCGCCTGCCCATGCCCACAGTCTGCCACAGACAGTGAATGGATGTTGTGACAGACGGACTTGTGAACCGTGAATGATTGACAGGCAGTCTTTTGTGCACTGCAGCACATTGACTACTGCACTGTCTGTGAAAAACTGTGAATTGTACTAAGTTGTGAATACAATTTGGAGTCCTCCTGACTGTCCCAGGCAGTAAGTTATTGATGATAGTGATAGATTATATTAGATAAGATAGTAACTTATGTAAGTGAGCTATTGAGCTTGTAAATAAACTTGTGCAAACTGCAAACTATATGAGTAGTTACTAACTACTCATATACTTTGCACAAGTTTATTTACAAGCTCAATAGCTCACTTACATAAGGAACGGCGGGGTCTGTCTTACAATAGGGAGGGACACTGTTATGGGGGGGGGGATATCTGTGGATCATGTGGATGATGACACATATATATAGCACAAGATGCTTGCGCTGCCATATATGTGTGTCATCCACAGATCCCCCCGGCCACCCATAACAGTGTCATCCACAGATGCCGCCATAACAGTGCCATGCAATTCACAGATATCCCTTTAACAGTCTATTAAGGGGATATCTGTGGATGACACTGTTATGGGGTGTGGTCTGTGGATGATGCACTGTTAATAACAGTGCATCATCCACAGATGCCCCCATAACTGTGTGTCATCCACTGATGCCCATAACACTTGAGTGTCCTCCACAGATGCCCATAACAGTGCGTCATCCACTGATGCCCCCATAATAGTGTCATCCACAGATGCCCCATTAATAGTGTCATTCACAGATCCCCCATAACAGTACGTCATCCACAGATGCCCCCATAACCGTGTGTCATCCACAGGTCCCCCATAACAGTGTGTCATCCACAGGTCCCCCATAACAGTGTGTCATCCACAGGTCCCCCATAACAGTGTGTCATCCACAGGTCCCCCATAACAGTGTGTCATCCACTGATGCCCATAACAGTGTGTCATCCACTGATGCCCATAACAGTGTGTCATCCACTGATGCCCATAACAGTGTGTCATCCACTGATGCCCATAACAGTGTGTCATCCACAGGTCCCCCATAACAGTGTGTCATCCACAGGTCCCCCATAACAGTGTGTCATCCACAGATGCCCCCATAACAGTGTGTCATCCACAGATGCCCCCATAACAGTGTGTCATCCACAGGTCCCCCATAACAGTGTGTCATCCACAGGTCCCCCATAACAGTGTGTCATCCACAGGTCCCCCATAACAGTGTGTCATTCACAGGTGCCCCATAACAGTGTGTCATACTGTCATCCACAGATCCCCCATAACAGTGCGCCTGCGCACTGAGGAGAGACAGAAAGGAGGGCAAATAATCAGTGGAAGCAAGCAGAGGATGGCACAGCAGACGACTGAACAGCTTCTTTTGTAAGTAAATTGTTTTATTATAAATGTAGTTTAATGTTTTTGTCTTTTATTATATTCTGGCTTTTGCTTGGTTATGTATGATGCTTTTTGATAAGTAAATGTAGTGGTGCTATAATGTGGACCCCAGGCCTCTCTGATGTCCTGCAGGCTGGGCTGGCGCTGTGGCAGCATACAGTTGGTTAGGCAGCAGAAAGGCTCTGGGGCATTGTGTGCTCTGGAACTTTTCCCTTCACAGCCACTGCTATCTCTCTCTCGTACAGTGCAGACTCTGCAAGAGGCTTTCCGTTTGCTCTCCGTCCTCTTAAAAGTCTATGGGAATCAAAATGGATCCATCTGGTTCCTGTTATGCAAGACGGAAAACAAAGTCCTGTCGACAGGACTTTGTTTTCCGTCTTGCATAAGGGGACCTAGACTGATCCGTTATGCTTTCTCATAAACTTCTATTAGGACAGAGCAAAACTGAATGTCTCTTAGGGTCCATTCACACGTCCGTTGTTTCTTTCCTGATCTGTTCCATTTTTTGCGGAACAGATCTGGACCCATTCATTTTCAATGGGTCCTGAAAAAAATCGGACAGCTCAATGTCTGATTTTTTTTCAGGACCCATTGAAAATGAATGGGTACAGAACTGGTCCAGATCTGTTCTGCAAAAAACGGAACAGATCAGGAAAGAAACAACGGACGTGTGAATGGACCCTTAAAGGTTTCCGTTTTGCATTCCATCTGGCCATTCCGTTATATTCCGTTTGAAACGGAACCTATAACGGAATGGCATAACGCAGATGTAAACCCACCCTGTACGGAATAGGTGGTATTTGCCAGAGTTGCTGGAGAACTGTGAGTGCAATTTCAGGGGCACTGACCTGTACAGGGTGTGGAGGATGGGGAGGTTGAGATCCACTGAGGATATTATAAGACTTTTCTGTAGCTTCCTATATTGTTGCAAAGCTTGTGTGTTGGCTGAAGCCTTCCTATCTTACTGGTGGCTGGCCCTGCCCCTCAATTGTGCCTTTGGGGTTGGCTCCGCCCCTAGACTGAAAGGGGGTGGGGCCTGTTGGGGGTCATGTGATTGGGCTGCTCAGTCAAAAATGCCCGGGCCTATTTTTTGTCCCAGTTCGGCCCTGGTAACGAGAACAGCGTTCCCGAAGATTATGAAACAGCTAAACAACTGGTAGAAAAGAGAGGTGGCAAAGATGGGTTAAATAAAGTTGACAAAGTGTTGGAAAAAGCAGGTATGAACCGTAGAAATCTCGATTTAGAGGTTTGGGAAAGGTTCAAGCACACCCACAGTGGGTGGATTAAGGAACATGCATGTGAAGATGTAGTTAGCAGCTGGATTAAGGTAGCAAGAGAGATAGAAACCAAAGGTTGGAGGCCACAAGTCTACAGGGGAAAGTTGTATTACAAACCTCCTGAAGAAGAAACTGAAAAGGTTAAATCTGGAGGTCCACCACCTTATAATTATCCAAGGGCGCATCCCTCTCCCACAGCCCCTGCACAGGGACCGGAGGGATGGGTATGCAGAACCTGTGGGAATCAGAATCCAAATTGGACTGAAACCTCCAGAGTGTGTGGTGCCCCCAGATACCATACTGGATTATATCCAGTACTATTGAGAACAGGGATGATACCACAAGTCCCTCAGACTCCCGCTGCCTATGGAATTAGTGGTGGAGATGGCCAAGATGGTCAACATGCAGCACTACCTCCTCAGGCTCCCCATGATCTTCAACAGCACCTTATACAGTATGTCCCATGGAGTCCGAAGGACCAAGTGGGACTACTTTTAAGGATACCTGACCCACTGATGCGACCCATGCCCACACCCAGAATGCTACAGCAGATACACAGATACAGGCAACTTACAGAGCAACATGGGCAGACTTGGTAGCCCCGAAGTTAGGGGAGGCACAGTATAACCCGGTTAAGAATACCCTAGAAGGCAACAGAATGAAAAATGATCCAAATGTGGCCTGGAGGGTTTTGGAGAAGACAGAACAGTTAGGGCAAGAGTACTACAGTAGATGTGCCAGGACAAAGGAGAATGAGAGTTCACAGAGCCTGAAGGACGTAGTACAGGAGGCTAAAGAAGATGTAGTCTCCTTTGAGTCAAGACTAAGAACTGTCTGGACTGACATGGGATGGGATGCCGTGGGGCAAATGGGAGAAAAACTTCTCACGTCTGCCTTCATGCAAGGACTATTCGAGGGAGGAGAACCTAGGGGAAGCCCGGCCGGCAAATTATGTAATTCAGGATTTGGGGTGTTAAAGTGCCTTGTGAACCAGACCCAAATCCTGGGATTGGACTCAAACAGACCATGGGGACCATAACAAGTAAGTCCGGGGAGTAAAAGAGGAAAACTGCCAGACAAATAGTGAGAGAGAGAGAGTAGGAAAGAGACAGTAGAGACGTATGCAGCTGGACTGCGGACGATTACAAGATGCGATTCAAGTGGAGAACTGAATGTGGAAACTTGGAAGTAAGCATGTGAAGCGGTGCGGCGCAGAGGAAGTATTATGTCTTGTCTGTCCGTGTATCTGTGTGACCTGTTGCCCGGTGAATATGTTGCAGAACCCGTAGGAACTCTGTTTGCTGAGATAGAGAACATATGGAGACGGAAAGCTGAGCATGAGAGGAGACTGCAGGGGCTTCCTGCAGCTGTGGGGGAGTGACATCACGGCATTGGAATGTGTGATAGCGAGAACACTGCAATACTAAGAGAAAATAACAAGGCAATGTACCTAGTGTGAGTGTATGGAGCTCCAGAAAATGTTATTTGTTAATAAGTTAAAAGAATTGTGTGTGTGTTAATGTATGGGAAATATTTCTTTATGTTTGTGTGAACCAGAAATATGACCTTGTGTGTTGCTAACTAGAAAACTGACTGGTAGAGGAAGGTCACACAGCCAAGTTTACTGTGAGCGAAATCAGCTTTACCGATGGAATCATTACAGAAACACAGGGAGATAGCTTTAGGTAAAAAGGAGTGAAATTATTCTATTCTGGATATTATAAAAACTAAAACAAAAAAAAACGATGAACAGACATAGGGAAACTCACCGTGTCTCCGTTCCCTGTGCATCTTAAGCCAGGATGTCAGCCCCCTCGAGTGAAGCAGTACCCCCCCCCTCTCAGTCATGCCCAGGAGAGAGCAGTGGCCAGTCAAATTGATGCTTTTCTCCAGCCCTGGGTATTCCAAAGCATGATGAGGAATTTAACCTGTTCTGTTCAGAAATGCAGGGTCACAGTACTGCTGTGCTTACTCAAAAGCATGGTGAACGTCAACACCCTGTGGCATACTTCTCAGCTAGATAAGATCCTGTTGCTCGAGGCACCTCCTTCTGTGTCAGGGCAGTCGCAGCAGTGCAGGTAGTGTTGGATTACCCAGTGATTGTGTAAACTCCCCATGACATACAAGGCATTCTCACACAGGTGCAACCAAAACATATTTCTATGGCTAGACAACTCAGACTCCAATGTGCCCTCCTCATGCCAGAAAATATTTCTGTCAAAAGATGTACTACTCTGAATCCTGATACTTTGTTACCAATGACAGATTCAGAAATGGGGGTAGATAGCACAGGTAGCCTTTTTCTCTGATTTAGCTGAAAATGATCCTCAAGACTGTATACAGTTGATGCAATGAGAAACTCCTGGATTTTCTCATGTGCATATAAAAACCTCTTGATAACCCTGATCTTGAGTATTTTGTAGATGGAAGCAGGTTTATTGGAGAGGATGGCCAGTTCCACACTGGATATGCAGTGGTCACACAGCATGAGGTAGCCATTGCTGAACCACTCCCTCTGCACATGTCTGTGCAGGAGGCAGAGTTGAATGCATTCACTGCGGCGTATAAAATGGCCAAAGGGAAGAAGGCGAACATCTACACGGACTCCAGGTACTCTTTTGATATTGCACATGACTATGGACCCATGTGGCAGGCTAGAGACTTTTTGACTTCTGCAGGTCAGCCCATTAAAAATAAAGACTCTGTGCTTGAACTAATGAACTCTTTACTGTTGCCAGAAAAAGTTGCCATTGTAAAAGTAAAGGCTCACACAAGGTGTACCACGGCAGAGGCAAAAAGCAATGACAGAGCTGATAAGGCAGCCAAGCAAGCTGCGCTCTGGCCAATAAGTGCTGATGTCACCCAGGTAAGAGCCTTAAAACTTGTGGATACATCCAAAGACACTCTGATCAAATTGTCTGAGCAAGCCCCACCTGAAGAAAAAAAAACTATGGACTAAACAAGGGGCTGGGCCAGATGACCAAGGGCTATGGAGAAACAAAGACAGAATCTGCCTGCCATGCCCTCTGTACCCTGTTATGGCTCAGGAGACCCATGGGCCTACACATCTGTCAAAAGGTGCCATGGTAAGTGTGGTAAATGCAGGGTGGATTGCTCCAGGGTTTTCTGCAGTAGCCGCTCGATTTGTACAGGAATGTATGGTATGTGCATTGAACAACCCCGGCCAAGTAGTGAAGACTCCAAGCAAGCACACCCCTAGGCCACTTTACCCATTTCAGAAACTGCAGATAGACTACATACAACTACCAAACGTAGGAGTGTATGAGCTTGTTCTCGTGTGTGTTGATCTCTTTTAAGGTTGTCCGGAAGCCTTCCCAATAGCCAAAGCCAGTGCCAAGAACACTGCAAAGAAACTGGTCAGTTAACCGATATGCAGGTATGGTGTTCCTGAATCTATTGAGTCAGACAGAGGTTTTCACTTTACAGGTGAAGTTATGAGAGAGGTTATGCAAGCATTAGGGGTGACCCAAGCTTTCCATACAGCTTACCATCCTCAGCAGTGGCGTAATGTGAAAAAATGTGGAAACATTTAAGGCCTCATGCACAAGACCGTTTTTTTTTAAGGTCCGCAAAAACGGGGTCCGTAGGTCCGTGATCCGTGACCGTTTTTTCGTCCGTGGGTCTTCCTTGTTTTTTGGAGGATCCATGGACATGAAAAATGAAAAAAAAATCTAAGTCAAGTTTGCCATTGAAATGATAGGAAAAAACGGACACGGATCACGGACACGGATCACGGACATGGATGACAATCTTGTGTGCATCCGTGATTTTTCACGGACCCATTGACTTGAATGGGTCCGTGAACCGTTGGCCGTGAAAAAAATAGGACAGGTCTTATTTTTTTCACGGCCAGGAAACACGGATCACGGATGCGGCTGCCAAACGGTGCATTTTCCGATTTTTCCACGGACCCATTGAAAGTCAATGGGACCGTGAAAAAAAACGGAAAACGGCACAACGGCCACGGATGCACACAACGGTCGTGTGCATGAGACCTAAGAGTTATAAACACTTTTTCAAGGCACTGTATAGTTTTGTGGGAAAAGATTGAGTAAAACCTGTAATTTGTACATATTTTCTCTTTAACAGCTATAAGTACAGGAAGGGTTATCAGTGACTGACAGCTATCCCTTGCCCACATTTAGACACATAATACTATCAGTCATGGATAACACCTCCCTCGTGTACCGATTAATGTTCACAGGAAATGGAAAATGGAAAGTTTTAAATGTGTAAATCACAGGTCTTACTGAATCTTTTCTCATAAAACATATATTAATCTGCTCAGTTCCTCCTGCTCTATAACATGGTGCTTTCAGATTGCATTGCATTTTGTGGTGGCAGGTCCTCTTTCAATAACATAAACAATTGGACATAACAATTTGATTATAACAAACCTGCCATTATCTCATTTTACAGGAGGAATCTTTGAAGGCATTGATAATGTGACGGTCACGTATACAACACACAGGGGGGAGGATAGTGACCACTGCGCTCCACCATCACTCCTGATGACAGGGGACAACTGGACAGCAGTCCCTAACTTAGGATACGTGCTGGGAAGACGGACAAGACAAGTAACGGATCATGAACGGACCGGGTCAATACCTAGAGAGCTACGCAGTACCAAAGAATAAGCAGAGAATAGTTAGGAGAAGCCGAGGTCAAATACCAGGAGAGAAACGAAGTACAACAGGAGTCCGCAAAGAATCGTCAGATGGAAGCCGTGGTCAGAATACCAGGAGAGTAGCGCAGTACAGGAGGAGCCAGCAGTGGATCGTCAGGGAACACAGGATCAGGTAAGTATGCAGGAAACCAAACAAACGCCAGATACCTAATTAACAGGCAACCTGTTAAATACTGGCAGGCTGAGGTCATGTGACAAGGCCAGCGCCACATGACCCACACCAGGGAGAACAGCCGAGCACCGAGTGTCCAGCTCGGCGCTCAGACCTCCCCTGCTTACTAGGGGAACTGAGGACGCCGGCTGCGCACGTCTCCTCCGCCCCCTGTCACCTAGGAGACGAGGACGCTGTGCGCGCCCTCTCTCCTGCACAGCAACGGGACGCCGACGGCACTGAGGAGAGCGAGCGCCTCGGCGTCTCGTGACAGATAGCATCTCAGCCGTTTGTTTCTTGATTGTTTTCAATGTACTTAATGACCTTTATCCATGCATACTGGATCTAAGGACAAATCTCTCCCTTGATTTCAGCTGTTATAACCAAACCCAAGGATACCCTAAGGAGAGACTTGTTCCTGGGGACCCTGCAACAAAAGGACCTGGACACTATAGCTGGGTCTAGTATATTCTGGACAATAAAATGCTCCATCTGATGGACTTGTTCTACATGCTGGTATTCTTTTTGTCTGCTATCTGATACATGTGGTCAGGATGGAGTTATCATGAGGAGCAGTCCTGGGGTCCATGTGTAAACTGGAATGTCCTAGTGGCATCAATAAAAGAAACCTGAATTTGTCAAAATAAACTGTTAAACATCTTTACTGCAATATGGGTAGTCACCAGGATTGGTCCTCTAAGCTACAGATCTCATCAAAACACATGCCTGCCCCCTTTTTTCCCCCCTCCAGTTGCATTGCAATATATGAAAGCGCATCTCTGCTGGGAGCTCCTGGAGTTAACCCATCAAGTCAGTGTCAGGAACTGTTGTAACTGTTCAAGAACTGTACTTCCATGTACAAGTGGAAGAGATTTGCACTATTTTACTCTGTGGTTGGGGAGGGGGAATTTATCATAGACCAGCATTTTATGCAGGTCTGTGATATCCTCTGCCTTTTCTGAGGATGAGCCTGATCTGACAAGGCGCAAGCCTCATCATAAAGTAGGCGCATCCTCTGTCAGTCCATAGCCTAAAATTTTATCTAGAACAGCTCCGAGTTAGAATACATTTTAATCTTCTTTTAGATCAGAAAACTGGTGTAAAAGAAGATAAATATGCCGGGCAGACTCTCACCACCCTTGACATGCCCCCTTATTGGGAAAGTGATGACGGTGGTGTAGAAACGCCACTTGCACCTAAATGAAAGAAAAATGGTGCACAAAAAGTCATAAATGTTATGTGACTTTTTATGCCAGAAAACTGGAATGGGAGTTATGATAAATTCCACCCTGTGAGTTCAACTGTTTTTCAACCCTTTTCTACGATCTTCCTGTCCTTTGAACCTCACCACCAGCAACATCAAAGGCACCCTAGCTTCCATCAGGCAGGAGACCCCAATCAGGGTGTTCCATTCATATACATATGCTACACATAAATACACCAATAATTTGCTACTTTTAAGTCGGCCAAGGAGGGACATTATAAATGACATCAGAGCAAATTTTTTTTAGCTCTAAATCTTGCTTTTAACTCTGCCCAATCTTTACACATCCAGTCCCCTTTGTGCTCCCACACAGTATTTATGTCCCCCTAGTGCCCCCTTCCCACATGGTAGAATGCCCCCATAGCACCCCTACACAGTTTGGATGGACATTATATTCAGCACTACAAAACATACAGGATAATGCAGCACCACATACCTATTACATCCAGTGGTTTCTCCTTCCTCGTCTTCTCCATTCGAACCAGACCGCCATGATAACTTCTCTAAGGCACATCTCATCTCTGCATAGTTTGCCACCAGAAATCTTAGTTTCTTGACTTTCCATCATCCATATTCTGCTGACTCTGCTCTCTAATGTCCCCAAATACAATACTGCTGAAATAATAGTGCTATACAAATAGCCCCCCATAAAAATAGCACACCCAAAAGCCCCATCATAGTTGTAATTATCTCCAGAGTGACCTTATTATAATCAGTGCCCCCTACAGTGCCCCTCATTGTGACAATGCTCCCCTAGAGTTCCCCATTGGTAGTCGTGCCATTCATATTGTGTCCAATAATAATGCCCCCATAATACCCATGGTAGAAATTATTTTTCCCAAGGTGCCCTCTGTAGTTATGATGCCCTATAGCACCCTCTGTAGTTATCAGTGACTGACAGCAGTACAGAGCACCGGATCAGGATTCAGTCCGCACACGATTCTGCAATCTGGTTGAAATTTGAACAATCGTATAGGGAGAACTGGATAGAACTGGCTGAATCCAACGCTTAAATATAAGATAATGTCTAAGAGACCTATTTTATTCTTTTTTTAATGTTCATCCTCTTATTTGCAAAATGTTCTGAATCTTGATGGTCTTCATCAATGTGTGCCCACCCCTGAGCTTGGTAAAAAGAGATTGCTTTGAAAAAATACTGTGTCATGCACATCAAGCAAAGGGCGAGCTTGATCATTTTATTATCTTAAATCCTTGCTGTATTGGATCTGTAAGCTAAGTCATTTCTCAATGGCTGTCTAATCTCTATTCATTCAAGGATCAGGCCTTTACCTTATATCATTATATGAATCTTCATTGCTGCTGCAGTTAAAGATGATCAAAAAAGTTTCTGGCCTTTATTTCTAGCTCAAGACTGTGTGTATTGTCTATTATTTGCACTTATCTGCACCTTCAGAGAAACATGAATCAGACGGTAGAAACTTAAGGTGTGAGAAACTTTACAGGAATACTGAAGATCATTATACTGCAGTTGTTCCATAACTTCTGCTCTTTCGGAGCTCAGATGCTGCTAAGCATTCATTGGCATATGTCTGTGTAGTGGTCCAGAGGGACATTCCAATTGCTAGCCTGTTTGTCCCCGTTGTATTGGTTTGCACCACCAACAGTACCACCACCAACATTTTGTTATATGCATAAACTGTTATTATATGTAATGTGCCTGGTTGTCCAGAAGGTGGCAGTGTACCTGGCAGAGTATGTTTAGTCAGAATGGAACTTACCATTCCATTCTTCCCCCTTTTGGGCAGAAGTGGGTAAGTCCTGTTCCCACCAAGGAAGGGGTTGCAGGAAACTGTAGTGAGTTGAGAGTTGGAAGGAAACCAGACAACATGGCGCAGTGAGGGGGCGTTCTTGCCTCTTGCAGCAGGAGTTTTCCAGGGAAAGCAGCTTGTAAAGTACCCCTGACTCCTTGCAGTTTGTAGACTGATTATTGCGAGGGGGTCAATAGCCAAAGGCACTCCACTCAACAGTACAAGAACCTTTAGGAAGTCCAGTAACCAGACAGAAGCCAGAGAACAGCACAGCAGTGAGAGAAAGAAAGCAAAGTATTCAAGTACACCTGCCAGTTTACCTTTTAGCTGAGCAAAGACAAAGATCAAACATTGTTTGGATGACAGAAGTTTATTGCAAGTTTATTCAAGTAAAACGGTTAAACTTCACCAAGTCTAGATTCTACATATTCCACTAACTACAACTCCTTTGTTGCTATGGAGCCTAACCCATGACAGTATCCATGTAGGAGCACCGTGACTAATAACTATTAGGGCTATAACATACCACTCGACATTCCTAAACACTGGGACGCGATCGCCCTGGGGGGCCACCTGTTGCATCTGAACCCTTCAAATTGGCATCTGATTACAGTTATAGTCATATCCTTATTAAAGGGGTTGTGTCACAAAACATATTCTCCATTTTTCAAACCAGCACCTGGATCTTAATACTTTTGTAATCGAATGTAATAAAAAATGTAATACAGCCACTGAGCTATTCAATAAAATGTATATGTATAGTGCAACCTGCTGTGTGTTCTTTTCTTTATTTCTTGTCCACCTCACTGAGGTGGTCACACACGCTCAGTAAATGTTCAAATGCCACCAGCTACAGTTGCAAGAAAAAGTATGTGAACCCTTTGGAATGATATGGATTTCTGCACAAATTGGTCATAAAATGTGATTTGATTTTCATCTAAGTCACTACAATAGACAATCACAGTCTGCTTAAACTAATAACACACAAAGAATTTAATGTTACCATGTTTTTATTGAACACACCATGTAAACATTCACAGTGCAGGTGGAAAAAGTATGTGAACCCTTGGATTTAATAACTGGTTGAACCTCCTTTGGCAGCAATAACTTCAACCAAACGTTTCCTGTAGTTGCAGATCAGACGTGCACAACGGTCAGGAGTAATTCTTGACCATTCCTCTTTACAGAACTGTTTCAGTTCAGCAATATTCTTGGGATGTCTGGTGTGAATCGCTTTCTTGAGGTCATGCCACAGCATCTCAATCGGGTTGAGGTCAGGACTCTGACTGGGCCACTCCAGAAGGCGTATTTTCTTCTGTTTAAGCCATTCTGTTGTTGATTTACTTCTATGCTTTGGGTCGTTGTCCTGTTGCAACACCCATCTTCTGTTGAGCTTCAGCTGGTGGACAGATGGCCTTAAGTTCTCCTGCAAAATGTCTTGATAAACTTGGGAATTTATTTTTCCTTTGATGATAGCAATCCGTCCAGGCTCTGACGCAGCAAAGCAGCCCCAAACCATGATGCCCCCACCAGCATACTTCAGTTTGGCTGAGGTTTTGATGTTGGTATGCTGTGCCTCTTTTTCTCCACACATAGTGTTGTGTGTTTCTTCCAAACAACTCAACTTTGGTTTCATCTGTCCACAGAATATTTTGCCAGTACTGCTGTGGAACATCCAGGTGCTCTTGTGCAAACTGTAAACGTGCAGCAATGTTTTTCTTGGACAGCAGTGGCTTCCTCTGTGGTATCCTCCCATGAAATCCATTCTTGTTTAGTGTTTTACGTATCGTAGATTCACTAACAGGGATGTTAGCATATGGCAGAGACGTTTGTAAGTCTTTAGCTGACACTCTAGGATTCTTCTTCACCTCATTGAGCAGTCTGCACTGTGCTCTTGCAGTCATCTTTACAGGACGGTCTCCCCTAGGGAGAGTAGCAGCAGTGCTGAACTTTCTCCATTTATAGACAATTTGTCTTACCGTGGACTGATAAACAGCAAGGCTTTTGGAGATACTTTTATAACCCTTTCTAGCTTTATGCAAGTCAATAATTCTTAATCGTAAGTCTTCTGAGAGCTCTTTTGTGTGAGGCATCATTCACATCAGGCAATGCTTCTTGTGAAAAGCAAACCCAGAACTGGTGTGTGTTTTTTATAGGGCAGGGCAGCTGTAACCAACACCTCCAATCTTATCTCATTGATTGGACTCCAGTTGGCTCACTCCAATTAGCTCTTGGAGATGTCATTAGTCTAGGGGTTCACATACTTTTTCCACCTGCACTGTGAATGTTTACATGGTGTGTTCGATAAAAACATGGTAACATTTAATTCTTTGTGTGTTATTAGTTTAAGCAGACTGTGATTGTCTATTGTTGTGACTTAGATGAAGATCAGATCACATTTTATGACCAATTTGTGCACAAATCCATAAAATTCCAAAGGGTTCACATACTTTTTCTTGCAACTGTATATCATCTGTGAGAAGCTGTGGCAGTGGCAGTGAAAGAGCTACAGCAGAAAGGACCATCACCTGAGAAAGGACATGCCTCCTTAGGTGCCAGCCTGAAGATGTGCCAGCCTGCAGAACAATTGGAGCGGTAAATGTGGAGATCCCTGGATCAATATGATGTACAGGGCTGGTTCTAGCTTTGTTAGAGATTGTCATGTACTATATCATTATTTTTTACATCAATCAAGGGATAAAGCCTTTAAGGTTAAAAAAGTGTCATCAACAGGCTTGATCCCGCAAGAAAGCCCTGTGAAGCCGTTGCCTGTAAGCGGGTCACAACCTACAGACAGTATTTAGTTGGCCTGTAGTGGCATACATAGCACTCCAATCCAGGGAATTAGGTACACACAGTTGTAACTTAACCAAGGAGAACCTTACTTGCAGTGGCAGATTGGTAACTTAAACTAGCCATCAAAATAAAATAAAAAATAGAAGTGGACCCATTTTGTAGATTCAGATTGACAGAAGGCAGGGCCAATATAAGTAAGCAAGGCCAACAAAAGTAGTCGGGGCCAGCATTTCACAAATACAGGGGAGGGGAGGGACACAGAACTAGGCCTCAAGGCTAGGGAGACGGAAAAGGTCATCTCCTAGGAAGCCCCAAAACCTGGCCCTGACTCCTGTTAGTATGTATAGACCCTGAAGGTGGGAAAATACATACGCTGGAACTTAGACCCTAGGAGCCCTGAAATGCCCTAGGTAGTGGCAGGGAATGAGACTACTGGTTCCTTCCCAGGTAAACAAATCAGCGTCTCCCTGTGACCTGGTAACAACAAGCACAGGGGAAACAACCATATACAAAGAGCAGTACAACTTATCTTATAGAAAATGGATGAGCAGGAACACAGGTAAGGTTCACACACCAACTCTTCCAAATCCAAGCAGAGAATATCAACCGCATGGTATGAAGTGTGAGACCAAACTAAGTAGGGAATGCAGTAATGACCACGGGCTGCACCTGACAAGAGGTGTGGTCATTACCAAACCGCAACACTGAGATTAAAGAGACTGTCAGTTAACCTCACGTGCAGTCAGTCTCTCTGATCTTCTAACCTCTGTCACAGAAGGTACCGTGCCACAGCAATACTGTATTGCAGTGCAGAATATTTAGGTTTATGTACGTTCTGTATATTTATGAGCCTACTACAGTTAGCACAGCTATATATGTCCCCAACCTAAAACTCAGCAATCACTGCAATATATTGGGGAATTCTCCTTGTAATGATACCTATATTTGGATCCCTTTGGGAAAATATGATAAAATTCCATCCAAAACGCAATTTTGAGGAAATGAATAGCAGTGTGATAGGTTTCAAGACCTTTAATTATCCTTGTAAATCAGGTTCACAAAACACTCTCAAACTTTTCCAGGTATAATATGAACAAGTGACTGTGCTATATTTGATGGACAGAGGCCTGGTTCCTATACTTAAAGGGGTTCTCTCTCTCTCTCTCTCTCTCTCTATATATATATATATATATATATATATATATATATATATATACCTATTAGGACATATGGATGTCTTGCAGGGGGCCATTCATCGGTGACTCACCACTAATAGCTAGATAAGAGGGTACAGTATCCCTTCCTATGGTGAACCTGGTCCATCTATGTATTACATGGTTAGCCGGGGGCGGACTGGGAACTTAAAGTGGCCCTGGAAAAAAACTAAAAGTGGCCGTATTTTGTAGGTAGGTTCAAATTGATAGAAGGCAGGGCAGCACGTAGGCTAGGACAACAGAAGTAGGCAGGCTCAGCAATACCTTAGTGCAGCACAAAATGTAGCCCCAACAGAACCAAATACCATAGTGCTACACCATATACTGCCTCAGCAGAATCCAATACCGCAATGCAGCACAATATACTGCCATCCCTGCTGCAGTATGTAACTGTATCACTGCACTGAGGACAGCAATATAGTTTAATTCAGGAGAGTCTACGTACTCTGTAGGGTCTATGGCCAATCCGCTCCTGTGGTTAGCCATTTATTTGATTGGACACTGATACTACAGTGAAATGTATAATGTATGGTCAGCTGTAAAAGCTAATCCAGCTGATCCCCAGAGAAGCTTCACTTCTAATGATGAGTTGTCCTGTTGACACAGTCCCTGTACGATATGTCCACACAGGCATGCTGCAGATTTAAAACAAATCTCAATGAATCTTGACACAGATTGAACAGAGTGGGATTTAAAATTTTAGAGTAAATATAATCTGCCCCGATTACATCATCCCATAGAGACTTGTCATTAGTGGAATGTGGTCTGCATACCCTAGTAGCACAAATCCGGAGGGGTGAGCTTAAGAACCATAACAGCATAACCTCGGAGGAAGAAAATGCTCTTCGAGCCTTTAAAGGGTTATCCCATGAATAATGTAAAAAATTAAAATCAGACATCATCTAGTACATGACAATCTCTTTCTAACAAAGCTAGACCCAGCCCTGTACCTCATTGGATCCAGAGATCTCCCCATTTATTGCTTCAATTGCTCTGCTAGATTTGTATCAAGCTGGCAGCTCAAGGGGAGTGTCCTTTCTGCTGCATCTCTCTCCATATCACAGCTCAGGAGCAGGGGCGTAGCTAGAAATGACTGGGCCCCATAGCAAAAAAAATTATGGGCCACCCCCTCCCGGATCTCCCACCCCCACATACCTATTGGACCTCCCACCCCTTCCAGAGCTCCCACCCAAACACCCCTCCAGGACCTCCCACCCCAACATCCCCCCCAAGTGTCGTCCACAGATTCCCCCCCTTCAGTGTCGTCCACAGATCCCCCCTTTAGTGTCCTCCACAGATCCCCCCTTTAGTGTCGTCCACAGATCCCCCCTTTAGTGTCGTCCACAGATCCCCCTTTACTGTCGTCCACAGATCCCCCCTTTAGTGTCGTCCACAGATCCCCCCTTTAGTGTCGTCCACAGATCCCCCCTTTAGTGTCGTCCACAGATCCCCCCTTTAGTGTCGTCCACAGATCCCCCCTTTAGTGTCGTCCACAGATCCCCCCTTTAGTGTCGTCCACAGATCCCCCCTTTAGTGTCGTCCACAGATCCCCCCTTTAGTGTCGTCCACAGATCCCCCTTTAGTGTCGTCCACAGATCCCCCCTTTAGTGTCGTCCACAGATCCCCCCTTTAGTGTCGTCCACAGATCCCCCCTTTAGTGTCGTCCACAGATCCCCCTTTAGTGTCGTCCACAGATCCCCCCTTTAGTGTCGTCCACAGATCCCCCCTTTAGTGTCGTCCACAGATCCCCCCCTTTAGTGTCGTCCACAGATCCCCCCTTTAGTGTCGTCCACAGATCCCCCCTTTAGTGTCGTCCACAGATCCCCCCTTTAGTGTCGCCCACAGATCCCCCCTTTAGTGTCGTCCACAGATCCCCCCTTCAGTGTCCTCCACAGATCCCTCCTTCAGTGTCCTCCACAGATCCCCCCCCCCTTTAGTGTCGCCCACAGATCCCCCCTTTAGTGTCGTCCACAGATCCCCCCTTCAGTGTCCTCCACAGATGCCCCCTTCACTGGCCTACCTCATCTTCTGCTCGTGCAGCAGTGCGCCTCGGGCCCGCCTACTCCAGTCCTGACCTGACTACTCCTCTGCTTCCTTGGCTTCCCCCCCCAGCCAGGCCCGAGCCGCGGACCGCCTAAGCCCCGCCCACTACAGCCGCGGCCCGCCCAAGCCCCGCCCACCTGGCTGCCCGGCTGTGTAAAAAAATAAATAAATAATTTAATGCAGTCCGGGACGGGCCCCCAGTGGCGTAGGGCCCCATAGCTACTGCTATGGTTGCTATGGCTATCCCTACGCCACTGCTCAGGAGGCAATTAAAGGATGAAACTAAACATGTGCGGCCTTCTCAGTGAGCAGGCAGTGGCGTAGGGATAGCCATAGCAACCATAGCAGTAGCTATGGGGCCCTACGCCACTGGGGGCCCGTCCCGGACTGCATTAAATTATTATTATTTTTTTTTACACAGCCGGGCAGCCAGGTGGGCGGGGCTTGGGCGGGCCGCGGCTGTAGTGGGCGGGGCTTGGGCGGGCCGCGGCTCGGGCCTGGCTGGGGGGGGAAGCCAAGGAAGCAGAGGAGTAGTCAGGTCAGGACTGGAGTAGGCGGGCCCGAGGCGCACTGCTGCACGAGCAGAAGATGAGGTAGGCCAGTGAAGGGGGCATCTGTGGAGGACACTGAAGGGGGGATCTGTGGACGACACTAAAGGGGGGATCTGTGGGCGACACTAAAGGGGGGATCTGTGGACGACACTAAAGGGGGGGATCTGTGGACGACACTAAAGGGGGGATCTGTGGACGACACTAAAGGGGGGATCTGTGGACGACACTAAAGGGGGGATCTGTGGACGACACTAAAGGGGGATCTGTGGACGACACTAAAGGGGGATCTGTGGACGACACTAAAGGGGGGATCTGTGGACGACACTAAAGGGGGGATCTGTGGACGACACTAAAGGGGGATCTGTGGACGACACTAAAGGGGGATCTGTGGACGACACTAAAGGGGGGATCTGTGGACGACACTAAAGGGGGGATCTGTGGACGACACTAAAGGGGGGATCTGTGGACGACACTAAAGGGGGGGATCTGTGGACGACACTAAAGGGGGGATCTGTGGACGACACTAAAGGGGGGATCTGTGGACGACACTAAAGGGGGGATCTGTGGACGACACTAAAGGGGGGATCTGTGGACGACACTAAAGGGGGGATCTGTGGACGACACTTGGGGGGATCTGTGGAGAACACTAAAGGGGGGATCTGTGGACGACACTGAAGGGGGGGGAATCTGTGGACGACACTTGGGGGGGATGTTGGGGTGGGAGGTCATGGAGGGGTGTTTGGGTGGGAGCTCTGGAAGGGGTGGGAGGTCCAATAGGTATGTGGGGGTGGGAGATCCGGGAGGGGGGGGCCCATAATTTTTTTTGCTATGGGGCCCAGTCATTTCTAGCTACGCCCCTGTGAGCAGGGCAAAGAAATAAGAAAAAACAAACAAACAGCAGGCGGTGCCATACAGATACATTTTATTGAATAACTTACTGGCTATATTACATTTTTAATTAAATGCAGGGGCGTAGCTATAGGGGGTGCAGAGGTAGCAGTAGCTACCGGGCCCTGGAGCTTGAGGGGCCCCAAAGACACTTGTGCTGAATAAGAAGACACTGGTGCATGCTGGTCAAGTTAATCCTCTGGCTGGAGGGAAGGGGTTGGGTCAAGAATTTGGCATGGGGGTGGGGGTGCCATTTCAATTTTTGCCTCAGACAGCACGAAGGCTATGTGCGCCCCTTCCCCTGGCCACAAAGCACTGAGGAAGGGGGGCCCAATCTGAACTCTTGCACCAGGGCCCATGAGCCTTTGGCTACGCCCCTGATTAAATGCGATTACTGGTACTGGTATAAAAACTGTAGAATATTTTTCCTGGGACAACCGCTTTATGGACAATAAGAACCTATTAAACCAGGTGATAAATGTGGGGCTATAGTGGTAATGGTTGGGAAAGATGACATTAATGAGGTCATGCTCCAGTTATCAGACACCACAACCTATGCCCCTTTACTGTACCTGGTGATCTGACTGCTTGCATTACAAGAAAGATACAGGGAATTGTTATTCTAATCAACCATGACCCCATCACACCAGATTTTTACATCCTTCCCAAGATACATAATTGCTTGGATTGCTTGGAACCCCTGAGGAAGCCAGCAGAGCCTGGCGATACACGTTGGGCTAAAAAAATGGCACCCCTGAGGAAGCCAGCAGAGCCTGGCGATACGCGTTGGGCTTTCTTCCTGACCACCACGCATACCCCCACTATGTCATCTAAATGATAAGTATTTTAGTCCTCCATTTTTGTTGATGGATTTCATGCACTTTAATTCACAGTATATTCATTCATGTGGGGGCATGTTTATGTTGTTGTGGTGAGCCAGGGTGTCATGTGTATATGATTGATTCACATGGCCTTGATTTATTGTATACAATGATTTTAAACTGATTCCTGTTGTGTCTGTTGCTTTAAATAAATTTGATGTATTTTTAGATGTGCGGCTCTTATCTCGGTATTCTTTTTCTTTTTTGAGCTATATTGTGTATTTAATACCGTGTGCCGGCACTCTCATTTTATTTTTGATGTGCCCCCGTTCTTTGAATCTTTGAATCATAACATAATTGCTTGGATAAACCATCCAAAAGGCCAATTGTAGCATCAGGCATGATGAAGGGGAACGTCCTCGAAACATTGTGGTAGCGTGACCTGCTCTCGTTTCTACCTCTGTGAGTTATGTCCATTATGGATTGAACTGTTGTATCGTGATACCGTAAAGGGGTTGATTGCTCTATTCCCATGTATTATGGGCTCACATGGAAATAATACAAATGACTTTTAACCTTTTAACTGACCTGCATTTATTTATCTCACATGGTTTTTGTCCCTGTTTGTGCATCTTTTGTTCAGGACATTTATGATGTTTATTATTGTATTTTTCCAGATATGGATTCATAAAAGTCCAACTTGGACCGAACTGTTGCATATACAGTATCTTTTATATGTAACGTGAATTAACCTACTTACTTATTATATACCCATTGAATGAAACACACATCACAACCTGTAACTAAGCACAATAAACCTCCACTATTTCTGCATATTAAAACGGAGGGCAGAGGGTCTTCTATTTACTATATCTAAGAAATCTTATCCACGCACTGCAAAAAAAATAACTGCTGCAATTACTGGCCTGCAATTTGGATTTTAATGTTAATTTGCACCGCAGATTTTCACTCTGGATTTCACCCTTTGTAACACATAGTGTGAAATCTGTGGCAAATCCTCAGCAAAATCTGCTAAAATCCGCATACACATGCAGGTTTTGGAACAGATTTGTGGCGGACTGTGCTGCAGAAGGCAGCATACGCTTTGTCACCTCCTGCACAGAACAAGCCTTGTGTAAAAATGTGTGAACTTATTTTTTTGCAGGACAAGTTATAGTTTTTAATGCACCATTTTGGATATCATTGATTAAAGCCAGATTTTTAGCTTAACCCTCTTTGTTTACATTAGTAAAAAGGCGTATTAGTGTTCACTAAGATTTTGAATGTTTTAGATGATAATATCTTTTAACCCCTTAGTGACCACCCATATGCCCTTTTTGATGGCGGCCCAGTCTAAGCGCTGCAAGGGTGCCCCGTGCAGCGGGGTGCGGGGACCTGGTTCTTACATCAGAGCTGCAGCCCTGCGCTAACAGCCTGGACCGGCAGGAGTGCCGATCCGGGCTGTTTAACACTTTACATGCTGCTGGCAATGGCGCCTGCCGCATGTAAAGTGCTGACAGAGGTAGCGGACTCCCTCTGTCTCCCATCGGCACCCCGCAAATGTGATCGCGGGGTGCCGATGTGTGTGAAGGCTGGCAGGGGACTGATGTAGGCCCCAGACCAGCCTTGAGTAATTTCCAGCAGGCTGAACCTAGGGATAGTGCATTGAATTTTAAAATCAATCAAAAAGCTGTCTATTATAGTCCCCTTGTGGAACTATTAGGTGGTAAAAAAAGTAAAAAAAAAAAAAAAAAACATTTATTCAATAAAAAAAATCCCAGAAAAAAAATTAAGCTTTTTTTTCCATTAAAAAAATGTGCTTTTCAATTTAAAAAATTGCAAAAAATAAGCATTACCCCATACGTTTGGTATCGCCACGTCTGTAATGACCAGACTAACTAAATATCATGTAATTTATCCTTTACGGTGAACGCCGTAAAAAAATATAAAAAGACAGAATTGCTAATTTATTCTTAGTTTCCACCGAAAAAAAGCATGATAACAAGCGATAATAAAGCGTAATTTACTCCAAAATTATACCAATGAAAAATACAAGTCGTCCCGAAAAAATCAAGCCCTCACACAACGCCATAGAAAGAAAATGAATAAAGTTATGGGTCTTGGAAAGCGGCAATGCAAAAAAAAAATTTCTTTAAAAAAACAAAGGGGTTTTATTGCAAAAAAAGTAGTAAAACGTAAAAAAACTATATGCATTTGGTATCACTGTAATCGTACTGACCCAGAGAATTATTATGTTATTTATACCAAAAAATGAATGTCGTAAAACTATAACGGAAAAACGCAATGGCAGTATTGTAGTTTTTCCCATCTCCCTCCAAGAAAGAGTTAATAAAAGTTAATCAGAAAGTTGTGTACCCCAAAATGGTGCCATTCAAAACTACAAATTGTCCCACAAAAAACAAGCTCTCACAAAGCTATATAGACATAAAAATAAAAAAAGTTATATCTCTTTGAAGGCGACGATGAAAAATGGAAGAAAAATGCTTCATCAGTAAGGCCCAGAACAGTCTGGTTGCTAAGCGATTAAAAAATAATTTACCGCTCTTTAAATCTGTTTGCATAGACACATAGCTGTGGTTCACCTGATTAAAACACTGTTTTCTTCTTGTTCATCCAAGTCTCCGTTCCTGCTTTATGATACTTTCCCTTATTATGCAACTTGGGTGCAATGAGGGTGTCACCATTGCTCCTGTGTGGCAAGCTCCTCTATGGCTGCTTTGCCACTGACTAGCCCTGTCAATTAAAGCAACAAGGTAGGGATTGCTCATAGAAAGCAGTGTTGCTTAGGTGCAACAAGAGCAATGGTGACGCCCTTATGGCACCAAACGCCTAATTTGCATATTAAGAAAAAGTATCATAACTCGGGAATAGAGCCTCAGACAAAAAAAAAGGAAAACTGTGCTTTAATCAGGTGAACCATAGTTATGTGTCTATGCAAACAGCTGGTGACAAATTCCCTTTAAAGGGTAACTCCTTTTCAAATCCAGCCATTTGGAAGGTGATCAATAGTAATTATCTCATGTGTCAGAGGCTTTAGGCACTGTAGGCACCGAGAGCAACTGCAATCTCTGCACCCACAATGATCACGCCACCTCTTTTTCAACAGGACCCAATCTACACTGTGGTTTTGGGTCATGCATAAATTCCGGCAAAATTATGGCACCACCATGACCACAGTGGTTTTCAATGGACAGAACAATGCAGAAGACCACGTGGCCGCCTCCTATAAGCGTTCTGCATGGTTATAAGAGCTGCCGTATACACCGCCACAATCATTTGCTTCGGAAAACATTGTTATATAAGAGATAAATGGTAACAGAGTCTTGGAGATAATAAGTTGGTTCTTCATCGATGAGTGGAAAGGACTATTAATCCTGCCTGCCCACATTCTCTATTACTGTAAGGCTTGACAAGCAAATGATCTACTGTGAATCTTATGCGGTGTCTTTTTGGGAAAAAAATATAGTTGCCTGATGTGAACATTAGAAATGTCTTCAGCAATCACAGCTTTTTATGCTGATGAACTGCAGGTTTTGATGTTACAAATCATTTCCTAAAGTTTAATTGGTATCTCCAGCATGTAAGGAAATATATTGCTAATATCAATTTTAATTCCTAAACCAGCAAGATATTAAAGCAGAACTTTACTGAAAAATCAAAACTAAATCTATAGTCACATCTACCCTGGAGGCTCCATTAAGAGCTTCAGTCGCATATTTCATTAAAAAAAGGAGCGCAATTTTGTCACCCGATGGACCCCATTATTGTTATTGGAGTCTATAGGATGCCATCATTTGACCGGTCCGGTAGTGCCGTTTTCTCGATTTTCTGTTCCTAGAACGCAGAAGTACACATAACCTTCTCTTAGTCTATTGCTGTGTGCGACATGACTTCCTCCTCTTGTGTCCTGGTCCAGGAAATCACATAAGCCATTTAAGCATCCATTTTATCACAGAGTCTCCCAGGCTTTGTTCTAATACATAGCCTCTGCTCACCTCCTTCTGTGGCTTCTCCTGTCCTGTATTATATGTAACTCTTAAATGTTCCCAAAAGTCCACATTTGGAGCGCTCATGCTTGCAACTAGAGTTGAGCGAACACCTGGATGTTCGGGTTCGAGAAGTTCGGCCGAACATCCCGGAAATGTTCGGGTTCGGGATCCGAACCCGATCCGAACTTCGTCCCGAACCCGAACCCCATTGAAGTCAATGGGGACCCGAACTTTTCGGCACTAAAAAGGCTGTAAAACAGCCCAGGAAAGAGCTAGAGGGCTGCAAAAGGCAGCAACATGTAGGTAAATCCCCTGCAAACAAATGTGGATAGGGAAATGAATAAAAATAAAAATTAAATAAATAAAAATTAACCAAAATCAATTGGAGAGAGGTTCCATAGCAGAGAATCTGGCTTCCCGTCACCCACCACTGGAACAGTCCATTCTCAGATATTTAGGCCCCGGCACCCAGGCAGAGGAGAGAGGTCCCGTAACAGAGAATCTGTCTTCATGTCAGCAGAGAATTAGTCTGCATGTCATAGCAGAGAATGAGGCTTCACGTCAGCCACCACTGCAACAGTCCATTGGCATATATTTAGGCCCAGCACCCAGGCAGAGGAGGGAGGTCCCGTAACAGAGAATCTGTCTTCATGTCAGCAGAGAATTAGTCTGCATGTCATAGCAGAGAATGAGGCTTCACGTCAGCCACCACTGCAACAGTCCATTGGCATATATTTAGGCCCAGCACACACACAGGCAGAGGAGAGAGGTCCCGTAACAGAGAATCTGGCTTCATGTCAGCAGAGAATCAGTCTGCATGTCATAGCAGAGAATGAGGCTTCACGTCAGCCACCACTGCAACAGTCCATTGGCATATATTTAGGCCCAGCACACACACAGGCAGAGGAGAGAGGTCCCGTAACAGAGGATCTGGCTTCATGTCAGCAGAGAATCAGTCTGCATGTCATAGCAGAGAATCAGGCTTCACGTCAGCCACCACTGCAACAGTCCATTGTCATAAATTTAGGCCCAGCACCCAGGCAGAGGAGAGAGGTCCCGTAACAGACAATCTGGCTTCATGTCAGCAGAGAATTAGTCTGCATGTCATAGCAGAGAATGAGGCTTCACATCAGCCACCACTGCAACAGTCCATTGGCATATATTTAGGCCTAGCACACAGGCAGAGGAGAGAGGTCCCGTAACAGACAATCTGGCTTCATGTCAGCAGAGAATCAGTCTGCATGTCATAGCAGAGAATGAGGCTTCACGTCACCCACCACTGCAACAGTCCATTGGCATATATTTAGGCCTAGCACACAGGCAGAGCAGAGAGGTCCCGTAACAGACAATCTGGCTTCATGACAGCAGAGAATCAGTCTGCATGTCATAGCAGAGAATGAGGCTTCACGTCACCCACCACTGCAACAGTCCATTGGCATATATTTAGGCCTAGCACACAGGCAGAGCAGAGAGGTCCCGTAACAGACGATCTGGCTTCATGTCAGCAGAGAATCAGTCTGCATGTCATAGCAGAGAATGAGGCTTCACGTCAGCCACCACTGCAACAGTCCATTGGCATATATTTAGGCCTAGCACACAGGCAGAGGAGAGAGGTCCCGTAACAGACAATCTGGCTTCATGTCAGCAGAGAATCAGTCTGCATGTCATAGCAGAGAATGAGGCTTCACGTCAGCCACCACTGCAACAGTCCATTGGCATATATTTAGGCCCAGCACCCAGGCAGAGGAGGGAGGTCCCGTAACAGACAATCTGGCTTCATGTCAGCAGAGAATCAGTCTGCATGTCATAGCAGAGAATGAGGCTTCACGTCAGCCACCACTGCAACAGTCCATTGGCATATATTTAGGCCCAGCACACACACAGGCAGAGGAGAGAGGTCCCGTAACAGACAATCTGGCTTCATGTCAGCAGAGAATTAGTCTGCATGTCATAGCAGAGAATGAGGCTTCACGTCAGCCACCACTGCAACAGTCCATTGGCATATATTTAGGCCCAGCACACACACAGGCAGAGGAGAGAGGTCCCGTAACAGAGAATCTGTCTTCATGTCAGCAGAGAATTAGTCTGCATGTCATAGCAGAGAATCAGGCTTCACGTCACCCACCACTGCAACAGTCCATTGGCATATATTTAGGCCCAGCACCCAGGCAGAGGAGGGAGGTCCCGTAACAGAGAATCTGTCTTCATGTCAGCAGAGAATTAGTCTGCATGTCATAGCAGAGAATGAGGCTTCACGTCACCCACCACTGCAACAGTCCATTGGCATATATTTAGGCCCAGCACCCAGGCAGAGGAGGGAGGTCCCGTAACAGAGAATCTGTCTTCATGTCAGCAGAGAATTAGTCTGCATGTCATAGCAGAGAATGAGGCTTCACGTCACCCACCACTGCAACAGTCCATTGGCATATATTTAGGCCCAGCACCCAGGCAGAGGAGGGAGGTCCCGTAACAGAGAATCTGTCTTCATGTCAGCAGAGAATTAGTCTGCATGTCATAGCAGAGAATGAGGCTTCACGTCAGCCACCACTGCAACAGTCCATTGGCATATATTTAGGCCCAGCACCCAGGCAGAGGAGGGAGGTCCCGTAACAGAGAATCTGTCTTCATGTCAGCAGAGAATTAGTCTGCATGTCATAGCAGAGAATGAGGCTTCACGTCAGCCACCACTGCAACAGTCCATTGGCATATATTTAGGCCCAGCACACACACAGGCAGAGGAGAGAGGTCCCGTAACAGACAATCTGGCTTCATGTCAGCAGAGAATTAGTCTGCATGTCATAGCAGAGAATGAGGCTTCACGTCAGCCACCACTGCAACAGTCCATTGGCATATATTTAGGCCCAGCACACACACAGGCAGAGGAGAGAGGTCCCGTAACAGAGAATCTGTCTTCATGTCAGCAGAGAATTAGTCTGCATGTCATAGCAGAGAATCAGGCTTCACGTCACCCACCACTGCAACAGTCCATTGGCATATATTTAGGCCCAGCACCCAGGCAGAGGAGGGAGGTCCCGTAACAGAGAATCTGTCTTCATGTCAGCAGAGAATTAGTCTGCATGTCATAGCAGAGAATGAGGCTTCACGTCACCCACCACTGCAACAGTCCATTGGCATATATTTAGGCCTAGCACACAGGCAGAGGAGAGGTTCATTCAACTTTGGGTAGCCTCGCAATATAATGGTAAAATGAAAATAAAAATAGGATTGAATGAGGAAGTGCCCTGGAGTCCAATAATATATGGTTATGGGGAGGTAGTTAATGTCTAATCTGGACAAGGGACGGACAGGTCCTGTGGGATCCATGCCTGGTTCATTTTTATGAACGTCAGCTTGTCCACATTGGCTGTAGACAGGCGGCTGCGTTTGTCTGTAATGACGCCCCCTGCCGTGCTGAATACACGTTCAGACAAAACGCTGGCTGCCGGGCAGGCCAGCACCTCCAAGGCATAAAAGGCTAGCTCTGGCCACGTGGACAATTTAGAGACCCAGAAGTTGAATGGGGCCGAACCATCAGTCAGTACGTGGAGGGGTGTGCACACGTACTGTTCCACCATGTTAGTGAAATGTTGCCTCCTGCTAACACGTTGCGTATCAGGTGGTGGTGCAGTTAGCTGTGGCGTGTTGACAAAAGTTTTCCACATCTCTGCCATGCTAACCCTGCCCTCAGAGGAGCTGGCCGTGACACAGCTGCCTTGGCGACCTCTTGCTCCTCCTCTGCCTTGGCCTTGGGCTTCCACTTGTTCCCCTGTGACATTTGGGAATGCTCTCAGTAGCGCGTCTACCAACGTGCGCTTGTACTCGCGCATCTTCCTATCACGCTCCAGTGCAGGAAGTAAGGTGGGCACATTGTCTTTGTAGCGTGGATCCAGCAGGGTGGCAACCCAGTAGTCCGCACAGGTTAAAATGTGGGCAACTCTGCTGTCGTTGCGCAGGCACTGCAGCATGTAGTCGCTCATGTGTGCCAGGCTGCCCAGGGGTAAGGACAAGCTGTCCTCTGTGGGAGGTGTATCGTCATCGTCCTGCCTTTCCCCCCAGCCACGCACCAGTGATGGACCCGAGCTGCGTTGGGTGCCACCCCGCTGTGACCATGCTTCATCCTCATCCTCCTCCACCTCCTCCTCATCCTCGTCCTCCTCGTCCTCCAGTAGTGGGCCCTGGCTGGCCACATTTGTACCTGGCCTCTGCTGTTGCCAAAAACCTCCCTCTGAGTCACTTCGAAGAGACTGGCCTGAAAGTGCTAAAAATGACCCCTCTTCCTCCTCCTCCTCCTCCTCCTGGGCCACCTCCTCTTCCATCATCGCCCTAAGTGTTTTCTCAAGGAGACATAGAAGTGGTATTGTAACGCTGATAACGGTGTCATCGCCACTGGCCATGTTGGTGGAGTACTCGAAACAGCGCAACAGGGCACACAGGTCTCGCATGGAGGCCCAGTCATTGGTGGTGAAGTGGTGCTGTTCTGTAGTGCGACTGACCCGTGCGTGCTGCAGCTGAAACTCCACTATGGCCTGCTGCTGCTCGCACAGTCTGTCCAGCATGTGCAAGGTGGAGTTCCACCTGGTGGGCACGTCGCATATGAGGCGGTGAGCGGGAAGGCCGAAGTTACGCTGTAGCGCAGACAGGCGAGCAGCAGCAGGATGTGAACGCCGGAAGCGCGAACAGACGGCCCGCACTTTATGCAGCAGCTCTGACATGTCGGGGTAGTTGTGAATGAACTTCTGCACCACCAAATTCAGCACATGCGCCAAGCAAGGGATGTGCGTCAAATTGGCTAGTCCCAGAGCTGCAACGAGATTTCGCCCATTATCACACACCACCAGGCCGGGCTTGAGGCTCACCGGCAGCAACCACTCGTCGGTCTGTTCTATACCCCGCCACAACTCCTGTGCGGTGTGGGGCCTGTCCCCCAAACATATGAGTTTCAGAATGGCCTGCTGACGTTTACCCCGGGCTGTGCTGAAGTTGGTGGTGAAGGTGTGTGGCTGACTGGATGAGCAGGTGGAAGAAGAGGAGGAGGAAGCTGAGTAGGAGGAGGTGGCAACAGGAGGCAAAGAATGTTGCCCTGCGATCCTTGGCGGCGGAAGGACATCCGCCAAACAGCTCTCCGCCTGGGGCCCAGCCGCCACTACATTTACCCAGTGTGCAGTTAGGGAGATATAGCGTCCCTGGCCGTGCTTACTGGTCCACGTATCTGTGGTTAGGTGGACCTTGCCACAGATGGCGTTGCGCAGTGCACACTTGATTTTATCGGATACTTGGTTGTGCAGGGAAGGCACGGCTCTCTTGGAGAAGTAGTGCCGGCTGGGAACAACATACTGTGGGACAGCAAGCGACATGAGCTGTTTGAAGCTGTCTGTGTCCACCAGCCTAAATGACAGCATTTCATAGGCCAGTAGTTTAGAAATGCTGGCATTCAGGGCCAGGGATCGAGGGTGGCTAGGTGGGAATTTACGCTTTCTCTCAAATGTTTGTGAGATGGAGAGCTGAACGCTGGTGTGTGACATGGTTGAGATGCTTGGTGACGGAGGTGGTGGTGTTGGTGGTTACATCCCCTGTTTGCTGGGCGGCAGGTGCCAACGTTCCTCCAGAGGCGGAGGAAGAGGCCGAGGCGGCAGCAGCAGAATAGGCCGAGGCGGCAGCAGCAGAAGAGGTAGCAGGGGGAGCCTGAGTGACTTCCTTGGTTTTAAGGTGTTTACTCCACTGCAGTTCATGCTTTGCATGCAGGTGCCTGGTCATGCAGGTTGTGCTCAGGTTCAGAACGTTAATGCCTCGCTTCAGGCTCTGATGGCACAGCGTGCAAACAACTCGGGTCTTGTCGTCAGCACATTGTTTGAAGAAGTGCCATGCCAGGGAACTCCTTGAAGCTGCCTTTGGGGTGCTCGGTCCCAGATGGCGGCGGTCAGTAGCAGGCGGAGTCTCTTGGCGGCGGGTGTTCTGCTTTTGCCCACTGCTCCCTCTTTTGCTACACTGTTGGCTCGGTCTCACCACTGCCTCTTCCTCCGAACTGTGAAAGTCAGTGGCACGACCTTCATTCCATGTGGGGTCTAGGACCTCATCGTCCCCTGCATCGTCTTCCACCCAGTCTTGATCCCTGACCTCCTGTTCAGTCTGCACACTGCAGAAAGACGCAGCAGTTGGCACCTGTGTTTCGTCATCATCAGAGACATGCTGAGGTGGTATTCCCATGTCCTCATCATCAGGAAACATAAGTGGTTGTGCGTCAGTGCATTCTATGTCTTTCACCGCTGGGGAAGGGCTAGGTGGATGCCCTTGGGAAACCCTGCCAGCGGAGTCTTCAAACAGCATAAGAGACTGCTGCATAACTTGAGGCTGAGACAGTTTCCCTGGTATGCATGGGGGTGATGTGACAGACTGATGGGGTTGGTTTTCAGGCGCCATCTGTGCGCTTTCTGCAGAAGACTGGGTGGGAGATAATGTGAACGTGCTGGATCCACTGTCGGCCACCCAATTGACTAATGCCTGTACCTGCTCAGGCCTTACCATCCTTAGAACGGCATTGGGCCCCACCATATATCGCTGTAAATTCTGGCGGCTACTGGGACCTGAGGTAGTTGGTACACTAGGACGTGTGGATGTGGCAGAACGGCCACGTCCTCTCCCAGCACCAGAGGGTCCACTAACACCACCACGACCATGTCCACGTCCGCGTCCCTTACTAGATGTTTTTCTCATTGTTATGGTTCACCACAACAACAAATATATTATTTGGCCCAATGTATTGTATTCAAATTCAGCGGGATATAAATTTGAGGCCTAGTATTTAGGCGCTGGGTGACCGGTATGGATTTAGTGACAGAATTAGACTTGGAAATGCACAGAAGCGTGTGTGTGAAGTTATTCTGAATGACCCTATGTGCACCTTCAATATGATCTACCCTTTTAGGGATAGATTTCAAATAGCTCTGATATAGCAGAAACGACTAAATTATGAAATTGCTAAATTGGGAATTGTATTTCAACCCAGAACAAAAAATGTGCTTTGACGGACACTAAATAACTTTCCCAGCCACAACAGGACAGCGGTAACGAGAGATTTAGCGGGATATAAATTTGAGGCCTAGTATTTAGGCGCTGGGTGACAGGTATGGGTTTAGTGACAGAATTAGATTTGGAAATGCACAGTAGCGGGTGTGTGAAGTTATTCTGAATGACCCTATGTGCACCTTGAATATTATATACCCTTTTAGGGATAGATTTCAAATAGCTCTGATATAGCAGAAACCACTAAATTATGAAATTGCTAAATTGGGAATTGTATTTCAACCCAGAACAAGAAATGTGCTTGAACGGACACTAAATAACTCGCCCAGCTACAGCACTAGGGACAGATTTAGCGGGATATAAATTTGAGGCCTAGTATTTAGGCGCTGGGTGACAGGTATGGGTTTAGTGCCAGAATTAGACTTGGAAATACACAGTAGCGGGTGTGTGTGAAGTTATTCTGAATGACCCAATGTGCACCTTGAATATTATATACCCTTTTAGGGATAGATTTCAAATAGCTCTGATATAGCAGAAACCACTAAATTATGAAATTGCTAAATTGGGAATTGTATTTCAACCCAGAACAAGAAATGTGCTTGAACGGACACTAAATAACTCGCCCAGCTACAGCACTAAGGACAGATTTAGCGGGATATAAATTTGAGGCCTAGTATTTAGGCGCTGGGTGACAGGTATGGGTTTAGTGCCAGAATTAGACTTGGAAATACACAGTAGCGGGTGTGTGTGAAGTTATTCTGAATGACCCAATGTGCACCTTGAATATTATATACCCTTTTAGGGATAGATTTCAAATAGCTCTGATATAGCAGAAACCACTAAATTATGAAATTGCTAAATTGGGAATTGTATTTCAACCCAGAACAAGAAATGTGCTTGAACGGACACTAAATAACTCGCCCAGCTACAGCACTAGGGACAGATTTAGCGGGATATAAATTTGAGGCCTAGTATTTAGGCGCTGGGTGACAGGTATGGGTTTAGTGCCAGAATTAGACTTGGAAATACACAGTAGCGGGTGTGTGTGAAGTTATTCTGAATGACCCAATGTGCACCTTGAATATTATATACCCTTTTAGGGATAGATTTCAAATAGCTCTGATATAGCAGAAACCACTAAATTATGAAATTGCTAAATTGGGAATTGTATTTCAACCCAGAACAAGAAATGTGCTTGAACGGACACTAAATAACTCGCCCAGCTACAGCACTAAGGACAGATTTAGCGGGATATAAATTTGAGGCCTAGTATTTAGGCGCTGGGTGACAGGTATGGGTTTAGTGCCAGAATTAGACTTGGAAATACACAGTAGCGGGTGTGTGTGAAGTTATTCTGAATGACCCAATGTGCACCTTGAATATTATATACCCTTTTAGGGATAGATTTCAAATAGCTCTGATATAGCAGAAACCACTAAATTATGAAATTGCTAAATTGGGAATTGTATTTCAACCCAGAACAAGAAATGTGCTTGAACGGACACTAAATAACTCGCCCAGCTACAGCACTAAGGACAGATTTATCGGGATATAAATTTGAGGCCTAGTATTTAGGCGCTGGGTGACAGGTATGGGTTTAGGGCCAGAATTAGACTTGGAAATACACAGTAGCGGGTGTGTGTGAAGTTATTCTGAATGACCCAATGTGCACCTTGAATATTATATACCCTTTTAGGGATAGATTTCAAATAGCTCTGATATAGCAGAAACCACTAAATTATGAAATTGCTAAATTGGGAATTGTATTTCAACCCAGAACAAGAAATGTGCTTGAACGGACACTAAATAACTCGCCCAGCTACAGCACTAAGGACAGATTTAGCGGGATATAAATTTGAGGCCTAGTATTTAGGCGCTGGGTGACAGGTATGGGTTTAGTGCCAGAATTAGACTTGGAAATACACAGTAGCGGGTGTGTGTGAAGTTATTCTGAATGACCCAATGTGCACCTTGAATATTATATACCCTTTTAGGGATAGATTTCAAATAGCTCTGATATAGCAGAAACCACTAAATTATGAAATTGCTAAATTGGGAATTGTATTTCAACCCAGAACAAGAAATGTGCTTGAACGGACACTAAATAACTCGCCCAGCTACAGCACTAAGGACAGATTTAGCGGGATATAAATTTGAGGCCTAGTATTTAGGCGCTGGGTGACAGGTATGGGTTTAGTGCCAGAATTAGACTTGGAAATACACAGTAGCGGGTGTGTGTGAAGTTATTCTGAATGACCCAATGTGCACCTTGAATATTATATACCCTTTTAGGGATAGATTTCAAATAGCTCTGATATAGCAGAAACCACTAAATTATGAAATTGCTAAATTGGGAATTGTATTTCAACCCAGAACAAGAAATGTGCTTGAACGGACACTAAATAACTCGCCCAGCTACAGCACTAGGGACAGATTTAGCGGGATATAAATTTGAGGCCTAGTATTTAGGCGCTGGGTGACAGGTATGGGTTTAGTGCCAGAATTAGACTTGGAAATACACAGTAGCGGGTGTGTGTGAAGTTATTCTGAATGACCCAATGTGCACCTTGAATATTATATACCCTTTTAGGGATAGATTTCAAATAGCTCTGATATAGCAGAAACCACTAAATTATGAAATTGCTAAATTGGGAATTGTATTTCAACCCAGAACAAGAAATGTGCTTGAACGGACACTAAATAACTCGCCCAGCTACAGCACTAGGGACAGATTTAGCGGGATATAAATTTGAGGCCTAGTATTTAGGCGCTGGGTGACAGGTATGGGTTTAGTGCCAGAATTAGACTTGGAAATACACAGTAGCGGGTGTGTGTGAAGTTATTCTGAATGACCCAATGTGCACCTTGAATATTATATACCCTTTTAGGGATAGATTTCAAATAGCTCTGATATAGCAGAAACCACTAAATTATGAAATTGCTAAATTGGGAATTGTATTTCAACCCAGAACAAGAAATGTGCTTGAACGGACACTAAATAACTCGCCCAGCTACAGCACTAAGGACAGATTTAGCGGGATATAAATTTGAGGCCTAGTATTTAGGCGCTGGGTGACAGGTATGGGTTTAGTGCCAGAATTAGACTTGGAAATACACAGTAGCGGGTGTGTGTGAAGTTATTCTGAATGACCCAATGTGCACCTTGAATATTATATACCCTTTTAGGGATAGATTTCAAATAGCTCTGATATAGCAGAAACCACTAAATTATGAAATTGCTAAATTGGGAATTGTATTTCAACCCAGAACAAGAAATGTGCTTGAACGGACACTAAATAACTCGCCCAGCTACAGCACTAGGGACAGATTTAGCTGGATATAAATTTGAGGCCTAGTATTTAGGCGCTGGGTGACAGGTATGGGTTTAGTGCCAGAATTAGACTTGGAAATACACAGTAGCGGGTGTGTGTGAAGTTATTCTGAATGACCCAATGTGCACCTTGAATATTATATACCCTTTTAGGGATAGATTTCAAATAGCTCTGATATAGCAGAAACCACTAAATTATGAAATTGCTAAATCGGGAATTGTATTTCAACCCAGAACAAGAAATGTGCTTGAACGGACACTAAATAACTCGCCCAGCTACAGCACTAAGGACAGATTTAGCGGGATATAAATTTGAGGCCTAGTATTTAGGCGCTGGGTGACCGGTATGGATTTAGTGACAGAATTAGACTGGGATATGGCCAAAAAATAAACAGACTATTGCTGGTTAAATGCACTTGGTGTGACAGCTTCACCCTGATGTAGGCTTTAGCCAAAAAACAACCACACCATTGAGGGTTAAATGCACTTGGTGACAGGCGCAGCTTGCCCCTGATTTAGTATATGGCCAAAAAATGAACAGACTATTGCTGGTTAAATGCACTTGGTGTGACAGCTTCACCCTGATGTAGGCTTTAGCCAAAAAACAACCACACCATTGAGGGTTAAATGCACTTGGTGACAGGCGCAGCTTGCCCCTGATTTTGTATATGGCCAAAAAATGAACAGACTATTGCTGGTTAAATGCACTTGGTGTGACAGCTTCACCCTGATGTAGGCTTTAGCCAAAAAACAACCACACCATTGAGGGTTAAATGCACTTGGTCGCAGCTTGTGCTGGCGCACCACAAGACACAAAATGGCCGCCGATCACCCCAGAAAAATGTGACTGACAAACGGTCTGGGCAGCCTAAAAACAGTGAGAAATTGAGGATCAGCAGCTCAATGATCCACAGCTGCAGATCGATCAGTTAATCAAGTCCTTTGGAGGAGTTAATCTGCCTAATCTCGCCCTACTGTCGCAGCCGCAACCTCTCCCTACGCTAATCAGAGCAGAGTGACGGGCGGCGCTATGTGACTCCAGCTTAAATAGAGGCTGGGTCACATGGTGCTCTGGCCAATCACAGCCATGCCAATAGTAGGCATGGCTGTGATGGCCTCTTGGGGCAAGTAGTATGACGCTTGTTGATTGGCTGCTTTGCAGCCTTTCAAAAAGCGCCAAGAAAGCGTCACAAAAGCGCGAAGAAAGCGACGAACACCGAACCCGAACCCGGACTTTTACGAAAATGTCCGGGTTCGGGTCCGTGTCACGGACACCCCAAAATTCGGTACGAACCCGAACTATACAGTTCGAGTTCGCTCATCCCTACTTGCAACCTGTTAATCAGCTGTATATAATGTTATTTTAAACCAGAGGTGCACATTAAGAATTGTTTAAAAGAGCTGACCCATTACAACACTTATCTCCTATCCACAGGACAGTGGTTGGACCCCGTTGATCACAAAATTATGAAAATGGGGGCCCTGTGTTTCTGAATTTGAATGACGCAGTGGTCAAACATGTGCGCTGCCGCTCCATTCAATTCTGTAGGATTCTTGGAGATAGCAAAGTGCTTCTCCTCGGCTATCTCTGGCATTGCACAGAGTGGCGGAGTACATACACTCACCTAAAGAATTATTAGGAACACCATACTAATACAGTGTTGGGCCCCCTTTTGCCTTCAGAACTGCCTTAATTCTACGTGGCATTGATTCAACCAGGTGCTGATAGCATTCTTTAGAAATGTTGGCCCATATTGATAGGATAGCATCTTGCAGTTGATGGAGATTTGAGGGATGCACATCCAGGGCACGAAGCTCCCGTTCCACCACATCCCAAAGATGCTCTATTGGGTTGAGATCTGGTGACTGTGGGGGCCATTTTAGTACAGTGAACTCATTGTCATGTTCAAGAAACCAATTTGAAATGAGTCGAGCTTTGTGACATGCTGTATTATCCTGCTGGAAGTAGCCATCAGAGGATGGGTACATGGTGGTCATGAAGGGATGGACATGGTCAGAAACAATGCTCAGGTAGCCCGTGGCATTTAAACGATGGCCAATTGGCACTAAGGGGCCTAAAGTGTGCCCAGAAAACATCCCCCACACCATTACACCACCACCACCAGCCTGCACAGTGGTAACAAGGCATGATGGATACATGTTTTCATTCTGTTTACGCCAAATTCGGACTCTACCATTTGAATGTCTCAACAGAAATCGAGACTCATCAGACCCGGCAACATTTTTCCAGTCTTCAACAGTCCAATTTTGGTGAGCTTGTGCAAATTGTAGCCTCTTTTTCCTATTTGTAGTGGAGATGAGTGGTACCCGGTGGGGTCTTCTGCTGTTGTAGCCCACCTTTCTTTCCCATTCTGACATTCAGTTTGGAGTTAAGGAGATTGTCTTGACCAGGACCACAACCCTACATGCATTGAAGCAACTGCCATGTGATTGGTTGACTAGATAATCGCATTAATGAGAAATAGAACAGGTGTTCCTAATAATTCTTTAGGTGAGTGTATGTGACCACCATTCCATTCAAATGAAGGAACACCGGGCACCTGTTCTCATGATCATTGCTGTATAAAGCACATCACAGTTAATCTCCGCCCTTATAGATCTCTATAGTGATTGATGGTCATCTCAGGGCACAGTAAAGGGGTATCTACCAAAGGTACTTGTACTTGTGGCATAAAAAAGTCACAAATGATGGCACACAACATATTTGCACCATAATTTGCGACTTTTGGAGCTTCTTGTCCGTTTTATAAAGTGTCGAGCAAAAGGGTGGGACTTAGCAGAAGGGGCAGAGCTTTGCGCTCCCTGAACTTTGTGTGGCTGTCATGGCCCATAACAGGTAGGAACTAGTGTTAGGGACCACTCATGGAGGCGACCTTGACGTGGTGAGTGGCTTATTACGCTTTGGCCAAAATGTACACCAATGCCTCATTCAACGTCCAGCATAAAGGCAGGGCAGAGTGCTGGTTTGCAGAGTGCGATTTCATTTGTGTTTTTGCGTTTGTATTTGTATTTCGCCATAGCAATGTGCACTGCATAGGGTTGTGTGGACTGAACCCCCCACATTTTTTTTCTTTGTAGTATATATTGGAGGCGTGGCGATCTCTATGCAGTCATGCACACCTGACCAGTTAGTCTGCCCTGGTGGCTGGTTTTAAAGTCAGTATAAAACCTGAGTCTGCTTATATAGCACCTACCAGTAGCCATTTGGCTCCAGGAGAAGTATATAGTGGGCTCAGCATGCATGTTGGTACTTGCATCCCTGGATCCGATGAAAGCTGTAATGGCACTGAACAGGGTTAAAAGCAGAGTGTGCTTGGCGTGCATGCTGTACCTGCGCTCCCTGGACTTTGTGTGGCTGTCATGGCCCATAACAGGTAGGAACTAGTGTTAGGGTCCACTCATGGAGGCGACCTTGACGTGGTGAGTGGCTTATTACGCTTTGGCCAAAATGTACACCAATGCCTCATTCAACATCCAGCATAAAGGCAGGGCAGAGTGCTGGTTGCAGAGTGCGATTGCATTTGTGTTTAAGCCACAAACTGCCATAATTTATAGCTGAAGTGTATACTAGCTGTCATAGACTTGAGTTTCTGGCGCATGGAGTGCCAGAAATGTGCCGCATTTTACTAATCTGACTCTCGTGCATAGGGATCAAGACTCAAGACCATGACATATAGACATGTAAACTTACTAGATAGTTAAAAGATGTTCCAAGTTTATCAAAGTAGCTCATGTTGGATGATAAATTTGTGCGCCATTAGACACTTTTGTCCATCTTTATAACACCTATTGGTTTGCCTGTTTTTAAACAAAAATGTTTGTGCATTGGCACAAGTCCCACTAAGCCATGTCACTAGAAGGCACATAGAAGTGCCTAAAACATATAATAACTATGTTTGGTGAAATTTAAGGCTAACTTCTGTCACATTTAGCTTAGTAAATCTCCCCCTGTATTTTGAATACAGAATTTACAACCAAGTAGGAGAGCACGCTGTATAAGAAAAACTTCATTCCGTGCTCTGCTTCTCTATAAAATATTTAGATGATCTTGGATGGGCCTCCGGAGGTTCTGGAGGTGTTCAATACTTAATTAGGTCTGAGAGTTCCACTCTATCCAGTGGTGTACCTTTAATCTGAAGGTAAGCAGTGATTTAGAGCTGTATGGGGGCATTTTATCAATATATGTATACCAGCCGTCTGGTGTGAATACAATGAAAAATGCAGTGGACAGAATAAGTGCCATATTTTTGAAGAACCTGTTCCACTTTTTCATAGAAGTCAGCAAATTAGGTGAGGCCAAGGGGTAACTTTTTTATTACAGTTTTTTATTAATTTTTTATTAAAAGTTCTTCAGCTAATAAAATAAATTATAAATTTGTCAGAAATCTGAGATGTTATGCTTTGTGTTCTGCATTGCCTGAGAGTGATAGGCACACGTGTATCGGGAAACTGGATGGTGCGAGGTGGGAGATGGGGGGGGGGGGGGTATACTAAGTTTTGCTATCTATGAGATCTGTGTCCACGCCTTATTCTATTTCACTGTTGCAAAAAGACCTGGGCCCTGGTTCATGAGTGTGCTCCAAAGACCTCTTTGCCACATAAGAAGACACCAGTATTATAAATGGTGCAGGCCAGGTGGGATGCCTATTATATATATTTGCATTGAGGCCCAGGAGTTTCGTTTACTTTTAGGCTGTTAAAGCTTAACAATGATTTGGTGTGTTTTCCACTTCATGCTAAAAAAGCAAATGACATGTGAATTCTTGCTGTGGACATGCAAATCTATGACATGTACAAATCCAAATCAGCGGCAGAAATCCAAATCAGTCTATGATTTCTGCCATGGATTATGTAGCAGATACAAGGTTGTTCACTCCAGGTAAAAGGCTGTTTTATTCAACATGTGATTATTTTTAGGTTTTGTTCCGAAAGTCAGTCCCTTTTTTTTCCACATCATTCTCCATCACCTGTCACCCATTTTGAAGCCTTCTCTTTGTAGGTCCTGGAGCAAGGGTGGTTTGGAATCTGTCTGTGGATATTTGCACCCTATTGCTACTATACAAAGCCATCAACTCACTACTTTAGTGCACTTTGAAGGGTTAACTTGCACTATGATTTGTGCCGTTGTTTAACCATACTGTTTGATATTATTGAACTGCATTTTATTTGGTTACTTTAATATATATATATTGTTCATTTGTACTGTTCTTGCGCTCTATTTTCACGGGACTGTGGAAGGTTAAATGCACAGCAAGGTAATACTGAATGACAAAGCCCCTACAGCTTTTTCGATAGGGACCAATGGTTAGTAGGAGGGCTGCATGAGTGGCTAGAAGAAAATGCTGAGAAGAGAATACTCTGGCCAATGAATGAGCTGCAGACCCTGGGCCACCAATCTTTTAGGCAGGGTTTCACACTTTAGAGAAAGAGACAGCTAGCACAGGCCCTTTCTCAGCACAGAACCTTCTGCTACCAGACAGGAAACTGAAGAAGCCAGATCAGTGCATTACTTGTATTGTTTTCAGTAAATAAGCACACTGGCTTACTGCAAATCCTAACTCTCTGGACTTATTTCCCATTGGAGTGCACCATGCCTTATTATGCCCTCCAAAGAGCAGCAAAACATGGTGACAATTCAATTATGTTCGGGGGTTCCACCGCAGTGTTGGGGTCACCTCAAACCCAGTCACTGCATCTCTTTTAACTTTCCCCCCAAACAAAATTTGAAATGATACCTTTTGGGTAGTGAAGTTCTGTACTCCATTTTTAAAAGGAGTTGTCTTGTCTGGACATGTATGGCATACCCACAGTATATGCCATAAACGTTAATAGGTGTGGGTATCACCTCTGGGATCTGCTCCTATATCAAGAACAGGAGCCCATCACATGATGCAGTGCATGGAGAGGTGGCCACACATATACTGCCTGTTCTATTCACTATCATAGTAGTGAATGCAGAGAGCCGTGCATGCATGAACACCTCTACATGCACTGCAGCGTGCAACAGGGTAAAATTCTTGAGTTATGAGATAAGTAAATCAATTCTGAACACAACAGATTAATTAGGAATTTAGCAATAAATTGACTGCAAAACAAATCTGATGTTTTGGTGATTTGCTTTGGATGTATTGCGGAAAGGCGCTGCCCAGCACCATTTTACTGTAAAAATTTGCAGGGAAAATGACAAGAAGGGTGAAGATGGAGGATCACATGCCCTGATTGGCCTTAGAGGCAGAAAGACATCCTGATCAGCCAATCAGCCAGCCTTCCTTCTGGAAGAAACGATATGCTGTGTGCATCTAGGGATGTGATAGGATGTGTTGTATCTATGTCTAACAAAAAACTATCGCATAGACACAAGTCATTGATCTATCTACTAGGGACCCTGTAAGGAGAGTGTAAGGATATAATAGAGAAATATAATTTGGTAGATTTTAGGGTTTTATCAGGGAAAGTTTAATTAGCATAGAGTGAATGACGGACTGGTCACTCCGTTGTGTGTTTCATAGTTCATACAGCTTGGTTAACGAAAGAGTGCAACCTGAAAGAACCATGTCTCCTCATGCAGCACCATCCATCTGGCCAGTAGTTGTAATAGTAGTAGTAGGCCACAGTTCTCCCTGGCTTCCGATAAGCAACATATCATTACTGAGTAAAAAGAGGATGACATTGTTGACTGGATGGCACACTCCTCCTCTCAGTCACAGTAGGATCATGTCGAGGTCACCTCGGAGTCTGACACTGTGACTTGGAGCAAAGAGTCACAGCATTACTTCTTTCTGCAGCCCCACAAGAGCCTTTCACTTACATCATGTCTGTCTTCACTGCCCCCTCCTAGTCGAGCAACAAAACCCCTCCATTTGCTATGGGAGATACTCAAGAGAAGTCTGTTGAGAATAGTCAGTGGATGGACTGCTTTGAAGAGGAGGTTCAGAGGGAGGTGGGAGACCCCATGTACAGCTGTGTTGGTGGTGGTAGTGGTGGCAATTGTAGCGACAGTGGCACTCAGGGCAAATACAAAGTAGGGAATTAGAAGTAGGGCAAGTTGTCCATGATGACATATCAAAGTCTTACAAAAGCGGCAGGATGAGTGAAGGTGAAACATGGCTCTATTGCAGCACGTGAAGCAACATCACTATATCCTGTTGGAAAATAGAAGTAGCCGCCAACAAGGGCAACAAGAGTGTCTTCTTTTCCTGGCCTCTTTTGTGGCAGCAGGCCACATCCACGTACAGTACAGTGCTTTGGTCATCGTCTCATCAGTTAATGCTTCTCCTACTCTAATTACTACTCCACCTACTCTACACAGTTGTCAGCCATCAATAAGGGAATGTGTGGCCAGGAAACAACTCTATTTGCCCAGCAATCTGATGGTCTGCATCTGCTGTTGCTGGCAATACAGTTGCTGGAACTGATGACATGCGCGCAGCCTTGCTTGAGGATACCTAACTGACATTATTTTTTTTTTAAATCTCCTTCTGCCTTGTACTGTGAAGTGGCGGAGAATGTGTTCATGTGTGCATGCCAATGTGGACACCTAGGGCAGCAGTTATGGGCAAGGACATTTCATGTCATTCACAACCCACACGGTCAATTTTTTTGCAGGCAGTGGCAAAGCAGCTCCAACTGACACCTCCACATTTGTGTCAGTCTAGTTCCCACAACAGTTGTCCTCCACCAGTGTACAAAACATCACCTTTAAGTCTTTTTTGATATGCTTCAGACTCTCCACCATTTTTGTAACCCAGATGTGGTCTCACTCGAGATCACTTGGACCCATTCCTATTGGATATACCTCTGCCTACATAGCTAAGCATTCTACTTGCCTTCCTAGCTGCCTGCCCATACTGTGCACTCATTTGGAAGCTGTCTGATATCAGGACTCCTAGATCCTTCTCTTCTGAAGTCATTGTCAATATTATACTCAGATAGAGTGTTCCTTTTCCACAAATGCATTATTTTACATTTGTAAACATTGAACAGCAGTTTTGGACTATTTCTCCAGAGAAGCTAAATCTTTTTCCATTTTACTAATCCCTCCGGAAACATCAACCCTATTAAACACTTTTCGTGTCATTGGCAAACAGGCAGTTCTTACCTACTAAACCATCATCTATGTCACCTACAAAAATGTTAAAAAGAATAGGATCCAGGACAGACCCTTGAGCACCACCACTGGTAACTTGTGTCTCCTTAGAATGCACTCCATAAGCAACAACATTCTGATATCTATTTATCATGGTATCTATTCCTGTGTGGTTACATTTTACAGCTCCTTAATTCTGATGATCGGTTAGGATCATTGGGCCAAACGAATCACACCTTGATAGCCTATCATAAGTTTAGGCTATCAATGCAGAATTCCAGAAAAATGCTTAAAGGGTTTGTCTCAGTGCAATATTATCATAGGTGGATGGATATGGTGAATATGGACCTCATAGATTGAGTTTCCATGCTTGGGACTACCCCTCTGTCTACCAACATATTTATATTGCTTTGACTTTATGGCTTTTGGCCTTTATGTATGATTTATATATTTAATCCTTTGTACCATTTTTCCCCTTCAATTATTATTATTATTTAATATTAAAGCGCCATTCATTCCATAGCGCTGTACTTTTGAGAAGAGGTATACATACATAATACAGACAATTGCACTAATCATAAACAAAACGAGTTACAAACTGGTACAGAAGGAGAGAGGGCTTACAATCTACATGGTATGGGAGAAGGACACAGTTGGTGCAGATGAAGTTGGTCATGGCGGTATAGAGGTAGCAGGGTCACTGGTTGTAGGCTTGTCTGAAGAGGTGGGTTTTCAGGTTTCTTTTGAAGGATTCCACTGTAGATGAGAGTCTGATATGTTGGGGTAGCAAGTTCTAGAGTATGGGGGATGCGCCGGAGAAATCTTGGAGGCAATTGTTGGAATAGGTGATAAGAGGAGAAAAGAAGGTCTTCTGGGGATCGGAGAGTGCGTGTGGGAATGTATCGGGAATGTAGCTCAGAGATGTAGGGAGGGGACAGGTTGTGGACGGCCTTGTATGTATTTGTTAGTACTTTGAAGTGAATTAACTGGGCAATGGGGAGAAAGTGAAGGGATTGGCAGAGGGGAGAGGCAGAGGAGTAATAGTGTAAGAGGTGAATTAGTCGGGCAGCAGAGTTGAGGATAGATTGGAGGGGTGCGAGAGTGCTCGATGGAAGGCCACAGAGGAGAGTGTTGCAGTAGTCTAGGTGGGAGATGATGAGGGCATGTACAAGCATTTTCACAGATTCAAAGGTAAGGAAAGTGCGGATGCGGGAGATGTTTTTGAGCTGGAGGTGGCAGGTGGTGAAATGGGCTTGGAAGTGCGGTCGAAGGAAAGTGCAGAATCCAAGGTCACTCCAAGGCAGCGGACTTGGTTGACCAGGGATTGTGTGCAGCCATTGATCATCGTGACAGATAGGTCTGTTGGGAGGGTTGATCAAGATGGGGGAAAGATGATGAATTCTGTTTTATCCATGTTAAGTTTTAGAAAGCGAAAGGCGAAGAAGGATGATATAGAAGATAGACATTGTAGGATTCTTGATAGTAAGGTGGTGATGTCTGGACCAGAGAGGTAGATTTGAGTTTCGCCAGCATAAGAGTGATACTAAAAGCCATGGGACTCTATGAGCTGTCCCAGGCCAAAAGTGTAGATAGAGAAAAGCAGGGGTCCTAGGAAAGAGCTTTGCGGGACACCAACAGAGAGGGAATGAGACGAGGAGGTGGTGCGGGAGTGGGAGACACAAAATGTCCATTCCGTGAGGTATGATGTGATCCAGGTGAGGGCCAGGTCAGTGATGCCAAGAGATGAGAGAGTTTTCAACAGAAGAGAGTGGTCAACAGTGTCGAAGGCAGAGGAAAGGTCAAGGAGAAGGAGGAAAGAGTATTGTTTCTTGGTTTTGACTGTTAGTAGGTCTTTGGTGACTTTAGTAAGGGCAGTCTCAGTCGAGTGGTGGGGTCGGAAGCCAGATTGTAGGTGGTCAAAGAGGGAGCAGGAGGAGAGGTGAGAGGACAGTTCTGAATGGACATGTTGTTTAAGTAGCTTTGAGGCATACCAAAGAAGTGATATGGGGCGATAACTGGACAAAGCAGATGGATCAAGTGATGGGTTTTTGAGGATGGGTGTAATGGTAGCATGTTTAAAAGCAGAGGGGAAGACACCAAAGGTTAGTAATAGGTTGAAGAGATGAGTTAGGGCTGGAATAAACACTGTGGTGAGGTTAGGGTTGAGGTGGGATGGGATTGGGTCAAGTACACAGGTGTTTAGATGAGATCTGGAGAGTAGAGTGGAGAGTTTTTTTTCTGTAATGGTGGAGAAGCGGGTTTTGGGAGAAGAGGACCGAGCAGTTGTGTAGAGGGTCCGTGGGGACTGTGTACTGAAGCTTTCTCTGATGTTGACCATCTTTTGTTTGAAGTATTTGGCAAAGTCCTCAGCTGAGATGAGAGGAGAGGGTGGGGGCGCTGGGGGACAGAGAAGGGAGTTAAAAGTGTTAAAGAGTTGTTTAAGTCTGTGAGCCAGGGAAGATATGAGAGATAAGAAGTAGGCCTGTTTTGCATCAGCGAGTGAGGATTTGAATATGAGGAGGGATTGCTTGTATGCGGTGAAATGATCTTTAGAATGGGATTTCTTCCATCGCCGCTCAGCAGCCCTGGAAGCATGTCTGAGTTTTTGGGTCAGGTTGGTGTCCAGGGTTGTCTGTTATTTTTTCAGGGGGTTTTGTTGTGTGTGAGGGGGGCAACAGTGTCCAGAGCTGTACTTATTGTGGTGTTATATAGGGTGGTGGCAGCATCTGGGTCTTGGAGGGAACAGATGGTAGAGAGTTGGAGTAGAGAGTCAGAAAGCAAGCGAAAGTCAAGATGTTTAAGGTTCCTGCGGGGGTGTGCTAGTGTGTGTACCGGGGGAGCTGCAGAAGAGACCAATTAAGAGAAGGTGAGTAGGTTGTGGTCGGATAGGGGGAGAGGCGAATTAGAAAGGTTAGATAGGGAGCAGAGGCGGCTAAAGATAAGATCCAGAGTGTGACCATCTCTGTGGGTGGGAGTGGAAGACCACTGTGATAGGCCGAAGGAGGAAGAGAGTGACAGGAGTTTAGAGGGGGCCGAGTGGCAGGTGTCAATAAGGATTTTAAAGTCATCCATGATGATAGTGGGGATGTCGCCAGGAAGAAAGTGTAGTAGCCAAGTGTTAAAGTGGTCAAGAAAGATGGTGGCTGGGCCTGGAGGGCGGTAAATGATGGCTACTTGAAGGTTGGAGGGAGAGTAGATGCGAACAGAGTGTACTTAAAATGAGGTGAGCGTAATGGAGGGTGGCAGTGGAGTTGGGCTGTAGGAGCAGGTGTCTGATAGGAGAAGACCAACTCCTCCACCATGTTTGCAGCCGAGGCAGGGGGTGTCAGTGAATTGAAATCCACTATATGAGAGTGCAGCAGGGGAGGAAGTTTTTGAAAGATAAAAAGTTCATGAATGTAGGACAGTTTGTTACAGACAGAGCGAGCATTCCATAATGCTTCTGCAAAAGGAACCAAAGGAGCAGGGTTCAGAGGAATGGTTATTAGGTTTAAGGGGTTGTAGAAATTTGTAGAAGGAGATTTGTAGTGGGATATGGAGGTGATAGTGGGGATTTGCTGAGGGGGCCTGGATTTGGAGAGATATCACCAGCAATAAGGAGAAGCAGAGAAAGTGTTAATAGGTGAGAATAAGAGAGGGCATGAGGTATCTGTGTGTGTTTGGGAAGGAAGTCTTTTATGTTGTCAAACAGGTTTGTGCAAGCTGTCAGATGAGAAGGTAAGATGGAGGGAGAAATGAATAGTTCCTTGCTGGGTGAATGGATGTGGGGGTATTTCAGGAGGTTGTGGAAACGTGGGAAGAGTAAGATGAAAGATTGAAACATTGTTTGCAGTAACTATGTCTGTAATTACCTGTGGTCCCCTTCTGGTATAATTCTGGTATAATTCGGTATGTGCACTGAAGAGTTACACTTGAGAGATGTTGCATTTGGAAATTATCAATAGTTTTACGTATTTCAAAGAACCTTTTTTCAGCAATGACAATAAATATGCTAACATGTGCTAAGCTACATATACATCTAAAAGTCCAAATGAGGCGGCAGCGATAGTTAGCCAGTTTATTTTAAAATCGCCCAAAAAAATTATATTGTGACCAAACAGAATGAACGGATATCTGCATATTCTAAGAATGAGATTTTTTTTTCTTTTCCAAGTCTTTCCAATCCCAGTGAATCCAAGACAATATATTACATGATTAATTAACTTTCAATAATCTCAATCAAGGGTTAATTCCGAGAATAGTAATTTGTGATTGACAATTAATTTTCTTAAAAAGCTAAGGCCTGAACTTTGTGTAGAGAATTGTCTCGGGGGCTACTTTGAATTATGACTTGGAATCCGCTTTATGAAAGTAGAGAGATTGGAAAGCTTGACATGAATTAAGCTTGAACAAATAAATTAAATCTATGACTGTATGAAAGCCTCGGCTGTCATGACGGGAAATCAACATTCTGCCTATATTTTACAAGCAGTTCTCTGAGACATTAGAAAAGGTCTATTGGAATTGTGGAATTGAACTGAGTTCTCAAGGGCTGGTCTTGGGATAAGAGCCTGCCACTACAGGCATGGTCATATTCATTCACATGATAATTGTCCACAAGGAATCTATTTATACTTGTGCAATTCTGGTCAATGGACACAGGTCATCAAGTCTTTAAACATTGATCCATTACTCCCCTGACCTCTCAAAACAAATTCAAATAGTTCTGACTTCAGGTTTAATGGGACCATTTTCAGTACCTCCTGGTCCTACAGATATTTGTGATATCCCATAGACAATACCTAATTAAAGGGAGTCTGTCATCTCCAAATTTATGTTCAACCTAAGCATACAGCTATATTGGGGTAGAAGGCCTGAAACATAACCAAACCTTTCTTGATAAAATCTGTTCCCTAAGGGTACTTTCACACTTGAGGCAGGACGGATCCGACAGGCTGTTCACCCTGTCGGATCCGTCCTTCCGCTGTTTCGCCGTGCCGCCGGACCGCCGCTCCATCCCCCTTAACTATATTGGGGACGGCGCTCCGGCGCAGTACGGCAGTGCACAGCGAAAGGCCGCCGGACTAAAAGTCCTGCATGTCCGACTTTTTAGTCCGGCGGCCTCTGACCGCGAACTGCCGTACTGCGCCGGAGCGCCGCCCGGTCCCCATTATAGTCAATGGGGACGGAGCGGCGGTCCGGCGGCATGGCGAAACAGCGGAAGGACGGATCCGACAGGGTGAATAGCCTGTCGGATCCGTCCTACCGCAAGTGTGAATGTACCCTAACCCTGAAAAATGCTTGTGTAAAAAAAAATAAAAAAAATATGCAAAGGAAGTTTTGGGTGAAGTGGACTCTCTGTTGGTGAATTGAACATTAAACAAATTTCTAGAAATCTGTTCCCAATAATTGGCCAGGGTAAAGAGCCATCACCCTAACTGATGTATAGATGGATCAAATTGTCTTAATCCATATGTGTGAAGTCCCACAGAGTTTCTTTAACCTTTCAAGTCCTTTTTTTTTTTAGCAAGTTCTATGAATGTAATGCTAATGTGTCTTTAGTACGTCACTTTCTCCTTTGTACTCAGAATCCTTCATGAGCTGGGAATACTGATGGAACTTTTTGGAATAATACAGCTATTAACGCAGTGAATCCTATTGATTTAAATGGCAACTAAGTTATTATAATCAACTAATTACAGGAGAAAGCTTCACTTGCTGCCATCTGGTCCATGGCAGTGTGTGATTAAGCCTGAATTCTGCCACGGGGTTTATGTTTAATAGCCCACCATTATACTGTAAGTTCTTACAATCAGACCTTTTACTTATACTCTGTGAAATGAATAAAAAATAATCAATAGGCCGTCCATAGTCAGAGGACAATAGGGTAGATTTGTGAAAGTATCTAAAAGAAAAACTCTGTGTGTTACTCACAGCAACTTATCACTGCCACAGATTTCATTTTCAAAGAACATTAAGGAAATGAAAGCTGTGATCTGATTGGTTGATACAGGCAAAAAAGACAGCTTTTCTTATAGACAGCTTCATAAATCTCTCTCAAGGGGTCACATTTATGAAAACTGTCCAAAAGAAAACCTGGATTTTTTTCATATCACAACCAATCACAGCATTTCATTTTCCAAGAACACAATATGATATGAAAGCTGTGCTGTGATTGGATGCTACATACAACAAAGACAATTTTTCTTTTAGACATCTTTCAGAAATCTGCCCCATTTTTGTGCTTAACATTCAGTGTTATACTGTCCATCAAGATGACTGTAACCAGATAACGGTATCCAGGATGTGAAAGCAGTAGCTGGACTAGGTTAGGCACTATGAAGGAACACCCCCCAAAGTAGCAGCTGGTAGCCAGGTAGTGATGAGCGAAGTGAGCTTCAGATGTTACATCCACAGTCGCTTCGTTCAAAACTTCGGATTAATACTGTACGGAGATCCGTCTCGATATAGTATTAAAATGTATGGGCTCCGATGAGCCGAAGTCAGATATTCGCGAAGACGCGCATCAACTTGTAAAAGAATTTGGGTTCGGTTCCGAGTTGTACGGATCTCTGTACAGTATTAATCGGAAGTTTTAAACAAATTGACTTCGGATGTAACATCCGAAGCTCTCTTCGTTCATCACTGGTCTTAGTAGTCACATGAGCTTGAATGGCGTGCCACCAGATGTGACTAGCAGCTGTTCAGGGAGATGTCATCACTGTGGTCTGCAACTGGATGCATCGATCATTGGAACAAACCACTTTCTGTTCCTACGGTGACGGAAATGCCTGGACCAGGGCACTGGCATGGGCAAGAGGCAGACAGGGGAGTGTTTTTTTTTTTTGGGCTTAGGCCCATTGGGATTGTCAGCTCCTAGGAAGGCCAACCCCTTTACTGTCTATAAAAAGTAGAAAAATACAAATAGATGATAGAAAGTTATTTAGAAGCTCCAATCTATCTATTTGTCTATCTATTCATCTATTATCTATTAATCTATATATCTGCCTGTCTATCTATCTATCTATCTATCTCATATATATATATATATATATATATATATATATATATATATTAGTCAATGGTCTTGGTGGGATTGCACCCAGAATCGACATCCTTTTGTAATAATGCTGTTCTATCTATCTATCTATCTCAAATCTATCTATCATCTATCTCAAATATATCTATCTATCTATCCGTCTGTCCGTCTATCCGTCTATCTATCTATCTATCTATCTATCTATCTATCTATCTATCTATCACTGCATCCATATAGGTGTCCACTGTGGAAACAGAACAACAAAAATAAGAGTGCTTGATCTTTCATATGGTGAATACAAACTGCCGTCAGAGGTTCCAGTTGACTATAATGGTTTCGGTTGGATTTCTGTCATGTGCCTGGCATTTTACCGGACAACTTGCTGAGCTATTTTGACTGCAATTTTAAGGAAATCTGCGATGGAGGACCTGTAACGGGTGAGATCTGACTGTATAGCTTTATTAATATCTATCTTTCTAGATGTTTGTGAATTATTGATCCGTGTAATTTTTTGGGGGAAATTACTGTAGGTGTATACTCTGTTCTTGTATTAGCTAAGGATATCCGTACACTCTGCCACTCTTCTTCTGTTAAGGCATCCTATAAAGTCTGACATGTCCCCAGGACGGCCAGGTGACAAACTGTCCAGCATCAGCTCCGGCTGCTGTCCCATTACCGGCCGCTCTGATTGATCACAGCTGATCAAGAGCTTTTTGCAATGACAGTTTATTGTGATCTATATGCTTTATAGACATCTGGTAACTGGAAATTAGAAACATAAAATTTTCTCCTGCTGAAGTCGACCAACCATACGGCACAGAGGTTGCTACGTTTTCTGCTGATGGAGAACTGTGCTCCTCCCTGATGAATATGCTGAGGGGGACTGAGCTTTACTACATCAGGACTTACGCATCGATCTACAGTGTATTCCACAGGAATCAGATAACGCGTTACATACAACAGTTTACTGGTATCTATTATTAAGAAAAAAAATTATTTGTTGACTACTGGTCCAAAATGTAAAGGGGAACTCCAGAAAAAAAAATGAACCCTGCATTATAATTATCCCTTAGGAAGTCCAACAATCATTGAGAGCAGTCTATCAATAGGCCCTCTTGCCAGTGAATGACAATGTGAATACTCAGTTTCAGACTAAAATCCAGCTGTTTTCTAAGACTGATGACTGAAGTAGTGCCTTGGTCTACTACTGCTGACAGAGCAGGAGGGGAGGGCTACTGCTGCAGACTGTTGCCTTACAGACAAGAGCTTGTGCAATGGACGGCCTCCCCCCAGGGCCCTCTATATATATCGTGTCCCAGGTGTAGGAATGCGGAGTGGTATAGTGCGGCCCAAATGTATCTTTATGTGTCACCGTGCTCCTACCTGGATACAGCTGGAGCTTAGGCTTTGGCTCTGAAGCAATAAATAGGGGGAATAATTGAGGAATTGGAAAGAATAACTTGAGTCCAGACCTTGAGATGAAGTTCAATGGCAGCTTTACTTGAATAAACGTTTCTCCAAACAGTTTCAGGCTTGGTTCCAGTAGGCTTTAGCATGGAATGGCAGGCAAACTCAACTCTGCTATATCTTTCTCTCTGACTCTTTTGTACTGACAGGCTGGCTGTATAACTCAGCTTCCTCTGTATGCTGCACTTTCTCTCTGTAGTCTGACTTTAAGTTATGCCAGGGAACTTTCTTCCTGGCTCCTCAGGCTTTAAGCTTTGGCCTCCATGGCCAGCAAAGCTTAGGGTGCTCTGGCTGGTGTGGGCACGTCCAGCAGAGAGATGCCCCTGCACACCCTTCCCTTAGCAGGGGGTAAGCTAGACTGACTAGAACGTCTGCCCCACCCTTCCAGCAGAAAGTAGGACTCTCCCACCTCTCTTGCACACAAACGTATTTTCTTTCCGCTTCCGTTCCGGGTTTTTTTGCGGATAGTATGCGTAACCATTCATTTCAATGGGTCCGCAAAAACAATGGAAGGTTCTCCGTGTACAATCCGTTTCCGTAATTCCATTCCGCAAAAAAGTAGTGCATGTCCTATTATTGTCCGCAAATCACGGTCCAAGGCTCCAGTCAAGTCAATGGGTCCTCAAAAAATATGGAATGCACAAGGAACACATCCGTATGTCATCCGTATTTCAAATAAGTAAACCATACGGATATGTTTTGTGCAATAACGGAATGGAAGAGGACTTAAATCAGAGAAAAACAAAACTCAGATACTGAACGGATCAGTGAAAAACGGACTGCAAAATAACAAGGGTCTTGTGCATGAGCCCTAATAGGACATGTTCTATCTTTGAATGGAACGGAAATACAGAAACGGAAGGCATACAGAGTAGCTTCCGTTTTTTGGGCGGATCCATTGAAATGAATACAAAATGAAACACAAAAAACAGAACGTAAGCGGAAAAAAAAACGTTTGTGTGCAAGAGGCCTTATTGTCAGCAAAATGGACAAGGATAGTACTGTTCTATCTGTATTTTTTGCGGATCCGTTTTTTTTCGGGCCACAAAAATGAAAAAGTCATACGGCCGTGTGCAAGAGGCCTAAGGGAGTCATTGCTTTACAATAGACAGAATGATAGTAATGCACTGATGTCTCTGCGGCACTTCAGTCTATGCTGCTGCACTTTTCTAATTGTAATAAAGCTTTTGATATTAACTTATGAAAAGCAGGATGGTTTGTTTGTTATTCTGCTCTTAGCTTGCTTGACTTTCAATATATTACTGCCAGTTCCTGGTACTGACCACAAGAGGGCTCACTTAAGCTACATAAACTTCCACAGATACAGTAGACAGTATGACGATGATTTCACCACCATTCTATAGGCAGGTATGTATATGTATTTAAACATCTACTTGCCCACTATCTAAATGGCACATACCTTGGATCACCTGACATCATCCTGCATAATGGCTGAATAGGAAAAGATTCACAGATGCTTTGACAGTTGATTAAACTTCCTGGAAAAGGTGCAAAAAAGAAGTATTATGCTATATTATTCCCTATGGTGCACACATAGGTTTGCTATAAACGCTTCTTATTTATTTAGCTATTTTTAAGACGAGGCCATGGTGCAAGGTAGAATATGCTGGAAAATGACAACTTTTTAAATCACTCGCAACAGTGGTACAATATGCTTGAGATTACAGCTCACAAATGTGGCACTATAAGCTTGATGGTTGCATCACTGCAGGTGGCATGGAACTCTTGAATGCTCTGTCTGGGGCACAATGTTTAACAGAGTCTGTTAGTGGTATCTTTATGCTACCCACTGGAATTTGCACAGATAACAGTTTCATGCGTAACTAACAATTCAGCAAACTTCACAAGAGGAAGGATATTCCCAAGCACATGTCCTCCAAGCACCTGGACCCAGGGCTGCACCGCCAATGAGGCGAGGTGATTGCCTCAGGCAGCACCAAGTAGGGGCAAGAGGGGAGCAGAGAAAGGGGCATGGGAAATGATCGCTTCCATTGAGGAAATGCTCTTCTCTACATATTCAACTGCATCACCGTACTCAGTAAAGCAATACAGCTGAATGCTGCAACGGGGCACGGGAGCAATGTCTCCCAGGCCCACCATTTCCACTAATAGGCTTTAATCCTAGTTCATGAAGCCTATCAGAGGCCGGTGTCATCATTATCACGCTGCCTAAGCCGGGCTGCATAGAGCTCAGGGCACAGACTAGAAGAGCTCTGTGTCTTGCACTGTACCCGCTGACAGCAGAATAAGGGGCTATTTTTTGTACTGGCACATAACGGGGCATTTTTTGTACTTAGCACACATTGTAAGGGAGCATTTTTGTACTGGCACATATTTTAAGGTGGCCACTATATGACAGTTCTATATGGGGCACTAAAATGGTTTTTCTTATACTGGCACATAAGGGAGCATTTTTTTGTATTGGCACACATAAGAGGGTATTTTTGTACTGCCACACATTATAAGGGAGCATTTTTGTACTGGCACACGTTGCAAGGGGGAATTATTGTACTGGCAAACATTATAAGGGGTGATTTTTTTTTCTATTGGCACACATTATAGGGGAAATTATTACTACTTGGGGCACTATGAGGGCATTATTACTTCTGGGGGCAAAATGAAGGACATTATTACTATTGGGTGCACTGTTACCATATAGTGCACTCTGGCAGAGAATTATTACTATTGGTGGGACTTCTGGGAGGACTGTTACATTGGGAGGCACCATGGCACGGTATCAGTTTAACATAATTATTTTTGGAGGACACTATGTTTAAGGCACTATAAGTGTCAGGGGCACTATTTGTTGGGCACAGTTATTTGTGATAATAGCATTTTCAGGGGGATTATCTGTTTCTGCAGTATAGTATTGGGAAACACAATGGGCACAGTATTAGAGGTGGCAGGATGGGGTGTTCAGACGGTGGGGAGGAGGATGTAAAAGTAATTGTCACACTCTGCAGAGACAAGAGATTGCTGAAAGAAATCATCATGGCGGTCTGGTCTGAATGGAGAAGATAAAGAAAGAGAACTTCTACATCAAAGGAGACATCACTGGATGTAAGAGGTATGTGGGGCTGTATTATCTTGTATGTTTCATAGCTCTGTATGTAATGTTTTCCAAGTATGTCTTTAACAGTAGGGCTGGAGGGAATGGAGAGAAGGGATTAGGTTAAAAAAAATTGGCACAGGGGCCTGTTTCAGTTTTCTCCTCAGCTATTACCCAAAAATGTAACCACAATCTTCACAAAGTGAAAATCGAATACACTTTATTGACAATGTAAAACAATTACATACATGATGATAAAAGGCGGCGACTGATATTGATTATGATACTAAAATGAAGAGAACACAACATGTTAAAAACAAAGGGATAAAGAAAACAAAAGAATAAAAACAAAAAAGGACCTGGAATGCACAGAGGTACCCCAAGAGAACTCAATCAATATAAACATCAATCTATAGGTAATATGTGGCGCACAGGGCTGACAAAATCTCTGGTGGAGGTGCTCACAGTACAAGAGGAATCACCCTTCCTCTCAAGATATAATAAATAGAAAATAGAAAATACTGGGCACTCTCACTAGCTGTGAAACCACATCGTTTAATGAGATAGTGTTTAAAATAACAGTATATTAAAAAGGATACAATATCTAACTATAGTAACAGTGTACTAAATATGGATACAATATCTAACTATAACACTCTGTATGTCGATATATTATATAAAATGCATACAACACTTAAAATTACACATAAATCATACAGTGGAAAATCTGGAATTTTGACTTTAAAAGCAGTATAATACCGCCAGATGGTTGGGTTGTAGGTGTCCTAAAATGTTCACAAAGTCTGTGGAAAAGTGCAGCAGTGCAATCTCTTTGAGATATGCGATCCTAATGTTAAAACCTCTTGCTATCAGAGGATATCAGTTGGTGATTTAGTTACAGTGATGGGTATGCGGCGTCCCGCTATACTCACTGTTTGATTCAAGTTAAGTTGCTTTTCTTTAGTTGCTTTATCTTGCTGGTGTTCCGGTACACTGGATGTCTGTGTCTGGTCCTCACTCGTGCTTTTCTTGATCCTCACGATCCCTTGTGACTGCCGCTCCGTAGATGTAAGAGCCGGCACTCCGCGCTTGGACTTTGTTTGCACGTGTGTTTGGTGTCTCGTGCTTCTATGTCCAAGTCCTCTGTAGATGCGCGTCCTGGGATATACGTGGGCACTGGAGGTATCAGGCTGAGGAAGGGGTATAACACCCCGAAACGCGTTTGGTGCAAAAGACCCCCTGACGGACGTCAGTTTTACTTGCGGTGATACCTCCAGTGCCCACGTATATCCCAGGACGCGCATCTACAGAGGATTTGGACATAGAAGCACGAGACACCAAACACACGTGCAAACAAAGTCCAAGCGCGGAGTGCCGGCTCTTACATCTACGGAGCGGCAGTCACAAGGGATCGTGAGGATCAAGAAAAGCACGAGTGAGGACCAGACACAGACATCCAGTGTACCGGAACACCAGCAAGATAAAGCAACTAAAGAAAAGCAACTTAACTTGAATCAAGCAGTGAGTATAGCGGGACGCCGCATACCCATCACTGTAACTAAATCACCAACTGATATCCTCTGATAGCAAGAGGTTTTAACATTAGGATCGCATATCTCAAAGAGATTGCACTGCTGCACTTTTCCACAGACTTTGTGAACATTTTAGGACACCTACAACCCAACCATCTGGCGGTATTATACTGCTTTTAAAGTCAAAATTCCAGATTTTCCACTGTATGATTTATGTGTAATTTTAAGTGTTGTATGCATTTTATATAATATATCGACATACAGAGTGTTATAGTTAGATATTGTATCCATATTTAGTACACTGTTACTATAGTTAGATATTGTATCCTTTTTAATATACTGTTATTTTAAACACTATCTCATTAAACGATGTGGTTTCACAGCTAGTGAGAGTGCCCAGTATTTTCTATTTTCTATAAACATCAATCTGTTAAAGGAAGGGGGCAAAGGACAAATCCTCATTCAATCCCCTCTGTGTCATGCAGTCTAACTCATGGATCCAACGCACTTCTTTTTGTGCCAGGATCTTTTTCCAATTACCACCTCGTAATGTAATGTACACTCTATCGATACCGCGGATTCTAAATTGAGTACTATCGCAGTCATGGAAGAGTTTAAAATGTTTGGGAATAGTTTTTAGCGAGGTGATATCTTTTTCATCCTTGGCAGCTACAATGCCCAAAATGTGTTCGCGTGTCTCTTTAGTTCTCTGGAGGTCAGCCTAACATAAATAAGTTGACAGGGGCATACCCCCAGATATATCATACCAGGTGTATTACACATTATGGTATGTGTGATAGTATACTGTTTGCTATTCGTAAATGGTTTAGCAAAGGTGGAGGCCCTATCAATGTTGGAACATGCCACACAGCTTTTTTCCCTTACTTCTTGCCTTTGCTGACGCATAGCTTGGGGCTTATTGCTTATAGTGGTTCTGGCGTTTTTTTCCATTTTTTCATTCTGTATCATTCTTTTCCCTGGTCTCTTGGTGTGCTGACCTCTCAGCCACCTCTTGGGCCTTGTTCCTCATCCTTGTATCTCACCTTTTGTGCTGCCTTGTTTTATATTGTCAATAAAGTTTATTAGATTTTCACTTTGTGAAGATTGTGGTTCAATTTTTGGGTAATAATAGTGGCTTCCCGTTTCGTGAGTCAACAATTTTTGTGATTTATTTCTGTCCGGTATTAATTGGGTGGCAGTTTTCTCCTCAGGCAGCAGAAAGGCTAGATGCACCCCTGCCTGGACCCAGGGGAGCACCCAGGAATTTTGTCTAGGGGGGGTCTGAAAGGCAAAAAAATGTGGCATGTGTAGTGTGCTGTGCTAATTAATTTTTCAAAGCCCCCTTTATATTTAAAACTGCAGGGACGGGGGTGTAGCGTGTTGCGCTGATTCTTTTACTTGCCGATTCTAAAAGCTCTGCAGGAAAAGAACGATGCGGCGCGCGAAGCCCCGCCCATTATTAAAAGCCCCTCCTACATATAATAGGCCACTCCCAACAAACACTGTACAGCTGACATTCTATAGTTGCGGCCTGTCTCTACACATCATACGGAGAGAGGGGGGGTCTGTCCTGGCTGCACTGCCTGCTTCACATCATACAATAGACAGCAGGCTGCAGCCAGGAAGCTCCTCCGCTCTCCTCCCTCCCCCGATCCTGCTCAAGGCCTGTGGTTCCCCCCACCATCTGCCTGCTGCCCCCTTTGGCTGTCCTCACCCAGCTCTGAATCCTCCTTCTGCAAATGGCAGGGGAGGAGCCGGAGCATCTCCTCTCCTACATAGCGCCCCCTACCTCTTACATCCAGTGATGTCACCTTTGTTGTAGACGTTCTCTTTCCTCATCTTTTCCATTCAGACCAGACCGCCATGATGATTTTTCAGCCATCTCCCGTCTCTGCAGAGATTAACAAACAGACATTAGTTTCCCACATTTCCATCATCTTCACATCTTCTGAACCCCCTTTCCTGCCACCCCCAATAATGTGCCCGCTGTGCCCCCAATACTATACTGCTGAAACAGTCCCCCTGGAAATACTTTTACCACACAGATAGTGCCCCAATACTGTGCCCGCTGTGCCCCCAATACTATACTGCAGAAACAGTCCCCCTGAAAATACTACTACCACACAGATAGTGCCCCAATACTGTGCCCGCTGTGCCCCCAATACTATACTGCAGAAACAGTTCCCCTGGAAATACTGCTACCACACAGATAGAGCCCCCTTCAACAATTATTGGCACACAGTGCTCTTAAAAAATAACTGCGCCCAGACACTAATAGTATAAAGATAATGTCCCCCAAAAATGATTGTACCCCCGCTTAGTACCCGCTGTTGAGCCAATGTCCCCATAATGTATGCCAGTATAAAATACCCCTATATAGTGCCCCAGTAAATGCCCTCATAGTGCTCCTCTCCCCTTCCCCATAGTGTCGCCCATAATATGCCAGCAAAAAATGCCCCTTCTAAGTGCCACCATATGCCCCAATAGTGCTCCTTTCCCCCATAGTGCCTACCATAAAGTGCCAGTAAAAAAATGCCCCCTTAGTGCCACCAGATGCAATAATGCCCCCATAATGTGCCAATAAGAATAAAGGACCCTTTAGAGCCCCCACTTCCCCTTAGTGCCCCCAAATAATGCCCCTATAGTGCCACCAGATGCCCCATAGTGCCATTCTCCCCTATAGTGCCCCCCATAATGTGTAAAAAAAAAGCCCCTTTAGAGCCCCCATAGTGCTCCTCTCCCCCATGGTGCCCCCCAAATAATGCCCCCATAGTGCCGTTCTCCCCTTTAGTGCCCCCATAGTGCCGTTCTCCCCTTTACTGCCCCCCATAGTGCCGTTCTCCCCTTTACTGCCCCCCATAGGGCCGTTCTCCCCTTTACTGCCCCCCATAGTGCCGTTCTCCCCTTTACTGCCCCCCATAGTGCCGTTCTCCCCTTTACTGCCCCCATAGTGCCGTTCTCCCCTTTACTGCCCCCCATAGTGCCGTTCTCCCCTTTACTGCCCCCCATAGTGCCGTTCTCCCCTTTAGTGCCCCCATAGTGCCGATCTCCCCTTTACTGCCCCCCATAGTGCCGTTCTCCCCTTTACTGCCCCCCATAGTGCCGTTCTCCCCTTTACTGCCCCCATAGTGCCCCCATAGTGCCGTTCTCCCCTTTACTGCCCCCGATAGTGCCGTTCTCCCCTTTACTGCCCCCCATAGTGCCGTTCTCCCCTTTAGTGCCCCTATAGTGCAGTTCTCCCCTTTAGTGCCCCTATAGTGCAGTTCTCCCCTTTAGTGCCCCCATAGTGCAGTTCTCCCCTTTTTTGTGCCCCCATAGTGCAGTTCTCCCCTTTTTTTGTGCCCCCATAGTGCAGTTCTCCCCTTTTTTTGTGCCCCCATAGTGCAGTTCTCCCCTTTTTTTGTGCCCCCATAGTGCAGTTCTCCCCTTTTCTTGTGCCCCCATAGTGCAGTTCTCCCCTTTTTTTGTGCCCCCATAGTGCAGTTCTCCCCTTTTTTTGTGCCCCCATAGTGCAGTTCTCCCCTTTTTTTGTGCCCCCATAGTGCAGTTCTCCCCTTTTTTTGTGCCCCCATAGTACAGTTCTCCCCTTTTTTAGTGCCCCCATAGTGCAGTTCTCCCCTTTTTTAGTGCCCCCATAGTGCCAGCTTTCCCCCTCAAAAAATAAATAAAAATACATCGATACCAGCAGCGATGCGATGCAGCCTCTTCCGGCCCGTGTCCCTGCTGTGTGCTGCCCAGCTCAGGCGGCGCGATGATGACGTCATCGCGCCACCAGAGCCGGCCTCTGATAGGCTGCAGGCATTAGTGCCTGCGGCCTATCAGAAGAACAGGGGAGGGACACACCTCTCCCTCCCCTGCCGCAGCACAGATATGGAGATGAGCGCTTCCACAATGGAAGCGCTCATCTCCTACTGCCCCACCGCCCCCCCCCCCCCCCACCGCGGCCGCAGCAGCTGCAATTACATACAGGGCTGCGCCGCCTGTGGTGATCGGCGGTGCGGCCCTGAAGGATTAAAAAACAGCCTGTGGGTCCAGTGGAAGCTATCCAAGGCATCACATAGAGGAACTGCAGTTTGGCATTACATTTGTTGTAGTTGCTCATTGTAGTTGTAGTAGAGCTGAGTTTGTCACTTGCCTAAGACTGAGGGGGGGCAGTTTGTCACTTGCCTAAGGGAGGCCTCCCAATGTGCACATTAATCCTGGCTGATCGATCGCTGCTGCTCTCACATCTGATGAGAGATTTCCTAAGGGGGTATTGACGGGCTGGTGGATGAGGGCAGCCACCTAGTCCTGCCTATGGATCACACAGTGTGCACTTAGTTATGCCCAGGCCCCATGCCAGGGGGTCCCTGATGTATTAACTGACCAATAACATGGAGATCCCAGTGCCAGCTGCCTTGCAGAGGAAGTATATGTCAATCATCCACCAGCAAGGCAGCTGGCACTGGGATCTCCATGTTTATTTCATTTTAATTCTGCAGTTGTTTGTGTAAACTGTCACTTTACAATAAATGTTGCACTGAATTTTCAGCGATTTTTTTATATTTTTTTTTGGGGGGGGGGGGGGGGGGGGTTGCAGTGGATCTTGGGTGAGTTCCCACACTTTTTTTCCCAGGACTTGACCCCTGCACCCAAGCATTCTGCTGGCATTTCCTGCTGCTCTATGACATTGTCTGCCTACCTTTAAGTCTTCTGAAATAATGACCCCTAAATCCCTTTCCTCAGATACTGAGGTTAGGACTGTCTATGCCTTCTCCTGCTTCTTTGCCTGGCTTCTGGAGCAGAAACAAATAAAAATTGTTACAACATACCAACTTTTAGTGAATGGAACAAGGAACACATTATTAGGTGCTGCAGCATTATTATTTTTTTTTAATCAAACTGTAACTCCCTGAGACATTGCAATAACATTTAATTGGTCAGAAAAGCCAAATAAGGAGGCTCAGTGTGGACAGGAAGTGGGCATGTAGTGTTGTTCCAGTCAGGGAGCATAAAAGCAGAACTGTTCCTGAGGGAGCACATGGAAGCTGCCTGCTGAGAAGCAGCCAACCATAAGGACAAGAGTACGTGGTGTACAGAACAACAAGGGAAGCACAGAGGATCTTGCTGAATCTAATTGCTGTAGACTTCAGTTTTGCAAGTGAACTGTTCAAGAAATTGTAGCTCTTAGTTACAATTGTTGCTTAAATCCAGTAATATGCAAGTGGGTGCTGTGCCTGTTGCACTAAAGTACCACTGCACTCTCTGAAGTCTGATTCAAATCAAGTGGAAATCTTTAATATAGAATTTGAGCAAAAGAAAGCACAGGAAGGAATGTGGTGGTGCAAAACCACTTGCTTTAGTGCTATATACACCTCTCCCTGCAGTACCCGCCCGCTGTCCCACCGGGAACATCACATTCCTCCAACGCACTCCTTCCTATAACTCTGTGACCAAGGTCTGCAAGAGGACCGAAATGTCCGTATTTAGTCACGTTTCTGTCATTCTTTATTTCGCTGTGGATGGAATGGTGGCAGCATTCACAGTAGACTATGGACTGACAGGCTGCAGCATTTACTCTAGACTGTGCACTGGGAAGGGGCAACATTTACTGTAGACTGTGGAGTGACCGCAGCATTTACAGTAGACTTTGGAGTGACCGCAGCATTTATAGTAGACTGTGAAGTGACCGCAGCATTTACAGTAGACAGTGGAGTGACTGCAGCATTTACAGTAGACTGTGGAGTGACCGCAGCATTTACAGTAGACTGTGGAGTGACTGCAGCATTTATAGTAGACTGTGAAGTGACCGCAGCATTTACAGTAGACTGTGGAGTGACTGCAGCATTTACAGTAGACTGTGGAGTGACTGCAGCATTTATAGTAGACTGTGAAGTGACCGCAGCATTTACAGTAGACTGTGGAGTGACTGCAGCATTTACAGTAGACTGTGGAGTGACCGCAGCATTTACAGTAGACTGTGGAGTGACTGCAGCATTTATAGTAGACTGTGAAGTGACCGCAGCATTTACAGTAGACTGTGGAGTGACTGCAGCATTTACAGTAGACTGTGAAGTGACCGCAGCATTTACAGTAGACTGTGGAACAGAGAACTGGCTAAGGCTTCAGCGCAGGGGGACATATCTGAGTGGGCACACAACTCAGTGGGCTCCACAATGCATGTTAACAACTGCAGAGGTGCATCTTAGTTTTCAGCAAGTCCTGCTCCTCCACCACTGCATCGGCAGTATGTGGGACAGCAACAGGGGGAGGGGTTGTTGCCAAATTCTAAATCCAACCAACCCCCACAGGCAGTACTATCAAATATACAGAAGAATACAGCACCACATACTTCTTATATCCAGTGACGTCTCCTCTGGTATAGATGTTCTCTTTCCTCATCTTTTCAATCTAGATCATGCTGCCATGATGAGATATTTCAGTCACAACTCATCTATGCAGAGTTTTCCACACAGACATCCTAGGTTCTCCAGTTTTCCATCACTCTCCCACTCTTGGTGCCCCTATCCTGCTGCTACACCCAATACTTTGCCCGCTATCATCCCTCATGTCCCCAAATACTGTACTGCAGAAATAATAGTGCTATACATAATAGTCCCCTCATAGTGACAGCACGCCCCAAAGTCACGCCAATAATAACAATTCTCTCCTAGACTGCCTTCCTTAGGCTCCTCTCACATCACCGTTTGTTGTGACAATACACCCCTAGAGTGCTCCCATTAGTAGCAGTGCTGTCCAGGGCGGATTGACGGTTGACCTTACAGGGAGAGGATCAACTCATAAATCTGTAAGCCTAAGTTCACATATCAAGGTTTTGCTTACAGCAGGATCCATGGTAGAAATTTACAGTTGACACTGAGATTTCTGCCTTAGATATGGTGACTAGAGTTGAGCGAACACCTGGATGTTCGGGTTCGAGAAGTTCGGCCGAACATCCCGGAAATGTTCGGGTTCGGGATCCGAACCCGATCCGAACTTCGTCCCGAACCCGAACCCCATTGAAGTCAATGGGGACCCGAACTTTTCGGCACTAAAAAGGCTGTAAAACAGCCCAGGAAAGAGCTAGAGGGCTGCAAAAGGCAGCAACATGTAGGTAAATCCCCTGCAAACAAATGTGGATAGGGAAATGAATTAAAATAAAAATTAAATAAATAAAAATTAACCAAAATCAATTGGAGAGAGGTTCCATAGCAGAGAATCTGGCTTCCCGTCACCCACCACTGGAACAGTCCATTCTCAGATATTTAGGCCCCGGCACCCAGGCAGAGGAGAGAGGTCCCGTAACAGAGAATCTGTCTTCATGTCAGCAGAGAATTAGTCTGCATGTCATAGCAGAGAATGAGGCTTCACGTCAGCCACCACTGCAACAGTCCATTGGCATATATTTAGGCCCAGCACCCAGGCAGAGGAGAGAGGTCCCGTAACAGACAATCTGGCTTCATGTCAGCAGAGAATCAGTCTGCATGTCATAGCAGAGAATCAGGCTTCACGTCACCCACCACTGCAACAGTCCATTGTCATAAATTTAGGCCCAGCACTAGTGTTGAGCGGCATGTCCCATATTCGAATTCGCGAAATTTTGTGAATATTCGAAAGAATATTCGTAAAATATTCGCGATTATTCAAATTCGTTATTATTTCGCATATGCGATAATTCGAATTTTCGCATCGCATAATACATATGCTATGCAAAATTCACATGTGCGCTAATGAAATCGCCTTACGAAGATTCGCAACTCAATTCAATCACTAATGTATGAATGCAATGCCCTTTGCCTCTGTTCTGGGACAAGTGTAGATATTCGCATGTGCGCTAATAAAATCGCCTTACGAAGATTCGCACCTCAATCACTTTCTAGGGAATGTGAGACTTTTGGGAATCAATCGAGATACAGTGGGGGGTGATGACAGTAGTTGACAGAGTACAGATCAATGTAATCTGTAAGGTGGAAAGTAAAATAAAAAATACGAATTTTCGTTAATCGAATTTTACGAAGTTCTACGTATTCGCGAATATGGTGCTATACTATATGAATGCACAGGCCTTTGCCTCTCTGTTCTGGGGACAAGTGTAGATATTTGCATTTGCGTTAATAAAATCGCCTTACGAAGATTCGCAGCTCAATTCAATCACTAATGTATGAATGCAAAGCCCTTTGCCTCTGTTCTGGGACAAGTGTAGATATTCGCATGTGCGCTAATAAAATCGCCTTACGAAGATTCGCAACTCAATTCACTAATGTATGAATGCAAAGCCCTTTGCCTCTGTTCTGGGACGTGCCGATATTCGCATGTGCGCTAATAAAATCGCCTTACGAAGATTCGCGCCTCAATCACTTTCTAGGCAATGTGAGTAAGATCTGAGCTGTTGGACCTTTGGGAAACAATCAATTATATGTGTACTGTAATTTTGTGGGGGGGGGGGAAAAAAACAAAAAACGAATATTCGTTTTTACGAATATATAGCACTATATTCGAAATATTCGCGAAATCGCGAAGTTGCGATATTCGCGAAAAAAATTTGCTTTTCGAATATTCGCGCTCAACACTACCCAGCACCCAGGCAGAGGAGAGAGGTCCCGTAACAGACAATCTGGCTTCATGTCAGCAGAGAATCAGTCTGCATGTCATAGCAGAGAATGAGGCTTCACGTCAGCCACCACTGCAACAGTCCATTGGCATATATTTAGGCCCAGCACCCAGGCAGAGGAGGGAGGTCCCGTAACAGAGAATCTGTCTTCATGTCAGCAGAGAATTAGTCTGCATGTCATAGCAGAGAATGAGGCTTCACGTCAGCCACCACTGCAACAGTCCATTGGCATATATTTAGGCCCAGCACACACACAGGCAGAGGAGAGAGGTCTCGTAACAGAGAATCTGGCTTCATGTCAGCAGAGAATTAGTCTGCATGTCATAGCAGAGAATGAGGCTTCACGTCAGCCACCACTGCAACAGTCCATTGGCATATATTTAGGCCCAGCACACACACAGGCAGAGGAGAGAGGTCTCGTAACAGAGAATCTGGCTTCATGTCAGCAGAGAATCAGTCTGCATGTCATAGCAGAGAATGAGGCTTCACGTCAGCCACCACTGCAACAGTCCATTGGCATATATTTAGGCCCAGCACCCAGGCAGAGGAGGGAGGTCCCGTAACAGAGAATCTGTCTTCATGTCAGCAGAGAATTAGTCTGCATGTCATAGCAGAGAATGAGGCTTCACGTCAGCCACCACTGCAACAGTCCATTGGCATATATTTAGGCCCAGCACCCAGGCAGAGGAGGGAGGTCCCGTAACAGAGAATCTGTCTTCATGTCAGCAGAGAATTAGTCTGCATGTCATAGCAGAGAATGAGGCTTCACGTCAGCCACCACTGCAACAGTCCATTGGCATATATTTAGGCCCAGCACACACACAGGCAGAGGAGAGAGGTCCCGTAACAGAGAATCTGGCTTCATGTCAGCAGAGAATCAGTCTGCATGTCATAGCAGAGAATGAGGCTTCACGTCAGCCACCACTGCAACAGTCCATTGGCATATATTTAGGCCCAGCACACACAGGCAGAGGAGAGAGGTCCCGTAACAGAGGATCTGGCTTCATGTCAGCAGAGAATCAGTCTGCATGTCATAGCAGAGAATCAGGCTTCACGTCAGCCACCACTGCAACAGTCCATTGTCATAAATTTAGGCCCAGCACCCAGGCAGAGGAGAGAGGTCCCGTAACAGACAATCTGGCTTCATGTCAGCAGAGAATCAGTCTTCATATCATAGCAGAGAATCAGGCTTCACGTCACCCACCACTGCAACAGTCCATTGGCATATATTTAGGCCTAGCACACAGGCAGAGCAGAGAGGTCCCGTAACAGACAATCTGGCTTCATGACAGCAGAGAATCAGTCTGCATGTCATAGCAGAGAATCAGGCTTCACGTCAGCCACCACTGCAACAGTCCATTGTCATAAATTTAGGCCCAGCACCCAGGCAGAGGAGAGAGGTCCCGTAACAGAGAATCTGGCTTCATGTCAGCAGAGAATCAGTCTTCATATCATAGCAGAGAATCAGGCTTCACGTCACCCACCACTGTAACAGTCCATTGTCATAAATTTAGGCCCAGAACCCAGGCAGAGGAGAGAGGTCCCGTAACAGACAATCTGGCTTCATGTCAGCAGAGAATCAGTCTGCATGTCATAGCAGAGAATCAGGCTTCACGTCACCCACCACTGCAACAGTCCATTGGCATATATTTAGGCCTAGCACACAGGCAGAGCAGAGAGGTCCCGTAACAGACAATCTGGCTTCATGTACAGCAGAGAATCAGTCTGCATGTCATAGCAGAGAATCAGGCTTCACGTCAGCCACCACTGCAACAGTCCATTGTCATATATTTAGGCCCAGCACCCAGGCAGAGGAGAGAGGTCCCGTAACAGAGAATCTGGCTTCATGTCAGCAGAGAATCAGTCTGCATGTCATAGCAGAGAATGAGGCTTCACGTCAGCCACCACTGCAACAGTCCATTGGCATATATTTAGGCCCAGCACCCAGGCAGAGGAGAGAGGTCCCGTAACAGAGAATCTGGCTTCATGTCAGCAGAGAATCAGTCTGCATGTCATAGCAGAGAATGAGGCTTCACGTCAGCCACCACTGCAACAGTCCATTGGCATATATTTAGGCCCAGCACCCAGGCAGAGGAGAGAGGTCCCGTAACAGACAATCTGGCTTCATGTCAGCAGAGAATCAGTCTGCATGTCATAGCAGAGAATGAGGCTTCACGTCAGCCACCACTGCAACAGTCCATTGGCATATATTTAGGCCCAGCACCACAGGCAGAGGAGAGAGGTCCCGTAACAGAGAATCTGGCTTCATGTCAGCAGAGAATCAGTCTGCATGTCATAGCAGAGAATCAGGCTTCACGTCAGCCACCACTGCAACAGTCCATTGTCATAAATTTAGGCCCAGCACCCAGGCAGAGGAGAGAGGTCCCGTAACAGACAATCTGGCTTCATGTCAGCAGAGAATTAGTCTGCATGTCATAGCAGAGAATCAGGCTTCATGTCAGCCACCACTGCAACAGTCCATTGGCATATATTTAGGCCTAGCACACAGGCAGAGGAGAGGTTCATTCAACTTTGGGTAGCATCGCAATATAATGGTAAAATGAAAATAAAAATAGGATTGAATGAGGAAGTGCCCTGGAGTCCAATAATATATGGTTATGGGGAGGTAGTTAATGTCTAATCTGGACAAGGGACGGACAGGTCCTGTGGGATCCATGCCTGGTTCATTTTTATGAACGTCAGCTTGTCCACATTGGCTGTAGACAGGCGGCTGCGTTTGTCTGTAATGACGCCCCCTGCCGTGCTGAATACACGTTCAGACAAAACGCTGGCTGCCGGGCAGGCCAGCACCTCCAAGGCATAAAAGGCTAGCTCTGGCCACGTGGACAATTTAGAGACCCAGAAGTTGAATGGGGCCGAACCATCAGTCAGTACGTGGAGGGGTGTGCACACGTACTGTTCCACCATGTTAGTGAAATGTTGCCTCCTGCTAACACGTTGCGTATCAGGTGGTGGTGCAGTTAGCTGTGGCGTGTTGACAAAAGTTTTCCACATCTCTGCCATGCTAACCCTGCCCTCAGAGGAGCTGGCCGTGACACAGCTGCCTTGGCGACCTCTTGCTCCTCCTCTGCCTTGGCCTTGGGCTTCCACTTGTTCCCCTGTGACATTTGGGAATGCTCTCAGTAGCGCGTCTACCAACGTGCGCTTGTACTCGCGCATCTTCCTATCACGCTCCAGTGCAGGAAGTAAGGTGGGCACATTGTCTTTGTAGCGTGGATCCAGCAGGGTGGCAACCCAGTAGTCCGCACAGGTTAAAATGTGGGCAACTCTGCTGTCGTTGCGCAGGCACTGCAGCATGTAGTCGCTCATGTGTGCCAGGCTGCCCAGGGGTAAGGACAAGCTGTCCTCTGTGGGAGGCGTATCGTCATCGTCCTGCCTTTCCCCCCAGCCACGCACCAGTGATGGACCCGAGCTGCGTTGGGTGCCACCCCGCTGTGACCATGCTTCATCCTCATCCTCCTCCACCTCCTCCTCATCCTCGTCCTCCTCGTCCTCCAGTAGTGGGCCCTGGCTGGCCACATTTGTACCTGGCCTCTGCTGTTGCCAAAAACCTCCCTCTGAGTCACTTCGAAGAGACTGGCCTGAAAGTGCTAAAAATGACCCCTCTTCCTCCTCCTCCTCCTCCTCCTGGGCCACCTCCTCTTCCATCATCGCCCTAAGTGTTTTCTCAAGGAGACATAGAAGTGGTATTGTAACGCTGATAACGGTGTCATCGCCACTGGCCATGTTGGTGGAGTACTCGAAACAGCGCAACAGGGCACACAGGTCTCGCATGGAGGCCCAGTCATTGGTGGTGAAGTGGTGCTGTTCTGTAGTGCGACTGACCCGTGCGTGCTGCAGCTGAAACTCCACTATGGCCTGCTGCTGCTCGCACAGTCTGTCCAGCATGTGCAAGGTGGAGTTCCACCTGGTGGGCACGTCGCATATGAGGCGGTGAGCGGGAAGGCCGAAGTTACGCTGTAGCGCAGACAGGCGAGCAGCAGCAGGATGTGAACGCCGGAAGCGCGAACAGACGGCCCGCACTTTATGCAGCAGCTCTGACATGTCGGGGTAGTTGTGAATGAACTTCTGCACCACCAAATTCAGCACATGCGCCAAGCAAGGGATGTGCGTCAAATTGGCTAGTCCCAGAGCTGCAACGAGATTTCGCCCATTATCACACACCACCAGGCCGGGCTTGAGGCTCACCGGCAGCAACCACTCGTCGGTCTGTTGTTCTATACCCCGCCACAACTCCTGTGCGGTGTGGGGCCTGTCCCCCAAACATATGAGTTTCAGAATGGCCTGCTGACGTTTACCCCGGGCTGTGCTGAAGTTGGTGGTGAAGGTGTGTGGCTGACTGGATGAGCAGGTGGAAGAAGAGGAGGAGGAAGCCGAGAAGGAGGAGGTGGCAACAGGAGGCAAAGAATGTTGCCCTGCGATCCTTGGCGGCGGAAGGACGTGCGCCAAACAGCTCTCCGCCTGGGGCCCAGCTGCCACTACATTTACCCAGTGTGCAGTTAGGGAGATATAGCGTCCCTGGCCGTGCTTACTGGTCCACGTATCTGTGGTTAGGTGGACCTTGCCACAGATGGCGTTGCGCAGTGCACACTTGATTTTATCGGATACTTGGTTGTGCAGGGAAGGCACGGCTCTCTTGGAGAAGTAGTGCCGGCTGGGAACAACATACTGTGGGACAGCAAGCGACATGAGCTGTTTGAAGCTGTCTGTGTCCACCAGCCTAAATGACAGCATTTCATAGGCCAGTAGTTTAGAAATGCTGGCATTCAGGGCCAGGGATCGAGGGTGGCTAGGTGGGAATTTACGCTTTCTATCAAATGTTTGTGAGATGGAGAGCTGAACGCTGGCGTGTGACATGGTTGAGACGCTTGGTGACGGAGGTGGTGGTGGTGGTGTTGGTGGTACATCCCCTGTTTGCTGGGCGGCAGGTGCCAACGTTCCTCCAGAGGCGGAGGAAGAGGCCGAGGCGGCAGCAGCAGAATAGGCCGAGGCGGCAGCAGCAGAAGAGGTAGCAGGGGGAGCCTGAGTGACTTCCTTGGTTTTAAGGTGTTTACTCCACTGCAGTTCATGCTTTGCATGCAGGTGCCTGGTCATGCAGGTTGTGCTCAGGTTCAGAACGTTAATGCCTCGCTTCAGGCTCTGATGGCACAGCGTGCAAACCACTCGGGTCTTGTCGTCAGCACATTGTTTGAAGAAGTGCCATGCCAGGGAACTCCTTGAAGCTGCCTTTGGGGTGCTCGGTCCCAGATGGCGGCGGTCAGTAGCAGGCGGAGTCTCTTGGCGGCGGGTGTTCTGCTTTTGCCCACTGCTCCCTCTTTTGCTACGCTGTTGGCTCGGTCTCACCACTGCCTCTTCCTCCGAACTGTGAAAGTCAGTGGCACGACCTTCATTCCATGTGGGGTCTAGGACCTCATCGTCCCCTGCATCGTCTTCCACCCAGTCTTGATCCCTGACCTCCTGTTCAGTCTGCACACTGCAGAAAGACGCAGCAGTTGGCACCTGTGTTTCGTCATCATCAGAGACATGCTGAGGTGGTATTCCCATGTCCTCATCATCAGGAAACATAAGTGGTTGTGCGTCAGTGCATTCTATGTCTTTCACCGCTGGGGAAGGGCTAGGTGGATGCCCTTGGGAAACCCTGCCAGCGGAGTCTTCAAACAGCATAAGAGACTGCTGCATAACTTGAGGCTGAGACAGTTTCCCTGGTATGCATGGGGGTGATGTGACAGACTGATGGGGTTGGTTTTCAGGCGCCATCTGTGCGCTTTCTGCAGAAGACTGGGTGGGAGATAATGTGAACGTGCTGGATCCACTGTCGGCCACCCAATTGACTAATGCCTGTACCTGCTCAGGCCTTACCATCCTTAGAACGGCATTGGGCCCCACCATATATCGCTGTAAATTCTGGCGGCTACTGGGACCTGAGGTAGTTGGTACACTAGGACGTGTGGATGTGGCAGAACGGCCACGTCCTCTCCCAGCACCAGAGGGTCCACTAACACCACCACGACCATGTCCACGTCCGCGTCCCTTACTAGATGTTTTTCTCATTGTTATGGTTCACCACAACAACAAATATATTATTTGGCCCAATGTATTGTATTCAAATTCAGCGGGATATAAATTTGAGGCCTAGTATTTAGGCGCTGGGTGACCGGTATGGATTTAGTGACAGAATTAGACTTGGAAATGCACAGAAGCGTGTGTGTGAAGTTATTCTGAATGACCCTATGTGCACCTTGAATATTATATACCCTTTTAGGGATAGATTTCAAATAGCTCTGATATAGCAGAAACCACTAAATTATGAAATTGCTAAATTGGGAATTGTATTTCAACCCAGAACAAGAAATGTGCTTGACGGACACTAAATAACTTCCCAGCCACAACAGGACAGCGGTAACGAGAGATTTAGCGGGATATAAATTTGAGGCCTAGTATTTAGGCGCTGGGTGACAGGTATGGGTTTAGTGACAGAATTAGACTTGGAAATGCACAGTAGCGGGTGTGTGTGAAGTTATTCTGAATGACCCTATGTGCACCTTGAATATTATATACCCTTTTAGGGATAGATTTCAAATAGCTCTGATATAGCAGAAACCACTAAATTATGAAATTGCTAAATTGGGAATTGTATTTCAACCCAGAACAAGAAATGTGCTTGAACGGACACTAAATAACTCGCCCAGCTACAGCACTAGGGACAGATTTAGCGGGATATAAATTTGAGGCCTAGTATTTAGGCGCTGGGTGACAGGTATGGGTTTAGTGACAGAATTAGACTTGGAAATACACAGTAGCGGGTGTGTGTGAAGTTATTCTGAATGACCCAATGTGCACCTTGAATATTATATACCCTTTTAGGGATAGATTTCAAATAGCTCTGATATAGCAGAAACCACTAAATTATGAAATTGCTAAATTGGGAATTGTATTTCAACCCAGAACAAGAAATGTGCTTGAACGGACACTAAATAACTCGCCCAGCTACAGCACTAAGGACAGATTTAGCGGGATATAAATTTGAGGCCTAGTATTTAGGCGCTGGGTGACAGGTATGGGTTTAGTGACAGAATTAGACTTGGAAATACACAGTAGCGGGTGTGTGTGAAGTTATTCTGAATGACCCAATGTGCACCTTGAATATTATATACCCTTTTAGGGATAGATTTCAAATAGCTCTGATATAGCAGAAACCACTAAATTATGAAATTGCTAAATTGGGAATTGTATTTCAACCCAGAACAAGAAATGTGCTTGAACGGACACTAAATAACTCGCCCAGCTACAGCACTAGGGACAGATTTAGCGGGATATAAATTTGAGGCCTAGTATTTAGGCGCTGGGTGACAGGTATGGGTTTAGTGCCAGAATTAGACTTGGAAATACACAGTAGCGGGTGTGTGTGAAGTTATTCTGAATGACCCAATGTGCACCTTGAATATTATATACCCTTTTAGGGATAGATTTCAAATAGCTCTGATATAGCAGAAACCACTAAATTATGAAATTGCTAAATTGGGAATTGTATTTCAACCCAGAACAAGAAATGTGCTTGAACGGACACTAAATAACTCGCCCAGCTACAGCACTAAGGACAGATTTAGCGGGATATAAATTTGAGGCCTAGTATTTAGGCGCTGGGTGACAGGTATGGGTTTAGTGACAGAATTAGACTTGGAAATACACAGTAGCGGGTGTGTGTGAAGTTATTCTGAATGACCCAATGTGCACCTTGAATATTATATACCCTTTTAGGGATAGATTTCAAATAGCTCTGATATAGCAGAAACCACTAAATTATGAAATTGCTAAATTGGGAATTGTATTTCAACCCAGAACAAGAAATGTGCTTGAACGGACACTAAATAACTCGCCCAGCTACAGCACTAAGGACAGATTTAGCGGGATATAAATTTGAGGCCTAGTATTTAGGCGCTGGGTGACAGGTATGGGTTTAGTGACAGAATTAGACTTGGAAATACACAGTAGCGGGTGTGTGTGAAGTTATTCTGAATGACCCAATGTGCACCTTGAATATTATATACCCTTTTAGGGATAGATTTCAAATAGCTCTGATATAGCAGAAACCACTAAATTATGAAATTGCTAAATTGGGAATTGTATTTCAACCCAGAACAAGAAATGTGCTTGAACGGACACTAAATAACTCGCCCAGCTACAGCACTAGGGACAGATTTAGCTGGATATAAATTTGAGGCCTAGTATTTAGGCGCTGGGTGACAGGTATGGGTTTAGTGACAGAATTAGACTTGGAAATACACAGTAGCGGGTGTGTGTGAAGTTATTCTGAATGACCCAATGTGCACCTTGAATATTATATACCCTTTTAGGGATAGATTTCAAATAGCTCTGATATAGCAGAAACCACTAAATTATGAAATTGCTAAATTGGGAATTGTATTTCAACCCAGAACAAGAAATGTGCTTGAACGGACACTAAATAACTCGCCCAGCTACAGCACTAAGGACAGATTTAGCGGGATATAAATTTGAGGCCTAGTATTTAGGCGCTGGGTGACCGGTATGGATTTAGTGACAGAATTAGACTGGGATATGGCCAAAAAATAAACAGACTATTGCTGGTTAAATGCACTTGGTGTGACAGCTTCACCCTGATGTAGGCTTTAGCCAAAAAACAACCACACCATTGAGGGTTAAATGCACTTGGTGACAGGCGCAGCTTGCCCCTGATTTAGTATATGGCCAAAAAATGAACAGACTATTGCTGGTTAAATGCACTTGGTGTGACAGCTTCACCCTGATGTAGGCTTTAGCCAAAAAACAACCACACCATTGAGGGTTAAATGCACTTGGTCGCAGCTTGTGCTGGCGCACCACAAGACACAAAATGGCCGCCGATCACCCCAGAAAAATGTGACTGACAAACGGTCTGTGCAGCCTAAAAACAGTGAGCAATTGAGGATCAGCAGCTCAATGATCCACAGCTGCAGATCGATCAGTTAATCAAGTCCTTTGGAGGAGTTAATCTGCCTAATCTCGCCCTACTGTCGCAGCCGCAACCTCTCCCTACGCTAATCAGAGCAGAGTGACGGGCGGCGCTATGTGACTCCAGCTTAAATAGAGGCTGGGTCACATGGTGCTCTGGCCAATCACAGCCATGCCAATAGTAGGCATGGCTGTGATGGCCTCTTGGGGCAAGTAGTATGACGCTTGTTGATTGGCTGCTTTGCAGCCTTTCAAAAAGCGCCAAGAAAGCGTCACAAAAGCGCGAAGAAAGCGACGAACACCGAACCCGAACCCGGACTTTTACGAAAATGTCCGGGTTCGGGTCCGTGTCACGGACACCCCAAAATTCGGTACGAACCCGAACTATACAGTTCGAGTTCGCTCATCCCTAATGGTGACCCCTTTCGGACAGCGAGTGGTGGGATGGCCATTTCCTGCATGTGGAGAGGAACCAGAAAGTAAAAACTGAAAGGGGCCGAAGAAGTTTTGGAATAGAAGTGACGGGACCATGATTTAAAAAATAATAATAATTGAAAGCATTTTGTGGCTTTCAAACCCTTTAACCACCACTTTATCAATTTAAAACTAAGTATAAGTATCTTTACATCAAAAATGGAGTGCAATAACCCTTGAGAACACACACTCATGCCTGAACCCCGGTTGCTGCTCCCAGTAAACCCGCCACCCCTAAAGCATGCTGTCCATTCTATCCTGAGTCCAAAAAAACAATGGGGGTAATTTATTATGACCGGCATTTTAGACCCCGATCTTAATTACCCCTATATCTGGCGGTGGATTTGCCGGAGTTATAAAGAGGCACCGGCACCATTTTCTATGCCTTAGGCCTCATGCACACGACAGTATTTTTTTACGGTCCGCAAAACGAGGTTCCGTTGTTCCATGATCCGTTTCCGTTTTTGTTTCGGTGTGTCTTCCTTGATTTTTGGAGGATTGCTAGACATGAAGGAAAGTGAAAAAAAATCTAAGTTAAGTTTGCCTTGCAAATGATAGTAAAAAAACTGACGCGCGGATGACAATCTTGTGTGCCTCCGTGTTTTTTCACGGACCCATTGACGTGAACCGTTGTCCGTGAAAAAAAAATAGGACAGGTCGTATTTTTTTGACGGACTGGAAACACGGATCACTGACGCGGATGACAAACGGTGCATTATCCGATTTTTTAACGGACCCATTGAAAGTCAATGGGTCCGCAGAAAATCATGGAAAACGGAACAACGGACACGGAACACAACGACGGTCGTGTGCATGAGGCCTCAAAGGCACTTTTTTAGACCCGATGTGAGCAGAGCAAATTTGCAGATTGCGTTGCTAATAATCTTTGTGCAACAATCTGCACCAGGAATACGCCTAATATAGGTGTGGTGTTTGTGAATAGTAAATGACCCCCAATGTTTTTTTGTTCAGTAGAGAAAAAGCTAGATCAATACAAAGCTATCAGTCCACGACACGATTATAATTCCTCACATTAAAATGGTGCTAGTGTACGCCCGGCCTTGTTATTGTTTTATTCGCTTGGGATGGCCTTGTTTTTGCTTCTGTTTTTCCTGTACATTGTGTACATAAAGCAGCTGGGGCTCTCAGGAGGTAAAACTCTGCTTGTCAGTCTGAATATTACCAGACATGCTGTATGTAATCGCAGATAAGTTTCGGGGACTGTCACCATTGAGGGACATCATGCTGATCCTGCTATAAATAGTCTGCAAATACCTGCAGAACAAAGTGATAGAGACAGCATCGTGCATTGTTAGTTTTAGGGAAAGAAATCAAGAGGAAAAGAAACCTATCTACAGTATCCACATAAAGAAAGCTAGAGAGGCCGGCGCTCGGAGTGATATATCACTGAACTAGCAGGGAGCGCCAGGCGGTGTTATATCTGCTAGACATATTCAGGCAAACATTCCGTCATATCTCTCCTTTATTTTGCCTTCACAATATGGTGCTCTGCCTACTACTCACTTTTCCAGTCTACTGATTTCATTTTACCTCCAAGATGATTTCAGCTGAATGGGTGTTTCAAGGGCATGCAGCAGGTTCGGTGTTAGCGATCATACAGACAAAGCCTCTGCAAGCCACGGAGGAGCAGAAGTGGGGATGGGAGTGGTAGTGGCTCTGGTTACAATAATCATTCACACCGATGCTCGTTAGGACCAGGGCAGAGATAGGAGGGTGCACCTTTTCTTTCTTAGGGGCACACCTAAATGTTGGGGCCCCTGCCTGCTTGTAGTTGGGGTGCCCTTGGTGTTGTGGGTTTGGTATGGGTGCAAGACAGGAGATGTAGGTGCGGTGGCTGGAGTCACTAACCAGGCCACTTGTAGAAGATAAACATATCTCTTTAGTAAGGTGCAGAATGTAACTTTTAGTACTTTTCATATCATCAAAACATAGGGGAAGATTTATCAAAACTAGTGTATAGTAAAACTGGCTTAGTTGTCCATAGCAACCAAACAGATTCCACCTTTCATTTTCCAAAGGAGGTCTGAAAAAATGAAAGGTGGCATCTGATTGGTTGCTATGGGCAACTAAGCCAGTTTTTCTTTACAACAGTTTTGATAAATCTCCCTATTAGTTCCAAACAATTCTCAGTGGAAATCGTCCCAGATAACAATGCAAGGATACGGGCCAGAATGGGAATTGCAGTACTTCTTCCCTCTATCGCCCAAACGTCCCTGTCTGCATAATCTAAGGTGGCAATAAGTCTCTTACAAACTTGTCTGTAATTCTCAGCTGAGGGGTACAGATCAAGATAGGTTTGGCTAGACTGTGTCCAATTGTGAAATGTGTCCTAACAATGTTCTTGTCACTGCAGTAAAGTCTCTATCAGCCTTAAACAGCAACTACCAGTGAGCCCTGTACTCTTGCCTAGCACTCTGCCTACTGTAGGGAACTGCTAATACTAATGAGATGTAGTGTGCTTGGCCTCTTTGCCCCTGCTGCTTTACTTCAGAAACCAGCAAGGTTTGTTTTTTAACCACTTCAGCCCCGCTAGGTGAAACCCCCTTCATGACCAGAGCACTTTTTACACTTCGGCACTACACTCCTTTCACCGTTTATCGCTCGGTCATGCAACTTACCACCCAAATGAATTTTACCTCCTTTTCTTCTCACTAATGGAGCTTTCATTTGGTGGTATTTTATTGCTGCTGACATTTTTACTTTTTTTGTTATTAATCAAAATGTAAAGATTTTTTTGCAAAAAAATGACATTTTTCACTTTCAGCTGTAAAATTTTGCAAAAAAAACGACATCCATATATAAATTTTTCGCCAAATTTATTGTTCTACATGTCTTTGATAAAAAAAAAATGTTTGGGCAAAAAAAAAATGGTTTGGGTAAAAGTTATAGCATTTACAAACTATGGTACAAAAATGTGAATTTCCGCTTTTTGAAACAGCTCTGACTTTCTGAGCACCTGTCATGATTCCTGAGGTTCTACAATGCCCAGACAGTAGAAAAACCCCACAAATGACCCCATTTCGGAAAGTAGACACCCTAAGGTATTCGCTGATGGGCATAGTGAGTTCATAGAACTTTTTATTTTTTGTCACAAGTTAGCGGAAAATGATGATGATTTTTATTTTTTATTTTTTCTTACAAAGTCTCATATTCCACTAACTTGCGACAAAAAATAAAAAATTCTAGGAACTCGCCATGCCCCTCACGGAATACCTTGGGGTGTCTTCTTTCCAAAATGGGGTCACTTGTGGCGTAGTTATACTGCCCTGGCAATTTAGGGGCCCAAATGTGTGAGAAGAACTTTGCAATCAAAATGTGTAAAAAATGACCGGTGAAATCCAAAAGGTGCACTTTGGAATATGTGCCCCTTTGCCCACCTTGGCAGCAAAAAAGTGTCACACATCTGGTATCGCCGTACTCAGGAGAAGTTGGGGAATGTGTTTTGGGGTGTCATTTTACATATACCCATGCTGGGTGAGAGAAATATCTTGGCAAAAGACAACTTTTCCCATTTTTTTATACAAAGTTGGCATTTGACCAAGATATTTTCTCACCCAGCATGGGTATATGTAAAATGACACCCCAAAACACATTCCCCAACTTCTCCTGAGTACGGCGATACCAGATGTGTGACACTTTTTTGCTGCCAAGGTGGGCAAAGGGGCACATATTCCAAAGTGCACCTTTCGGATTTGCACCGGTCATTTTTTACACATTTTGATTGCAAAGTTCTTCTCACACATTTGGGCCCCTAAATTGCCAGGGCAGTATAACTACGCCACAAGTGACCCCATTTTGGAAAGAAGACACCCCAAGGTATTCCGTGAGGGGCATGGCGAGTTCCTAGAATTTTTTATTTTTTGTCGCAAGTTAGTGGAATATGAGACTTTGTAAGGAAAAAAGAAAAAAAAAGAAAAATCATCATTTTCCGCTAACTTGTGACAAAAAATAAAAAATTCTAGGAACTCGCCATGCCCCTCACGGAATACCTTGGGGTGTCTTCTTTCCAAAATGGGGTCACTTGTGGCGTAGTTATACTGCCCTGGCAATTTAGGGGCCCAAATGTGTGAGAAGTACCTTGCAATCAAAATGTGTAAAAAATGGCCTGCGAAATCCGAAAGGTGCACTTTGGAATATGTGCCCCTTTGCCCACCTTGGCAGCAAAAAAGTGTCACACATCTGGTATCGCCGTACTCAGGAGAAGTTGGGGAATGTGTTTTGGGGTGTCATTTTACATATACCCATGCTGGGTGAGAGAAATATCTTGGCAAAGACAACTTTTCCCATTTTTTTATACAAAGTTGGCATTTGACCAAGATATTTTTCTCACCCAGCATGGGTATATGTAAAATGACACCCCAAAACACATTCCCCAACTTCTCCTGAGTACGGCGATACCAGATGTGTGACACTTTTTTGCTGCCAAGGTGGGCAAAGGGGCACATATTCCAAAGTGCACCTTTCAGATTTTGCAGGCCATTTTTTACACATTTTGATTGCAAGGTACTTCTCACACATTTGGGCCCCTAAATTGCCAGGGCAGTATAACTACGCCACAAGTGACCCCATTTTGGAAAGAAGACACCCCAAGGTATTCCGTGAGGGGCATGGAGAGTTCCTAGAATTTTTTATTTTTTGCATAAGTTAGCGGAAATTGATTTTTTTGGTTTTTTTCTCACAAAGTCTCACTTTCCGCTAACTTAGGACAAAAATTTCAATCTTTCATGGACTCAATATGCCCCTCACGGAATACCTTGGGGTGTCTTCTTTCCGAAATGGGGTCACATGTGGGGTATTTATACTGCCCTGGCTTTTTAGGGGCCCTAAAGCGTGAGAAGAAGTCTGGAATATAAATGTCTAAAAATGTTTACGCATTTGGATTCCGTGAGGGGTACGGTGAGTCCATGTGAGATTTTATTTTTTGACACAAGTTAGTGGAATATGAGACTTTGTAAGAAAAAAACAAAAACAAACAAAAAATTTCCGCTAACTTGTGCCAAAAAAAATGTCTGAATGGAGCCTTACCAGGGGGGGGTGGGGGGGGGTGATCAATAACAGGGGGGTGATCAATGACAGGGGGGTGATCACCCATATAGACTCCCTGATCACCCCCCTGTCACTGATCACCCCCCCTGTAAGGCTCCATTCAGACATCCGCATGATTTTTTACGGATCCATGGATACATGTATCGGATCCACAGAACGCATGCGGACGTCTGAATGGAGCCTTACAGGGGGGTTATCAATGACAGGGGGTGATCAGGGTAATCAGGGTGATCACCCCCCTGTCACTGATCACCCCCCCTGTAAGGCTCCATTCAGACATCCGCATGATTTTTTACGGATCCATGGATACATGTATCGGATCCACAGAACGCATGCGGACGTCTGAATGGAGCCTTACAGGGGGGTTATCAATGACAGGGGGTGATCAGGGTAATCAGGGTGATCACCCCCCTGTCACTGATCACCCCCCCTGTAAGGCTCCATTCAGACATCCGCATGATTTTTTACGGATCCATGGATACATGTATCGGATCCACAGAACGCATGCGGACGTCTGAATGGAGCCTTACAGGGGGGTTATCAATGACAGGGGGTGATCAGGGTAATCAGGGTGATCACCCCCCTGTCACTGATCACCCCCCCTGTAAGGCTCCATTCAGACATCCGCATGATTTTTTACGGATCCATGGATACATGTATCGGATCCACAGAACGCATGCGGACGTCTGAATGGAGCCTTACAGGGGGGTTATCAATGACAGGGGGTGATCAGGGTAATCAGGGTGATCACCCCCCTGTCACTGATCACCCCCCCTGTAAGGCTCCATTCAGACATCCGCATGATTTTTTACGGATCCATGGATACATGTATCGGATCCACAGAACGCATGCGGACGTCTGAATGGAGCCTTACAGGGGGGTTATCAATGACAGGGGGTGATCAGGGTAATCAGGGTGATCACCCCCCTGTCACTGATCACCCCCCCTGTAAGGCTCCATTCATACATCCGCATGATTTTTTACGGATCCATGGATACATGTATCGGATCCACAGAACACATGCGGACGTCTGAATCGGAGCCTTACAGGGGGGTTATCAATGACAGGGGGTGATCAGGGTAATCAGGGTGATCACCCCCCTGTCACTGATCACCCCCCCTGTAAGGCTCCATTCAGACATCCGCATGATTTTTTACGGATCCATGGATACATGTATCGGATCCACAGAACGCATGCGGACGTCTGAATGGAGCCTTACAGGGGGGTTATCAATGACAGGGGGTGATCAGGGTAATCAGGGTGATCACCCCCCTGTCACTGATCACCCCCCCTGTAAGGCTCCATTCAGACATCCGCATGATTTTTTACGGATCCATGGATACATGTATCGGATCCACAGAACGCATGCGGACGTCTGAATGGAGCCTTACAGGGGGGTTATCAATGACAGGGGGTGATCAGGGTAATCAGGGTGATCACCCCCCTGTCACTGATCACCCCCCCTGTAAGGCTCCATTCAGACATCCGCATGATTTTTTACGGATCCATGGATACATGTATCGGATCCACAGAACGCATGCGGACGTCTGAATGGAGCCTTACAGGGGGGTTATCAATGACAGGGGGTGATCAGGGTAATCACCCCCCTGTCACTGATCACCCCCCCTGTAAGGCTCCATTCAGACATCCGCATGATTTTTTACGGATCCATGGATACATGTATCGGATCCACAGAACGCATGCGGACGTCTGAATGGAGCCTTACAGGGGGGTTATCAATGACAGGGGGTGATCAGGGTGATCACCCCCCTGTCACTGATCACCCCCCCTGTAAGGCTCCATTCAGACATCCGCATGATTTTTTACGGATCCATGGATACATGTATCGGATCCACAGAACGCATGCGGACGTCTGAATGGAGCCTTACAGGGGGGTTATCAATGACAGGGGGGTGATCAGGGAGTGTATATGGGTGATCACCCTCCTGTCATTGATCACCCCCTGTAAGGCTCCATTCAGACGTCCGCATGCGTTTTGCGGATCCGATCCATGTATCCGTAAAAATCATGCGGACGTCTGAATGGAGCCTTACAGGGGAGTGATCAATGACAGGGGGGTAATCAATGACAGGGGGTGATCAGGGAGTGTATATGGGTGATCACCCGCCTGTCATTGATCACCCCCCTGTAAGGCTCCATTCAGACGTCCGTATGCTTTTTGCGGATCCGATCCATGTATCCGTGGATCCGTAAAAATCATACGGACGTCTGAACGGAGCCTGACAGGGGGGTGATCAATGACAGGGCGGTGATCAATGACAGGGGGGTGATCAGGGAGTTTATATGGGGTGATCATGGGTGATCAGGGGTTTATAAGGGGTTAATAAGTGACGGGGGGGGGGGTGTAGTGTAGTGTGGTGTTTGGTGCGACTGTACTGACCTACCTGAGTCCTCTGGTGGTCGATCCTAACAAAAGGGACCACCAGAGGACCAGGTAGGAGGTATATTAGACGCTGTTATGAAAACAGCGTCTAATATACCTGTTAGGGGTTAAAAAATTCGGATCTCCAGCCTGCCAGCGTATATGCGTCCACCCAGAAGAGCAGGGCCGCCGGCAGGACGCAATCCTGCGTACGGCGGTCCTGTAGTGGTTAAACACAGTGAGTCGAAGCCATGAGGGACAGAGCTGCAGGAAGGAGACATCTTCTCTCTGTCTTCCTCACATAGAGCCGGTAGTTCTGCTCTGTGGCTCTGTGTTACTTATACAGTACAGACCAAAAGTTTGGACACACCTTCTCATTCAAAGAGTTTTCTTTATTTTCATGACTATGAAAATTGTAGATTCACACTGAAGGCATCAAAACTATGAATTAACACATGTGGAATTATATACATAACAAAAAAGTGTGAAACAACTGAAAATATGTCATATTCTAGGTTCTTCAAAGTAGCCACCTTTTGCTTTGATTACTGCTTTGCACACTCTTGGCATTCTCTTGATGAGCTTCAAGAGGTAGTCACCTGAAATGGTTTTCACTTCACAGGTGTGCCCTGTCAGGTTTAATAAGTGGGATTTCTTGCCTTATAAATGGGGTTGGGACCATCAGTTGCGTTGTGGAGAAGTCAGGTGGATACACAGCTGATAGTCCTACTGAATAGAGTGTTAGAATTTGTATTATGGCAAGAAAAAAGCAGCTAAGTAAAGAAAAACGAGCGGAGGATAAGTTCATCCGAGTCACCAGCCTCAGAAATCGCAGGTTAACAGCAGCTCAGATTGGAGACCAGGTCAATGCCACACAGAGTTCTAGCAGCAGACACATCTCTAGAACAACTGTTAAGAGGAGACTGTGTGAATCAGGCCTTCATGGTAGAATATCTGCTAGGAAACCACTGCTAAGGACAGGCAACAAGCAGAAGAGACTTGTTTGGGCTAAAGAACACAAGGAATGGACATTAGATCAGTGGAAATCTGTGCTTTGGTCTGATTAGTCCAAATTTAAGATCTTTGGTTCCAACCACCGTGTCTTTGTGCGACGCAGAAAAGGTGAACGGATGGACTCTACATGCCTGGTTCCCACCGTGAAGCATGGAGGAGGAGATGTGATGGTGTGGGGGTGCTTTGCTGGTGACACTGTTGGGGATTTATTCAAAATTGAAGGCATACTGAACCAGCATGGCTACCACAGCATCTTGCAGCGGCATGCTATTCCATCCGGTTTGCGTTTAGTTGGACCATCATTTATTTTTCAACAGGACAATGACCCGAAACACACCTCCAGGCTGTGTAAGGGCTATTTGACCATGAAGGAGAGTGATGGGGTGCTGCACCAGATGACCTGGCCTCCACAGTCACCGGACCTGAACCCAATCGAGATGGTTTGGGGTGAGCTGGACCGCAGAGTGAAGGCAAAAGGGCCAACAAGTGCTAAGCATCTCTGGGAACTCCTTCAAGACTGTTGGAAGACCATTTCAGGTGACTACTGCTTTGCACACTCTTGGCATTCTCTTGATGAGCTTGAAGAGTTAATCAAAGCAAAAGGTGGCTACTTTGAAGAACCTAGAATATGACATATTTTCAGTTGTTTCACACTTTTTTGTTATGTATATAATTCCACATGTGTTAATTCATAGTCTTGATGCCTTCAGTGTGAATCTACAATTTTCATAGTCATGAAAATAAAGAAAACTCTTTGAATGAGAAGGTGTGTCCAAACTTTTGGTCTGTACTGTATATATATATATATATATAGAGTTGAAAAAAATTGGACTGCACTCCAAGCGTATCCTCAAACAATAGTGTTTATTCACCCATATGTGGCAAAGCGACGTTTCGGCTCCAACTGAGCCTTTCTCAAGGCAACTGAGAAAGGCTCAGTTGGAGCCGAAACGTCGCTTTGCCACATATGGGTGAATAAACACTATTGTTTGAGGATACGCTTGGAGTGCAGTCCAATTTTTTCAACTCTATGATCGGGTAAGCACCTGCTGCCATGCTTGGACCTTGCACCCACTTTGTACGCTAGGTGGTGCCGCCTGTGGTTTTTCTTTTTCTATATATATATATATATATATATTGTAAGAAAGCGCAAGGGGCCGTCATTGACGGAAGATATGTGCCACCGAGGTTCCTGTCCTCAGTAAGGTAAGAGCCGATAATTTTAAGTGTCAGCTGCAGCTAGTGCTGACTGACACTATTGATTAGTGTGGCTGTAAAGCAGATCCGGGCCGCCTCTTACTGGGAGCAGCCAAAGTGCAGGGTGGGTGGCTGTTCCCCACATTCCAGGCCGGGTTTTGGTTTGGGATAAAAACCGAGCCAGCAGTTTCAGCTGGGTGGATTATCCTCCACTCTGTGTGGCATTGACTCTGTCTCTAATCTGAGCTGCTGTTAACCTGCGACTTCTGAAGCTGGTGACTCGGATGAACTTATCCTCCGCAGCAGAGGTGACTCTTGGTCTTCCTTTCCTGGGGCGGTCCGCATGTGAGCCAGTTTCTTTGTAGCCCTTGATGGTTTTTGTGACTGCACTTGGGGACACTTTCAAAGTTTTCCCAATTTTTCAGACTGACTGACCTTCATTTCTTAAAGTAATGATGGTCACTTGTTTTTCTTTACTTAGCTGCTTTTTTCTTGCCATAATACAAATTCTAACAGTCTATTCAGTAGGACTATCGGCTGTGTATCTACCTGACTTCTCCACAACGCAACTGATGGTCCCAACCCCATTTATAAGGCAAGAAATCCCACTTATTAAACCTCATCAAGAGAATGCCAAGAGTGTGCAAAGCAGTAATCAAAGCAAAAGGTGGCTATTTTGAAGAACCTAGAATATGACATATTTTCAGTTGTTTCACACTTTTTTGTTATGTATATAATTCCACATGTGTTAATTCATAGTTTTGATGCCCTCAGTGTGAATCTAAGTCATGAAAATAAAGAAAACTCTTTGAATGAGAAGGTGCGTCCAAACTTTTGGTCTGTACTGTATATACCCGGCTATAAAATGTAAGATTGTTGCAGGATCCCCAGTTATTGCAATACTGCTGTGTTCTCAGTACACTGCATGTATGTACTATTATCATTCTTACCCTCATAAAGTTACTGTTATAACCTTATGTGGTATCTATATGTATTGTTCAGACTCGAGATTAGTACAGTAATCCTTGTTAAAGGGGTTCTGCAGTTTGTTTAAACTGATGATCTATACTTTGGATAGATCAGCATCTGATCAGCGGGGGTCCAACCCCCGGGACCCCCGCTGATCAGCTGTTTGAGAAGGCAGTGGCGCTGCAGGAGCGCAGCGGCCTTCTCACTGTTTACCGCAGGCCCAGTGACGTCATGACTAGTATCAACTGGCCTGGGCGGGGCTAAGCTCCAGTCAAGTGAACAGAGCTTAGCCGTGCCTAGGCAAGTTGATACAAGTCGTGACGTCACTAGGCCAGCGGTAAACAGTGAGAAGGCCGCGGCACTCATGCAGTGCCGCTGCCTTCTGAAACAGCTGATCAGCGTGGGTCCTGGGGGTCGGACCCCCGCCGATCAGATGCTGATGATCTATCCAGAGGATAGATCATCAGTTTAAGCAAACTGCAGAACACCTTTAAGGCTGCTAACTATGCCTCATATGTAAGTCCCAGGAAGAGATCCTCCCTGTAATACAGAGGCTCTATGAATATGCACAAAGAAAAGTCCAGCTCACCCAATTGTTCAAACACCTGCGTGCACGGAAAAGGCTGGCAAGTCCATATATTCTTGATATGAAAGCACAATGAAATTCCAGCACTCACGATTTTGGTAGCTAAAATCTTCGTCTTTTATTCAGGCAGTAGACATATAAACAGGACATCCACCCACAAGTGCAGCAACCTTGACGCGTTTCGAACAGTAGTTCTTAGTCGTAACAATGAGCAGTGTCTCCTCTGGCACCTTTATACCAGTCTGAACAAAAAAATGTAATTGCTTTCCCCCTCACCTGAGGGGTGGGGGAGTGTAGGAGGCAGGGAACATTTTAACCTCTTGTTTTCCAGGTGAGGCACTGCTCATGTGTTTCACAATAGAAAATTCATGCATCTATACAAAGTCACTGATTATTACAAAAATTTGTATTGAAAAATAACCATTAAATAAAAACAGTGAACATATTAAAATTGTCAAAGAATGTCAATTGTCAGGATAGCATCAGAACACCATATTGGTTATATATAGCCAACTTATTTGTATGGATCCACATATGTTAGTGCTGTGTTGCTAATTCTGGCATGGATCCTTTTTCTCTATTACTGCTCTTGATTGAATTGAAAAAATGCATACATAGCTATGATGAAAAAAAGTGAAAAAATAGGAGAGTCATGAGTTAGTAGAAATACATAAGTTCATTTTTCTTATTGAGGCCATTTGGATGTCTGGTATTCAACTTAAAAATCCAAAAAGCCTCTCTGAGTCTCACTAAACGTTTAAAATCTCCTCCTCTGTTATGTAATTTCACCTGTTCAATTGCAAAGGCTTTGAAATTGCGCACCTGGCTTTCGTGTTTGCAAATAAAGTGTTTAGCCGCATTGGATGTGTTCACACTATGCGGATTTTTTATGTAGTTGAGGTGCTCCAGAATTCAGACCTTAAATTTTCTAGTGGTACATCCCACATATAACATGTCACAGGCTACACATTTTATGATATATATCACCCCCATAGAATTACAATTAATATAAGATTTGATTGGATATATGTGTGAATTATTCGCATCGTGAAAAGTTTTGGTATTTACTGCGTATGTACAAGTGCAGCAGCGCAAACTTCCAAAACTTTTCACGATGCGAATAATTCACACATATATCCAATCAAATCTTATATTAATTGTAATTCTATGGGGGTGATATATATCATAAAATGTGTAGCCTGTGACATGTTATATGTGGGATGTACCACTAGAAAATTTAAGGTCTGAATTCTGGAGCACCTCAACTACATAAAAAATCCGCATAGTGTGAACACATCCAATGCGGCTAAACACTTTATTTGCAAACACGAAAGCCAGGTGCGCAATTTCAAAGCCTTTGCAATTGAACAGGTGAAATTACATAACAGAGGAGGAGATTTTAAACGTTTAGTGAGACTCAGAGAGGCTTTTTGGATTTTTAAGTTGAATACCAGACATCCAAATGGCCTCAATAAGAAAAATGAACTTATGTATTTCTACTAACTCATGACTCTCCTATTTTTTCACTTTTTTTCATCATAGCTATGTATGCATTTTTTCAATTCAATCAAGAGCAGTAATAGAGAAAAAGGATCCATGCCAGAATTAGCAACACAGCACTAACATATGTGGATCCATACAAATAAGTTGGCTATATATAACCAATATGGTGTTCTGATGCTATCCTGACAATTGACATTCTTTGACAATTTTAATATGTTCACTGTTTTTATTTAATGGTTATTTTTCAATACAAATTTTTGTAATAATCAGTGACTTTGTATAGATGCATGAATTTTCTATTGTGAAACACATGAGCAGTGCCTCACCTGGAAAACAAGAGGTTAAAATGTTCCCTGCCTCCTACACTCCCCCACCCCTCAGGTGAGAGAAAGCAATTACATTTTTTTGTTCAGACTGGTATAAAGGTGCCAGAGGAGACACTGCTCATTGTTACGACTAAGAACTACTGTTCGAAACGCGTCAAGGTTGCTGCACTTGTGGGTGGATGCCCTGTTTATATGTCTACTGCCTGAATAAAAGACGAAGATTTTAGCTACCAAAATCGTGAGTGCTGGAATTTCATTGTGCTTTCATATAAAAAATACAGAGGCTCTAACCTGGGTGAAGGCACTGATATACTTTACTTATGTTCCCACTCTTCAATTCAGCGAAGGCTCTAGGTCCCATTATACACACAGGTCAGCGCCAGAGTCTGTGGTGGGATGGATATTACTCATACCCCCTTCAAATTGGGCTACATTTGGAGGCACTGCTGAGATAAAGAAGTGGGGATAGTCATTAATATAGAGAAGCAATATGGGCACCTCCCATTAGCTGCTACATTGGATTACTCACCTCCTGTTCCCCCACTGGTTCAGGTAAAGGAAGAACCCCGGTCAGCCATTTACCCCCCCCCCCCCCAGTATGGCTAGTGCTGGCATCTCACCTAGTGACAGTGCAATTAACACTTTAGCCAAGTTGACTGAAATGTTAGCTGCAGGCCACTCACTACAAGAAACTAAAGGTATTCTCTGGTAATGTTCCGTTGCCACAAGGGAAGAAAAACTTAGAAATATGGAAAGATCATACTCTCCAATGCCTGAAGGAATGGTCTTGCTATAAAAAAGGCAAGAGGCAGCGTATAAGTGAAAGTCTGCGGTCTCCTGCTGCAGAATTGATCTGTCTATACAGAGACTCTCGTGAAGGAGCGAGTGCCTTGAACTATATACAGGACTATATACAGGTCCTGTCTGATCACTTTGAGCCATACTATGACCTTGCACAGATGGTTGCTGATTATCGGATGACTCGTCAAAAGGAAGGTGAAAATGTCTCTACTTTTATTAACCGTTTACAGCTACTCCTTTCACATCTGGTGTACCTCACAGCCATATCTATTTCAGAGGTAGATACCATGAGAACCAGTGAGTTGGTGAGAGGGTTACAACCTCATCATTCTCTTGCCCAAGTGCTCAAGGTCCTACTATCTGACAAAGTTCTCCCATTTTCTGAGTTAATGAAGTTAGTGAAGAAACAAGAAGCTGACATTAGATTTGGTACCCCTAAGAAAGCAAAAAGCCTCCCTAAGGCTCCATTCACACGTCCATAATAATGGGTCTGCATCTGTTCTGCAAATTGCGGAACTGCGGCGGACCAATTCATTCTCTATGTGGATGGAATGGATGCAGAGAGAACACTATGTGCTCTCCGCATCCGCATTTCCGGAGCGCGCGCAGATTTTCTGCTCCGTGGCTCTGGAAAAAAATAGAACATGTCCTATTCTTGTCCTCAATTGTGGACAACAATAGGAATTCCTATGGGGGTGCCAGCCGTGTGTATTGTGGATCCGCAATGCACTAAGGATGTGTGAATGGACCCTAAAGAAGATGTTCCTTCTAGTTCAAACAAGAACAAACCAGCAGAGCGTCCTGAACCCAGCCAGTCTGTGGCTCTACCTACTGCCACTCGGTAGAGGAAGGATGCTAGAGCATGTTATGGGTGTGGTCAGAGAGGCCATTTAGCCAAACAGTGTCAGGAGGACATTGAGGAAATGGGGCATAGTGTTGCCTTCCCTATTCAGAACCGATGACACAAAGGGAAGACGGGCCGATCAAAGGCCAGAGGCGCTATCTTGGGCTCCAAGTCTGTTGTCAAAGTCACCATCAATGGTCATGCTACTTCTGCCCTGTTTGATACAGGATCTCAAGTGACCCTGATCTACCGTTCGTTCTATCAAAAGTATCTGGGGGATATACGTCTTCAATCTACGGGACTAATGGAATTATGGGGTTTTAATTCAGAATCATATCCTGTGGGTGGGAGTATACAAGTCATTTTAACACCCTGTCTGCTGGCTATCGACATGGAATGGTATATCATATTGGTGAGAGAAACGTGGAAGTTCCTGACGGCGGAGAGAGTTCTGAAAGTAGCCTCCAGCATTGCTCCCGACTTGCTTGAAGGGGGGAGTTATATCCTTATGGAAACCCCTAAAGAAATGATTAACCAGAATGGCTGGATGGTGATCCCGGAAAGAAAGGACTGGAAGAATAAAGTGGAGTTATCCACGTGTGTGACAGTGAGGAATTGTTCACAGCACCCGATTGTAATTGGACCATAACAGAATGTGGCCCTCTGCTACCCTGTGCTTGGAATAAATCTATATGCTGAAGTGTGCAGGATTCAAATCAGAGATGCAATTCCTAATCTCAATGTTGATTTGAGTGATCCACATTTATCAGAGGCGTGGAATCAGCGATTGACACAGAAGTTGTCAGAATTATTAGAAGTATTCTCCATGGATGATGCAGATGTAGGTTGTGCTAAGTGTGCTCAACACACTTTCCGATTGACTGATTCTACTCCCTTCGGGAAGCGACCACGGAGAGTTGCTCCAAAGGATGTTGATGAGTTAAGACAAACTCTACAGCAAATGAATGATCAAGGGATCATCGTGGATTGTAAAAGTCCCTATGCCTCACCTATTGGGGTGGTAATAAAAAAATCGGAGCAATTCGCCTATGTGTGGATTACAGAACTCTGAACCCTACCTGATCAGTATACACTGCCAAGAATTAAAGAAGCTTTGAAAGCTCTAAATGGGAACTGTTGGTTCACAGTGTTGGACCTAAGATCTAGATACTATCAAGTCCCAATGCCATCTGAGGATCAGGAAAAGACAGTCTTCATATTTCCCTTGGGTTTCTATCAGTTCCCTCGCATGCCGCAAGGTATAAGAGGCACGCCAGCAACGTTCCAGAGGTTGATGGAAAGAGTGTTAGGTGATTTAGCGACTCAGGAATGTCTTGATGACATTATTGTGTTTGGAAAGACGTTGGAAGAACATGAAGAACGGCTCATGAGAGTACTTCAACGCTTAAAAGAAGAGGAGCTGAAATTGTTGGCTGACAAATACAAGTTTTGTAGATCCTCGGTCACCTATGCAGGTCATATTGTTTCTGCTGAAGGAGTTGCTACTGATCCTGATAAGATTGAAGCTGTGGTGAATTGGCCCCGACTGCAAAATATTACGGAATTGCAATCCTTCTTGGGGTTCTGCGGATTCTATCGACGATTTGTGAAAGGATATTCAAAAATTGCTCGAGCCCTCCTCAACCTGTTGAAAAGTGATGTAGGAGATCCAGGAAAGAAGAAAGGTTCCTCTAAAAGCCTTTTTGGAGATACAGTAGGTGGACTTCGGCTTGTGAAGAAGCCTTTAAGTCGTTGAAGAAGAAATTGACAGAAGTTCCTGTTCTGACCTATGCTGATGCACAGAAGCCATATGTACTACATGTAGATGCCAGCCTTGAAGATTAGGTGGCGTGCTGCACCAAGAATACCCAGCTGGGTTACAACCTAGTTCATAAATAAAAGTCTATCCCCCAGCGAGAAAAATTATCCATTGCATAAATTAGAGTTTTTGGCGCTCAAGTAGGCTATTGTTGATAAATTACATGACTACGTATACGGAGCCACATTTAAAGTAAGAACAGATAACAATCCATTGACCTACTGTCACGGACGGTGTACAGGAAACAAGGCAAAGCAACATGTATAAACGACTCGCTGGATCCAAAAACTAAGGAACCAAGGGAGACCCCTGCAGAAGACCTGCCACTTTCCCTGGCTGCTCAGCCTATGCAAAGATCCGAATGGTGGAGGTTTGCATATCCACGAACCTTGACTATAAAGCCCTGAGCACCCTACAATAGTGAGGGGACACGACCACCGGCTCCCTACACAAGATACGGAGGGAGTCAGGGTCACCTGGGATCCAGCAAACAGAAAATAACAGATAAAGGTACAACACTTAGCTTTGAAGCAAAGAGGAGGACAGAGTCAGCGTGCACACACACTTCAGGAAGTAGTATAAGCCGCCCAGAAAAGCCTTCTGGGGAAGAATTTAAAGGGAAGCAATTAGTCCAACACATGACAGCTGAGAGAGGCTAACGAGAGGAGGAGCTGAATACCACAACACAGAAACTCAAGGAGGAGGTTCTGAAAGGCCTCTGTCAGAGCTTCTCAGCTGTCTGGTTGTGACACTCTGTCAGAGCTTCTCAGCTGTCTGGTTGTGACAGTACCCCTCCCTCTACGAGTGGACTCCGGACACTCAGAACCCACCTTCTCAGGATGGGACCTATGGAAAGCCCTGATGAGACGAGAGGCCTTAATGTCCGTCACTGGGACCCACATCCTCTCCTCAGGACCATACCCCTCCCACTGAACAAGGTACTGAAGAGAACCGCGGACAAGACGAGAATCCATAATCCTAGAGACCTGAAATTCAAGATTCCCATCAACCATAATCGGAGGAGGAGGCAAAGGCGAGGGTACAATGGGTTGAACATAAGGTTTCAATAAGGACTTATGAAAAACATTATGGATCTTCCAAGTCTGAGGAAGATCAAGACGGTATGCAACAGGATTGTTGACAGACAGGATTTTGTAAGGCCCAATAAACCTAGGACCCAACTTCCAGGAGGGAACCTTCAATTTGATATTCTTGGTAGACAACCACACCAGATCACCAACATTCAGGTCCGGACCAAGCACACGTCTCTTATCAGCCACACGCTTATATCTCTCACTCATGCTCTTTAGATTATCTTGAATCTTTTGCCAAATAGATGACAAAGACGAGGAGAATCTGTCCTCATCAGGTAAACCAGAAGACCCCTCTCCCGAGAAAGTCCCAAACTGTGGATGAAACCCATATGCACCAAAAAATGGTGACTTATCAGAGGACTCCTGACGACGGTTATTTAAAGCAAACTCAGCAAGGGACAAAAAAGAACACCAATCCTCTTGATTCTCCGCCACAAAACAACGCAGATATGTCTCCAGATTCTGATTGACGCGCTCTGTCTGGCCATTTGACTGCGGGTGGAAAGCAGAAGAGAATGACAACCGAACCCCCAAGCGAGAACAGAAAGCCTTCCAGAATCTGGAAACAAACTGCGTGCCCCTATCAGAGACTATGTCTGAAGGAATACCGTGCAATTTGACAATGTGATCAACAAATGCCTGCGCCAGCGTCTTAGCATTGGGCAAACCAGGAAAAGGGATGAAATGCACCATTTTGCTAAAACGGTCCACCACCACCAGAATCACAGTCTTCCCCGAGGAACGAGGCAAGTCCGTTATGAAGTCCATGGACAGATGTGTCCAAGGACGGGAAGGAATGGGTAAGGGAAGGAGAGGACCTGATGGCCGTGAATGAGGGACTTTGGCACGAGCGCAAGTCTCGCAGGCTGCCACAAAACCCTCAACCGACTTACGAAGCGCAGGCCACCAGAATCTCTGAGCGATGAGATCCAGTGTGGCTCTTACCCCCGGGTGCCCAGCAAGGACCGTATCGTGGTGTTCTTTAAAAATCTTGTGTCTTAAAGCGAGAGGCACAAACAACCTCCCAGGAGGACAAAGATCAGGAGCCTCTGACTGGGCTGCCTGCACCTCTGCCTCCAATTCAGGAAAAAGAGCAGAGACCACCACACCTTCAGCCAAAATGGGACCCGGGTCTTCAAAATTCCCGCCTCCCGGAAAACAACGTGACAGGGCATCTGCCTTCACATTCTTAACTCCAGGGCGGGACGTGACAACAAAATTAAACCTAGAAAAGAACAACGACCATCTGGCCTGTCTCGGGTTCAGACGCTTGGCTGACTCCAAGTAGGCCAGATTTTTATGGTCAGTAAATACGGTAATAGGGTGTCTGGCTCCCTCTAGCCAATGGCGCCATTCCTCAAAAGCCAACTTGATGGCCAACAATTCCCTATCTCCCACATCGTAATTTCTCTCTGCGGAGGAGAGTTTTCTTGAGAAAAAGGCACACGGTCGCCAATTGGCAGGAGAGGAACCCTGAGACAAGACCGCCCCCACACCCACCTCAGAAGCATCAACCTCAACTATGAAGGGTAAAGAAACATCAGGTTGCACCAAGATGGGAGCGGAAGCAAAACTCTCCTTGATATCAGAAAAAGCCTTACGCGCCTCTACTGACCAAGAAGAAAAATCTACCCCCTTTCTGGTCATATCAGTGAGTGGTTTAACAATAGAAGAATAATTCAAAATGAACTTCCTGTAATAATTGGCAAAGCCCAAAAAACGCATCAGCGCCTTCTGATTCTCAGGAAGCTCCCACTCAAGCACAGCGCGGACCTTCTCGGGGTCCATGCGAAAACCAGAAGCGGAGAGAAGAAACCCCAGAAATTGAATTTCTGGAACCGCAAACACACATTTTTCCAGTTTCGCATATAATTTATTCTACCGCAGGATGAGCAAGACCTGACGTAAATGTTCCTTATGAGTTTTGAAATCGGGAGAAAAAATCAAAATGTCATCCAAATACACCAATACAAATTTTCCCATCAAATGATAAAAAATGCTGTTCACGAAATGCTGAAAAACGGCTGGGGCATTCATCAAACCAAAAGGCATAACCAAATTTTCAAAATGGCCCTCAGGGGTATTGAAGGCCGTCTTCCATTCGTCCCCTTCTCTGACCCTGACCAGGTTGTATGCCCCTCTTAAATCTAATTTGGAAAAGACTTTAGCCCCAACAACCTGGTTAAATAGGTCCGGGATCAGAGGAAGCGGATAAGGGTCACGAATTGTGATATTGTTCAGCTCCCTGAAATCCAGACAAGGTCTTAAAGAACCATCTTTTTTCTTAACAAAGAAAAAACCAGCGGCAACAGGTGACTTCGAGGGTCGTATGTGTCCCTTTCTCAGACTCTCAGAGATATAAGCACGCATAGCGATCCTCTCAGGTTGGGAAAGATTGTATAAACGAGATTTAGGCAGCTTGGCGTCTGGGATGAGATTAATAGGGCAATCGTACTCCCTGTGCGGGGGCAAATCCTGAACTCCACTCTCAGAGAAGACATCCGAAAATTCAGAGAGAAAAGATGGTACAGTCTTAGTTGCAACCTCAGAAACAGATGTCATGAGGCAATTCTCTCTGCAAAAGTCACTCCAACCATTTATTTGCCTCGCTTGCCAATCAATGGTGGGGTTATGCTTAGTGAGCCAGGGCAGCCCCAACACCAGAGGGGTGGGTAAACCGCTAAGGACCAAACATGACACATCCTCAACATGAGCATCACTCACAATTAAACGGATATTGTGAACTATGCCCTTTAATGATTTTTGAGAAAGTGGAGCGGAATCGATAGCAAAAACAGGAATATCCTTTCCCAAAGTGCGCACCTGGAAACGAAGAGTTATCGCAAATTGATTATCAATGAGATTAACCGCTGCTCCACTATCCACAAAAATCTTACAAAAAATGTTCTTGCTCTCTAGCGCCACCCTAGCCGGCAGGACAAAACGGGAACTACAAGCAAATGGAAAACCTTCAATTTCCGCCTCAACCCTGCCAATAGTAACAGACGGAACATTTTTAAAAGATTTTTTCCTGTTTGTTTCTTTATTACTCCCAGAAAACTGCCTGAATCTCCTAGAGGGACAAATATTTGCCAAATGATTTATACCTCCACAACAAAAACAAACCCTCCCATGCGGGCTGAATCTTCTATTGTCAGAAGCAATCAACCCCAGCTGCATGGGCTCCTGCTCAGAAGGGGCTGACGGCGACTGAGACCCCTGCGCACAGAACGGGACCGCTGCACTGTCCTGGGACTGAGTATGACAGGAAGGGGACATCTCTCCTCTCTCTCTAAGACGCCTGTCAATACGAACGGCCTGAGACATAGCAGAGTCCAAAGAACTAGGCCTCTCATGAAAGGCAAATGCATCTTTCAATCCCTCTGAAAGACCATGGCAAAATTGACTTCGGAGCGCAGCATCATTCCAACCAGTATCAACTGCCCATCTCCGAAATTCTGAGCAGTATATTTCTGCGGATTGTTTACCCTGGCATAATAGACGTAGTTTAGACTCAGCCAGAGCAATACGATCCGGATCATCATATATCTGACCCAGGGCTAAAAAGAATTCATCCACTGAACGGAGAGGCCGTGCCCCCTCCGGCAGCGAAAAGGCCCAGGACTGAGCGTTACCTCTGAGCAGCGATATAATGATCCCCACCCTCCTTTCCTCATCACCAGAGGAGTGGGGAAGAAGGCGAAAATGGAGTTTGCAAGCCTCTCTAAAACGCACAAAATTCTCACTACCCCCGGAGAACGTATCCGGGAGCGAGATCTTAGGCTCAGAACAAACTCCATGAACGCAAGCTGAACTGGTCACTTGAAGCTGAGAAAAAGTCTTACGGAGATCAGCTACCTCCAATGAAAGACCCTGAAGGCGTTCAGCCAAAAGTGAAACCGGATCCATGCTTGAGACGGTTATGGCGGCTTATAATGTCACAGACGGTGTACAGGAAACAAGGCAAAGCAACATGTATAAACGACTCGCTGGATCCAAAAACTAAGGAACCAAGGGAGACCCCTGCAGAAGACCTGGCACTTTCCCTGGCTGCTCAGCCTATGCAAAGATCCGAATGGTGGAGGTTTGCATATCCACGAACCTTGATTATAAAGCCCTGAGCACCCTACAATAGTGAGGGGACACGACCACCGGCTCCCTACACAAGATACGGAGGGAGTCAGGGTCACCTGGGATCCAGCAAACAGAAAATAACAGATAAAGGTACAACACTTAGCTTTGAAGCAAACAGGAGGACAGAGTCAGCGTGCACACACACTCCAGGAAGTAGTATAAGCCGCCCAGAAAAGCCTTCTGGGGAAGAATTTAAAGGGAAGCAATTAGTCCAACACATGACAGCTGAGAGAGGCTAACGAGAGGAGGAGCTGAATACCACAACACAGAAACTCAAGGAGGAGGTTCTGAAAGGCCTCTGTCAGAGCTTCTCAGCTGTCTGGTTGTGACACTCTGTCAGAGCTTCTCAGCTGTCTGGTTGTGACACCTACATCTTGACAACCGCTAAACTTGATGCTACAGGACATCGCTGGTTGGCAGCTTTATCCAACTACCAATTCACACTTAAGTATAAACCAGGGCCTAAGAACATTGGGGCAGATGCTCTATCAAGATGGCCTGGCTTACCTACTCCAGAAGCAGTAGATGAATGGTAAGAAGTACCAAGTCCAGGAGTAGGAGCTTTGTGTGCCATGGCTGCTGTAGTTGAAGACCGAGTAGCCTTTTCTGAAACTCGACTTATTGACGCTTTTGCAGGAGGTCCCGAAGCTGTACCAGACATGTTTGCATACCCTGCCGCTTTAGGATCCTTTGAAAGTTGCTCTATATCTTCAAAGCGAATTATCTGGAGTCAAAAGACTGATCCTTTAATTGGACCTCTTTATCAAGCAGTGAGTTCTCAAGATAGAGAAATGTTAAAGACATCTCTACCATCTGAATGCAGTCAATTTCTACGAGATTGGGAAAAGTTTGAAATAGACAAGGGCCTACTTTATCGTGTGGTGTTGTATCATGATCATCCTGGAAGGTGCTAGTTAGTTATCCCGAGTTGCTTTCAGAAAATGATTTTCCGAAGTCTGCATGATTATCATGATCATCTGGGACCTGAGAAGACTTATGACCTATTTCAACTGATTCTACTGGCCCAAAATGAGAGATACCGTGTCTCGCCTGTGTAAGTGCTGTCACAGATGTTTGTAGAGGAAGACTATCCCTGTTCAAGCAGCCTTTATGGGACACCTGAAGAGTTCGGGCCCTATGGATCTTGTCTGCATAGACTTCCTCTGTATTGACAACGATTCCAGAGGATTTGGAAATGTATTGGTGGTGACTGACCACTTTACACGATATGCTCAAGCCTTTCCGATCAAAAATCAGTCACCATTGCAAGAGTGCTTTGAGAAAAGTATTTCATCCATTATGGCGTACCACATCGGTTGCATTCTGATCAAGGCCAGAATTTTGAGAGTAACCTGATCAAAGATTTGATTCAGTTGTTGAACATCGGCAAAAGCCGGACGACGCCTTACCATCGGAAGGGAGATGCCCTTCCTGAAAGATTTAACATGACTTTGCTTGGTACTTTACGAATTGACGATAAGCGTTCCTGGAGTCGAAAAGTGAAAGCTATGGTGCATGCCTATAATAGTACAAGGCATGAGAGCACAGGATATTCACCATATTTTCTGATGTTTGAAAGAGAGCCTAGGATACCTATTGACATCTTGTTGGGGGTCTCCACCAATGGTATCAGTCATCGAAATCATTACCAATATGTGGCATGTTTGAAAGAAACGCTTAAGAGTGCTTATTAGCTGGCTGAGGAGAATGCAGCCAAAGTGAATGAAGGAAATAAAAGGAGATTTGATCTTCGGGTAAGATACCGAGAATTGAGCCCCGGTGACCATGTTCTGCTACGGAATTTGGGAGCATCTGTAAAACTTAAGCTGGCCAATAGATTGCGGAGTGAACTCTTTACAGTGGTGGATCAACTGCCTGGGATACCAGTCTAAAAGATAAAAGGGCGGGATGGAAGTATCAGAACTTGGCATAGAAATCATTTACTACCTATACCTCAGATTGATGGCACAGATATCTCCAATGATTGTTCAGCCTGCGATTCTCCTCAGTCCTTGGCCGATATTCCAACTGACCTTTCTGATACTATTCAGAGTGATTGGACTGTGGCTCCTTAAGTTCCTAGCTCAGCTATATCTTCTCCTTCAGGGAGATCTATGAACCCTCAAACTCCAGAATTCGTGCCTAGATCTGTGTCTACGGATGAGCAGATATCTAGCTCTCCCATACCACCAGCACCATCACTTCCCATGGCAAACAACCCTAGTTTATGGCCTAGGCACCCACCACCTATTCTGACATATGATAGTTTGGGGGACCCAAGATTTACTACTCAGCCTCATTTATGATTGGTCTTTTAGCAAGAAGGAATGTAAAGAGGAAATAATTTTAAGGCATATGTTTTTGCTGCAATTAGTTTCAATCATAGAATGCATACTGGGGGTTGTCTCTCTGATAGACACCATTTTATAACTGACAAGCAAATGTCCATTATATTCCATAACAGGCAAACACGGAAACAAAATAACAGATTACTAGTGGCAAAAGGGCACAGCAGACAAAGACATAACCAGAACATGTACCAAGCCGAGGTCAATACCAGGAGAGTTAAAATCCAAATCAGGATCAGAACCAGTAACACGAACCAAGGATAGCCAGAGGTCAAAACCATGAGATCAAATCCAAGGGGTCAAACACAATTCAGAGTCAGGGTACAAGCCAGAGTCAGGAATCCAATAGCAACTTCACAGGAACAAAATGCAGACTAGCAGGCTGCCTTTTTAAATAGGCAGCTCTTCCTGGTCATGTGACACATCCAGCTTTACATGACTGATGACAACAGTGCACCTCTGATTAGCTGGTGCTTCCTGAACCAGAAAGCTCAGCCTTGTTGTCCTGACAACTGAATTCCAGCGGCGCTGCCTGCTGAGGAGCGCGTCTTCGTCAGAATGTGATAGCCCTAATGACTGAATGCTAGGCCATGTAGATTCTGAACCTTCTTGGTTCTCTTTTTTCTCTCTCTTCCTGGACTACTGTGTAATGGAGATAGCTTTCTCTTTATAGATCTTTCAGAGACAGTGATTCTCTGGTACCCACACCGTGTACTCTAAAGAGTGAGCACAAGTAGCTCCCTCTCACTTCCTCAGCTAACTCACAACAAACTGAGATGGGGCGGATCTAAGTTTAAAACCTAAGTTCCTTCAGTTCAGGATTATTAACCCTGACTAATCCATGCAGAGATATACTGGTACATTACAAAGAATTAACATATTAATAACATTAATCAACATTATGCAACAACAAAAAATGCATGCAAATTGCATGTACCTTATTCTATGTCTACTGCACATCAGTCAAGGGTCCCTAAGTTAAAGTGTAACTGTGCGGAGAGCGAGTATGTTTTTGTAAAACACTTTATTAGGAAAAAATGTAAATTATTAGAAAACTGTATGTAAAGTTTCTGAAGTAAGGAAACCCTCCGAGGGATGCTAAGGAAAATTTTTCTTTAGTGCCGAAGATTCTGGATAACTATGTTGTAGAGGCTTCTCAGCCTGTCCTTGGTCTCCCTGCCCCAGCCTCTGCCTCCTGAACCCAGCCCTGCCTCCCAAAATGTGTAACAGAGCTTAATAAAACTAATGTGACATGTGTAAGCCGTGTACCGGTGTGGGCTCCCCAAAATACAGTTAAGTCACAGACAAGGAAAGCGATACTGACACCAGCTTAATATGCAATAGACAGAAAACTTTACTTAGACAACAAGTAATAACATAAGCATCACCAAAGCAATACAAGCATGCATAGAAACGCTGTATCCCAGACCCACAGTCAATGTCCCTGCCTACTAGACAGGCCTAGCCGATGGCGGACACAGCAGAGCCTGCAAGTCAGGCTGTGCCGCTACAGAGGACACCCCTAGCCGGTGGCAAACGCAGCAGAGCCTGCAAGTCAATAACTGCGCTGCAGTCCAGTACAGTACAGCCTAGCAAAACTATATAATCCTAACTGACTAACTAATGTGAGGCCTAGGCTAGTCTCTGTAACTTCAGGCGCCACACAATTTATTACAATCAGTAACCAGGTGTACTGACCGGCATCCATTCTGGGCCCGAGGATGCAGCCTACCAGAGATGGTCACCAACTTCTCAGCAACTGTGCGGCCTTGCTTGATGATGAGGCCTTCTGTCCACACACTGAACTGGTCTTCCTGGGACAACCTCTCTTTCAAAATAGCTGGATACAGAAAGGATATTACAGCTACTCTCCTTCTTCTGAGTGTCCATTAACTGCCAGACATCTGCAAGCCAGGATGGAATCGGTTTCGGTCCCTCACAGCACAATCCTTCCACCATGCCAAATCAACACACTTCCTGGTTCACTTACAGGCAGCAGCATGAGTCATCATCTGTTTTGCATATTCAAATCTCAGAGTGTGCTGGCTGTAGCTGCAAAACAGTGGCCTCTAGTGCCCGAAATGCCAAATTACAGTTTAAGTACAGACATTATGCAGAAATAGCTGTTTCACAATCTCACACATGCACTGCCCTCTACCTTTCCAGTATGTCTCTGTTTAGAGCTGTAAACCTAGGGATCAAAAAGGGCTGCAGCAAAGAGCACTGATAGTATGTGTACTATGGTCTTCTATACTTACTGTCTGTGCTGAGCACTGCAGCCCCGCTCTTAAAGGGAGTCTTTCACGCCGATTCATCCTATTAACCTAATAACAGTGTTATGTCCCGGCATCCCCCCTATTAAAACTGTGCTTACCGTTTGTTCCTTGCTATAATCGTTCTGCAGAAAAACACTTTTAATCCACATGCAAATTAGGCAGTGAAGGTGCCCAGGCGGCGTTACAACGGCCGGTGCCCAGGCCCCTGGGTCATTTTCATACAAAGCCAGTCCCCCTCCGCCGCGTCTGCCCGCCTTTTAGTCTCTGCTCTAACCTCCGTCCTCCCGTCCGTAATCCCGTGCATGCGCCGATTAACGTGATATCAGCGCGTGCGCATTGAATGACCACAGTCGGGCCGGGGCATCACAGTTTACAAGCATGTGGCTCCGACCGGTAGTTTGTGCGCACGAGGGGAAGTCGCACTGCTATTTCCAGGAGAATGGGCCTTCAGTCACACGCTTGTACTTACAGATGCCTCCTAAGTCCACACTTCCAACGCTTTTTGCAAACATATTTTGCAAATTCTGGAGACCATAGAGTGGTTATATCTCTCTACACTACAATAGAAAATAATGAGTGTAGGGAGGCGGTTGAAAATTTTTTAATTAAAGAAAATACATTACCACTTGAACAAATCCAATTAATTGGGGAGTGCATAATGTTTATTTTAAATCATAATTTTTTTTCAATTCTGAGTATGTTTTTTATTTACAAACATGGATGACCGCTATGGGGACCAGATTTCGCTAACCTTTATATGGGGAGGTGGGAGGAGTTTGACATTTATCCCGATGGCGTACACCGCTCGAATCTGGTCCTCTGGAAGAAGTTCATCAAGGATATTGTTTTCATATGGAAAGGGGGAGCCTCACTTCAGGAATTTCTTATTGATATAAATAAAAATGATTCTTATTTACAATTCACGCCCACTTTCAGTAAGAAAGAAGTACATTTTTTAGATCTAACCATATTGATTCAGAATAATAAAATACTTACTCAAACGCATTCCAAACTGACAGATAGTAAGAGCTTTATCTCATTGGATAGTTTCCATTTACCAATATGGCTTATTAATATCCCCCATAGCCAATATATCAGATTGAGGAGGTGTCACGGCGGGGAGTGGGGAAAACTCCCCACCGTGCAAATAGCTGAGGCTGCAACGCCAGATAGCAAGGGACAGGGAGCAGGTCACCTCCTAATGTAACCCTGAGCTCTCCCTAGACTCCTAGCGCATGAGCCGCCTCAGAAGGTAAGGGGGCTCATGCTCTCCAACCTAGGACCCTGCTATCCCTGCTACGCCCTAGGCCTGATGACAGGGCAGAGAATACCTGTGCATCCATGACACGGATGACAGGCGTCTCCAGAGGCCCAGTGGCTGACAGGATGCAAGGCTATGGGTGAAGCAGTACGGCAGGTAAGTCCCACAGCAACATAACAATGCTATCAACACTTACCTGCCGCAGCCGAGATGAACGGAGGCTCCAGGCTGGGAAACCCACAGTCTTGCCTTTGCTTAACCCCTCCGGGAAAGCACGCCCCTTCCGGAGCCGTCACACACCACAATCAAACCTCCAAACAAAACCCACACCATAACTACATACACCAGGTGGGGGGAGGAATGACAGAAACACACCGGAGGGGACAACAGACACAGCAAAGGAAACAGAATAATAAATAAGGGTGACTCACACAGACGTAATCACAAGCAGCCCAGGAGCAGAGCTCCACACCAAGCTGACAACAAAAAACAAACTGACCTTCAGGCTCCACCACACCAACATATAAGGAGGCCTGAGGTCACACCCAGACACACCTAAGGAAGGAAGTTAACCCTTCCAACACCAGGGAAGGGAAGACATCAACTTAAAGGGGAAGTGCATACAACTCAAACCCTGTGCACACCAAACAGGGAATGTGCACACATATAAACACACGTTGCCCGAGGCAACCGCATGCATTGACAGTGAGCCGCCTAACAAACAAGCTCAGTCTGCTACACTGCCAACAACACCACGTTGCCAGCGGCAACCGCACGTGAGGCTACCAACTAACAGCCCTCACCTGTGGTAAACAACCAAACCTGGCCGCTGGCAACGGCATGCAGCTCTAAGAGTCACGACCATGACCAAGGGTCGTGACAGGAGGAATTGTATGACGGTAGTGTTGATAACGAATATTCGAATTGCAAATTTTAATCGCGAATATCGGCACTTCGAGAATTCGCGAATATTTCGAAATTCGCAAAATATATTCGTAATTGCGAATATTCGCTTTTTGTGAAAATACCAGTCCATGCGAATTTTTATGCGAAAATTTATATACGAATTTTATGCGAATTTTCGCAATCAAGAAAATAATGCCTGGAGATCATGAATTCGCGAATTCTCGAATATATGGCGAATATTCGCCCAAATATTCGCGAAATATCACGAATTCGAATATTGCCCCTGCCGCTCATCACTATATGACGGTAGAGCAATTTGAAAAAGAGGCAGGTAGTCTTCATATGAAATTTGAAGAAAAAGGCTACAAAATAAATGAATTAGAAAAAATAAAACAAGAAGTGAAGCAAATTGATAGAAATACTCTACTACAAAAGGTGACTAGAGATAACGTAAGTAAAGGATGGAATTGATTTTAAAGTCCCTATAATTACTCAATAATTACTCAATTTTTTTTATTGTAAATAATTGGGATTTTATTGTAAATATTGGGATATTTTGAAGGAGGGGGAAATTATCCTCAAAATAATCAATAATAATCAGTAATAATCAATAATAAAAAAAGCTTTTTTTCCTTGCAAAATATGCAAAGCGTGTCAATTTTTGAAATGTAAAAAATACATTACAGAATTAAAAAATTAACACAAAATATATAAAATTAACAGTCACCTTACTTGTCATTCAAGTTGAGTTATTTATTATATCAGATGCCCCTGTGAGAAACTATATGTGGGAATAACAAAACGACCATTACGAATCAGAATAGGTGAACATATAAGGAATATAAAATGTGATGGTCATCCACTTTCACGACAATATAAAGAAAAACATTTTGGAGGTTCTATCTTTAGTGGCATTGAACAAATAAAACCAGATCCAAGGGGGGGGGGGGGGGGGGGGGGGTTTATGTTAAACTGATGTCTAGACAAAAGAGTAAATAGATTTATAATTTAAACAGTCTGGCACCTGCAGGACTGAATCAGGGGATAGAGCTATTTGCTTTTTAGTAAATCTAGATCAGTATAAGGGAAGTAGAGGCAATAAGATATATATATATATATATATATATATATATATATATATATATAAGAATAGTGTGTTAGTTACATAATAGTAAGATATTTTATAAATAGTTAACTATAATGACACTGATACTATACTATTTTATAATAAATATATCACATAGTGAGGGACAGTTTATAGTCCAAGAGGAGAGACTCAAAGCACTTATGGGAAGCTTATGGTAGAACAATATCAGTTTCCTATTCTAATGGGCTGGTTGCTATTGAGACGAACGCCTAGAAAACCTCAAGCAGTAAGAACCACACCTATGCCTAATGAAGGAATCCGAGTATTCTGAAACGCGTTGGAAGGGTGGACTAAGGAGGCATCTGTAGGTATGAGTGTGTGATGTCACACTGAAGGCCCGTTTTCCTGGAAATGGCAGCACGGCTTCCCCTTGTGTGCTCGAGCTACCGGACGGAACCGCGCCCTTGGGTAGGAGGAAGCTGAAGAGTGTGCTATCTCCTATATCTCTCTTTGCAAGAGTGAAAGCGAAACCAATCTGGACAGGACTTACATCACATTACCAACATCAAGTACCCATTGTGTTTAATTTATATAGATTTGTTGGATTTGTTTTAAGCCAGTGGTTCGGCTTTTCAAATCATTAGTTTTATGTAACATAAAGGGTATTGGCAGTTAACCCTTACAATCACGAACCAAGCAGCGATAAAACTAATACAGTGTGGATTTCTGTAGCGGCAGCGCAGGTATCAATTAACCCTTTGTAGTATACATGTTCAAAAATTTGCAAAATGGCCACATGGATGCGGACTTCACACATACTCTATAAGTTGAACATTAGTATTATGTTGTCATCTGTCCTTAAGGTTAGTTACAATTAAATCCAGCTCACAGAAATAATCTTCCTTACTTCCCTCCCCTTCCTTCATTCCTTCCTTCTCTTGTTTTATGCTCATATCCTTCCTCCCTTCCCTCCTTCCATCCCTTTCTTTCCTTTTACTTTATTTAAAGGGAACCTGTCACCGGAATTTTGTGTATAGAGCTGAGGACATGGGTTGCTAGATGGCCACTAGCACATCCGCAATACCCAGTCCCCATAGCTCTGTGTGCTTTTATTGTGTGAAAAAAATTTGATACATATGCAAATTAACCTGAGATGAGTCAGAGCTTAAAAATATGACTCTTCTCTGGTCACACAAGTAAGATATGACTCTTTTATGTTAATTTGCATATGTATCAAATCGTTTTTTTTTTTACAGAGCTATGGGGACTGGGTATTGCGGATGTGCTAGCGGCCATCTAGCAACCCATGTCCTCAGCTCTATACACAAAAGCCTGGTGACAGGTTTCCCTTTAATTTCCTTCCCTTTCTTCTCTTGCTTTCTTTTTGTATCTATTTATCCACACTGCTTTGCACTGCACTTCTATGAATTATAGACAATGGCATTTCTCTGCAGTTAGTCCTAACTATATCAGTGCCTAGTTCCTTTCTTTCCTTCTCTTCCTCTTCTTTCCTTCTGCAGCGAGCCCCTGAAGAACCAGTGTAGAGGGTGGGAGTGGTAGTGGCCCTGATGAGATGTTGTTGTGGCACGGTGTCCTACCTCAGGCCATGACTCCCTGGGATTCAATGCAGTGAACAAGGTGATGATGAAAGGAACCAGGCAGAGATAGTTGAACAGATAGCGTGCAAAAAAAATAATAAAAAATTGTAGCACATTTAGCAGCAGTTTATACATAGTGCAATTTCCCTCCTGCCAGATGATGGGGTATAAAAGCTGGCAATGTGGCAGAAGATGACACTCAGAAAGCTGAAAATGTCTCTCTCTGGATTCCCTTCCATACAGCTTAAGGCTCCATTCACACGTCCGCAGAATGTGTCCGCATCCATTCCGCAATTTTGCGGAACGTGTGCGGACCCATTCATTCTCTATGGGGATGGAATGGATGCGGACAGCACACAGTGTGCTGCCTGCATCCGCAATTGCGGAGCGCGTCCCCGATCTTTGGGTCCGCAGCTCCGCACAAGATAGAACATGTCCTATTCTTGTCCGCAGCTTGCGGACAAGAATAGGCATTTCTATGGGGGTGCCGGGCTGGTGTGTTGCGGACCCGCAATTTGCAGGTCCGCAACACATCACGGACGTGTAAATGGAGCCTTACTCTGGAACCTGCAGCTGTAGGTGTCCACTGTATGATTCAGGCTTCTAGCTATGCCTGTCCTGAACTGTGGTGATGGTGCCTTGACATGTTTCCCACCACTTAGCAGTGGAGTCTTGATAGCTTGATTTCTAGATCACACTGCTGACTCAAATACACCATAGTTTACAAATCTTCCATGGCCTAGGACCCTGCAGTCCAATTATGTCCTCCTAGATGAGCCGCCTTGTGGTCCACCTGGCCTGGGGAGCAGAAGATAGATTGCATGCTCCCTCACTCCTCACTTTCTACATTCTGAACTCCAAACTTGCGCAGCCTCACCCTTGGAAGGAAGTCGGACCAGCCCACTCCTACCAAGGGGAGAAATGGAATGTAAGTTCCATTCCTGTTTCCAAATGCTGCCAACCGTACCCCATCTGCTAGTGAACAAAGTGTATAGCATGTAGTGTTACATGACATGTAACATCAGAAACTAATTGTAGTAGCCCTAAGTTTGGGTTAGTACAATTCCTTCCATCCCTTTTCTTTCTTCCCTTTCCTTCCCTCTCTTTCTTTCTTCTCATATGTATTTATCCACACCGCTTGGTAGTGCACGGATGAGCAGCCTGTAATGACATACAGCAGTAGTACACTGCTATGAATTGGAAACAATGGCATTTTCCTGCAGTCAGTCCTAAATATCACAGTGCCCACTTTACAGAAAATAGGTTTTCAATTCATTCATTAAAAAAAAGATAAAATACAGCTTCTCTGAAAAGAGAATGTTATATTTACACAGCTGTCCAATTTCAATGGCTTCAAAGTAAACTTTGAATACCATTTGCAGGGCATTCAGTTAGACCGGAAAATATTTTATGTCCAGCATGTTTCCCTCTTGGCGGGCGAGACATCGACAGCAAAGTGTGGATCATTTACATTGAAGCATTGAAGGATTGGCATTTGTTTTATTTATTTTTGTGTTTTTGCATAAGCATTTACCTCACAGAGATAAACTTCAGTAGCAGCCACCTGGCACCAATGCACCAAACTCCGTATTTTTCACCATATTTGCCCTCATTCTTGACGTTTGGCTATTTAGGTTTTTTAGGTCAATGTTTTTCTATTTTGTAAGTCGTCCACTTTACTGCTTTGCTATTAGTGTTAGATATGTTGGCACCTTTGAGCTCTTGGCATCAGGACGGGAAACTTAGCAGAGCCAGATGCTTTTTTATTTATCAGAGAAGTGTTGATTGCAGCTTGCTACAGGCAGGCGTATCAAGGCAAGTATTGGTGCTTAATTTCATTGATCAGCTTTGAAAACAAAATGGTTATTATTGCTTGGGTGTAGCAGAGATTCATTTGTCAGAGATTAGAGATGAGCAAATCTTCCAAGATTCGGTTTGTTTTGGATTCGCCAAATTTTTCAAAAAGTTCTGTTTCGGGACGGAATTTATTTGTTCCCAACCAAAGTTGCTCTACTTTCCCTGGACGTTAGTATATAACCTCCTATAGTCCTCTAAAACACAGATTATTATTATAATTTTTTTATGAAAGCTCTTATTTCGCTTCGTTAATTTTTTTCATTTTCTCTTGCCCGTCTCTTGGGTCTGATACAGCATCAGGTGTAACTGTATCTACTTTTATCGTTGCTGCCGCAAACTGACTGCAATTACCTCCTGCCTGGTGGTGACAGAACACTATTGATTGCTTATGCGTTGGGCACTGTTTTACAAGATTTGTCCAAATTGAACCAGAAAAGATTCGGGTTCGATTCAGTGCCTAAAAAATAGGAGATTCAGAACAAATCTACAAATCTGTGAATAGATTCGCTCATCTCTACCAGAGATGAGTTAGTAATTTGCCATCATTTGTTGTGATATCATTTCTTATTATCAGTACTTATACCTAGTACTGCAGGCAAACTTCCTGCAGTTATCATGGTGCACAAGCAGTAAGCTTAAAGGGGGTTATCCTGAAAATTTTAATAATGACCTATCCTCTGGATAGGTCATCAATATCAGATCAGTGGGGGTCAGACACCCGAGACCCCTGCCGATCATCTGTTTGAAGAGGCCAGCACTCCATGAGCACTGCGGCCTCCTCCTAGGCCATGTGACATCATCCTACATCGATCATATGGCCTAGTTGCAGCCATTCAAGTCAATGGGGATAAGCAACAATACCAAGCACTTCCGCTATACAAAGTACGACGCTGTGCTGGGAAAGCTACTGGGGGCATGCTGCCCTCACCAGAGCTCCGGTGAGCACAGTGTCTCCTTGAAACAGCTGATCAGCTGGGGTGCCGAGACTTAAACCCCCGCCAATGTGATAATGATGACCTATTCTGAGGATAGGTAATCATTATCAATTCCTAGATAACCCCTTCAATGGCAAATTCAGCTCTGCAATATTTGTATGTAAAAGATTGATATCTTTACTGAATATATTATGCCTTGTTTGCATAAACTTCCTATTGAATAAAACAAAAATGATAAAAATGACTTCTAACCCTCATGAATGGCACCAAAGCCTCATAGTGGGGAAGACATACTGTAGGTGACAAGCTGTTTTGTAGATTGTGCCACATTCAATCAAATTTTATCATGCCAACTGTAATATTGGTACAACTAAAGAGGCTTTTACAGTGACAAGTTTCCTTTAGGCTCCAGTATTAGGGATGAGCGAACCCGAACTGTATAGTTCGGGTTCGTACCGAATTTTGGGGTGTCCGTGACACGGACCCGAACCCAAACATTTTCGTAAAAGTCCGGGTTCGGGTTCGGTGTTCGTCGCTTTCTTGGCGCTTTTTAAAAAGGCTGCAAAGCAGCCAATCAACAAGCGTCATACTACTTGCCCCAAGAGGCCGTCACAGCCATGCCTACTATTGGCATGGCTGTGATTGGCCAGTGCAGCATGTGACCCAGCCTCTATTTAAGCTGGAGTCACGTAGCGCCGCACGTCACTCTGCTCTGATCAGTGTAGGGAGAGGTTGCAGCTGCGACGTTAGGGCGAGATTAGGCAGTGATTAACTCCTCCAAAAGACTTCATTCAGAGATCAATCTGCAGCTGTGGATGATTGAACTGCTGATACTCAATTGCTCACTGTTTTTAGGCTGCCCAGAGCGTTTTTCAGTCACTTTTTTCTGGGGTGATCGGCGGCCATTTTGTGTCTTGTGGTGCGCCAGCACAACCTGCCACCAAGTACATTTAACCCTCAATAGTGTGGTTGTTTTTTGGCTATATCCTACATCAGGGTGAAGCTGTCACACCAAGTGCATTTAACCATCAATAGTGTGGTTATTTTTTGGCCATATCCTACATCAGGGGCAAGCTGTCACCAAGTGCATTTAACCCTCAATAGTGTGGTTGTTTTTTGGCTATATCATACATCAGGGTGAAGCTGTCACACCAAGTGCATTTAACCATCAATAGTGTGGTTATTTTTTGGCCATATACTACATCAGGGGCAAGCTGAGCCTGTCACCAAGTGCATTTAACCCTCAATAGTGTGGTTATTTTTGGGCTATATCCTACATCAGGGTGAAGCTGTCCCACCAAGTGCATTTAACCATCAATAGTGTGGTTATTTTTTGGCCATATCCCAGTCTAATTCTGTCTGTAAACGTATACCTGTCACCCAGCGCCTAAATAATAGGCCTCAAATTTATAGTCAGCTAAATCTGTGGTTATTGCTGTAGCTGGGCAAGTTATTTAGTGTCCGTCAAAGCACAGTTTTTGTTCTGGGTTGAAATACAATTCCCAATTTAGCAATTCTCTAAATTAGTGGATTCTGCTGTATCAGGCCTACTTTAAATTTATCCCTAAAAGGGTATATAAGATTCAAGGTGCACAACGGGTCATTCTCAATAACTTCACACACACGCTACTGTGCATATCCCAGTCTAATTCTGTCTGTAAACGTATACCTGTCACCCAGCGCCTAAATAATAGGCCTCAAATTTATAGTCAGCTAAATCTGTCGTTACTGCTGTGCCTGTATTAGTGTAATACGGTACCTAAAAAGATAGCCAGATAGTGTTAGGTGTCTGTAAAAAAAGGCCTGAATTTGAATTCAATACATTGGGTCAAATAATATTTTTGTTGTTGTGGTGAACGATAACAATGAGGAAAACATCTAGTAAAGGACGCGGACGTGGACATGGTCGTGGTTGTGTTAGTGGACCCTCTGGTGCTGGGAGAGGACGTGGCCGTTCTGCCACAGCCACACGTCCTAGTGTACCAACTACCTCAGGTCCCAGTAGCCGCCATAATTTACAGCGATATTTGGTGGGGCCCAATGCCGTTCTAAGGATGGTAAGGCCTAAGCAGGTACAGGCATTAGTCAATTGGGTGGCCGACAGTGGATCCAGCACGTTCACATTATCTCCCACCCAGTCTTCTGCAGAAAGCGCACAGATGGCGCCTGAAAACCAACCCCATCAGTCTGTCACATCACCCCCATGCATACCAGGGAAACTGTCTGAGCCTCAAGTTATGCAGCAGTCTCTTATGCTGTTTGAAGACTCCGCTGGCAGGGTTTCCCAAGGGCATCCACCTAGCCCTTCCCCAGCGGTGGAAGACATAGAATGCACTGACGCACAACCACTTATGTTTCCTAAAGATGAGGACATGGGAATACCACCTCAGCACGTCTCTGATGATGATGAAACATAGGTGCCAACTGCTGCGTCTTTCTGCAGTGTGCAGACTGAACAGGAGGTCAGGGATCAAGACTGGGTGGAAGACGATGCAGGGGACGATGAGGTCCTAGACCCCACATGGAATGAAGGTCGTGCCACTGACTTTCACAGTTCGGAGGAAGAGGCAGTGGTGAGACCGAGCCAACAGCGTAGCAAAAGAGGGAGCAGTGGGCAAAAGCAGAACACCCGCCGCCAAGAGACTCCGCCTGCTACTGACCGCCGCCATCTGGGACCGAGCACCCCAAAGGCAGCTTCAAGGAGTTCCCTGGCATGGCACTTCTTCAAACAATGTGCTGACGACAAGACCCGAGTGGTTTGCACGCTGTGCCATCAGAGCCTGAAGCGAGGCATTAACGTTCTGAACCTTAGCACAACCTGCATGACCAGGCACCTGCATGCAAATCATGAACTGCAGTGGAGTAAACACCTTAAAAACAAGGAAGTCACTCAGGCTCCCCCTGCTACCTCTTCTGCTGCTGCCGCCTCGGGCTCTTCTGCTGCTGCCGCCTCGGCCTCTTCTGCTGCTGCCGCCTCGGCCTCTTCCTCCGCCTCTGGAGGAACGTTGGCACCTGCCGCCCAGCAAACAGGGGATGTACCACCAACACCACCACCTCCGTCACCAAGCATCTCAACCATGTCACACACCAGCGTTCAGCTCTCCATCTCACAAACATTTGAGAGAAAGCGTAAATTCCCACCTAGCCACCCTCGATCCCTGGCCCTGAATGCCAGCATTTCTAAACTACTGGCCTATGAAATGCTGTCATTTAGGCTGGTGGACACAGACAGCTTCAAACAGCTCATGTCGCTTGCTGTCCCACAGTATGTTGTTCCCAGCCGGCACTACTTCTCCAAGAGAGCCGTGCCTTCCCTGCACAACCAAGTATCCGATAAAATCAAGTGTGCACTGCGCAACGCCATCTGTGGCAAGGTCCACCTAACCACAGATACGTGGACCAGTAAGCACGGCCAGGGACGCTATATCTCCCTAACTGCACACTGGGTAAATGTAGTGGCGGCTGGGCCCCAGGCGGAGAGCTGTTTGGCGGATGTCCTTCCGCCGCCAAGGATCGCAGGGCAACATTCTTTGCCTCCTGTTGCCACCTCCTCCTACTCAGCTTCCTCCTCCTCTTCTTCCACCTGCTCATCCAGTCAGCCACACACCTTCACCACCAACCTCAGCACAGCCCGGGGTAAACGTCAGCAGGCCATTCTGAAACTCATATGTTTGGGGGACAGGCCCCACACCGCACAGGAGTTGTGGCGGGGTATAGAACAACAGACCGACGAGTGGTTGCTGCCGGTGAGCCTCAAGCCCGGCCTGGTGGTGTGCGATAATGGGCGAAATCTCGTTGCAGCTCTGGGACTAGCCGGTTTGACGCACATCCCTTGCTTGGCGCATGTGCTGAATTTGGTGGTGTAGAAGTTCATTCACAACAACCCCAACATGTCAGAGCTGCTGCATAAAGTGCGGGCCGTCTGTTCGCGCTTCCGGCGTTCACATCCTGCCGCTGCTCGCCTGTCTGCGCTACAGCGTAACTTCGGCCTTCCCGCTCACTGCCTCATATGCGACGTGCCCACCAGGTGGAACTCCACCTTGCACATGCTGGACAGACTGTGCGAGCAGCAGCAGGCCATAGTGGAGTTTCAGCTGCAGCACGCACGGGTCAGTCGCACTCCAGAACAGCACCACTTCACCACCAATGACTGGGCCTCCATGCGAGACCTGTGTGCCCTGTTGCGCTGTTTCGAGTACTCCACCAACATGGCCAGTGGCGATGACACCGTTATCAGCGTTACAATACCACTTCTATGTCGCAAAAGAGAAAAAAGAATACCGAAAAAGGAGCCGCACATCTACAAATTATACAAGTTTATTTAGGTAACAGACACAGCATAAAAAAGTTTAAAATCGTTGTATACAACAAATCCGGGCCATGTAAGCCGTGTATCGGCGCATGCCCATCTGAATCACCACAATTTCATGTATGAACCCCCACATCCATCAGCATATCATAATATAAAGTGCATGAAATCCATCAACAATGAATAAGAGTTAATAAATACTTATCATGGTATTGGCATGATGGGGGGTGTCTGTAACGGTCAGAAAGAAAGCCCCACGCGTATCGCCAGGCTTGCTGGCTTCCTCAGGACTCCTACTGGAGGACGAGGAGGACGAGGAGGAGGTGGAGGAGGATGAGGATGAAGCATGGTCACAGCGGGGTGGCACCCAACGCAGCTCGGGCCCATCACTGGTGCGTGGCTGGGGGGAAACGCAGGACGATGACGCCTCCCACAGAGGACAGCTTGTCCTTACCGCTGGGCAGCCTGGCACACATGAGCGACTACATGCTGCAGTGCCTGCGCAACGACAGCAGAGTTGCCCACATTTTAACGTGTGCGGACTACTGGGTTGCCACCCTGCTGAATCCACGGTACAAAGACAATGTGCCCACCTTACTTCCTGCACTGGAGCGTGATAGGAAGATGCGCGAGTACAAGCGCACGTTGGTAGACGCGCTACTGAGAGCATTCCCAAATGTCACGGGAACAAGTGGAAGCCCAAGGCCAAGGCAGAGGAGGAGCAAGAGGTCGCCAAGGCAGCTGTGTCACGGCCAGCTCCTCTGAGGGCAGGGTTAGCATGGCAGAGATGTGGAAAAGTTTTGTCAACACGCCACAGCTAACTGCACCACCACCTGATACGCAACGTGTTAGCAGGAGGCAACATTTCACTAACATGGTGGAACAGTACGTGTGCACACCCCTCCACGTACTGACTGATGGTTCGGCCCCATTCAACTTCTGGGTCTTTAAATTGTCCACGTGGCCAGAGCTAGCCTTTTATGCCTTGGAGGTGCTGGCTGCCCGGCGGCCAGCGTTTTGTCTGAACGTGTATTCAGCACGGCAGGGGGCGTCATTACAGACAAACGCAGCCGCCTGTCTACAGCCAATGTGGACAAGCTGACGTTCATAAAAATGAACCAGGCATGGATCCCACAGGACCTGTCCATCCCTTGTGCAGATTAGACATTAACTACCTCCCCTTAACCATATATTATTGTACTCCAGGGCACTTCCTCATTCAATCCTATTTTTATTTTCATTTTACCATTATATTGCGAGGCAACCCAAAGTTGAATGAACCTCTCCTCTGTCTGGGTGCCGGGGCCTAAATATATGACAATGGACTGTTCCAATGTTGGGTGACGTGAAGCATGATTCTCTGCTATGACATGCAGACTGATTCTCTGCTGACATGAAGCCAGATTCTCTGTTACGGGACCTCTCTCCTCTGCCTGGGTGCCTGGGCCTAAATATCTGACAATGGACTGTTCCAGTGTTGGGTGACGTAAAGCATGATTCTCTGCTATGACATGCAGACTGATTCTCTGCTGACATGAAGCCAGATTCTCTGTTACGGGACCTCTCTCCTCTGCCTGGGTGCCTGGGCCTAAATATCTGACAATGGACTGTTCCAGTGTTGGGTGACGTAAAGCATGATTCTCTGCTATGACATGCAGACTGATTCTCTGCTGACATGAAGCCAGATTCTCTGTTACGGGACCTCTCTCCTCTGCCTGGGTGCCTGGGCCTAAATATATGACAATGGACTGTTCCAGTGTTGGGTGACGTGAAGCCTGATTCTCTGCTATGACATGCAGACTGATTCTCTGCTGACATGAAGCCAGATTGTCTGTTACGGGACCTCTCTCCTCTGCCTGGGTGCCTGGGCCTAAATATCTGACAATGGACTGTTCCAGTGTTGGGTGACGTAAAGCATGATTCTCTGCTATGATATGCAGACTGATTCTCTGCTGACATGAAGCCAGATTCTCTGTTACGGGACCTCTCTCCTCTGCCTGGGTGCCTGGGCCTAAATATCTGACAATGGACTGTTCCAGTGTTGGGTGACGTAAAGCATGATTCTCTGCTATGACATGCAGACTGATTCTCTGCTGACATGAAGCCAAATTCTCTGTTACGGGACCTCTCTCCTCTGCCTGGGTGCCTGGGCCTAAATATATGACAATGGACTGTTCCAGTGGTGGCTGACGTGAAGCCTGATTCTCTGCTATGACATGCAGACTGATTCTCCGCTGACATGAAGCCAGATTCTCTGTTACGGGACCTCTCTCCTCTGCCTGGGTGCCTGGGCCTAAATATATGACAATGGACTGTTCCAGTGGTGGCTGACGTGAAGCCTGATTCTCTGCTATGACATGCAGACTGATTCTCTGCTGACATGAAGCCAGATTCTCTGTTACGGGACCTCTCTCTCTTTTGCCTGAGTGCCTGGGCCTAAATATCTGACAATGGACTGTTCAAGTGGTGGCTGACGTGAAGCCTGATTCTCTGCTATGACATGCAGACTGATTCTCTGCTGACATGAAGCCAGATTCTCTGTTACGGGACCTCTCTCCTCTGCCTGGGTGCCTGGGCCTAAATATATGACAATGGACTGTTACAGTGGTGGCTGACGTGAAGCCTGATTCTCTGCTATGACATGCAGACTGATTCTCTGCTGACATGAAGCCAGATTCTCTGTTAAGGGACCTCTCTCCTCTGCCTGGGTGCTGGGCCTAAATATCTGACAATGGACTGTTACAGTGGTGGGTGACGTGAAGCCAGATTCTCTGCTATTGGACCTCTCTCCAAATGATATTGGTTAATTTTTATTTATTTTATTTTAATGTACTTCATTTCCCTATCCACATTTGTTTGCAGGGGATTTACCTTCATGTTGCTGCCTTTTGCAGCCGTCTAGCTCTTTCCTGGGCTGTTTTACAGCCTTTTTAGTGCCGAAAAGTTCTGGTCCCCATTGACTTCAATGGTGTTCGGGTTCGGGACGAAGTTCGGGTCGGGTTCGGATCCCGAACCCGAACATTTCCGGGAAGTTCGGCCGAACTTCTCGAACCCGAACATCCAGGTGTCCGCTCAACTCTAGTCTAATGTTTATCAGTACATTACAGAAAATAATGAACTTTATTACAATATGCAATTTTTTTTAGAAGGACCTGTATATACACTGAATGGCCATTGTACTGGAGACAACTGCTCCTTATCGAGTGAAATTTTCCGGTATGGAAATTTCAGTGCGACATTAAATCAAGTGAGCAAGTTTCAATGTGGATCCACAATGGAATGAGAACATTTAGTTATCTCTTTGAGTTCAAATGAGGCATTATCATCAATGCTAGACGAGCTGGGCCAGTATTTCAGAAGCCAACCTCCGAACCCGCACCTGGACTGCAGGGATATGTGTGAGTTTGGGTGGCCGGATGGGTGCACTAGTCATGCTCATGGTTCTGAAGCTTCCAGGGCCGCCATGCATTGACAGGAATGGCGCATGGGTTCTTTCCTTCGGGTCACACTCCAGTTGTCAGGATCCTCCTGCCTATTGACGGTCGAGGTGCTCTTGATGTTGACGTTTTATGGTGCAAGGTAGGATCCCTGTTGTCGTGATGCCAGCACCTTGCGGTACAAATGTAGTATAGAAAAAATAACAGCAAAAATTTTACAGATTTTACAGTTCTCACAGCTGCATTTTGAGTAAGGGTACTTTCACACTAGCATTTTACTGGATCCGGCAGGGTCCAGCAAAAACACTTCCGTTACAGATAATACAACCATCTGCATCCGTTTGAACGGATCCAGTTGTATAATCTTTAACATATTTTTAACATTGCCAAAACTGATCCGTTTTGAACTCCACTGAAAGTCAATGGGGGACTAATACATTTTCTATTGTGGCAGCGTCCCCATTGACTTGCATTGGGAGTCATGACGGATCCGATTTGCTCAGCATCTCATGACGGCATGCTGCGGTTTTCTCTCCGGCCTGAGAACGGAATGGAATGCATTTTGGAGCATTCCGTTCACTTCATTACAGTTTGTCTACATTACTTACAATGAATATACTGATGAAGAGTTGCATATGTGAATATACCGTAGATGCGTTTTTATATCATGCGATTTTGTATATCATACGATTTTTCTATATACTGTATGTCATGCAATTTTTTATATGCGCTATGCGATTTTTTTATTTATACCATGCGATTATATATGCCATGCCACTTTATATATGCAATGTGATTTTATATATGCCATGCGATTTTTTATATCTCATATCTTTTTTAAGAATTTTATCTGTATGTTACTATAAAGTAATTTTATGTTATATATTTGGGGATAAACATTATGAAATGGCCAAGTAATATATTATTTTATGCTGGGAAAACAAATCCAGATCCAGGTTTTTACTACAACTGAATATTCCAGATACGGCGGGATATATAAAGCCCTCATAATTAGTCCAGCTCCATAGCCATTGATGAAGGGGTGTAGACCCTGAAACGCGTTTGGTGCCGTTCTGGACTTTCATTAAGGAAATATAAATGCTTTATGGAATGCCGATACTACATCCCTAAAGACATCTGTATCTCTGTAACTAAATGAGAGCAGAGACGGAGAGAAAGTAGGACCCAGGAGACTGAAGACGTCCTCCAGGAAAGACTACTGAGTCACGTGGGACGCTACGTTCGACTCGGACATCTCGCGGGACGCCGCGATAGCTAACAGCAACACTGCAAGGCTGTGTCGGATGGGCTGACATAGGAGATAGCCGGAGACTCCAGGATCGTTAAAGTACAAGAGAGTACAATTAACACCGTGCATTGCAGGATAGTCTATTTGCTCCAAATTAGACTTATCCTACTACTTACCAGTTACGTTGTTTGCCCACATATCCGGAGTCTTTGGGATATAACAGGGGTCTGGAACTCAGGAGAGACACTGTATTAAGTGTGGACTCATAAGCTACACAACAGGCTTTGGAAAATAGGAGAGACATTGTATCAAGTGTGGACTCATTAGCTTCATACTAGTAATATTGCAACATTGCGCATTGAAGCCCACTTGTACTACATCTATCCTGTCTGTTGTCGATCTACCTACAACCTGGAGGGTTTTTTTTCCGACGCAATAGGCCTGTGCAATCTATGAGGGACACCCATAAGTGTGAACCTACGGGCTATATATCAGATGTGGATATATGGTTATCAATATTTAGTTAGGGTACTTTCACACTTGCGGCAGGACGGATCCGACAGGCTGTTCACCATGTCGGATCCGTCCTGCGGCTATTTCGCCGTGCCCGCGGACCGCCGCTCCGTCCCCATTGACTACAATGGGGACGGGGGCGGAGCTCCGGCGCAGCATGGCGCTGCACGGAGAAAGGCCGCCGGACTAAAATTACTGCATGTCAGGCTTTTTAGTCCGGCGGCTTTCTCCGTGCACCGCCGTGCTGCTCCGGAGCTCCGCCCCCGTCCCCATTGTAGTCAATGGGGACGGAGCGGCGGTCCGCGGGCACGGCGAAATAGCCGCAGGACGGATCCGACATGGTGAACAGCCTGTCGGATCCGTCCTGCCGCTAGTGTGAAACTAGCCTTAGCAGGTTGGCCATCTAGGCATTTTATCCCATTTTATGTGGTTTTATCTCTGCTATTTTAACTGTATTATTGTGTGATATTGGTGCTAATTCCTGTATTCTTTTAAGTGGATATCCGTATAATAAATTCCATATATTCCCATATACATCTTCTCCAATCCACTTTCTATTCAGTTCAGTTTGTGTTGACAATGAATGGGGACAAAACTGAAGCATTTTTCTTCTGGTATTGAGCCCCTATGACGGAACTCAATACCGGAAAACTTTAATGCTAGTGTGAAAGTAGCCTTAACATGCAATATTGTCACTTGGGAGCACTTTTATTAATTCTGCATTTCTCTAGTTGACTTATACACACAAGCATCCAGGCAGGGGTGTATACTTAACTTTAGGCAACCCACAGGAGCGTTCTCCCTAACAGCACGAAAAACTTTTCTGCTCCATTCTTTGAACAGGTTACTGTACTTACAGTACACTTCCACAAAATCCATCTTGGGATGTGGAGATTCTCACATCGGGCCAAACTGTAATTTGATATGCTCAGGCACCTGGATCTTGTGCAGTCAAGTTATCTCTACTGGACTTTCACTACACCTCTCTGTTACATCTGGCCTGCTTTGGTAGTTGTTCTTTTGCTCTCCCTGTCTGGTACATTGATCCAGGGATGGCTTCATTATCTAGACACAGAGTGCCCTACACAATGCTGACTTATTCCTCTCTATGGGGAGAGAAAACAGCTCCACTTAGTGGTTAGTGTATATGGTCTGTTATCTCAGATCAGCAGTTACAGAAATATACAGCAAATTGCATACATGACAAGATAAATTTATTTTTTCACTTTGCATTGTAATGCGACTATTGTAGCAGAATGCTGCACTGATATCTGTGGATGGACATTTGGATAGTAAGAACAATGTAGCCCATCATAAAAGCTACTTATCCAATTGCAGAAGGACACTTTCAGCATTACAATGCACCATGCCACAAGGGTCATGTAGTCATAGACTGGTTCCAATAACATAACAAGTTTTCCATACTTCCCTGGCCTTCACAGTCCCCAGGTCTTATAGATCATCTCTGGGACGAGTTAGAATGGGCTGTTCAGAGTACGACAGTACCCCTCATCTGGGACAAGGTAGAATGGGCTGTTCAGAGCTTGTCAGCACCTCAATTTAATTTGTGGCAATTGAGAGAAGCTAGCCTGTCCTCATGTACCAATATTAATGCAGAATTATTTCAACACCTAGTAGTATCTGTACCACAAGGAAATGCTGTGGTTCTAAAGAGCAAAGGAGGTCCAACGTGCTACTAGATGGGTATGTTTTAGAAAGTGACCATTCAGTGTTTATAATACGCTGTGTGTCCAGCACAACCACAATCAGTTACAGTGCAGTCTCAAAGTTCAACCCCTACTTATCAAGCTTAATTAAATATCTAATTGACAGGTAAAGGAGGTCAAGCCCATTACTATGTCTACAGTGCCAAAAGTATTTCCTCCAAATAATGCTGATTTAAACAATTATTGGACCACCTTTACCTTTTTAACTACTTACCATCAAAGCATGCCTAATAGATTGTGCAGCTTTCCATTTGAACCAGAATACCATCCGTTAGCCCAGCGCTCTGTGCCTGCACTGCTGCCCCTACCAACAGGCACAGGTGTCGGGCTCCTTCACTTCCTCCTGCTGCTTGATAGCACGGCACGCAGGCAGCGGGTAGCTTAACTTTTATATACGCCCCTTGACAGCTCTTTCTTCCTTGTTGGCATGGGTGCAGCTATGTAGTCTCTGGTATCCTCCTTCCTGCTCCGAGCAGAGCTTACTCTCCGGCTCAGAGTCCTGTACTGTTTGTTAGAGCGTGTGCAAGTGTGTCTCTCCTCATTTTGTGAGGAAGCATGCGCATACCCTCTATCTTCCGCAGCCTATGGCTGGTCTGCAATGTGCATTTTAAGGCACCTCCTTCAACTGGGAGGCGCCTGAGCAATTAGGTTCCTAGCTAGTCTAGTTTCATGTTTGAGCTGAGGTGTTCTGCTGTTTCTTGTCATTCTGTGTACTGGACGTTGGCTTACTTTTTTACAGACTTTGCCTCATTGCCGCCTACCTTGACCCTGGTCTACGTTAACAGACTTTGCCTGATTGTTGCCTCTCCTGACTTCTGCTTTTGTCGCCTGATTACACTTCCATGTGATCATCCTCTGGCCTCCCAGCATCCACGGGTGTATTATGTCACATGGAGGTCAGTCCAGTGGGTACACACTCAGGCCCTGATTCCCTCGTGTTACAATTCCCCTCTGAGGTAGCACCTAGCACCAGGAATGTCTCTTCTCACCATCAGAGGTATCGTGTGAGGAACGAGGGGTGTTCTCAGACACTGCCTCAGAGAAAGTTGGTCATGTAGGACAGCGGGTTCTCAACCACTGGTCATAGCACAATCTTTTTTAATGTTGTAAATTTCTCCAGGACGGGATCTGAAAAACAGAAGACAGGTAGTGACTGGAGCCTGAGGGGGAGTAAAGTCCATCTGGCTACTTAAAGATACAGAAATAGATGAGTCCTGAGATAGTGACTGACACGCAAGTTATAGGCAAGCACTGTAATTCAGTAAATCTGAAAATGGGTAGTGACTTGGCAGTTCGCATCATCCTTGGGGATGCCTGGGTATGCGGTGTTTGGGGTCGGTACAGTACATTCAGAAAGTCTTCAGAACCTTTCAATTCTTTCACATTTTGTTATGTTGCGGCATTGTGCTAAAATAATAAAACGTTAACATTTTTACCCATCATTCGAGACTCAATACCCCATAATGACAAAGTGGAAGCAGAATGTTTGAAATCTTTGCTAATTTATTGAAAAAGAAAACCGATATTTCATTGACATAAGTATTCAGACCCTTTACTCAGGACTCAGTTAAAGCATCTTTGGGAGCTATTACAGCCTCCAGTCTTCTTGGCTACTATGCCATCTGGATTTTGGCATTTTCTGCAATTTTTCTGTGCAGATCCTCTTAAGCTGTGTCAGGTAGGATGGAGACCAATCCGTAAACAGCCATTTTCAGGTCTCTTCAGATATATGTGATTGGGTTCAAGTCCCTAAGCCACTCCTGTTTTGTCTTGGCTGCGTGCTTAGGGTCATAATCTTTTTGGAAGGTAAACCTTTGGCCCATTCTAAAGTCCAGAACACTATAAACCAGGTTTTCATTAGGAATATCTTTGTACTTTGCTCCATTCAGCTTTCCCTGAACTCTGTCCAGTTTCCCTGTCCCAGCAATTGAAAAACAGCCCCCCAGCATGATGTTGCTACCACCACGCTTCACTGTAGGGATTGCGTTGAACATAATTGGAACATAATTTCTAACTATGCCCAAACTACGGACCCGCTGCAGCCTGACAATAACACATAGGTCAATGATTTCCTGAGGTCTTTTTGTTTAACTGAACTTAATATGTCCCTGGAGAGGTGATTCATTTCTTTCATTTCTCTATGTGTTGTGAGTATGTGAGGTAAGAGGTTAGAATATGGGGCAATTCTTCAAAGAGTGCGGCCATAGACTCATTTTTTTTTCACTTGAATTATGAGTGTCACTACCGTTCTGGAAAAGTAATATGATTAATTGTGTAATTTTGCTCATGCGTCCCCCCTATCAGATGTTATTATCAATAGATGATGTAATTGCCCGCATTTCTCACCTATCCGACTCTAAGTGTGCCCTGGAGAATCATTACGTAGTTTAGTGAAAGGAAGTTTTCAAGGAAGCTAAATTAACATGTCCGTTCTGCATTCATTTATAAGGATTTAGATAAAAATTAAACTATTTTGTATCACTGAGGTGAGACACAGGATAGAGAAAGAAGATATTTTTCACATATTATTGCATGTGTATATACAATATGCAGTAAGAAAATAACAGATTTTATTAACCACATCAAATTTATATATATATATATATATATATATATATATGTGGGGGGTTCAGTCAGCACAACCCTGTATGCAGGTGCACATTGCTATGGCGAAATACACATACAAACGCAAAAACACAAATGCAATCGCACTCTGCAACCAGCACTCTGCCCTGCCTCTATGCTGGATGTTGAATGAGGCATTGGTGTACATTTTGGCCAAAGCGTAATAAGCCATTCACCACGTCAAGGTGGTCCCTAACACTAGTTCCTACCTGTTATGGGCCATGACAGCCACACAAAGTCCAGGGAGCGCAGGTACAGCATGCATGCCAGGCACACTCTGCTTTTAACCCCGTCCGGTGCCATAACAGCTTTCATCAGATCCAGGGATGCAAGTACCAACATGCATGCTGAGCCCACTATATACTTCTCCTGGAGCCAAATGGCTACTGGTAGGCGCTATGAAAGCAGACTCAGTTTTATACTGACTTTAAAACCAGCCTCCAGGGCAGACGAGCTGGTCAGGTGTGCATGACTGCATGGAGATCGCCACGCCTCCAATATATACTACAAAGAAAAAATATGGGGGATTCAGTCAGCACAACCCTGTATGCAGGTGCACATTGCTATGGCGAAATACACATACAAATGCAAAAACACAAATGCAATCGCACTCTGCAACCAGCACTCTGCCCTGCCTCTATGATGGATGTTGAATGAGGCATTAGTGTACATTTTGGCCAAAGCGTACTAAGCCACTCACCACGTCAAGGTCGCCTCCATGAGTGGTCCCTAACACTAGTTCCTACCTGTTATGGGCCATGACAGCCACACAAAGTCCAGGGAGCGCAGGTACAGCATGCACGCCAGGAACACTCTGCTTTTAACCCCATCCGGTGCCATAACAGCTTCCATGGGATCCAGGGATGCAAGTACCAACATGCATGCTGAGCCCACTATATACTTCTTCCTGGAGCCAAATGGCTACTGGTAGGCGCTGTAAAAGCCTAAACTTTTGATCAGCTGAAAAACAGCCTGTTTTTGTTTATTCGTTGTTTTCATTAAATTGAATGCTCAAAAAATGTTTTGTCTCACTCCCATTTCTTCTTGTTGCATGTTGAAGCTCTACTTGGAACCTTGTTAAGATCCAGCCATGCTAAATATGATTTTTCTGCCATTTTTCAAATGGTCTTAAACTTTTGATCAGGACTGTATATATATATATATATATATATATATATATTTATATATATATGTGGTATTGTATAAAGGACTTAGCAGCTTAGCACTGAACGGATTGAATATGCCTGACACAATTGAACGGGACCCCCCCGATATATTCTCCTACACGAGGCAGGATGAGGAGAGGATCCTCCACGATCTGGTGAGTGATACTGTTAAATTTGGAGTTCCTACAATACGAATTGGGAGCGACACGTGAACAGTTTGAAAAAGCTGATAGTAAACTGAAAGATGCCCTCCCTGTACAGGACTATGACACTTACCTTACCAACTGCTCTGCCTATCTAGAGAAATATAGGAAAGAGCAAGAAATGATTAAAAGACGCAAATGGTTACGAGATGAGGAAGACTACAAACGGGGTAATGTGCATACATGGCAAGAACAGAGAAACCAGAAACGACCACCACCTTATGGTAATGCCACCAACAGTAAGAAAAGCAGCAACTATCCTACCCATAGAATGACACCTACTACAGATATGGGATCCATGCAGACGGAACAACGGCGAGATGATCGTTTTTTAGGCCCCACTCCAGATCCAAAAGGACCAGACGTGGGGGACAAAGGCAATATAGATGGAGAAAAAGAACAACGCACAGTAAAGAACCGGCCCACGAGGAAGAGAAATCAGTTGTGGTAAATATATCTTCTCATGTCTTGACAGCTGCACAGACTGAACTTTTAGCTAAAGGTTTATCATATTGCCCTTCAGTGGGTATAGACTGGTTCCAGCTTGAGGTCGACTTACAATTTTTTTTTAGAAATATTAAGTTGAAGGTGTGGTTTGCTGACAAATAGTTAATTAATAGGAATGAAGCACAGGGTTGTGAGCTCTCTCTTCACAGTGTTGGATTACACGTGAAGAGTGACTTCACGCCGCAGATTAAATGTCCAGCTATTGACACGTACATCAATGCAGTGAGGGTTGAGATTGAGGGGTTAAAAAACACCCTACAAATTGGTGGCCTCAAGCACCCAAATATGACATCTGCTGAGATACAGGCCTTGGGTGAGCTATGCAACAACGGCTCCCTCACGGTGAAACCTGCTGATAAGGGGGGAGCCGTTGTTGTAATGGACACCGCTTGGTATATCTCAGAGATACAGAGACAATTGGGGGACACCCTTGTATACAGACGGCTGGATCATGACCCAAAATTTGAGGTGATTAAAATCATCACCAGGGTACTGGATGGAGCTAAGACAGGGGGTCTGATTGATGAGTCTCTGTACAATTTTCTATTGGTCACACATCCTAAGACACCATTGATGTAAGTGTTACCAAAAATCCATAAGAGCATGTGTAACCCCCCAGGGAGACCTATAGTGTCCGGGAGGGAGTCAGTGTTCTTTAATTTGGCGATTTTTCTGGACAAAATCCTTCGGCAGTTTGCCAGTTCAGCTAAGTCCTACATTCAAGACACGGGTCACTTTCTTGACAAAATTGCTGGTGTGGTTACAACGCCTATGACCATATTGGCGTCTTTTGATGTGGTCAGCCTCTACACCTCTATCAAGCATGATAGGGGTGTGGAGGCTGTCAGAAAGTGTTTGGTTACAACACACTACACAGATGAATGTAAGGAGTTCATAATTGACCTGCTCGGTGTAGTGCTCAGATACAACTACTTTGCTTTTCAAAATGGCTACTACCTTCAACTGCGTGGAACCGCAATGGGGTCCAATATGGCGCCCACTTATGCCAATATCTTCATGGCGGGCCTGGAGACTGAACACGTCTATGTGTCCCACCACTTCAGCCATGTGCTGGGGTGGTGGAGATACATAGATGACGTGTTCGTCATCTGGGAGGGCACTGAAGACGAGCTGGCCCAATTCCACGGATTCCTGAATAACATGGATCCTGAAATCCAATTCACTCTGATGCACTCCACCGAGCGGGTCCAATTTTTGGACACTATGGTGACGAAACAGGATACTGGGTTGGTGACAGACCTTTTCATTAAGCCGACGGATTGCAACAAGCTTTTAAGATTTGAAAGCTGCCATCCGCGGCCTATGGTAAGGTCATTACCACGGAGTTAGTTTCTCCGTATCCAACGTATAGTGAAGGACCCTGATTTGAAGAACAAAAGATTGTCAGAGACGGCCGATACATTTTTAAATAGAGGGTATCCAAAGAAACTGGTCCAGAAACATTTGGAGGATTCAGAGTCTAGGAACCCCAAAAGTGACAGACAAAGCCAGAATACCATTCATTTCTACCTATACAAAGGGCAGTGACCAGGTAGCGAAGGTCATTAAGAAACATTGGCCTATACTAAACAGCAACTTTGGACATGTGAAAGAATTCACTATACCCCCACTAATGTCTTACAGGAGAACTGACAGTCTGAGAGATAAACTGGTCAGAGCAGAGGTGGCAGGTGATAAAACCACAGTTCAGACATATATAGGCCGTAAAAAATGTGGATGCTATCCATGTCTGAACTGTGTAAATTGCAGTTATATGCTAAAGGGAGACACATTTATACACCCAGCTACCAACAAGGTGTTTAAAATTAGACACTTCCTGACCTGTGATAGTTCATTCGTCGTCTATCTATTGTCATGCCCTTGTAGTCTCCTGTACGTTGGAGAGACTACCTGTGACGTGAAGACAAGAATGAACTATCACAGGTATTCTATCCGCCAAAAACAAAGGGACCTCCCGGTGCCTAAACATTTTGTGGAGGCTGGGCACAAGGAAAAGGACCTTAAGTTTAGGGTGATTGATCATATCCCCCCACTCAAAAGGGGAGGGAACAGGGAGAAGAAGCTGAAACAACGTGAGATTATGTGGATACACAAGTTATGTACTTCTAGGCCCGAAGGTCTTAATGCTGAATGCAGATGGGAATTATGTGGATAGGTAATGTGCTACTTGCTCATCAGACGTGGAGGTGATAATGCTTGTCTAGCTAAGTGGGGAGGATATACAACAGTGCTACTTTGAATGGATTGTAGTAGGAGTTTACTTATATACTCTCTTTGTATTTACAGATAGAAACATGAAAATGTGATGATCCTTTGTCTTATGATCGGACCAACCGTATATGGACCACCCCGGTGCGCGTGCGTGTTGGTGACCATTGGTTGATGTGAAGGAGGGGCATCAATAAAAAGCCACACACCGCACGTTTTGGAAATCCGACCGGCACTGATTTGTTTTTCTGAGATGATATTAGATGCGAATTCTGGCCTGGAATCTATATGCCAGACGGCGTCTCTATGTATATCAAACTAATAGTGCAGGGAGATGGGAAGGATTCCCCCCATTGTATCTGCACATATGTTAACGTTGATGTTGTGGATGTGGACCTGGGGGGCTACACCACTTCGGTTTTGTACCGATGGTTTGGTGGTGGCTCCCACTGGACACATCTACACATTTTTATAATGGTCAGTTTGCTGATTGTGCGATGTGTTGCTACTTTGTTCCCCACCAGGATTGTAATCCACTGCGTTACCATGGTCACTTATACGCCCCCTAGACGCCTGGTGATGCGGTCCGGGCGTGTGTCCACTCTTTCCCTCCCCCCGAGGCTGCTGTACTCGCGATGCGTTCCACTGGGCGACGTTGCGGTCCAGGGTGCGTGCGTGATGGCGCGGCCACGTGGGGAGGTGGACGAGGGACGCACGGCGCGGCGCATGCGCTGGGCAGATGGGGAGACGCTGAAGCAGGCGCACTCGGCTGTTCCATGACGGTTGGTCCCATGAGTTTTTAATATGTAACATGATACAGCTGTATAAGGAACTGATGATTTTAACTCTTAATGGTTGGAGCACTTTTTGTTCACTTAAGTTAGATTGGAAGTTGGATATAATGGTCTAGAACACTGTATATCGGCTCACCGTATATAAACTATATGTTACTTAGGATGTAAGATCCACACTATTGATTGACGCTATAGGATGTTTTATGATAGTTTTATCTTTTGATATGAACATGGTATGTACACAGAAAGTCATGTGATATCATGATGTCTGATGGTCATGTGACATTATTGTTAACATGTATTTTCACTGATTGCACTGAATTTGTAATGAATTGTGGGTATATAGATCCCACATTTTAGCACTGTTGTAGCTTGACAAAGGCCTCAGTGAGAAGGCTGAAACGTTGCTGGGAATAAAGTTTGGGGTCGTCACCCTGTCACCAAAAACTGGAAGTGCTGCCTCTTTATTCGGTGAATATATATATATATATATATGGTGGAGATTGAGAAATTGGTAGGGGGTCACTCAATATCAGGCAGACACATGTATATATTGTATCCAAAATAAAATCTTTAGTAAATCTTTAAAATGAGCAAACATAAATGTATCACATACACATCATTACATATCATAAAAAACGTAAAAATACTGCAATTTACAAAGAATCCTAATACTCATTATCCGGTATAGGAGTGGAACAATCGGGTCTATATCGCAATCGTATCAGTTCAGCCGAATTGGCCCCAGGATCATATGTTCGTATGCACTCATAAATGTTGTAAGCCACAGAAAGTTAATGGTATTATATTGGTTGTTTTACATTACCAAATCTTCATCTGTTATCGCCAATATCCACCATCATCTGCATGAAGCTGTAGGTGAAAATTTCCCCCGCTGCTGTGGATACGGTGCGATAGTGTAGCACAGTTCACCGTTGTGACCTGCCAGGACCTACGTGGTGTCCCACGTGGTTCACTGTTCGGTCATGTGATTTAAAGTTTTCGAGGGGAAATTCGGATCACCTGTAGATGTGGGTAGTTGATTCGAAGATCGCTACTATCCCCAATATTGGAATGTGTGATTTTTGTAGTATACAGTTATTGGAGCGCTCCTTTATCGATGATCCCTCACTGTTAATTACCAAACCCGTTTCGGGGTGAAACAATCCCTTCTTCAGTGGTTTAAACAGTGATGGTCTCATGTCCTCCTTTATATGGCATCCATAATTAGGACAATGCATGCTGGGACAGTGAGGGATATCTGGAAAAGGTGGATATGGACTGGAACTCGTCATTTCTTTCTTTCCAAAGTATATGTAATGGTCATTAAATTGATATTATATTTCGATGTCCATATTTCTGTAGTTTTCCTATGTCATTTTGTTAGGAACGTCAAAGTCCTTACATTTCCAACAACTTCTTGTTTTTGTGATATCCGTTAGTAATATTTGTAACGGTATAGGTTAAAATATATATCAAACACATATAAATCCTAAAAACTAAGATAAAACAGAGGAAACGCACGTGCGGTTTCTCTGCATCTTCAGTGTGTTTTTTCTGAAATTGCTAAAACAATCAATGCTATAAAATTGGATACATAAATATTACAAACATTATGCATTGGCTGTGCTGTGCTATGTATATACATAAATGTTGCACACACACACATATCCGTATGGCAGGGGTATGGTATGCTTCCTGGTGTTAATAACAATATAGATACACAGAACCAGCCAAACACATGCTAGTTGCAAAGAAAACGCTGGTGCGGTTCCTTTGCGTCTTCAATGCGGTTTTTCACAATTTATCTAAAATGATTCAATAGGGTGAGATAAGATGCAGGAGACAGTATATTAAACATATCATGCAGGGGACAATACATTACACATATATCCAATATTGCTTGTGTCAAACTTGAGTAGCTCCAAGGGGGCATAAGCATATAACATTGATGTATGGGGGCGCGGGCCTGTCAGGAAGGAGAGATCTGGGTGCTGGAAAAACAGCCTGACTCAGATGTCCCATTCATGACAGACCAACGTCCCATTAAAGGAACCCAAATAGCTCCATATCAGCATTTAGGCCTCTCGGTAGTAAGGTGTCAAATTCAAATATCCTCTTTGACTCTGTTCTAGACATCTGGAGAATATGGTTCCCCCCTGCCTTCTCCATGGATATTTAACTTTTTCAAGTGCCATGTACTTAAGGGTCGATGGATCATTATTATGGTGGTCTCTATAATGCTTGGATAGGGAATGTAATTCATATTCTTTCTTTATATTCGTGACATGCTCTGATACTCTCTTTTTTAGAGTTTGTTTGGTTCTTCCTATATATTGTTTTCGACACGGGCATTCAATTAAATATATTACATTGGTCGAATCGCATGTCAGTCCCTCTTTAATGTCCATTGAAAATGAATTTTGAGTTGAAAGTGCCTTTATAGTTTTTTTAGGGAATGTGGTAATTATACAATTAGAGCAGCGCTCACATCTATGAAAAACATTAAAGGATACCCAGTTTTGTTTATTTTGTATAGTCAGATTTTTATTTTTATTTTTCACAGAGGGGGCAACTTTGAGGCCTAAATTGGGGGCCCTAGTATATGTAATCTGGGGCACAGTAGTAAGCATTGATCCAATTATTTTGTCCCCAAGCAAGTGATGCCATTATTTCTTGATTATTCGTTCCATACTTCTGTACTGTGCATGAAATGGTAGGATCATTCTCAATGTATCCTCCATCATTTGTCTCTGCTTGGGGACAAAGAATTCTTCCCTCTTCATTGTCCTAACTTCCCCTAGTGACCCTTCCAAGAGGTGAATGGGATATTGTTTGTCAAGGAACTGCTGTTTTAGTGCCCCTGCCTCTTTCAAATTGTTGCTCGTCAGTACAGTTGTGCTTTAGCCTTCTAAATTGGTTTTTCGGCACATTGATCAACCATCTAGGCAAATGGCAGCTTGTATATAGTATGTAGCTGTTTAGTCACAGGTTTATGATATGTGCTGCACACTAATTTACTGTCCTCTACTCTGTAAAAAAGGTCTGGCAGCACTCCCTTAAAGTATTAGGATGTAGGGTGCCCACGGTAATCCCTCGATTCAGGACGGTGAATAGACAATGAAAGTCTGCAGCACTCCTTGAAAAAGGAAAAAAATTTGCTATTTATTCACACATATCAAGTGACTTGATATGTGTGAATAAATAGCAATTTTTTTTCATTTTTCAAGGAGTGCTGCGGCACATGTACAGGATGCACGGTTCAAAAAGAAAACATAACATATAGAAACTCCTGGTCATCCGAGCACTAATTAGACACTAACGTACAGATGTAGCAGGGGTAACACACACACACTCCGAACTCAAATTTCTTAACTCATAACGTTTTCTTGAAACCAAAGCCATTGAAAAGCAATTGCTTAACGCATTTAGTTGCATTTAGTTTAGATAACATGTCTCATAAAGCATATGTGCTAACCCTGCTATATCCATACCTGACTGTCCCAAATAAAACAGAGTAACAGCAACCTGTACCTTCCACTCAACACAGAGTAACTGCCCTGTTTGGCTCTCTCCCACATAATACAGCCTGGGTCTTTTATGTAGGCCTCAGCCCAGCTGCATCAATCAAGTGGCTGCAGAGTAAATTGTTCCAGGGCAACGAACAGAGCCCCTCACCATGTATAGGTGAGAAACCTGGGTGGAATATATATGCTATTTAACCCTTTACTTGCTGCCACCTTACATACCCTCCCCCTCTGCTCAGACCTGTGGGGAAGAGCACCATGTGCCCCTAGACAATGTACCCATGACAACGCGTCCACATTGCCTTGCTCCGAGCATGTGCGATGCTCAAAAAAAAAAAGGGAAATCTTGCAAAGCCAAAAACTACCGAGTCACCCTCGCATTCTTCTCTTTATTTTGTGCCGTCCATTTTAATGGCGAATAATCAGTGATCAGCCTAAATTGTCTCCCCAGCAGATAGACCCCCGCCGATCAGCTGTTTGAGAAGGCAGTGGCACTGGGCCTGCGACGTCACGACTAGTATCAACTGGCCTTGGCAGGGCTAAGCTCCATTCAAGTGAACAGAGCTTATTCGCACTGGAACATAGTGCATAAGGCCGAAAAAGACATTTGTCCATCCAGTTCGGCCTGTCATCCTGCAAGTTGATCCAGAGGAAGGCAAAAAAAAAAACCTGTGAGGTAGAAGCCAATTTTCCCCACTTTAGGGGAATAAAAAATTCCTTCCCGACTCCAATCAGGCAATCAGAATAACTCCCTGGATCAACAACCCCTCTCTAGTAGTTATAGCCTGTAATATTATTACACTCCAGAAATACATCCAGGCCCCTCTTGAATTCCTATATTGTACTCACCATCACCACCTCCTCAGGCAGAGAGTTCCATAGTCTCACTGCTCTTACCGTAAAGAATCCTCTTCTATGTTTGTGTACAAACCTTCTTTCCTCCCGACGCAGAGGATGTCCCCTCGTCACAGTTACAGTCCTGGGGATAAATAGATGATGGGATAGATCTCTGTACTGACCCCTGATATATTTATACATAGTAATTAGATCTCCCCTCAGTCATCTTTTTTCTAAAGTGAATAACCCTAATTTTGATAATCTTTCAGGGTACTGTAGTTGCCCCATTCCAGTTATTACTTTAGTTGCTCTCCTCTAGACCCTCTCCAGCTCTGCTATGTCTGCCTTGTTCACAGGAGCCCAGAACTGTACACAGTACTCCATGTGTGGTCTGACTAATGATTTGTAAAGTGGTAGGACTATGTTCTCATCACGGGCATCTATGCCCCTTCTGATGCAACCCATTATCTTATTGGCCTTGGCAGCAGCTGCCTGACACTGGTTTTTGCAGCTTAGTTTGCTGCTTATTAAAATTCCTAGATCCTTTTCCATGTTATTGTTACCGAGTGTTTTACCATTTAGTATGTACGGGTGACTTGCATTATTCCTTTCCATTTGCATAACTTTACATTTGTCAGTGTTAAACCTCATCTGCCACTTATCTGCCCAAGCCTCCAATCTATCCAGATCCCTCTGTAGCAGTATACTGTCCTCTTCAGTGTTAATTTCTTTACACAGTTTAGTATCATCTGCAAAAATTTATATTTTACTATGCAAGCCTTGTAAAAGATCATTAATAAATATATTGAAGAGAATAGGGCCCAATACTGACCCCTGAGGTACCCCACTAGTGACAGTGACCAAATCTGAGTGTGTACTGTTAATAACCACCCTCTGTTTTCTATCATTGAGACAGTTACTTACCCACGTACAGATGTTTTCTCCCAGTCCGAGCATTCTCATTTTATATACTAACCTTTTATGTGGTATAGTGTCAAATGCTTTGGAGAAGTCCAGATATACGACATCCATTGATTCGCCGCTGTCAAGTCTAGAACTTACCTCCTCATAGAAACTGATTAAATTAGTTTGGCATGACCGATCCCTCATGAAGCAATGCTGATATGGCATTATTTGCTTATTTCCGTTGAGATGCTCTAACAAAGCATCTCTCAGAAAACCTTCAGTTTACCCACAACAGCAGTTTTTTCCAGGGCTACTTCAGTAAGGGGAACCTGCAAATAACCTTTAGTTAGATCAAGAGTTGTTATATTCCTGGCAGGCGCCTAGCCTCTCAATCAACTCGTGAACCCTTGATATAGGAAAGGCATCAAATTTAGATATTTCATTTAACTTCCGGAAGTCATTACAAAATATTAGACTACCATCAGGTTTGGGAATGAGGACTATAGGGCTTGACCAGCCACTTTGTGATTTCTCTATCACACCTAGAGACAAAAAATTTTTTTACTTCCTCTGAGATGGCCTGCCTCTGAGCCTCTGGTACCCAATTTGGCTTCTGTCTTACCTTTTGTCCAGGCTCAGTCACAATGTCATGCTTTATGAAAAGGGTTCGGCCTGGTGATTCTGAAAATGTCTTTCTATTTATTTGTACAAACTCCCTAGCCTCTTGAGTTTGAATTGCTGACAGGGTTTCTGTGATACGAACCTCTGGTATATCATTACTAGAACCCTCCCTTGGCTGATTTATATCTATGATAACCTCCCGATCATTCCAGGATTTATGTGATATATTTGAAGGGGTTTTCTTTTCACCGGTTGATAAACCCTGTAATTCACTTAATTTACCTTTTTACGGATCTCATAGGGGCCTTGCCACTTGGCCAGAAACTTACTTTCTACCGTGGGTATTAGTACTAACACGCGGTCACCTGGTTGAAATGTCCTGACCTTGGCCGACCTATTGTAAACCCAGGCTTTTGCCTCCTGGGCCTGCTGCATATGCTCTCGAACAATCATCATAACTGCCGTAAATCTGTCCCGCATTTGAGCGATATATTCAATAACACTTTTGTGGGGGGTATGCTCTTGTTCCCAGGTCTCTTTGGCTATGTCGGAAGGAGCCGGAACCTCATCCCCTAGAAAACCCGGTCGCGGGCTGTCTTCCGTATAGGTTTCCTTATCTTTCCAAGGTTTTAGTAAATTAACATGGTAAACTTGCTCCGGCTTTCGCCTCCCCGGCTGGTGCACCTTGTAATTTACCACTTTACAATTTTTTCCCGTACCTCGTAGGGCCCCTGCCACCTGGCTAGGAACTTACTGTCCACGGTCGGCACCAGAACCAAAACCCGATCGCCCAGGTTAAAGATCCGGACCCGAGGCTGCCGATTATAGATCCGACTCTTGGCTCGCTGAGCGGCCTCCATATGCTCCCTGACAAGAGGCAAAATGGTAACATATTCAAGGACGATTTTATGCGGAGTGGGCTGTTGTTCCCACGCCTCTTTGGCTACGTCCAACAAGCCATGAGGATGTCTACCATATAGGAGCTCAAGCGGGAGAAAACCCTGCTGACGCCTGTGGCACCTCCCGTATGGAAAGCATGAGCTAGGGCAACATGCAATCCCAGTCCATTTTTCATCTTTATCAACCACCTTTTTAAGCATGGCTTTAAGTGTTCTATTGAACCTTTCCACCTGACCATCAGTCTAAGGATGATATACTGAGGTACATAAATGCGTAATTTTTACCAGCCGACATAGCTCCTTAGTAATGTTGGACATGAAAGGTGTTCCCTAGTTTGTTAGAATTTCTGTTGGGATACCTGTACGGGTGAACATTTGGAACAGTTCTTTTGCTATGACCTTAGGTACTGTGTTCCTGAGAGGTATGGCTTTGGGATAACGGGTGGCATAGTCTAGGGCAGTGGTCAGCAAACCGCGGCTCGCGAGCCACAAGCGGTTCTTTAGCCCCTTGAATGCGGCTCTTACAGGTGACCTGTGTGGCAGCGCTGCTAAGTTTTCTAACTCCACTACTGTCGCTACGCTAAGCGCAGCTGCCCATAGAGTCCTGGGCGGCGCGCTGCCCGGACTAATATGGAAAGGAGGGGGCCCCACGCCGACGGCCGTTCTGAGCCCCGCTCTGCCTGCCTCTTTAAGAGACTCAACGAGCAGTGGCTGTGAGTGAGCGTGCCACGTCTGTCTGACGTTGCCACAGCTCCGCCCCCAGAGCAGAGAAGAAGAACCAGCGGCAGCCAGCCACAGGCCACAGACTCTGCCAGGGAAGGCCCGCTGCCCACACACAGAAGACTTTTCTGAGACTGTGACAGGAGGCAGCCAAGTTCCAACAATTACTAGTAGGTAGGTTGATTAATTATAACAACTTAGTTACTGGATCCCATTCCCACCATCTCACCCATCCCAGTAGTGCCAGCCAGTGTACTGTAACTAGCCCGCCCTGGTTCTGTTTGGACTTGACTGGAGAAATGTGCATAGGGGGAGTCATGAGAGAGATGTCTGTGCATGTGCTGGCATTGCTGGATAAATGTGCCATGGGGCTGCCCTGGTTCTGTTTGAACTGGAGAAATGTGCATGGGGGGCGAATGACTCAGAGTCATGAGAGAGATCGTGACAGAACCAGGGCGGCCCCATGGCACATTTCTCCAGCAGTGCCAGCACATGCACAGACATCTCATCTCATGAGAGAGATGTCTGTGCATGTTGGCACTGCTGGAGAAATGTGCCATGGGGCCGCGGCCGCCCTGGTTCTGTTTGGACTGGACTGGAGAAATGTGCATTGGAGGGGGGGCCCATTATTGTTTTTCGCCCCAGGGCCCCATTTCACCTAGAACCGGCAAAGCTGGAGAGGGAGTGTACATCTCATATCACCCATATTTCCTCCCACTATTATCATCACACAGGAAGCCGGAGTAATTGAGGATGTACACACCTCCTTCCAAACGTCGGAACGTGCTGCATCACAACAGGAAGTGACGAGGGTAGTGAAAAAAAATTTGGCTCTTAAAAGAAATTTCAATCGTGATTTTGTTGATATTTGGCTCAGTTGACTAAAAAGTTTGCCCACCACTGGTCTAGGACAACCAAAATATGCTGGTGACCTCTGGCAGACCTAAGAAGTGGGCCAACTAAATCCATAGCAAGGCGCTCAAAAGGAACCTCAATTATAGGCAGCGGTATTAGGGGGTTACAAAAATGTGGCCTTGGGGTGTGGATTTGACACTCAGGGCATGAATGGCAGAAATCCTCTACAGCCTTATAAATACCGGGCCAGAAAAAGTTCAGTTCAATGCGCGCTTTTGTTTTTTCCGCCCGTAAATGCCCTCCCAGAATATGGGAATGAGCTAGTTGAAACACCATACGGACATGAAACTTGGGTACAACCAGTTGCTCTACAACCTCTGTTTGTGTTTTCTTTACCCTGTAAAGTAAATCATTATGTGCAGCCAAGTGGGGGTACACCAAACCCCTGCCTGATTCCTAGGATACCCCATTAATTACTTCCACAATTTTCCAGGCACTCGATTGACTGGGATCCCTCATCTGTTCAGTACCAAAGCGGCGCCGGGAGACTTGTAAGTTTGAAAATTCTATCTCCGGAGAAGTTTCCTCTGGGTCCCCCGCCAGAACGTCTAATGGGAATTTATCAGGCTCCCCAAGCTCCAGAGTTACTGCATTATCAGGTGCCACAGAAACATCACATATATTATGCAAGTTCTCCTTCACCTTAGATTTCTTATTTTCCCATAAACTCCAAAACAAAGGAAAATCACAACCAATAATAGCACAGTGTAACAGGTTTTTAACCACACCAACTTCATGTGCCACTGACCCAGAGGCGGTTTCCACAGTTAGCAGCGCAGTGGGATAGTATTTTGTGCCACCATGGACTGGAGTCTCTCAGAGTCGACAAGACTGGCGTGTACTAGGGTCACCAGAATCCCAGAGTCCAACAATGCCATTAAAGCGTGTACCTTGATTTTCACCTGACACACTTGCCTGTCGGTTCTACTGTCCGCGGCAGCTGTACAGGAAGGTTTAGCGAAGTAAGACATATGCCTTCCCAAGTCACATTTCATAGGCTCACATGCCAGTGGACAGTTAGCTGCCAACCCCTGGCACCGCCAACAGACTATCAGGCCCTGGGCTCTTGGTACAGTGTCCCTTTTTAGACTTGGGGGCCTTACACCTTGGCCCTCTGCATGTGTACCACCCTCTTCCTTATAATACAGTCTCACCCATTTAGAAAATGGAGCAGTCTTACCCATAGACGAACCTCTCTTGCTCCTAGGAGCCACCTGGTTGGATGTAGATCCTGGAGGTATTCCTCTGTAGCCATGTATTATTATTATTTATTATTAAAGCGCCATTCATTCCATAGTGCTGTAAATTTGAGGAGTATACATACATAATACAGACAATTGCACTAAGCATAAACAAGACAAGTTACAAACTGGTACAGAAGGAGAGAGGGCCCTCCCCGTGAGGCTTAAAATCTACATGGATCGCTACACCACAGACACAAGCTCATCCACAATTTTTGGGTCGGTGTATCCAATGCATTGTATCTTCAGAGGCTGGGCCTGTCACAAACTACTCGCTCCACAATTTGAGCTGAAGTAAGTTCCTCTGGCTGCAACCATTTATTGGTGAGATGGAAGAGATCATACATTTGAGATCTAGCTGGCTTTTCATGATCATATACCCAGGCGTAGACCCTCTGCGCCTGGAACGCTAGGGTAACCCTCAGACGGGCTAGGATTTCAGCCTTCAGTTAGGCATACACCTTAGCATTTTGTACCCTCAGGTCAAACTAGGCTTTTTGGGGTTTGTCTGTTAGGAAGGGGGCCAGCACATCCACCCACTGGTCTCCCGGAAGCCTTTATGTCTCTGCAATCCTTTCAAGGTGCCCAGGAAGGCTTCTATATCATCCTCCTTCACCATTTCTCTAAGGACACTCTGCACCAACTGCCGGAGTGAAGGCTGGGTTCCTTGCGATACCTCAGGTCTCTCCAACAAGGCTCGGATCTGCTGCTGTAGAGATTGGTTCACCTGTTGTTGTTCTTTCACTAAGGCTTGGTGCGCTTGACCCAACAGACTATTAGTCTGACTCTGGGCTTTTATGCCCTCCTCATGCACCTGTCGATGAAGAGCATTGGCTTGTTGCTGAGTGGCCTAGTTCTGCTGAAGGCTGACATTAGCCTGAACCAGCTGCTTTATAAGTTCCTCCATGATTACGCCAGAAGCCGATTACACCAGGCGCGCTGTCTCTTTAAGAGTACTGTCTATTTAAGGATCTGCTTCCATCCTCCACCATATGTGGACTCTTCTATTTAGCTCACTGGTCCGAGAAAGTCCAATGCTATAGAGACACAGATAGACTTTAAGGTTTCAAAGCGCTGTCCTTTCCAGCATTTATTGTCAGCGTAAACAGGCAGCACATGTACAGGATGCACGGTTCAAAAAGAAAACATAATATAAAGAAACTCCTGCTCGTCCGAGCACTAACTAGACAGTAATGTACCTGACTGTCCCAAATAAAAAAGAGTAACAGCAATCTGTACCTTCTGCTCACACAGAGTAACTACCCTGCTTGGCTCTCTCCCACACAATGCAGCCTGGGTCTTTTAGGCACCTTTTCACACGGGCGAGAATTCCGCGCGGGTGCTATGCATGAGGTGAACGCATTGCACCCGCACTGAATCCGGACCCATTAATTTCTATGGGACTGTGCACATGAGCGTTGATTTTCACGCATCACTTGTGCGTTGCTTGAAAATCGCAGCATGCATTGTGCATTTTTCATGCAACGCAGACCCCATAGAAGTGAATGGGGCTGCGTGAAAATGCGGATGCGGTGCGATTTTCACGCATGGTTACTAGGTGACGATCAGGATGGGGACCCAATCTTTATTATTTTCCCTTATAACATGGTTATAAGGGAAAATAATAGCATTCTTAATACAGAATGCTAAGTAAATTAGGGATGGAGGGGTTAAAAATATTTTTTATTTTTTTTTCTCACCTCATCCACTTGTTCGCGCAGCCAGGCTTCTCTTTTTTCTTCTTCTTTGAGGACCTGGGAGAAAAGGACCTTTGGTGACGTCACTGCGCTCATCACATGATGATGGATCATGTGATGGACCATGTGATGAGCGCAGTGACGTCACCAAAGGTCCTTTTCTCCCAGGTCCTCAAAGAAGAAGAAAGAAGAGAAGCCGGGCTGCGTGAACAAGTGGATGAGGTGAGATAATTTTTAATTTTTTTTATTTGAACCCCCCATCCCTAATTTACTTAGCATTCTTTAGTAAGAATTCTATTATTTTCCCTTATAACCATGTTATAAGGGAAAATAATAAAATCTAAACAACACCAATCCCAAACCCAAACCCAAACCCAAACTTCTGTGAAGAAGTCCGGGTTCGGGTCTGGGTACCAAAAATGCAGATTTTTCTCATGCGCGTGCAAAACGCATTAAAATGCCTTGCACTCGCGCGGAAAAATCGTGCATTTTCCCGCAAAGCACCCGCATGTTGTCCAGCCCTCACACGCGACGCCAGTGTGAAAGAGGCCTTAGGTAGGCCTCAGCCCAGCTGCATTAATCAAGTGGCTGCAGAGTAAACTGTTCCAGGGCTACAAACAGAGCCCCTCACCATGTATAGGTCAGAAACCTAGGTTTTGTATGCCATTTAATACTTTGCCTGCTGCCACCTTACAACATATATATATATATATATATATATATTAACATACAGTGGTCAACATAGAGAAGTACAGGCCCCACAGTAAGGTTTAAACCAGGCCCCCCACACAGGATAGAATGGTTTCTGACTAAACCCCTATCAATGACCCTTGGGCCATTTTTTTCCCCCGCTGCTTTATGTGCTAAAAATTCCAAGTTTTGACCTCCAGCAGAAAAGGAGATTATCCCTGGGCCCTATAGCAGTCGCATAGTCTGCCACTATGATAGTTACGCCCCTGTATATATATATATATATATATATATACAGTACAGACCAAAAGTTTGGACACACCTTCTCATTCAAAGAGTTTTCTTTATTTTCATGACTATGAAAATTGTAGATTCACACTGAAGGCATCAAAACTATGAATTAACACATGTGGAATTATATACATAGCAAAAAAGTGTGAAACAACAGAAAATATGTCATATTCTAGGTTCTTCAAAGTAGCCACCTTTTGCTTTGATTACTGCTTTGCACACTCTTGGCATTCTCTTGATGAGCTTCAAGAGGTAGTCACCTGAAATGGTTTTCACTTCACAGGTGTGCCCTGTCAGGTTTAATAAGTGGGATTTCTTGCCTTATAAATGGGGTTGGGACCATCAGTTGCGTTGTGGAGAAGTCAGGTGGATACACAGCTGATAGTCCTACTGAATAGACTGTTAGAATTTGTATTATGGCAAGAAAAAAAGCAGCTAAGTAAAGAAAAACGAGTGGCCATCATTACTTTAAGAAATGAAGGTCAGTCAGTCCGAAAAATTGGGAAAACTTTGAAAGTGTCCCCAAGTGCAGTCACAAAAACCATCAAGCGCTACAAAGAAACTGGCTCACATGCGGACCGCCCCAGGAAAGGAAGACCAAGAGTCACCTCTGCTGCGGAGGATAAGTTCATCCGAGTCACCAGCCTCAGAAATCGCAGGTTAACAGCAGCTCAGATTAGAGACCAGGTCAATGCCACACAGAGTTCTAGCAGCAGACACATCTCTAGAACAACTGTTAAGAGGAGACTGTGTGAATCAGGCCTTCATGGTAGAATATCTGCTAGGAAACCACTGCTAAGGACAGGCAACAAGCAGAAGAGACTTGTTTGGGCTAAAGAACACAAGGAATGGACATTAGACCAGTGGAAATCTGTGCTTTGGTCTGATGAGTCCAAATTTGAGATCTTTGGTTCCAACCACCGTGTCTTTGTGCGACGCAGAAAAGGTGAACGGATGGACTCTACATGCCTGGTTCCCACCGTGAAGCATGGAGGAGGAGGTGTGATGGTGTGGGGGTGCTTTGCTGGTGACACTGTTGGGGATTTATTCAAAATTGAAGGCATACTGAACCAGCATGGCTACCACAGCATCTTGCAGCGGCATGCTATTCCATCCGGTTTGCGTTTAGTTGGACCATCATTTATTTTTCAACAGGACAATGACCCCAAACACACCTCCAGGCTGTGTAAGGGCTATTTGACCATGAAGGAGAGTGATGGGGTGCTGCGCCAGATGACCTGGCCTCCACAGTCACCGGACCTGAACCCAATCGAGATGGTTTGGGGTGAGCTGGACCGCAGAGTGAAGGCAAAAGGGCCAACAAGTGCTAAGCATCTCTGGGAACTCCTTCAAGACTGTTGGAAGACCATTTCAGGTGACTACCTCTTGAAGCTCATCAAGAGAATGCCAAGAGTGTGCAAAGCAGTAATCAAAGCAAAAGGTGGCTACTTTGAAGAACCTAGAATATGACATATTTTCAGTTGTTTCACACTTTTTTGTTATGTATATAATTCCACATGTGTTTATTCATAGTTTTGATGCCTTAAGTGTGAATCTGCAATTTTCATAGTCATGAAAATAAAGAAAACTCTTTGAATGAGAAGGTGTGTCCAAACTTTTGGTCTGTACTGTATATATATATATAAAAAAATTGGGCGGGCTGGCGGCTTCTCAGTATGACATGTAATGCCGCTAGCCCGCTCGTCCTTCATTAACCACAGCTGGAGCAGCAGGAGGATCCCCTTCTCTTCTGTGCTGCCTGGCCTTTCAGCTGATGGGAGTGGGAGTGAACCTACAATTCATCAGGAGAGTCAGGACTAATCTAATGTTGTAGCTTAGTAGCTGGCCACCTGATGGTATGCGGTGAGCTCTGTCTCCGGCATTGTAGTGGGCATGAGCGGCTGCTTGAATGCTGGCATTAAATGGCCGCTAGTCCATGAAGGCACGGCTAGATCCTGTAGCCAATCAGTGTGAAGGTATGGCAGCTACACGTGCCCATCCGACTGGCGCTGGCTTGATACGGCGATAGCCACCACAGGAGAGGCACAAGGAGCACCATAGCTCCCAATCAGCTCCCTACATGTCTATATTAAATATGACTATAACCCCCCTCATCCATAGGAATCCATCCATGTACTGCAGTATATGGGTGGATTCCTATGGATGAGTGGGGTTATAATCACATAACAATGTCATCCACAGATCCCCATAATAGTGTCATCCACAGATCCCCCATAAAATTGTCATCCACAGATTCCCCATAACAGTGTCATCCACAGATCCCCCCATAATAGTGCCATCTACAGATCCCCCATAATAATATCATCCACAGATCCCCCATAACAGTGTAATCCACAGATCCCCCCATAATAGTGTAATCCACAGATCCCCCATAATAGTGTCATCCACAGATCCCCCATAACATTGTCATACACAGATCCCTCATTACAGTGTCATCCACAGATCCCCCCATAATAGTGTCATCCACAGATTCACTATAACAGTGCGTCATCCACAGACCACCATTAGTTCAAAACCCACCAAAAGCACACCTTGAAATATTTTTTTTCTTATTTTCCTCCTCAAAAACCTATCTGCGTCTTATCATCAGGTGCATCTTATAAAGTGAAAAATATGGCATATATATATATATATATATATATATATATATATATATATATATATTGTGAATTAGTAAATCTGCAGCAAGCATATTATCTTCTAGAATTGCTTCAGATTTGTGGATAATTTGCAGCAGGAGTCCGCTACAAAATCCTTACTAAATATATATTTTTTAAACCACATCTGTACCTACTACATACCTTTATCAGCCACTTAAATGTTTGATGTCTGTTGTTACTATATGAAAGTTTTCTTCATGTGCTACAGCAAGACAACACATGGCAGTGTTGGCTTCAAGATTAGTGATAAATGGGGGCCCTATCTCTGAGACCCTATCTCTATGGATAATGGGAGTCTCATTACCATTGTTTTGCAAGCCATGGAGAGAGAACAAGGAAAAAAGAATGTTCATGTAGTTAGCTGTCTCCTTTGGATCTCATATGAGTAATGAAAACAGCCAAGAAGAAAGCATGCTTGTTAGAGGAAATGTTACTTCAGCAAGGAACACTTGGCTTGACATTTATAATCCCAAATGCACGGTGCGGCTAGCTTTTCTGTTCCTGAGGTCAAAACTGGAATGGTGCCCCCCTTCACCAATGCCAATTTCTTAACCTAACCCCTTCCCTCTAGCCCTACTGTTAAATACATACTTAGAAAACTTAGAAAACATTACATATAGAGCTACAAAACATACACAATAATATAGCCCCACATACAGTGGATATAAAAAGTCTACACCCCCTACATAAATGAGACAAAGATAAATCATTTCAGAACTTTTTCCACCTTTAATGTGACCTATAAACTGTACAACTCAATTGAAAAACAAACTGAAATCTTTTAGGTAGAGGGAAGAAAAAATATAAAAATAAAATAATATGGTTCCATAAGTGTGCACACCCTTAAACTAATACTTTGTTGAAGCACCTTTATATTTTATTACAGCACTCAGTCTTTTTGGGTATGAGTCTATCAGCATGGCACATTTTGACTTGGCAAGATTTGCCCACTCTTCTTTGCAAAAACACTCCAAATCTGTCAGATTGCGAGGGCATCTCCTGTGCACAGCCCTCTTCAGGTCACCCCACAGATTTTCAATCGGATTCAGGTCTGGGCTCTGGTTGGGCCATTCCAAAACTTTAATCTTCTTCTGGTGAAGCCATTCCTTTGTAGATTTGGATGTATGCCTTGAGTTGTTGTCATGCTGAAAGATGAAGTTCCTCTTCATGTTCAGCTTTCTAGCAGAAGCCTGAAGGTTTTGTGCCAATATTGACTGGTATTTGGAACCGTTCATAATTCCCTCTAGCTAAACTAAGGCCCCAGTTCCAGCTGAAGAAAAACAGCCCCAAAGCATGATGCTGCCACCACCATGCTTCACTGTGGGTATGGTGTTCTTTTGGTGATGTGCAGAGTTGTTTTTGCGCCAAACATATCTTTTGGAATTATGGCCAACAAGTTCAACCTTGGCTTCATCAGACCATAACACTTTTTCCCACATGCTTTTGGGAGACTTCAGATGTGTTTTTGCTAAATTTAGCCTGGCTTGGATGTTTTTCTTCGTAAGAAACGGCTTTCGTCTTGCCACTCTACCCCATAGCTCAGACATATGAAGAATACGGGAGATTGCTGTCACATGTACCAGACAGCCAGTACTTGCCAGTTATTCCTGCAGCTCTTTTAATGTTGCTGTAGCCTCTTAGACCAGTGTTCTTCTCGTCTTTTCATCAATTTTGGAGGGACATCCAGTTCTTGGTAATGTCACTGTTGTACCATATTTTCTCCACTTGATGATGACTGTCTTCACTGTGTTCCATGGTATATCTAATGCCTTGGAAATTCTTTTGTACCCTTCTCCTGACTGATGCCTTTTAACAATGAGATGCCTCTGATGCTTTGGAAGCTCTCTGTGGACCATAGCTTTTGCTCTGGGATGCGACTAAGAATATTTCAGGAAAGACCAACTAGAGCAGCGGAACTTTATTTGGGGTTAATCAGAGGCACTGATTGCAGGTGTATGCTGACTCCTATTTAGCATGATTTTGAATGTGATTGCTTAATTCTGAACACAGCTACAACCACATTATTTTAGTTGTTTTTGTTTTCTCCCCTCCACTTAAAAGATTTCAGTTTGTTCTTAAATTGAGTTGTACAGTTTATAGGTCAGATTAAAGGTGGAAAAAGTTCTGAAATGATTTATCTTTGTCTAATTTTTTTTACATCACAGAAATCTGACATTTTAACAGGGGTGTGTAGACTTTTTATATCCACTGTATGTACCTCTTACATCCAGTAATATGTCCTCTGATGTCGACGTTCCCTTTCTTTATCTTCTCCATTCAGACCAGACCACCATGATGATTTCTTTCAGCCATCTCTCGTCTCTGTAGAGTCTCAGAAACATACATCTCAGTTTACTACTTTTCCATCATCCTCCCACTTCTGAACATCCCATCCTGCCACCCTAAAAACTGTGAAAATACTATTACCACACAGATAGCCCCCCATCAATAATAATTCGCACACAGTGCCCTAAAAAATAACTGTGCCCAGGAAACAGTGTCCCTGAAACGTATAGTACCGTAAACATAGTGTCCTCCAAAAATAATTGTGCGAAGCTGATACTGTGCAAGTGTGCCTCCCAATGTAACAGTCCTCCCAAAAGTCTCACCAATAGTAATAATTATCTAAACTCTGTGGTAACAGTGCCCAAGGCAGTACAAAAATAACCCCTTATATGTGCCAATACAAAAAATGCTCCCTTATAACGTGTGCCACTACAAAAAAAAACTTTTTAGTTGTCCCTGTAGAACAAATTTCCCCATAGTGGCTACCTTAGAATGTGTGCCAGTACAAAAATGTTCCCTTATAATGTGCGCATAGTGTAAAAAAAAAAAGCCCCCTTATGTGCCAGTACAAAAAAATGCTCCCTTATAACTTGTGTCAGTACAAAAAACTATCCCTTTTATTGCCCCAGTAGAATGTATGTCCCCATAGTAGCCCCCTTATATTGTGTGCCAGTACAAAAATGCTCCATTTTACAGCTGCAATGTCCCCATAGTGCTTTCTCCAGTTACAAAATAATGCCCCCCACCCCATTGTGTCCCAACAGCATGCTGCATAATAAAATAATAAACGTAAATTCTTACATGCTGTCAGCGATGCAGTGCAAGACACATACCTCTTCTAGTCTGTGCCCTGAGCTCTATGCAGCTTGGCTCAGGCATCACAATAATAATGACACCAGCCTCTGATAGGCTACAGGTACTAGGACTAAAGAGACATCGCTCCCGTACCCCATCATGGCATTCAACTGTATTGCTATCCTGAGTACAGCTATGCAGTTGAATATGTAGAGATGAGTGTTTCCACAATGGAAGCGTCCATTGTTCATGGCCCTTCTGCTGACCCTCTCTTGCCCCAACCTGGTGCTGCCTGAGGCAATAGCCTCACCTCGTCTCACTGGAGGTGCACCCCTGCCCAGATGAGTATAGAACTTGGTGGTTACAGTAGGGTGGCAGACACACAGCTTAATATTTACAGTTCTTTGGCGGGCACAAATCTTAGTTCTTCTAGTTCTCTGATGGGCACACAATTTAGTGCTTACAGTTTGCCGGCAGACACAAGGCATAGTGGTTAGATTCACTGGCGGACACACAGCTTATTGGTTACAGTTTTTAGCAGGCTAATTGAGAAACTCACAGTAACAACGAAACACAGAGCCTCTGTAGCATGTCACAATACAGTGTCTGCCCTCTTCTCAGTAGGACATCTCTTAGCCTGTACACCCTGGAAGTGAGTGGTTCGGGACCACTCGATGACTCATTCTGGATCAATGCCAGTCATGGAGGACTGTCTCTCCACAGCAGACACAAGCAACACAGCAGTCCAGTAAGAATCAGCACCAACCTTGACCTCAATATATAGTGGCTCCAACCCTAGTAGGGAACCCATGTGGTAATACGCTCTTGCCTGAACACACATTATACAGAGATGATCTTGTCCATGTGCCTACTGCTACATAAGCACTGTAAGCACAAGACTCACAGTTTAAAATTCCAGTACCTGCAAATGAACATATGTTGAACTTTCTAGCAGAACTTTCTAGCAAGCTGTATGAAACAACTGAAGCAGTGACCAGTCGCTCACAAACTCTCTAGGCTAAGCTTTCCCTGATAAGCTCTAAAATTTACCCAATTATTTCTTCGATTCCCTCCCTATAGTGCTCCTATAGTGTCCCTATAGTAACTGGCTTGTGTCTGTCATTGTTTTTCAGCAGATAGAGCCACAACACATCCTATAATTTCCACAAATGAGAACAGAATGGTGTCCGGGTGGTTCTTAGCAGAAGGACCGGACTGAATATTGCCTTCTGGCTGTCTGTTAGCCTCTGAATCAATCAAGGCAAGCACTCCCCCTCACTTCCTTACGTTGTCTTACGATGCTTCTTCTTCCTCCATCCTGTTTTCCCCGACAACTTTCACAGTAAAATGTCATCGGGGTCCCATTTTTGCACGATTTGTCCAAAACAAATTATCAAAACTTTGGACTCTTTTGGCAGTAAAATTTTGGTGAAATTTTTAACACATCTGATTAGTTTATAATCGATTTGCTCGTCTCTAAATCGTATTTTTGCCAGTATGAAACTTCTCCTATTTGGGCTATGAAGTTGTGACAATTTTCAGTGCAATTTCATACTGTAACCAGAGGACACAATGACAATATGACATTACTAATAAAATCTGTGAATTTACTGATTAGGCTGATGACAACTCAGTCAGGCATAATCACTGTTTGACCTTTGATTTAATTAGAATGAACGCCTGTTTTCAGATATTTTAGAGCTATTTTTACATCTGATTAACAGTTGTGTTCTAAATGTGGAGTCTACTCAAAGTGGAATCACAGCAGTGATATATAAATTGTATGAAATAAAACAAGATATTTGAGGTGATGATTTTTCTTCAATTGTATTCTGTGATTACGTCCTGCATTTGGCTTAAAGGCATATTCTGGTTATATCCACAGGATAGGGGATAACTATTAGATCAGTGGGGGTCCTACCCGCTGGGACCCTCACCGATCATGAGAACAGGGGCCCCATACCTTGTGGAGCAGCCTAAATGAATGGAGAGACTTGTCAGGTATATGAATTGCTGCTCCATTTATTTCTATAGGTGTTCCAGAGATAGCTGAGCATTGTTCTCGACGTTCCATTCATTTTGGGGGGCTCCAGGGGATACAGGATCCCCATTCTCAGTCAGGCTCCCAATGGTATAACCCCCACAATCTAATTGTTATCCCTTAGGCCTCTTGCACATGAAGGTTTTTTCATTCTGTTTCCATTCCGTTTTTTTTTGGTGAACCATATACGAAAGCATTCATTTCAATGGGTCTTGAATAAAACCTGGAAGATGTTCTGTGTGCATTTCGTTTCCATATTTCCGTTCCGCAAAAAATAGAACATGTCCTATTATTGTCAGCATTACGGACAAGGATTTTACTGTTCTATTAGGTGCAAGCTGTTCCATTACGCAAAATATGGAATGCACACGGATATCATCTGTACTTTTTGTGGATCCGTTTTTTTGTGGACCGCAAAATACATACGGTCGTGTGCAAGAGGCCTTATCCTGTGGATAGGAGATAACATAACCGGAATACCACTTAAAGGAGTTCTCAATTCCAAAGGTACGAACGGGTGTCCAGTTAAAGGGCTTGTCTCACTTCAGTAAATGTGGTCATGCTTGCACACGATGGGAACAAGTGCCTCTCTGGTGGCTTGGACCGTGGCACAGCACATAGGATGGGGCTTTTTCCCATAGTGTAAAAGCATGACCACCACTGCTGGATTGCAGGATGGTCGTAACCAAGGAAACGAGCCATGTATAATGTGATGGGAAAATTAATGAAGCCAGCAAAGGAGGCAATATGGACAATGATATGATAAGTGCCTTGTATTAACTTTCTCTACATGATAAATGCTATCTGCTGAAGTGAGACAACATCTTGAGGGGGAAAAAAAACTCACTTGTCCACAGCCATGCAATTCCCACACCGCTGCCCTTTTCCCAACTGCTTCCAGTCTCTGTCGTAAAACAAGTGACCACTGTGGGGCTGCTAATATTTGAGTGTTATTTTTTTAACTGGGCACCGATTTCAGCCATTGAGTTTAGCAATTCCTAGGTCAGACTACCCCTTAAAATAAAGTAGTGCCTTCTTCTAGAAACAGCACCGCCTCTGTCCACAGGTCACTAGCTAAACTATAGGGGTCACAGCGGTTGCAGTTGCAACAGGGCCACTAAGCCACTAGCTCTCACTAGTCTGCAGGAGGAGGGGGAGAGAAGCACTTTGAGCGCTGTACAGTACTTACCCCTCCTCCTGCTCGCTCTTCCTGGGGCTGGTGATGCTGTGTCCTGGCTGCCTGAATGCAGAGCGGGACCTGAGAAAAGATGAGAGGCCAGGAGACAGCCTGACCGGAAGAGGAGCGGCACAGCAGGGGAGGTAAGTTTGTTTATTTATTTTATAGTCCGATATGAGGTCTGATATGGGGGGTCTGAAGAATCTGATTTGGGGGTCTGATTAGGGGTCTGAAGGGTCTGATTAGGGCCCCAAGGTTCTGATTGGGGGTCTGAAGAATCTGATTAGAAGCCTAAAGGGTCTGATTGTGGGTCTGAAGGGTCTGAATGGGGGTCAAAAGGGTCAGATTGGGGGTCTGATTAGGTGTCTGAAGGGTCTGATTGGGGGTCTGAAGGGTCTGACTGGGGGTCTAGAGAAGTCTGGAGTTCTGATGGGGGTCTGTTTGCGGGTATGGAGGACTAATGGGGGTCTGAATAGGTGTCTGGAACTCTAATGGGGGTCCTATTGGGGGTCTAGAGGTCTAATAGGGGTCAGATATGGGAGTTTGGAGGTCAAATGGGGTCTGGAGGTCTGGTCTGAGGTCTAATGGGGGTCTGGAGGTCTAATGAGGGTCTTATATGGGGGTCTGGAGGTATAATGGGGGTCTTATCTTAGGTCTGATATTGGGACGGGGTCTGACATTGAGGTCTAATGGGGGTCTGATATGGGGTCTGACAGAGGTCTAAAGGGGGTCTGGTCTGAGATAGTGGGGTCTCATCTGAGGTTTGATATGGGGTTCTGATCTGAAAGGTAACGAGTTATTTTTTTGTACTGGCACACTATCTGTGTGGTACCAGTATTTTCAGGGGGACTGTTTCTACAGTGTAGTATTGGGGATTGGGGGGGGAAGAATGGGGTGTTGAAAAGGTGAGGCGGATGATGCAAAAGTAGGAAAGTAAGATGACTGTTTGTTAAACTTTGCAGAGACGAGACACAGCTGAAAAAAGTCACCATGGCAGTCTATCTACATCCAGTGGCGTAGGGATCACCATAGCAACCATAGCGGTGGCTATGGGGCCATAAGCCACTTGGGGCCCATCCGGGCAGCCTTCTGTTGATTTTTTAAATTATTATTTATTTATTTACACACACACACAGGCAGCCAAGCCCAAGCCGTGGACCACCCGCCCACTACACTAGACTAGTGTAGTGGGCGGGGCACTGGCGGTCCGCGGCTCGGGCATGGCTGGGAAGAAGGAATCAGGACTGGAGCAGGGCGCACGTGCAGCAGATGAGGTAGGCGGTGGAGGGGGCCAGGATGGGGGCGTACCTAAGGGAAGGAGCCAGCCACCAGCGCCGCAGGCCTGCAGCACAGGAATCCTAAGTTCCTGATCTTCAGTTGAAGCGGGCGCGTGTGGGGGGTAGGGCCTGCGGCCGCCGCTGCCGGCGACTTGCGGCGCCATTGTGAGCTGCAGGGCAGGCTAGGGGAGGGCCGAGGGCGGGCACAATTAGTGGGCGGTCCGTCCGTGGCCCAGGCCGGCTCGGGCCTGGCTGGGGAGAATTCAGGAGCAGTCAGAGCAGGTGAGCAGCACAGATAGAGGTAGGCAGTGGAGGGGGCCGGACCGGGGGCGTACCTGAGTGGAGGGAGGGAGGAGGAACTGGAGCCAGCCAGCCACCAGGTTGGAGAAGCAGCAGAGGGAGGCGGACTCAGGCGGGGGAGGGGGCCGGGCTGGAGGTGTACCTGCAGTGGAGGGACTAGGGAGGCACTGGCGCCAGTCAGATTCCCGCTCTCTGACTGCCGCAAACCAGTCTGAGCAGCTCAGCAGTGTCTGACTGAGATTGACTGAGTGAGAGTGTCACAGTCTCAGTCTCGCACTGCTACTGCTGCCAGCCTGTGCCTGCCTGCCTGCGCTGTAATGGACCGGTCCTCTTCTCTCTGCTCGGTGCTCCTGCCTCCTCCTCAACTGGTCTCCACTCCAGTCTCCAGTCCTGCCAGTCTATGCCTGATGCTGCTGTCACTAGTGTTCTCTAAATAAAAGTAAGTGAAAGAAAGTGAGAACCTATGATTTATGAGATACTTGATCTGAATTCTGAAGTTAAAAAGAGCTGCCTGCAGAGTGGGGCCCCCAAGAGAAGCAAGGGGCTCCCTCCTTATCATTGCAGGTCTGCAGGCAGCTCTTTTTTACTTCAGAATTCAGATTATCAGACTCTCACTAATTACAAATTTACAGCACACACCCTGGCCTATAGTGTCCACCACCAGACAGGGGAGGGAAGAAACCCCAGAACTAGAGTGTGCCCCCCAACTTGGGGGGCACACTGACACTCTAGTTCTGGGGTTTCTTTTCTTCCCTCCACTGTCTGATGGTGGACACTACAGGGGTGTGTGCTGTAATTAGTAAGTGAGAGTCTGAGGATCTGAAGTTAAAAAGAGATGCCAGTGTAGTGTCCCACTACGTAAAGGTGGGCACTACTCAAGGGTCAATTGGGTCATGTTGTTCCCCACCTCTTGTGGAACATGGTCATGGTATTTTGTATTGCATTGTAATGTATATTTGCATGTTATTTCCTGTGTACCAGGCCTGCTAGGGGTGTAGTTTCTCCTCCTAAGTTTTAGAGGGAGCTAGGGAACCCCTTAGTATATATAGACAGGTTCAGTCCAGGGAGAGTGTGTTAGAGGCCAGTGTTCACTTTAGTCAGGTAGTAGCTGAGTATCAGATTCTAACATGCAGTTAGATAGTCCAGGCTCCTAACCTGCGTCCAGGGGAAGAAGTTTCCTCCTGAAGTTATCCTGCATCTTGCATAGTACAGAGTAGTGCTAATCCTGCAGGCAAGTAGAAAGCTGAGGGGAAGAAGTTTATTGTCAGCAAGAGGATTTATACCAGAGGAGGTTTCCCTACCCAAGGATAAAGCCAGCTATTAGGCATACGGGCCTTGAGGAAAGCCAGACAGGATTCTGCAGAAAGTACAGCCTGATCTGTGAGTTTTATTTCCCTCTGAGTCACCTTGTTAGGATTTTACGTGCCACCTTTATAAAGCCTGTCTGTTACCAAATATTCTTCTTATGAAACTGTCTGGAGTTTGTACATAGTTGAATTGGTCGGTAAAGAAGAATTCTAGTTCACTACAATTGTGTGTACCTCTATTATTCCTCCTAATAATCGGTGTGCCACCGTTACCGGCACTGGCGTCACGAACTGTAAGGGATCTTGCCACAGGCACGCTAAACCTACAACACCCAGGGCACCTCACCTATCACCCGGCCTGGTCCCTATATCCAGAGAGTGCCCCAGAGGATCTACGTGCCAGCCTCTTCATCACTGCTGTACTCCTGCCCAGGGTATACAACAAACTGTGAGTACCAAGAGCAACCCTTGGTCTGTTAACTGACCCCCGTGACCTTACACTCGCTGACCCTGAAGGACTGGCGTACTGCACCAAATGTGATAAGGAGGGAGCCCCTTCCTTCTTTTGGGCGGCACACTCTAGTTCGGGGGTTTCTCCCCCCCCCCCCCTTATATGACAGACTAAGGGTACTTTTACACTTGTGGCAGGACGGATCCGGCAGGCTGTTCATAATTTTTTTTTGCTATAGGGCCCATGCATTTCTAGCTATGCCCCTGTCTACATCAGAGGAGACATCACTGGATGGAAGAGGTACATATGTGGGGCTGTATTACCCTATATGTTCTGTAGCATTGTATGTAATGTTGTCCACTTTATTTATATAGCGTTGCCTTCTCTGCTCTGTTTACCTGCTCACCACTGTGATTGCTGTGGTGAGCAGGTGAACAGAGCAGAGAAAGCAGGTCTCATATCAGCACTGCCCTCTCTTCAAACACTCCTGGCACCCCTGCTGGTCTGATATTAATGACCTATCTTTAGGATAGGTCATCAGTAGTAAAAAGAGGACAACCCCTTTAACAGTAGGACTGGAGGGAATGGGTTAGGTTGAGAATTTGGCATGGGGGGTGATGTTTCAATTTTTTCCTCAGGCACCCATGCCCCTTGCCATAAAGCACGCACTGAGGAAAGGTGGTGGTCGGGGGCCCAAGCTGAACTCCTGCACCAGGGCCCATTAACCTTTAGCTACGCCCCTGCCACAGGTTATATATGCTATTGCAGCTCAGTCCTATTGAATGAAACCGAGCTGTGATACTAGATATGACCAATTGACTGGTGTTCTGTTTTAGAACAAAACAACCTTGATTTCTAAATCTGGACAACAGCTTTAATTAACCATTCCTCAGTGACAGATGTTTACTTAGAAGGCAAAGAGAAGGGGCATACGGTCTGTTCAACAAATCTTGGTGTGTTTTTGGCCTTCTACTTGAAACATAAATACTTTTATGCGTCCCTATTCTTCCTTCTGAGATAGGCATTGTGGTAAGACCTGGTGATGATGGTAGTGGTGGTCTTTCACTTAGAGCCTCAAAAAAAGCCCTATAAAGTGTATCATTGTCTGAACTCATAAATTAATAGCTGGTAAAGAACTAAAAAACCCAGATCGTTCTTCAGCTTTCTTTATCTCTAATGATGCTACAAGACAAATGTCATGTAAGGTGTGTCGGTTTGATTGGTTTTCTACCAAGAACCTCCAAAAAATCTATTGCGATAAAAAAAAATTACATATGCTGCTCTTTTGGTGCCATTACTACAAACACCAAGAAGAGTAGACAAGGTTAAAAGTTATGATGGAGATGTGGATATCATTCTTCAGAAGTTAAGATGGCCTCCATTTCCTCTGGCTCTCGGACAATGCCTTATTTACTCAATTTGGAAATAAAGCACAAAGGGTTTGCCTATCTAAAAGGAACCTCCTCCCTGATGTTATTGTGAAGCCATTACAATATGGCGCTGGTACCTAGATGTTTACATAGCTCACATATCAAAAGGTTGTAAAATAGTGCACAATGCGCAGAAGCTGAGTGTTTTCTCTTTCTTTGCTTATGTATTCTAGCCAATGGAACAATGACACAAGCCTCAGGGGGGATGCCCCCTCTGATGTACAAATATATTGCCTAACTTCCTGTAAAATAAAGGTGAACTACTTTGACCCTGCCTGGTGTCAGTGTTGCTTCTTCCATGCATGTAAGATCCTAGGATTAAGCTACCAATTTGGAGCAGCAGAGCAAACATCTTTGGCTCTGATTGAGAGCAGCTTTAACAGTTCGAAATATGTAGAAACGACAATTTTCCCATCCATTGGGCTAGAGTTAACATGTACCCTATATATGCTCTATACACCACCACAATGGATTTGAAATGAAACTAACTAGATGTGCTTTAACTGCAGACTGTTCGCTTTAATTTGAGTGTGTTTTCATCCAAATCAGGTAAACGGTGTAGGAATTACAACAGTTTGCATATGTGCCTCCCACTTGTTAATGGACCAAAAGTAATGGGACAACTGGCTTCTCAGCTGTTCCATGGCCAGGTGTGTGTTATTCCCTCATTATCCCAATTACAAGGAGCAGATAAAAGGTCCAGAGTTCATTTCAAGGGTGCTATTTGCATTTGGAATCTGTTGCTGTCAACTCTCAAGATGAGATCCAAAGAGCTGTAACTATCAGTGAACCAAGCCATCATTAAGCTGAAAAAACAAAACAAACCCATCAGAGAGATAGCAAAAACATTAGGCGTGGCCAAAACAACTGTTTGGAACATTCGTAAAAAGAAAGAACGCACCGGTGAGCTCAGTAACACCAAAAGACTACGGAAAACAACTGTGGTGGATGACCACAGAATTCTTTCCCTGGTGAAGAAAACACCCTTCACAACAGTTGGCCAGATCCAGAACACTCTCCAGGAGGTAGGTGTATGTGTGTCAAAGTCAACAATAAAGAGAAGACTTTACCAGAGTGAAAAAGAGGGTTCACCACAAGATGTAAACCATTGGTGAGCCTCAAAAACAAGAAGGCCAGATTAGAGCTCGCCAAACGACATCTAAAAAAGCCTTCACAGTTCTGGAACAACATCCTATGGACAGATGAGACCAAGATCAACGTGTACCAGAGTGATGGGAAGAGAAGAGTATGGAGAAGGAAAGAAACTGCTCATGATCCTAAGCATATCACCTCATCAGTGAAGCATGGTGGTGGTAGTGTCATGGAACTGGTTCTCTTGTATTTTTTGAAGATGTGACTGCTGACAAAAGCAGTAGGATAAATTCTGAAGTGTTTTTGGCAATATTATCTGCTCATATTCAGCCAAATGCTTCAGAACTCATTGGACGGTGCTTCACAGTGCATATGGACAATGACCCAAAGCATACTGCAAAAGCAACCAAAGAGTTTTTTAAGGGAAAGAAGTAGAATGTTATGCAATGGCCAAGTCAATCACCTGACCTGAATCCAATTGAGCATGCATTTCAGACAAAACTAAAGGGAAAATGCCCCAAGAACAAGCAGGAATTGAAGACAGTTGCAGTAGAGGCCTAGCAGAGCATCACCAGGGATGAAACCCAGCGTCTGGTGATGTCTATGCGTTCCAGACTTCTGGCTCTAATTGACTTCAAAGGATTTGCAACCAAGTATTAAAAAGTGAAAGTTTAATTTATGATTATTATGTCTCATTACTTTTGGTCCCTTAACAAGTGGGAGGCACATATGCAAACTGTTGTAATTCCTACACCGTTCAACTGATTTGGATGTAAATACCTCAAATTAAAGCTGACAGTCTGCAGTTAAAGCAAATCTTGTTCGTTTCATTTCAAATCCATTGTGGTGGTGTATAGAGCAAAAAATGTTAGAATTGTGTTGATGTCCCAATATTTATGGACCTGACTGTATATCCACTGAATCAATGACCTCCACAACAATGAAATGCTAGTGTCAACAAGATCTTATGGCCAAGATAAGTATGATGGGTTACAGGTACAATGTTAAACCCCTTGATGTTAGGCGAAACCTGTGCCTGGGTCTCCTCAACAGTCAAGTTCCATCTGATGTTGTACATTGGCACCACCTCCCAGACCCCCTATATATAACATCATTTGGGAGTAGTGCAAACTCTGTACCTACTCTCAGATTTCTAGGTGGCTTTTCTTTTAAATATGCTCATTTTAATATACAGGCATACTCTATATTCTTTACTGAATATTCATATTCAGAAAGATACCTGCAGAAATAAATCTATACTCTTCTGCCTTTAGTTGCTTTGGGATTAACTGCGACAGATCTTCATCATTTGTATTTGCTGGAGGAAATTTTCCAGCATTTAGAATTGAATCTGCAATACTTATAAAATATTTTACTTTGGTCTTCTGCCTTTTCAACAAATGCATTGTTCTTTGAACGGCGATGAATGGAAGACTGAGGAGTTCAGGTTAGTGGGGAACATCTTGCAATTATCTCATTGTCTAGGAAAGAACAATTAGCCATAGTTTTTATAGACAACCATGATGACACACATTCTTCATTGAAATTTTTCATAAGGACATAGAAAAATATAACAGAAATCGAGCTGGCCTACTGCATTCAATAACTATCCTGATATTCTCAGTGTGTTACTATCTTAACCCCTTAAAGACCGGGCTTATTTAAATTTTTAAATTTTTTGATGTTCCAATAGCCATAACCTTTTTATTTTTCCGTTCACAAAGCTATATGAGGGCGTATTTTTGGCAGGACAAGATGCATTTTATAATGCAACCATTTAATTTACCATGTCCTGTATTAAAAAATGGGGAAAAAATTCTGTGTGTGGTAAAAAAAAAAAAAAAAACTGAATTCCACCAAGATTTTGGGGGTTTTGACATGCACAAAAATGACCTGACGTTCTTATTCGGCGGCTCAATACGAATGCGGCAATACCAAATTGTTTTTGGGTTTACTACCTTTTCAAAAAATAGAAACCTTTAGAAAAATTTTCATTTTCTTTGCATCGCTATATTCTGACAGCCATGATGAGAATTGGTCTGGGAGGCTACCAAGAGGCCTACAGTAACATTAAGTGAGCTGCAGGAATATCTGGCAAGTACTGGCTGTGTGGTACATGTGACAACAATCTCCCGTATTCTTCATATGTCTGGGCTATGGGGTAGAGTGGCAAGACGAAAGCCTTTTCTTATGAAGAAAAACATCCAAGCCAGGCTACATTTTGCAAAACACACCTGAAGTCTACTAAAAGCATGTGGGAAAAAGTGTTATGGTCTGATGAAACCAAGGTTGAACTTTTTGGCCATAATTCCAAAAGATATGTTTGGTGCAAAAACAACACTGCACATCACCAAAAGAATACCATACCCACAGTGAAGCATGGTGGTGGCAGCATTATGCTTTGGGGCTGTTTTTCTTCAACTGGAACTGGGCCTTAGTTAAGCTAGAGGTAATTATGAACAGTTCCAAATACCAGTCAATATTGGCACAAAACCTTCAGGCTTCTACTAGAAAGCTGAACATGAAGAGGAACTTCATCTTTCAGCATGACAAAGACACAAAGCATACATCCAAATCAACAAAGGAATGGCTTCACCAGAAGAAGATTAAAGTTTTGGAATGGCCCAGCCAGAGCCCAGACCTGAATCTGATTGAAAATCTGTGGGGTGATCTAAAGAAGGCTGTGCACAGGAGATGCCCTCGCAATCTGACAGATTTGGAGTGTTTTTGGAAAGAAGAGTGGGCAAATCTTGCCAAGTCAAAATGTGCCATGCTGATAGACTCATACCTAAAAAGACTGAGTGCTGTAATAAAATATAAAGGTGCTTTAACAAAGTATTAGTTTAAGGGTGTGCACATATTATTTAATTTTTATATTTTTTCTTCCCTCTACCTAAAAGATTTCAGTTTGTTTTTCAATTGAGTTGTACAGTTTATTGGTCACATTAAGGCTACATGCCGTTGTGTGTTTTGCGTTTTTGTAGGACTGCGTGACTAACTCCTTTTCTTCTGAGTCGAACCATTCACTCATATAAATACAAATAGAACATCAGATTTTCCAATAATCCTCCTCCCACAACTGCTCCTGTGAAAACATAATGGTGAGGTGAAAGCAGCATGAGGAGGCCACAGAGTGGCACAACAGTATGGAGGTGGCAGCAGCAGCATCAGGAGGACACAGGGTGGAACAATGACAGTGTGGAGGTGGCAGCAGCAGCCACAGGAGACTTAAGTGGTGAGGTGGCGGCAGCATCAAGAGACCACAGAGTGACCCGTTGACAGAGTGGGGAAGTGGGTGGCAATACCAGTACCAGCTGAAGATGGTGGGTGAAAGAAGGAGTACTTGGCATTAGATGTGTGGCATCAGGCAGGTGGCAGCATCAGAATAGTAGCTGAGGCAGGTAGCCAGTAGTGTTGAGCGCGAATATTCATAATACGATATTTTATCTCGAATATCGGCACTTCGATAATTCACAAATATTTAGAATATAGTGCTATATATTCTTAATGAGGAATATTTGTGGGTTTTTTTTGTTTGTTTTTTAACACAGTACACATCAGGTGATCATCCCTCCCTTCTTCTAGCTTGTGGACCAATGAGTAGGCTTTGTCACAGCTTAGCAACATCCCTAGCAACTAATAGAAAAGTTGCCTACCCCTTTACCATATATATTAAGACACTCCCCAACAGCCATTTTGTGGAGTTTCATGTGAGAGAGAGAGGAGCTTGAATACTGTGCTGTGCTTTTTCAAATTACATTCCAAATCGCATATAAATAATCAAGATAGTTAGTGTTAGATAGTAATAGTCAATTGTGTAGCTGAATAGCTGATAGGGTCCAGTGCAGGGTGTAGTGTAGGTTATAGAGATAGTTAGCTGAAATATATAATCCAGATAGTTAGTGTTAGATAGTGTAGGTTAGTAACGGCATATTATAGCAGATAGGGTCCAGTGCAGGGTGTAGTGTAGGTTATAGAGTTAGTCAGCTTAGGCTAGTTTCACACTAGCGTTCGGCTGTCCACTCGTGAGCTCCGTTTGAAGGGGCTCACGAGCGGACCCGAACGCTTCCGTCCAGCCCTGATGCGGATCCGCTCCACACGTCCTAGTGTACCAACTACCTCAGGTCCTAGTAGCCGCCAGAATTTACAGCGATATATGGTGGGGCCCAATGCCGTTCTAAGGATGGTAAGGCCTGAGCAGGTACAGGCATTAGTCAATTGGGTGGCCGACAGTGGATCCAGCACGTTCACATTATCTCCCACCCAGTCTTCTGCAGAAAGCGCACAGATGGCGCCTGAAAACCAACCCCATCAGTCTGTCACATCACCCCCATGCATACCAGGGAAACTGTCTCAGCCTCAAGTTATGCAGCAGTCTCTTATGCTGTTTGAAGACTCCGCTGGCAGGGTTTCCCAAGGGCATCCACCTAGCCCTTCCCCAGCGGTGAAAGACTGTCTCTGATGATGATGAAACACAGGTGCCAACTGCTGCGTCTTTCTGCAGTGTGCAGACTGAACAGGAGGTCAGGGATCAAGACTGGGTGGAAGACGATGCAGGGGACGATGAGGTCCTAGACCCCACATGGAATGAAGGTCGTGCCACTGACTTTCACAGTTCGGAGGAAGAGGCAGTGGTGAGACCGAGCCAACAGCGTAGCAAAAGAGGGAGCAGTGGGCAAAAGCAGAACACCCGCCGCCAAGAGACTCCGCCTGCTACTGACCGCCGCCATCTTGGACCGAGCACCCCAAAGGCAGCTTCAAGGAGTTCCCTGGCATGGCACTTCTTCAAACAATGTGCTGACGACAAGACCCGAGTGGTTTGCACGCTGTGCCATCAGAGCCTGAAGCGAGGCATTAACATTCTGAACCTTAGCACAACCTGCATGACCAGGCACCTGCATGCAAAGCATGAACTGCAGTGGAGTAAACACCTTAAAAACAAGGAAGTCGCTCAGGCTCCCCCTGCTACCTCTTCTGCTGCTGCCGCCTAGGCCTCTTCTGCTGCTGCCGCCTCGGCCTCTTCCTCCGCCTCTGGAGGAACGTTGGCACCTGCCGCCCAGCAAACAGGGGATGTACCACCAACACCACCACCACCTCCGTCACCAAGCGTCTCAACCATGTCACACGGCAGCGTTCAGCTCTCCATCTCACAAACATTTGAGAGAAAGCGTAAATTCCCACCTAGCCACCCTCGTTCCCTGGCCCTGAATGCCAGCATTTCTAAACTACTGGCCTATGAAATGCTGTCATTTAGGCTGGTGGACACAGACAGCTTCAAACAGCTCATGTCGCTTGCTGTCCCACAGTATGTTGTTCCCAGCCACCACTACTTCTCCAAGAGAGCCGTGCCTTCCCTGCACAACCAAGTATCCGATAAAATCAAGTGTGCACTGCGCAACGCCATCTGTAGCAAGGTCCACCTAACCACAGATACGTGGACCAGTAAGCACGGCCAGGGACGCGATATCTCCCTAACTGCACACTGGGTAAATGTAGTGGCAGCTGGGCCCCAGGCGGAGAGCTGTTTGGCGCACGTCCTTCCGCCGCCAAGGATCGCAGGGCAACATTCTTTGCCTCCTGTTGCCACCTCCTCCTTCTCGGCTTCCTCCTCCTCTTCTTCCACCTGCTCATCCAGTCAGCCACACACCTTCACCACCAAATTCAGCACAGCCCGGGGTAAACGTCAACAGGCCATTCTGAAACTCATATGTTTGGGGGACAGGCCCCACACCGCACAGGAGTTGTGGCGGGGTATAGAACAACAGACCAACGAGTGGTTGCTGCCGGTGAGCCTCAAGCCCGGCCTGGTGGTGTGCGATAATGGGCTAAATCTCGTTGCAGCTCTGGGACTAGCCGGTTTGACGCACATCCCTTGCCTGGCGCATGTGCTGAATTTGGTGGTGCAGAAGTTCATTCACAACTACCCCGACATGTCAGAGCTGCTGCATAAAGTGCGGGCCGTCTGTTCGCGCTTCCGGCGTTCACATCCTGCCGCTGCTCGCCTGTCTGCGCTACAGCGTAACTTCGGCCTTCCCGCTCACCGCCTCATATGCGACGTGCCCACCAGGTGGAACTCCACCTTGTACATGCTGGACAGACTGTGCGAGCAGCAGCAGGCCATAGTGGAGTTTCAGCTGCAGCACGCACGGGTCAGTCGCACTGCGGAACAGCACCACTTCACCACCAATGACTGGGCCTCCATGCGAGACCTGTGTGCCCTGTTGCGCTGTTTCGAGTACTCCACCAACATGGCCAGTGGCGATGACGCCGTTATCAGCGTTACAATACCACTTCTATGTCTCCTTGAGAAAACACTTAGGGCGATGATGGAAGAGGAGGTGGCCCAGGAGGAGGAGGAGGAAGAGGGGTCATTTTTAGTACTTTCAGGCCAGTCTCTTCGAAGTGACTCAGAGGGAGGTTTTTTGCAACAGCAGAGGCCAGGTACAAATGTGGCCAGCCAGGGCCCACTACTGGAGGACGAGGAGGACGAGGATGAGGAGGAGGTGGAGGAGGATGAGGATGAAGCATGGTCACAGCGGGGTGGCACCCAACGCAGCTCGGGCCCATCACTGGTGCGTGGCTGGGGGGAAAGGCAGGACGATGACGATACGCCTCCCACAGAGGACAGCTTGTCCTTACCCCTGGGCAGCCTGGCACACATGAGCGACTACATGCTGCAGTGCCTGCGCAACGACAGCAGAGTTGCCCACATTTTAACGTGTGCGGACTACTGGGTTGCCACCCTGCTGTATCCACGCTACAAAGACAATGTGCCCACCTTACTTCCTGCACTGGAGCGTGATAGGAAGATGCGCGAGTACAAGCGCACGTTGGTAGATGCGCTACTTAGAGCATTCCCAAATGTCACAGGGGAACAAGTGGAAGCCCAAGGCCAAGGCAGAGGAGGAGCAAGAGGTCGCCAAGGCAGCTGTGTCACGGCCAGCTCCTCTGAGGGCAGGGTTAGCATGGCAGAGATGTGGAAAAGTTTTGTCAACACGCCACAGCTAACTGCACCACCACCTGATACGCAACGTGTTAGCAGGAGGCAACATTTCACTAACATGGTGGAACAGTACGTGTGCACACCCCTCCACGTACTGACTGATGGTTTGGCCCCATTAAACTTCTGGGTCTCTAAATTGTCCACGTGGCCAGAGCTAGCCTTTTATGCCTTGGAGGTGCTGGCCTGCCCGGCAGCCAGCGTTTTGTCTGAACGTGTATTCAGCACGGCAGGGGGCGTCATTACAGACAAACGCAGCCGCCTGTCTACAGCCAATGTGGACAAGAAGACGTTCATAAAAATGAACCAGGCATGGATCCCACAGGACCTGTCCGTCTCTTGTCCAGATTAGACATTAACTACCTCCCCTTAACCATATATTATTGTACTCTAGGGCACTTCCTCATTCAATCCTATTTTTATTTTCATTTTACCATTATATTGCGAGGCTACGCAAAGTTGAATGAACCTCTCCTCTGTCTGGGTGCCGGGGCCTAAATATATGCCAATGGACTGTTCCAATGTTGGGTGACGTGAAGGCTGATTCTCTGCTATGACATGCAGACTAATTCTCTGCTGACATGAAGCCAGATTCTATGTTACGGGACCTCTCTCCTCTGCCTGGGTGCTGGGCCTAAATATATGCCAATGGACTGTTGCAGTGATGGCTGACGTGAAGCCTGATTCTCTGCTATGATATGAAGACTGATTCTCTGCTGACATGAAGCCAGATTGTCTGTTACGGAACCTCTCTCCTCTGCCTGGGTGCCAGGGCCTAAATATCTGACAATGGACTGTTGCAGTGGTGGCTGACGTGAAGCCTGATTTTCTGCTATGACATGCAGACTAATTCTCTGCTGACATGAAGCCAGATCCTCTGTTACGGGACCTCTCTCCTCTGCCTGGGTGCTGGGCCTAAATATCTGACAATGGACTGTTGCAGTGGTGGCTGACGTGAAGCCTGATTTTCTGCTATGACATGCAGACTAATTCTCTGCTGACATGAAGCCAGATTGTATGTTACGGGACCTCTCTCCTCTGCCTGGGTGCTGGGCCTAAATATCTGACAATGGACTGTTGCAGTGGTGGCTGACGTGAAGCCTGATTCTCTGCTAGGACATGCAGACTGATTCTCTGCTGACATGAAGCCAGATTGTCTGTTACGGGACCTCTCTCCTCTGCCTGGGTGCTGGGCCTAAATTTATGAAAATGGACTGTTACAGTGGTGGGTGACGTGAAGCCTGATTCTCTGCTATGACATGAAGACTGATTCTCTGCTGACATGAAGCCAGATTGTCTGTTACAGGACCTCTTTCCTCTGCCTGGGTGCTGGGCCTAAATATCTGACAATGGACTGTTGCATTGGTGGCTGACGTGAAGCCTGATTCTCTGCTATGACATGCAGACTAATTCTCTGCTGACATGAAGCCAGATTGTCTGTTACGGGACCTCTCTCCTCTGCCTGGGTGCTGGGCCTAAATATCTGACAATGGACTGTTGCATTGGTGGCTGACGTGAAGCCTCATTCTCTGCTATGACATGCAGACTAATTCTCTGCTGACATGAAGCCAGATTCTCTGTTACGGGACCTCTCTCCTCTGCCTGGTTGCTGGGCCTAAATATCTGACAATGGACTGTTGCAGTGGTGGCTGACGTGAAGCCTGATTTTCTACCATGACATGCAGACTAATTCTCTGCTGACATGAAGCCAGATCCTCTGTTACGGGACCTCTCTCCTCTGCCTGGGTGCTGGGCCTAAATATCTGACAATGGACTGTTGCAGTGGTGGCTGACGTGAAGCCTGATTTTCTGCTATGACATGCAGACTAATTCTCTGCTGACATGAAGCCAGATCCTCTGTTACGGGACCTCTCTCCTCTGCCTGGGTGCTGGGCCTAAATATCTGACAATGGACTGTTGCAGTGGTGGCTGACGTGAAGCCTGATTTTCTGCTATGACATGCAGACTAATTCTCTGCTGACATGAAGCCAGATTGTATGCTACGGGACCTCTCTCCTCTGCCTGGGTGCTGGGCCTAAATATCTGACAATGGACTGTTGCAGTGGTGGCTGACGTGAAGCCTGATTCTCTGCTATGACATGAAGACTGATTCTCTGCTGACATGAAGCCAGATTGTCTGTTACGCGACCTCTCTCCTCTGCCTGGGTGCTGGGCCTAAATTTATGAAAATGGACTGTTACAGTGGTGGGTGACGTGAAGCCTGATTCTCTGCTATGACATGCAGACTGATTCTCTGCTGACATGAAGCCAGATTGTCTGTTACGGGACCTCTCTCCTCTGCCTGGGTGCTGGGCCTAAATATCTGACAATGGACTGTTGCATTGGTGGCTGACGTGAAGCCTGATTCTCTGCTATGATATGAAGACTGATTCTCTGCTGACATGAAGCCAGATTGTCTGTTACGGGACCTCTCTCCTCTGCCTGGGTGCTGGGCCTAAATATCTGACAATGGACTGTTACAGTGGTGGGTGACTTGAAGCCAGATTCTCTGCTATGGGACCTCTCTCCAATTGATTTTGGTTAAATTTTATTTATTTAATTTTTATTTTAATTCATTTCCCTATCCACATTTGTTTGCAGGGGATTTACCTACATGTTTCTGCCTTTTGCAGCCCTCTAGCCCTTTCCTGGGCTGTTTTACAGCCTTTTTAGTGCCGAAAAGTTCGGGTCCCCATTGACTTCAATGGGGTTCGGGTTCGGGACGAAGTTCGGATCGTGTTCGGATCCCGAACCCGAACATTTTCGGGAAGTTCGGCCGAACTTCTCGAACCCGAACATCCACGTGTCCGCTCAACTCTAGTTTTAATGTGTTTTGCACGCGCGTGAGAAAAATCTACATGTTTGATACCCAGACCCGAACCCAGACTTCTTCACAGAAGTTTGGGTTTGGGTTAGGTGTTGTGTAGATTAAATTATTTTCCCTTATAACATGGTTATAAGGAAAAACAATAGCATTCTTAATACAGAATGCTTAGTAAAATAGGGATGGAGGGGTTAAAAAAATAAAAAAAAAATTTAACTCACCTCATCCATTCGTGCGCGGGCCGGCTTCTCTTCTGTCTTCTTCTTTGATGACCTGGAGGAAAAGGACCTTTGGTGACATCACATGATTCATCTCCATGGTGAAAAAAAAATTAAGATTTACAGTTTTTGGGTTTATTGTATATTTTAGTTAATTATTTCTCCATTGTCCCCACCCTAATAAAGTTTGCCCAAATTCCCTCTTTATTTTCTTTTTTTTTGGGTGTATATATAAACCCACATCATGAGTGGACGTGGTCGTGCAGGAAGCCATGGTAGTGGTAGGCGAGTGGGTTCTAGTGCTGGACTGCTGAGAGCACTGGGCTGCTCCTCTACCCATGGAGGGGTGGGCGCAGGTGTCCGGGGAGTGCGCCTTATCCATGATTTCTTTGGGCGCGGCAGCCGCCCCATCTCATCACAGGACGCCGAGGCAGTGGTGTCATTCGTGACCCAAACCAGTGGCACTGAGTCCTCTGCCCCGGCTCTCAACAGCAGCAGCTTTCTGCCTCCTGCAGACCCAGCCCCCAAGAATCGACCCTGATGCTGTTTGACAGCGACAGCGAGAGAGGCATCTTGGGGGAGGTAATGCAGGAGAGTTGGCTAGAGCTTGATTCGGATAGTCAGGACCTTTTGGGAGGGATGGAGGAGGAGGAGAAGAGGGTACACAGGGGGTAAGTACCCCCGGTGACATCCCTTCCAACTGGTGCGGGTGGTTTCAGCCACAGAACCCCCGCACCTAGTTAGACCCAGGCGTCAGCGAGGGGACATCAGAGCCAGTTCAGGGGCTCCACGTCTGCTGTTCCCCTCAGCCAACCACTGCTCGACCTTGGGTCGGACATTACAGGCGATGAAGAGAAGGGTGATTTAGAATGGGTGCCACCTCCCTTGTCAGGTGACAGCAGCATTGATGAGGAAGTTAGGCACCCGAGGCAAATGGTGCGCCAGGTGACCAGTGAGCAGAGTGTCAGGGGCTCCACTGCTAATGGCAGCAGGAGGCAGCAGCAGCAGCCAGCTCCACCTGTGCGCACCGAGCCCGAACAGGCGCAAGTCAGCACCACCCCATCTGACAGGAGGTCGCTGCATAAGTCACCTCTTTGGGCTTACTTTACCCTGGCAGCAGACAATGTAACAATAGCCATCTGTCAGGTGTGCCATGTCAGGGTGAGGAGAGGGAGGTCTGTTGCTCGGCTGGGTACCACTGCCCTTACCCAGCACATGAGAGTAAACCACTGGCGGGAGTAGGAACAGATGCAGGGTGGTCGTAGCAGCGCCACCAGCAGTGCGCATGGGACAGCAGTTCCTGCCACTGTACTGCAGCCACCCCAACCCCTTCCAACAATGCATACCCACTTCCCCGCTCCCTCTCCTAGAAGTACTGGTACTGGCAGCTAGACCTCTTCCTCCACTGCACCCTCCTCTATCGCCTCCTCAGAGACCTCCACCACCCTCAGATCCTCTGTAGAAGATCTCTGTAATCACACAATGTTCAGAATTTTGACAAACAACTCAGAACTCATAACAAATGCGAATTAAGTGGGAGATGTATGTAATGTAATGATAGACGGGGCCTTTTACTAGAATACAGATTATTGATTGCAGTTTATATATATATATATATATACACACACACGTATATAGATATTTACTGTATGTGTGTGTGAAATGTACAAAATCAGCCGGTTACATCATACATCTCTACCTTGCTGTGTGTATAACTATATATATATACTTAACAAATGACGAGGCAGCACTTCCAGCTTTAGGTGACAGGGTGAAGACCCCAAAACTTTAATCCCAGCAACGTTTCGGCCTACTCAATGAGGCCTTTATCAAGCTTGAAGTTTTGGGGTCTTCACCCTGTCACCTAAAGTTGGAAGTGCTGCCTCATCATTTGTTAAGTATATATCGTGGAGGAAAGGCCGACCTCTGTGAGGAATTGCACCCAGTGCACAACGTCTGACTGTGCTGCTGCGATATTTGTGATTTTATATATATATATATATATATATATATATATACACTCACAGCGAGGTGGAGATGTATGATGTAACCGTAACCGGCTGATTTAGTAATTGCCACACCATGTACTAAGAAATCATTTGTAGATAGGTGAAATAATTATTTGCATAACTGTGTATATACATTACAGAGTGTTGGGCATTTTCCATAACGGATCTCTCTGATCTGCTCCCTGTGCCTCCTCCTAATATCAGACCATTTTTTCACAATGGCCATCTTCTTGTGTCTTGTTTGGAATTCACGCCCCTCACAATCCACTGTTTTTTATCATGGGCCCGGGTCCTGTCATACCCCCGCTCCAACATGCGCTGCAGGATAAAGATGCAAGCGTATAATCTCAAATTTTTTACATATACGGATTGAAAATAATGTCATCAACAACACAGCAAAAAAAAAATTAAGGTCAAATATTAGATTTAGGGCTCATGCACACGAACGTGTGCTGGCCCTTCTATGCATTGGGGACCACAATAGCTGTCCCCAATGCACGGGCAACATCCGTGCATCTGCTGCAGACAGATTTCAGACCCATTCACTTAAAAAGGTCCGTGATCTGTCCGTTCCGCAAAAAAATTGTGAATGAACTACTTTTTTGTGGTTCGGAGGCACAGCCAGAAACACCAAGGAAGCACTCAGGTGCTTCCGTGGGGTTCCACACTGCATCTCCTGGATCGCGGACCCATTGTAGTTAATGGGTACGTGATCCGTGATGCAGGGTGCACATGGCATCCGCTGTACGCGGGCTGCAATACGGCCAGGGGCGGCACACGTTTGTAAAGTTACCGTTATAAGATCACATTTTATTGCTTTTGTGTGTGGGGTCTGATCGATCGGATATTGGACAACTGAGCAGAGATGTACCTGTCTAGTGAAGTGACGGTACGGTATGGGGTGTACAGCTGGTTCGCCTTTCCGTGGTGCACCCTGGGTAACGCTAAATGAACTGGAAAATACTGGCGGTCGGACAAAGAAAGCTTCTCCTGACCAACAGGACAAAAAATTTAATCTATAGACTAAGTATGTGTGGGTTATATAGTGTGGGGTATATAGTGTGTGTTATATATATAGTGTGTGGCAGGAAAATAAATGTGCATGTGAGAGAGATTTCTCTGCTGTCCATACATACATGCTACAGAAAGAGTGCTGTGATGTCCCAACAATACTAAGTTCAACAATCAGTATTATGTTGTCAGACATGATTAAAGGTGAAGTTGTATGTATTGCGCTAAAATATTCGAATCAATAGTGGCGATTTGCGAATACTTTTAAAAACTCTATTTGCATATAAAGCTATTGCTATGACATGCATGGAATTTAAATCTAAAACAATTATGTAATGTACAATTACTTTCTGTGATCAGGAGCAGTGATGGCCAGTTCGCATTGTTCGCCCGCGAACATATGCAGGCTGACATTTTTTTTCACAAGTCCGGCAAGGCACAGGTAAGCCCTTACCTATGCCTGTGCGTGAGCCGGTCTGAAAACAAATGCGGTCACCGACAGCAGGCAGTTCCGAGAACAGACCGATGAAGGCCCCCGGTGGCTGTTCTCGGAGCTGCCTGCTCCCGCTGATCGCACTTGTTTGTGTGCCTCGCCGGACTTGTGAAAAAATATGGTAGCCCACATATGTTCGCGGGTGAACAATGCGAACTGGCCATCACTGATCAGGAGTTCTTCCTCAACATCTCATCTTGCTCAACCATTTTCATCACTTATGTAGCTAATAGTGCGTGCCTGCGTACGTGCAAGCATAATAGCGCAATCTAAAAGAATTTCACAAATAACCCGAAAGCAAAAATATTTGGCGATTATTCGCTTAAATATTCGTGATATATCACAAATCCGAATATTACCCCTGCCGCTCATCACTAGTAAGAAATCAGTCTCTTTTATCAAAGTGTTGATGTGGCACCATGGATGATCTAGTCTGATGCATCAGACATTGGTGGGTGGAAATCCTAGCTGATCCATGCCTGATATATCTTGACAAAAGTTAGTCTCTCCACATTTTGGGTGGACAGGCGAGTTCTTCTTGGGGTAACTATGGCCCCCACCGCTCTAAACACCAGCTCTAATGCCACATTACTGGCCGGGCAGGACAGCTTTTCCAGGGCAAACTCTGCTAGTTGAGGCCACAAATCAAGTTTGGCAGCCCAGTAGTCCAGCGGATCTTCAAGGGGGTTGGCAGGCTGCTGTCCAAGAATGCCACCACCTTCTGGTTCATATCCTGCTCCAGGTCTAGCTGCTGGTGAGTAGTTTCTTCACTAGGTGGGTGAAGAAGGCTGCTCATCAGCGACTCTAGACTCAAGTTGCTGCGAGAGGATGGACAATGGCGCAGATAGGCAGCGGCCAACTGACTACATAGGATGTCTCTATAGTAGTTCAGTTTGTCCTCCCTCTCAGCGGGTGTGAAAAAGGCCACCATTTTGGACTGGTAGCAAGGGTCCATCAAGGTGGAGAGCCAGAAGTCTGCCGAATCCTGACAATTCGGCTGTCACTACGCAAGCAAGTGAGCATGCATCGGGCCATTTGCGCAAGTGAGGGACTCCCTGCCTCCATTTCCACTGCATACTGCCACGGTGTGTCTGGGTCCTCTGCCTCATCTTTCTCATCACCCTGTAGCTCCTCTGGCTGCTCCCACTCCTCATCTCCTGTCACCTGTGTATTAAAACCACCCATTGCTTGTGCTCCAATTTCCTCCTCCTCCAGTTCAGCCTCCACAGGGCTCATGTGGCCATGACATATAGGCGCCATGTCTCCAGTCCCCTGACCAGCCAGATTTACCAGCATCTGTTCCAGGACATGAAGCAGTGGAATAACGTTGTTCATCCTGTAGTCATGGCGACTGACAAATAATGTGGCCTCCTCAAAGGGCCTGAGCAAACGGTGTCACGCATGAGCTGCCACTGGCTGACATAGAAGTTGCACAAGGGAGTACTCCTGTCTGCTTGGATCATCAAGAAATCGTTTATGGCCTTTCTCTGTTCGTATAGCCAGTACAACATATGGAGGGTGGAATTCCAATGGGTGGAAATGTTGCATATCAGCCTATGTTGGGGGATGCCATTCTGCCGTTGCAGCACAAGGAGGGTGTGCTTTGCGGTGTACGAGTGGCTAGAGTGCATGCAAAGTTTCCTGGCCATTTTCAGGATGTCTTGCAGATGGGTGGAAGACTTCAGGTACTGTTTGACAACCAGATTGAACACGTGTGCGATGCAGGGCGTATGGCTCAGCCCTCCTTGATGCAGTGCTGACACCATGTTCTTCCAGTTGTCGGTCACCATGATTCCGATTTTGAGTTGTCACGGAGAAAACCAGGATTAGATTTCTTGATGAAGGACATGGAGCAGTTCCTCTCTTGTGTGACTCAATTTGCCTAGGCAAACGAGGTGCAGAACAGCGTGACACCACTTTGCCCTGCACATGTGGTATGCTGGAAGGGCACTGTGAATTGTCCGTGCAGTGGAGGCTAAGGACACAGTGCAGGATGAGGAGGCAGAGGCGGATATTGTAGCAGGACCAACGGCGTTAGAACGTGGAGGCAGAAGCAGCGTCACCTGGCCAAGTTGCTAGTGTGGTTGTGCAGAAATAACATTCACCCAGTGAGCCATAAAGGACATGTATTGTCCCTGACCGTAGTTTTAGCTCCACACGCACTTTGGCAGACACCGACAGGCTCAAGGACTGGCCCACCTTCTGTTCTACATACATGTGCAGGGCTGGTACTGCCTTTTTGGCAAAGAAATGATGGCTTGGGACTTTCTACCTCGGCTCGGCACAAGCCATCAGTTCTCTGAAAGGTGCAGAGTCCACCACTTGGTTCGGGAGGGACTGCAGCACTAGCAACTTGGACAGGAGCACATTCAGCTTCTGCGCCGTTGGATAAGTGCACACATACTGTTGTCTCTTGGCAATCACTTCGGTGATTGATTGCTGACGGAATGACTGACAAGGAGTAGCAGTTGGAGCATGAGCATCGGGACCAGCAGATGATGGGAAGGACAGACAGCTCCCTTTGGCTGAGGTGGTGGAGCCTTGACTGCCTGAAACCTGGTGCGTGCCACTGGCTGATGCAGCAGTTGCAGCAGGCTGGACCACCACATCAGAGCCATGGTTCTCCCAGGCCACTTTATGGTGACTTTGCATATGTTTATGCAGGACCATGGTGCCAACATTGGCACCCTGGCCACACTTCACCTTTTGCCCACAGATTCTACAAATGGCCATGTTTACTTCCTCCGGTGGCTTAACAAAAAACTGCCACATTGCCGAGTAGGTGATTTTACCCCCAACACTCCGCACTGACTGAACCCCTGCACCGCTACTTTCTAGTCTACTCTGGGCATGTTTGGCTCCCGACCTCCCACTGCTGCCACCATGCTGACGCCACACTAGCAAACTTATGGCTTCGCTGCTGCCTCAAGGGCAAGCTGCCACCCTCTTCTCCTGATGATGATGAAGCCCCTAATTCACCCGGGTCCCAAGTGCAATCAGCTACATTATCATCATCAAGTACTGTCTGCATGTCACTGATGTCCTCCTCAACGGTCTCTAGGTCAGAAGCCTGACTGCCCACAACACCAGCTCCCATGCCACTCTCCTCATCACTACTTGCCCTCCTAGTGGAGGAAGCAGCGGATGTCTCCTCCAGATCTTGACTGGGCAGTAGTTGCTGACTGTCCTCTAGTAGCTTATCCTTTCTGTATGGTGGAGCTGAGCCCACAACATATAATACTTGTTTGGCTTAGGGAACAGAAAAGGACAGAGGCAGGTTGAGGACAGGTGAGGGCACAGGGCCTGCTCCTGGACTATGCCAATCGGTTGTATCTGACGAACCCATGACTCTTGGCTGGGGGTGTCTGATGTCACTTAGGACAAAGTGGATGGCCGAGTCAACCATTCAAGAACCGCTGGGTTGCTGGCAGTGGCGTTGCGAGGGGGGTGCGGGGGGTGCGGGCCGCACCGGGTGACACCAGTCTGATGGGGTGTCACCCGCTGGCCGCCGGAGTTCTCCTTAACTAACTAACTTTAGGCAGGGCCGGCGCTTCCATAGAGGCAGGGGGGGGGGGGGCTCTCTCCCTCCCCCTGTGCTGCTGCCGCTGCCTCCGCCAATGAGAAGAGGGATTGGAGGAGGAGGGGAGGGGCTGTGGCCACTGCGCCACCAATGAAGAAAACTGACCTGTAATACAAATACAGGAGGCGGGTGCCGGAATCAAATAGCCGGCACCCGACCTCTATGACAGGGAGCGGCACCTGAAGAGTTAACTGTCACTGATCGCAGCCCCCTATCATAGAGGTCGGGTGCCGGCTATTTCATTCCGGCACCCGCCTCCTGTATTTGTATTAACATTGAGTGCGCGCCCCCCCCCCCCCAGTATAATAAACATTTTGTGCACCCCCCCCCCCAGTTTAATTAACATTTTGTGCACCCCCCCCCAGTATAATAAACATTGGTGGCGCAGTGGGAAGTGCCAATGAGGGTTAAAAAAATTAATAAAAAATGAACTCACCTCCTCCAGTTGATCGCATAGCTGCCGGTCTCCTGTTCTATCTTCAGGACCTGTGGTGACGTCACTGAGCTAATCACATGGTCCATTACCATGGTGATGGATCATATGATGTACCATGTGATGACCACAGTGATGTCACCACAGGTCCTTTCACAGGTCCTGAAGATAGAACAGGAGACCGGCAGCTGCGCGATCAATTGGAGGAGGTGAGTTAATTTTTATTTATTTTTTTAACCCTCATTGGCACTTCCCACTGCGCCACCAATGTTCATCATACTGGGAGGGGGCCGCACTCAAAGTATATTATACTGGGGGGGGGGTGGCCGCACTCAATGTATATTATACTGGGGGGGGGGGGGGTGGCCGCACTCAATGTTTATTATACTGGGGGGGGGGGGGGCGCTCTCAATGTATATTATACTGGGGGGGTGGCCGCACTCAATGTTTATTATACTGGGGGGGGGGCGCTCTCAATGTATATTATACTGGGGGGGTGGCCGCACTCAATGTTTATTATACTGTTGAGGGGGCGCTCTCAATGTATATTATACTGGGGGGGGCGCTCTCAATGTATATTATACTGGGGGGGCGCTCTCAATGTTTGATATACGGGGGGGGCGCTCTCAATGTTTGATATACTGGGGGGGGTGCTCTCAATGTATATTATACTGTTGGGGGGGGCGCTCAATGTATATTATACTCGGGGGGGCGCTCTCACTGTTTGATATACTGGGGGGGGCGCTCTCAATGTATATTATACTGGGGGGAGGCGCTCTCAATGTTTGATATACTGGGGGGGCGCACTCAATGTTTATTATACTGGGGGGGCGCTCTCAATGTTTATTATACTGGGGGGGCGCTCTCAATGTTTATTATACTGGGGGGGCGCACTCAATGTTTATTATATTGACCTTCTACTGAGCATTCTGTAGTCAGAATGCTATTATTTTCCCTTATAACCATGTTCTAAGGGAAAATAACACAGTGAATAGACTTTCATCTTAGCAACCAAGCGTGAAAATCGCACCGCATCCGCACTTGCTTGCGGATACAATGCGATTTTCACGCAGCCCCATTAACTTCTATGGGGTCTGCGTTGCATGAAAACGCACAACATAAAGCATGTTGCGATTTTCACGCAGCGCACAAGTGATGCGTGAAAATCATCGCTCATCTGCACAGCCCCATAGAAGTGAATGGGTCCGGATTCAGTGCGGGTGCAATGCGTTCACCTCACGCATTGCACCCGCGCAGAAATCTCACCCATGTGATAGGGGCCTAAGGGTGAATAGGACAAGGGTTCCAGCCCCTAAGGGGGCTAATAGTAAGTGAAAATAAAACACAAACACTAAGGCTACTTTCACACTTGCGGCAGTGTGATCCGGCAAGCAGTTCCGTTGTCAGAACTGCCTGCCAGATCCGCCGATCTGGATGTGACTGAAAGCATTTATGAGATGCATTCGGATGCGGATCCATCTCACAAATGCATTGCAAGAATGAATCCATCTCTCCGCTTGTCATGCAGACAGACGGATCCGTCTTGTATCTTTTTACACATTTTTACCGGCATGCGCAGACCGAAAGGACGGATCCTGCATTCCGGTATTTTGAATGCCGGATCTGGCACTAATACGTTCCTATGGGAAAAAATGCCAGATCCGGCATTCAGGCAAGTCTTCAGTTTTTTTCGCCGGAGATAAAACCGTAGCATGCTGCGGTTTTATCTTTTGCCTGATCAGTCAAAATGACTGAACTGAAGACATCCTGATGCATCCTGGACGGATTACTCCATTCACAATGCATGGGGATATGACGGATCAGTTCTTTTCCGAAAAGTCCAAACTATTAAATTATTAAAAAATATCTCCTATGCGGTGAGCATTCGCCATTTTTTAGTCACCTTGCCACCCCAAAAAATAGGATAGGACTGTTCTACTATGGGCCGAACATTTCATAAAATGCGAAATGCACGCGGCTTTTTGCTTGGTATTGAGTATCGCAATACTTTTTTATGGTGATGAAAGCGAATCAAAATTTTGGTATTGAAACAACCCTACGCCGATCTGATCGGCGTAGCGTTGTCACGATACCAAAATTTTCATTCGGTTTTGATTTGGCGACTAAAAATGTAATTTGGCTCCTAAATTTTTCAGTTCAGGAGCCAATGGCTACTAGGTATTTTTTTTAGTCTGGAGCCCTGCTATCAGAGGCCGGCGCAGGCGGCGCGATTACGTCATCGCGCCGCCTAAGCCCTGAGCCGTACACAGCGCGGGACACAGGCCAGAAGAGGCCTGCATCGCATCGCTGCCAAAGAGGTAAGTGTTTTTTTCCTTTTTTTTTTTTTTTTTTTTTCTGTACAATACTGATGGCTAGTGGCACATGATAGGAGAGGCCCTATGGCTAGTGGCACATGATAGGGGGGGCCGCCTATGGCTACTGGCACATGATAGGTGGGCCTATGGCTACTGGCACATGATAGGGGGGCCCTATGGCTACTGGCACATGATAGGGGGGCCCTATGGCTACTGGCACATGATAGAGGGGCCCTATGGCTACTGGCACATGATAGGGGGGCCCTATGGCTACTGGCACATGATAGGGGGGCCCTATGGCTACTGGCACATGATAGGTGGGCCTATGGCTACTGGCACATGATAGGGGGGCCCTATGGCTACTGGCACATGATAGGGGGGCCCTATGGCTACTGGCACATGATAGAGGGGCCCTATGGCTACTGGCACATGATAGGGGGGCCCTATGGCTACTGGCACATGATAGGGGGGCCCTATGGCTACTGGCACATGATAGGGGGGCCCTATGGCTACTGGCACATGATAGGGGGGGCGCCTATGGCTACTGACACATGTTGATGGGGGGGCTTAGGCTACTGGCACATGATTAAGGGGCATCTATGAGGGCACATTTCACTGGCACATTATTGGGGGACATCTATGGGGGCACTTCTTACTGGCACATTATTGGTGGCACTATAGGGGCATCTACTGAGGCCACAAAGAACGGTTATTTTATATGGGGGCTCTGTATAGGGGCATTTTATACTGGGACACATTGTGTTGGGTACTATGGGGAAGGGGGGAGAGGACTACTACGGGGCACTGAGAAGGGGTATTTTATGCTTACAAATTATGGGGGACACTGAGGGCATCTACTGGCGCACTATATATCGGGCATTTTATACTGGTACATTATGGGGGCACTAGGGGGGAGAGGAGCACTATGGGGGCATTTACTGGGGTCACTATATAGGGGTATTTTATACTGGCACATTATGGAGGCACTATGGGGACATTAGCTCAACTGGGGGCATTACAGGGGGGTATTTTTTGCACTGACACATTATAAGGAGAATTATTTCTACTGGGGGAAGGCTGTATGGTGGGCGTTATTACTCCCCCATGGTATGAGCCCCCTAGTAGCAGCACCGGCCTCTCCCTGCTCTGCTATCCCTCTGCCCCTTCTCCAAATACTTATTATGAAATCTTTCTCATTAGGATAAAACACATCATCAGCTCCGCCGAGCCCCCGGCCAAAGTGTGGAAGTGGCGTCCGAGATCCCCAAGGGCCAAGCCAAGTAATTGTAAGTTTTCATATGAAATATGTTTGTTATATACATATAGCATACACTGTCAGGTGTCACCCAGGGGGGGGTGACACCATTTTCTACCGCACCGGGTGACACCAGCCCTAGCAACGCCACTGGTTGCTGGTCAAAACACGCTAGATGACACAGAGAGCTCGGGCCTCTTGTTACAACTCCTGCTGCCACGCCCCCTTAATCTGCTGCGATTTGTGCCTGCTCCAGAAACATTCAGGCATCTGCCACTCCCCTGTGCAGGACCTGGCACTTCTCTGTCTGACCTACTGTTAGATCATAAAAAGGAAGTTAAAACACCCCAAAAAAGTCAGTAATTTTCTTACTTCACCACACAACGGCAAATACTCCCCCCCCCCCCCCACTAATACATGCCAAAGAAGGCTTTAGAACATATAACTGCACTGCTGAACGGCAAATAGGCCCTTACTTTTTTCCACTAATACACACCAAAAAAGGCTCTAGAACATATAACTGCGCCACTGAACAGCAAATAATATATATTTTTGCCACTAATACACGCCAAAAAGGGCTGTAATTTTCTCACTTCACCACACAATGGCAAATACTTTTTTTTGTGCAACAAATACACGCCAAAAAGGGCTTTAGAAAATTTTACTGAACCGCTGAACGGCAAATAGGCCCTTACTTTTTTCCACTAATACACAACAAAAAAGGCTCTAGAACATATAACTGCACCACTGAACAGCAAATAATATATATATTTTTGCCACTAATACACACCAAAAAGGGCTGTAATTTTCTCACTTCACCACACAACAGCTAATAAGCTTTTTTTTCCCCACTAATACAAGCCAAAAAATTATTTAGAACATATAACTGCACGGAAAAAAGACAAATAAGGCGTAAAAATATTTCCTTGTAATAAACCCTGTTAATGGCTGTATCAAACAGCACTTGCTGGAATTACAGAGCTGTATAATGGCAATTTGGATCCCTAGTCAGTGCAGCAAGGTGTAATAGGATTTGAATTCCACTTCGTCAACTCAAATTCGCTCATCTCTACGCATAACCATAAACAACCAGAAAATAATTATCTTTACTCATTCTTGCAGTCCTCTTCACTCCTGGATGCTGCCATAGACTCACAGGCAGTCTAGAGCAGGCATGCTCAACCTGCGGCCATCCAGTTGTTGTAAAACTACAACTACCACAATGCTCTGCTGTAGGCTAATAGTTGTAGGCTGTTCGGGCATGCTGGGAGTTGTAGTTTTACAACAGCTGGAGGGCCGCAGGTTGAGCATGCCTGGTCTAGAGGACTATAGGAGTTGGGAAAGTACTGTATTTACCAGGTTCTTCAGGGGTCTTTTCTAGAGTATCATCCACATTCCAGAAGAGCAGGCAAGTATGTGTAAACCGTGTGTTTGGTTTTGTTGCATATACAGTAACAACAACAACAATAAATAATGAATATTTTGTAATTGCGTGTCATTAAAAATTATGTAAATTGCACAGACAGAAAACAAAGGACCAGAGATTCTTAGCAAATGTATTTTGTTCATAATTAGAGTTGAGCGAACACCTGGATGTTCGGGTTCGAGAAGTTCGGCCGAACTTCCCGAAAATGTTCGGGTTCGGGATCCGAACCCGATCCGAACTTCGTCCTGAACCCGAACCCCATTGAAGTCAATGGGGACCCGAACTTTTTGGCACTAAAACGGCTGTAAAACAGCCCAGGAAAGGGCTAGAGGGCTGCAAAAGGCAGCAACATGTAGGTAAATCCACTGCAAACAAATGTAGATAGGGAAATGAATTAAAATAAAAATTAAATAAATAAAAATTAACCAAAATCAATTGGAGAGAGGTCCCATAGCAGAGAATCTGGCTTCCCGTCACCCACCACTGGAACAGTCCATTCTCAGATATTTAGGCCCCGGCACCCAGGCAGAGGAGAGAGGTCCCGTAACAGACAATCTGGCTTCATGCCTGCAGAGAATCAGTCTTCATGTCATAGCAGAGAATCAGGCTTCACGTCACCCACCACTGCAACAGTCCATTTTCATAAATTTAGGCCCAGCACCCAGGCAGAGGAGAGAGGTCCCGTAACAGACAATCTGGCTTCATGTTAGCAGAGAATTAGTCTGCATGTCATAGCAGAGAATCAGGCTTCACGTCAGCCACCAATGCAACAGTCCATTGTCAGATATTTAGGCCCAGCACCCAGGCAGAGGAGAGAGGTCCCGTAACAGAGGATCTGGCTTCATGTCAGCAGAGAATCAGTCTTCATATCATAGCAGAGAATCAGGCTTCACGTCACCCACCACTGCAACAGTCCATTTTCATAAATTTAGGCCCAGCACCCAGGCAGAGGAGAGAGGTCCCGTAACAGACAATCTGGCTTCATGTCAGCAGAGAATCAGTCTTCATGTCATAGCAGAGAATCAGGCTTCACGTCACCCACCACTGTAAGAGTCCATTTTCATAAATTTAGGCCCAGCACCCAGACAGAGGAGAGAGGTCCCGTAACAGACAATCTAGCTTCATGTCAGCAGAGAATTAGTCTGCATGTCATAGCAGAGAATCAGGCTTCACGTCAGCCACCAATGCAACAGTCCATTGTCAGATATTTAGGCCCAGCACCCAGGCAGAGGAGAGAGGTCCCGTAACAGAGGATCTGGCTTCATGTCAGCAGAGAATCAGTCTTCATATCATAGCAGAGAATCAGGCTTCACGTCACCCACCACTGCAACAGTCCATTTTCATAAATTTAGGCCCAGCACCCAGGCAGAGGAGAGAGGTCCCGTAACAGACAATCTGGCTTCATGTCAGCAGAGAATCAGTCTTCATGTCATAGCAGAGAATCAGGCTTCACGTCACCCACCACTGCAATAGTCAATTTTCATAAATTTAGTCCCAGCACCCTGGCAGAGGAGAGAGGTCCCGTAACAGACAATCTGGCTTCATGTCAGCAGAGAATTAGTCTGCATGTCATAGCAGAGAATCAGGCTTCACGTCAGCCACCAATGCAACAGTCCATTGTCAGATATTTAGGCCCAGCACCCAGGCAGAGGAGAGAGGTCCCGTAACAGACAATCTGGCTTCATGTCAGGAGAGAATCAGTCTTCATGTCATAGCAGAGAATCAGTCTTCATGTCATAGCAGAGAATCAGGCTTCACGTCACCCACCACTGTAAGAGTCCATTTTTATAAATTTAGGCCCAGCACCCAGGCAGAGGAGAGAGGTCCTGTAACAGACAATCTGGCTTCATGTCAGCAGAGAATTAGTCTGCATGTCATAGCAGAGAATGAGGCTTCACGTCAGCCACCACTGCAACAGTCCATTGGCATATATTTAGGCCCAGCACACAGGCAGAGGAGAGAGGTCCCGTAACAGAGGATCTGGCTTCATGTCAGCTGAGAATCAGTCTGCATGTCATAGCAGAAAATCAGGCTTCACGTCAGCCACCACTGCAACAGTCCATTGTCAGATATTTAGGCCCAGCACCCAGGCAGAGAAGAGAGGTCACGTAACAGAGAATCTGTCTTCATTTCAGCAGAGAATTAGTCTGCATGTCATAGCAGAGAATCAGGCTTCACGTCACCCACCACTGCAACAGTCCATTTTCATAAATTTAGGCCCAGCACCCAGGCAGAGGAGAGAGGTCCCGTAACAGACAATCTGGCTTCATGTCAGCAGAGAATCAGTCTTCATGTCATAGCAGAGAATCAGGCTTCACGTCACCCACCACTGCAATAGTCAATTTTCATAAATTTAGTCCCAGCACCCTGGCAGAGGAGAGAGGTCCCGTAACAGACAATCTGGCTTCATGTCAGCAGAGAATTAGTCTGCATGTCATAGCAGAGAATCAGGCTTCACGTCAGCCACCAATGCAACAGTCCATTGTCAGATATTTAGGCCCAGCACCCAGGCAGAGGAGAGAGGTCCCGTAACAGACAATCTGGCTTCATGTCAGGAGAGAATCAGTCTTCATGTCATAGCAGAGAATCAGTCTTCATGTCATAGCAGAGAATCAGGCTTCACGTCACCCACCACTGTAAGAGTCCATTTTTATAAATTTAGGCCCAGCACCCAGGCAGAGGAGAGAGGTCCTGTAACAGACAATCTGGCTTCATGTCAGCAGAGAATTAGTCTGCATGTCATAGCAGAGAATGAGGCTTCACGTCAGCCACCACTGCAACAGTCCATTGGCATATATTTAGGCCCAGCACACAGGCAGAGGAGAGAGGTCCCGTAACAGAGGATCTGGCTTCATGTCAGCTGAGAATCAGTCTGCATGTCATAGCAGAAAATCAGGCTTCACGTCAGCCACCACTGCAACAGTCCATTGTCAGATATTTAGGCCCAGCACCCAGGCAGAGAAGAGAGGTCACGTAACAGAGAATCTGTCTTCATTTCAGCAGAGAATTAGTCTGCATGTCATAGCAGAGAATCAGGCTTCACGTCACCCAACATTGGAACAGTCCATTGGCATATATTTAGGCCCCGGCACCCAGACAGAGGAGAGGTTCATTCAACTTTGGGTAGCCTCGCAATATAATGGTAAAATGAAAATAAAAATAGGTTTGAATGAGGAAGTGCCCTGGAGTCCAATAATATATGGTTAAGGGGAGTTAGTTAATGTCTAATCTGCACAAGGGATGGACAGGTCCTGTGGGATCCATGCCTGGTTCATTTTTATGAACGTCAGCTTGTCCACATTGGCTGTAGACAGGCGGCTGCGTTTGTCTGTAATGACGCCCCCTGCCGTGCTGAATACACATTCAGACAAAACGCTGGCCAGCACCTCCAAGGCATAAAAGGCTAGCTCTGGCCACGTGGACAATTTAGAGACCCAGAAGTTGAATGGGGCCGAACCATCAGTCAGTACGTGGAGGGGTGTGCACACGTACTGTTCCACCATGTTAGTGAAATGTTGCCTCCTGCTAACACGTTGCATATCAGGTGGTGGTGCAGTTAGCTGAGGCGTGTTGACAAAAGTTTTCCACATCTCTGCCATGCTAACCCTGCCCTCAGAGGAGCTGGCCGTGACACAGCTGCCTTGGCGACCTCTTGCTCCTCCTCTGCCTTGGCCTTGGGCTTCCACTTGTTCCCCTGTAACATTTGGGAATGCTCTCAGTAGCGCGTCTACCAACGTGCGCTTGTACTCGCGCATCTTCCTATCACGCTCCAGTGCAGGAAGTAAGGTGGGCACATTGTCTTTGTAGCGTGGATCCAGCAGGGTGGCAACCCAGTAGTCCGCACACGTTAAAATGTGGGCAACTCTGCTGTCATTGCGCAGGCACTGCAGCATGTAGTCGCTCATGTGTGCCAGGCTGCCCAGGGGTAAGGACAAGCTGTCCTCTGTGGGAGGCGTATCGTCATTGTCCTGCCTTTCCCCCCAGCCACGCACCAGTGATGGACCCGAGCTGCGTTGGGTGCCACCCCGCTGTGACCATGCTTCATCCTCATCCTCCTCCACCTCCTCCACCTCCTCCTCATCCTCGTCCTCCTCGTCCTCCAGTAGTGGGCCCTGTCTGGCCACATTTGTACCTGGCCTCTGCTGTTGCCAAAAACCTCCCTCTGAGTCACTTCGAAGAGACTGGCCTGAAAGTGCTAAAAATGACCCCTCTTCCTCCTCCTCCTCCTCCTGGGCCACCTCCTCTTCCATCATCGCCCTAAGTGTTTTCTCAAGGAGACATAGAAGTGGTATTGTAACGCTGATAACGGCGTCATCGCCACTGGCCATGTTGGTGGAGTACTCGAAACAGCGCAACAGGGCACACAGGTCTCGCATGGAGGCCCAGTCATTGGTGGTGAAGTGGTGCTGTTCTGTAGTGCGACTGACCCGTGCGTGCTGCAGCTGAAACTCCACTATGGCCTGCTGCTGCTCGCACAGTCTGTCCAGCATGTGCAAGGTGGAGTTCCACCTGGTGGGCATGTCGCATATGAGGCGGTGAGCGGGAAGGCCGAAGTTACGCTGTAGCGCAGACAGGCGAGCAGCAGCAGGATGTGAACGCCGGAAGCGCGAACAGATGGCCCGCACTTTATGCAGCAGCTCTGACATGTCGGGGTAGTTGTGAATGAACTTCTGCACCACCAAATTCAGCACATGCGCCAAGCAAGGGATGTGCGTCAAATTGGCTAGTCCCAGAGCTGCAGCGAGATTTCGCCCATTATCACACACCACCAGGCCGGGCTTGAGGCTCACCGGCAGCAACCGCTCGTCGGTCTGTTGTTCTATACCCCGCCACAACTCCTGTGCGGTGTGGGGCCTGTCCCCCAAACATATGAGTTTCAGAATGGCCTGCTGACGTTTACCCCGGGCTGTGCTGAAGTTGGTGGTGAAGGTGTGTGGCTGACTGGATGAGCAGGTGGAAGAAGAGGAGGAGGAAGCCGAGAAGGAGGAGGTGGCAACAGGAGGCAAAGAATGTTGCCCTGCGATCCTTGGCGGCGGAAGGACGTGCGCCAAACAGCTCTCCGCCTGGGGCCCAGCTGCCACTACATTTACCCAGTGTGCAGTTAGGGAGATATAGCGTCCCTGGCCGTGCTTACTGGTCCACGTATCTGTGGTTAGGTGGACCTTGCTACAGATGGTGTTGCGCAGTGCACACTTGATTTTATCGGATACTTGGTTGTGCAGGGAAGGCACGGCTCTCTTGGAGAAGTAGTGGCGGCTGGGAACAACATACTGTGGGACAGCAAGCGACATGAGCTGTTTGAAGCTGTCTGTGTCCACCAGCCTAAATGACAGCATTTCATAGGCCAGTAGTTTAGAAATGCTGGCATTCAGGGCCAGGGATCGAGGGTGGCTAGGTGGGAATTTACGCTTTCTCTCAAATGTTTGTGAGATGGAGAGCTGAACGCTGCCGTGTGACATGGTTGAGACGCTTGGTGACGGAGGTGGTGGTGGTGTTGGTGGTACATCCCCTGTTTGCTGGGCGGCAGGTGCCAACGTTCCTCCAGAGGCAGAGGAAGAGGCCGAGGCGGCAGCAGCAGATAAGGTAGCAGGGGGAGCCTGAGTGACTTCCTTGGTTTTAAGGTGTTTACTCCACTGCAGTTCATGCTTTGCATGCAGGTGCCTGGTCATGCAGGTTGTGCTCAGGTTCAGAATGTTAATGCCTCGCTTCAGGCTCTGATGGCACAGCGTGCAAACCACTCGGGTCTTGTCATCAGCACATTGTTTGAAGAAGTGCCATGCCAGGGAACTCCTTGAAGCTGCCTTTGGGGTGCTCGGTCCCAGATTGCGGCGGTCAGTAGCAGGCGGAGTCTCTTGGCGGCGGGTGTTCTGCTTTTGCCCACTGCTCCCTCTATTGCTACGCTGTTGGCTCGGTCTCACCACTGCCTCTTCCTCCGAACTAGTCAGTGGCACGACCTTCATTCCATGTGGGGTCTAGGACCTCATCGTCCCCTGCATCGTCTTCCACCCAGTCTTGATCCCTGGCCTCCTGTTAAGTCTGCACACTGCAGAAAGACGCAGCAGTTGGCACCTGTGTTTCGTCATCATCAGAGACATGCTGAGGTGGTATTCCCATGTCCTCATCATCAGGAAACATAAGTGGTTGTGCGTCAGTGCATTCTATGTCTTTCACCGCTGGGGAAGGGCTAGGTGGATGCCCTTGGGAAACCCTGCCAGCGGAGTCTTCAAACAGCATAAGAGACTGCTGCATAAATTGAGGCTGAGACAGATTCCCTGGTATGCATGGGGGTGATGTGACAGACTGATGGGGTTGGTTTTCAGGCGCCATCTGTGCGCTTTCTGCAGAAGACTGGGTGGGAGATAATGTGAACGTGCTGGATCCACTGTCGGCCACCCAATTGACTAATGCCTGTACCTGCTCAGGCCTTACCATCCTTAGAACGGCATTGGGCCCCACCATATATCGCTGTAAATTCTGGCGGCTACTGGGACCTGAGGTAGTTGGTACACTAGGACGTGTGGATGTGGCAGAACGGCCACGTCCTCTCCCAGCACCAGAGGGTCCACTAACACCACCACGACCATGTCCACGTCCGCGTCCCTTACTAGATGTTTTCCTCATTGGGTGACCGGTATGGATTTAGTGACAGAATTAGACTTGGAAATGCACAGTAGCGTGTGTGAAGTTATTCTGAATGACCCTATGTGCACCTTGAATATTATATACCCTTTTAGGGATAGATTTCAAATAGCTCTGATATAGCAGAAACCACTAAATTATAAAAATTGCTAAATTGGGAATTGTATTTCAACCCAGAACAAAAAATGTGCTTTGACGGACACTAAATAACTTGCCCATCCACAACAGTACAGCGGTAACGACAGATTTAGCGGGATATAAATTTGAGGCCTAGTATTTAGGCGCTGGGTGACCGGTATGGATTTAGTGACAGAATTCGACTTGGAAATGCACAGTAGCGTGTGTGTGAAGTTATTCTGAATGACCGTATGTGCACCTTGAATATTATATACCCTTTTAGGGATAGATTTCAAATAGCTCTGATATAGCAGAAACCACTAAATTATGAAATTGCTAAATTGGGAATTGTATTTCAACCCAGAACAAAACATGTGCTTTGACGGACACTAAATAACTTGCCCATCCACAACAGTACAGCGGTAACGACAGATTTAGCGGGATATAAATTTGAGGCCTAGTATTTAGGCGCTGGGTGACCGGTATGGATTTAGTGACAGAATTAGACTTGGAAATGCACAGTAGCGTGTGTGTGAAGTTATTCTGAATGACCCTATGTGCACCTTGAATATTATATACCCTTTTAGGGATAGATTTCAAATAGCTCTGATATAGCAGAAACCACTAAATTATGAAATTGCTAAATTGGGAATTGTATTTCAACCCTGAACAAAAAATGTGCTTTAACGGACACTAAATAACTTGCCCAGCCACAGCAGTACAGCAGTAACGACAGATTTAGCGGGATATAAATTTGAGGCCTAGTATTTAGGCGCTGGGTGACCGGTATGGATTTAGTGACAGAATTAGACTGGGATATGGCCAAAAAATAACCACACTATTGCTGGTTAAATGCACTTGGTGTGACAGCTTGACCAACCACACTATTGCTGGTTAAATGCACTTGGTGACGGGCGCAGCTTGCCCCTGATGTAGTATATGGCCAAAAAATAACCACACTATTGCTGGTTAAATGCACTTGGTGTGACAGCTTGACCAACCACACTACTGAGGGTTAAATGCACTTGGTGACGGGCGCAGCTTGCCCCTGATGTAGTATATGGCCAAAAAATGAACAGACTATTGCTGGTTAAATGCACTTGGTGTGACAGCTTCACCCTGATGTAGGCTTTAGCCAAAAAACAACCACACCATTGAGGGTTAAATGCACTTGGTGACGGGCGCAGCTTGCCCCTGATATAGTATATGGCCAAAAAATGAACAGACTATTGCTGGTTAAATGCACTTGGTGTGACAGCTTGACCAACCACACTACTGAGGGTTAAATGCACTTGGTGACGGGCGCAGCTTGCCCCTGATGTAGTATATGGCCAAAAAATGAACAGACTATTGCTGGTTAAATGCACTTGGTGATGGGCGCAGCTTGCCCCTGATGTAGTATATGGCCAAAAAATAAACAGACTATTGCTGGTTAAATGCACTTGGTGTGACAGCTTCACCCTGATGTAGGCTTTAGCCAAAAAACAACCACACCATTGAGGGTTAAATGCACTTGGTCGCAGCTTGGATGCACTTGGTCGCAGCACCGCACAAGACACAAAATGGCCGCCGATCACCCCAGAAAAAAGTGACTGACAAACGGTCTGGGCAGCCTAAAAACAGTGAGCAATTGAATTTCAGCAGCTCAATGATGCACAGCTGCAGATCGATCGATTAATCAAGTCCTTTGGAGGAGTTAATCTGCCTAATCTCGCCCTACTGTCGCAGCCGCAACCTCTCCCTACGCTAATCAGAGCAGAGTGACGGGCGGCGCTATGTGACTCCAGCTTAAATAGAGGCTGGGTCACATGGTGCTCTGGCCAATCACAGCCATGCCAATAGTAGGCATGGCTGTGACGGCCTCTTGGGGCAAATAGTATGACGCTTGTTGATTGGCTGCTTTGCAGCTTTTCAAAAAGCGCCAAGAAAGCGTCACAAAAGCGCCAAGAAAGCGACAAACACCGAACCCGAACCCGGACTTTTACGAAAATGTCCGGGTTCGGGTCCGTGTCACGGACACCCCAAAATTCGGTACGAACCCGAACTATACAGTTCGAGTTCGCTCATCCCTATTCATAATCATTTGTGCCTATCCGCCACCGCAAGTTGACCTCTTTTGGATAGGAATCTACCCTAAATGCTAACTCTTTTGGTGCCATCTGACCTACAGTGAATTTAGCAAAGGCAGGTTCTACATATATACGGTGCCCACGCTTTATTTTACCTCTCCTGGATAAGTTGGGTGAGTTTGAATGAGCTTTCAGAGTGCTGTTGCTTTGTGTTTGATTAAAAATTGAGTATAGCCACTGAGTTATTCAATAAAATGTATGTATGACACCACCTGCTGTTTGTTTTTTTCCTTATTTCACTCTCCATTTCAGTAACATGGCTACACACACACACTCAGTTCCATTCTTCAGCTGCCACCAGATGTATCTACTGTTAGAAGCTGTGACAGTTACAGGGAGAGAACTGCAACAGCAAGAACACAACCTCTGAGAAGAGAATATATCCCCTGAGCTGCCAACTTGCAAAATCTAGCAGAGCAATTGAAGCAATGAATGTTGGAGAGCTCTGGATCCATGTGATGTACAGGCCTTGTCCTTAGTTTTGTTAGAAATTTTTATGTACTATATGAGGTCTGATTTCCATTTTTTATATTAATTACATCACGCAACCAAAAAAAACTTTTCATCTGCTACTTTGCAAAAAACATTTGTCCTATACTAAGGGTACTTTCACACTTGCGGCAGGACGGATCCGGTGGTCTCCCTGTCGGATCCGTCCTTCCGCTGTTTCGCCGTATCGCCAGACCGCCGGACCGCCGCTCCGTCCCCATTGACTATAATAGGGGCGGAGCTCCGGCGGTGCACGGCGAAAGCCGCCGGACTAAAAAGTCAGACATGCAGGACTTTTTAGTCCTGCGGCTTTCGCCGTGCACCACCGCGCTGCGCCAGAGCTCCGCTTCCACCCCCATTATAGTCAATGGGGACGGAGCGGCGGTCCGGCGATACGGCAAAACAGCAGAACGACGGATCCGACAAGGAGACCAGCCTGCCGGATACGTCCTGCCGCAAGTTTGAAAGTACCCTAAATCGAGTGTGCATATTACAAATCCGAAGTCAGAATTGTTGTAACATGTCACAAAATTTTGCTATGTATAAGTATGCATAAATGAATTAAGCACTTGGAAAGCATTGAATAATTTTGAACAGAACAAGTTTTACTCCAACAATTACCTGATCTACATCAAAGTTTGAGTAATAAACAGTATGAAAATGTAATGGAATAACAAAATTTCTAAAAGTCTTGTTTTTCAGTTTAAAAGTCTTACTTGAGCAAGACCCAGTACTGTTAAAAGTACTTCAGGCATCTGCTTTTGCGTTTGTGAATGGACATATCTTCCGTTGCAAAAACCAGCAGTAGTCCCCCATCATGTTGGGATTCCAGCAGCCTTGATACCTGTTCTCCATTGTAGAAATATCTTTATGGAACCGCTCTCCATGTTTGTCACTTATGTGTCCCAAATTGGGTGGGAAATAGTCAAGATGGGAATGTAAGAAATGCACTTTCAATGACATTCGGCAGCCAAGTGGTTCAGATGCTGTAAGCATGTTGTCTACTAATTCAGCATAGTTTGCAGCTCGTCTGTTCCCAAGGAAGTTCTGCACTACTAGCACAAATGCATCCCAAGCTGCAAGACGCACTCGCTTTGTCAGATTCTTGTGCTGATCATAAGTAGTGTATTTGCCACATATGTAGCAGAAATTGTCTGGCTCGTTCACACATTAGCATTTATCCATCTTAAGTTTCAAAACTGATAGCACTATAACAGATCACTTTATCAAATCTGTCCAGCTTGCCTTATATACTTACTGCTGACATCAGCCTAACCCTGCTTTCACACCTGAGCGTTTCTCAAACTCGTGCTTTACGCCCGTTTTTGTCGCGCGTTTTTATGCGCGTTTTTTGTAATAGTACACGCGCGTTTGTGTGATTGACTGCAGTGTCCTATGGCCACAAACGCGCGTCAAAACGCCCCAAAGAAGCTCAAGTACTTGATTATGCATCGAGCGTTTTACAGCGCGATCGTACGCGCTGTAAAACGCCCAGGTGAGAACCATTCCCATAGGGAAGCATTGGTTTTCATGTGTTGAGCGTTTTACAGCGCGTTTGAACGCGCTGTAAAACGCTCAGGTGTGAACTTAGGGTAAATGCTTCCGAACAAGTCTGGACATGTCCATCGGAATATCTCCGATATAATGCATTAATATTATAATTAAATAGGCTTTGCATGTACTTAAAATCTAGACATGTCAGGCAAATTCGGAGTTTATATTTGGAATCAGCATGCTCATTTTAGTAAAAAATCTAGTTTTTCTCTCAGTAGCAAAATCATTGTTGCTCGCTGTTATGTGATAACCTCTCTATAATGCTCTAGAAAAACAAAAGCTAGACTATAAATGGTTGCTATGTACTTGTATAGCCCATTTATATATTGCTAATATTAAGTATCTCTGAACTAATGAGCACTTATGCTTCTTCTGATGACAGTCGCTTGCTGCAGACTTGTCTCATCATTTCATCGGCTGCATGTATCCTCAACGTCTGGATTCATCCCCTGCTCATTTTAAATGTTTTGCTTTTTTTCTTCCAAATTATCCTGATACCCTGTGATAAAACAGGCAAGAACAAATGATCAAAACTGCAAATGTCTCCTAGCTGAAACATTCAATTAAGGCCTCTTTCACACTACAGTATGTTGAATTCAGTGTTTTGCGTTCCGTTTTTCACGGATCCGTTGTTCCGTTTTTTGCCTCCGTTGTGGTTCCGTTTCCGTTCCGTTGTTCCGTTCCGTTTTTCCGTATGGCATATACAGTATACAGTAATTACATAGAAAAAATTAGGCTGGGCATAACATTTTCAATAGATGGTTCCGCAAAACCGGAACGGATACGGAAGACATACGGATGCATTTCCGTATGTGTTCCGTTTTTTTTGCGGACCCATTGACTTGAATGGAGCCACGGACTGTGATTTGCGGCCAAATATAGGACATGTTCTATCTTTTCAACGGAACGGAAAAACGGAAATACGGAAACGGAATGCATACGGAACACATTCCGTTTTTTTGCGGAACCATTGAAATGAATGGTTCCGTATACGGACCGTATACGGAACGCAAAAAACGGAAAAAAAAAACGGTAGTGTGAAAGAGGCCTAAGGGACACATGTTGTTTGGTAAATTCGGTGCGCAGATGAAGCGTGCTCAGACTGTGCAGGGGGCTTTACTTGTCAATATGGAGACCTAACTCTCAGCATATTGCTGCCCCTCAATGATTTCCAATACTAGTTTTGAGGAGACGAGCCTCACCATTTAAAATGCAAGTTTTTGGGGTTTTTTTGTGTTACGTTCTTAATCACTTCACATCCGGGCCATTTCCCCCTTCCTGACAAGGCCATTTTTTGCAAATCTGACATATGTAATTTTATGTGGTAATAACTTTAAAACGCTTTTACTTATCCAGGCCATTCTGAGTTTTCTCATCACATATTGTACTTCATGACAGTTAAAAAAATACCAAATTTACCAACAATTGGGAAAAATTAGCAAATTAGCAAATTTCAATTTCTCTATTTTTATAATAGATAGTAATAGTTAATATTTTACCTTCCCCATATATCTACTTCATGTTTGGATCATTTTGTGAATGTCATTTTATTTTTTGGGGACGTTAGACGGCTTAGAAGTTTAAAGTTTAGAAATTTCCACATTTTAAGGACCAGTTCAGGTCTGAAGTCACTTCGTGAGGCTTACATAATAGATACCACCCAAAAATGACCTGTTAAATATTTTTTTCTCTAATGTATTCACTGAAAAATAAACGTAAATGAATGTAAAAATTAATTCCCCATTAAAAGTGTTGTGTCTGACCAAGGAAGAAGTACAACAGCGACTTAAAAAGATTAAAATAGACAAATCGGACGGCATACACCCCCGTATACTAAGGGAATTAAGTATTGTCACAGCCAGACCCTTATTTCTGATACTTGCAGATTCTATACTGACAGGGAATGTCCCACAGGATTGGCGCATAGCAAATGTGGTGCCAATATTCAAAAAGGGTCCAAAAACAGAGCCTAGAAACTATTGGCTGGTAAGTTTAACATCTGTTGTGGGTAAACTGTTTGAAGGTTTTCTAAGAGATGCTATCTTAGAGCATCTCAACGGAAAAAAAGCTAATAACACCATATCAGCATAGCTTCGTGAGGGATTGGTCATGCCAAACTAATTTAATCAGTTTCTATGAGGAGGTAAGTTCTAGACTTGACAGCGGCGAATTAATGGATGTCGTATATCTGGACTTCTCCAAAGCATTTGACACTGTACCTAATAAAAGGTTAGTATATAAAATGAGAATACTCGGACTGGGAGAAAATGTCTGCATGTGGGTAAGTAACTGGCTGAGTAAAAGAAAACAGAGGGTGGTTATTAACGGTACACACTCAGATTGGGTCACTGTCACTAGTGAGGTAGGAATTTTTTATTCCCCTAAAGTGGGGAAAATTGGCTCCTACTTCACATTTTTTTATTTTTCCTTCCTCTGGATCAACTTGCAGGATGACAGGCCGATATGGATGGACAAATGTCTTTTTTCGGCCGTATGTACTATGTTAAATTTCAGAATTTCTGTTTTTGGCAGATTTTTCATTTTAATCCATTTTTACAGTAACAAATCAATTGCTAACAGCCAAAGAAAACTCAATATTTATTGCCCTGATTCTGTAGTTTACAGAAACACCCTATATGTGGTCGTAAACTGCTGTACGGGCACACGGCAGGGTGCAGAAGGAAAGGAACGCCATGTGGTTTTTGGAAGGCAGATTTTGCTAGACAGTTTTTTTTTAAAACCATGTCACATTTGAAGACCCCCTATTACTATTACTATTTTAGGGTACATATGATTTTTGGTTGCTCTATATCACACTTTTTGTGAGGCAAGGTAAAAAATAGCTGTTTTGGCACCGTTTTTTATTTTTTTATTTACAATGTTCATCTGACTGGTTAGATTTTGTGGTATTTTTATACAGCAAGTCGTCATGGACACGGCGATACCTAATATGCATACTTTTTTTATTCATTTAAGTTTTACAGAATAATATAATTTTTGAAACAAAAAAAATCATTTTAGTGTCTCCATAGTCTGAGAGCCATAGTTTATTTTTATTTTCTGGGCGATTGTCTTAGGTAGGGTATTATTTTTGCAGGATGAGATGACGGTTTGATTGGTACTATTTTAGGGTGCATATGACTTTTTGATCGCTTGCTATTACACTTTTTGTGAGGTAAGATGACAAAAATGGCTTTTTTTACACCATTTTTATTTAAAAACATTTTGTGGTGTTCACCTGAGAGGTTAGGTCATGTGATATTTATATAGAAAAGGATCTTACAGACGCGGCAATACCTAATATGTATACTTTTTTAATTCAGTTTTACACAATAACAGCATTTTTTAAACAAAAAATATATATTTTTCGTGTCTACATATTCTGAGAACCATAGTTTTTTTAAAATTTTTTGGCGATTGTCTTAGGTAGGGACTCATTTTTTGCGGGATGAGGTGACTGTTAGATTAGTACCATTTTGGGGGACATATGCCTTTTTGATCACTTGGTGTTGCACTTTTAGTGATGTAAGGTCACAAAAAAGTGTTTTTTTAGCAGTTTTTATTTAAAAAAATTGACGGTGTTCATCTGAGGGGTTAGGCTATGGGATATTTTTATAGAGCCTGTCGTTACGGACGTGGCAATACCTAATATGTGTACTTTATTTTATTTATTTAAGTTTTACACAATAATATCATTTTTAAAGACTTTTTGTGATGCAAGGTGACAGAAAATGGCTTTTGACAACGTTTTTGTTTTATTTTTTTTGCGGTGTTCACCTGAGGGGTTACATCATGTGGTATTCTTATAGTGCATGTTGTTACGGACCTGGCAATACCTTATATGTATACTTTTTTATTTATTTAAGTTTTACACAATAATATCATTTTTGTAACAAAAAAAATCATGTTTTAGTGTCTCCATAGTCTGAGAGTCATAGTTATTTTTATTTTTTTGGGCGATTGTCTTAGGTAGTGTCTCATTTTTTGCGGGATGAGATGACGGTTTGATTGGCACTATTTTGGGGCGCATATGACTTTTTGATCGCTTGCTATTACACTTTTTGTGATGTAAGGTGACAAAAAAAAGCTTTTTTGTGGCACTGTTTCAATATTTTTTTTTTTTACAGCATTCACCTGAGAGGTTAGGTCATGTGATATTTTTGTGAATGAGGTGACTGTTTTATTGGTACCATTTTGTGGGACGTACTCCTTTTTGATCACTTGGTGTTGCACTTTTTGTGATGTAAGGTGACGAAAATGGCTTTTTATTTACACAGTTTTTATTTTTTATAGTGTTTATTAGATGGGGTGGATCATGGGATATATTTATAGAGCTGGCCGTCAAGGACGCTGCAATATCAAATATGTCTATTTTGATTATTTTTTATATTTAAAAAAAAATGTAATTGCTTAATTGGGGATTTTTTTTTTTACACGTGAAAGCTTTTTTTTTCTTATAAAACATTTTATTTTTTTATTTTTATTTTACACTTTGTGTTCCCTATAAGGTCATACAAGACCTCTTGGGGAAATTTGACTTTATTTATTTTTTTCTTCTCACTATTGATTTCTCCTGTAACTGGGGCTGACATAGTAACCCCAGTTACAGGGAAAATACACCCCCCAGAGAGGCTGTACTGCGTAATACAGGGCTGTACAGCCTCAGTGCAGGACTGATCGAGGTCTGTGAAAGACCCGACAGCTGCTGCACTCTCCAGACCCGGCGATCACATGACCACCGGGCTGGGACAGTGAGCGATGTGTATGCAGCGATCTAGAAGGCAGGGACACCTGGGAACTTCTCTCTGGGTTGCCCTGCTGTCACTGTCTGCAGCTGCACGATTAGTGTGCAGCTGCGATCTCCGAATGGATGTTCCAGAACGTCCATTCAGAATTAAACATCCAGCCGTAGGACTATTATATCCTATGGGCGGATGTGAGGTGGTTAAGTTGATGGCGGATGGCTTTAGACGTCTACCTGTTTCCAACGCTAGCTATCTTTGGACTTGGCCTTCTACAGCTACTTTTTACTCATGGACGGTCATATGTTTTTATTTGATAATATGTTCTCAGGAGCATGTTCAGTTTTTTTGGATAGTACTGTATGTCATTATCTTATATGTATAAGTGTCTCATCTTTCTATGCAGTCTCTTTAAGGGGTGGCTATGCCCCCCCTCCCCACCAATTGTGAATTGATTTCTATATGCTTTTTAATAAACTAGCTGAATACTATTTAGGCTATAAATAATGGGTGTGTAACGAGGGGCCGGCGACGCGCACTTCCTTCGCAGCACTGTCGGTACCCTGAGCAAGGAGAGGGACAGGGACGTAGCCTGCGTCCTAGTCTCCATGACAGCAGGCGAGGTGCAGGAGAGCCGAGCTCCGATAATGATGATCGGTGATCGGCTGACTTGGGCTGCTGTGAGTCATGTGACGCCGGCCATGTCATGTGACTCACCAGCCAGGACTATTTAAACAGGCAGCCTGCTGGCCACAGGTTGTCTGTAAATAAGGTCTTTTTATTTACCAAGTTCTCTGTATTGGTTTGCATTGTACCGTACCTTGACCTCGGCTCTGTTTCCTTGATCCTGCTTCTGCTGTTTCCTCTGTATTTACGTGCCCTCCTGGCATTCGGGCCTTGGCTTGTGTTTGTTGTGATTTTGTTATTCCTTTGTACTGGCGTGACCTCCTGGTACTGACTTCGGCTTATTTTGACCTTGCTTACTCTTATATATGTATCTTTCGTCCTGTATTTTGACCGCTGCTTATATGTGCATTGTTTGTGTATTTACCCCTCTGTGCCTGCCTGTCACTTTGTTTATTATTTTCTCCAGTTTCATTATTCCTTTTAAGGCCCAGCACGTACTCAGTTTAGGGAACGTCGTCCAGTTGTACGCCGTCGCCTAGGGCGGACCGTGCAAGTAGAAATGGACAGAGGTGTGGGTTTAGCTCAGGGATGTGCATGCTCTCCCCTTCTGTGACAGGGTGCTGATTTGTCATATATGCACTATGGTCAACATATATCAATATTAGTGTTGGGCGAGCATGCTCGGCACATCGCGGTGTTCGGTCCAATATTGCATGTGCTCATGCGCGTGTATTTAAATCAAATTTAGCCTCTATTTCTGAAAATTTTCTGGCTGGGTTCGCACTCACAACCTTCTACATTACAGCCAAGATTGTTAACCACTTCACTATAGAGCTGCAAGGCCAGTTACTAAAAAAGAAAGAAATATGAGACTTCTGCTATATAGGAATACTTACTAGTAGTATTACTATACAGCACAAGTCTCATATATATATATATATATATATATATATATATATATATAATTATGATTTTTTTTGTAACTGGCCATGCAGCTCTATAGTGCAGTCGATAAGATTATTGGATTCTTGGCTGTAATGTAGAAGGTTGTGAGTTCGAACCCCACCAGAAACTTTTCAGAAATAGAGGCTAAATTTGATTTAAATACACTGTGTTCCCAAGCACTGACTCCTTATATGGAAATAGTTATATATGGAGTCAGGGCAGAGACTAGGGTCCCAACACCCTCCCCTCTTCAGGGGACATCCAGTGTATTTAAATCTAATTTAACCTATATTTCTGAAAAGTTTCTGGAGGGGTTCAAACTCACAACCTTCTACATCACAGCCAAGAATCTTATCCACTACACTATAGAGCTGCATGACCAGTTACAAAATAAATAAATAAATAAAAATATGTGACTTCTGCTGTATAGGAATACTTAAGTATTCCCCTGAATAGGACCACCCATGTGGCTGCTGAGCATAGAAAGAATAGAGGTTTCTACTGAATGAATTACAAGTCTTTATGAATCTACACACGATAAAACTATATATCAAGCTGCTCTACCGCCTTTGCTCTTTAACATGGTGCCTGTAGATTGAACTGCATTTTCATAGTGACAGGTTCCTTTTAACAAACACTGACAACACTAACCTGACAACCTAAGCTCTGCCTGCTGCTACATTTACACTTTATAACAAATGTTATATATATTTAATATAACGGTACATTATTTTTATAATTACTTTCACTGAAAACAAGAACAATAGATTTATGACGGCAATAATAAAAGTTAAGTGCTAATGGAATGCCAATACTTTACTAATAAAAAAATGTAATTAACTAACAGCCCCTGGAGGAGAAAATGTTGGGAAATGACGATCGTAGGTCAATAAAGTGAATCGCTCCCTCCTGCAAAGCAGCAGCAGCAGCACTTTTATTATATACTGAACTATGTTTATTAGCTCACAAAGGCCGGAGAGTTGTTGTATGGCGCGCGTTTCATTATTAGCTTAAGACTTAATGCTGCTATGGAGTCTAATCAGAAGTAGCTTATTGGTTTGTTCCTATTAGAGGGCAATTGGAGGAAAAAGAAATTAGCTTTGAGGGAAATAAAAAGGATTGAGGAAGAATAAAACCAATTTGATTATGCAGACTAAACGTAACCAGCTCTGCTATACTAGTTTTCTGTTAAAGCGCACCTTTCATTATTTTTTATTTTGTTTAACTTTGCCTGAATCAGGAGTGAATGTGAGCATATAAAACATCATAATATATCTAGGAAAAGTAAGGGAAAGTTGTATATTTCTTACATTACAGCGGCCTGTAGTCCCCTTTCACAGACTGCAGTCTCACCTTCCAGGTAGGCATTCTTTAAAGGGATACTCCAAGTATGTAATGTTATCCTTTGCCCAATCCTACCACTGAGACCCCCATCCATTATGAGAACAGGGATCCTGTACCCCATGGAGCTCCCTTAAATGAACAGAGCTGATTGGGCATGTGTGCAGCTGCTCCATTCATTTCAATAGGAGTCCCAGAGACAGCCAAGCACTGTGCTCAGTCTCTCTATTCATTTCAGGGGGCACCAAAGGGTATGTGGTCCCCATTCTTATGGTAGGACCTCCACCGATCTAATAGTTACCACCTATTCTGTGAAATGGGGATATTTTTACATAGTCATAGCCATAATACCCCTTTAAATCTTTCCAAACTTCCTCTGTAACACCCCGGAGTTGTGTTACTAAACGCCTCTACCCCGCTACTATCTGTTAAAAGCCTTTACATTGTCATCTGAGGTAATTTGTATTATGTCTTCACAAATGTGCATCTAAAACCATGTTAAATGTTAAATTGTTTACTGTAATTTTCCAGGGTCACCAGTAGGTGGCAGCAACTCCATTGGCAATGTATTAGTCCCAGTTTAGTGTATCTAGGCTGAAATGGTTTATTCCAGTTTAGCTCCCCCTCTGTGAGCGAAGTGGGCTGTTCCCACATCCTGCAGCATGAGTGAAGAAGGAAGTTAGAGTCAGTGTGCCAGCCAACCCCGTTTGGGAAAGGCTGTGTGATAGCATTCAGGAGATCCCCTGCATAGGGAAGACAGCAAGGATCTTATCTCGGCTGAGACCTAATCATATTCCCAGTCTGAGCTCCTTCAGCCTCAGCTGGAGGAAGAAGCAGAAAAGACAACCTCCAGAGTTCCAGGAAGAAAGCATCCCCTGAGAAATCCTCTGAGAGATAAGTCCAGAGACCTAGGAGAAGCCATTCCTCCTCAGCTAGTCTGTCCCCACAAAGCAGAAGTACGGTAATAGAAAAGCACAGAAGATTAGTTCCTGCCACAATTACAGAAATACCAAGCATACAAATTATCCTGAAAGCTTATATTTAAAGTGCAGAATTATTTATTCCTGCCAATGATTGCTAAAACTTGCTGGGACCAGAGACCAAAGCTGTATACTGTATACTATATCTTCAGTAAATAAACATTTTAACTTAATCTAAAGGTCTGTGACTAAATTCCTCTATTACTCCTACTATCACTACACTACACTATTGCAAGTGAGCCAGGAGCCAGGAGTCCAGCCGTACCCAGGTAGAAGACACCGTTGAAACAATTATCACCGCCCTATAGAGACATTATAGGCCATTATACCACTCTGGCATTCCTAATCTGAGACGTGCGTTATAATACCTTGGAAGGGCCCTGGGGTAGTACCCTGCACACGCTGCAATTGACGTCACAACAAATATTATTGTTATTATTTATTGTTTATTATTAAAGCGCCATTCATTCCATAGCACTGTACATATGAAAAGGGGTATACATACATAATACAGACAATTGCATTAATCATAAACAAGACAAGTTACAAACTGGTACAGAAGGAGAGAGGGCCCTGCCCGTGAGGGCTTACAATCTACATGGTTTGAGAGAAAGATACAGACTATTGTTCACCCATATCCTGGCCCACTGCATAAGGGGCATCAGCGTACCCAGTTCCTGGTTACGGCACCTCTACTGCAGAAAAATATATGTAGAATAATACTGTAAGTAGAAGAGAGGGAGGAGGGGGATGCAGCTGCTGTTTCTGCTGTGTTCATTAAATATTTGCAAGAACAACAAGGCAAATGGCCAATAAATTGGCTCAGTACTCTTGAAAGTATACAGCTAGTGTTAAGCCGAACTTTACAATTTTTGGTACCCAGACCCGAACCCGAACTTTGCCGGAAAAGTTCGGGTTCGACTTCGGTGTTCGGACATTTAATAAAGCTTGTTGAAAAACGCTTTTAAGCTTTTAAGCTGTGTTCCCTTAGAAGCTATCACAGCCATGCCTACTAATGGCATGGCTGTGATTGGCCGGTGCATCATGTGACCCAGCCTCTATATAAGCTGGATCACGTGTAGCACCGCCCATCAGCACTCAGTAGTGAAGGGACAGAAAGCAGGCAGCTGAAGTGAGGGACAGTGTTAGTGCAATTTTTTGTGGGTGCAATACACTATCTTTGCACCCCTGACACAGAAAGATAATCATCAATCTGGCTGTTAATTCTGTGGGTGACCTACAGAGATTTTTTTGTAGGTGTGTTTTGGATCTGGTCAAGATACCAGGTAGGTTGATGTACTGTTCCAAATTAGTAGATATTTTCTTTACGTGCATGGAGGAATTAAGGAAAGACACACATGCTGGGGTCAAAGCAAAATCTCTAGTTAAGGCTACATTCACACGTCAGTGTTTTTCTATATCCCGAATTTCGGTCCGTTTTTTGCGGATCCGTTGTTCCTGAAAATGTTTCCGTATGTCTTCCGTTTTTTGCAGATCCGCAAAAAACGGAAACATGTATAAATTTCACAAAGCAAATAAAGTTGTTTGGATTTCTTTGAAAAAAAATAAGTGATTTCTGTGGGCAGGATTTAATTTCCAGGAACGGATTCCGCATAAAACGGACGACATAAGTAATGACATACGAATGTCATCCGTTTTTTGCGGAACCATTGACTTTGTATTGTACCAGGATCCGATTTTTGCGGAAAAGAATAGGACAAGTTTTATATTTAATCAGACACACGGAACAACGGAAACGGACAGCACACATTGTGTTGTCCGATTTTTTTCAGGACCCATTGAAAATGAATGGGTCCAGAACTGGTCCTGATCTGTTCCGCAAAAAACGGAACAGATCAGGAAAGAAACAATGGACGTGTGAATGGACCCTTATTGTGATTGTTTACACAGAATATACCCCCCCCCCCGGTGGAAGGTGACTAAATGTGGTGCATTTTTATTTGTTACTGGGAAGCAAAAGCAAGCATTTAATGGATTAATCTTACACTTCTTTTCCATTAAGCTGACTTAAGATATCAGCTAGGAGCGCAGCTACGCAGCCCCCTCACTGACATGTACATAGGGCTTTGGAATGCACTCCTTCTCCCCTCCCATTTTCAAGATAGTGGGAAAGCTTTGTGCGTGCCTGGTGGTACATCCAGGAAACAGGATTTTTCTACTAAGCGGTGTCTGAGTAGTGTAACACAAGTGTATAGAACAAGCAAGTATCCATACTGTTTCAGTAGTCCATAACAGTTGCAATCTTTGCACCTCTGACACAGAAAACTAATCATAAATCTCGCTATTAATTCTGTGGATGACCTACAGCAATTTTTTTGTGTGTGAGTGCAATGCAACACAAATATAATAGTTAATCCGTCTGTTAGTTAGGTGCACGTCATATACCCATTTATTGCATGAAATACACCTGTACTGCATACACGACAGGGAAATTGATATAGTTAATCCGTCTGTTAGTTAAGTGCACGTCATATACCCATTTATTGCGTGAAGCACACCTGCACTACATACGTGACAGGGAAAATAATATAGTTATTCCATCTGTTAGTTAAGTGCATGTCATATGCCCATTTATTGCGTGAAGTACACCTGCACTGCATACAGTATGTGACAGGGAAAATAATATAGCTAATCTGTCTGTTAGTAAAGTGCACGTCATATACCCATTTATTGCATGAAGCACACCTGCACTACATACGTGACAGGGAAAATAATATAGTTAATCCATCTGTTAGTTAAGTGCACGTCATATGCCCATTTATTGCGTAAAGTACACCTGCACTGCATGCGTGACAGGGAAAATAATATAGCTAATCTGTCTGTTAGTTCAGTGGGTGACCTCAAAGAATGAGCAGAGCATCAAATAAGGGATGTGGCCCTGGTCGTGGTGCTGCTGGTGTTGGTGGAGCTCCTGTTGCAGGGAGAGGACATAGTTGATCTGTGCCAGCTACATGCACAAGTGAAACATCTTCCTCAGGTGCACGTTGGTGACAGGCACGTAGGCGACAGAACGTTCAGCGTTATTTTGTAGGCCCGAATACTGGAGTACGAATGGTGAGGCCAGAACAAGTAGAGGCGGTAGTAGATTGGGTGGCTGACAGTGCCTTCAGTTCCTTCACATTGTCTCCCGCCCGGTCCCCGGCTGAAAGCACAGAATTGGCACCTGCAGCCCAAGGTCATCTGTCTTTTACCTCACCCCCTTGCAAATCAGCCCCAGGTCATGCAGCCGTCTTTTATGCTTTTTGATGTCTCTGCTGGCAGGGTTTCCGAGGGCCATCCACATAGACGGAAGACGGAAGTAGAAGAGATTAAGTGCACTGATGCCCAACCACTTATTTTTCAGGATGTGGACATGGGAGGACCACCGCAGCACATCTCTGATGATGACGAAACACAGGTGCCAACTGCTGAGGCTTTTTGCAGACCGGCAAGGAGGGCAGGGGTAAAGAGTGGGTGGAAGATGATGTGGAGGATGATGAGGTCCTAGACCCCACATGGAATCAAGGTCATGTGAGTGGCGTGTGCAGTTCGGAGGAAGAGGTGGTGGTCACACAGCACCAGCTGCACAGCAAAAGAGGGAGCAGTGTGCACAAGCAGAGTGGCCAAACCCTAGCCAGTATGCCTGCTACTGCCCACCGCACCCAGGGACTGAGCACACTAAAGCCAGCTCCAAGGAGTTCCCTGGCATGGCAGTTCTTCAGATAATGTGCTAATGACAAGACGCAAGTGGTTTGAACGCTGTGCAATCAGAGCCTGAAGCCAGGCATAAATGTTCTAAACCTGAGCACCACCTGCGTGAACAGGCATCTAAATGCAAAGCACAAGCTGCAGTGGAGTAAACACTTCAAAAACCATGAAAGATCTCAGGCTCCTCCTGGTCCCTCTTCTGCTGCAGTCTCGGCCTCTTCCTCCCCCTCTGAAGTGACAGTGGCACCTGCCACCCAGCAAACAGAGGATATGGCAGTGACGCCACCACGTCCTTCACCGTCACAGAGGCCTGTGCCTCTACATAACTTTGGCGCATCCACCGTCAGTGTATGGGGGAGAAAGGGACAGCGCCTAAATCGCTGGTCTTAATAAATGACCTAATTAGTGTCTATGAGACTGCATGCTCTAAAGGAGGCAGTACAAAATTGAGGTGAGAAACATATAGGATGTCCTAAAATGCATATAAATCAATGTATTAGCGGACTCAGCATTTATCTCATAATTAAAATGAATGGTAAAACCTCTATTGTAATGCTGAGGGATGACAACAATGGCAATAAAATATGGAGACAGCATCACACTTTCTGCATGTTATGTCCACTGCCACTGAAAGGATGCCATATTCTGTACATCAAATTTAAAGGGGTTTTCTGAGATTTTATCTGATCTTATTGGTGGGGGTCCAAGGTCACATTTATCTGTCTCATGGACTAGGCACAGCTCAGCCCCATTGAATTGAATGGAACTGAGATGCAATACCAAGCACAGCCACTGTACAACTGCCACTGATCGGACACTAATGGCCTATCCAGAGGATAGGTCATCCATTAAAAAGTCTCGGAAAACCCTTTTAACTCTGCTAGCTATGTTCACAGACTTTACTATGTTCCTTATCACACCCAGTTCAGCAACTAAACATAAGTTATCTTGGTATCTTCCAGTACTGATCTCTATGTCTCCTCCTCCCCCCAAATGTTCTTTACCTGAATATCCAGGTTTATTAGTTAGTTTCTGTATTGTTGGAAATAATTTGGATTGTACCTTACCTTTGACCTTGTCTGTTTGAATTATAATTTTGCATGAACTATGCTTGCCCTAACTTTCTGCTTGGATTATCCTAATGTATGTACTTTGCTAGCTCTGACCTACTGTTTGGTCAACTGCAAATTCTGTCTCCTAAATTTTGCTACAATGATGAATTTGCTACAGCTGGTTATACTCACGTGAACCATTGCCCATGTACTCCAAACAAGAGGCTCTGACCTCCATCTTTGGCAACCCAGGGGATCCACCATTCAGTTGTGCCTCATGTCAAGCAGCTCCTCCTCCCTCTACCTGTACGTTGACCTCTGCACATGTCTAAGAACATTTTTGCTACACTCTTCCAAATGTAAATAAGATATTTTTTGTTTTCTTATCTCCATGTGCCTGCTGTAAAGCAAATCTCTGGATCTGTTGTTGGAGCAGCTCAGGCAAGTGTTGAAGCAAAGTAAAGCACACTCTTGCCTCAGTTATTTTTTTGCATAAAACCTTAGTAAAATTCCCTATTTTTCTGCACAAATGAACATGCAGTGTGCAGAGATGTCTGCCTGTCAGCTCTTTCTAATCATTGGTCATTTAAAATGAAATCAAAACATCACCTACATTTTATAATGCATAGACTTGATTCATGCTCTTAAATAAGTTTGGAGGCTTATGGCTGCCGGCAGTAAAGGAAGGAATTGACAGCATGTGCCTATCTTCTGGGGATTTGTCTGATTTAGATATATTACTCTGAGTCTGCTGGACCATCAACCAAATCTTCTGTAAAGGTTTAATGGAGATTGATGTACCTATTGGGTGACATTTAAACTTTTAGAAAACTACTTTGAAAGGATTTGCTTTTGATCCTTTCCTTTAATAAGAAAATATACTTGAAAAATGAGCCATTGTGTGACTGCAGCCAATTCCCCTCCTCTAGTAAAGCTGTAGTAAAATACTATACTAATATAACTTCGCAGATTACGTTGTAACCATCTGTATAGTGCGTGGCTTTATTAATACACTATATGGACAAAAGTATTGGGACACAGCTCTTTGCTAACATTTGTGAAAGAATAGTTTCTTCTAAAGAGCTCACTTAATTTCACCATGGTACTCTAATAGGATGCCACTGTTGTAACAAGTTAGTTCATTAAATTTCTTCCCTTCATTAATTTCTATGAGGTCACCGAACATAGCTGAGCTCTGCTCTTTCTATAGGGCCCATAGAAGTGAATGGGAGCAGTGGCTGCGCATGCGCGGTGTGCTCCCATTCACTTTTATGGGAGAGCGCTTGGGTCCCCCAGCCACCACTTTCCCCGCTCCGTTCTCAATATAGGTATGGGCCCCAGCAGTGGGCCCTGCACCTATCAGACAATGGGGACATATGCAAGTCAAATGCCCCCACTGTCTCAGATGGGAAGATAAAAACTGAGCTAATATGAGTGTTTATAAGGTTATAGATCAGAGATAAGGAGTCTGTCAGCTCCCTGCCTGACGGAGCAGAGAGAATATTCAGAATTCTGCTATTAGATAAACTCAAAGCTGTGCAGGGAAAACAGCTGCATATTTTTATAAAGACAAATCGAAAAAAATGATTTTTAACTCAAAATTAGTACAATGAAGTAATAAAAAACGAACATGCACACGAACGTAAGGGCTCCGTGCCCGTGCTGTTGATCGCAAATTGCAATGCATGGGGGGAGCTGCATGGGGGGAGCTGCATGCGGATCGCGGATCCGATGGTCTGCACCACAAAAAAGTAGTGCATGCGCTCTTTTTTTGCGGTGCGGAGGCATAGCCACAAACACCACGGAAGTACTCCGTAGTGCTTCTGTGGGTTTCCGATCCATACCTTCGTTTCGCATCTCCGTGATTGCGGACCCATTCAAGTGAATGGATCTGGTGTCCGTGTATTGCGAACCCGCTGCATGGCCACGGGGGGCACACGGTCATGTGCATGTAGCCTTAAAATGGAACACATTTCTTGTGAACTGACAATGATCATGGTATTGAGCATCCCCAAGCAGGGGCGTAGCTATAGGGGGTGCAGAGGTAGCAGTCGCTACCGGGCCCAGGAGCCTGAGGGGGCCCAAAGACCCTTGTGCTGCATAAGAATACACACAAAGCACTGAGGGAAGGGGGGCCCAAGCCTAACTCTTGCACCAGGGCCCATGAGCCTTTAGCTACTCCCCTGTCCCCAAGCATGGTATGTTTAACTTATATGATTTGAAACTTTTCAGGATAGTATGGTGATGATAGTTTTACACTAGGCCTTAGGCTTTTCACAAGGGCCCAATCAGCCACTTTTGTTGCGATGACCATTTTGTGTCCATCCTCATCTGCATATCTCTTCATCCAGAGACTTAGGGGGTCATTTATCAAACTGCTGTAAAGTAGAACAGGCTTAGTTGCCCATAACAACCAATCAGATTCCTACTTTCATTTTCCAAAGGAGCTGTCCATAAGGAAAGGTGGAATCTGATTGGTTGCTATGGGCAACTAAGCCAGTTCTACTTTACACCAATTAGATAAATTACCCCTTATTGTATTAAAAACAAGTGGAAAGGAGGTGTTTTGATGCTTGATGCACAAAGTCCTTTGAAAAGCTGGAGGTGTGCTGGCAGAGGAGTGTGGTGGAGCTATGTACTATCTAAGTAACTCTTGCTGCAAACCCTTGTGTTCCATGGTGAGCATTCTAAGAGGCTCTTTGCTAGATTGCATAAACCGTTCCACTTCACTGTTGGCCTGAGGCCAGTAAGGTGTTATTTTCCTGTGTCAAGAAGCCAACATAAATTGCAGAAGAATGAAAGTCTAGGCTACTGAAAGAAGGACCATTAACACTAGAGATGAGTGAATCGAAGCTAACGAAGTGGAATCCCATCCGAATTTCAGGAATTATTCGATTTGCACCGAATCCGAATCTCCTAACGCTTCGTGGTAACGAATTACATTTTTTCCTAAAACGGCTGCTGCACATGTGCTAGGAAAGACTTGAAAACGTATATTTTGCTCACTAGAAGTTCAGGGAAAGAGCATTAGAAGTGTAGGGAAAGTATAGGAAGGAATTATTCTACAGTATTGAAGCAGAACAGGGTTTAATAGGGGAGTTTACAGCCTGGGTAATAGGAACAATCCTATTACACCTTGCTGCACTGACTGCGGATCCAAATTGACATCATACTGCTGCTAATTCCAGGTTTGCAATACTTCTGTAATTCCAGCAAACCGTTCTTGTTATGGGGGTCTTATTAGCCCTTGTGCGGTGCAGTTATATATATGTTCTAAAGCCTTTTTTTGTTGTGTATTAGTGGGGGGAGGGGCTTATTAGCCGTTGTGTGTTGAAGTGAGGAAATTACAGCCCTTTTTGGCGTGTATTAGTGGCAAAAAAATATATTATTTGCTGTTCAAGGCTGCAGTTATATGTTCTAAATCCTTTTTTTTGCAGTGTATTAATAGGGGGAAAAACGGATCTTATTAGTTTTTTGCAAGGCAGATTTTGCTGGACTGGTTTTTGACACCATGTCTCATTTGAATCTCCCCTGATGCACCCCTAAAGTAGAAACTCCAAAAAAGTGACCCTATTTTAGAAACTACGGCATAGGGTGGCAGTTTTGTTGGTACGATTTTAGGGTACATATGATTTTTGGTTGCTCTATATTACACTTTTTGTGAGGCAAGGTAACAAGAAATAGCTGTTTTGGCACCGTTTAAATTTTTTATTATTTACAACGTTCATCTGACAGGTTAGATCGTGTGGTATTTTTATAGAGCAGGTTGTCGCAGACGCTACAATACCAAATATGACAACTTTTTTTGGTTGTTTGTTTCAGTTTTACATAACAAAGCATTTTTTTTTTTAATGATTCTTTAGTGTCTCTACATTCTTAAAGCCATAGTTTTATTTACGTTTTGGGCTACTGTCTTGTGTAGGGGATAATTTTTATCGGTATGAGATGACAGTTTGACTGGCACAATTTTGGGGTGCGTATGACTTTTTGATCGCTTGCTATTACACTTTTTGTGATGTAAGGTGACAAAAAATTGCTTTTTTTACACCATTTAAATTTTTTTATTTTTGATTTTTTTACGGTGTTCACCTGAGGGGTTAGGTCATGTGATATTTTTATAGAGCAGGTTATTACAGACGCAGCTATACCTAATATGTATACTTTTTTTTATTTACTTAAGTTTAACACAATAACAGCTTATTTAAAACTAAAAAATTATGTTTTAGTGTCTCCATATTCTGAGCCATATATATATTTTTTGGGGTGATTGTATTAGGTAGGGGCAAATTTTTGGAGGGATGAGGTGACGGTTAGATTGGTACTATTTTTGTGGGCAAGCGCCTTTTTGATCGCTTGCTGTTGTTCTTTTAGTGATGTAAGGTGACAAAAAAAATTGTTTATTTAGCACAGTTTTTATTTTTAATGGTGTTCATCTGAGGGGTCATGTAATATGTTTATACAGCCGGACACGGTGATACCTAATATGTCTACCTTAATTTTTGTCCCTATTTTTTACCATTTTTTTTTTTACTTTATTTGGGGAAAATGACGTTATTGTTTTTTTTTTATTGAAACTTTTAATTTTTGGGGGGGAAAACTTTATTTTTTACTTTTTTTTGTCCTACTTTGGGACTTCAACTTTTGGGTATCTTATCCCCTTTAAAATGCATTCCAATATTTCTGTATTGGAATGCATTGGCTGTATGAGTAATACAGTGTGTATTACTCATACAGCTTCCTGCCTGTGAGATCCAGATCTCACAGGCTTTTCACCGAAAGGCAGCCCCGATGCCTAAGGTAGGCATTGCGCTGCCTTCCCTGCTATCGGGTCCCCGTCACAGCAGCACGGGGACCCGATAGCCACTGCACTCGCCGCCCAAACCACCCGGAAACGCCGCAAACTGCAGGTCTGAATTGACCAGCGGTTTGCAGCAATTGCAGATACGGGGGGTTTACAGGACCCCTCCGCGCATTGTCCCAGGGTGCCTGCTGATTGATTTCAGCAGGCACCCAGTTCTGATCACCACCTGCTGCGTGGCGGTGATCGGAAATACACATGACGTACCGGTACGTCACGTGTCCTTAGGTACCAGGAAATCATGACGTACCCGTACGTCATGTGTCCCCAAGAGGTTAATAGGAAAAATAAGTACTTCTTATTAGCCATTCTGCAGTGAATTTACATTGGCATTTAGTGGTGACATTTTTTTGTGATACAGCCTCTTTTGGGAAAATTGGTCGGTAAATGTAGACTTTCTTCTGTAGGCACAGAGAGATTGCATTGATTATTCATTCAGTGGTGGAATTTTTTTGTGAAACAGCCTTTTTGGGGAAAATTGATGGGTGATTGTAGAGTATATTCAATAGGGACTAACAATTTGTCGATTAGCCATTCAGTAGTGAAATTTGTTTGTGACACAGCCTTTTTTGGGAAAATTGGTCGGTAAACGTAGACTTTCTTCTGTAGGGACTGAGCAATTGGGTCGATTAGCCATTCAGTGGTGAAATTTGTTTGTTATACAGCCTTTTTAGGGAAAATTGGTCGGTAGCTTTAACTACGATCAAGGACAATATATGTCCTTTACGGTCCACTGCGTAAATGTGGTTCCTGCCCAGCCACACCAGCTACTTGGCAAGGTGACGCCGCTTCCGCCTCCACGTTCTCACGCCGTTGGTCCTGCGACAATGTCCGCCTCTGCCTCCTCATCCTCCATCGTGCCCTCAGCCTCCACTGCAGGGACAATTCACAGTGCTCTTCCAGCATACCACATGTGCAGGAAGTCACACAGGGGAGGAACTGCTCCATGTCCTTCATCAAGAAATCAAATCCTGGCTTTCTCCATAACATCTCAAAATCTGAACCATGGTGACTGACAACAGGAAGAACATGGTGTCGGTGCTGCTTCAAGGAGGGCTGAGCCATGTGCCCTGCATGGTGCACATGTTCAATTTGGTTGTAAAGCGGTTCCTGGAGTCTTCCACCCATCTGAAAGACATCCTAAAAATGGCCAGGAAACTTTGCATGCACTTCAGCCACTCATGCACCGCCAAGCACACTGTCCTTGAGCTGCAGCGGCAGAACGGCGTCCCCCAATATAGGCTGATATGCAACGTTTCCACCCGTTGGAATTCCACTCTCCATATGTTGGACTGACTACATGAACAGAGAAAGGCCATCAATTATTTATTGATGATCCAAGCAGACAGAGGTACTGCCCTGTGTAACTTCGATATTAGCGAGTGGTAGCTCATGAGTGACACCTGCCGTTTGCTTGTGCCCTTTGAGGAGGTAACTTAATTTGTCAGTCGCCAGGACTACGGGATGAACAACTTCATTCGACTGATTCATATCCTGGAAAAGATGCTGGTAAATTTGGCTGGTAAGGGGACTGGAGACATGGCACCTACATCTAATGGCCACATGATCCCTGTGGGGGCTGAACTGGAGGAGGAGGAGGTGGACAATAGAGCACAAGCAATGTGTAGCGAAATTGGTGGTTTTTCTACACAGGTGACAGGAGAGGAGGAGCAGGAGCAGCTGGAGGAGTAAGAGGGAGATGAGAAAGACGAGGCAGATGACCCAGGCACAAAGTGGCAGTATGCATTGGAGAAGGTGGCAGGAAGTCCCTCTGAGTCACTTGCACAAATGGCCTGATGCATGCTCACTTGCTTGCGTAGCAACAGCCGAATTGTCACCATTTGGCAGAGGGATGACTACTGGCTCTCCACTTGTTAGACCCTCGCTACCAGTCCAAAATGCTACCCTCGCTACCAGGCCAATATTTATGGTCCCTATGGCCCTGATTCTGTCGTTTACAGAAACACCCCATATGTGGTTGTAAACTGCTGTACGGGCACACGGGAGGTCGCAGAAGGAAAGGAATGCCATACATTTTTTGGAAGGCAGATTTTGCTGGACTTTTTTTGACACAATGTCCCATTTGAAGCCCCCCTGATGCACCCCTAGAGTAGAAACTCCATAAGGTGACCCTATCTAAGAAACTACACCCCTCAAGGTATTCAAAACTGATTTTTCAAACGTTGTTAACCCTTTAGGTGTTCCACAAGAATTAATGGAAAATAGAGATACAATTTCAAAATTTCACTTTTTGGGCAGATTTTGCATTTTAATATTTTTTTCCAGTTACAAAGCAAGGGTTAACAGCCAAACAAAACTCAATATTTATGGCCCTGATTCTGTAGTTTACAAAAACACCCCATATGTGGTCGTAAACTGCTGTACGGGCACACGGAAGGGCGCAGAAGGAAAGGAATGCTATACGGTTTTTGGAAGGCAGATTTTGCTGGATTGGTTTTTTGACACAATGTCCCATTTGAATCTCCTTTGATGCACCCCTAGAGTAGAAACTCCCAAAAAGTGACCCCATTTTTGAAACTATGGGATAGGGTGGCAGTTTTGTTAGTACTACTTTAGGGTACATATGATTTTTGGTTATTCTATATTACACTTTTTGTGAGGCAAGGTAACAAGAAAGAGCTGTTTTGGCACCGTTTTTTTTTTTTGTTATTTCCAACATTCATCTGACAGGTTAGATCGTGTTGTATTTTTATAGAGCAGGTTGTCACGGACGCGACAATACCTAATATGTATACAATTTTTTTATTTATGCTTTACACAATGATTTCATTTTTGAAACAAAAAAAATCATGTTTTAGTGTCTCCATAGTCTGAGAGCCATAGTTTTTTTCCCGTTTTTAGGCAATTATCTTAGGTAGGGTGTCATTTTTTGCGGGATGAGATGATGGTTTGATTGGCACTATTTTGGGGTGCATATGACTTTTTGATCGCTTGCTATTCCACTTTTTGTGATGTAAGACACTGTTTTTATTTTAATTTTTTTTTACGGTGTTCACCTGAGGGGTTAGGTCATGTGATATTTTTATTGACACGGTCGATACGGACGCGGCATCACCTAATATGTATACTTATTTATTTATTTATGTAAGTTTTACACAATAATATCCTTTTTTACACAATAATATTCTTTTTGAAAAAAAAATAAATCATGTTTTAGTGTCTCCATATTCTGAGAGTCATATTTTTTTTTAGTTTTTAGGCGATTATCTTGGGTAGAGTATGATTTTTGCGGGATGAGATGACTGTTTGATTGCCACTATTTTGGGGTGCATATGACTTTTTGATCGCTTGCTATTCCACTTTTTGTGATGTAAGATGACAAAAAATGGCTTTTTTTACACTGTTTTTTTTTTTTTTTTTTTTAATTACGGTGTTCACCTGAGGGGTTAGGTCATGTGATATTTTTATAGAGCAACTTATTACAGACGCAGAGATACCTAATATGTATACTTTTTTTCTTTTTATGTAAGTTTTACACAATGATTTCATTTTTAAAACCAAAAAAATCATGTTTTATTGTTTCCATAGTCTGAGATCCATAGTTTTTTCAGTTTTTGGGTGATTATCTTAGGTCGGGAATGATTTTCGCGGGATGAGATGATGGTTTGATTGGCACTATTTTGGGGTGCATATGACTTTTTGATCGCTTGCTATTACACTTTTTATGATGTAAGGTGACAAAAAATGGTTTATTTAGCACAGTTTTTATTTTATATTTTTTACAGTGTTCATCTGAGGGATTAGGTCATGTGATATTTTTATTGACCCGGTCGATACGGACGCGGCAATACCTAACATGTATACTTTTTTATTTATTTATCTAAGTTTTACACAATAATATAATTTTTTAAACAAAAAATAATAATCATGTTTTAGTGTCTCCATATTCTGAGAGCCATAGTTTTTTCAGTTTTTGGGCAATTATCTTGGGTAGGGTATGATTTTTGTGGGATGAGATGACGGTTTGATTGGCACTATTTTGGGGTGCATATGACTTTTTGATCGCTTGCTATTACACTTTTTTCGATGCAAGGTGACAAAAAATGGTTTATTTAGCACAGTTTTTATTTTTTATGGTGTTCATCTGAGGGGTTAGGTCATGTGATATGTTTATAGAGCTGGTCGATATGCACGCGGCGATACCTAATATGTCTATTTTTTCCCAATTTTTTTAACTTTATTTGGCGAAAATGACGTTTTTGTTTATTTTTACTTGAAACTTTTAATTTTGGGGGGGGAATTTTATTTTTTAAATTTTTTTACTTTCTTTTTTGTCCCACTTTGGGACTTCCACTTTTGGGGCTCTGATTTCCTTTACAATGCATTCCAATACTTCTGTATTGGAATGCATTGGCTGTATGAGTAATACTGTGTGTATTACTCATACACCTTCCGGCCTGTAAGATCCAGGGGGCTGGATCTCACAGGCTTGTCACAGGAAGGCAGTGGCGATACCTCAGGAAGGCATCGCACTACCTTCCATGCCATCAGGTCCCACCTAGAGCCCCATGGAGACCCGATGGCACCACCGCCGCCGCCCCCCACAACATGAAAAGCCGCAAACCGCAGGTCTGAATTGACCTGCGGTTTGTGGCGATCGCCGACATGGGGGGATCACGGGACCCCCCGCGCATTTAGCCGAGGTGCCTGCTCAATGGCTTGAGCAGGCACCTTGTTCCGATCACCGCCCGCCGCGCGGCGGTGATCGGAAATACACAGGGCGTACAGGTAAGCCCTGTGTCCTTAAGTACCAGGACATCAGGGTGTACCTATACGCCCTGTGTCCTAAAGAGGTTGAAGCTCACCTAGAGCAGTGAAGAAAAATGGCTGGGTTGTTATATAAACCTGGAGTAAAACTTTGTGTATGTGGAGATTGGCCTGCGAGCTTCAATTGTCTGATAAAGGTCATGTGACCAGGCTTCTATTGGCTAATGCATTTTTTGGGAATATCTCAGGAATGGTACATCCTAGAGAGCTGAGACCTGGTCCAAAACCTTCCAGGACACCTGATGTACCTGTGTGCCAAATTTTGTGATTGTAAATGTGACGGTGCGGATTCCTTTAGCGGACATACACACAAATACACTCAGCTTTATATATTAGATATCAATAAGACTGTATATTTTTAAGAATAAAGTACAGCAGGTGTAACTTGTCACAAGATGTCTGGTTTACATAGAAGAAAAGAAATACTATATTAAAATAGATTCAAAATCTTTGGGGGATTGTATTAAATCTTTAAGGCACTGAAGATGCTTGAGTCTCGGAGGCATATTTACAAAGCAAATCATAGGTTCTTTCTGCTGCTCAGACAGTGCAATGAATTGTCGCAGTTTTTCAAATATGTCAGAGTACAGCATGGGAGCGTGCCAGTGGGCATTACTCTGGAAAATGCGCTAGCACTGATATCATGCTTTACTCTTTTCACTGAGAACGACATAAATACTTTACAGATGTATAAGGCATTCAAAGTGATCAGAGGGTGCTGGAATTCCAAGAGATAACTTGAAGTACTATTGCTGATGATTAATGCTAGCTATAGGAAGGTAAGAAGGATCAGAAGATTACCAGGTTATTAGATAGTAAAAATCTTTAGAGATTCCTCTCAGACTCAATGTCCTGGATTAACTATAGTCATTGCCGCCCTTAAAAATATACCAAGGCCATTTTTAAAGGGTTGTTCTACTTGGACAATCCATTCTCTAACTGATTACACACTTGTGATTGGCTATTATTACAAGGGGGTAACCAGGGTCGGATTGGCCCACCAGAGTACCAGAGAATCAGTGGCGTACACAGAGAAGTAAGGGCTCCATAGCAAGGAACAAACCAGGCCCCCTGGGAAATTTTTCCACTGCCTCATTTGCTAAAAGTTGTTCCTTTGGAGGGTAGAGTCCTGACCAAGTTTTCCCCTCCAGTAGAAGAGGAGATAATTCCCCTCTTGCCCTGGGCCCCATAGCAGTTGCATGGTCTGCCGCTATCATAGTTACACCCCTGCAGAGAATACTCTGGAGGGCCTTAGTTCTGAGACAGTAATGGGCCCATTATATTACTACTGTTTAACAGAAGATAATTTGGAACTGGCCTTGAAACCAATTTGAACCAGATATCCTAATAAACTTTATGAATAAGTCCTGAATATGCAATTAAACAAAAATGACTTCAAATTTTGCGTTCATTTTCTGGATGAGTGAGCCCCCAGAATCATTTCCTCTGGTGGGCCCAAGGTACTTCAGCCCTATGACGGGAGTTAGCTGCAGGTGGCTGTACATCTGTCTTGCAGCGGCCTCTACAGGAAAAATGTGGTATTACATGATGCCTACAAATGAATGGGCTATCAGCAGAGTTCTGATGAAGCTTTTGGGTTCCAATGCAGAATCTGTAACATGACCCCAACTTCTACCATGGGCTACTTATAACTGTTGTCTTTTTAAGTGACGGGGGACCTTTGGAGTCCCCTCAGGCACCATGGCATGAGTGTAATTGCCATCTCTACACTTCCTATAACCTCTTATTCAGTGCAATATACTATTACGTAATGATAAGATGCTTAACAGATGATTGTGTACAGTTGTGTATAGAGTGTAGTAGCCCAGAGGGGAGAATCGTGGATGGTCGGTACGTCTCACTGAGAATGTATGCCTCAGTGATATAATTCCCGGAAATAAGTATACCAGTAACATTAGGTTGCTGGGAGGTTTTCATTAAAGTGGATTTTGGGTCCGGGTTTTAGGAGTGACCAGAGAGACAGGGCCGGACTGGCCTACCGGGATACCGGGAAATTTCCCGTAGGCCGCCGGCCCTGGGGCCACTTTAAGATGTGCCTGCACTTTCGGCGGCCAGCGGGCCAAATCCGAAAGCTCTGATCATGTAGTGGTGGAGCTGAGCAGGCCGGCCGGCCTCCGTGGGAGCGGCGCTGCTCCCTCTGACCACCTGGTGTCGCTGTGATTTGCAGGCTCGTCCTTTTCAGTCCCGGAAGCGGCAGCCCGTGATCCTGGCCCGGCCTGGCTGGCTGTCCTGTGTGTGGCCGCCCCTCTCTTTCTGCAAGTGGCCTCAGGCTCCCGCCGCCTCCCTAGCCTGGGGCTGCGGGGCCGCCGCCTAACTTCCAGATTCAATATGCCGGGCCCAGGCCGCAGACCGGAAGCAGAGCCCGACCCGTGTTTATGCCGCCGTCACCGATGTAAACAGCCTGAGAGGACTGGAGGAGCCGCAAATACTGGGGGTAAGAAGGGGCCAGCCTGTGCCCACATCTGACTGTGCAGGCTGTCAGGGTTATGTAGTGTATATTATTTACATACAGTCTTATAAATTATAAGACTGTATGTACACTAATATGCACTACATAACCCTGACAGCCTGCACAGTCACATGTGGGCAAAGCCCTGGCATCCAATACATATCACAGAGAGCTATACTGTGCATTATAAGCTATACTGCACAGTGTACTGCCCATCTCCATCCCAAGCGCCCCATGTGCCACGACAAGCCCACAATACACAATCATCTACAATATGTAATCAGAATGCAGCGCTGGTGCTGCAATAATAACAGCCGGGCCCCATCAGTGGAAGGAGCCAGGGAGTCATAACCCACCAATCATCTCATATCAACAACCTATCCTGAGGATAGACCATCTATAAAGAAATCCAAGAAAACCTATTTAAAAAAAATCCCAAGTGTAAAGGACAGAAAAGGTTAAATGGCAGGGGTTACAGTTTTCTGTGCGATCCTAGTGGTTAATGCTTGTTCAGTGATTATGTACCCCTCCTGCAATGTATATTAGGGTGCCTTCACAGGTGGCAGGGGTCACTGATATATAGAGGAAAGGGGCCCAAATTTGGGAAACAGCCCCGGGCCTGTGATGCACTTAATCTGCCCCTGCCTGGTGTCACTGTGCTGTACAAAGGATCTGCTGGGCATGGTACCTCCACAGAGGGCAGGGAATCAGATTGACTGAGGAGGGCTTGTACTTTGGAGAAGAATATGTGGCTTCATGTGACAGAGCAGAGGAATCGCACAGAAGATTGTGTGGATAAGGATACGTCGTGTCTCCAGGAGCTCTGCCCCTGACATCTCCAAGTGACAGGATCTGCCCAGCCGATGTCACTTCTGGAGAGTCCCTTGCTGCTCTCTGTACAGGAGGGGACAGTGATCACACAGCTCTCTGCATCCAGCAGACTGCTCAGCCTCCACACAGGCAGCTCCCAGCAGTCTACTGTGCCTTCATACATAGAAGCCTGGAGGTCACTAGTGATGAGCGGGAGGTGCCATATTCGATTTCGCGATATTTCGCGAATATTCGAATGAATATTCGTGTTATATTCGTCGAAATCGAATATTCGTAATTATTCCAATTATCGCGAAAAATATGCGATTTTTTTTTCCGCGTATTGCGATTATTTATCTTGATAGTATAAGGCAACGTTCCTATGCTAATTGACTATGGCTAGGCTAATATGTGTATTTTACGAAATTTCGTGATATTGCTATAACTTCGTCTCTTAGAATATTACGAAAATACTAAAAGACGAAGTTAGAGCAATATTACGAAATTTCGTAAAATACACATATAGATTGTAATTTAGCTAATATAGTGCTATAATCCCTTTTTTTCCCTCTAATTTTTTTTTGCCTCTTCTGAACTTAAGTTTTGTAAAATATGTACACTATTAAAAAAATTTACTATAGCAGTATATTAGCTTAAATACAATCTATGTGTATTTTACGAAATTTCGTAATATTGCTCTAACTTCGTCTTTTAGAATATTCGTAATATTCTAAAAGACGAAGTTAGAGCAATATTAAGAACATTTGCAAAAGCCGAAATTGCGATGCGAGTAATATAATACGAAATAATCGCATGAAGATTTCAACTTAGCACTGCTATATTCCATATTCTAGCCTAATATGGAATATAGCAGTGCTAAGTTGAAATCTTCATGCGATTATTTCGTGTTATATTACTCGCATCGCAATTTCGGCTTTTGCGAAATTTCGTAAAATACACATATAGATTAGATTGTAATTTAGCTAATATGGAATATAGCAGTAAGTTGAAAACGCCACTGACTGGAGCAGCCAGGAAGCCAGGAATCCAAAGGACAGGTAAGAACAACTTTAGAGAAGTGGGAAAGAAAAAAATATAATAATAAAAAAAAACGAATATTCTAATTATTCGCGAAAACTCGAAATTGCGATATTCGAGAAAAAAAATTGCAATTCGAATATTCGCGCTCAACACTAGAGGTCACTTCCAGGCAGCTGAAACTCCATGCATGATGGTCAGAGTGGCTGTGAGAAGCTTGGAGCCCACCACCTCCAGGCAGCTGCACTTCAACAACTTTTCCAGGAGAATCCAGCAACTCTGTGACAGCAGGGGTTGCCAGTCACTCACTTGTCCCTGTGCAGCCTGCAGCTCCAGTCCTTCTCCTGGTGCTGCTGCTGACATACATTCAAGGGGGACAGAAGGGGAAGGGGGGTGAGGAAGAGGAGGGCAAGGGGGGTGAGGAAGAGGGGGACAGAGGGGGAAGGCCAGGTACTTACAGGAGGACTATATCTGAGTATAAATTAAAGGGGTTGTTCAGGTTCAGAGCTAAACCCGGACATACTCATAATTTCTCCCCAGCAGCCCCCCTGACTTGAGCATCGGAGCAGTTCATGCTCCGATGCTCTCCTTTGCCCTGCGCTAGATCGCGCCGGGCAAAGGCATTTTTTGACGGTCTGGTGACATCCTGGGGCTCTCCATGGGGCTGCCAGGAAGCCCAGTCACCGTCACTGATGGCCGGGATTTAGCGCTGCCCTAGCCAGTAAAACGGTAATATGAACAATGGGGTTCTACAAAAGAGCTATTGTGGGGCAAAGTTCATATTCGTGTTTACACACGTATTTTAAAATGAATGCTTTCCCCTTTTATAAACAAGTAAATAATGATGCAATGCTGTGGGGCTGGTGTGCAACTTTTTCCAGGGCTGGTTTTTATCCCCAGTCCGGCCCTGCAGAGAGATTGGGTGGGACAGGTCACTCCCGTACTCCATCCAGGGTTTTCCTAAGTGTGGTTAAAAAGGCTATGGGAATCACAGCTGGGGGGATCAAGTGTGCACAGGCTAACTAAAGCTGAGCAAGCTAAGAGGGAGGAATTGGTCTCTGAAAGACCCCAGAGAGCGGTGAGATCATATTGTTTTGTTACCTGATTTGGACTGAACACAAAATGTGGGACTTTATGTTATGCAATATTTGTGGGCTGAAGAAAGGTTAAAGCTAAAGTTTGGAAATGTTTACTTTGGTTTGCTGAAATAAACACTGCCTGTGGTGAAGACTGAACTGACACGTGTGTATGTTAAAACCCCCACAATAGTTAAAAGCAAGCATGGAATGCCAATATACTAACCATGGTCAACCCACAGCGTCATATGTATGTATGGTCGATTTATCGACGATATGTTGTGGGTTTGGCAGGGGGACAAAGAAAGAATAGGTGAATGTATAGAATACTTGAATAATTGTACCACATCCATAAAATTAACCTTTTCCAGCGATCCGGATAAAATTGTCTTTCTGGATCTGTGTCTGGAAGTGGATAAGGGCAGTAATGAGGTGATTACATACACCCATAGGAAGCCATCAGCTGGTAATACTATTCTCTCCGCCTCCTCCTGCCATCCTCCACACGTTATAAAAAATATGCCTAAGGGGGAAATGATAAGGGCAAAAAGGAACTGCTCCACCAAGGAATTATTTGAAAGAGAAGTCCATAGTATTGCAGCTAGACTTAAGATGAGAGGATATACCCAAACCAGCATAAATAAAGGCATACAGTTAGCAAGACAAAAAGACAGAAAGACCCTCATCTTCTCTAATGGGAATGATAAAAGTAATGGCAACAAAAATGAAAATAAAGAAAAGGGAATAAGCATAAAAAGACTAAAAATAAAATAAAAAATGTGAATAAAGATGAACCTATCTCCTTCATCACTAATTACAGTAGAGATTATTTTAGGATATGCGAAATTTTACGGAAACATCTTCCGGTTTTGAACTATAATGAGGAATGGAGAAATATAGCATCTGCAGGAATAAGATGTATAGCAAAAAGAGCTCCCACTATGGGACAAAAAATCAGTCCAAGTTTATTCATGGAAAAGATCCCCAAAATATGTACCTGGCCAAAAACCAATGGAAACTATAAATGTGGTAGCAGAAGATGTATCTGCTGTCAACACATGTGTATCTCGAAAGAGGTCATATCTATGGCTAATAATAATAGACATGTGTTGAAGCAGTATATAAATTGCAATACAGACCACGTAATATATGTTATAACATGCTAAATTTGTAGATTGCAATACGTGGGCTGTACCACAAATGATCTAAAAGTTCGGATAAGGAAGCATTTAAGTGATGTCCCTCATTTTATGTCCCGGAATGTTTCAGCGGCAACTATGCATTTTGCCACTGTTCATAAAGGCGACACCTCTGCGTTTTCTGTGCAGGGCGTGGAGGTTGTCTCCGCACCTATTAGAGGAGGCGATCGTAAACAGAAGTTATTAAGCAGAGAAACATTTTGGATGTTTATTTTGGATACCTGTACACCAAAGGGTTTAAACAGAAAATATGACTTAACATTGCACTATATGTAGTTCATCAGTCTGTGACTTTTAATTCATGATGCTAAATTCATTGCCTCCCCCATCTTTTCCCTGGCTGATTCTCTCACCTAACCCAGGAACACCTGGGCTGGGGGTGTGACCTTCAGCCAATCGAAAAAGGAGGAGGATTGTACCGGTGTTATTTATTAGTACTTGCTTTTAGTACATGTTGTATTGTCTTGATGAAGGGCTCAATACCATAGCCCGAAACGCGTCACAACTACAACTTGTCTTTCCGTGTGATGTATGTCGGATCTTAAATTTTGGAAGCCAATAAAGAACCAATTATTTTTATACGTCAGAAGCTGGAGTCGATCCTTTGTTTTTGGATATATATATATATATAGAAGAAAAATGGCGGCACTGACTACAATGGGAAAAATGGGTACACGTTCCAGGGGAATCGACTTCTTACCCCAATCAATAAATCCAGAAAAAGGACGGCACTCCGGCTAGATGAAGGTGAGGTTATTCTTTATTCAACCATACGGTGCAACGTTTCGGCTCCAAAACTGAGCCTTTCTCAAGCAAAGGTACAAATCAAGTGACGGCAAATATATAGGTGAGTTAATCAAAGTGCAGATCATGTGATCACGCCACACCCAGAGGGCGTGTTACAAAAGTGACAATTACAAAAACATAAGATACAATGGTACAAGTGCATGATAGGGCAAATTAAATAAATTACATATATCTAGTATTTGCATACCTAACTGTAGGAACATCGATCAGGCATACATATTAAACATTTGCATACTTGAGTGAGGGGGCGGACCCATCGATCAGGTACATTAGAAAAGTAAACAATCGATGGATGCGTCCAGTGAATGAAAAAACATACCGAGGGAGGAGCAAAGGGACGATCCAGAGGACACATGTTAGCGGTGAGGGATCCAATCTATGCGATCGTTTAGACCAGGCATGCTCAACCTGCGGCCCTCCAGTTGTTCTAAAACTACAACTCCCACAATACCCTGCTATAGGCTGATAGGTGTAGGCTGTTCGGGCATGCTGGGAGTTGTAGTTTGGCAACAGCTGGAGGGCCGCAGGTTGAGCATGCCTGGTTTAGACAAAGATGAACATACCACTGCTCTGGAGCGGCGTAGCATCAAACAGGGGGCAGTGGCAGCTGTAGGACGCCGAGCATCATCAAAGCGGCCTCCGCTCCTGCGTCACCACAGCGCCACTATGTTAGGCCTAGGTGTATTACGGCGCATGCCCAATGTGCATCCAATCTCAGGACGCCATCTTAGAAACTGGAGAGATGCCCATATCCTGTATTCAGACACCAACATTGTAGTACAGCAGGGTATTGCGATCCAGACTAGTGCAGACGGCCCGGAAACCAGATCGTCCCCATACTATATCCTGACTGGAGCCCACTAACACCACGGTAAACCGTGATGTACAGGGGGGTATCCGTCAAGGGTGTCCGGTCGCTCTCATACCCAGGAGGGTTCTCCTCCGGCTAGTACCCAGGTATCACAGGGAGCAAATCTATACCAGAAAGATGATATGATTACAATAGCACCATCGCGGCCCAAAAAATGTATACAGGGACCAGTCCCCCGGTGCACACCGGATCCGGCAGTGGAAAAAAAATTGAACATATAAAAAACAAACCAAAACATTTGATTAACTCACCTATATATTTGCCGTCACTTGATTTGTACCTTTGCTTGAGAAAGGCTCAGTTTTGGAGCCGAAACGTTGCACCCTATGGTTGAATAAAGAATAACCTCACCTTCATCTAGCCGGAGTGCCGTCCTTTTTCTGGATTTATATATATATATATATATATATATATATATATATAATCCAGAAAAGTAGGCGGCACTCCGATAAAGATGACAAGTGAACTTTATTCACCCAGGTGGTGCAACGTTTCGGTTCTTCACTAGAACCTTTTTCAAGCCTTGAAAAAGGTTCTAGTGAAGAACCGAAACGTTGCACCACCTGGGTGAATAAAGTTCACTTGTCATCTTTATCGGAGTGCCGCCTACTTTTCTGGATTATACATTGGGGTAAGAAGCCTATTCCCCTGGAGACGTGCACCCTCTTTTTCTTTGATTGTGTTCCAGTGCCGCCATTTTTCCTGTGTGTATATATATATATATATATATATATATATATAGTTCACAGCGTCCTTACATCTCAAAAACCAAACTGCGCATCCCAGAGCTGAAAGATCATGTGATCTGGTGTCATCCAAGTTTCAAACTCGCGCCTGTCCGATTGAAGATTATGATCCCCATGGTGACAATATATAAATTAATTACCTAACATATTAGTGAACAAAACCATTAATGTGGGCTAATAGTAAGTTAATAAATTGTAAAAACAAAATGAATCTTTGTATTATCAGATAAAGATATTAATTTACTAACATTAAATAATAAACAACATCTCAGAAGTGGCTACATCTCTACCAGAGCAGTGAGTTAAGTATAAAAACCACCTGTAAGTTAGTGATATAACGCAACTCAGGATAATAGGTAATCGCTCCACGTATGCAAAAACAAACATGGAGCACTATATACCCATCATACTACCCTCCATCTGAAAGCTACCGCCATCCCGGATGGAATCATTGTAATAGGTAGTTTAAGATGGTAAAACTATATCCAAAATAGGAGGCCAGCATACACTATGTCACTCAATGAAGGAAAACAACATCAGGAATGCGAGCAAGTCATCTGGTATATACTGTACAAAGTATATACTAAACACAACATAACAGTGTTATTTCGCCACACAAAGGTATGTGCCAATAGTAGATGCAATACATAAAGTAAAAATGATACTTCTAGATAGAAATGGCCTTGCGGTTCACCTGGCGGTCCTTTTTCGTGGCAAACTTTGCTCGATTTGCCAAACATGCAAACATATGGCGATGTCCGCCGAGGCCATATTCTTTTGTATTGAGCGGAACTTTGACCCATGACACATCCATCAGGTGGGACAGGACATCCAATTGAGATGTTTCAGCACATGAACACACCTCTAACCCTATAACAAAACCCGATCTGGCAGCCATTTTACATGATGTGTTTTGCCAGTGTAGAGAGAGGTTTTTGGAGCAGAGACAGGCTGTTAGGAACTTAGGGACAGCAAACACTACCCAATAGGGCCACAAAAGTCTGGTTAAAGGATAACTGTCACATTTAGACCCTAATTTAAATTTTCATATATGTAGTTACTAATAACATGATATTCCAGAATCAGACTGACTTACCCCATATTTAATAAGATTCAGCCCTTAGCAACCAGTCTGCATAAAACTGCAATCTCACTATTCAGTTAATATGGCCGCCACTGCCCTCACCCTGAGGCTAATCCCGCCTGCCCTCACTAGCCAGTAACATAGCCCCCAAAAAGTGTCAGTAATCAGAGCCCTCCCCCTAAAGGGTTAATCTCCTGCAGCACAAAGCTGTCCTCTTACCACATGTTGCTTTCAGTTATACACTGAGCAGATGGCAGATCTCCCTTCCCTGGTCTGCTCTGCTCCAACTCTGCATTCTCCAGCTCTGCTAAGTGAGGGAGCGTCTGCCAAGCGCAGGGACAGGGAGAAGTGCACACAGCCCAGGCACTGTTATCAGCTGCTGGGGAGGACCTGGCTTTAATAATTTACTTACAGTCCCTGGCTGTCTGTAATCTGACCCTGCATGCTGTGTGCTCCTTCAACAGATAGACGGACCATGCCTAGCAACCCTATTTTAATTACAGGTAAAAGTAGGCATTACAGGGAACAAAAATGTGGAATTAAGGGGTAATTGAATACACAGTGAAAAGTTGAAATAGGGCCACCAAGGTGATATTAATCACCACAATCCAATACTCCCCAAAAAATATATACGACAGTTATCCTTTAAGGACTGGTTACATTGTGCTATCGATAGGTGTGATACACAGAGGGGTGTGATATACTTATAATATACATTCTAACATAGAAAGTATATTATAGTGCATTTGTATGCTTCCAGAAAATATTGATTGAGGGCTGCGATCTATAAGCTTCCACAAAATAATTATAGAAGGTTTTCCATATACCTGCGTCCACAAAATTACTGCTTGAGAGTGATATACCAGCTTCAACTAACAACTGATTGAGGCCTTCCATATATCAGCTTCCACAAAATAGTTATGGAGGTTTTCCATATACCTGAGTCCACAAAATACAGATTGCGGGTTTTGATATACCTGCTTCAACTAACAACTGATTGAGGCCTGCCATATATCAGCTTCCAAAAAATAGTGATAGAGGTTTACCGTATACCTGTGTCCACAAAATTATTGCTTGAGGATGATATACCTGCTTCAACTAACAACAGATTGAGGCCTTCCATATATCAGCTTCTACAAAATAGTGATAGAGGTTTTCCATATACCTGCTTCCACAAAATACAGATTGCGGGTTTTGATATACCTGTTTCAACTGACAACTGATTGATGCCTTCCATATATCAGCTTCCACAAAATAATGATAGAGGTTTTCCATATACCTGCGTCCACAAAATTGCTGCTTGAGGGTGATATACCTGCTTCAATTAACAACTGATTGAGGCCTACCATATATCAGCTTCCACAAAATACTGATTGAGGGGTTTGATATACCTGCTTCCACAAAATACTGATTGAGGGGTGCAATATGCCTGTTTCCACCAAATATTGATTAAAGTGAACCTGTCACCTAGAAAATGCATAACAAACCGCCAGCAGTACCCTATTTCAGTCTATAGCATTATTATATAAGTCTCTGTGTCTTTTCTGTGCAATGCGGCAAAAGTCTAAAAAAATACTTTTAGTTAATGGACCACGCTATGTAAACGATAGTCTTGAAGTCAAGGGGGCAGCGACTTTCTCGACTGAAGTAAAGCGCGCCCCGCCCCCTTTACCTCTCCATAGAGTTTTATTGATACGGTTTCCTTCACTACTGGACGCTTGAATGTACTCTTGCACGTGCGCTGTATCCCTGCAATACTAGCGCCTGCGCACTGTTCCATTCTGCTATTAGGCATTGTTCAAAAGCTCAATGCTCAAGCACTCGCACACTAGAGCCTGCGCATGCGCGAGACTACATTCAAGCAAACGGCAGTGAAGGAATAGGGCATCCTATAAATAAAACACCCTCCCAATCCTCTGTATCTGCACCCTCCTCACTCTCTGCTGTGTGCACCCCCAAAGACACCACCACCACCATCACCACCATAGCCCCTCCACTCAAGTCAGAGGAATTTTTTTCCCATCCATTTCCAGAACTTACTGATGCGTAGCCATTCTTGTCATCGGATGAGGAAGAGGAGGTAACAGCGGCCGCCACCCAGCGGTCTGACGACAGTACCCAGATCAGCCCAAGGAGGGTGGTCCCTGCTGTTGCTGCCTACTCCGAGATCTATAATGTCAGTGGTGGTGAAGGTGATAATGACTTGTCGATGGATGTCACGTGGGTGCCCACTAGAGATGTCCCAAACTATTCGCCGGCAAAGAGTTCCCGGCGAACATAGCTTGTTCGCGTTCGCCGCAGCGTGTAAACATAAGCGATGTTCGGTCCGCCCCCTATTCATCATCATTGAATAAACTTTGACCCTGTACCTCACAGTCAGCAGACACATTCCAGCCAATCAGCAGCAGACCCTCCCTCCCACCTCCTGGACAGCATCCATTTTAGATTCATTCGGAAGCTGCATTCTTAGTGAGAGGAGGGACAGTGTAGCTGCTGCTGATTTAATAGGGAAATCGATAGCTAGGCTAGTGTATTCAGTGTCCACTACAGTCCTAAAAGACTCATCTGATTTCTGTTGTAAGGACAGCACCCCAAAAAGCCCTTTTTAAGGCTAGAACATCAGTCTGCTTCTTTTTTTTCCTGTGTAATCAAATTGCAGTAGCCTGCCTGCCAGCGTGTGTGTCTGGCTCACAGCCTTGCAAGTGCATAGTGTCACCAGCGCAACTCATATCTGGTGTCACATTCGATTATATTTAAAGAAAAACAACAATTTTGACTGTGAATAACTAGCAGTCAGTTGCACACACGTGTTTGTGTGTTTAAGGCCCAGCTGCAAGTCCATAGTGTCACTTCAGCGCAACTCATATCTTGTGTCACAGTAGCTTGCACGCATAGTACAACTTAACTAATCAAAAAAAAAATGACAGGCAGAGGCAGACCACCCCGCAGGGGCCGTCGTGGTCGTGGTGCTGTGATTCCCTTTGGCCCTAGAATAATGCCCTGTGTTCAGAGGCCACGTACCCTGAACTTGAAAAGTTCAGAGGACATAGTTGACTGGCCAACACAGGACACCCAATCTTCTACAGCTTCCGCTCGGAACCTTGACGCACCATACTCCTCCAGCTCCGCTTCGGGCACCTCTCAAGTAACCACTCGCCTGCCTGCCGCCACCACCAACACTAGCACCACAGCCACTTCACTTGATCTGTCAGAGGAGTTATTTACACATCAGTTGGAAGAAATGAGTGATGCGCAACCATTATTGCCAGAGGATGTAGATAACAGGGATATGTCTCAGTCTGGCAGCATTACACAGATGGACGTACGGTGTGATGATGATGATGTTGTACCCGCTGCTGTTTCCTTTGCTGAGTTGTCAGATACAAGTGAAACTTTTGATGATGACGATGTGTCCGTGGATGTCACGTGGGTGCCCGCTCGAAGAGAAGAAGAACAGGGGGAAAGTTCAGATGGGGAGACAGAGAGGAGGGGGAGACGAGTTGGAAGCAGGGGGAGGTCGTCGCAAGGAGCTAGTGGCACAGTCAGACAGCATGTATCAGCACCCGGGGTCAGCCAGACAGCACGCCAATCAACGCATGCTGTTGCCACCACCAGAATGCCGTCATTGCAAAGCTCAGCAGCGTGGCATTTTTTTGTGTGTGTCTGCCTCTGATAACAGCGATGCCATTTGCAACCTGTGCCAAAAGAAACGGAGTCATGGGAAGTCCAACACCCACCTAGGTACAACTGCTTTGCGAAGGCACATGATCTCACATCACAAACACCTATGGGATCAACACATGAGAACAAGCAGCACACAAACTCAAAGCCACCATCCTCCTCCTGGTCCAGCATCTTCAGCCACGTCAACAACTGCTGTCCTCCTTGCCCCCTCTCAACCACCCGCCACTCCGCCTTGAGCAGTTCCTGCTCATCTGCCCACAGTCAGGTGTCTGTCAAGGACATGTTTGAGTGTAAGAAGCCAATGTCACAAAGTCACCCCCTTGCCCGGCGTCTGACAGCTGGCTTGTCTGAACTCTTAGCCCACCAGCTTTTACCGTATAAGCTGGTGGAGTCTGAGGCCTTCAAAATATTTGTAGCTATTGGGACACCGCAGTGGAAGGTACCCGGCCGAAATTTCTTTGCACAAAAGGCAATCCCCAACCTGTACTCGATTGTGCAAAAGGAAGTCATGGCATGTCTGGCACACAGTGTTGGGGCAAGGGTACATCTGACCACTGATACCTGGTCTGCAAAGCACGGTCAGGGCAGGTATATCACCTACACTGCGCATTGGGTAAACCTGCTCATGGCTGCCAAGCATGGAATGCGTGGCTCTGCAGAGGAGTTGGTGACACCGACACGACTTGCAGACAGGCCTGCTGCCATCTCCTCTACTCCTCCTACTCCATCCTCTTCCATAACCTCCTCGGCTGACTCCTCTTCTGCTGCTGCGTCTTGCTCCACATCAATGGCACCCCCCCAGCTCCCCAGGGGCTATTCCACATCCCGGATACGACAGTGTCACGCCGTCTTGGGGTTGACTTTCCTGAAAGTAGAGAATCACACCGGACCAGCACTCCTGTCCGCCATGAACGCACAGGTGGATCAGTGGCTAACTCCGCACCAACTGGAGATCAGCAAAGTGGTGTGTGACAACGGAAGCAATTTGTTGGCGGCATTGAATTTGGGCAAGTTGACACACATGCTGTGCATGGCACATGTGTGTAATCTTATCGTACAACGCTTTGTGCATAAGTACCCAGGCTTACAGGACGTCCTCAAGCAGGCCAGGAAGGTGTGTGGCCATTTCAGGCGTTCCTACACGGCCATGGCGCACTTTTCAGACATTCAGTGCCGAAACAACATGCCAATGAGGTGCTTGATTTGCGACAGCCCGACATGTTGGAATTCAACACTCCTAATGTTCGACCGCCTGCTCCAACAAGAAAAAGCCGTCAACGAGTATTTGTATGACCGGAGTGCTAGGACAGCCTCTGCGGAGCTGGGAATTTTTTTGCCACGTTACTGGACGCTCATGCGCAATGCCTGTAGGCTTGTGCGTCCTTTTGAGGAGGTGACAAACCTAGTCAGTCGCACCGAAGGCACCATCAGCGACATCATCCCATTTGTTTTCTTCCTGGAGTGTGCCCTGCGAAGAGTGCAAGATCAGGCCGTAGATGAGCGTGAAGAGGAAGAGGAAAAGCTGTGGCCACCATCATCACCACCAGAAACAGCCTTATCAGCATCGCTTGCTGGACCTGCGGCAACGCTGGAAGAGGAGTCTGAGGAGGAATGTGGCTTTGAGGAGGAGGAAGACCAACCACGGCAGGCATCCCAGGGTGCTCGTTGTCACCTATCTGGTACCCATGGTGTTGTACGTGGCTGGGGGGGAAGAACAGACCTTCAGTGATATCAGTGAGGACGAGGAACGGGACATGAGGAGCTCTGCATCCAACCTTGTGAAAATGGGGTCTTTCATGCTGTCGTGCCTGTTGAGGGACCCTCGTATAAAAAGGCTGAAGGAGAACGACCTCTACTGGGTGGCCACGCTACTAGACCCCTGGTATAAGCAGAAACTTGTTTGCGAAACATCCCGGCCGATGTTCGTCCATCACTACTTCTAGATAACTAACTATCATAGTCATCATAACCAACCAAGATGTCATTAGAAATTAAATTAAAATATGGCCCACCCCATATATATCACTTCTTGAATTCACTGTTCACTATATTGGGTATTAAAAAAAAATAAAATAAAAAAAAAATATATATATATATATATATATATATATATAAATTCAAACAGAAAATAGAACCAAAATTGATGTGAACAGTACACAATGGGTCAACATTGGTACAGTTTTAGGTATTCACAGCTGTAAAAAAATCACAGTTAAATCACAGCTGTAAAAAAATAAATCTAAAGATAAATTAATATCAACCCAAAAAAACAAAAAACTAAATTGAATATTTTTTTTTAAAATAAAGACCAAAAAACAACCATGTACGGTATATGAATGTTAGACATTTAAGTCCTCAGATGCTGTGGTCATTTGTGACCATGGCATCTAAGGTGGCTTTCCCCATGAGTGCTGCTCTCCTGGGGCCCGAACGGCTTCCTGGTGCTGAGATTAGAGAAGCTGCTCTCTCGTGGTAATAGCCTGGGTCTGTCTGACGAAACCCAGCCTATTGCAGCTTTATTTTTTATGGAGACCTGTAGGTGGCAGGACTCCAAATGAACATAGCAAATCTGCAATACATTGCAATGATAATTCATTGCAGTGTAAGTGAGAAGCAACCTGAAGATTGCATATTTAAGCCCCCTAGGGAGGCTGGAAAAAAAGTTAAGTTAAAAAAAAAACAACTTAAAAAATACATAAAAATTTTAATCACATAAAAATTTCCACATAACAAAAATAAACAATAAAAAAATAAACATCATAGGCACAGGCGTATCCCAAAACACCCATAGTGTTCAAATAGAAACATAGTGAATGCCGTAACAGAAAAAAATCAAAATAGCCAATTCAATGTATTTTCTACTGATTGCTCCGCAAAAAATCACAGGACAGAAAGGGGTCAACAAAATCCAAGCCAAGGCTAGAATGGCCGTACGCGGCCGCTAAAGCGCTCAGGTTATGAGGAGGAGGCCCCTTCCCTAGAATGGATCGAGCCCCTGGGTCGACCAATCGCATGGGATCGGGGCGCGGCTAAACTCAGCTAAGCCCTGCCCACACTGCCCGCCCACTGAACGGAGTGTCACAACACTCTCTATGACAGTGGGGGACCAAACGGCGGTGATATACATTGTGGCAGCAAAGCAAAGTTGGTTGTAAATGCAAGGTCAATGAAAACAAAAGGCAGAAAATACTGTCTATATGATCGTTTTTTGACAGCGACGTCTGCAGATCCATATGAGGGGTTAACAGAGGTTTTCTTCTATAGATGTTAGGGATGTCGCAGGAGGCAATCAGTAGGGGAGTATATAACAGGAGGGGACACATATGGTACCCCTCTGATTTACAAGAAGCACACATACTGTCCGCAGTCTGAATATCCATTGTGCCTCCTTCTGTAATAATTTCCTGTAAAAATCCCCACCTCTCGGAGACCTCCTAACAACTTCAATCCCTTGGATTTAATGGCGTCCATATCATCCTCATGCAGGGAGGCTATTTGTCACGCAATTGCCGTATTGACACCCCTACGGATGTCACCAAGGTGCTCCCCAATTCTTTTACGAAATTTGCGAAAGGTACAGGTCTTTCAGTGAGTATTAATTAGACCATATCTATCCAGTGGTGTTGAACCTTTCAGCCGCATTGGCCTATCCACAGGGGTGTTAGTCACTACTTGTTAATGGATAGGGAATGGTCATAATCCTCAGTGGTGCTTATGGTTGTGTTTTCTCCACACTTGAGCGGCCAGACACACTGGATTGTAGCGACACAGCTTCTCAGTGTACCAGATTGATTTCTGAGCCAGTGTCTTGTGTGTGGATAGTCGTCCATTAATTATCCTTCAGCGATTTAGTTAGAGTTTATGTTGTCCCGCCTATTATTTTAATAATATTTCAATAAAGGTGATTTTATTATTTTCTTGATCCAGAGAATGACCTTATGGCATAGGAAATGCCATAAAAACATAACCCATAATACTATGCAAAATTGCATTTTTTCCTAAATTTGACCCAATCTGGAATTTTGTTTCCAGCTTCCATCCACATTGTATATAATAGAAAATGGTAACATTAGAAAGTGAAACTTGTCCTACACATAACAAGCACTCAATCCTCTATTAGAATGAAAAAAAAAAAAAAAAGCTATAGCTCTGGGAAGGCTAGAAGCCAAAAATGAAAACACAAAAATTGAAACTCGCCTGAGGCTGAAAGGGTTAATCTTAGATGTATTAGAGCAATAGACAAAAATACTGACAAATGTGAACATACCCTTAAAGTATGAGATTTAACCCTCTCATAAATGCTTATTTCATTTATTGCCCAATCCATTATAAAATCCATGAAACAATAGCGAAACAATGCAATTTGAAACTCCTGAACAATATAGAAAAGGCTGATCTGACAATCCAGCAATATCCCGCCTGTCACGGTGCTGAATTTAAAATTGCAAGTTTGTGCTGAGCTATGCATGCAGAAGTTATATTTAAACCTCTATAGTGATTCCATTTACAGACTTTCACAACAATTTTGATCCATATAATGACCTCCACTATACATCCCTCATGTCCTGTGACCAGCCTTCACAAATACAATGATAAGCAGATAAGGTCATATTCTTCATATGTATGGCTCTTAATACTAATGTGATCAAACACCTAATTATCAAAACCTAAGTGCCAAGATCATCTCCTCTTTTACTTCACCTAATGTCTTTGTCCTCTCTGAATCTTTAATTAATCCCACCTTGGTTAAGTTACTGTGCCAGAAATAATGACCGGCTACAGATGGGTCCCGATCTCCAAACTGGAGGTTGAGTGAAATTTGCCCTTAAACCAATACACAATATACAGTTGTGTTCACAATAATAGCAGTCAGACATCACTAACCTGATCAATCACTGTTTTTGGTAGAAATGATATGTCTACATGGCAAATAATTTACTAGCAGGTGTAGTAGAGTAATAGAAACCCAACAGACGCAACAGTCATGACATGCATGCTTCTGATTCTCTGTAATTCAATCACTTATTGAAAGGGGCATGTTCAAAATAATAGCAGTGTGGAGTTTAATAAGTGAGGTCATTTATTCTTTGAAAAACAGGTGGCAATTATTGCCCTTATTTAAGGAAGGAAGGCAGCAAATGTTGTACATGCTGGTTACAGTGCATTTCTCTCTGAAATTCTGAGGAAAATGGGTAGTTCCAGACATTGTTCAGAAGTACAGCATACCTTGATTAAAAAGTTGATTGGAGAGGGGAAAACATATAAAGAATTGCAGAAAATGATAGGCTGCCTAAGCTAAAATGATTGCAAATGCTTTAAAATGGCAACTAAAACCTGAAAGACGTGGAAAAAAGCAAAAAACTACCATTCGAATGGATAGAAGAATAGCCAAAATTGCAAGAACTTAGCCAACAATCAGCTCTAGGAAAATGAAAGAAGGTCTAAAGTTACCTGTAAATAATGTTAGAATTAGAAGACGCCTATGTGAAGCTATCTGCAAGAAGCCCCCGCAAAGTCCCACTGTTAAAAAAAATAAGACGTGCTGAAGAGGTTACAATTTGCCAAAGAGCACATTGACTAGCCTAAAGAGACGTTTTGTGGGCTGATGAAAGTAAGATTGTTCTTTTTGGGTCTAGTGGCCAGAGACAGTTTGTCAGATGACCCCAAACACTGAATTCACGCCACAGTACACTATGAAGACAGTGAAGCATGGTGGCGCAAGCATCATGATATGGGGATGTTTCTCATACTACAGTGTTGGGCCTATTTATCGCATACCAGGGATCATGGATCAGTTTGAATACATCAGAATACTTGAAGAGGTCATGCTGCCTTATGCTGAAGAGAAAATGCCCTTGAAATGGGTGTTCCAACAAGACAACGACCCCAAACACACCAGTAACATCTTGGTTCCAGACCAACATGATTGACGTTATATAGTGGTCAGCCCAATCCCCGAATCTTAATCTAATTGAAAACTTGTGGGGTGACATCAAAAATGCAGTTTCTGAGGGAAAACCAAGAAATAGAGAAGAACTGTGGAATGTAGTCCAATCATCCATAAGTTGGTTGAATCCATGCAACACAGATGTACAGCAGTTCACCTCACTCATTGCACCCGCGCGGAATTCTCGCCTGTGTGAAAGGGCCTAAACCTAGAGCCAAAAACTATCAAAGAATGTATAAATAATTATGTGAAATCTCCAATCATTTCCTTATTTTTCTTGCTCACCTTTTGTCTTATACCACAATTAGAGCATGAAAAATAAAATACACAGCTTTTCCAGACTGATAAATTCAAAATTTACCTAGTCATGTATGATAAATTAAATATCTATATAGGCCGACTCCTTGTCTGATTCCTTGGAAAGCTGGTTGATGACACTGGGGAACTGCAGTGGTGACCACAACCTGTCAAAGTTGTTGCCTAGCTTTCGAAGACTACAGAATAGGTCCCTGTGAAGCTTCAATATTGCATCTTATGCTATCATGTGTGATCATGTGTCTGCCGAGCTGTGTATCTAATCCTATCATGTGTGATATGGTTTATTAAGCTTCTGTATCTAAGCCAATCATGTGTCATACTGTCTGCTGAGCTGTGTATTTAGTCCTATCATGTGTGATACTGTCTATTAAAATGCTGTATCTAATTCTATCATGTATACTGGCTATTAAGCTGTATATCTAATCATTTTATGTATGATACTGTCTATTATGATGATGTATCTACAAACCGGATTCCAAAAAAGTTGGGATACTAAACAAATTGTGAATAAAAACTGAATGCAATGATGTGGAGATGGCAAATGTCAATATTTTATTTGTAATAGAACGTAGATGACAGATCAAACGTTTAATCCGAGTAAATGTATCATTTTAAAGGAAAAATATGTTGATTCAAATTTTCACGGTGTCAACAAATCCCCAAAAAGTTGGGACAAGTAGCAATAAGAGGCTGGAAAAAGTAAATTTGAGCATAACGAAGAGCTGGAAGACCAACTAACACTAATTTGGTCAATTGGCAACATGATTGGGTATAAAAAGAGCTTCTCAGAGTGGCAGTGTCTCTCAGAAGCCAAGATGGGTAGAGGATCACCAAGTCCCACAATGTTGCGCAGAAAGATAGTGGAGCAATATCAGAAAGGTGTTACCCAGCGAAAAATTGCAAAGACTTTGCATCTATCATCATCAACTGTGCATAACATCATCCGAAGATTCAGAGAATCTGGAACAATCTCTGTGCGTAAGGGTCAAGGCCGTAAAACTATACTGGATGCCCGTGATCTTAAACGACACTGCACCACAAACAGGAATGCTACTGTAAAGGAAATCACAGAATGGACTCAGGAATACTTCCAGAAACCATTGTCAGTGAACACAATCCACCGTGCCATCCGCCGTTGCCAGCTGAAACTCTACAGTGCAAAGAAGCAGCCATTTCTAAGCAAGATCCACAAGCTCAGGCATTTTCACTGGGCCAGGGATCATTTAAAATGGAGTGTGGCAAAATGGAAGACTGTTCTGTGGTCAGACGAGTCACGATTCAAAGTTCTTTTTGGAAATCTGGGACGCCATGTCATCCGGACCAAAGAGGACAAGGACAACCCAAGTTGTTATCAACGCTCAGTTCAGAAGCCTGCATCTCTGATGGTATGGGGTTGCATGAGTGCGTGTGGCATGGGCAGCTTGCATGTCTGGAAAGGCACCATCAATGCAGAAAAATATATTCAGGTTCTAGAACAACATATGCTCCCATCCAGACGTCATCTCTTTCAGGGAAGACCCTGCATTTTTCAACAAGATAATGCCAGACCACATTCTGCATCAATCACAACATCATGGCTGCGTAGGAGAAGGATCCGGGTACTGAAATGGCCAGTCTGCAGTCCAGATCTTTCACCTATAGAGAACATTTGGCGCATCATAAAGAGGAAGGTGCAACAAAGAAGGCCCAAGACGATTACAACAGTTAGAGGCCTGTATTAGACAAGAATAGGAGAGCATTCCTATTTCTAAACTTGAGAAACTGGTCTCCTCGGTCCCCAGACGTCTGTTGACTGTTGTAAGAAGAAGGGGAGATGCCACACAGTGGTGAAAATGGCCTTGTCCCAACTTTTGGGGGATTTGTTGACACCATGAAATTCTGATTCAACATAATTTTCCCTTAAAATGGTACATTTTCTCAGTTTAAACTTTTGTTCCGTGATTTATGTTCTATTCTGAATAAAATATTAGAAGTTGGCACCTCTACATCATTGCATTTAGTTTTTATTCACGATTTGTATAGTGTCCCAACTTTTTGGGAATCCGGTTTGTAATTCTATCATGTATGATGATCGCTATTAAGCTGTGTATCTAATCATATCATGTGTGATACGGTTTATTAGGATGCTGTATCTAATCTATTTTGCTTAGAGTGATCTGGACATAAATTTTATTTCTATACACAGTGTAGGAAGGCGCAGGGGTCCGTCATTGACGGAAGGTACGTGTCACCGAGGTTCCTGGCCTCGGTGAAATAGGAACCGATAGTTTAGTGTGTCAGCAGCAGCTAGGCTGGCCGACACAGTGTTTTTTACTTAGTGTGGCTGTAAAGCCGATCCGGGCTGGTTCTTATTGGGAGCAGCCAAAGATCAGGATGGGTGGCTGTTCCCAGGCCAGGTTTTGGGCTGGGAATAAAAACCCAGCCAGCTCCGCTGAGTACACCGCCCGTAAGGTCGGAGTCATGTGTATACATGGGGACTTAAAAGACTACCCTACTGCTATGGTGACTCTGTCCACGGTTTCCGGCAGGTGGACCCGCGAGGTGGCTGTTGCAACCAACCTACATTATGAACTTATAATAGAGAGAGACTTCCCGGGCTTCCCGGCACTGTGGCCGGTTACAAGAGTGACTGATACCCATGAGACAGGGGTAACATTAGGAGAGTGGCCCAGCTCAGGGGGGAGACCAGAACCCTGGGAACCTGAGTCCAAAGGGCCAGCGGTAGGGGTGACTGCCACTTCGGTGGAAGAGGGGGAAACAACCCCATTAGGTGTAATGGTAGGAGACATGGAGGACTTGCTGCCGGAGCCTTAGCTGGCAGACCTCAATGTCTCTGGGGATAATTTTGGTACTGCACAACACCGGGATCCAACCTTATCCCGAGCCTGGGAAAATGTACTAATAATAGATGGTGAGCCACAACAACCAGGGTCAGAGTCAGTGTTCCACCATTTTGTGGTTCATCAGGATATGTTGTATCGGGTAAATCAGCTGCTAGGTGAATCCATTGAACGGTTAGTGGTGCCCCAGGCTTATCGCAAACTCGTGTTAGAGTTAGCCCACCAGCATGTTCTCGGGGGTCATCTGGGAATGCAGAAAACACAGGACCGGATACTACAACGGTTTTACTGGCCCAGTGTGTTTAAAGAGGTGGATGAGTTATGTAAGTCTTGCCCGACCTGCCAGGCAACTAGCCCCCAGCACCTTTTTTGCAGTCCCTTGGTACCTTTCCCGATCATTGAGGTACCGTTTGAGCGAATTGCTATGGACCTAGTAGGCCCAATACCGAAGTCCACTAGGGGACACCAACACATGTTGGTTGTCCTTGATTATGCCACTCGGTACCCGGAGGTGGTGCCACTGCAACATACATCAGTGAAACTTATAGCTAAGGAGCTAATGGAGAGGTTCTCCCAAGTGGGGCTTCCAAAAGAGGGGGGACCCCTTTTATGTCCAAGGTCATGAGGGAACTCTATAAGTTGCTGCATATTAAACAGTTACGGACGTCTGTGTACCATCCACAAAGATGGTCTGGTGGAAAGGTTTAATAAAACTCTAAAAACCATGTTAAAAAGGGTGGTGTCCAACGATGGGAAGGATTGGGACCTTCTTCTGCCCTATCTCATGTTCGCAGTGAGAGAGGTGCCCCAGGCCTCTACTAAGTTCTCGCCCTTCAAATTGCTATATGGCAGACATCCTCATGGCTTGTTGGACATAGCCAAAGAGGCGTGGGAACAACAGCCCACTCCGCATAAAATCGTCCTTGAATATGTTACCATTTTGCCTCTTGTCAGGGAGCATATGGAGGCCGCTCAGTGAGCCCAGAGTCTGATCTATAATCGGCAGGCTCGGGTCAGGATCTTTAACCCGGGCAATCAGGTTTTGGTTCTGGTGCCTACCATGGACAGTAAGTTCCTAGCCAGGTGGCAGGGGCCCTACACAGTACGGGAAAAAATTGGAGAGGTAAATTACAAGGTGCACCAGCCGGGGAGGCGAAAGAGGGAGCAAGTTTACCATGTTAATTTACTAAAACCTTGGAAAGATAAGGAAACCTGTACGGAAGACAGCCCGCGACCGGGTTTTCTAGGGGATGAGGTTCCGGCTCCTCTGCCTGATGCAAGGGAAGAGGTTGCCACAATAAAAATTGCTGACAGCCTCTCCTCTAAACAGGCTCAGGAGACCAGGGGGTTCGTTAGTCGGAACACGGAGGTGTTCTCGGACCTCCCTGGACGCACTTCCATAATCCAACATGAAATTGTCACTGAGGCAAAAGTCCGGTTAAAGCCATACCTGGTGCCCGAGGCTTGGCCAAAAGCCATCTCAGAGGAAGTGCAGCTCATGTTGCGGCTAGACGTCATTGAGGAATCTAAAAGTGAGTGGGCCAGTTCTATAGTCTTAATTCCTAAGCCAGATGGGACGTTACGATTTTGTAAAGATTTTAGGAAGTTGAACGAAATATCTAAATTCGACGCATATCCCATGCCTTGGTTAGATTAACTAATTAAGCAGTTAGGCCAAGCCAGGTATTTTTCTGTTTTGGACCTGAACAAAGGGTACTGCAGGTACCCTTGATGGAGCTGCCAAAGAGAAAACTGCCTTAATAACACCGGCTGTACAAATATAAGGTATTATCCTTTGGCCTGCATGGCGCCCCCACCACTTTTCAACGTCTAATGGATATTGTACTTCGTCCACATCGGCGGTACGTCTCAGCTTACCTGGATGATATTATCTGTCACGGGGCGCCAAAGGCGCACTCGGTCTCCCATCAGCCGCAGACCTGCTGCTTAGCTTCGGGAGCGAGGATCTGTGTTTGGCCTCGTTCCCAGGGCGGCTTTGCTAGCTGGGAGGCTCCCTGCTCCTAGGTCTGCCTTGAGCGCCGAGCTGATCACTCGGTGATCGTTTTGTCTGTCTGTAGGTCATGTGACGCTGGCCACGTCACATGACCCTCAGATCCCACTATAAATACAGGCAGCCTGCTGGTCACAGGTTGCCTGTTAATTCTAGGTTCCTGGCTATTTGTTGGACTACTGAATACTCACCTGATCCTGTTCACTGACGATCCTTTGCCTGGTCCTCCTGTACGGCGCATCCCTCCTGGTATTGTGACCTCTGCTCCCACCTGACTACTCTTTGCAGACTCCTCTGGTACTTCTCTACTCTCCTGGTATTTGACCCCGGCTTCTCCTGACCATTCTTTGCTTAACCCTTTGTACTGCGTAGCTCTCTTGGTTCTGACCTGGTCCGTTCACGTTCCGTATTTTGTCTTGTCTGTCTTCCCTGCACATATCCTAAGTAAGGGACTATCGTCCAGTTGTCCCCTGTCATCACGACTCGTGAGGCAAGTAGGCAGGTTCAGGGGTGAGGGTGGAGAGCAGTGGTCACTATCCTTCCCCCTGTGTGTGTGTGTACGTGATCGTTACATTATCATTCACAGTACCGACTGGGAAATTCACCTGCTTAAAGTACAGGCCGTAGTAGACTCCCTTCGAAAGGTGGGACTAACAGCTAACCCAAATAAATGTGCGATAGGGTTAGAGGAGACTAAATACCTTGGGTATGTCATTGGGCGTGGAGTCATCAAACCCCAAGTAAACAAAATAGAAGCGATACGGAATTGGCCCCGATCTGCCACCTCTAGACAAGTAAAGTCGTTCCTGGGAATGGTGGGCTATTATATGAGGTTTCTCCCCCATTTTGCCACTGTAGCGGCTCCGTTGACAGGGCTCTTAAAGGGACGGAAGTCCGTGATAGTCTGCTAGAATGACCAGGCGGAAGAGGCTTTCTCTGCTTTGAAGTCGGCCCTGTGTGGGTCCCCGGTTTTGGTGATGCCCGACTTCAAGAGGGAATTTTTGGTACAGACCAATGCCTCCCAAGTAGGCCTCGGTGCGGTACTGTCTCAGGAAGTCAACAGGGAGGAGCATCCCATTGTCTTCCTCAGCTGGAAGCTCACTCCAGCGGAGACCCGGTACAGTATAGTGGAGAGACAGTGCCTGGCCATCAAGTGGGCACTCGAGTCTCTCCGCTATTATCTGTTGGGGAGGAAGTTCCGTCTGGTGACTGACCACTTCCCTCTAAAGTGGATGAGCCAGGCCAAAGAGAAGAATGCTTGGGTCACCAGGTAGTTCTTGTCTCTACAAAACTTTAAGTTTACAGTAGAATACAGGGCAGGCCGGTTACAGGGAAACGCAGATGCCCTTTCCCGAGTACACTGTCTGGCATGTGTTCACCCCCTCAGGGTTGAACAAAGGGGGAGATATGTAGGAAGGTGCAGGCGCATCGCGAGATTACGGCAATCTAACTGTGAAGAAAGGAGGAGATTAGGAGGACGCAGGCGGTGCTGGGCTCCTTCACAGGGGGCGTGGCTGGTCTCCAAGAAGGTTAGTACAGCCCCTTGGGCACCTTACCAGGCTCATTTACATATCTCCAAAATCATTTTTTAAACACAATAAAAGGACATAGCTTTATGGGACAGGTATATTGCGGACATGCTAGCGGCAAACTTTGATTCATCCATTCATCTCACCTGAACCAACAAACTGAGTCTGTATGCACTTCATACTGTCTTTCTGTATGTTTTCCAATTATGCTTTTCAATTTTGCTTTCCAATTATGTTTTTAAATTATGTTTTTTTTAAATTGCACTTATATATTGAGTAAGAATATTTTACAATCTGACAACCCTTGTCTACTAGTCCATTGTTTGCCAGATATTGAGTGAACCCAAACCCCCCCCCCCCCCACTTTTGTATCTAATCGTTATCACCATTTGGGAGTACTTTGGGGTAGTGCACCTTTCCATATGTGGAACAGTGAGTGAGCCATTATTTTTTGTATTTTTTTCTAGGAGATGTAGATTGTTATTCTTCAGTTTTTTTTCTCACTTGGATGAAAAATTGATCAAAATCTGATTGCATTCGCGCAGAAAAAAAGGAAAAACTGAACGTAATTGTGAGATGGGGAAACAGCTCTCATTGTTGAACACTGTGTGGATTAAATTAAATGTTCTGGACTGACATTCTGCAGTTTGGCTACAAGAGGCCGCCATTTCCTAGGCACAGCTGACTGACTGCATACATGTATTTCCATATTCATGAGAGGTGGAGTTGCCAGGCTGAAGGAGAAAGAGGAAGTCGCCATATTAGAAGGACACAGAGAAGTGAATTCATTCACATCCTAGCATGGGATCTACATTTTGAGACCACAAATACAGTCAAGTTAAGCTGATCGCTGTTCAGGACCCAGATTCTGCCCAGGGGACAGAGGACTTCTGCCAGGAGTGCTGATGAGAGCTGACGAACAAACTACTTGCTCTACAGTACTGCATGTTTGTTGAGTAGACTGCTTGTTCAGTTCGGAGTAATTAGCGGAGACAGAGCTGACCTGGGTCGGTAAGATCGCGCATGCACCTCATTGCAATATTGGCGTCTAGAGACTAGACCAGGCCTGTAGTTAATTAGTTAGGGTCTCTGTTTCGTGTGTCAGGCCAAAAAGTGTTTCTGTTGTTCACAAAAGGACTCCATAATAAAAATTGACATTGCACAGTTGAGAGCTGATGTCTCACTGGCTCAATCCAGCTAAGCATTTTGCGCAGGAGTAATGCACAGGCACATGCCATAGTACCAGTTACGGGAGGGGGAATATTGTAGTTTATTATAAGATTGTGAACTTTTGTGTTGCACCGCAGGCCAGCCCGTATCATACACCCACATAATCATTTGTGTCATTTCTAGGGTAATAACAGGTACGGTGTGGCCGTTTTAGTTGTGCCTGCCAGTAGGCAAACTAGTGCAATTCTTTCTGGCATCCATTGCAGGGCGCCGTGCTGTGCAGCACAATGGTCTCGGCCTGCGGGCTGAGTGTATGTAAATCCATTTTATGTTCCCAGAGGTTGGGGTTTGCATTTAGTGTCATATTGTAGTAAAAAGACTGTTTTGCAAAAGCTGGTTTCAGAGTTGCTTTCCTCATTTGTGACTTCGCTGTATTCTGGGGAGCCCACCCTCATACATGACTTACACAATCACAGACAAAACTGACTGAACTTGCATGCAAAACCATCAGTTTTTTTCCTAAACAGACCCTGAGAGAATCCATAACTCTTGTGTGAAAGAGGCCGCAGGCTGAGTTCACATCACTGTTTAGTTTTCCATCTTCTGATCCATCTGAAAAAGAAAGATAAAAAAATAAAAACATCAGTTATGCTCAGTTAGAATCAGTTTGCACAAAAAATAACTGATACAGCTTTTTTGGAGCATCAGTTATGATCAGTTTGCATCGGTTTGTTTCAGTTCCATCAGAGATCAGTTATTTTTGATGGGAGAAAAAGTCCTAGCCTCATGCACACGACAGTTGTGTGTTTTGCGGTCCGCAAATTGCGTATTCGCAAAACTCGGATGGCGTCTCTGTGCGTTCCGCAATTTGCGGAATGACATGGACAGCCATTGATATAACTGCCTATTCTTGTCCGCCAAAACTGCGGCTCGGATGCGGACCAAAACAACGGCCGTGTGCATGAGGCCTTACAGTGATGTAGATGTGAACCTGGCCTTACTATTTATTTCCCTCTTCCAAAAACACTTTTGGATCAAGCCAGAGGATAATCTTGGACGGCACATGAAGAGATGTAAATACCCACCATGCTTTGGTCCCAGAAATTGTATTTGGTAAAGGAGAAAGGAGCATTTAGACAAAAGCTGCATAGCAGAGGCATGGTCTACTGATCTTAGCAGGACATCAGTAACAGTGCTGATGTGACATGGACACAGCTCATTCAACAAAAGACAAACTCAGCAATTCACCTTTGAAATACTTAGCTACATCTGCATGCCACTGATTGCAGTAGTCATCTTATATGGAATAATGGGTAGTTTATCATCGATATTATCATCAATCTTCCTGCATCTAACACTAATTTATTACATTTCATCGTCTTTTCTGCTCAGTGTTATCAAATTAAGCTTCTAATCGTCAGAGCAGACCAGAACCAAATTCATAAATCTCATCTTCTGACACTTCCAAGATTTTTTTCTCTTAAAAAAAAAAGTGCTACCCTGTTGTTGTTTTATTAATCAATAGTCCATATCCAGCGAGGCACAAGAGAGGTGCAGAGCAGAGATGAGAGTGGTGGTTGTGGCCATGAGATGGGTAGTAGTGCTCACAGATCACAGTGGCAGTCTTCACTTTGCCACTCTCTGGGCCATGCACAGTGAATGGAGGGCCCAGCCTTTCTTCCCACAGGGCACTCCATAACTTCCTGGGGACCCTGCCTGATGGTAGTTAGGGTGTCCTTGATGTTAGGTGGTTGGCAGGGTTCAAGGCAGGAGTATGGACGCAGGGCCGGCGGATGGATGATGCAGTAAATAATCGGGCGCCTTGGTTGCAAAAAATTAAGTCTTTCTTGAATAAATTAAATACGGGAATATAAGTACATATAGCAGCAAAGGCACATTTCCAAAGTATATTCCAATAGTTGTCTATGGGCAGTAGCTATGCTGGTAGTAGTAGTCCCTGAGTGTCTCTCTAAACACTTTGCAAACTTTCCAAGATAACCACAGGTGTGCTATCCTGTTGATAGATCTTTCTGCAATTTCCGGGCTGAGGGGTGAAGAATTTAGATCTGGATGACCAGTCTATCTCAAAGTGTGGTGGGCCCCCGGAAGCAATTAACACTTTCCAGAGCAGTAAAGTCTATTGCCATAAATGAGTGGTATCTTACTGATGTTATCTTGCACAGCTTTAGCAACAGGATGCAGTGCTCTGTTTCTCCCTGCAGTGGACATGTGCTGGGGAAGATTAGCAGTGAGCTGATTGCTCAGCTGCTCGATTACTGTGGAGCGCCGGTCCTTGGACCTATCAGGTTCTTATCCAGGGACTCTCCACTCTATTTAAACCCCTTACTGGCCATACCCCAGTTCCAGTGATAGTCTCCGACTTACTAGCTGCATTGTATTGCTTGTTCCTCTGAACCCGGCTTGTCTTCTGACCACTCTCTGTCTCTCGTTGGGTACTGCGTTGTCCATCTGGTTCAGATCTTGGCTTGTCTTCTGACCACTCTCTGTCTCTCGTTGGGTACTGCGTTGTCCATCTGGTTCAGATCTTGGCTTGTCTTCTGACCACTCTCTGTCTCTATTTTGGTACTGCATAGTCTGGTTCTGAATATTTACATATAACTCTGGTATTTTGTTTATCTGTCTTTTGTTGTTTGTCCATCTCTGCATTTAATTAGTGTAAGGACCATCGACAAGTTGTGGTCTAGCTATCTTGGGCTTGTTCTGCAGGTAGGTAGGGAAAGCAGGCTGGGTTCTAGCAGGAGATGAGCGAATCGAATCAGACGAAGTGGAATTCGATCTGATTTTCAGGAACAATTGTATTCGCAACGAATGCGAATTTCCTTGCGCTTCGTGGTATCAAATCACAGTTTTTCCTAAAATGGCGGCTACACATGTGAGGACATGGGGCAAGGAACTCTGGGAAGGCGGGATCACCCAGATTGACATGCATGCAAGCAGCCAATCCGCAGCCAGCCTGCCCTGTAATGTCACAGCCCTATATATACGGCAACCATTTTAGATTCTGCCATTTTCCAGCATTCTGAGTGCAGGGAAAGACGTGAGAAGGCGCTAGGGACAGCAATAGTAAAAACCTCATTGCGAACAAAGAAACTGAAAAAGTGCAGGGAAAGGATAGGGAGGAATTATTTCACAGCATCTTAGTGCAGGAAGAGACGTCAGAAGGCGCTAGGGACAAAGTTAGAAAAGCGATTTAAAACTGCAGGGAAAGATTATTTGGGGATCCAAATAGCCATTATACAGCTCTGTCATTCCAGACATTTGTTCTTGGGGTGCAAGTGCTACGTTGAAAAGCCTTTAGTGGCTTATATCTGTGGAAAAAAATATATACGCCGTTCACTTCTGCAGTTATATGTAGTGAAAGCATCTAGTGGCGTATTTCAGTACAAAAAGAAAAATATATACGCAGTTCACTGTTGAAGTTATTTGCGGTGAAAGCGTTTAGTGACGCATTTCAGTACTAAAAGAAATATATATACGCAGTTCACTGTTGCAGTTATTTGGGGTGAAAGCTTTTTCTGGGGTATTTCAGTGCAAGAAGAAAAATATATTCTCAGTTCACTTCTGCAGTTATGTGTTGAAAGTGTTTAGTGGCCTATTTCAGTACAGAAAGAAAAATATATACGCACTTCACTGGTGGATTTATTTGTGGCAAAAGCGTTTAGTGGCCTATTTCAGTACAGAACTAAAAATATATACGCTCTTCACTGGTGCAGTTATTTCTGGTAATATTTTTTAGTGGCCTATTTCAGTACAAAAAGAAAAACATATTCTCAGTTCACTTCTGCAGTTATAAGTGTTGAAAGCGTTTAGTGGCCTATTTCAGTACAGAAAGAAAAAATATTTTGATCGCTTTTAGGGGTGTTTTAATTTGCTTTTAATTTATTTAGTTCATCTAAACTTCAGTATGTCAGACAGAGAAGTGCCAGGCCATGCTCAGAGGACTGGCAGAGGCATAAATGTTTCTGGCGCAGGCAGAGGTCGCAGCAGAGTAAGGGGGTGTGGCAGCAGGATTTGCAGCGAGAGGCCTGATCTCCCGGTGTCATCTAGCGGTCATGTCTTGACCAGCAACCCAGCGGTTCTTGATTGGTTAACTCGGTCATCCACTTCATCCCAAGTGAAATCAGACACTACCAGCCAACTGTCAATGGGTTCATCAGACACAACCCTTAGTTGGCATGGCCCGGGAGCAGGCCCTGTGCCCTCACCTGTCCTCAACCTACCTCTGTCCTTTGCTGTTCCCCCAGACACAAAAGTATTGTATGCTGTGGGCTCGGCTCCACTATACAGCGAGGACAAGCTACTAGAGGACAGTCAGCAGCTACTGCCCAGCCAAGATCTGGAGGAGACATCCGCTGCTTCCTCTGGTAGGCGGTCAAGTAGAGATTAGAAGAGTGATGTGAGAGGTAGTGTTGCGAGAGGTCAGGCTCCTGACCCAGAGACCGTGGGGGGACATCAGTGACGTGCAGACAGTACTCGATGATGATAAATCCGTTCGCACTTGGAAGCCGGGTGCAAAAGGGGATTCATCATCATCAGGAGAAGAGGGTGGCAGCTTCCCCGTGAGCTAGCAAGTCGATAGGGTGGCCGGGAGTCAGCAGGGTGGGAGCAGTGGCTGCCATGGGCAGTACCAGCTCCATCCAAATCAGCCTGAGTCTAGAGACGGTGATGAGAGACTTTATTCACCCGCATAGTAAATAAACTACTCACCAGCAGCAGGTAAACCTGGACCAGGACCTGAACCAGCAGGTGGTTGCATACTTGGACAGCACCCTGCCAACCCACATTGAAGATCCGCTGGACTACTGGGCAGCCAATTTGGATTTGTGGCTGCAACTAGCAGAGTTTACCCTGGAAAAGCTGTCCTGCCTGGCCAGTAGTGTGGCATCAGAGCGGTTGTTTAGTGCAGTGGGGGGCCATAGTTACCCCAAGGAGAACTCGCCTGTCCGCCCAAAATGTGGAGAGACTGACCTTTGTCAAGATGAATCAGGCGTGGATCAGCCAGGATTTCAAACCACCAATTCCTGATGCAGCAGACTAGATCATCCATGGTGCCACACCAACACTTTGACAAAAGAGACCGTTTTCTTCTGGCTACCTGCCTTAGCTACTACTGTGATGCTGCCACCCGCCTGATGTCACAAATCTGATGCCAAGTGCTCCTTCTTTCAACCACCTTCGTCAGCGGGTACTGGTATTGCCACCCACCACCCCACTCCATCACTGGGTCACTTTGTGGTCTCCTGATGTAGCTTCTGCTGCCATCTCCACACTATGTCACCTTGCCACTCTGTGGTATCCTCCTGCTGCTGCCTTATCCATACTATGTCACCTTGCCACTCTGTGGTATCCTAATGCTGCTGCTGCCATCTCCACACTGTCACCTTGCCACTGTATGGTAGCCGTTTTTAATGTAATTCGCCGCAAATATATTCGGATCAAACCAAATTTTTCCTGAAAAATGTGGCGAATCGGCAAATCAAATTTTTAAAAAATTCGCTCATCTCTAGCCTTAGAGTTCACTATCCTATCCTGTTCCTACCTACAGCCGTAACAATATCATATAGAACTTGGCAATTTCTAACAAACTTAGAATCAGGCCTATACGTCACATGAATCCAGAGATTCCCCCATTCATTGCTCTAATTTCTCTGATAGATTTATCTCAAGCTGGAAGCCCAGGGGACAAGCATTTTCTCAGAGGGTGTGCCCTTTCTGCTGCAGCTGGTGGCATTTGAAGGATTATTATTATTTATTATTAACACCTTCCCGATTGCCATACGGCTATATATGTGCTAGCTGCACATACCCCGTGCAGCTAGCACGTGTATAGACGTCAGGCAGCTCTTTAATCGAAGCGCTGCAAAAAAGCTTCTGCTCCTGCCCTGCTGCTGTCACAGACAGCATACAGTCCAGTTAACCAATCGGATTGCGGCAGCGTAAAAATGCCTGTTCCAGGCTCTGATCTGCACTCTGCAGATCAGAGCCTGAAATCAGGTAGTGTATGCTCATGCCCCCCTGATCTGTGCGCCTCCACCCGCCGTCCCTGCCTGCCCCTGATGCGGCCCCCCCATGTAACCGGCCCTCAGCGTGTATCAGCCTGATGCGGCCCCCCCCATCTGTGCCCCCTGCCCCCGATGCGGTCCCCCTGCTGTGTGTGATTAAAGCGGCTCAGTTCTGCTCTATGCTGACACTCTGCTGTAGCCCCTTAGATGCCGCGGCAGCGGCATCCATGGGGTTAATAGAGGGAGGGGGTCAAAGGTGTCCGGTGTTGCCATCTACAGGACATCTGATAGTATTATACTTTGCAATGCAAGAGTATTGCAAAGTATAGTACAGCCATCAGCCCCACTGGATCTTCAAGATCCAAGTGGGACTTGATAAAAAAGTGTGAAAATAAAAAAAGTTAAAATAAATAAATAAAAATGTAAATTAAAAATAAAATAAATTGCCTTTTCATATAAAAAATTTATTTTATTTTTTTACATATTAGGTATCACCGCATCCCTAATAACCGGCTCTATAAATATATCACGGGATCCACCCCGTCCGATAAACACCATAAAAAGTAAAAAATAAAGCCATTTTTGTCACTTTACATCACAAAAAGTGCAACACTAAGCGATCAAAAAGGTGTATTTCAAAAGAAATGGTACCAATAAAACCCTCACCTCATCCCGCAAAAAATTAGACCCTACATAGGAAAATCTAAAAAAAATAAAAATAAATATAGCTTTCAGAACATGGAGACACTAAAACATAATTTTTTTATTTCAAATATGCTATTAATGTGTTAAAGTGAAATAAATGAAAACAAGTGTACATATTAGGTATCACTGCATCTGTAACAACATGCTCGATAAAAATATCACATAACCTAACCCCTCAGGTGAACACCGTAAAAAAATAAAAAAATTTGGCACCTTACATCACAAAAAGTGCAACACCAAGCGATCAAAAAGGCGTATGCCCTCCAAAATAATACCAATCAAACCGTCACCTCATCCCGCAAAATATCTGACAATCGGTCAAAAAATAAAAAAGCCATGGCTCTCAGACTATGGAGACACTAAAACATATTTTTTTTGCTTCAAAAATGCTATTATTGTGTAAAATTGAAATAAATAAGAAAAAGTATGCATATTAGATATTGCCACGTCCGGAACGATCTGCTCTAAACTGTCACATGACCTAACCCCTCAGATAAACGCTGTAAAAATAAATAAATAAAAACTGTTCCAAAACAACTATTTTTTGGGTCACCTTGCCCCATAAAGTGTAATAATGAATGATCAAAAAATCCTATGTACCCAAAAATGGTACCAATAAAAACCTAAACTCTTTTTGCAAAAAACGAGCCCCTGCACAAGGCATTCGGCAGAAAAAAAAAAAAAAAAACGCTTTCAGAAAATGGAGACACAAAAACATAATTTATTTTTCAAAAATGCTTTATTATGTAAAACTGAAAAAAACAAAGTAGACATATTTGATATCATTGCGTCCGTAACAACCTGCTCTATAAAAATAGCACATGATCTAACCTGTCAAATCTTGTAAAAAATAAAAAAAAGGTGCCAAAACAGCCATTTTTTGGTTACCTTGCCTCACAAAAAACGTAATATAGAGAAATTAAAAATCATATGTACCCCCAAATAGTACCAATAAAACTGGCACCTTATCCCTAGTTTCCAAAATTGGGTCACTTTTTGGGAGTTTCTACTGTAAGGGTGTATCACGCTGGGTTCACACTTGAGCGTTCTGAAAGGAGCGCTCTGTATGCGCGTTTGTACCGGCGTTTACAATCGCGCATACAGAGACAAGCGAACGCCCATTGTCGCGTGTTCCCGAAAGTCTATGTACGGGAATGCGCGACAAAACGCCCCAAAGAAGCTCAAGAACTTTTTTGAGCGTAGGGCGTTTTACAGCGCGTTCAAACCCGCTGTAAAACGCTCAAGTGTGAACCAGGGCCATAGGGAAGCATTGGTTTTCATGTGTTGAGCGTTTTACAGCGCGTTTGAACGCGCTGTAAAACGCTCAGGTGTGAACCCAGCGTCAGGGGGGCTTTAAATGGGACATGGCATCTAAAAACCAGTTCAGCAAAATCTGCCTTCCAAAAACCATGTGGTGCTCCTTTTCTTCTGCACCATGCCGTGCACCCTTACATCATTTTACAACCACATGAGGGGTGTTTCTGTAAACTGCAGAATTAGGGTAATAAATATTGGGTTTTGTTTGGCTGTTAACCCTCAATGTGTTAAAATATTATTTTTTTAATTAAAATGGATAATCTGCCAAAAAAGTGAAATTTTGAAATGTTATGTCCATTTTCCTTTAATTCTTGTGGAACACCTAAAGGGTTAACAAAGTTTGTAAAATCAGTTTTGAGTAACTTGAGGGGTGTAGTTTCTACAACGGGGTCATTTATGGTGTGTTTCCACTAGGTAAGTCCCGCAAAGTGGCTTCATACCTGAACTGGTACTTTGCTGGGTTTTGGAAATTTTCTTAAAAATTTTAAGAATTGCTTCTAGCCTTCTAACGTCCTAAAAAAAGTAAAATGACATTTACAAAATGATGCCAACATAAAGTAGACATATGGGGAATGTTAAGTAATAAATATTTTATGAGGTATCACTTTCTGTTTTAAAAGCAGAGAAATAGAAATTTAGAAAATTGCGAATCTTTTAAAAAATGTTGGTAAATTTGTGATTTTTTTCCAGAAATTAATGTGAAATATATTGACTCAAATTTATGACTGTCATGAAGTACAATGTGTCACGAGAAAACAATCTGAGAATGGCTTGGATAAGTAAAAGCGTTCCAAAGATATTACCACTTAAAGTGACGCACGTCAGATTTGTAAATTTTGACCTGGACACTGGGGCATCAATGACCCTCCGTCATGAAAGGGTTAAAGAGCCATTCATTCCATGGCACTGTACATATGAAAAGGGGTAATACATAATACAAAACAATTGCAATAATCATAAATGAGACGAGTTTCAGACCGGTACAGAAGGATAGAGGATCCTGCCCGTGAGGGTTTATAATCTACGAGGATGGAACTGAGCATGTACAGTATGTCAACCTTATTGCGCTGGACTGAGAATTCAGAAAAAAAGGCAAATAGCAGGTGGTGAAATAAAGATAGATTTCAGTGAGTATTTCACTGGCTATACTAAATTTTGAATTACATTCAGTTACAAAAGTATTCAGATCCAGGTGCTGATTTAAAAAATTTAGCATATTTTTCGTGGGACAACCCCTTTAAATCAAAAGACCATTGGAGTAGATTGCCCTAAATTTATTAATAGGTGCATTTGAAAATTAGATGTTAAGGATCCTAACCCTGCTACGCAGGTACTGAAAGCTGTAGCTGATGACTGCCTTCATTTTTGTTCCCCAGGGCACAGTGATGATATGACCAGTGCAGGAATCTGCAACCTGACCATTTGCTTGATCTAATGTCTACACTACTGTAACTTCTTTAATATGGTCTCCGGCAAGTAGTCAGTACTAGTTAAAAAGTGGTTAACTCAGTTTTTTCCTAAAAATCCAGTGCATATGCAAATTTTCAAGATCATTAGTGCAGGAAAAGAGCATTAAAAATCCTATTAATTGGTTTCAGTGGTGCCTTTCACACCACGAGCTGTTAAATCTTATCACTGCATTTAACATCTTAAAATGCTTCCTTAACTTCTTATAATGTGATAATGTATGTTCAGTTCTATTATAGAGACAGGATGCAGCTAACGGAGAGGCAGAAGTTGCATTCAAAGCCAAGCCCTGGAGGGTCCAAAAGATCCTTGATCCAAATCAGACGCCAGCACTATAAGGCTTCCTTCTTTAGTGGCTTGCAAAACATTTTTTTCATACTTTTTCCAGTCCTATAGAGAAACCTGTAGAAAATGCCTAGAAAAAAAAAACTTTACACACAGAACATTAGTAAAAAACAAACAAACACTACTGTCCCAAAAAATAAACCATAAGGCTATATTACCCTCTGTGAGTTTAAGAACATGTTCAGATGGTGGATTTTTCATGCAGATTTCAAGGCATATTCTGTGCTGAAATCCATAGGATAAACACGTGTATTCTGTATCAATACATTATGGAGTGAAATCCAGATTTTAGCAAAACAAATGATGAGTTTCTTACTGTGAATCTACTATCTATGGGCAGATAGGCAGCATGTAGTAGCAAAGTCTGTGGCAAATACACATCAAATTTGTTGTATGTTGTCTTTTATGAGGTCCTAGTGTGTGCCACATAAGCAAACCCATTTCCAACAACCACGCCCCTTTATAATTAGACACACCTCTTTTTTTGTACCTGAACTTCACCCCTTTAACACACATTCAGACATCCCAGCACAACATACAGTTAAAGTGGAGGCCTGTTTTTTTTGGGAGATTTTCCAAATCATTCCGGAGTCGCGGAGCTCTCTCATTTTTCCAGGAGCCTCTCGGTCCTTCTGTGAGAGATAGAAAGTATGAAAATACCCTAAGGCTGGTTTCACACGGGCATTGCAAGAAAAGATGCGGGTGCGTTACGGGAACATGCACGATTTTTCCCCACGAGTGCAAAGCGTGTCAATGCGTTTTTCACACGCGTGAGAAAAATCGGCATGTTTGGTACCCAGACCCGAACCCGGACTTCTTCACAGAAGTTCGGGTTTGGGTTCAGTATTCTGTAAATTTTATTATTTTTCCCTTATAACATGGTTATAAGGGAAAATAATAGCATTCCTTAATACAGAATGCTTAGTAGAAGGTCAATTAACTCGCCTCCTCCAATTGATCGCGTAGCTGCCGGTCTCCTGTTCTTCAGGACCTGTCAAAGGAACTGTGGTGATGTCACTGAGCTCATCACATGGTCTATCACCATGGTGATGGATCATGTGATGGATCATGTGATGAGCACAGTGATGTCACCACAGGTCCTTTGACAGGCCCTGAAGAAAGAACAGGAGACCAGTGTTCTGCCAGATTCCTATACCTTGCCAGAACGCTATACCGGAAGTGATGCGGCCGCACAGGAATCAGCTGGAGGAGGGTGTGTGCGGCGCTGCGCAAGCGCACATCCACTGGATTAGCAAAAAATCATTGCAGCGCCGCGGGAGAAGGACTTAATGCGCATGCGCCAAACCGTACACCGCGCGTGCGCACTTGGGGGTAGGTAGATTTTCCAGGGAGGGAGTGTCTGAAGACAGCGCCGCCCTGCATTAGCATCACAGCTGATTGCCCGCAGTGACAGCTGATCGTCCCCGCTGCTGACTCCTCATCGGCCGCCGCCGCTGACCGACACCCGACGCCTGCCGCCGCTGACTGACACCCGATGCCGCCGCTCACCGCCAGCAGTCAGGTGTGCAAGTCTGCAGTTTGAATCCTGTGCCCGGGTCTGAGAAAGGCTTCTACCCGGGCACAGGATTACAAACCCGGACTGTCCGGGTCATTCCCGTATGGGTGGCAACCCCACACACAGCTCTGCAGTAAGGATGAACTGCTCCTGATGATTTGTGTGCACTCAGATGTAGGGAGATCTGATGGAACATTTTGCGCTGGAAAATATAACTACCCCCAAGCGGCTCTGCAATGATTTTTTGCTAATTCAGTGGATGTGCGCTTGTGCAGTGCCGCACACACCCTCCTCCAGCTGATTCCTGTACGGCCGCGTCACTTCCGGTATAGCGTTCTGGCAAGGTATAGGAATCTGGCAGAACACCGGCAGCTACGCGGTCAATTGGAGGAGGTGAGTTAATTATTTTATTTTTTTACCCTCAATTGCCCTTCTACTAAGCATTCTGTATTAAAAAATGCTATTATTTCCCCTTATAACCATGTTATAAGGGAAAATAATACAGTGAATAGACTTTCATCCTAGCAACCATGCGTGAAAATTGCTCCGCATACGCACTTGCTTGGGGCCTGCGTTGCGTGAAAAATGCACAATATAGAGCATGCTGCGATTTTCACACAACGCGTAAGTGATACGTTAAAATCACTGCTCACGTGCACAGCCCCATAGAAATGAATGGGTCCGGATTCAGTGCGAGTGCAATGCGTTCACCTCACGCATTGCACCCACACGGAAAACTTGCCCGTGTGAAAGGGGCCTAACAGTCTGAATCCAGACGAATGCATTTTAGGTTCTGTTCACATCTGCATCAGAAGTTCTTCCACAGATTGTATTTGATAGGAAGAATTGCACAGCATGCAGAGCTGTTCGTCCCACCAAAAAGCAATTCAGCTATTGTGGGGTTTTAAAGAAGTCATCCATATTTTTTGCACATCCCCTCCCCAGGAGAAGAGTATCCTCTGTATTAGACCGTCCCGCAGCTGTGACTTAAAAACTACGGAAGGTTTGTTTGGTGTGAATGATACCTGGGTTGTGCATTTTCCTAGGCATTGTCCCCGAAAAGGAGATCATTAAATTTTGCAGCATTCACCGTCTGTCACATCCAGCATATTGGTGAATAATGGTATTGATACTGACTTCTGTAAAATGTGTTCGGTGTGTGTACTGGTGTATGTACTGGTAATTGGTGGATGTACATTAAATGTTTAAGCTGCTCCACCTAATCAGTGAGTTCAAGTGTCCTTGGGGATTGGTGGGTTGGCATTCAACATAGAATCTACTGTGCCCTAGTTGGAGCTTATCAATCAATCGGTTCAGCTGGGAGTTGTTGGTGTCTGTTGTGTGACAAAAATATCAGGACATGAGAAAGATTTGTGCTCATGATGTTCTGCTGCAGGGGGAATGTAAGGTTATATAGGGCTCATTCAAATGAATTGCTCATCCTAAAAGGCACAGCCTGTCCATAGATCTGATCCCTGTCGCCCTGTCTTCTGGCTTAAACTGGTCATATTTATATATATATATATATATATATATATATATATATGTGATACTAGCAGAAGGACCGGCTTCGTACGGGTATATTTCATCTATTTCATTTTATGTTTCCGTGTTTCATAAAAAGATATCAACAGTTTCCCCCATAACAGTGACCTCTACAGTACCCGCCCCTTTAACAATGACCTCCACAGTGCCCGCCCCTTTAACAGTGATCTCCACAGTGCCTGCCTCTTTAACATTGACCTCTTTAACATTGACCACATCTTTAACAGTAACCTTCACAGTGCCTGCCCCTTTAACAGTGACCTCCACAGTCCCCACCCCTTTAAAATTTACCACCCCTTTAACAGTGACCTTCATAGTGGCCGCCCCTTTAACTGTGACCTCCACAGTACCTGCTCCTTTAACAGTGACCTCCACAGTGCCCGCCTGTTTAACAGTGACCTCCACAATGCCCATCCCTTTAATAGTGACTGCCCCTTTAACAGTGACCTCCACAGTGGCCGCCCCTTTAACAGTGACCTTCACAGTGCCTTCCCCTTTAACAGTGACTTCCACAGTGCACTCCCCTTTAACAGTGATCTCCATAGTGCCCATCCCTTTAACATTGACCACCCCTCTAACAGTGACCTTCATAGAAGCCGCCTCTTTAACAGTGACCTTCACAGTGCCCACCCCTTTGACAGTGACTTCCACAGTGACCACACCTTTAACAGAGACCTCCACAGTGCCAGCCCCTTTAACAGTGATCTCCACAGTGCCCACCTCTTTTACAGTGACACTGCCCTGTTTAATAGTGGCCCCTGCCCCATGCATGTAGCAGTGTAGTTGTGCCGTCATACGTCATATCACTGAATATTTAAGGACCTGCAAACTGTTATAACCTGTGATCAGTTGTTATGGCAACCTGGAGTAGGACCTGCAAGCTTCTATTGGCTGATAAGGGACATGTGACTGTGTGTATGGCAATTGGGATATGAGTGAAAGACTTGTAGGCTTATATTGGCTAATGCAGGTCATTTTGGAAATATCTCAGGAACGGTAAGTCCTAGAGAGCTGAGAACCAGTCTAAAACCTTTCCAGACACCTTATGAACCTGTGTGCCAAATTTGCTGAAGATCGGTCCAGTCATTTGGTCGCGCCTAAAGAGCGTCCAGACGTCTAGACAAACAGGCAGAAACTAATTTTTATATAAATAAGAGAAAAGGTGGCTGACTGGTTGTACTTGATCCTCCATACATAAGTATGCTCAGCTTGGCCGAGCATACACATATATTGAATGGGGAGAAAACTACTGCCAGACACCACCAGCAAGAATAAAAGGATCAGGTAGTTGAAATTCACTGTGCTCGATCCTTATCTACCCCGACATTAGCTGTCTGGGGAGAGACTAGAGGCCCTATATACATCACATGGTGGCCAAACTTGCCGATTACCCCAACATAGATCTAATGTGTGTGGCCAGCTTTATAAGGGAGGGAAGAAATAGGGGCCGATGTGGCCTTGGTGAGCTATACCTCCTTTAAGATTCTGTAGGTGGTTTATTTGCAGTCCTATGTAAAACCACAGATAACCACATATCATGCCCAATTACAATTTCAACTTTGCTACAGTGCCTTGAAAAAGTGTTCATACCTCTTGACGTTTTGCACATTTTTTTAACGTTGCACCCACAAACTTAAATTTATTTTATTGAGATTTTATGCGATAGACTAACTTAAAGTAGCAAGTATGTGTGCAGTGATAAGAAAATGATACATGGTCTTCAAAATGTTTACTAACTAAAAATCTGGAAAGTGTGCATTTGTATTTAGCCCCCCTGAGTCAATACTTTGTAGGACCACCTTTCGCTCCAATTACAGCTGCAAGTCTTTTGGGGTATGTCCTTACCAGATTTTTACATCTAGAGGCTGATATTTTTGCTCATTATTGTTTACAAAATAGCTGAAGCTCATTTAGATTGAATGGAGAGCGTCTGTGAACAGCAATTTCCAAGTCTTGCCACAGATTCTCAATGCGTTTAGGTCTGGACTTTGACTAGGCCATTCTAACACATGAATATGCCTTGATCTAAACCATTCCATTGTAGGAAGGCGAACGTCCGCCCCAGTCTCAAGTCTTTTGAAACCTCTATAAGGCTTTCCTTCTGGATTGTCCTGTATTTACTGTAGCTCCATCCATCTTCCCATCAACTCTGACCAGCTTCCCGGTCCCTGCTGAAGAAAAGCATCCAAACAGCATGATGCTGTCACTGCCGTGCTTCCTATAGAATAAGCATGGGCCTATTGGATGCATCTCTAATTGGTGTTCTCATAGCCTGGGCTGTCAGTTTAGGTGGATGGCCATGTCTTTGTAGGTTTGCAGTTAAGCCATAATCCTTCCATTTTTGGATGATGGATTGAACAGTGTTCCATCAGATTTTCAGAGCTAGGGATATTTTTTAGAACCTAACCCTGCTTTCCACTTCTCCACAACTTTATCCCTGACCTATCTGTTGTGTTCTTTGGTTTTCATGATACTGTTTTATTACTAACATTCTCTAAGAAACCTCTGAGGCCTTCATAGAACAGCAGTAGTTATACTGAGAATAGGTTACACAGATGGACTCTATTTATTAATTTGGTGACTTCTGAAGGTAGTTGGCCACACTGTATTTTATTTAGGGGAATCAGAGTACAGGGGGCTGAATACAAATGATGCCATACTTTCCAGATTTTTATTTATTTATTTATTCATTTATTATGAAAACCATGTATCATTTTCTTTTCACTTCACACATGCTTGCTACTTTGTGTTGGTCTATCACATAAAATCACAATAAAATACATTTAAAGGGGTTGTCCGGGTTCAGAGCTGAACTCGGACATACCCATAATTTCATCCAGCCATGTCATGCTCCGATGCGCTCCCTTGCCCTGCGCAGGATCGAGCAGGGCAAGGGCTCTTTATTTAAAATAACACACTGCCCAGCAGTGTGTTCGGTGATGTCACCGGCTCTGATGGGCAGGCTTTAGCACTGCCCTAGCCGTTTTACAGGGCTCACTGCTGGCTGGAAGCCCGATGGAGAGCATGGTCACCGAATCGCCAAAAAATGCCTTTGCCCTACACTATTTAGCGCAGGGCAAAGGAAACCATCGGAGCATGAACTGCTCTGATGCTTAGGTCATGGGGCTCCCTGGGTGAATATGGGGATATGTCTGGGTTCAGCTCTGAACCTGGATAACCCCTTTAAGTTTGTGGGAGTAATGTGAAAAAATGGGGAAATGTTCAAGGCATATGAATGCATTTCCAATGCACTGTATATAAAGCTTCTTGTGTATAAATATAACATAGAATTATCGAAAGAATAAAGGTGTGAACTCTTTAGCAAAAGTTTAAATCAGTTGTAAAAATCCTACATTTGTTTGACAGAACCATATCCCATTGTGTTTTGTGTGGGATTTCAACATAACGAGCTGCAGGATTCAGCTCTGGGACGTTTCAGCAAACATTACTGTACATGTTAGTGTGGGCGCGCTCGCTCATACGGAGTAGAATTGGCGGCAAGTTGCCATTGGCAACCGTCTTTATTAAATAGAAAATTAATCTACGTGAGAAAATAATCACTTAGATATTGAGCATAACAGTCTCAAGGCTCTTTCTGTGGATTTCCTTTTCTGAAATATCAATTATGAGACTGAACGGTAAGATCAGATGGCGTAGGCGAGCTCCCTTAAAGCCGAATAACAGCTTTTTATTATTACATTATTGCACAGTCTTGTAATTGAAATTTTACAAAATCCATTCTCAAACACGCTGTCTGATGGGGGTCCCTTATATGTTACCTGCTTTACTTACCTGGTGTGGAGAGGGCTCTTAATTTGTCCATACTGTAAGGGAATTGAATACTTGACGCTAGGATGTCCCACATATCATAGCTGATCACTGGAAGTCCTAATAGTGGGACAACACGTGATCAACTTATCTTTATCAGTTAGGTCTAATTCACATGCTCTTAATGACATCCATGGCAAGATGGTCAGTGGTTCATCCATTATACTATATCTCTGTGTAGGTTTCACTCCTGGAACTAGAAAATCACTCATGTGTAAATAGACATCAAAATCAGTGGGCACATGTGCTTTCCGTAGAGAACACAGACAGCGCACACCTGTGATTTACTGACATGTAAAAGAGCTTAAAGGGGTTTAACCATCACATATAATGGGAGCATATCACTAGGATATGCCCCCATTGTCTGATAGAGGTGGGACCCGCACCTAAAACAAGAACGGAACGGGGAAATGAATGAAGGGTGCACTGCGCATGTGCAGCAGACCTCCATTCATTTAAATGGAGCCACCAAAAATAGCCGAGTGCTGGCACGGCTATTTATGTCTGCCCCATAGAAATTAATGGGAGCAGGGGCCGCACATGCGCGGTGTGCTCCCATTTACTTTTATGGGAGCAGTGCTTGGTGGTGGACAGACCCCGGGAAACCTGGGGTCCTCCAACCACAGCTCTCCTTGTAGGTGTGGGTCTCAAGGTGGGACCTGCACCTATCAGACAATGGGGGCATAACCTAGAGATTTTCCCCCATTGTATGTGATGAGAATACCTCTTTAACCACTTAAGGACCACAGGTTTATACCCCCCTAGTGACCAGGCCCTTTTTTACAAATCGGCACTCCACAACTTTAGCGGTTTATTGCTCGGTCATGCAACTTACCACTCAAATTAATTTTACCTCCTTTTCTTCTCACTAATAGAGCTTTCATTTGGTCATATTTCATTGCTGCTCACATTGCTACTTTTTTTGTTATTAATCGAAATTTAACGATTTTTTTGCAACAAAATTACATTTTTCACTTTCAGTTGTAAAATTTTGCAAAAAAAACGACATCCATATATCAATTTTTCGCTAAATTTATTGTTCTACATGTCTTGGATAAAAAAAAAATGTTTGGGTAAAAAAAAAATGGTTTGGGTAAAAGTTATAGCGTTTACAAACTATGGTACAAAAATGTGAATTTCCGCTTTTTGAAGCAGCTCTGACTTTCTGAGCACCTGTCATGTTTCCTGAGGTTCTACAATGCCCAGACAGTACAAACACCCCACAAATGACCCCATTTCGGAAAGTAGACACCCTAAGGTATTCGCTGATGGGCATAGTGAGTTCATAGAACTTTTTATTTTTTGTCACAAGTTAGCGGAAAATGATGATTGATTTATTTATTTATTTTTTTCTTACAAAGTCTCATATTCCACTAACTTGTGACAAAAAAGAAAAACTTCCATGAACTCACTATGCCCATCACGAAATACCTTGGGGTGTCTTCTTTCCAAAATGGGGTCACTTGTGGGGTAGTTATACTGCCCTGGCATTCTAGGGGCCCTAATGTGTGGTTAGTAGTTTGAAATCAAAATGTGTAAAAAATGGCCTGTGAAATCCGAAAGGTGCTCTTTGGAATGTGTGCCCCTTTGCCCACCTAGGCGGCAAAAAGTGACACACATCTGGTATCGCCGTACTCGGGAGAAGTTCGGGAATGTGTTTTGGGGTGTCATTTTACATATACCCATGCTGGGTGAGAGAAATATCTTGGCAAAAGACAACTTTTCCCATTTTTTTATACAAAGTTGGCATTTGACCAAGATATTTATATCACCCAGCATGGGTATATGTAAAATGACACCCCAAAACACATTGCCCAACTTCTCCTGAGTACGGCGATACCAGATGTGTGACACTTTTTTGCAGTCTAGGTGGGCAAAGGGGCACACATTCCAAAGAGCACCTTTAAGATTTCACCGGCCATTTTTTACAGATTTTGATTTCAAACTATTTCGCACACATTTGGGCCCCTAAATTGCCAGGGCAGTATAACTACCCCACAAGTGACCCCATTTTGGAAAGAAGACACCCCAAGGTATTCCGTGAGGGGCATGGCGAGTTCCTGGAATTTTTTATTTTTTGTCACAAGTTAGTGGAATCTGAGACTTTGTAAGAAAAAAAAAATAAAAATTAAAATCATAATTTTCCGCTAACTTGTGACAAAAAATAAAAAATTCTAGGAACTCGCCATGCCCCTCACGGAATACCTTGGGGTGTCTTCTTTCCAAAATGGGGTCACTTGTGGGGTAGTTATACTGCCCTGGCAATTTAGGGGCCCTAATGTGTGCAAAGTAGTTTGAAATCAAAATCTGTAAAAAATGGCCGGTGAAATCCTAAAGGTGCTCTTTGGAATGTGTGCCCCTTTGCCCACCTAGGCGGCAAAAAAGTGACACACATCTGGTATCGCCGTACTCAGGAGAAGTTGGGGAATGTGTTTTGGGGTTTTACATATACCCATGCTGGGTGAGAGAAATATCTCTGCAAAAGACAACTTTTCCCATTTATTTTTTACAAAGTTGGCATTTGACCAAGATATTTATCTCACCCAGCATGGGTATATGTAAAATGACACCCCAAAACACATTCCCCAACTTCTCCTGAGTACAGCGATACCAGATGTGTGACACTTTTTTGCAGCCTAGATGCGCAAAGGGGCACATATTCCTTTTAGGGGGGCATTTTTAGACGTTTGGATCCCAGACTTCTTCTCACGGTTTCGGGCCCCTAAAATTCCAGGGCAGTATAAATACCCCACATGTGACCCCATTTTGGAAAGAAGACACCCCAAGGTATTCAATGAGGGGCATGGCGAGTTCATCGAATTTTTTTTTTTGGGCACAAGTTAGCGGAAAATTTTTTATTTTATTTTTTTCTCACAAAGTCTCCCTTTCCGCTAACTTGGGACAAAAATGTAAATCTTTCATGGACTCAATATGCCCCTCACGGAATACCTTGGGGTGTCTTCTTTCCGAAATGGGGTCACATGTGGGGTATTTATACTGCCCTGGCTTTTTAGGGGCCCTAAAGTGTGAGAAGAAGTCTGGAATATAAATGTCTAAAAAATGTTACGCATTTGGATTCCGTGAGGGGTACGGTGAGTTCATGTGAGATTTTATTTTTTGACACAAGTTAGTGGAATATGAGACTTTGTAAGAAAAAATAAAATAAAAAATATTTCCGCTAACTTGGGCCAAAAAAAATTCTGAATGGAGCCTTACAGGGGGTGATCAATGACAGGGGGGTGATCAGGGAGTGTATATGGGGTGATCACCCCCCTGTCACTGATCACCCCTCTGTCATTGACCACCCCTCTGTCATTGACCACCCCTCTGAAAGGCTCCATTCAGACGTCTATATGTTTTTTACGGATCCACGGATACATGGATCGGAACTGCAAAACACATACGGACGTCTGAATGGAGCCTTACATGGGGGTGATCAATGACAGGGGGGTGATCATGGAGTGTATATGGGGTGATCACCCCCCTGTCATTGATCACCCCCCTGTAAGGCTCCATTCAGACGTCCGTATGCGTTTTGCGGATCCGATGCGTGGATCCGTAAAACACATATGGGCGTCTGAATGGAGCCTTACAGGGGGGTGATCAATGACAGGGGGTGATCAGGGAGTGTATATGAGGTGATCACCCCCCTGACACTGATCACACCCCTGTAAGGCTCCATTCAGACGTCCGTATGCGTTTTGCGGATCCGATCCATAGATGCGTGGATCCGTAAAACACATGCAGACGTCTGAATGGAGCCTTACAGGGGGGTGATCAATGACAGGGGGGTGATCAATGACAGGGGGTGATCAGGGAGCCTTACAGGGGGGTGATCATCCCATATAAACTCCCTGATCACCCCCCTGTAAGGCTCCATTCAGACGTCCGTATGTGTTTTGCGGATCCGATCCATGTATCCGTAAAAATCATACGGACATCTGAATGGAGCCTTACAGGGGGGTGATCAATGACAGGGGGTGATCAGGAAGTCTATATGGGTGATCACCCCTCAGTCATTGATCACCCCCCTGTAAGGCTCCATTCAGACGTCCGTTTGTGTTTTGCGGATCCGATCCATGTATCCGTGAAAATCATACGGACGTCTGAATGGAGCCTTACAGGGGGGTGATCAATGACGGAGGTGATCAGGGAGTCTATATGGGTGATCACTCCTCTGTCATTGATCACCCCCCTGTAAGGCTCCATTCAGACGTCCGTATGCGTTTTGCGGATCCGATGCGTGGATCCGTAAAACACATATGGGCGTCTGAATGGAGCCTTACAGGGGGGTGATCAATGACAGGGGGTGATCAGGTAGTATATATGGGTGATCACCCCACTGTCACTGATCACACCCCTGTAAGGCTCCATTCAGACGTCCGTATGCGTTTTGCGGATCCGATCCATAGATGCGTGGATCCGTAAAACACATGCAGACGTCTGAATGGAGCCTTACAGGGGGGTGATCAATGACAGGGGGGTGATCAATGACAGGGGGTGATCAGGGAGCCTTACAGGGGGGTGATCATCCCATATAAACTCCCTGATCACCCCCCTGTAAGGCTCCATTCAGACGTCCGTATGTGTTTTGCGGATCCGATCCATGTATCCGTAAAAATCATACGGACATCTGAATGGAGCCTTACAGGGGGGTGATCAATGACAGGGGGTGATCAGGAAGTCTATATGGGTGATCACCCCTCAGTCATTGATCACCCCCCTGTAAGGCTCCATTCAGACGTCCGTTTGTGTTTTGCGGATCCGATCCATGTATCCGTAAAAATCATACGGACATCTGAATGGAGCCTTACAGGGGGGTGATCAATGACGGAGGTGATCAGGGAGTCTATATGGGTGATCACTCCTCTGTCATTGATCACCCCCCTGTAAGGCTCCATTCAGACGTCCGCATGTGTTTTGTGGATCCGATCCATGTATCAGTGGATCCGTAAAAATCATACGGACGTCTGAATGGAGCCTTACACGGGGGTGATCAATGACAGGGAAGTGATCAGGAAGTCTATATGCGTGATCACCCCATTGTCATTGATCACCCCCCCTGTAAGGCTCCATTCAGACGTCCGTATGCGTTTTGCGGATCCGATCCATGTATCCGTGGATCCGTAAAAATCATACGGACCTCTGAATGGAGCCTTACAGGGGGGGTGATCAATGACGGAGGTGATCAGGGAGTCTATATGGGTGATCACTCCTCTGTCATTGATCACCCCCCTGTAAGGCTCCATTCAGACGTCCACATGTGTTTTGCGGATCCGATCCATGTATCAGTGGATCCGTAAAAATCATACGGACGTCTGAATGGAGCCTCACAGGGGGTGATCAATGACAGGGAAGTGATCAGGAAGTCTATATGCGTGATCACCCCATTGTCATTGATCACCCCCCTGTAAGGCTCCATTCAGACGTCCGTATGCGTTTTGCGGATCCGATCCATGTATCCGTGGATCCGTAAAAATCATACGGACCTCTGAATGGAGCCTTACAGGGGGGTGATCAATGACAAGGGGGTGATCAGGGAGTCTATATGGGGTGATCAGTGGTTCATAAAGGGTTAATAAGTGACAGGGGGGTGTAGTGTAGTGTAGTGGTGTTTGGTGCTACTTTACTGACCTACCTGTGTCCTCTGGTAGTCGATCCAAACAAAAGGGACCACCAGAGGACCAGGTAGCAGGTATATTAGACGCTGTTATCAAAACAGCGTCTAATATACCTGTTAGGGGTTAAAAAAATCACATCTCCAGCCTGCCAGCGAGCGATCGCCGCTGGCAGGCTGGAGATCCACTCGCTTACCTTCCGTTCCTGTGAGCGCGCGCGCCTGTGTGCGCGCGTTCACAGGAAATCTCGCGTCTCGCGAGATGACGCCTATTGGCGTTAGTGTGACCTGGGAGAGCCGCCGCGATGACGCCTTTCGGCGTTAGCGTGGCGGCAAGCGGTTAAAGGAGCTGTCTAGTTTCATGTGTCATAAAGCTTAATTTTTCTCATTCTAAAGGAAAAAAATTCCATCCCGACTCCGATCAGGCAATTAGAATAACCCCCTGGATTAACGACCCTTCTCCAGAAATCTAATAACTAGAGATGAGCAAATTTCTGGTTATGAAATGCGTTTGCAATTCGTTCACTTGTAAAAGGTGAATTGCGTTATGGATTCTGTTACCTAAAGGCATTCTGTTATGCATTCCGTCATAGAATTGCATTATGGCCCATGGTAACGGAATCCATAACGCAATTCACCTTTTATCAGCAAAGGAAGCGTGAACAAATTTCAAAATATGAAATTTGCTCATCTCTACTAATAACTATAGCCTGTAATATTATTACACTCCAGAAATACATCCAGGCCCCTCTTGAACTCTTTTAGTGAACTTACCATCACCACCTCCTCAGGCAGAGAGTTCCATCACCACCTCCTCAAGCAGAGAGTTCCATAGTCTCTACTGCTCTTACCGTAAAGAATCCTCTTCTATGCTTGTGTACAAACCTTCTTTCCTCCAGACGCAGAGGATGTCTCATCGTCACAGTACTAGGGATAAATAGATGATGGGAGAGATCTCTGTACTGACCCCTGATATATTTATACATAGTGTGGGGATTCGCTCTGGTAGGCAGGTTAGCAGACGCAGTATAGAGGCAACAACAAAGTCTTTGAAATAGCCCATTTAAGGACCCATGAAGTACATGTACGTCATCTCTGGCCGTGACATAAGGAGGAGCTGCGCCCGCCCGATCAGCGGCAGGGGTCCGTCAATCACTGATAGCTTTATCCCCGCTGCATGCGCCGGCATCGGTGAAATCACCGATGCCGGCACATTAACCCCTGCACAGCCGTGGTCAGCGCTGACCGCTGCAAGTGCGATGTCCGTGCAGGGAGAAAGCAGCCATCGGGTCCCCGTGCTGCTGTGACGGGGAACCGATGGCATGGAAGGCAGCACGATGCCTTCCTTAGGCATTGTGGCTGCCTTCCATGACATCCTGTGAGATCCAGCCCACTGGATCTCACAGACAGGAAGGCTGTAAGTGTATCACAGTGTGTAATACACTTACAGCCAATGGATGACAATACAGAAGTATTGTCATGCATTGTAAAGGGGATCAGACTCCCAAAAGTTGAAGTCCCAGAGTGGGAAAAAAAATTTAATGGAAAAAAAAAGTTAAAAAATAAAGTTTTATGAAAAAAAGTCAAAGTTTCAAGTAAAAAAAATAAAAATATCCTTTTGCCAAAATAAAGGGAAAACAAGTTGCAAACAATAGGGAAAAAAATTAAAGTAGACATATTAGGTATCAACACGTCCATATCAACTGGCTCTATAAAACTATCACATGACCTAACTCCTCAGGTGAACACTGTCAAAAAAATAAAATAAAAACTGTGCTAAATAAACCATTTTTTGGTCACCTTACAACACTAAAAGTGCAAAAGCAAACGGTCAAAAAGGCGTATACACCCAAAAATAGTACCAATCTAACCCACACAAATGATGCCCTACCTAAGACAATCGCCCAAAAACTGAAAGAAAAAAAATATGGCTCTCAGAATATGGAGACACTAAAACATATTTTTTTTTTTTGTTTAAAAAATGATATTATTGTGTAAAACTTACATAAATAAAAATGAGTAGACATACAGAATTGGGTATCGCCGCATCAGTAAGAACCTGGTCTATAAAAATATCATATGACCTAACCCCTCAGGTGAATACCGTAAAAAAATAACTGTATAAAAAAGCCATTTTTTGTCACCTTACATCGCAAAAAGTGTAATAGCTAGCGATCAAAAAGTCATCGGCACACCAAAATAGCCAATCGGTCATCTCATCACACAAAAATGATACCCTATCAAAGACAATTGCCCAAAAACTGAAAAAAACATGGCTCTCAGAATATGGAGACACTAAAACATGATTTTTTTTGTTTCAAAAATGATATAATTATGTAAAACTTAAATAAATATAAATAAGTAGACATATTAGGTATCGCCGCATCCGTAATAACCTGCTCTATAAAATATCACATGAACTAACACCTCAGGAGAATACCGTAAAAAAAAAAACTGTATAAAAAAGCCATTTTTTGTCACCTTACATCGCAAAAAGTGTAATAGCAAGCAATCAAAAAGTCATCGGCACCCCAAAATAGCCAATCAAACAGTTATCTCATCACACAAAAATGATACCCTACCAAAGACAATTGCTGAAAAACTGAAAAAAAAATGCTCTTAGAATATTAAGACACTAAAACATGATTTAAAAAAAAGCTATTTTTCGTGACTTTACATTACATAAAGTGTAAAAGCAATAAAAAGTCATAGACACCCCAAAATAGTGCCAATCAAACATTCATCTCACCCCTCAAAAATGATACCCTACCTCAGACAATCGCCCAAAAACTAAAATAAACTATGGCTCTCAGAATATGGAGACACTAAAACATGATTTTCTTTGTTTCAAAAATGATATCCTTGTGTAAAACTGACATATTAGGTATCGCCGCGTCCGCAATAACCGCTCTATAAAGATATCACATGATCTAACCCCTCAGGTGAACACAGTAAAAAAAAATTATAAATGGTGTCATAAAAGCCATTTTTTGTCACCTTGCATTGCAAAAAGTGTAATAGCAAGCGATAAAAAGTCATATGCACCCTATAATAGTACCAATCATCCTGAAAAAAATGAGCCCCTAAACAAGACAGTCACCCAAAAAATAAATAAAAGTATGGCTTTCAGAATGTGGACACACAAAAATGCTTTGTTATGTAAAACTGAAACAAACAACCAAAAAAAGTTGTCATATTTTGTATGGTCACATCCGTAACAACCTGCTCTATAAAAATACCACATGATCTAACCTGTCAGATGAATGTTGTAAATAACAAAATATAAAAACGGTGCCAAAACAGCAATTTTTTTGTTACCTTGCCTCACAATAAGTGCAATATAGAGCAACCAAAAATCATATGTACCCTAAAATAGTACCAACCAAACTGCCACCTTATTCCGTAGGTTCCAAAATGGGGTCAATTTTTTGGAGTTTCTACTGTAGGGGTGCATCAGGGGGGCTTCAAATGGGACATGGTGTAAATAAACCAGTCCAGCAAAATCTGCCTTCCAAAAACCATATAGCAAACCCCTTTCTTCTGTGCCCTGCCGTGTGCCCGTACAGCAGTTTATGACCCCATATGGGGTGTTTCTGCAAACTACAGAATCAGGGCAAAAAATATTGAGTTTTGTTTGGTGGACTGAACAGTCACTTGGGCTGCTGGAGAAGCCTGAGGGCCAGCCACCTTTCTACGAACTATGGACCCAGAACAATGGAGACCGCCCTCAAAACTTTTGGGGTTACAAGGAACTATGAACTCTGATTTATGTGTGGAATTTATATGCCACATATTTCCTATTGCCCATTAAGGGTGCAGGGGGTGAATTCGGCAACACAAAAAAGGTTAACTCTGCACTGAGACTCCCACTGATTGTGTTAGGGATGGGATTAAGATAGCTGACTCTTGAAGCAGCCGACTCCTAGATGAGTAGGTCACCCAGGAGATAATCCCATCACATGTGTCTCCTCTCTCCCTATTCATTCATTATGGAGTGGGGGGGGGGGGGGATGTCTGTTTGCATGTTGTTCATGGTTGATTGATTTATGTTATTAGACTTCTTGAAATGTATATATACTTAGTTGATCTTTAATAAAGTGGGTTCCTGTTTTACATTTAACGAAGAGTCTCGTCTCATGTGTGGGGATTGCTATACGCTGTACACTCCCCTGGCTACAACCCCTAGCTCTTGTAAGAGCTGTTCCTGTTCCTGGTTCCTGTAGTGTTTACGGTGTCGAGCAGAGTGCTTGGAGCCCTCGGGAAGCACTAGGAGCATCCATCAACGGAGGTACCCAGTTGGGGTGCCAGGAGATCAGTTACAGTTAATCCTTGCTTTCTAACTGGAAAAAAAGGGAAATTCTGAAATGTCATCTCTATTTTCCATTAATTCTTGTGGAACATCCAAATGTTTAACAACGTTTGTAAAATCAGTTTTGTATAGTAGTTTCTAAAATGGGGTCACTATTTGGAGTTTCTACTCTAGGGGTGCCTCAAGGGGTCTTCAAATGTGACATGGCAGCTTAAAATTATCCCAGTTAAATTATTTTTTCTAAAGCTACATGACATTCCTTTACTTCTGTGCAATGCCGTGTGCCCGTACAGCAGTTTACGACCACATATAGGGTGTTTATGTAAACTACACAATAAGGGCAATAATTATTGCGATTTTTTTGTCTGTTAACCCTTGCTTTGTTAGTGCCAAAACATTGATTAAAATTGAAACTCTGCCAAAAAAGTGAAGTTCTGAAATGTAATCTCCATTTTCCATTAATTCTTGTGGAACACTTAAAGGGTTAACAAAGTTTATAAAATGAGTTTTGAATACATTGAGGGGTGTAGTTTCTGAAATGGGGTCATTTTTGCGTGGTTTATATTATGTAAGCCTCACAAAGTGACTTCAGACCTGAACTGGTCATTAACCTCTTCAGGACACAGGGCGTACCGATACGCCCTGATGTCCTGGTACTTAAGGACACAGGGCGTACCGGTATGTCCTGAGAATTTACGATCACCTCAGCGCCACCTGCGGTGATCGGAACCAAAAGCCTGCCGAAATCATTCGGCAGGCACTCTGTACCAATGCCCAGGGGGGGTCTTGTGACCCCCCGATGTCGGCGATCGCAGAAAACCATAGGTCAATTCAGACCTGCGATTTTCTGCGTTTCCGGGTTATTCGGGTCTTTGATGACCCGATAACCCGGAAAGGACGGTGATCGGTGGTATGATTATACACCATCAATCACCGTCCTGCGATCCTGTGAGATGGCAATAACGCCACCTCCCAGGATCGCCTGCGATTGGTCCCTATGCGGCATGTGGGCGGAGCGCAGCAAGTTTGAATCTCCGCTGCTGCTCTCCTCCCTCATTCTAGTCCGTGGAGCAGGGGGAGCAGCAGGACATTGCGCTGCCCACCGACTTGTGAGTTTTTGGTGCCATCAGGCACCTTAGGAGGCAGGGGCAGGCAGGTAGTGGGAGGTGTAGGCAGGGGTAGTTAGGGCAAGTTTAGGGTTAGATTAGGTAAAAAAACAAAAAAACTTTTTGGGTCTGTGAGCCCCCTGATCGTGTGTCTGGGGTCCACAGGGGTGCTGCAGCTTGCCCCCCCCCCCCACACACACACACTTTTTGGGGGTGCAAGTTTTTATTTTTTTCTTTGCATGGGCTATCTGTGGCCGGCACTCTTTGCGTCCAGCCACTGTTAGCGCATCGCCCACCCCGCCCCACAGCTTATTTGTATTTTTTTTTCTTTTTCACACTTTTTTTTAAACTTTTTTTAGTTGAGGATCTTTTTTTTTTTTTTATAGCTATAGGTGCGTGAACACCCGTGCCCCACACACATGCACACCTAATAAAGATTTTCACGCACGCACACACACACACGCAGTCACACACTCCCCTATGGCCCGCCGGACGTTCTCGGCCGAGGAGGCATACGCCCTCCTTGCCTCAGAGTCAGAGAGCCCCAGTGAGGATGAGGATGACCCCACGTTCCTGTTGTCATCCGCATCCTCCTCATCATCAAGCGACGATGAGCCCCCAAGGTGGCGGAGACGCCGCCAGGCGGATCGAGGGGGCCCCTATGCTAGGGACCCTGTCGCCCAGCCTAGTACGAGCAGCTCTGGGGCTCATACTAGTTTTCCGGCCCACCAGGTCCGTCCACCTGAGCCCCCTGCAGGTGGACTTGTCTGGTGTACCCCAGAGAACTTTGATCCCGCAATTCCTGATTTTGTTGGTGAATCAGGAATCCAGATTTACACAGTGGGCTTCACTGAATACGACTTTTTCAGTCTTTTTTTCATTGAGAAACTGGTAAATCTGATGGTGGAGCAGACGATCCTGTACGCCCAACAGTTCATCGCTCAACACCCTGGCTCGTTTTTGGCTAGGCCCGGTGGCTGGACCACGGTCAGTGCAGCCGAGATGAGGATGTTTTGGGGCCTCTTGCTGCATATGGGCCTAGTCAAAAAGCCCAGTGTCAGGCATTACTGGAGTGGGGACGTCCTCTACCAGACCCCACTCTACAGTATGGCCATGACACATTCCCGATTCGAGGACATCTGGAAATGCCTGCATTATGCAGATAATGCAGCATGTCCCCCCAAGGTGATCCTGCCTATGACCGTCTGTACAAAATCAGACCGGTCATCGATCACTTCGGGGCCAAATTCATGGAGGCCTATGTACCTGGAAGGAAGGTTACGGTTGATGAGTCTCTCATTGCGTTTAAGGGGAGACTCATTTTCCGCCAGTATGTTCCCTCAAAGCGGGTGAGGTATGGCATGAAGCAGTACAAACTTTGTGAGAGTACTTTAGGGTACACTTACAAGTTTTGTGTGTATCAGGGGCGAGATTCCCGTATTCAACCCCCAGAATGTCCCCCCACTCTGGGTGTTAGCGGGAAACTTGTGTGGGACCTTATGCACCCACTGCTAGATAAGGATTACCACCTAATTGTGGATAAATTTTATACTAGTATCCCCTTGTTCCAGTCCCTCGTCGCCAGATCCACGTTCGCTTGTGGGACCATGCGGAAAAAACAGCGCGGCCTCCCTGCCTCCCCCCTCCAGGTACCTATCCCCAGGGGTGAGACCCGTGCCCTTACCAGTTGAAACCTGCTGCTGGTCAGATATAAGGACAAGAGGGATGTCCTTGTACTGTCCACAATTCACGGTAACGGCATCACCCCTGTCCCTGTGCGAGGTACCACGGCAACGGTCCTCAAGCTTGATTGTATCCTCGACTACAATCGGTATATGGGAGGAGTTGATCTCTCTGATCAAGTCCTCAAGCCATATAATGCCATACGCAAAACCAAGGCATGGTACAAAAAAGTTGCAGTCTAATGGTACAGGTTGCCATTTGCAACTCTTTTGTACTGTTCCAGAGCACTGGCAACACAGGGACATTCCTCCAGTTCTATGAGGCAGTCCTCAAGACCCTGATCTTTTCTGACCGTGAAAGAGCAAGTGGGAGTACCTCCGGAATTGGACGTGACTGGATCGTCCCTGGCCAACACTTTTCAGGTGTGGTTCCCCATACTGGAAAGAAGGGACGAACCCCCAAAAAATGCAGAGTGTGTCACAGGAGGGTGATACGGAAGGACACAACTACTCAGTGTGACACGTGCCCCGATCATCTGGGCCTCTGCGTTATTGGTTGCTTCAGGGAGTACCACACTTCCATGGAGTTCAAAATGTATAATCCCCTTCACCAACCTAGCCACTGACTATTCAAAAAAAACTATGGTTTTCAGACTTGAGACACCCCAAAAATGTTTTGGGTAGAACAAAAAAAAAGTAGACTTACTATGTAGCGTAGCGTCGGTAATAATCTCCTCTGTAAATATACCCCTAACCCCCCAGATTAATACAGTAAAACAAAAAACCTTACATAAAAAAGTGCAATAGCAAGCAATCAAATTAGGTATCGCCGCTTCCGTAATAATCTCCTCTGTAAAAACACCCTATGACCTAATCCCCCAGATTAACACGGTCCAAAAAACAAAAAATGGTGCAAAAAAAGAATGTTTTTGTCACCTTACATAACAAAAAGTGTAATAGCAAGCAATCAAAAATTCATATAGCCCCCAAAATATTGCCAATAAAACCGTCCCCTCATCCCGCAAAAAATGAGCCCCTACCTAATGCAATCATCTAAAAAAAAAAAAAAAAAAAGATTCTTAGACTATAGAGATACAAACTTTATTTTTTTGTATCCAAAAAGATAATATAGTCTAAAACCTAAATAATTGTAAAAAAATAGATTTATTAGGTATCGCCGCATCCAAAATAATCTCATCTGTAAAAATGCGCCATGACCCAACCCCCCAGATTAACACGGTCCAAAAAATAAAATCTAAATGGTGCCAAAACACTTTTCCATTTCAATCCGTCGTTTCCGGTAAAAAACCAAGGGTTAACAGCCAAACAAAACGTAATATTTATTACCCTGATACTGCAGTTTACAGAAATGCCACGTTTCTGGAAGGCAGATTTTGATTGCCTTATTTATTGACACCATGTCCCTTTAGAAGCCCCCTGATGCCCCCCTAAAGTAGAAACTCCCTAAAAGTGACCCCATCTAAGAAACTACACCCCTCAAAGTATTCAAAACCTATTTTACAAACTTTATTAACCCTTTAGGTGTTCCTCATGGCAAATGGAGATGAAATTTCAGAATTTCATTTTTTGGTAACTTTACCTCACAAAAATGTAATATAGAGCAACCAAAAAACATATGTACCCTAAAAATAGTCCCCAAAAAACCGCCACCTTATCCCGTAGTTTCCATAATGGGGTCATAAAAATCAGCTCCCCAAAACCCACACAGTGCTCCTTTCCCTCTACATCCCGCCGTGTGGCTGTACAGTAGTTTACTACCACATATGGGGTGTTTCTGTAAACGGCAGAGTCAGGGCAATAAAGATACAGTCTTGTTTGACTGTAAACCCTTGATTTGTTAGTGGAAAAAATTGGTTAAAATGGAAAAATTGGCAAAATATTAAATTCTAAAAGGGTTAACATAGTTTGTGAGATCAGTTTTGAATACCTTGAGGGGTGTAGTTTCTTAGATGGGGTCACTTTTAGGGAGTTTCTACTGTAGGGGTGCATCAGGGGGTCTTGAAATAGGACACGGTGTAAATAAACTGGTCCATAAAAATCAGCCCCCCAAAACCCACACGGCGCTCCTTTCCCTCTACACCCCGCCGTGTGGCCGTACAAAAGTGTATGACCACATATGGGGTGTTTCTGTAAACCCTTGATTTGTTAGTGGAAAAAATGGGTTAAAATGGAAAAATTGGCAAAATATTAAATTCTAAAATTTCATCCCCATTTGCCAATAACTCTTGTGGAGCACCTAAAGGGTTAACATAGTTTGTGAGATCAGTTTTGAATACCTTGAGGGTTGTAGTTTCTTAGATGGCCACCAACCTCTTAGCAACCGTGCGGCCTTGCTTGATGATGAGGCCTTCTGTCCACACACTGAACTGGTCTTCCTGGGACAACCTCTCTTTCAGAAGAGCTGGATTCAGTCAGGGTATAACAGCTACTCTCCTTCTTCGGAGTGTCCATTAACTGCCAGACATCTGCAAGCCAGGATGGAATCGGATTCAGTCTCTCATTAGCACAATCCTTCCACCACCATGCCAGATCAACAACTTCCTGGTTCACTCACAGGCAGCAGCATGAGTCATCATCTGTTTTGCATATTCAAATCTCAGAGTGTGCTGGCTGTAGCTGCAAAACAGTGGCCTCTAGTGCCCGGAATACCAAATGACAGTTTAAGTACATACCTGTTGTGGAAATTTTATTAGGATGTGTATTTGATATATTGTGTATTGTCATCATGTCTCTCAGTGTCAGGGTAAACCATTGGAGTGGATATCTTCCCGTGTATGTCCTGTCACAGCTGCTGGGCGCAGGGGTCTCCATCGGCGAATGGTCCATGTGCTAAGCACTGGGCTGTGGGCAGGGGAGACTGATGTGTTCAGCAGAGCAGTGTTTTGTTGGCTCATGTATTGCCGCCGGCTAGGGCCCCCGCGCAAGACGCGGATTTATTGGCTTGGCGTGGATGCATTTGTTAAGAGAACAATATAAACGAAAGGAACGTGCGTTTGTTGTCTCTAGTGCGCCTGATCAGCCGCTGGAGATAATGACGCTGTACTGTAAATAAACCTGCATGTGGATCATAGTAACTTTATCTGGCATTGATCACTGAGCAAGGCTGGATAAAGTTCACTCCAGTGGTAATGTTAGATTATTGTATACATGTGTTTGTTAGCTGGCTATGTTATTCTAAATGCTTGTCTTCCTATGTCATCACTTCCTGTACGTCATCACTTCCTGTATCCTTGTCTTGGACCAGCCCCTTTTACACCTTTTGTTAATAAAAGTGTACACACTGAGCAGGGCGGGGGGAGATGCTCAGGAGATTTCAATCAAGATGGTAACAAGTGGGTCTGTCTCTGACTGCAGATGATAAGAATGGATTTACCTTTTTCCTTACTCAAATTTTGATGCCAGCTGATTACACTATTACATTTTTCTACAATAGATTATTGCAAATTTCTATTTCAGATGGCGAGCTAGGTGGATTCAACAGATATTTTTCTCTGCACGGCAGGTAAAAGGAGGGAAACTATAGTTTTGTCTGCTGCGTCAGAGAAAATTTCTGCTTGTTAAAATAAAAATTTTCGCTCTATTTGTGTAAGGATAAGGTAACAGTTTTTCCGTTGTATAGTTTTTGGTGGACCTGTGTTAATTGTATGGAGGTTGTATGATGCGATTGTGTGCTGAATAGTACAGGGAATTGTGTTTTTTTGTAACTTCCTAACTTTTGTTACTGTGATTTTGTAAGAGGCAATTTTATAGAGGTTTATAGAGGCAGAAATTGGGTTTAGTGTTTGTACATTCGAGACAGCGTTTAGAGAGTGTTTTTATATTGTTAGCCTGTAAATCACCCACAGAGTGGAGGTTTTGCTCTGGTTTCAGGGGGTAGGGAACATAGGGAAATATAAAAACTGTTTTTTTTATTGCTGGATATTGTAGACACTATCTTGATTTCCTTTGTGTATGACTATGTGCTTGTCGGCCATCTTTACCAAGCTTGTCGGCCATCTTAGTTAGTTTGCTATGGAAGCGATTTGATTGTTTTTGCCTGAAATGTTAGTTTTGTCAAATAGTTATCTTGTCTTTTCGTAACCTTTCTATGTACAGTTTGATTTTGTTTTGGTAAGTTTTGTGCTGGATATCGGTTTAGTGTTCGGTTATGGTATAGCGCAGTGACTAGTCTGATACAGGAATCATTGTGTGAACATTAGTGGCAGTTTAGTGGTGAAATCGTCCTATAGTTGATGATTCTGCTTAATGTTTGTATATCTGTGGCTGTTACACTGAATTGTAGACTTGTTTGGCATAATTAATACGGGTACTACAGTGTAGAAAGGTTCTGTGCCAAAAGTATTGGGACAACTCCTAGAAATTGGTACTAGTGTGTTGAATTTATTTTTGTAGCAACCATTGTGGTGTTTGTTTTTGTGCAATGGAAAGTATTTTTAAAGAAGTAGCAAAGTTGAAGGACACAGCAGCCGCTCTTCAGGCTATGCAGGGATCTTCTGATCCATGGCTGCAGGCCCAGAATTGTGTAGCAAACCTGATCAGTACCAAAAAATGGCGCAAAAGGAAAGGCAAGTATGCTCTGATTTTTGCTGCTGGGTGGATAGCGGATAAATATCAGGAGTCTTGTAGGCTGAAGCTGAGTTTGGAAGGAGAAGTGGAAGATTTAAAAGTGGAAATTGTTAAATTGAGAACTCTTGTCCAGCAGGCAGCTGAAGCTAGCCCTGAGTATGAATGTACTGTGAGGTGTAATACTGAGCTGTGCAAGGAGAATGAAAGTTTATCTGAAAGCCTGATGCATGCACAGGGTGCTGTAAGGGAATTGCCAGAGTTATTGAAACAACCGTTGGAGAGTAATGTGTCTGGGATTAGAGGCAATGTATGGGCTGTAAGCATGGAGAAGTCTGAGGACTGTGGGTCAGCATGGTGGAACCGACTCAGGGATGGAGATGGACAATGTGTCTGACCCTGGAGTTGGATGTATTAACACAAGGCCAGAAGATTCCTCAGATGAGTCCGTGGTAAGTGGACTCAATTACAGATAGTAGTGTGGAGATCTACTCATGCTAGGATGGTTAATGTTGTGCGCCAAGTCAAATCTCCATGTGCCCAGACAATGTATTGTGCCGGAGGCAGCTATTCTTTGTTTCGCATGCAGGGAATACGGGCACATTGCACGATATTGTAATGTTGCTAATGGCAACAGACACAGGTTTGTTAAGTACCCCAGAACCACACCTAGAAGTGAAGTGGTTTATTCAGCAAGGTGGGGTAATGGTCCCAGACATGGTTCTTTGCAAAGGCAGAGAACCCAGGGACAGCCAAGGTCATTTATCAGTGAAGCGGATTTTAAATCACAATATGAACGGTTAAAATGTGAAAATGTAAAGCTCAGAGAGGAAAGAGATCGGTTCTTGGAATTCAGAAGAGTTCTAAATTTTGTGTGCCAAAGAAGGGTACATTAAGGGCTTTGTAACCCATTTTAACTCTTAAGACCTAATTTGAATAGAATCCATTCCCCTAGGAAAGAAACCGGTTTTGGGACCTTGTGATGTTAAATCCTGCTTCTCTGGTCAAATGAATCTAAAGCTGTTTGGGGCCGGGCAAATTAACATTTCAATTACTGGGTGGGTAGAATTTCTCCTGTATGGTTTCAGGGGAACCCTCCAGGACATTGATTTGTTAATTCAGTCCTATACAATTGTATGTGTTCCTGAGGTTTTAGTTTTTGTATGCGTTTTGGGTTAAGGTAAAATTAACTTTTTACTGAATCTCAATGTATGAAACAAGACTGTCTGTAACTGACGTTTTCTATATAGTTTTTTATCTCCTGTTTACAGGTCTTCTACTAATACATTTTTATTTTTAGGTTTTATTGTTGTAATTAAGTTTTTCCATTTTCATATTTTGGCATCTTTTTCAGGTTTATTTTGAGTTATTTTTGTCTATTTTTGTTTGGCTATTTCTTTGATTAATTTACATTGACATTTTTCTGCAGTTCTATATTCAATCTTAACATACTTTTTTCCTTCTATTACTCTTTTCCAAGTGACGGTTCTACACTCCAGGACTCTTCTCTCTTTAACAATCAGAGGTCAACCCCATATTTATTTTATCAGCAGGAGATTGACTGGAGGAGCCACATTGAGCTGGAGAAAAGCGGGTCTCAATTATTGGCTTGTCGTGATGGCCGAACGCAGGCGTAGCTCAGCTGTGTGTATAACCCTTTAGGAGGCATACTGGGAATCCAGCAAAGGGAGCTCTGGATTAAATTCCCTGTGGGAGTGGAAATAGCATTGAGAGTAGCAATAGGCCGCCCTCAGTGCAAGAGATTTCTAGCTGTCCGACATAGGCTGTGTAAAAGTCGGGGTCGGGCAGACGTACCGTAAGAATGAGTCGGGCGGTACCCTCCATGTACGGTCAAAAGCGTGTCCCTGGACGCAGGCAACACTGGTAAGGCTTGGTTAACCAAGGATGGGTTGTGGTAGATCCATTTTCGGGGGGGAAAACATAGTTCCCCTCGTGGGGTCAGACGGCTGCTCAGTACATGAGATCTAGTTATGGGGTGAAGGCCACAAAGCCCCTTAAAGAATGGAGTGGGTGGTCCAAGGGAACTAATTGGAGTATCCCTCTGGACGTTAGGTAGCGCAATTGTGGCTGCAAAAGACAATCATGGTAATTAAGCAGGGCGTACAGAACCCAGTTTTAATCCGGAAGAACCGAGTGATGTACGCCTGGCCTGAGGGGTAAAATGAGTTTAGGGATCCGATGCAGGAAGCAGAGGAGGCTCTATCTGGGCTGACTTTGCTGAAACAGGCCGGATCCACTAAACCCGGGCCTACTGAAACAACCAGTACCCGAGGTAAGTGAGTCCCTAACTGTCACTTCCACCTCCACTACTGACAGGGTCGCTTTTCTCTTTCTCTATCTTTTTCTCTTTCTCTATCTCGCTCTCTCATCCCTCCCTCATCTCTCCATCTAACATTGAGACGATGCACCATGTTTAATCCAGCTTCTTTTCATCCTGGTTTTAAGGACGATGAGAAGGGGGAAAAGTGGTGCAGAAAACAATGATCTTCAAACTTTTTACTCTCAAATGTCAATCAATTTCTAAACCATCACAACTGCCTTTTCTTTGCTGGTACTTGGGTCAGATTTTTGAAAAGAAGGTAAAAATCACGGCTGATCCATGGCCTGAATGTTTAGCTGTAACCCTTTATTTCATCAGGTATGCCCACAGGCAGCCCCACAGGTTATAACCCGATGTCCACCACCGGGTTCAGGACTCTCTCCCGGACCCAGACTCAATAACCAGTGTTCATTTTTAGTCAACCAGGTGATTGGGTCGTGCTAAAGAAACATCCGAGGACGGGACTAGAGATATCTTGGGCCATTCCAGGTGCTGTTGATGACGACAACTTCTCTGAAGTTTGAGGGACAAGACAACTGGATCCACACGGGTCACTGCAAGAAGCTGCTCAACTACATCAAAGAATGCAGAGTATCACTTTTGTTTATTTGTTTAGTTTAATGTTTGTTGATAGCACTGGTTTTAAATTCCTATAGGGTTATATCAGCTATAGGTTTAATAATATCTCTGGCTCCTGCTCCTCGCTTGTTAATCCTGTATGGGTGTCTGGGCAGCTAGACGGCCCGTAGATATGGTAAAGGGAATAAGTTTGTGGGATCCTCCAGTTGTGAGGAAGGTCAACCTTACTAATGAAACCCCCGATCTCTTTAATAACACCCATAGACCAGATTTTATCTGCTGGAAAGAAGGGTGTGACGTTCAGACTCAGGGAGCGATCCCTCAGTATATTCAGTTATTGCTGGAAGCCCGTGACTGTCAGAAGTTCTTGTGTGGAGTTGACGGGTCCGTACTATTTCCTATGCGGTTTAGCCACTTATAAGGTAATTCCCCCTAATGCCAGAGGTTCATGTGTCCTGGTGAAGCTTGTCCCTGCATCTTACTTTGCAGCCGATTGGGTGAAACTGATGGTGTGCAAGGAGGTAAGAAGGGCAAGGAGAGCTGGAAGGGATTTGTTTTGTGGCTGGATGGGATGGGGAGTTGGAATTATGAAGCGATTGAACAATTCCTCGTCCATAGTGGATGAGATGTTCAAAGAAACCGTTGAGGCAGTGAGAGAGATCCCCGAGAAACATCAATAGAGCGTCCAGAGTGGGATTTCTGTGAATTAGATGACTGTTATGCCTGGCTAGCAGACACCATTGACAAGGGTCAGGCCCATACTGACAGGAGCAGGTCAGAGGCAGAGCTATGACTAGTGAAGGTTGGAATCCTTTTTAAAGCTTTGGGAGGTCTTGGGGCTCACTGGTTTTCCATTGGATCCGGGCGAAAGGAAATAGGACATGTACTTATGTTTTTTGTTTCCATTCCTTCTATACGCCGGAGTGAGATTTTCCTGATGTCTAGTCGACTGAGTTACCGAAGCCTGAACAGAGAATATGCCCTGAAGACCATGGACCAGATGCAGAGGATTCTAAACCAGCCGACGACCAGCGCGAAACACCACCTCCTGAGTCAGCTCTCGAAGAAAAGAATCTCTGAGTCAAGATTTGTTTTAAGTTTCGTGTCAAGATTGACTTTCTGTTTTCCATCATCTGTTTTGTTTTATGGATTCAGGACTTATCGTAGACAAGACTGTTTTTTTTTTTTTTTCAAAAGAAGAAGATCGAGATTCGTCAAGGGACACTAGGGAGCATATGACAAAGAGGATTTTATTAGGATGTGTATTTGATATATTGTGTATTGTCATCATGTCTCTCAGTGTCAGGGTAAACCATTGGAGTGGATATCTTCCCGTATATGTCCTGTCACAGCTGCTGGGCGCAGAGGTCTCTGTCGGCGAATGGTCCATGTGCTAAGCACTGGGCTGTGGGCCGGGGGAGACTGATATGTTCAGCAGAGCAGTGTTTTGTTGGCTCATGTATTGCCGCCGGCTAGGGCCCCCACGCAAGATGTGGATTTATTCGCTTGGCGTGGATGCATTTGTTAAGAGAACAATATAAACGAAAGGAACGTGCGTTTGTTGTCTCTAGTGCGCCTGATCAGCCGCTGGAGATAATGACGCTGTACTGTAAATAAATCTGCATGTGGATCATAGTAACTGTATCTGGCATTGATCACTGAGCAAGGCTGGATAAAGTTCACTCCAGTGGTAATGTTAGATTATTGTATACATGTGTTTGTTAGCTGGCTATGTTATTCTAAATGTTTGTCTTCCTATGTCATCACTTCCTGTATGTCATCACTTCCTGCATCCTTGTTTTGGGCCAGCCCCTTTTACACCTTTTGTTTAGTTAATAAAAGTGTACACACTGAGCAGGGCGGGAGGAGATGCTCAGGAGAATTCAATCAAGATGGTAACAAGTGGGTCTGTCTCTGACTGCAGATGATAAGAATGGATTTACCTTTTTCCTTACACAAACTTTGATGCGAGCTGATTACAACTATTAAGATTTCTATTAATTTCTATTTCATACCTTATGCAGAAATAGCTGTTTCACAAGCTCACATAGGGGCTCACTTTTTGTGGGATGAGATGTCGCTTTGATTGGCACTATTTTGGGGTGCATATGACATTTTGGTTGCTTACTATTACACTTTTTGTGATGTAAGGTGACAAAAATGGCTTTTGACATCGTATTTATATTATTTTTTTCGCTGTGTCCACCTGAGGGGTTAGGTCATGTGTTATTTTCATAGAGCAGGTTTTTATGGACGAGGCGATACCTAATAGGTATACTTTTTATTTATTTATTTAAGTTCTACACAATAATATCATTTTTGAAACAAAAAAATAATGTTTTAATGTCTCCATAGTCTGAGAGCCACATTTTTATTTATTTTTTTGGACGATTGTCCTATGTAGGGGCTAATTTTTTGTGAGATGAGATGGCGGTCACAGGACCCCCTACGGCATTGTCACAGAGTGCCTGCTGAATGATTTCAGCAGGCACTCGGTTCCAATCACCGCCCTCCGCGCAGTGGTGATCGGAAATACACAGTGCGTACCTGTGTCCCCAAGAGGTTAAGGTGAAATATGGCAGGGTCCTTAAGGGGTTAAACAGTACCGTGTTTATTTGCGCATTAAGTAAATGACAAAACTAAAAGTTAGTTATAAGGAAAACAGTCACCTTGTGATTCTGGTGTTTGTTTACATCATGCAGCAAAGAAGAAGTCCTTGGACAAAGTAGAATCCACCTGCTTTCACACCAACAAGGTAGCATGCCTTAATCCAGGCCCAAACTCCCAGGTCCCAACACAGAGACTGACAGAACTCCACTGTCAAAGGAGTAATCCACTCTCAGCTGAAACTGCTATCTGGGATTTTTATAGGCCAGTCAAGACCCGGCCTGGAACGTGGGGAGTAGTCACCCACCCATCACTTTGGCTACTCCCAGGAAGAGCCGTCCCGGATCAGCTATACCATCATACTAAAATAGCAAAGTGTCAATCAGCATTAACTGCCGCTGCCTCCTGAAAATACCGGCCTTACTTCACCGAGGCCAGGAACCTCAGTGACACATAGCTTCCATCAATAGTTATTAGATCTGCCCTCAGTCGTATTTCTTTTAAAGTGAATAACCCTCATTTTGATAATCTTTCTGGGTACTGTAGTCCCCCCATTACAGTTATTACTTTAGTTGCCCTTCTCTGAACCCTCTCCAGCTACGCCATGTCTGCCTTGTTCACAGAAGCCCAGAACTGTACACAGTACTCTATGTGTGTTCTGACTAGTGATTTGTAAAGTGGTAGGACTATGTTCTCATCACGAGCATCTATGCCCCTTTTGATGCACTTCATGAACTTATTGGCCTTGGCAGCAGCTGTCTGACACTGGTTTCTACAGCTTAGTTTGTTATTCACTAAAATTCCTAAGTCCTTTTCCATGTCAGTGTTACCCAGTGTTTTACCATTTAGTATGTACGGGTGACTTGCATTATTCCTTCCCATGGGCATAACCATACATTTGTCAATGTTAAATCTCACCTGCCACTTCTCTGCCCAAGCCTCCAACTATCCAGATCCATATGTAGCAGTATACTGTCATCTTCTGTGTTAATTACTTTACAGTTTAGTGTTATTTGCAAAAATTGATATTTTACTGTGCAAGTCTTTTGCAAGATCATTAAAGAGGACCTGTCACCACTCCTGACATTCCTGTTTTAATAGCTACATGCATTTCCCATGTAATAACAATTCTGCAGAATCTATTCTTACGTCTTTATGTTGTGCCATTCCTCTGTTATTTCTACTATAAGTTATGAATGCATTGCTATTAGCTTTCAGTAAGGGTACAGAGGGGATGTAACCAGTTGGAGGGGGGGGGGTGTCTCAAATCAGTGCTATCATTTTTAGACTGTGCAGGTACACCCCCCCAACTTATTACCTCCCCACTGTACCCTTACGGCAGACAGCTAGCAATTGTTCATAACTTCTAGCATAAATAATAGAGGAATGGAAGCCATAAGAATAGATGCTCCAGAATTGTGACAGTGACCCAATCTGAGTGTGTACCGTAAATAACAACACTCTGTTTTCTATCACTGCAGTAATTACTTACCCACATATGGTGTACACATTTTCTTCCAGTCCAAGCTTTCCTTAGATTAGATAAACAGGACCGATCCCCTCATTATTCTGATCTGGCTATATACACTTATTTACGCTGAGATGCTCCAGGATGGTATCTCTTAGAAAACAGCTTACCCATGACAGATGTTAGCCTTAGGCTAGTTTCACAAAAGCATTTACAGATCCTGCAGGCTGTTACATTCAGGAACAGCCTGCCGTATCTGTCACTGCTGCTTGTCCGATTCCCAGTATTCTATGTCAGAATTGCCTGCCAGAATGCTCTAATGCCAGTGTGAAACAGGCCTCAACGATCTATAGTTTCTGGGCTCTGTTTATGACTAATTTTTAAATATTGTTACTTATGTAACATGGTTAGCACTCCTTTTTTCTGAGATTTTTTAGTTTGGTTATCTAATCTAAGCAAACACCTTCAATTGCTTTTCAATGATTTTTGTCTCAAGATAATGAAATGAGTTAAGAAATTTGAGTTAACAGCGGGAGTGCTAACCATGGTACATCTGTACGACATATTCTAAGCTCTAATCCTGTGGAACACTCCCTGTCATTATAAAGTCTGTAAATTCATAAATTAGGGTCTGTCTATAATATTACTTAATTCTTTTAGAATCCTGGGACTGTACGCCATCTGGACCCAGTGATTTGTCTATTTTTTTTTTTTTTTAGATGCTCTGACCGTCTTCCTGGATCAGACAAGCCACATTTAATGGAGATTCTGCATTTGATCTGATATTTCATTTTTCTCAGTGAATACAACTACAACTTTTCTCTCATCGCTTTTTAAAGGGCTGACACTTTCCGGTTTAAGTTTTTTTGCTATTTATATAATTGAAGAGCATTTTATTTGGTTTGGTTTTACTCTCTTTAGCAATGAGCCTCTTTGTCTCCAGCTTGGCTGCCTTTGTCTTTTTTTATATACTTTATTTTTTTACTAATATTTTTTAGTGCTTCTTTGCTTACTTCCTGTTTTAGTAATTTAAAGGAAATCTGTTGCCAGCGACCTCCCTATCAAACTGTTTGCATAGATACATAGCTGTGGTTCACCTGATTAAAATATTATTTTTCTTTTGTTGATCCAAGGCTACGTTTCCGAGTCATGATACTTTTTCTTAATATTCAAATTAGGCCTTTGGCACAATGAGGGAGTCTCTATTGCTCTTGTTGCACCGATCTCCACTCATTTCTGTAGCCATCCCTCCCTCACTGCTTTGCCACTGCCTTGCCCTGCCAATGAAAGCAGCCAGGGAGGAGCTGGCCACAGTGTGGTGCAAGATACTGTACATAGCCGTGTATCTATGTATTTATGCAATGGTGACGCTCTCATTGCAGTAGTAGTGACCCTGATAAAGCACTGTGTCATGGTGTACTCCCTTGCCATTTCTAATTGGGAATCGCTGTGTTGAGGAAATGTAATTTGAAAAACGAGTCTATAAATAGACTTATAACACTCTCTCTTTACTAATTGCAACATATGATTTTTGGTACATTCAATAGCAGCAGATTCAAAGTGCAATTCTTGGCAAAAGTAAGGAAGTATGGAGGCAGGTTGGATGGCTGCAATTTAGCTCTTGTGAGTGTAGATGTCTGCTATCAGGTCTAAAATTGTAACTGGCCTAGTGATAGTCTGGGTGATGGGTGTCTGAGCTGCAGTCCCTCACCTTACAGCAGTGTATTTAATGCAGGGGTTTAGCTGTTGACTCTGCTATCTTATTTCTCTCAAGTGTTTTCTTGAGGATGACATCGTTGGTCTATCTGGAGAATCTGTTACAGGAGCAGGAGCTCAGCAGTGTGCTTCCTCTCCTATCTGGCTCTAGCCAGCAATGATTTGGCAAACAAATTGCTAAGTTGCTATGGATAACAAAGACAGTTTTACATTTGGCCATCAGTGGGACATTTTTCAAAACTGAAGCTAAGGAAAACTGGCTTAGTTGTCTATAGCAACCAATCAGATTGATTCTTTTATTTTCCAACGGAAACCAGTTTTCCTTAGCAGCAGTTTTTGTAAATGTCCCCTACTGAATCTCTAGATTTTCCCATTTGTTTAGGCAACAGGGGCTGAAGGCAGAGAAGCCAATAGTGAGCCCAGTTACCAGGCAATTAAACCTTTAATTTATTTAAGCAAATATTGCAATTGCTATATGAAGGAGATTCTATGAATTTTAGGATGTAGTAACAGCGGAGGTGGTCTTCAGGTGCACTTCAACTGGGATGGTGCTGCAGTCTTGGGGGTAAAGATTGCTAGAAGGATGGAGGGAAAGATAGTGCAGATAGTGACCTGAGGTTAGTTAAAGGGGTTTCCTATATTGATGACCAAAGAATAAGTCATTAATATCAGATCAGTGGAGGTCTGACTCCCGACACCTACACTGATCAGCTTTTTGAACATAATGCAGCACTTACAGTCATGTGAAAAAATTAGGACACCCTTTGAAAGCATGTGGTTTTTTGTAACATTTTTAATAAAAGGTTATTTCATCTCCGTTTCAACAATACAGAGAGATTAAAGTAATCCGACTAAACAAAGAAAACTGAAGAAAAGTCTTTTCAAGATCTTCTGTAAATGTCATTCTACAAAAATGCCTATTCTAACTGAGGAAAAATATAGGACACCCTTGCCCCTAATAGCGAGTGTTACCTCCTTTGGCTGAAATAACTGCAGTGAGACGGTTCTTGTAGCCATCTACCAGTCTTCGACATCGGTCTGAGGAAATTTTACCCCACTCCTCAATGCAGAACTTTTTCAGCTGTGAGATGTTTGAGGGGTTTCTTGCACGTACAGCCCTTTTCAAGTCACCCCACAGCATCTCAATGGGATTCAAATCTGGACTTTGACTTGGCCATTCCAGGACTCTCCATTTCTTCTTTTTCAGCCAATCTTTGGTTGATTTACTAGTATGTTTTGGGTCATTGTCATGTTGCATGGTCCAGTTCCGCTTCAGCTTTAATTTTCTAACTGATTGTCTCACATGTTCTTCAAGCACCTTCTGATACACAGTAGAATTCATCGTGGATTCTATGATGGTGAGCTGACCAGGTCCTGCTGCAGCAAAGCAGCCCCAAACCATGACACTTCCACCTCCATGCTTCACAGTTGGTATGAGGTTCTTTTCTTGGAATGCTGTGTTTGGTTTACGCCAAACATGTCCTCTGCTGTTGTGTCCAAATAATTCAATTTTGGACTCATCTGTCCAAAGAACATTATTCCAGAAGTCCTGGTCTTTGTCAACTTTATCTCTGGCAAATGTCAGTCTGGCCTCGATGTTTCTCTTGGAAAGCAAAGGTTTCCTCCTTGCACACCTCCCATGCAAGTTAAACTTGTACAGTCTCTTTCTGATTGTAGAGGCATGTACTTCTACATCAACAGTAGCCAGAGCCTGCTGTAGTTCTCGAGATGACACTTTAGGGTTTTTGGAGACCTCTTTTAGCATCTTGCGGTCTGCTCTTGGGGTGAACTTGCTGGGGCGACCAGTCCTGGGCATGTTGGCAGTTGTTTTGAAAGCCCTCCACTTGTAGACTATCTTCCGGACAGTGGAATGGCTGATTTCAAAATCTTTTGAGATCTTTTTAAATCCCTTCCCAGACTCATAGGCTGCTACAATCTTTTTTCTGAAGTCCTCTGACAGCTCTTTTGCTCTCACCATGGTGCTCACTCTCACTTCAACAGTCAGGAGCACACCAAACTAAATGTCTGAGGTTTAAATAGGGCAAGCCTCATTCAACATGCAGAGTAACGATCTACTAATTATGTGCACCTGGTGTGATATACCTGTGTGAGATCTGAGCCAATTTAAGAGGGAATACATGTGAGGGTGTCCTATCTTTTTCCTCAGTTAGAATAGGCATTTTTGTAGAATGACATTTACAGAAGATCTTGAAAATACTTTTCTTCAGTTTTCTTTGTTTAGTTGGATTACTTTAATCTCTCTGTATTGTTGAAACGGAGATGAAATAACCTTTTATTAAAAATGTTACAAAAAACCACATGCTTTCAAAGGGTGTCCTAATTTTTTCACATGACTGTACATTAGCACGGCCTTCCTCATCTTCACCATTTACCTGCTCACCGCCAATATCACAGCAGTGAGAAGGTGTAATTACACCTCCTGTGTCCCATTCATATCAATAGGAAGGACCAGTTACACTCCGTCTGCTGGGGATAGAATAGTGGGATGAACTATAACAGTTCATAAGAAAAGGTGTAGGGTAAAAAATAGGCAAAGAAATGTATACTAATACCAGAAGCCCAACCAATAAAATTGTTGAACTGGATGTAGTAATGTCTGAGGAGGACAGTGGGAATAACTGAGACATGGCCAGATTATGATTTTTCTCCCGTCAGAATAGTGATGCCCCACAGCGCCCCCAATACCGTCAAGGTACCCTATAGTGTCCCCCCTCCACAAGCATACTGAATGCTCCCATCAGAATAGTGATGCCTCACAGTGCCACCCACAGAGTAAAGGTGCACCCTTAGTGTCCCCCACACAGTAAGCTTACTTAATTCTTCTGTCAGAATAGTCATGCCCCACATTGCCCCAACACAGTAAACGTGTCCCTTAGTGGCCCCCCCCCCCCCCCCACACAGTAAGCGTACCTAGTGCCCCGATCAGAATAGTGATGCCCCAAAGTAAAGGCACACCCTTAGTGCCCCCCACACAGTAAGCATACTTAGTGATCCCATCAGAATAATGATGCCCCACACCCAATAAGCATACTTAGCGTTCCCATCAGAACGGTGATGCCCCATAGTCCCACCCACAGAGAAAAGGTGCATCCTTTTTGCCCCCCCACACAGTAAAGGTGCCTCCTTAGTGCCCCCTACACAATAAGCATACTTAGTACTCCCATCAGAATAGTGATGCCCCATAGTACCGACCGACATATTAAAGGTGCCCCTTAGTGCCCCACACACATTAAGCATAATTAGTTCTTCTGTCAGAATAGTTATTCCCCACAGTGTCCCCAACACAGTAAAGGTGCTCCCTTACTGCCTATACCACCAGTATACTAGGGGTTCCTTCAGAATAGTGATGTCTCATGGTGTCTCCCACAGAGTAAAGGTGCACCCTTAGTGCTCCTCACACCAGCATACTTACTTCTCCCATGAGAATAGTGATGCCCCACAGTGCCCCTGACACATTTAAGGTGCCCCTTTAGTGCTCCCACACTGTAAGCATACTTAGTGCTCCCATCAGAATGGTGATGTCCCATAGTGATGCCCACAGAATAATGCCCCATAGTACCCGTGACACAGTAAAGGTGCCCCACACACAGTAAGCATACTTAATTCAGAATAGTGATGCCTTAAATTGCAAATTGTATCACTAGTACCATTACTATTTTTATCATTATACTTATTACAATTTTTATTGCTATTTTCACTGCTGTCTTTATTGCCTTCTTTTTTTTATATGTATGGACCTGCCCCTTCTGACTGGACTATAGTTCATTCATTTATATAGTGTCCATAACTATTTGGTCTGCTCACGGGTCTCTTGTTATAGGCTAGTCACTATAATCTCTAAAACACTGAGCTATATTGCCTCAAATTGCATAGTCATATTCTCTTTGGAATGGCGCTTACCCGAAAAAAATACATCCCCCTTTTTTTTACCTGGCGGTGGGTGACTGTCTACTGTGTAATAGTTCACACTGACACCTGTCACAACCAGACAGCTGAGAGGCTCTGACAGAGGCCTTTCAGAACCTCCTCCTTGAGTTTCTGTGTTGTGGTGTTCAGTTCGTCCTCTCGTTAGCCTCTCTCAGCTGTCATGTGTTGGACTAATTTCTTCCCTTTAAATTCCTCCCCAAAATGCTTTTCTGGGTCGGCTTATAATGTCACGGACGGTGTACAGGAAACAAGGCAAAGCAACATGTATAAATGACTCGCTGGATCCAAAAGCTAAGGAACCAAGGGAGACCCCTGCAGAAGACCTGGCACTTTCCCTGGCTGCTCAGCCTATGCAAAGATCCTAATGGTGGAGGTTTGCATATCCAGGAACCTTGACTATAAAGCCCTGAGCACCCTACAATAGTGAGGGGACACGACCACCGTCTCCCTACACAAGATACGGAGGGAGTCAGGGTCACCTGGGATCCAGCAAACAGAAAATAATAGATAAAGGTACAACACTTAGCTTTGTAGCAAACAGGAGAACAAAGTCAGCATGCGCACACACACTCCAGGAAGTAGTATAAGCCGCCCAGAAAAGCATTTTGGGGAGGAATTTAAAGGAAAGCAATTAGTCCAACACATGACAGCTGAGAGAGGCTAACGAGAGGACGAACTGAATACCACAACACAGAAACTCAAGGAGGAGGTTCTGAAAGGCCTCTGTCAGAGCCTCTCAGCTGTCTGGTTGTGACAACACCATCCGGATTCAGCACAAACATAAAATAACGGACATGTTACCAGCATCACAGAGGGCAGTCAGAATGCAGCTTTTCCAGGCTTTGCTGCGAGAGATGGTGCATTCTGCTGTTGCGGGCACTGGCATAGAAATTTCCACCCACAGAGCAACAGTTGTGGGTACCAATCCTATCACACATGCAAGAAGAGGGCGGTTTAAAGATGTGTTGGTCACTTCGGATATAAATTCATTCTTGCAGCCAACCCATTTACAGCCTCCTTCCGCATCCAGCCTCAGGGAATGCCTAGACCGACAGGTGTCCGACTACATTGGGTTAACGGCCGATGTGGATGCTCTGAGAAGTGGGGAACCCCTGGACTGGGGTGTGCAGGCTTTACTTGTAGCCAGAGCTGCGCAATTTGCCATGGAATTCGGCTTGCCCCTCACCGAGTATCCTGTCCGAATCGATGTTCAGCGCAGCAGGGGGAATCATGACCGATAAGAGTACTCGCCTAGCTCACAACAGTGTGGACTAACTCACATTTCTAAAAATGAATGAGTCATGGATCTCAGAGGAATTCAACACCTGTGACGACCACGTTTAATTGAATTTCCTTATGCCAGCCCACACATATCCGCCACAACACAGAACAAATAATGGTCCCTGTCTTATTTAAATTCAGCGGCATAAAAGGCCTTTTATGTCCGGTGAATGCCTAATGTTTGGGGCCTGTATCCCACTGGCCTACAGTAAAATTGGTATCCAATGACCATCTAATATACCTCCAGCAACATAATCACTTGATCTTTTCTGTACAGTGAATGCCTAATTGGGGCCTCAGAGAAATTCAACATCTGTGACAACCACGTGTTGTCTAATTTCACCTATTATCATTTTGAGTTCATTCAAGAGGGGAGATTTCATTAGCCACGTTTTTAAACCAATTTTATATTTTTTGTCCTTTTAAACATATGTATTTGACATGTATTTGTACTGGCCTAGAGTAAAATTGTTATCCAATGACCGTCTAATATACCTGCAGCTACATGATCACTTGATCTTTTCTGTCTGGTGAATGCATAATGTTTGGGGCCTGTACTCCACTGGCCTGCGGTAAAATTGTTATCCAATGACCGTCTAATATACCTCCAGCCACATAATCACTTAATCTTTTTCTGTACGGTGAATGCATAATTTTTGGGGCCTGTAATCTAACTGGCCAACAGCAAAATTGTTATACAGTGACCGCCTTATGTATTTCCAGCCACATAATCACTTGTTTTTTTCTATAGAGTGAATGCCTAATGTTTGGGGCCTGTACTCCACTGGCCTGCAGTAAAATTGATATCCATTGACCATATAATATACCTCCAGCCACATAATCATTTGTTCTTTTCTGTACGGTGAATGCCTAATGTTTGGGGCCTGTACTCCGCTGGCTTGTAGTAAAATTGTTATCCAATGACCGTCTAATATACCTCCAACCACATAATCACTTGATCTTTTCTGTACGATGAATGCATAAGTTTTGGGGCCTGTAATATAACTGGGCTGCAGTAAAAATGTTATCCAATGACTGTCTAATATACCTCCAGCCACATAATCACTTAATCTTTTCTGTATGGTGAATGCCTAATTGTTGGGGCCTCGGAGGAATTCAACACCTGTGATGACCACGTGTTATTGAATTTCACCTATTATCATTTGGGGTTTATTCAAGAGGGGGGATTTCGTTAGCCATGTTTTTAATTCAACATTATATTTTTAGTTTTTTTAAGCATATGTAATTGACATGTATTTTTACTGGCCTGCAGTAAATGACCGTCTAATATACCTCCAGCCACATAATCACTTGATCTTTTTTGTATGGTGAATGCCTAATGTTTGGGGCCTGTACTCCAGTGGGCTACAGTAAAATTGTTATTCAGTGACTGCATAATGTACCTCGAGCCACATAATCACAATTTCTTTCATGTCAGGTGAATGCCTAATTTTTAGGGCCCGTACTCCTGTAGACTAAAATAAAAATTTTCTAGGCTCCAGCAGGGCACATTTTTGAGAATTTCCCTTTAAGACGCATAAAAATGGCCCATGATTAAAATACATATTTTTTGTGGGAATTTTTGTCATTGATCCCCCTCTAGTATGTTACTGTCCATGTTGTGTGACTATTTGTGCACTTCTAGTAAGTATTTGGTGGCTGCAAATATGACCTGAAGGTTTTTCAGGTTTGCCTGCCATTAAAGTGAATGGAGCCTGCCACTAACTTGCGGTTCGCGAACATTTGATCGCGTTTGCGAATTGTCTCGACCGATGCTTGTCCATCACTACTCATAAGCAGACTAGCATTGACGTCGGTCGCTGGAACCCACATTCTCTACTCTGGACCGTAACCCTTCCAGTGAACAAGATATTGGAGGGATCTACAGTTAATTTGTGAGTCCACTATCCTGGAGATCTGAAATTCAAGATTACAGTCCACCATGACAGAAGCGGGAGGCAATAAGGACGGTTCAGCAGGTTCAACATATCTCTTCAGCAATGATTTGTGGAAAACATTATGAATTTTTAAAGCATGCAGAAGTTCAAGACGAAAGGCTACCGGGTTAATAATGGCAGAGATCTTATATGGATCAATAAACCTTGCACCCAACTTCCAAGAAGGTACCTTCAACTTAATGTTTCTTGTGGACAGCCACACAGAATCAGCCACTCTCAGGTCTGGACCACTCATACGTTTTTTGTCACCCATACATTTATACTTGTTGCCCATCTTTTTTTAATTATTTTGAATTTTCCACCAAATAGATGACAAAGAAGAGGAAAATCAGGTATACCAGAAGTCTCAGTACCAGAAAATGCCAAACTGCAGATGGAACCCATATGCTCCAAAAACTCGGCCAAAGACAAAAAGGAAGACCACTCCTCCTGATTCTCCAAGACAAAGCATCTCAAATAAGTTTCCAGATTCTGGTTAGTGCGCTTAGTCTGTCTGTTTGATTGAGGATGAAAGGCTGAAGAGAGGGACAATTGTACCCCCAGGCGAATACAGAACGCCGGTGTCCGCTGCGGACAGTTAAATTATCCGCACCACATCTCCTGTTTAAAGTGTGCGCATCCCTAAAATATCAGTGACATCCAGTGCACTTTTTCTGTAGACACTGCAAACTGTGAAATTTGCTGTGGTACCTGTCCTGTATAACGTTTCCTCATCACAAATACCTTTGTAAATTCTTTTGCACATACACTTTAAAATCCTACGCTACTGTACATGTGACATACTTTCAAGCATATATCACATTTTAAATGAAGAAGGCGAGCAATAAGGGACAGGGACATGGCCGTGATTTTGATGGTGCACGCAGAGGCCGTGGCCTTGGGCACGGAGCAATCTTCACCCTGATACTCCTTCCTCCCACCAGTTACAGTCTGGCCAAACAAGTGATCCCACACTCAGATATTTCGAGGACTTCTTTTCATCGCCATTACTTGATTTGGCCCTCTTGAAGAGGGACATGAGATCTTGTGCCCTGATTACCTCTTGAACATTCACAGTTACAAGAACATGACGGTGGGGAATGGCAATTAGTGTTTAATGAGGTGCATAATGATTAGACACAGTTGCCAATGAGTCAACCGCAATTACTGTCTCAATAGGTTGATGAAAAGGATGAGACACAGTTGTCAATCACTGAGGTTGTGGTTAGGTCAACAAATAAGGAGGATGATCAGAGTGAGGAAATGGAAGAGGAGGTGGTGGACGATGAGGTCACTGACCCAACCCGGGAAGGTGGAAAGCCGAGTGAGAACAGCAGTACAGAGGGGGAGGGATCTGCAGCACCGCAACAGGCTAGAAGAGGTAGGGGAGTGGCAAAGGGAGAAGGCGGGCCACACTAAACAGGCCCGCAACTGTTCCATGGAGCAACCCCTTGCGGAAATCTCCATTGCCAAGGGGTAGATGTTTCACAGTATGGCGATTTTTTTGAGGAAAGTGCAGACAACAAAAGAATAGTAGTTTGCAACCTGTGCCATACGAAAATGAGCCAGGGCGTGAACACTAGCAACCTCACCACCACCAGCATGATCCGCCACATGGCATACAAGCACCGCAATAGGTGGGATGAATGCCTAGGTTCACAATCTGTGTCAGCGGGTCACACCACTGCCTCCTCTTCCCTTGTGTTACGTGCTGGTCAATCCCCTGTCGAAGAACGGGCCTGCATGCATTCCGCCCTGCACCTGGACCTTTGCAAGCACCATCGGTGACCACATCCACTTCTGTGTCCCAGCGCAGCGTACAATTGTCCTTAAATGCGCAACTTTCCAAATTACTGGCCTTGGAAATGTTTCCATTTAGGCTTGTGGACACTGACGCCTTCCGCAGCCTGATGTCGACGGCCGTCCCTTGTTATGCAGTCCCCAGCCGCCACTATTTTTCACGGTGTGCCGTGCCCGCCTTTCACCAACATGTGTCCCTTAACATAACACATGCCCTGTTACTGGGAAGGTCCACTTTACCACAGACACATGGACAAGTGCATTTGGCCAGGGGCGCTACATTTTCCTGACGGCACACTGGGTGAACGTTGTGGAGGCCGGGAGCGAGCCGTACCCTGGGATGGCACAGGTGCTACCGACGCCAAGGATTTCGGGCCTTATGTCGATCAGGTTTTCCGCCTATGTTAGTGGCTCCAACCCCCACTTCTCCTCCTCCGCCTCCTCCTCCACTTGCACCTCTGAATTATCCGTGTGCAGCACCAGTCAGTCATCAGTTGGTAGCTGGAAGCAGTGTAGCACTGCAGTGGGGAAGTGGCAATAGGCCGTGCATAAGCGGATCTGCTTAGGGGACAAACAGCACACCACCCCAGAGCTGTGGCAGGGGATAAGAGACCAGACTGAGCTGTGGCTCTCGCCACTCAACCTAGAACCAGGCATGGTTGTGTCTGATAATGGCCGTAACTTGGTGGCGACTTTGAAGCTTGTCAAGCTCACAAACATCCCATGCCTAGCCCACGTATTCAGCGGTTTCTCAAAACCTACCCCAATTTGCCTGAGCTACTGGTGAAGGTGTGTCGCATGTGTGCACATTTCCACAAGTCACTGACAGCTTTAGCCGGTCTGTCAACACTGCAGCAGCTCACCGGCTGTTGTGCGACGTGAGCACACGCTGGAACTCGACGTTCCACATGTTGGCCAGGCTTTGTGAGCTGCAGAGGGCAGTAGTGGACTACCAGCTGCAACATGGTCTTCCCCTTTCCAGTCGGCTTCCGCTATTCATAAGCGAGGAGTTGGCATGGATGTCTGACCTCTGTGACCCGCGCGTTATACGCATTTTATACAACACGGATTACTGGCTGTTTACCCTTCTTGACCCCCGATACAAAGAGAACTTCTTATCATTATTCCTCTAGTGGAGAGGATGAGCAAAACGATGCAATGCTAGAAGATCGTTGTTGAAAAATTGCTCCAAAAATTTCCAGCTGACTACGCTGGTGGTAGAGTGAGTACTTCCTTGGCCAACCGAGGGGGGGGGGGGGGGAGACAAGCCAAACACACAGCAGTTCCAACAGAGGTAGGGCAACACTCTCCAAAGCCTGGAACAGTTTCATGACACCAGCCAGCACCCTCCCCCTGATGCGCAGCCTAGTGTCACAAGGAGGGAACATTTTTGGAAGATGGTGAAAGAGTACATAGCAGACCGTGTCAGCGTACCCAATGATCCCTCAGTGCCTTACAACTACTGGGTGTTCAAGATGGACATGTGGCACGAACTGGCGCTCTACGCCTTGGAGGTGCTGGCCTGCCCTGCCGCCAGTGTTTTGTGTGAGCGGGTATTTAGTGCTGCTGGTGGCATTATAACAGATAAGCGCATCAGCCTGTAAACTGAAAATGCTGACAGGTTGACTCTTATAAAAATGAACAAGGTCTGGATTGTCCATGAACAGAAAGGCACTTTAAATGTGTTGTTTATAATGTACTGAATACACTGTTTTCCCATGCACCCCTTCCACCACAAGCAATGGTATATGGCTGAATCTTCCTTTTCCCATCCTCTTCCTCCTCTTCCATTATATCAACATGCTTATTCGTCACATATAATGCCCTCGCAGATATACCCTTCGCATATAATGTTTTATAGGGTCAGCTCACATGTAGTGGTGAGCAGCATAGGCAATATTTAAATTTGCTATATTTCGCAGCAAATTCTAGAATTCATGATCTCAATTCATCGTTTACTTGATTGCGAAAATCGGCAATGTAATATATTTGCGATAAATTCACCATTAGAAAATTTTACACTATTTGCGAACACGAATATATAGCACTATATTCTAAATATTCGCAAATTCTCAAAGTGGCGATATTGACAATTAAAATTCACGATTCGAATATTCGAGCTCAACACTACTCATATGCAGGCCCTCGCATAAATTTTTTTTGAGGATCAGCTCAGCTGCAGGCCCTCGCATATAATTTGGTAGAGGGTCAGCTCACCTGCATGCCCTCCCATATAATGTTTTATAGGGTCAGCTCACCTGAAGGCCCTCGCATATAATGTTTTAGAGGATCAGCTCACCAGCAGGCCCGCACCTAAAATCTTTTACAGGGTCAGCTCACCAGCAGGCCTGCACCTAAAATCTTTTACAGAGTCAGCTCACCAGCAGACCCGCACCTCAAATCTTTTACAGGGTCAGCTCACCTGAAGGCCCTTGCATTTAATTTTTCAGAGAGTCAGCTCATCTGCAGGCCCACATATAAAATCTTTTACAGGGTCAGCTCACCAGCAGGCCCGCACTCAAATCTTTTAGAAGTTCAGCTCACCAGCAGACCCGCACCTCAAATCTTTTACAGGGTCAGCTCACCTGAAGGCCCTCGCATTAAATTTTTTAGAGGGTCAGCTCAACTGCATGCCCTCCCATATAATGTTTTATAGGGTCCGCTCACCTGAAGGCCCTCGCATATAATGTTTTAGAGGATCAGCTCACCAGCAGGCCCACACCTAAAATCTTTTACAGGGTCAGCTCACCAGCAGGCCTGCACCTAAAATCTTTTACAGGGTCAGCTCACCAGCAGGCCCTCAAATATATTTTTTTACAGAGTCAGCTCACCAGCAGGCCTTTACCTACAACCTTTTACAGGGTCAGCTCACCAGCAGGCCAGCACCTAAAATCTTTTCCAGGGTCATCTCACCTGCAGGCCCGCACCTAAAATCTTTTACAGGGTCAGCTCACCAGCAGACCCGCACCTCAAATCTTTTAAAGTGTCAGCTCAGCTGCAGGCCCTCGCCTAATTATACCTAATAGGTAATTTGCGAGCATGCTATCTTGCTTGGATGTGGTAGCCGTAGCTGTTTCTCAGGCTCTCTCTCCAGAATCAAACAATGATTCCCCCATTACCCATGGTACATGGTTTAGGCTGAAAATAACATCAAAAGTTGGTAGTGCAGACATCCGAATGGATCGTCGCCATCACGATCGTACCCAGGTTGCCTAAAGTCACCAAAGTGGCAGCAGGCCCTCGCCCATAATGTTTTAGATGGTCAGATCAGCAGGCCCTTGCTACAAATGTTTTTGAGGGTCACCAGCAGGTAAGTGTTTTTTTTTTTTTTTCTGTGGCGCACTGGGGGCATTGTTGGCACATGGGGACACTATGGGGGTATCTACTGGGGGCTTTGCTGGCATATGGGAGACACTATGTGGGCATCTACTGGAGCATTGCTGGCACATGAGGGACACTAAGGGGGCATCTAATGGCACATCTTGGGGACACTATTGGGGCATCTACTGGGGACATTGCTGGCCCATAATGTTTTAGATGGTCAGATCAGCAGGCCCTTGCTCCAAATGTTTTTAAGGGGCACCAGCAGGCCATCAATTATAATTTAACCCCTTCAAGACCAGGTCATTTTTTGCAAATCTGACCAGTGTCACTTTAAGTGCTGATAACTTAAAAAAGCTTTGACTTATCCAGGCCGTTCTGAGATAGTTTTTTCGTCACATATTGTACTTCATGATACTGGAAAAATTAAGTCCCAAAATTAATTTTTGGGCCATAAAAAAATACCAAATTTACTCCAAATTTTGAAAAATTTGCAAATTTCAAAGTTTCAGTTTCTCTACTTCTGTAATGCATAGTAATACCCCCAAAAATTGTGATGACTTTACATTCCCCATATGTGTACTTCATGTTTGAATTATTTTGGGAATGATATTTTATTTTTTGGGGATGTTACAAGGCTTAGAAGTTTAGAAGCAAATCTTGAAATTTTTCAGAAATCCAATTTTTAGGGACCACTACAGGTCTGAAGTCACTTTGCGAGGCTTACATAATAGAAACCACCCAAAAAACCCTATTCTATAAACTACACCCCTCAAGGTATTCAAAACTGATTTTACAAACTTTGTTAACCCTTTAGGTGTTGCACAAGAGTTATTGGCAAATGGGGATGAAATTTGAGAATTTCATTTTTTTGCCTAATTTTCCATTTTAACCAATTTTTTCCACTAACAAAGCAAGGGTTAACAGCCAAACAAGACTGTATCTTTATTGCCCTGACTCTGCCGTTTACAGAAACACCCCATATGTGGCCGTAAACTACTGTACGGCCACACAGCGGGGCGTAGAGTGAAAGGTGCGCCGTATGGTTTTTGGAAGGCAGGTTTTGCTGGACTGGTTTATTTACACCATGTGCCATTTGAAGCCCCCTGATGCACCCCTAGAGTAGAAACTCCCTAAAAGTGACCCCATCTAAGAAAGTACACCCCTCAAGGTATTCAAAACTGATTTTACAAACTTCGTTAACCCTTTAGGTGTTGCACAAGAGTTATTGGCAAATGGGGATGAAATTTGAGAATTTCATTTTTTTGCCTAATTTTCCATTTTAACCAATTTTTTCCACTAACAAAGCAAGGGTTAACAGCCAAACAAGACTGTATCTTTATTGCCCTGACTCTGCCGTTTACAGAAACACCCCATATGTGGTTGTAAACTACTGTACGGCCACACAGCGGGGCGTAGAGTGAAAGGTGCGCTATATGGTTTTTGTAAGGCAGATTTTGCTGGACTGGTTTTTTGACACCATGTCCCATTTGAAGCCCCCCTGATGCACCCCTAGAGTTGAAACTCCAAAAAAGTGACCCCATTTTAGAAACTACGGGATAGGGTGGCAGTTTTGTTGGTACTAGTTTAGGGTACATATGATTTTTGGTTGCTCTATATTACACTTTTTGTGCGGCAAGGTAACAAGAAATAGCTTTTTTGGCATCGTTTTTTTATTGTTATTTACAACATTCATCTGACAGGTTAGATCATGTGGTAATTTTATAGAGCAGGTTGTCACGGACGCGGCGATACCTAATATGTATACAATTTTTTTTATTTTTGTAAGTTTTACACAATGATTTCATTTTCAAAACAATTTTTTTTTTAGTTTCTCCATAGTCTAAGAGCCATAGTTTTTACAGTTGTGGGGCGATTATCTTAAGTAGGGTCTCAATTTTGCGGGATGAGATGACGGTTTGATTGGCACTATTTTGGGGTGCATATGACTTTTTGATCGCTTGCTATTACACTTTTTGTGACGTAAGATGACAAAAAATTGCTTTTTCTACACCGTTTTTATTTTTATTTTTTTACGGTGGTCACCTGAGGGGTTAGGTCATGTGATATTTTTATAGAGCCGGTCGATACGGACGCGGCAATACCTAATATATATACTTTTTTTATTTATATAAGTTTTACACAATGATTTCATTTTTGAAACAAAAAAAAATGATGTTTTAGTGTTTCCATAGTCTAAGAGCCATAGTTTTTTCAGTTTTTGGGCGATTATCTTAAGTAGGGTCTCATTTTTTGCAGGATGAGATGACGGTTTGATTGTTACAATTTTGGCGTACATGCGACTTTTTTGATCACTTTTATTACCTTTTTTGGGGAAGTAAGGTGGGCAAAATTTCAATTTCATCATAGTTTTTTATTTTTTATTTTTATGGCGTTCACCGTTCGGGAAAAGTAACATAACCGTTTTATAGATCAGGTCGTTATGGACGCGGCGATACCAAACATGTGTAGGGAATTTTATTTTTCTCATGTTTAATCAGTGATAAATGTGTTTTTTGATTTTTACTTTTTTTTCACTTTTTTCAAATTTTTTTTTGGACCCAGACCCACTTGGTTCTTGAAGATCCAGTGGGTCTGATGTCTGTATAATACAGTACAGTACAATATATATTGCACTGTACTATATTTTACCTACACTGAACAGATCTATGCTTTCAGCACAGATCTGTTCAGCACCATGGACAGCAGGATGCCTGAGAAGGTGTCCTGTTGCCATGGGAACCTTCCCCGTCTGCTCAGTTATGGTCAGAACTGCGCAGACGGGGAAGGGTAAGGACGGGGCTCTGGGGGGGCTGTCTGGGGGCTCTCTCCCTCTCCATCGGGGGGCTGCAAAGGTACTGCAGCCCTCCGATGGGAGAGGGAGGGAGCTCCCTGAGCTGTTAACCTTTTCCATACCGCGGTCCGTACGGACCGCGGTATGGAAAGGGTTAAACGGCTGACATCGCATCACCGATGTCAGCCGTTTATACCAGGGTGCCAGCAATGTGCTGGCACCCTGGTATAACCCACTAGACGCCAACGATTATTATAATGGGAGGCGGGCGGGGGATCGCGATCCCGCCTGCCGCACCGCCCACCTCCCGCAACTGCCGCACTGCCCCGCACCGCCCACAAACCGCCCCCCTGCACCCCGCCACATAAATTAATTCAGGGGTGCAGGGGGGGTTAATTTTTAGGTTTCTGATCCCTGCGGTCAGGGACCGCAGGTATCAGAAACTACATAAAGCGCTGCAAACCGCAGGTCTGAATTGACCTGCGGTTTGCAGCGATCGCCGATACGGGGGGGTCACAGGACCCCCCTCGGCATTGAGCCTGAGTGCCTGGCTGTGTGTAACAGCCGGCACTCAGCGCTGTCACCATGTCTGCGATGAGGAGTATACTAGTCATGGAGCGCTAAGTAGCAGTGCTCCATGACTAGTATACATGTGATAGGTACAGTAGATTGTCACTCTCTCCTTCTCTGATCGCTTCCCTGACAGGAATGGGGACGATCAGAGAAGGAGAGGCACACAGTCCCTCCCTAACCCCCCCTTACCTGCCCCGATGCGCTGCGATTGGTCCCTCTGCAGTATTGGACCAATCACAGCGATCGTGGGTGGGTCAGGGGTCCAATACTGCTCCTTCCGGCTTCTCTGGTTGCCTAGCAACCCCAGCACGCCGGCTTCACTGAATCTTCAGCGCTTCGGTCCCTGCGCTGACAGTGAAAGCCGATCACGTACATGCACGTGGGGATGCGGTGAGGCACCACATTCCCCCACGTACATGTACGTGATGTTGCGTGAAGGGGTTAAGGCTGTATATGATGCCCTCCTTTATGTGTAAAGGGTGTATTGAAGTGTCGGTTTCTTGTAATTTTTGGCAGCCCTTTCGCTTAGTGTATAGTCTTTGTGAGTGTAGGAGTCCCACTATATGAACAATTGCATCACAATGTGAATTAGGCCCTTCTTTATCTGATATACAGGTTGTATTGGAGTGCCTCTTCCTTGAAATTTTTGGCAGCACTTGCACTTTATATACAAGTAAATATACAGGAAAGAATGTTTCCTAGAAATTTTTCCTCTAAAATAGATATTTTTTTCCTTCGGTTTTGTGCGCATTATTGTCAGTCTGTAAAAGTGGCGTACTATTCGGAAAACACCGTTCCCAGTAGTGACCTGCGAGTACAATATGCATCCAGATATCCTCCTCATGCTGTTCCAGAAACATTTTGGTGGTGTTTCCTTCAATTTTCATATGAACCAGGCGCCCTTTCCTCTTCAGAGCAGGAGGTACCTGGTTTAATACTTGGGTTCTCCAATTGACTTCCATTTTACTTGGGTGCTCGGTCGAGCTCCCAAACATCCCGATGTGTTCGGCGCAAGCCCCCGAGCACAACGGTGCTCGATCAACACTAGTCGGGATAAAGGGTGGATATTACCACCCTTTCAGCCAATATTAGGGCAGGATTTTTCAAAATCACCCCCCCTCCAGGAAAGCTATGCAACAAAGCATCCGCCTTGACGTTCTTAACCCCAGGGCGATAGGTGACAATGAAATTAAATCTGATAAAAAACAACAACCATCTGGACTGTCTTCGGCTCAGGCATTTAGCCGACTCCAGATAAGCCAGACTTTTGTGATCGGTAATTACTGTAATATGATGATTCGCTCCTTCCAACTAATGACACCATTCCTCAAAAGCCAACTTAATGGCCGCCAACTCTCTATTACCCACGTCATCATTTTTCTCAGCAGAACTGAGCTTCTTCGAGAAGAAAGAATATGAGCGCCATTTACTAGTTGAAGGACCAGGCGACAAGACTGCTTCTACCTCTACCTCTGATGCGTCAAATACCACAATGAAAGGCTGTGACACATCAGGTTGCATCAATATGGGAGCAGAAGCAAAACATTCCTTCATAGCTGAAAAGTCTTGTAATGCCTCATCAGACCAGACTGAGACATCCAAAGCTTTCCTAGTCATGTCCGTTAAAGGTTTAACAATCGTCTAGTAGTTCAAAATAAATTACGGTAGTAATTGATCCTTGATCCTTATCAGATTATATTCCCCCCTCAAATCGAACTTCGAGAGTACCTTGGCACTGACAATCTGATGGAACTAATCTGGGATCAAAGGAAGGGGATAAGGATCCTGGACAGTAATGTGATTAAGCTCATGGAAGTCCAAACATGGCCTAAGATTTCCGTCCTCTTTCTTAACAAAGAAGAACCCTGCAGCCACTGGGGATTTGTATGGTCTAATATGACCTTTAGCTAAACTCTCAGTGATATATTCTCGCATGGCTGCTCTTTCGGGTTCAGAAAGATTATACAACTGAGACTTGGGCAACCTACCTCCGGGAACAAGGTGGATGGGGCAATCATACTCCCGATGTAGAGATAACTCCTGGTTTCCCCTTTCAGAGAATACATCAGAAAAATCAGAAATAAACGAAGGTATAACTTTAGTGGCTACCACAACAAGCGAAGTGCTTTGACTGTTGTCGATGCAATAATCACCCCTATCAAGAATCTGTCTCGCTTGCCAGTCGATGGTAGGGTTATGTTTGCTTAACCATTGTAACCCTAACACCAAGGGAGCAGGCAGACCCTCCAGCACAAAACACAAGATGGATACTTGATGAAAATCACCCACCTTTAAACAGATGTTCTGCACCATTTGTGATAAACATTTCTGTGTGAGTAGAGCAGAATCAATAGCAAACACCGGAATGTTTTTGTCTAATGCACTTGTTGTCAATCCATGCATATGGACAAACTGGCCATTAACTAGGTTAACCCCTGCCCCACTGTCAATAAACACTTCTATTCCCACCGTTTTGGTATCTATGGACTGTCATGGTCTTACCTTCTTACTGTTCTCCTTCGTTTGACATGTGCTGGCGGCCATCTTGGTTTCTGGGTTTCTTGTAGCCTCCCACCCTGCGGCTTCTCCTTCCCACTGGGAGGAGCTGGATGCCTAGCTCATATATATAGGAGGTCTGTGGCTTCAGTTCCTTGCTTGGTCCTCCTGTGTTCACATGCTTCTAAGACTGCTGCTGCTTCTGGTTCCCGATCCTGGCCTCGTCTGACTACCCCGTTGGTTCCTGATCCTGGCTTCGTCTGACTACCCTGCTGGTTCCTGATACTGGCTTCGTCTGACTACCCTGCTGGTTCCTGATCCTGGCTTCGTCTGACTACCCTTCTGGTTCCTGACCTCTGTCTACGCAAGACCCTGCTTCGGTTTAGCCATCCGTTTGGACTTTTGCTTACGGCTTGTTTTTCAATAAAGCCTTCTTATTTCCACTTATCTCTTGTTGTACGTCTGGTTCATGGTTCCATGACATTAGGACCAAGCCATGAATTTTGACGGTACAGGGCCATCCTCACTACCTACGCTGGTTGCCAGACTTGATCAGCAGGATCACCTGTTGGGTCGGTTCGCTGTGGCGTTGCAAACCCTGCTTGAACGCACGGCTCATTTCGCTTCCGTTGCCGATGGGTCGGTTGTCGCTCCAGGGCCCGCTCCTACTGCCGCTCCGGTTGTTGCGCCAGAGTCTACCCCGACACCTGTTGCTGCGCCTGCGGTGTCTCGGGGTATGACCGGTTCTGCCCCCCTTCCACAGCGCTTTGGGGGAGAGCCAACTCAGTGCCGAGGTTTCCTTAACCAGGTGGGCATTTATTTCGAGTTGCTGCCACATGCCTTTCCTACTGAGAGATCAAAGGTGGGCTTCTTGATCTCGCTGCTCTCGGACAAGGCCTTGGCCTGGGCCAGCCCTTTATGGGAGAACAACAATCCGGTGGTTGCCGAGTTTTCCGGTTTTGTTGCTTCTCTTCGGAAGGTATTCGATGTGCCGGCTCGTGCTGCCTCTGCTGCGAAGCTCCTTATGTCCATCAGACAGGGTTCACGATCCGTAGCTGAATACGCCATTGAGTTTCGTACCCTGGCAGCAGAGGTGGGCTGGAATAATGAGGCTCTGGTCGCTGCTTTCTCTCATGGTCTCTCGGATGCCTTGAAGGATGAGGTTGCAGCTAAGGACCTACCGGTGGAGCTCGAGTCTCTTATTTCTTTCCTGATTTTGATTGACACCAGACTCAGAGAGAGACCTTCCTTTAAGGAGAGCCTGCGGAGGCCTTCTAACAGATTGGCGCCTACGTTTGCTGTCCCACCCGTGCCTCCCTCTCCTCCCACGCCTCCTGGGGATGACTTGTCTGGGGGTGAACCCATGCAGCTGGGGTTTGCTCGCCTGTCCGAGGGGGAGAGGGTACTCCGGAGACGCGAGGGCCGATGCATGTACTGTGGTCTCGGTGGGCATTTTCGGTTGGCATGTCCGAACCGTCCGGGAAACGCTCGCACCTGAGATCCTGTCGGGGGCAGATCTTGGGTGGAGTCTCCTCGTCCCCGGTTTCCCGTGTTGACAAACCACTGATCACTGTTGTCCTCTCCTGGGTCGGGGGCTCGGTGACGACCCAGGCGTTGGTGGACTCTGGTGCTGGTGGTTTGTTCATTGATAGTGTGTTCGCTGCCGCCAATTCCATTCCTCTGCAGCCTCGAGGTTCCCCACTGGCTCTTGAGGCGATAGACGGCAGACCCCTTCTGCCGCCACACGTGACTCATGAGACCCTTCCAGTGGGGATAGCCATTGGTGCCGTTCACAGAGAGTCGGTCTGTTTCCAGGTGATTTTGTCTCCACACTACTCGGTGGTCTTGGGGTACCCCTGGCTCCAGAAGCATAATCCGACTTTCGATTGGAGATCGGCCGGGATCCTCTCGTGGTCACCGCAGTGTGGGGCTAGTTGCATCCATGGGCCTGTCAAGTTGCTGTGTACTTCCTTGGACTCTCTGTTGCCTCCTGAATACGAAGAGTACCGGGATGTATTCGATAAGGTGCGCGCGGTTGCCCTACCTCCGCACCGCCCATACGATTGTGCCATAGAGTTACAATCTGGTGCCGTTCCTCCTCGTGGCAAAGTCTATCCACTGTCGGTAGCGGAGAATGAGGCCATGGAGGAGTACGTGAGGGAGGCGCTTTCACGCGGACACATTCGCAAATCCTCGTCGCCGGCAGGGGCTGGATTTTTCTTTGTGAAAAAGAAGGGCGGTGAGTTGAGGCCTTGTATCGATTACAGGGGTCTCAATCGCATCACGATCAAGAACGCTTACCCGATACCCTTGATTTCCGAGCTGTTCGATCGCCTCAAAGGGGCCACGGTCTTTACCAAACTCGACCTGAGGGCGGCATATAACCTGGTAAGGATCAAGGCGGGCGATGAGTGGAAGACCGCGTTTAACACCAGGACCGGTCATTATGAATCCTTGGTTATGCCCTTTGGGTTGTGCAATGCGCCCGCAGTCTTCCAGGAATTCATCAACGATGTTTTCCGTGACCTGTTGCAGCAGTGTGTGGTGGTCTATTTGGATGACATCTTGGTATATTCTGAATCCATGGAGGCCCACATTATGGATGTCAGACGAGTGTTGCAACGGTTACGAGAGAACAGGCTGTTCGGTAAGCTTGAGAAATGCGAATTTCACCGATCCCAGGTAACCTTCTTAGGTTACATCATTTCCGCTGAGGGGTTCTCCATGGATCCTGAGAAGGTTTCGGCTGTCTTACAGTGGCCCCAGCCCAGTGGTCTCCGTGCCCTGCAGCGCTTTTTGGGCTTCGCCAATTATTATCGGAAGTTCATCAGGGACTTTTCTATGCTAGCCAAGCCTCTCACGGATCTGACCAGGAAGGGCAGTAATTTCCAGGTCTGGCCGCTCGAGGCCATCCGAGCTTTTGAGGCTCTAAAGTCCGCCTTTGTGTCGGCTCCGATTCTGTCGCATCCCAACCCTGGGTTGCCCTTTGTCCTCGAGGTGGACGCGCCTGAGACGGGAGTAGGCGCCCTTCTGTCTCAGCGTAGAACACCCGAGGGTCCCCTGCTTCCTTGTGGGTTTTACTCCCGGAAACTGTCTTCCGCGGAGTGCAACTATCAGATTGGTAACAGGGAGTTATTGGCCATCGTGCAGGCCCTTAAAGAATGGAGGCACTTGCTCGAGGGATCGGTGGTTCCGGTTCTCATCCTGACGGACCACAAGAATCTGACCTACCTTTCTGAGGCCAAGAGATTGACACCACGTCAGGCCAGATGGGCTCTGTTCTTGTCACGTTTTAATTACGTGGTCTCCTACCTACCCGGTTCCAAGAACATCAGAGCGGATGCCTTATCACGGCAGTACTCCGAGCTGTCCGGGGAGGAGTCGATTCCGACTTCGGTCATACCTCCGAATCAGATCCTGGCCGCCATTCGCACCAGCCTGACCTCTCCCCTGGGTGAGCAGATTTTGGCGGCTCAATCTGGTGCTCCCTCTGGGAGACCCAACGGCAGGTGTTTTGTGCCTGAGGAGTTGCGCACTCGGTTGTTGCGAACCTACCATAACTCCAAGGCCGCGGGGCATCCTGGAAAGAATCAGCTGTCCTGGGCTGTTTCACGTCTGTTCTGGTGGCCTTCTCTACGTTCCGACATCGCCGCATATGTAGCGCATGCTCCGTTTGTGCCCAGAGTAAGTCCCCTCGGCACCTTCCGTTGGGCCTTTTGCAACCCATAGCCACCGGGGAGCGCCCATGGTCATACCTGGGGATGGATTTCATTGTGGACCTCCCTGCATCCCGAGGCCATACGGTCATTCTCATGATTGTGGATCGGTTTTCCAAAATGTGCCACTGTGTTCCTCTCAAGAAGTTACCCTCTGCACAAGAGTTGGCCACGATTTTCGCCAGGGAGGTCTTCCGGTTGCACGGTTTGCCCAAGGACATTGTGTCGGATCGGGGGAGTCAGTTTGTGTCCAGGTTCTGGCGCGCCTTTTGCTCCCAGTTGGGGATTCATCTCTCTTTCTCCTCGGCCTACCACCCTCAGTCCAATGGGGCCGCAGAACGATCCAATCAGGCCTTGGAGCAATTCCTTCGTTGCTATGTCTCCGATCACCAAGACAATTGGGTTGACCTCCTGCCTTGGGCTGAGTTTGCCAGGAACACGGCGGTGAACTCTTCCTCTGGGACGTCTCCCTTCATGGCCAATTATGGGTTCCAACCTGCCGTGTTACCGGAGGTATTCTCTCCCCAGGATATTCCGGCTGTGGAGGATCACCTTTCCGTCCTACGTGCTTCTTGGGCACAGATCCAGAGGTCCCTTGAGGTCTCTGCGCAGCGCCAGAGACTCCAGGCTGATCGCAGACGAGCGCCCGCTCCTTCCTACCAGGTCGGAGACCGTGTATGGTTGTCCACCCGCAACCTCAATCTTCGAGTGCCCACTCCCAAGCTGGCGCCTCGCTTTGTTGGTCCCTTCCGAGTGCTTCGCAGGGTAAACCCGGTAGCCTATGCCCTTGCGCTTCCTCCTGGCATGCGGATCTCCAACGTGTTTCATGTCTCCCTGTTGAAGCCATTGGTGTGTAATCGTTTCACTTCCTCGGTTCCTCGGCCCCGTCCGGTCCAAGTGGGCAATCGTGAGGAATATGAGGTGAGCAATATCCTGGACTCACGCCTGGTCCGCGGTCGGTTGCAGTTTTTGGTCCATTGGCGTGGTTATGGTCCAGAGGAGCGTTCCTGGGTTCCCTCCGCAGATGTCCATGCTCCTGCTTTGCTCCGAGCCTTCCACGCACGCTTCCCTCAGAAACCGTTCCTTACTCCGCGGAGGAGGGGCCCTTGAGGGGGAGGTACTGTCATGGTCTTACCTTCTTACTGTTCTCCTTCGTTTGACATGTGCTGGCGGCCATCTTGGTTTCTGGGTTTCTTGTAGCCTCCCACCCTGCGGCTTCTCCTTCCCACTGGGAGGAGCTGGATGCCTAGCTCATATATATAGGAGGTCTGTGGCTTCAGTTCCTTGCTTGGTCCTCCTGTGTTCACATGCTTCTAAGACTGCTGCTGCTTCTGGTTCCCGATCCTGGCCTCGTCTGACTACCCCGTTGGTTCCTGATCCTGGCTTCGTCTGACTACCCTGCTGGTTCCTGATCCTGGCTTCGTCTGACTACCCTGCTGGTTCCTGATCCTGGCTTCGTCTGACTACCCTGCTGGTTCCTGATCCTGGCTTCGTCTGACTACCCTTCTGGTTCCTGACCTCTGTCTACGCAAGACCCTGCTTCGGTTTAGCCATCCGTTTGGACTTTTGCTTACGGCTTGTTTTTCAATAAAGCCTTCTTATTTCCACTTATCTCTTGTTGTACGTCTGGTTCATGGTTCCATGACATGGACACCTTGGCAAACAGGAGAAATCGGGTACTACCAGCAAATGACAAAAGTAAATTCTTAGATTCCCCACGCACACCACCAAGAGTGAGATGAGGATTAAACAATTATATATTTTTTTCACCCTGCTGCTGAACATATGGACATGCGTTAAGAAATAGTCCCCTTTTTCCACAGAAAAAGCAGAGTCTCATCTTAAGTCTAAAGTTCTTATCACCAGATCCAGGGGGTCGCTGCCCCCAGCTGCATTAGTTCGTCACCAGACATAAACTCAAGTGTTTCTTTACCTAAAGAGTCAGAGGAGACCGCCACCTTATATGATAGTTTGTCCTGAGACTGAGGAACCTTAGATCTCTCCCTCAGTTATCTATCAAAACGTGCAGCAAGGGACATGGCAGCTTCCAATAATTTAGGATATTTGTGAAATGCCGACACGTCCATCAGGCTCTCGGATAACCCTTGACAGAATTGACTGTGGAGAGCTGGATCATTACACTTCATATCCGTAGCCCATCTCCTAAATTCAGAGCAATAGGTCTCTGCAGAACGCTCTCCTTGTCGTAAGCCACGCAACTTAGTCTCGGCCAGGGAGATCCGATCTGGGTCATTTACAGACCGGAGGGACTGTGATCCGGTCGCCAACGAAAAAGCCTAAGATTGAGCGTCACCTTTAAGTAACAAAATGATTATACCCACTCTTTGACTATCATCCCCAGAAGAGTTAGGACATAGTCTAAATTTTAATTTGCACGACTCCCTGAACCGAATAAAGTTGTCAATTCCACCGGAAAATCTGTCCGGGAGAACCTTAGGTTCAGGGCAGGTCTGGTTCCCTCTGCCGGAACCAGTCGCTTGTGGTCTCTGGATCTTTGAGACGGTCTTGCGGAGGTCAGTTACCTCCAAAGACAGTTCCTGCAGTTGTTCGACCAGTGCATAAATAGTATCCATCGCTGCACTGACAAAAACAAAATGGCTTTTTTTGGGTGGTTGATAATGTCATAATGTAGGGGGAAGCAAAGAACACCAGAATGACAACAGAAGGAAAATGACCCGAAACTAGGCCTCATGGCTAGGGAATGGAAAAGGTCACCACCTAGGAAACCCTAAACCTATCCCTGACTCCTGTCAGAATGGATAGACCCTGAATGTGGGAATATTCATACACCATATACCTAGGACCTAGATACCCTGAAAATCCCTAGGCGTACTTACAGGGTCTGGGGCCACTGGTTCCTTCCCAGATGAACGAACCAGCGTCTCCCTGAGGCCTAAGAAACAATGAGCAAGAGGGGAAAACAAAATACAAAGGGGAGTACACTTATCTTCAAATAGAAAATGGACGAGCAGGAACTCAGAAAAGGACAACACACCAGCTCTTCCAACTCCACACAGATAATATCAAGTGCATGGTAAGAAGTGTGAGTCCAGACTAAATAGAGGAACAGTAATGACCACAAGCTACACCTGAAACAAGAGGTGTGGTCATATCAACAACAACACTGCAAAGTGAAAACCGAGAGGCTATCAGATAACCTCACATGATGCAAGTCTCTCAGATCATCTAAACTCTGTCACGGGAGGGATCGTGACATTTTCTTTGTATAGGTTCCTGTCTTGGTTTTAACAAATACTGATACAAAATAACAACCAACACAACTCGGACTGAGAAATCTTGAAAATATACAGTTTGGAAGGTAAATATGGTTGCAGGGTCAGACTACACCAGGTGTGTTTGTAGTCTGTTTCCATGGAGATGCATAGATCTGCATAATGTGCTAAAAGAAACATGATTTTTTTAAATGAATTTTGTATGCATAGTTGCTTTATTTTTCATTATAGATACTTAGAGCAATAAATAAATGCTCAGAATGGTGGACATGGCCTTCAATCTGATGTATTAAAGGGAATCTGTCACCTTGTACAGATTGGGTTCCAAAGGTCAGAAAAAGAAGTTTGATTGATATGCAAATTAGGCTGCAAAGTGTCCAGTGGGGTGGGATTATCGGTTGTAGAAGACGGTACTGTGACAGATCCATCTGTATAGACCTATATTGCTGGTTCGTCTGTTTGCCTTCATTTCACTGGATTTACTGTCCGTATGCCCCTGTTCGTGTGTTTCCCCACATACCGATTGGAACTACTGAACGGACAGCCACCCAGGAGAAGAGTGTGCTGCTAGTTAACCTAAATGGCCTCATGGTTCACAAAGGACTTGAACCAACTTGAACTCCTGGTCTAATTCGTGCCATTGTGGGACGCTAAATGTCTGTGTATTGAAAAGGGTTGTGACATTGTGTGTTTAAATGGTGATGTCTGTTCTGTTGTCCCCACATGTGTATTGGTGATTTCCCTCTGTCTTGGGAGATAATTGGATTATTTCTCGGGTGTCGCCAGGGCAGAGAGGAGAAAACCATAATGCATTGTGGGGATGTATTGTCTCTGTAGTGCTGCATGTCTGTCCTGTGTCACAGTCTCCATTCTGGGCCCCTAGGGGAGTGTCCACCAGATGGGGACCTGCATAAAAATGGGCGGGTAGCCCTCAATAAATCATTCCCTGTTTGACTTTCAAGACGGAGCTTGGTCTCGTTTATGGAGGGATTTATTATTGGGACAGCGCTTTCGTATATTGCTAGCTGTGGGAGGAGTTCGACTGAATTGCTGATCGGGAGTTGCCACGTTCGTATGCTCCATTCGGGGGTTTGATGATCGGCTGGATTAAAAACTGCATTCCTGGAGAAAGGGGCTTATTCACTAACCAGCGGCGTCATCTACCTGGCGGTGAGTGTCGTAACAATTGGTGGCAAGCAACGGGATGAATCCTACCGCCCAGAAGGCCAGCTACAAATCCCAGGGTGGAAATGCAGTATGAGGAATTAAGGCGCGCTACCCTTAAAGATATATTGGAACGCAGAGGACGATCAGCGAGTAATCTCAAGAAGAGAGAGATTATTTCTATATTATTGGAGATGGATGCAGCACAGGGAACGGAGAGAGCTAATGTGCCTGGCATACTGGATTTAACACCCGAGGAGGTACAATTTAACCGGGCAGTCCAGATAAGGCTGGCACACTTTGGCCCCAACCCTGCAGCAGATATTGTGGTCCAGGTGCAAGCAGCAGTAGCAGCACAACAGGCGCTACAGGGAAGAGGAGCTGCAGCAGCAGAGGTACCCCATAATAACAATGGAAGGAGAAAGGTACCTTTTGCTGCATTTAGACATTTTGTGGAAGCGGAGGGAGAGATTGACGGGTTCCTGGCCAATTTTGAAAGGCAGTGTGCCTTACACCAGGTACCCGCAGAGGAATGGGTCACTATCCTCTCTGGGAAATTATCCGGCCGGGCCAGTGAGGCTTTTCAGGCCATCCCAGAGGAGGAACTTACAAATTACCGGGCAGTAAAAGATGCCCTTTTGGCCAGATACGCTGTCACCCCTGAGGCGTACCGGCGGCGATTCCGGGACACTAACAAGCAGGCTGGTGATTCTTATGTGGAGTGGGCATGCAGGGTACACCGCACCGCAGCCCACTGGATGGCAGGGTGCCAAGCGGTAACTGGGGAAGAGGTGCTGCAAGTATTTTTGTTGGAGCACTGCTTTGATCGGTTACCTGCAGGAGTCAGAGAGTGGGTTAGGGACCGCAAACCCGCTACCTTACCTGAAGCTGCTCGTCTGGCCGATGAATACACAGATGCACGAAGGCTAGACCAGACAGCAGCCAAGGTCCCTACCCGAGTGCGGTACAAACCGGCAGCACCTCCAACCACTACTGTGTATCACCCCCCAGCGCAACGCACCCCCACAATACCACCAGCGAACAATTATGTTCAGCCAGCTCGGTTCAACGCCCGGGATTACTCTCAGCCTATCCGGTGCTATGGGTGCAAACAGTTGGGGCACAAGAGACCGGAGTGCCCATTGAACAATACCAACCCAGCGCAGTCGTGGAGAAAACCAGCCGGCGGAAATCAGCAGCCACCCCAGCCTTCCGCTCACTGTCTTGAGCAGGAGGAATTTTGGGGTATACTACATGAGGCGGATCCAGTACAAGCAGCCCAGCAGGATAACCGGCAGCAGCACAGGCAGACCGTTAGACTAAATGGAAAAGTGGTCACTGGTCTGAGAGACACCGGGGCCACTATGACCCTGCTCCAAAAGAACCTTGTTTCGGAACCCCAACACACTGGAAATACTGTGCCATTGTGGGACGCTAAATGTCTGTGTATTGAAAAGGGTTGTGACATTGTGTGTTTAAATGGTGATGTCTGTTCTGTTGTCCCCACATGTGTATTGGTGATTTCCCTCTGTCTTGGGAGATAATTGGATTATTTCTCGGGTGTCGCCAGGGCAGAGAGGAGAAAACCATAATGCATTGTGGGGATGTATTGTCTCTGTAGTGCTGCATGTCTGTCCTGTGTCACACTCTCCATTCTGGGCCCCTAGGGGAGTGTCCACCAGATGGGGACCTGCATAAAAATGGGCGGGTAGCCCTCAATAAATCATTCCCTGTTTGACTTTCAAGACGGAGCTTGGTCTCGTTTATGGAGGGATTTATTATTGGGACAGCGCTTTCGTATATTGCTAGCTGTGGGAGGAGTTCGACTGAATTGCTGATCGGGAGTTGCCACGTTCGTATGCTCCATTCGGGGGTTTGATGATCGGCTGGATTAAAAACTGCATTCCTGGAGAAAGGGGCTTATTCACTAACCAGCGGCGTCATCTACCTGGCGGTGAGTGTCGTAACAGGTACAAGCTCGCCAATAGATTAGTTCCCAATGCCGCCCCTTGCACGATTATTGTTCACCTCTGTAACGGCATGATCTGGCCACAATTCTGGTCCTGGTGCATCTCTGAGAAATCTCATACATGTGCAGAGGGTGAGGACAGCAGTTGCCATGATGTCTATGTAGGCAGTTTCCTGTACTGAACATGTGTGATATTTCACAGAGATCCACCAGAACCAGGCAGGAGAAGTTGTGGCCAGATCGTGATGTCATAGAGGTGGACATAATGGTGCAAGCGGCGGCATTAGACTCTTCATGGACACAGGCTCAGGCATCTGATAATCCTGACCTGCTGGGCACTTTGCAGCCTAATTTATATCAATAAAACTTATTTTTCTAATGTTTGGAACCTGTGCTTTCTCTACCAAAGGTACACTGTTGATGATGTCACAATGAATTAGAATGCATTGTCACTAGATACACTTGAACGAGGTGATAGATACTACTACTGTCTGCTTTCTAACCTGCTTAATTGCTCCTCTTTAGAAGAGTGACCATGACATTTATCACTAAAGTCTATTATTTCTATTAGATACTGCTGTTTATCAGTATTATTATCTTTCTTTGCAGGTTATCCTGCTGGGTGCTGGGTTAACGAGAAGCATAAAGACCAAACAGAAATTGTACTCACACTAGTATACATTAGAACAGAAGTTCTTTGCTATCTGATGGGTCACTGTGGGTTACAGACTTACTTCCTACACACCTTTAATTTAAAGAAAAAAACACAGCGTTCAATGTAAGTTAACAGTTAGTGCAAATCTACCATCATCCAGCTATAGATGAAGCCAGGCATGGGATTCAGCCGGTTCTCTCCGGTTCTTCAGATCCGGTTGTTAAAATTACAGCCGGATTAGAGAACCATGTTACCGGCTGATTCCCGATCCGCTGCGGCGGGAGATGAGAGCTTGCATTGTGGAAGCGCTCATCTCCCTACATACATCTGTATCACCATCCTCAGGACGGCGATGCAGATGAACACCTCAGCAGGCCCGGGCAAGGGAGAGGCGTCTCCCTTCCCTGTTCCTCTGATAGGCTGCAGACACTAGGCCAGAAGAGGCCTGCATCGCATCGCTGCCAGAGTGAAGGCAAGTTTTTTTTTGTTTTTTTTTTCTGTGGCGCACTGGGGGCATTGTTGGCACATGGGGGACACTATGTGGGTATCTACTGGGGGCTTTGCTGGCATATGGTAGACACTATGTGGGCATCTACTGGAGCATTGCTGGCACATGGGGGACACTAAGGGGGCATCTACTGGCACATCTTGGGGACACTATGGGGTGCATCTACTGGGGACATTGCTGGCCCATAATGTTTTAGATGGTCAGATCAGCAGGCCCTTGCTCCAAATGTTTTTGAGGGTCACCAGCAGGCCATCAATCATATTTTTTTAAGACTGTGTATGATGCCCTCCTTTATGTGTAAAGGGTGTATTGAAGTGCCGGTTTCTTGTAATTTTTGGCAGCCCTTTCACTTAGTGTATAGTCTTTGTGAGTGTAGGAGTCCCACTACATGAACAATTGTATCACAGTGTGAATTAGGCCCTCCTTTATGTGATATACAGGTTGTATTGGAGTGCCTCTTCCTTGTAATTTTTGGCAGCACTTGCACTTTATATACAAGTAAATTTACAGGAAAGAATGTTTCCTATAAATTTTTCCTCTAAAATCAATTTTTTTTCTTCGGTTTTGTGCGTATTATTGTCAGTCTGTAAAAGTGGCGTATTATTCGGACAACATCGTTCCCAGCAGTGACCTGCGAGTACAATATGCATCCAGACATCCTCCCCATGCTGTTCCAGAAACATTTTGGTGGTGTTTCCTTCAATTTCTGACATTTTCCTATGAACCAGGCGCCTTTTCTCTTCAGAGCTGGAGGTACCTGGTTTAATGCTTGGGTTTTCCCATTGACTTCCATTATACTTGGGTGCTTGGTCTAGCTCCCAAACATCCCGATGTGTTTGGCTCAAGCCCCCGAGCACTACGGTGCTCGATCAACACTAGTCGGGATAAAGGGTGAAAATTACCACCCCTTCAGCCAATATTAGAGCAGTATTTTTCTAAATCACCCCCCCCCCCCCTTTCCTGGAAAGCTACGCAACGAAGCATCCGCCTTGACGTTCTTAACCCCAGGGCGATAGGTGACAATGAAATTAAATCTGATAAAAAGCAACAACCAACTGGACTGTCTTCGGCTCAGGCGTTTAGCCGATTCCAGATAAGCCAGATTTTTGTGATCGGTAATTACTGTAATATGATGATTCGCTCCTTCCAACTAATGACGCCATTCCTCAAAAGCCAACTTAATGGCCACCAACTCAATTAACCACGTTATCATTTTTCTCAGCAGCAGAGAGCTTCTTCGAGAAGAAAGAATATGGGCGCCATTTACTAGGTGAAGGACCCTGCGACAAGACTTCTTCTACCTCTACCTCTGATGAGTCAACTTCCACAATGAAAGGCTGTGACACATCAGGTTGCATCAATATAGGAGCAGAAGCAAAACACTCCTTTATAGCTGAAAAGTCTTGAAATGCCTCATCAGACCAGACTCAGACATCCGAAGCCTTCCTAGTCATGTCCGTTAAAGGTTTAACAATCGTCTAGTAGTTCAAAATAAATTACGGTAGTAATTTGTGAACTCTAAAAATCGCATAAGCGCTTTCAGATTTTTGGGTCGATCCCAGTCCAACACAGCACGGACCTTTTCAGGATCCATATGAAAACCTCAAGATGATAGTAGGTCCCCCAGGAATTGTACTTCCGGAACCGCAAATACACTCTTCTCCATCTTAGCATACAGTCTATTCTCTCTTAGGGTCTGTAACACTTGTCTCACGTGATCCTGATGCATCTCCATGTCAGGAGAATAAATATGAATACCATCCAGATACACCACAACAAACCTGCCTACCAGATAATGAAATATGTCATTGATGAAATGTTGAAAAACCGCAGGAGCATTGGTTAACCCAAAAGGCATGACCATATTTTCTAAATGACCCTCAGGGGTATTAAATGCCATCTTCCATTTGTCCCCCTCCTTGATCCTTATCAGATTATATTCCCCCCTCAAATCGAACTTCGAGAGTACCTTGGCACCGACAATCTGATGGAACAAATTTGGGATCAATGGAAGCGGATAAGGATCCTGGACAGTAATGCGATTAAGCTCATGGAAGTCCAAACATGGCCTAAGATTTCCGTCCTCTTTCTTAACAAAGAAGAACCCTGCAGCCACTGGGGATTTGTATGGTCTAATATGACCTTTAGCTAAACTCTCAGTGATATATTCTCGCATGGCTGCTCTTTCGGGTTCAGAAAGATTATACAACTGAGACTTGGGCAACCTAGCTCCGGGAACAAGGTGGATGGGGCAATCATACTCCCGATGTAGAGATAACTCCTGGTTTCCCCTTTCAGAGAATACATCTGAAAAATCTCAAATAAACAAAGGTATAACTTCCACAGCAAGCGAAGTGTTTAGACAGTTGTCAATGCAATAATCACCCCTATCAAGAATCTGTCTCGCTTGGGGGGCGGAGCTAGCGCCGGACAGGAATGGACGTGCGTGCCTGAGCTCTGTAACTCAGACCCGGCTCCACAGCGGCTAACTTAAGCACCATAGCTCAGAACATGGGTAAAATTGGTCAGCAAAGGTCGGGGGACTCGTCCCTATCACACAAGCAGACATCAAACTGCGGGGACATGGACAAATTTGTAAAAAAGACGGCGGCAGTGTGTGCGGCAAGAGAAACAAAGATGGCGCCGGATCCCCACAAGGAAACTGAGGAGAGCGACTCAGAGCTCTTACCCGATGGCAGCGATGCAGAGGATCTGAGACGCCGTAAAAATCTTCCGATATCCAGAAAATATCTGGACTCAGCCCTACAAAGAGCGTTGGAGCCCCTGGTGAGCGAGCTGTCCTCACTCAGGCAAGACGTTAGACACGTGGGCGGCAGGGTGGAAGCCCTTGAATCTAATCAGGCTGCAATCCTGGAATACCAGATGGCCACTACCAAAAGCCTACAAAACTGCCAGTCACATCTCAACGACATGTTCAACGCTCTGGAAGACGAGGAAAACCGGGGGAGAAGGAACAACCTCCGTTTTAGAGGGGTCCCTGAAACAGAAGCCCCACAGGACTCTGCTGAAATAGTTAAAGGGACTCTGTCACCACTTTCTAACCCCCACTTTTAAAACTATAGTTCTGTCCATGGAGCCCCTGTGATTTCAATGGTGTTGTTATATGCGAAATCCACAGGCTCGTTTTGATAAAAAAACTTTTATCTAACCTGTCAGTCATGAGGATAAGGTGCCCAGGGCGTTTCTCCTGGTCTGAACATGCCGCCAGCCGCCGCCGCCGTTGGTGCCCAGCTCCTCCTCTGCCTTGAATTTGCGCCGCCTGAATGTCAAGAAATACGCCTCCGGCTCTCCCTCAGTCCCCCCTCCTTCTTTTCTAAGATCCCGCGCGTGCAGCAGTGTTCGCGTTAGCGGGAGGTTGAGCGAAGTGCGCATGTGCATGCGCATGCGCACTTCGCTCAATGAGGCTGAATCGAAAAGTCCGCACGGGCGCATCAGGCACAGGCCTGTGCGCACGCGCGAAATTTTAGAAAAGGAGGGGGGACTGAGGGAGAGCCGGAGGCGTATTTCTTCACATTCAGGCGGCGCTGAAAGGATCAGAGGAGGAGCTGGGCACCAACGGCGGCGGCGGCGGCGGCATGTTCAGAGCGGGAGAAACGCCCTGGGCACCTTATCCTCATGACTGACAGGTTAGATAAAAGTTTTTTTATCAAAACGAGCCTGTGGATTTCGCATATAACAACACCATTGAAATCACAGGGGCTCCATGGACAGAACTATAGTTTTAAAAGTGGGGGTTAGAAAGTGGTGACAGAGTCCCTTTAAGGAGATATGCGCTGGTCTTCTGGGCCCAGAAAGATCCACAGCAATTGTTATTGAACGGGCTCACAGGGCCCTGCGCCCAAAACCCAAAGGCAATGAGCCCCCTAGAGACATTATTTGTCGCTTTTTACATTTCCAAGATAAGGAGGCTATAATAAATACAGCAAGGGCGCCGAACGGGGTGAAACACAATGGGGTGCCTATAAGCATTTTTCAAGACCTGGCCCCTATGACCCTACAGAAAAGGAGATCCCTTAAGCCACTTACAGATTGGCTCCGGAACCATAAGATTCTGTATCGCTGGCAATTTCCTTTCGGATTAGCCTTCTCATTCCAAGGCAGGAGAATCACTATTAAATCTCACCAAGACTTAGGACCTGCATTTGATATCCTGGACATTGCTCCCATGGAAATCGAGGACTGGGACACAGTACAAGATCTTGCGCTACTACCGGAGCTCCCCAGGATCCTACCCTTTGAAGTGAGAGGCACACCTAAAGCCCAAAGACAGAAGGATAAGAAGAGGAACCAGACCCTCACCCCAAGACGTATCCCTACAGATATCGCTTGAAGCATAAGAAAGTGATCTGGACATTTTTTCTGCCGAACCGCTCTTATTGCTGAGTATATGGGACAATACCCTCATCTTCTGTCTTCTCCTTCTCTTCATCTCCACTTACTCCCTTCAATACGATATGTTATCCCTTACTATCCTCTATTCCCCCCCCCCCCCCTTATATGTTATCAACAGTATCTGATGGTGCTCCCAGTAACACATTTCCTCTGTCCTTTCTTAAGAATGCGATGTCTTATTGTGTAGTCGCTCTGATTAGCTCAGCAGTGAAGTCGGCTAGAATTAGGACCTCTAGAATGGGAGATCATGGATAGCAGTCTATGTCAATAGGTGTTGCCCCCGACCTCACAGTGCCTCTGTGCTTTGATCTGTATGCGACGATCCAGTGTGAGGCCGGTGGCTCACCTTTTCATCTATGCGCATAACATAACATATTTCATGCTGTGCCTATGTTCGCATCCAGTTGCTGTACTATTATTATGCGCATGTCGTCCGTATACCTGATTATAGATGCCTCCTTTTAGTTTAGTTTTAAGACATCTCGGATGACACTTCAGGGTCCTGGGTGCTACTTTGGGCTTTATGTGCAGGAGTACAGTTTATTCCTGTAAGTGGGAACTTGCACTTAGTCAACGGCTTGCTCCTACATATTTTTCGCATGGAACACAAAATATGGCCTGTACACCCAGTGGCCTGGGGAACATAGATATGTTAATAAAAAAATTAAAAAAAAATAAAAATCACAAACTGTCGCTAGCCTTAGAACACTAGAGATCTTACCTGTAACCAGAGATTCCGGACTGCACTCTCAATTGAGTCATGCTCCTGGACTCGCGCTTGCGTGCGTTGACTCAGGGTACACCCGAAAACTTAGAGATACTTCCATCCGCACCGCGCATGCCCCTGACTTGAAAGGTCTCAGCAGCCTTGCATTCCTGTTCGGTTATGTTCAATATATGTTGAATCTACCTTTAGGCACCAGTATTATCGATTCTGGAGTCTCGCCGGGACTCCCGTCGTCAGTTGAAGGAACTCCCGACTACTCTCTATCTCCGTGCGGCTTATTTACGCGAGGATTCTGAGTGTAGTTGGCAGCACAGAATTGTATCCCTCCTGATTTCTATTGTCTTGCCCTAAATTTGCTTAGCGGCTTAAACTTTTAGTTCCGATTTAATTAAACTTAGAATCTTCAATATGCCCATTAATAAGGTTAGGGCTACGCAGTTATTACTTTATTACGTAGCGTCTCCAATTTGATATCCAGACATTCCAGGTGACTAACCTGACGCAGCAATTCATCTGTATTTACCTCCCTATACCCAGCTGTGTTGCAGGACCAGTGGTTCACCCCCCATTAATATTCACATAGCCCAAGTTATCTTATTTCTACACCCAGCGGACCTATATCTATGAATACGCCACTATAAGTGACCACATATTGTCCAGAGGCCCTAGTTCAATAGTCTAAATTTCTCAGCGATGGGGAGGAACCCAGGTGTAAATGACGCTCTATTAACGCAATGGCTCAACCATCCAGGGTTATGCTCTACTAATGGGAGATTTGACTCTGGGTTATATAAACACGTCATACCTAGTTCTACTCTATCTCATGGGCTATTAGATGTAACTCTCGGGCTCAGCCGATCTCAATAGTGGAGAGCCGGGTCTATAAATGGCAATTGCCACCTCCCCCCCAATCTGATCAGACATTCAAGACTAACTTAGAATGATTCAGATAGTTCTTTTTTTGCTCAATTTATTTTTGTTCAATTTCTATTTGTTCCTTTTTGTTCTAAACAGGTCTCTCAGTATCCAGTGCTGCATCCATCCGTGGCGAGCCTCTGCCTTTGTGAGACAATGTTTCTTGGTTCATACGACTCACTCAAAAGCTAAGTACGCCAACCATCTCATGTTCCCTGAACGTACGAACGGAGATTATTCGCGTTGCTCTGCCTCTCCTCGTCACCCCCATAATGACTGTTAGCATTGCCTCTTATAATGTTAAGGGCTGCAACTCGCCTTCTAAGCGGGGCCAGGTTTTCGGGGTGTTGAGGAAAGGCAGAGCGAACGTAGTTTTCTTACAAGAAACCCATTTCAAATTTCAACATTTCCCCAACTTATCCTTCTCATATTACCCTACTTGGTTCCACTGTGGTTCCCCTAATTCCAATTCTAGAGGGGTCAGCATCGGCTTTCAGAGTAAGCTGCCCTTTATCCTTGATGCCCAGCTAAGTGATCCTGAGGGTCGCTACATAATGATCAAAGGGAAAATAGGCCAACACCTATACACCTTTGTAAACATCTACGCTCCAAATAGCCGTCAGATCCCCTGGCTTAAATCACTCTTATTAAAAGTAGATTCTTTTAGAGATGGCATAACAGTAGTTGGGGGAGACTTGAATCTGGTGTTAAACCCCCTTATTGACTCTTCCTCACACAAGTCAGCCCAATCTCAGAGAGGTATCCGTTCCCTATTGAGGTCTCTAGCTAAAATCCATCTAATAGATGTCTGGCGTACCTTACATCCAGAATCTAGAGACTACACTTTCTATTCTTCACTTCACAGATCGTATCAACGCCTAGACTACCTATTTATCTCAAAAGAACATTTACACCTTTGTGCCAGAACTGATATAGGATCCATAATCCTTTCGGATCATGCTCCCATATATTTGCATATGAAATCCCCCCCTAACCATAAATCCTCTAGCCACTGGCGATTTAATGAACAGCTCACTAGCATTCCGTCCACTAAAATTAAACTGAAGGGACTGCTTGAAGAATTTTTTAAGATAAACTGTACCCCTGAGGTATCGCCACAAACTGTTTGGGACGCCCATAAGGCTTTCATAAGGGGTCAATGTATTAGTCTAGGCGCTCATCTTAAAAAAGAAAGACAAAAACAACTGGACACCCTTTATGAGAAAGTCAGTCAGCTGGAAAGTGCCCATAAAATATCCCAACTGGAATCACATTTACTGGAACTTTCTGGAAGCAGGGCTGCCATCAAAAACCTACTGAACATAGCTTCTGCTAAACTGTATTTGCACTCCCAGTATAAAATATTTGCCCACGGGAATAAAGCTTCAAAATACATGATGTCCAGAATTAAACGTAGGAAGCTGAACAATTATATACATAAACTGAGGACCCCAGAGGGTTCTTTAACATTCGAGACAAGTGAGATTGCTTCCCTATTTAGGGACTATTATGAATCTCTTTACAATATCAATTCCTCGCAACACTCCGCGGGTGATACGGTTATCCCTCCATTGCTGACTTCATATCTCGGTGACCTCTCCCTCCCCTCTCTCTCGGATCAGGATAAAATTCATTTAGCTTCTCCATTCACACCTGACGAACTCCTACAAGCTATTAAAAATTCTCCGAAAGGGAAAAGCCCCGGCCCGGATGGATTCCCAATACCCTACTACATCGCCTTCCATGAAGTTCTAATCCCGCACCTTATCCCAATTTACAACAATGCATTACAAGGTAATCCACTTTCAACGGATATGACCAGAGCTCACATAACTTTGATTCCCAAGGAGGGTAAAGATGATTCTTTGTGTCCTAACTACAGACCCATTTCTCTTCTCAATATTGATCTAAAACTGTTGGCAAAGATGCTTGCGAATAGGTTATCACAATATCTCCCTGCTTTGATACATAGAGACCAAGTGGGTTTCGTGAAAAATAGAGAAGGGAAAGATAACACGGCCCGTGTTATAAACATTATACATTACGTTAAGAGGAAAGGCCTCCCTCTGGTCCTTCTCAGCACAGATGCTGAGAAGGCATTTGATCGAGTTAACTGGCCCTTCATGTATGCGGCGATGCAGTCCCGTAATATCCCCCTCCCTTTTATAGCAGCAATTAAAGCAATGTACCAGCATGCCTCGGCCTCCATTAGGGTCAACGATACCTTATCTGAGTCTTTTAGAATCAGAAATGGAACCAGACAGGGCTGCCCCTTATCCCCCCTCTTGTTTGTCCTCGCTTTAGAACCCCTCCTACAGATTATTCGATTAGACTCCGACATCCTGGGAATTAAGTTGGGAGACCAACAACATAAAATAGCCGCTTTCGCGGACGATCTGCTACTGATAATAGCTAATCCTGCAACAGCCCTCCCCAAAATCTATAGTCATTTGGAGACGTATGGTTCACTCTCTAACTTCAAAGTGAATCATAGTAAATCACTTATTATCGCTACGGGACTTGGAAACTCCTTGAAGTCACGTTTGGAAGAGGATTCGCCATTCAACTGGTCCTCCCCTGTCTTGACTTATTTAGGTATAAAAATGAATATGGATCCCAGTCAACTCTTTAATCTTAACTATATCCCTCTTCAAAATAAACTAGCAGAAGATATAGCATCCCTTGATACTCCCACACTCTCATGGTTTGTAAGGAAAAACTTATTAATGTCACTTATTATCCCTAAACTTACTTACCTCCAACAAACGTTACCAATCCCCGTCCCTTCCACATATTACTCCAAACTTAAATCCATGTTCCGGTCTTTTATATGGTGTAAGAAGAAGGCCAGAATGTCTTATAAATCCCTTTCATACCCGAGAGAGAGGGGAGGAATAGCGTTACCAGACCCCGAAATTTATGGTAGAGCTATCCTACTCACTAGAGTGGTTGACTGGTTGACTACCCCCAAACATAAATCGTGGGTCCCTATGGAGGCTGCAATCCTGGGACTCCCGTTTAGAGCGGCTCTTCTGGGACGCATGTCACCACTGCCCCCTCATCCGGATATCACACCGATTATGAGAGCCTCATTGAACGCTTGGTATACCTTGCAGAAATCACCTTTGTGCTCCCCACTCCCTTCCCCGGTACTTACAATAGAGGACATTTTTCATCTAGCACCACAGGCCCTGCAGAATAGCATACCCACTGACATCGTTCGGTCAAAGGTGAAACTGACGGACCTCTTTAAAGATGGTGAATTACTTACCATAAATGAAATGGGGGATCTTCTACACAGCTCACGTCATAGTTTTTCCGGGCTTCACTTCTTAAGGGCATATATGTCTCAAAACATACCATTACACACATTATTGCGTCCTATCTCATGGTTGGAACATGTCATCAGTCGAGATTTTTCCCCACGTAAAATGATCTCGCTATGGTACAATAGGCTAAGGGCCCCCCCAGAGGCCCTAAAACCAGCTTTCATAGGGCTTTGGGAAAAAGACTTAAACAAGACTCTCTCTCCAGAGGACATTGGCATTATCTATAACTCATCGCACAAATCCTCGCGATGTGTCAAGATCCAGGAGAACAACTATAAAATCATCTCAAGATGGTATAAAACCCCTGACAAGACATGCTTATACTCAGCTACGGCCTCAGACACCTGTTGGAGATGCTCCAAGGACAGAGGCACTTTCTTCCACATCTGGTGGTCTTGCCCTATTTTACTAAAGTGGTGGGAGAAGGTTTTCCAAATCTGTAACAAGATATGCAACTCCAAAGTTACCCCGTCCCCAGCAGTTGCTCTCCTGAATCTCTACCCTCGTGACCCCTTTCCCCCCAACTCGGTACTTCTCAGACACTTGGTGAATGCCGCAAAATTACTGATCCCATTACTTTGGCTGTCAACCGAGACTCCCTCTATGGACCAATGGTATCAGAGAATAGACCAAATATACAGATTAGAAGAGTTGTCCTCATGGGAACTGAGATCTCACCATAAATTTACAAAGGTCTGGAACCAATGGATCTCCTTTCGAGGCTATCAGAGGGAGGGTTGTTCACACACCACTATACCCAGTGCCACACCATTGGGGCCCACTTCAGCAAACTCCCCACCTACTCCTCCCCCGCCCCCTTCGCGCGTACTCTGAGGATGAGTTACTCAGATGGTAAGATTGCCCTGGCTTTTGGCCGTCACGGATGGATGGAAGTTCGTGGATTGGAATACGATGATTTAAAGTGCTTAACGGTTATTTTCTTCGCAATAGCTGCTACTTGTATATGGAAAATGCTAATATTTTGTAGACCTTGTATTGGTATAATAGCAGCTGATTAATTTGTGGGACTCTGTAATAGCTCGCTTGGTGTATGATTATTACCTGACAGACCTGTACTTTGTTTTTCTTGTGTTCAAGAGCGGAGAAGGTTATTCTCCTCTTCTGCTATAATTATGTTTTCTATTGATTTACTCAATAAAAAATTAAAAAAAAAAAAAAAAAAAAAAAAAAAAAAGAATCTGTCTCGCTTGCCAGTCGATGGTAGGGTTATGTTTGCTTAACCATCGTAACCCTAATACCAAGGGAGCAGGCAGACCCTCCAGCACAAAACACAAGATGGATACTTGATGAAAATTACCCACCTTTAAACGGATGTTCTGCACCATTTGTGATAAACATTTCTGTGTGATTGGAGCGGAATCAATAGCAAACACCGGAATGTTTTTGTCTAATGCACTTGTTGTCAATCCATGCATATGGACAAACTGACCATCAACTAGGTTAACCCCTGCCCCACTGTCAACAAACACTTCTATTCCCACAGTTTTTGGTATCTAGGGACACCTCGACAGACAGGAGAAATCGGGTACTACCGGCAAATGACAAAAGTAAATTCTCAGATTTCCCACTCACACCACCATATATCGACGATGTTCTTTTCATCTGGCAGGGCACTGAGAGCCGGCTCTTGTCCTTCCTCCAGCAACTTAATAACAACACACTTAATATTAGGCTCACATGGCATTACAGCCAAGAAAGGATGGAATTTTTGGACATTCAAATTTGCAGGGAGAGGGACGGCTGGGTCTCCACTGACCTATTCAGAAAGCCCACCTCCACCAAAACCTTGCTACATGCGAAATCTGCACACTACCCGCAGACAGTGAGGGCCATTCCGGTCGGGCAATTTTTGCGCCTCCGACGAGTTTGTTCCAGCGATCAAAAATTCGAGACACAATCTGGGGAGCTGTCTAGGAGGTTCCGTAATAGGGCCCATAATCAGACTGACATCAAGAAGGGCTATACACGGGCCAAATCTGCAAATAGGGATTCCCTCCTAACTACAAACCGGATTCCCAAAAAGTTGGGACATTAAACAAATAGTGAATAAAAACTGAATGCAATGATGTGGAGATGGCAAATGTCAATATTTTATTTGTAATAGAACGTAGATTACAGATCAAACGTTTAATCTGAGTAAATGTATCATTTTAAAGGAAAAATACGTTGATTGAAATTTTTACGGCGTCAACAAATTCCAAAAAAGTTGGGACAAGTAGCAATAAGAGGCTGGCAAAAGTAAATTTGAGCATAACGAAGAGCTGGAAGACCAATTAACACTAATTAGGTCAATTGGCAACATGATTGGGTATAAAAAGAGCTTCTCAGAGTGGCAGTGTCTCTCAGAAGCCAAGATGGGTAGAGGATCACCAATTCCCACAATGTTGCGCAGAAAGATAGTGGAGCAATATCAGAAAGGTGTTACCCAGCGAAAAATTGCAAAGACTGCATTTATCATCATCAACTGTGCATAACATCATCCGAATCTGGAACAATCTCTGTGCGTAAGGGTCAAGGCCGTAAAACCATACTAGATGCCCGTGATCTTCGGGCCCTTAAACGACACTGCACCACAAACAGGAATGCTACTGTAAAGGAAATCACAGAATGGGCTCAGGAATATTTCCAGAAACCATTGTCAGTGAACACAATCCACCGTGGCATCCGCCGTTGCCAGCTGAAACTCTACAGTGCACAGAAGAAGCCATTTCTAAGCAAGATCCACAAGCTCAGGAGTTTTCATTGGGCCAGGAATCATTTTAAATGGAGTGTGGCAAAATGGAAGACTGTTCTGTGGTCAGACGAGTTACGATTCAAAGGTCTTTTTTGGAAATCTGGGAAGCCATGTCAACCGGACCAAAGAGGAAAAGGACAACCCAAGTTGTTATCAACGCTCAGTTCAGAAGCCTGCATCTCTGATGGTATGGGGTTGCATGAGTGCGTGTGGCATGGGCAGCTTGCATGTCTGGAAAGGCACCATCAATGCAGAAAAAAATATTCAGGTTCTAGAACAACATATGCTCCCATCCAGACGTCATCTCTTTCAGGGAAGACCCTGCATTTTTCAACAAGATAATGCCAGACCACATTCTGCATCAATCACAACATCAGGGCTGCATAGGAGAAGGATCTGAGTACTGAAATGGCCAGTCTGCAGTCCAGATCTTTCACCTATAGAGAACATTTGGCTAGAGTTGAGCGAACACCTGGATGTTCGGGTTCAAGAAGTTCGGCCGAACTTCCCGGAAATGTTCGGGTTCGGGATTCGAACCCGACCCGAACTTCGTCCCGAACCCGAACCCCATTGAAGTCAATGGGGACCCGAACTTTTCGGCACCAAAAAGGCTGTAAAACAGCCCAGGAAAGAGCTAGAAGGCTGCAAAAGGCAGCAACATGTAGGTAAATCCCCTGCAAACAAATGTGGATAGGGAAATGAATAAAAATTCAAATAAAAAAAATAAAAATTAACCAATATCAATTGGAGAGAGGTCCCATAGCAGAGAATCTGGCTTTACGTCACCCACCACTCTAACAGTCCATTGTCAGATATTTAGGCCCAGGCACCCAGGCAGAGGAGAGAGTTCCCGTAACAGAGAATCTGGCTTCATGTCAGCAGAGAATCAGTCTGCATGTCATAGCAGAGAATCAGGCTTCACGTCAGCCACCACTGTAACAGTCCATTGTCATATATTTAGGCCCACGCAACCAGGCAGAGAAGAGAGAGCCCTTAACAGAGAATCTGGCTTCATGTCAGCAGAGAATCAGTCTGCATGTCATAGCAGAGAATCAGGCTTCACGTCAGCCACCACTGTAACAGTCCATTGTCATATATTTAGGCCCAGGCACCCAGGCAGAGGAGAGAAATCCCGTAACAGAGAATATGGCTTCATGTCAGCAGAGAATCAGTCTGCATGTCATAGCAGAGAATCAGGCTTCAAGTCAGCCACCACTGTAACAGTCCATTGTCATATATTTAGGCCAAGGCACCCAGGCAGAGGAGAGAGGTCCCGTAACAGAGAATATGGCTTCATGTCAGCAGAGAATCAGTCTGCATGTCATAGCAGAGAATCAGGCTTCACGTCAGCCACCACTGTAACAGTCCATTGTCATATATTTAGGCCAAGGCACCCAGGCAGAGGAGAGAGGTCCCGTAACAGAGAATCTGGCTTCATGTCAGCAGAGAATCAGTCTGCATGTCATAGCAGAGAATCAGGCTTCACGTCAGCCACCACTGTAACAGTCCATTGTCATATATTTAGGCCCAGGCACCCAGGCAGAGGAGAGAGGTCCTGTAACAGAGAATCTGGCTTCATGTCAGCAGAGAATCAGCCTGCATGTCATAGCAGAGAATCAGGTTTCACGTCAGCCACCACTGTAACAGTCCATTGTCATATATTTAGGCCCACGCACCCAGGCAGAGGAGAGAGGTCCCGTAACAGAGAATCTGGCTTCATGTCAGCAGAGAATCAGTCTGCATGTCATAGCAGAGAATCAGGCTTCACGTCAGCACCACTGTAACAGTCCATTGTCATATATTTAGGCCCAGGCACCCAGGCAGAGGAGAGAGGTCCCGTAACAGAGAATCTGGCTTCATGTCAGCAGAGAATTAGTCTGCATGTCATAGCAGAGAATCAGGCTTCACGTCAGCCACCACTGTAACAGTCCATTGTCATATATTTTGGCCCACGCACCCAGGCAGAGGAGAGAGGTCCCGTAAGAGAGAATCTGGCTTCATGTCAGCAGAGAATCAGTCTGCATGTCATAGCAGAGAATCAGGCTTCACGTCAGCCACCACTGTAACAGACCATTGTCATATATTAAGGCCCACGCACCCAGGCAGAGGAGAGAGGTCCCGTAACAGAGAATCTGGCTTCATGTCAGCAGAGAATCAGTCTGCATGTCATAGCAGAGAATCAGGCTTCACGTCAGCCACCACTGTAACAGTCCATTGTCATATATTTAGGCCCAGGCACCCAGGCAGAGGAGAGATGTCCCTTAACAGAGAATCTGGCTTCATGTCAGCAGAGAATCAGTCTGCATGTCATAGCAGAGAATCAGGCTTCACGTCAGCCACCACTGTAACAGTCCATTGTCATATATTTAGGCCCACGCACCCAGGCAGAGGAGAGAGGTCCCGTAACAGAGAATCTGTCTTCATGTCAGCAGAGAATCAGTCTGCATGTCATAGCAGAGAATCAGGCTTCACGTCAGCCACCACTGTAACAGTCCATTATCATATATTTAGGCCCAGGCACCCAGGCAGAGGAGAGAGGTCCTGTAACAGAGAATCTGGCTTCATGTCAGCAGAGAATCAGTCTGCATGTCATAGCAGAGAATCAGGTTTCACGTCAGCCACCACTGTAACAGTCCATTGTCAGATATTTAGGCCCACGCACCCAGGCAGAGGAGAGAGGTCCCGTAACAGAGAATCTGGCTTCATGTCAGCAGAGAATCAGTCTGCATGTCATAGCAGAGTATCAGCCTTCACGTCAGCCACCACTGTAACAGTCCATTGTCATATATTTAGGCCCAGGCACCCAGCCAGAGGAGAAAGGTCCCGTAACAGAGTATCTGGCTTCATGTCAGAAGAGAATCAGTCTGCATGTCATAGCAGAGAATCAGGCTTCACGTCAGCCACCACTGTAACAGTCCATTGTCATATATTTAGGCCCAGGCACCCAGGCAGAGGAGAGAGGTCCCGTAACAGAGAATCTGGCTTCATGTCAGCAGAGAATCAGTCTGCATGTCATAGCAGAGAATCAGGCTTCACGTCAGCCACCACTGTAACAGTCCATTGTCATATATTTAGGCCCAGGCACCCAGGCAGAGGAGAGAGGTCCCGTAACAAAGAATCTGGCTTCATGTCAGCAGAGAATCAGTCTGCATGTCATAGCAGAGAATCAGGCTTCACGTCAGCCACCACTGTAACAGTCCATTGTCATATATTTAGGCCAAGGCACCCAGGCAGAGGAGAGAGGTCCCGTAACAGAGAATCTGGCTTCATGTCAGCAGAGAATCAGTCTGCATGTCATAGCAGAGAATCAGCCATTTACGTCAGCCACCACTGTAACAGTCCATTGTCATATATTTAGGCCCACGCACCCAGGCAGAGGAGAGAGGTCCCGTAACAGAGAATCTGGCTTCATGTCAGCAGAGAATCAGTCTGCATGTCATAGCAGAGAATCAGGCTTCACGTCAGCTACCACTGTAACAGTCCATTGTCATATATTTAGGCCCAGGCACCCAGCCAGAGGAGAAAGGTCCCGTAAAAGAGAATCTGGCTTCATGTCAGCAGAGAATCAGTCGGCATGTCATAGCAGAGAATCAGGCTTCACGTCAGCCACCACTGTAACAGTCCATTGTTATATATTTAGGCCCAGGCACCCAGGCAGAGGAGAGAGGTCCCGTAACAGAGAATCTGGCTTCATGTCAGCAGAGAATCAGTCTGCATGTCATAGCAGAGAATCAGGCTTCACGTCAGCCACCACTGTAACAGTCCATTGTCATATATTTTGGCCCACGCACCCAGGCAGAGGAGAGAGGTCCCGTAACAGAGAATCTGGCTTCATGTCAGCAGAGAATCAGTCTGCATGTCATAGCAGAGAATCAGGCTTCACGTCAGCCACCACTGTAACAGTCCATTGTCATATATTAAGGCCCACGCACCCAGGCAGAGGAGAGAGGTCCCGTAACAGAGAATCTGGCTTCATGTCAGCAGAGAATCAGTCTGCATGTCATAGCAGAGAATCAGGCTTCACGTCAGCCACCACTGTAACAGTCCATTGTCATATATTTAGGCCCAGGCACCCAGGCAGAGGAGAGATGTCCCTTAACAGAGAATCTGGCTTCATGTCAGCAGAGAATTAGTCTGCATGTCATAGCAGAGAAACAGGCTTCACGTCAGCCACCACTGTAACAGTCCATTGTCATATATTTAGGCCCACGCTCCCAGGCAGAGGAGAGAGGTCCCGTAACAGAGAATCTGGCTTCATGTCAGCAGAGAATCTGTCTGCATATCATAGCAGAGAATCAGGCTTTACGTCAGCCACCACTGTAACAGTCCATTGTCATATATATAGGCCCAGGCACCCAGGAAGAGGAGAGAGGTCCCTTAACAGAGAATCTGGCTTCATGTCAGCAGAGAATCAGTCTGCATGTCATAGCAGAGAATCAGGCTTCACGTCAGCCACCACTGTAACAGTCCATTGTCATATATTTAGGCCCAGGCACCCAGGCAGAGGAGAGAGGCCCCTTAACAGGGAATCTGGCTTCATGTCAGCAGAGAATCAATCAGTCTGCATGTCATAGCAGACAATCAGGCTTCACGTCAGCCACCACTGTAACAGTCCATTGTCATATATTTAGGCCCAGGCACCCAGGCAGAGGAGAGAGGCCCCTTAACAGAGAATCTGGCTTCATGTCAGCAGAGAATCAGTCTGCATGTCATAGCAGAGAATCAGTCTTCACGTCAGCTACCACTGTAACAGTCCATTGTCATATATTTAGGCCCAGGCACCCAGCCAGAGGAGAAAGGTCCCGTAACAGAGAATCTGGCTTCATGTCAGCAGAGAATCAGTCTGCATGTCATAGCAGAGAATCAGGCTTCACGTCAGCCACCACTGTAACAGTCCATTGTCATATATTTAGGCCCATGTCACCCAGGCAGAGGAGAGAGGTCCCGTAACAGAGAATCTGGCTTCATGTCAGCAGAGAATTAGTCTGCATGTCATAGCAGAGAATCAGGCTTCACGTCAGCCACCACTGTAACAGTCCATTGTCATATATTTTGGCCCACGCACCCAGGCAGAGGAGAGAGGTCCCGTAACAGAGAATCTGGCTTCATGTCAGCAGAGAATCAGTCTGCATGTCATAGCAGAGAATCAGGCTTCACGTCAGCCACCACTGTAACAGTCCATTGTCATATATTAAGGCCCACGCACCCAGGCAGAGGAGAGAGGTCCCGTAACAGAGAATCTGGCTTCATGTCAGCAGAGAATCAGTCTGCATGTCATAGCAGAGAATCAGGCTTCACGTCAGCTACCACTGTAACAGTCCATTGTCATATATTTAGGCCCAGGCACCCAGCCAGAGGAGAAAGGTCCCGTAACAGAGAATCTGGCTTCATGTCAGCAGAGAATCAGTCTGCATGTCATAGCAGAGAATCAGGCTTCACGTCAGCCACCACTGTAACAGTCCATTGTCATATATTTAGGCCCAGGCACCCAGGCAGAGGAGAGAGGTCCCGTAACAGAGAATCTGGCTTCATGTCAGCAGAGAATTAGTCTGCATGTCATAGCAGAGAATCAGGCTTCACGTCAGCCACCACTGTAACAGTCCATTGTCATATATTTTGGCCCACGCACCCAGGCAGAGGAGAGAGGTCCCGTAACAGAGAATCTGGCTTCATGTCAGCAGAGAATCAGTCTGCATGTCATAGCAGAGAATCAGGCTTCACGTCAGCCACCACTGTAACAGTCCATTGTCATATATTAAGGCCCATGCACCCAGGGAGAGGAGAGAGGTCCCGTAACAGAGAATCTGGCTTCATGTCAGCAGAGAATCAGTCTGCATGTCATAGCAGAGAATCAGGCTTCACGTCAGCCACCACTGTAACAGTCCATTGTCATATATTTAGGCCCAGGCACCCAGGCAGAGGAGAAATGTCCCTTAACAGAGAATCTGGCTTCATGTCAGCAGAGAATAGTCTGCATGTCATAGCAGAGAATCAGGCTTCACGTCAGCCACCACTGTAACAGTCCATTGTCATATATTTAGGCCCACGCACCCAGGCAGAGGAGAGAGGTCCCGTAACAGAGAATCTGGCTTCATGTCAGCAGAGAATCAGTCTGCATGTCATAGCAGAGAATCAGGCTTTCACGTCAGCCACCACTGTAACAGTCCATTGTCATATATTTAGGCCCCGGCACCCAGGCAGAGGAGAGAGGTCCCGTAACAGAGAATCTGGCTTCATGTCAGCAGAGAATCAGTCTGCATGTCATAGCAGAGAATCAGGCTTCACGTCAGCCACCACTGTAACAGTCCATTGTCATATATTTAGGCCCAGGCACCCAGGCAGAGGAGAGAGGCCCCTTAACAGGAATCTGGCTTCATGTCAGCAGAGAATCAGTCTGCATGTCATAGCAGAGAATCAGGCTTCACGTCAGCCACCACTGTAACAGTCCATTGTCATATATTTAGGCCCAGGCACCCAGGCAGAGGAGAGAGGCCCCTTAACAGAGAATCTGGCTTCATGTCAGCAGAGAATCAGTCTGCATGTCATAGCAGAGAATCAGGCTTCACGTCAGCCACCACTGTAATCAGTCCATTGTCATATATTTAGGCCCACGCACCCAGGCAGAGAAGAGAGGTCCCGTAACAGAGAATCTGTCTTCATGTCAGCAGAGAATCAGTCTGCATGTCATAGCAGAGAATCAGGCTTCACGTCAGCCACCACTGTAACAGTCCATTGTCATATATTTAGGCCCAGGCACCTAGGCAGAGGAGAGAGGTCCCATAACAGAGAATATGGCTTCATGTCAGCAGAGAATCAGTCTGCATGTCATAGCAGAGAATCAGGCTTCACGTCAGCCACCACTGTAACAGTCCATTGTCATATATTTAGGCCCAGGCACCCAGGCAGAGGAGAGAGGTCCCGTAACAGAGAATCTGGCTTAATGTCAGCAAAGAATCAGTCTGCATGTCATAGCAGAGAATCAGGCTTCACGTCAGCCACCACTGTAACAGTCCATTGTTATATATTTAGGCCCAGGCACCCAGGCAGAGGAGAGAGGTCCTGTAACAGAGAATCTGGCTTCATGTCAGCAGAGAATCAGCCTGCATGTCATAGCAGAGAATCAGGTTTCACGTCAGCCACCACTGTAACAGTCCATTGTCATATATTTAGGCCCACGCACCCAGGCAGAGGAGAGAGGTCCCGTAACAGAGAATCTGGCTTCATGTCAGCAGAGAATCAGTCTGCATGTCATAGCAGAGAATCAGGCTTCACGTCAGCCACCACTGTAACAGTCCATTGTCATATATTTAGGCCCAGGCACCCAGGCAGAGGAGAGAGGTCCCGTAACAGAGAATCTGGCTTCATGTCAGCAGAGAATTAGTCTGCATGTCATAGCAGAGAATCAGGCTTCACGTCAGCCACCACTGTAACAGTCCATTGTCATATATTTAGGCCCACGCACCCAGGCAGAGGAGAGAGGTCCCGTAACAGAGAATCTGGCTTCATGTCAGCAGAGAATCAGTCTGCATGTCATAGCAGAGAATCAGGCTTCACGTCAGCCACCACTGTAACAGTCCATTGTCATATATTTAGGCCCAGGCACCCAGGCAGAGGAGAGAGGTCCCGTAACAAGAGAATCTGGCTTCATGTCAGCAGAGAATCAGTCTGCATGTCATAGCAGAGAATCAGGCTTCACGTCAGCCACCACTGTAACAGTCCATTGTCATATATTTAGGCCAAGGCACCCAGGCAGAGGAGAGAGGTCCCGTAACAGAGAATCTGGCTTCATGTCAGCAGAGAATCAGTCTGCATGTCATAGCAGAGTATCAGCCTTCACGTCAGCCACCACTGTAACAGTCCATTGTCATATATTTAGGCCCACGCACCCAGGCAGAGGAGAGAGGTCCCGTAACAGAGAATCTGGCTTCATGTCAGCAGAGAATCAGTCTGCATGTCATAGCAGAGAATCAGGCTTCACGTCAGCTACCACTGTAACAGTCCATTGTCATATATTTAGGCCCAGGCACCCAGCCAGAGGAGAAAGGTCCCGTAAAAGAGAATCTGGCTTCATGTCAGCAGAGAATCAGTCTGCATGTCATAGAAGAGAATCAGGCTTCACGTCAGCCACCACTGTAACAGTCCATTGTTATATATTTAGGCCCAGGCACCCAGGCAGAGGAGAGAGGTCCCGTAACAGAGAATCTGGCTTCATGTCAGCAGAGAATCAGTCTGCATGTCATAGCAGAGAATCAGGCTTCACGTCAGCCACCACTGTAACAGTCCATTGTCATATATTTAGGCCCAGGCACCCAGGCAGAGGAGAGAGGCCCCTTAACAGGGAATCTGGCTTCATGTCAGCAGAGAATCAGTCTGCATGTCATAGCAGAGAATCAGGCTTCACGTCAGCCACCACTGTAACAGTCCATTGTCATATATTTAGGCCCACGCACCCAGGCAGAGAAGAGAGGTCCCGTAACAGAGAATCTGGCTTCATATCAGCAGAGAATCAGTCTGCATGTCATAGCAGAGAATCAGGCTTCACGTCAGCCACCACTGTAACAGTCCATTGTCATATATTTAGGCCCAGGCACCCAGGCAGAGGAGAGAAGTCCCGTAACAGAGAATATGGCTTCATGTCAGCAGAGAATCAGTCTGCATGTCATAGCAGAGAATCAGGCTTCACGTCAGCTACCACTGTAACAGTCCATTGTCATATATTTAGGCCCAGGCACCCAGGCAGAGGAGAGAGGTCCCGTAACAGAGAATCTGGCTTCATGTCAGCAGAGAATCAGTCTGCATGTCATAGCAGAGAATCAGGCTTCACGTCAGCCACCACTGTAACAGTCCATTGTCATATATTTAGGCCCAGGCACCCAGGTAGAGGAGAGAGGTCCCGTAACAGAGAATCTGGCTTCATGTCAGCAGAGAATCAGTCTGCATGTCATAGCAGAGAATCAGGCTTCACGTCAGCCACCACTGTAACAGTCCATTGTCATATATTTAGGCCCAGGCACCCAGGCAGAGGCGAGAGGTCCCGTAACAAAGAATCTGGCTTCATATCAGCAGAGAATCAGTCTGCATGTCATAGCAGAGAATCAGGCTTCACGTCAGCCACCACTGTAACAGTCCATTGTCATATATTTAGGGCAAGGCACCCAGGCAGAGGAGAGAGGTCCCGTAACAGAGAATCTGTCTTCATGTCAGCAGAGAATCAGTCTGCATGTCATAGCAGAGAATCAGGCTTCACGTCAGCCACCACTGTAACAGTCCATTATCATATATTTAGGCCCAGGCACCCAGGCAGAGGAGAGAGGTCCCTGTAACAGAGAATCTGGCTTCATGTCAGCAGAGAATCAGTCTGCATGTCATAGCAGAGAATCAGGTTCACGTCAGCCACCACTGTAACAGTCCATTGTCATATATTTAGGCCCACGCACCCAGGCAGAGGAGAGAGGTCCCGTAACAGAGAATCTGGCTTCATGTCAGCAGAGAATCAGTCTGCATGTCATAGCAGAGTATCAGCCTTCACGTCAGCCACCACTGTAACAGTCCATTGTCATATATTTAGGCCCAGGCACCTAGCCAGAGGAGAAAGGTCCTGTAACAGAGAATCTGGCTTCATGTCAGCAGAGAATCAGTCTGCATGTCATAGCAGAGAATCAGGCTTCACGTCAGCCACCACTGTAACAGTCCATTGTCATATATTTAGGCCCAGGCACCCAGGCAGAGGAGAGAGGTCCCGTAACAGAGAATCTGGCTTCATGTCAGCAGAGAATCAGTCTGCATGTCATAGCAGAGAATCAGGCTTCACGTCAGCCACCACTGTAACAGTCCATTGTCATATATTTAGGCCCAGGCACCCAGGCAGAGGAGAGAGGTCCCGTAACAAAGAATCTGGCTTCATGTCAGCAGAGAATCAGTCTGCATGTCATAGCAGAGAATCAGGCTTCACGTCAGCCACCACTGTAACAGTCCATTGTCATATATTTAGGCCAAGGCACCCAGGCAGAGGAGAGAGGTCCCGTAACAGAGAATCTGGCTTCATGTCAGCAGAGAATCAGTCTGCATGTCATAGCAGAGTATCAGCCTTCACGTCAGCCACCACTGTAACAGTCCATTGTCATATATTTAGGCCCACGCACCCAGGCAGAGGAGAGAGGTCCCGTAACAGAGAATCTGGCTTCATGTCAGCAGAGAATCAGTCTGCATGTCATAGCAGAGAATCAGGCTTCACGTCAGCTACCACTGTAACAGTCCATTGTCATATATTTAGGCCCAGGCACCCAGCCAGAGGAGAAGGTCCCGTAACAGAGAATCTGGCTTCATGTCAGCAGAGAATCAGTCTGCATGTCATAGCAGAGTATCAGCCTTCACGTCAGCCACCACTGTAACAGTCCATTGTCATATATTTAGGCCCAGGCACCCAGGCAGAGGAGAGAGGTCCCGTAACAGAGAATCTGGCTTCATGTCAGCAGAGAATTAGTCTGCATGTCATAGCAGAGAATCAGGCTTCACGTCAGCCACCACTGTAACAGTCCATTGTCATATATTTTGGCCCACGCACCCAGGCAGAGGAGAGAGGTCCCGTAACAGAGAATCTGGCTTCATGTCAGCAGAGAATCAGTCTGCATGTCATAGCAGAGAATCAGGCTTCACGTCAGCCACCACTGTAACAGTCCATTGTCATATATTTAGGCCCAGGCACCCAGGCAGAGGAGAGAGGTCCCGTAACAGAGAATCTGGCTTCATGTCAGCAGAGAATTAGTCTGCATGTCATAGCAGAGAATCAGGCTTCACGTCAGCCACCACTGTAACAGTCCATTGTCATATATTTTGGCCCACGCACCCAGGCAGAGGAGAGAGGTCCCGTAACAGAGAATCTGGCTTCATGTCAGCAGAGAATCAGTCTGCATGTCATAGCAGAGAATCAGGCTTCACGTCAGCCACCACTGTAACAGTCCATTGTCATATATTTAGGCCCAGGCACCCAGGCAGAGGAGAGATGTCCCTTAACAGAGAATCTGGCTTCATGTCAGCAGAGAATTAGTCTGCATGTCATAGCAGAGAATCAGGCTTCACGTCAGCCACCACTGTAACAGTCCATTGTCATATATTTAGGCCCACGCACCCAGGCAGAGGAGAGAGGTCCCGTAACAGAGAATCTGGCTTCATGTCAGCAGAGAATCAGTCTGCATATCATAGCAGAGAATCAGGCTTTACGTCAGCCACCACTGTAACAGTCCATTGTCATATATTTAGGCCCAGGCACCCAGGCAGAGGAGAGAGGTCCCTTAACAGAGAATCTGGCTTCATATCAGCAGAGAATCAGTCTGCATGTCATAGCAGAGAATCAGGCTTCACGTCAGCCACCACTGTAACAGTCCATTGTCATATATTTAGGCCCAGGCACCCAGGCAGAGGAGAGAGGCCCCTTAACAGGGAATCTGGCTTCATGTCAGCAGAGAATCAGTCTGCATGTCATAGCAGAGAATCAGGCTTCACGTCAGCCACCACTGTAACAGTCCATTGTCATATATTTAGGCCCACGCACCCAGGCAGAGAAGAGAGGTCCCGTAACAGAGAATCTGTCTTCATGTCAGCAGAGAATCAGTCTGCATGTCATAGCAGAGAATCAGGCTTCACGTCACCCAACATTGGAACAGTCCATTGGCATATATTTAGGCCCCGGCACCCAGACAGAGGAGAGGTTCATTCAACTTTGGGTTGCCTCGCAATATAATGGTAAAATGAAAATAAAAATAGGATTGAATAAGGAAGTGCCCTGGAGTACAATAATATATGGTTAAGGGGAGGTAGTTAATGTCTAATCTGCACAAGGGATGTACAGGTCCTGTGGGATCCATGCCTGGTTAATTTTTATGAATGTCAGTTTGTCCACATTGGCTGTAGACAGGCGGCTGCGTTTGTCTGTAATGACGCCCCCTGCCGTGCTGAATACACGTTCAGACAAAACGCTGGCCGCCGGGCAGGCCAGCACCTCCAAGGCATAAAAGGCTAGCTCTGGCCACGTGGACAATTTAGAGACCCAGAAGTTGAATGGGGCCGAACCATCAGTCAGTACGTGGAGGGGTGTGCACACGTACTGTTCCACCATGTTAGTGAAATGTTGCCTCCTGCTAACACGTTGCGTATCAGGTGGTGGTGCAGTTAGCTGTGGCGTGTTGACAAAACTTTTCCACATCTCTGCCATGCTAACCCTGCCCTCAGAGGAGCTGGCCGTGACACAGCTGCCTTGGCGACCTCTTGCTCCTCCTCTGCCTTGGCATTGGGCTTCCACTTGTTCCCCTGTGACATTTGGGAATGCTCTCAGTAGCGCGTCTACCAACGTGCGCTTGTACTCGCTCATCTTCCTATCACTCTCCAGTGCAGGAAGTAAGGTAGGCACATTGTCTTTGTACCGTGGATCCAGCAGTGTGGCAACCCAGTAGTCCATACACGTTAAAATGTGGGCAACTCTGCTGTCGTGTGCCAGGCTGCCCAGGGGTAAGGACAAGCTGTCCTCTGTGGGAGGCGTATCGTCATCGTCCTGCCTTTCCCCCCAGCCACGCACCAGTGATGGGCCCGAGCTGCGTTGGGTGCCACCCCGCTGTGACCATGCTTCATCCTCATCCTCCTCCACCTCCTCCTCATCCTCGTCCTCCTCATCCTCCAGTAGTGGGCCCTGGCTGGCCACATTTGTACCTGGCCTCTGCTGTTGCAAAAAACCTCCCTCTGAGTCACTTCGAAGAGACTGGCCTGAAAGTTCTAAAAATGACCCCTCTTCCTCCTCCTCCTCCTCCTCCTGAGCCACCTCCTCTTCCATCATCGCCCTAAGTGTTTTCTCAAGGAGACATAGAAGTGGTATTGTAACGCTAATAACGGCGTCATCGCCACTGGCCATGTTGGTGGAGTACTCAAAACAGCGCAACTGGGCACATAGGTCTCGCATGGAGGCCCAGTCATTGGTGGTGAAGTGGTGCTGTTCCGCAGTGCGATTGACCAGTGCGTGCTGCAGCTGAAACTCCACTATGGCCTGCTGCTGCTCGCACAGTCTGTCCAGCATGTGCAAGGTGGAGTTCCATCTGGTGGGCACGTCGCATATGAGGCGGTGAGCGGGAAGGCCGAAGTTACGCTGTAGCGCAGACAGGCGAGCAGCGGCAGGATGTGAACGCCGGAAGCGCGAACAGACGGCCCGCACTTTATGCAGCAGCTCTGACATGTCGGGGTAGTTGTGAATGAACTTCTGCACCACCAAATTCAGCACATGCGCCAAGCAGGGGATGTGCGTCAAACCGGCTAGTCCCAGAGCTACAACGAGATTTCGCCCATTATCGCACACCATCAGGCCGGGCTTGAGGCTCACCGGCAGCAACCACTCGTCGGTCCTTTGTTCTATACCCCGCCACAACTCCTGTGCAGTGTGGGGCCTGTCCCCCAAACATATGAGTTTCAGAATGGCCTGCTGACGTTTACCCCGGGCTGTGCTGAAGTTGGTGGTGAAGGTGTGTGGCTGACTGGATGAGCAGGTGAAAGAAGAGGAGGAGGAAGCTGAGTAGGAGGAGGTGGCAACAGGAGGCAAAGAATGTTGCCCTGCGATCCTTGGCGGTGGACGGACGTGCGCCAAACAGCTCTCCGCCTGGGGCCCAGCCGCCACTACATTTACCTAGTGTGCACTTAGGGAGATATAGCGTCCCTGGCCGTGCTTACTGGTCCACGTATCTGTGGTTAGGTGGACCTTGCCACAGATGGCGTTGCGCAGTGCACACTTGATTTTATCGGATACTTGGTTGTGCAGGGAAGGCACGGCTCTCTTGGAGAAGTAGTGCCGGCTGGGAACAACATACTGTGGGACAACAAGCGATATGAGCTGTTTGAAGCTGTCTGTGTCCACCAGCCTAAATGACAGCATTTCATAGGCCAGTAGTTTAGAAATGCTGGCATTCAGGGCCAGGGATCGAGGGTGGCTAGGTGGGAATTTACGCTTTCTCTCAAATGTTTGTGAGATGGACAGCTGAACGCTGGCGTGTGACATGGTTGAGATGCTTGGTGACGGAGGTGGTGGTGGTGTTGGTTGTACATCCCCTGTTTGCTGGGCGGCAGGTGCCAACGTTCCTCCAGAGGCGGAGGAAGAGGCCGAGGCGGCAGCAGCAGAAGAGGCCGAGGCGGCAGCAGCAGAAGAGGTAGCAGGGGGAGCCTGAGTGACTTCCTTGGTTTTAAGGTGTTTACTCCACTGCAGTTCATGCTTTGCATGCAGGTGCCTGGTCATGCAGGTTGTGCTAAGGTTCAGAACATTAATGCCTTGCTTCAGGCTCTGATGGCACAGCGTGCAAACCACTCGGGTCTTGTCGTCAGCACATTGTTTGAAGAAGTGCCATGCCAGGGAACTCCTTGAAGCTGCCTTTGGGGTGCTCGGTCCCAGATGGCGGCGGTCAGTAGCAGGCGGAGTCTCTTGGCGGCGGGTGTTCTGCTTTTGCCCACTGCTCCCTCTTTTGCTACGCTGTTGGCTCGGTCTCACCACTGCCTCTTCCTCGGAACTGTGAAAGTCAGTGGCATGACCTTCATTCCATGTGGGGTCTAGGATCTCATCGTCCCCTGCATCGTCTTCCACCCAGTCTTGATCCCTGACCTCCTGTTCAGTCTGCACACTGCAGAAAGACGCAGCAGTTGGCATCTGTGTTTCGTCATCATCAGAGACATGCTGAGGTGGTATTCCCATGTCCTCATCATCAGGAAACATAAGTGGTTGTGCGTCAGTGCATTCTATGTCTTCCACCGCTGGGGAAGGGCTGGGTGGATGCCCTTGGGAAACCCTGCCAGCAGAATCTTCAAACAGCATAAGAGACTGCTGCATAACTTGAGGCTCAGACAGTTTCCCTGGTGTGCATGGGGGTGATGTGACAGACTGATGGGCTTGGTTTTCAGGCGCCATCTGTGCGCTTTATGCAGAAGACTGGGTGGGAGATAATGTGAACGTGCTGGATCCACTGTCGGCCACCCAATTGACTAATGCCTGTACCTGCTCAGGCCTTACCATCCTTAGAACGGCATTGGGCCCCACCAAATATCGCTGTAAATTATAGCGGCTACTGGGACCTGAGGTAGTTGGTACACTAGGACGCGTGGCTGTGGCAGAACGGCCACATCCTCTCCCAGCACCAGAGGGTCCACTAACACCACCACGACCATGTCCGCGTCCCTTACTAGATGTTTTCCTCATTGTTACCGTTCACCACAATAAGAAAAATATTATTTGGCCCAATGTATTGAATTCAAATTCAGGCCTTTTTTTACAGACACCTAACACTATCTGGCTATCTATTTAGGTACCGTATTACACTAATACGGGCACAGCAGTAACGACAGATTTAGCTGAATATAAATTTGAGGCCTAGTATTTAGGCACTGGGTGACAGGTATAGGTTTACTGACAGAATTAGACTTGGAAATGCACAGTAGCGTGTGTGTGAAGTTATTCAGAATGACCCTATGTGCACCTTGAATCTTATATACCCTTTTAGGGATAGATTTAAAGTAGCTCTTATACAGCAGAAACCACTAAATTAGGAAATTGCTAAATTGGGAATTGTATTTCAACCCAGAACAAAAACTGTGCTTTGACGGACACTAAATAACTTGACCAGCCACAGCAGTAACGACAGATTTAGCTGGATATAAATTTGAGGCCTAGTATTTAGGCGCTGGGTGACAGGTATAGGTTTACTGACAGAATTAGACTTGGAAATGCACAGTAGCGTGTGTGTGAAGTTATTCAGAATGACCCTATGTGCACCTTGAATCTTATATACCCTTTTAGGGATAGATTTAAAGTAGCTCTGATACAGCAGAAACCACTAAATTAGGAAATTGCTAAATTGGGAATTGTATTTCAAGCTAGAACAAAAACTGTGCTTTGACGGACACTAAATAACTTGACCAGCCACAGCAGTAACGACAGATTTAGCTGGATATAAATTTGAGGCCTATTATTTAGGCGCTGTGTGACAGGTATAGGTTTACTGACAGAATTAGACTTGGAAATGCACAGTAGCGTGTGTGTGAAGTTATTCAGAATGACCCTATGTGCACCTTGAATCTTATATACCCTTTTAGGGATAAATTTAAAGTAGCTCTGATACAGCAGAAACCACTAAATTAGGAAATTCCTAAATTGGGAATTGTATTTCAACCTAGAACAAAAACTGTGCTTTGACGGACTCTAAATAACTTGACCAGCCACAGCAGTAACGACAGATTTAGCTGGATATAAATTTGAGGCCTATTATTTAGGCGCTGGGTGACAGATATAGGTTTACTGACAGAATTAGACTTGGAAATGCACAGTAGCGTGTGTGTGAAGTTATTCAGAATGGCCCTATGTGCACCTTGAATCTTATATAACCTTTTAGGGAAAGATTTAAAGTAGCTCTGATACAGCAGAAACCACTAAATTAGGAAATTGCTAAATTGAGAATTGTATTTCAACCCAGAACAAAAACTGTGCTTTGACGGACACTAAATAACTTGACCAGCCACAGCAGTAACGACAGATTTAGCTGGATATAAATTTGAGGCCTATCATTTAGGCGCTGGGTGACAGGTATAGGTTTACTGACAGAATTAGACTTGGAAATGCACAGTAGCGTGTGTGTGAAGTTATTCAGAATGACCCTATGTGCACCTTGAATCTTATATACCCTTTTAGGGATAGATTTAAAGTAGCTCTGATACAGCAGAAACCACTAAATTAGGAAATTGCTAAATTGGGAATTGTATTTCAACCCAGAACAAAAACTGTGCTTTGACGGACACTAAATAACTTGACCAGCCACAGCAGTAACGACAGATTTAGCTGGATATAAACTTGAGGCCTAGTATTTAGGCGCTGGGTGACAGGTATAGGTTTACTGACAGAATTAGACTTGGAAATGCACAGTAGCGTGTGTGTGAAGTTATTCAGAATGACCCTATGTGCACCTTGAATCTTATATACCCTTTTAGGGATAGATTTAAAGTAGCTCTGTTACAGCAGAAACCACTAAATTAGGAAATTGCTAAATTGGGAATTGTATTTCAACCCAGAACAAAAACTGTGCTTTGACGGACACTAAATAACTTGCCCAGCCACAGCAATAACCGCAGATTTATCTGACTATAAATTTGAGGCCTATTATTTAGGCGCTGGGTGACAGGTATACGTTTACTGACAGAATTAGACTGGGATATGGCCAAAAAATAACCACACTATTGATGGTTAAATGCACTTGGTGTGACAGCTTGACCAACCACACTATTAAGGGTTAAATGCACTTGGTGACAGCTTGCCCCTGATGTAGTATATGGCCAAAAAATAACCAGACTATTGATGGTTAAATGCACTTGGTGTGACAGCTTGACCCTGATGTAGGATTTAGCCAAAAAACAACCACACCATTGAGGGTTAAATGCACTTGGTGACAGCTTGCCCCTGATGTAGTATATGGCCAAAAAATAACCACAATATTGCTGGTTAAATGCACTTGGTGTGACAGCTTGACCCTGATGTAGGATTTAGCCAAAAAACAACCACACCATTGAGGGTTAAATGCACTTGGTGACAGCTTGCCCCTGATGTAGTATATGGCCAAAAATTATTGATGGTTAAATGCACTTGGTGTGACAGCTTGACCCTGATGTACGATTTAGCCAAAAAACAACCACACCATTGAGGGTTAAATGCACTTGGTGACAGCTTGCCCCTGATGTAGTATATGGCCAAGAAATAACCAGACTATTGATGGTTAAATGCACTTGGTGTGACAGCTTGACCCTGATGTAGGATTTAGCCAAAAAACAACCACACCATTGAGGGTTAAATGCACTTGGTGACAGCTTGCCCTTGATGTAGTATATGGCCAAAAAATAACCAGACTATTGATGGTTAAATGCACTTGGTGTGACAGCTTGACCCTGATGTAGGATTTAGCCAAAAAACAACCACACTATTGAGGGTTAAATGCACTTGGTGGCAGCTTGTGCTGGCGCACCAGAAAACACAAGATGGCCGCCGATCACCCCAGAAAAAAGTGACTGAAAAACGCTCTGGGCAGCCTAACAGTGAGCAATTTAATATCAGCAGTTCAATCATCCACAGCTGCAGATCGATCTCTGAATGAAGTCTTTTGGAGGAGTTAATCACTGCCTAATCTCGCCCTAACGTTGCAGCTGCAACCTCTCCCTATACTGATCAGATCAGAGTGACGGGCGGCGCTATGTGACTCCAGCTTAAATAGAGGCTGGGTCACATGCTGCACTGGCCAATCACAGCCATGCCAATAGTAGGCATGGCTGTGACAGCCTCTTGGGGCAAGTAGTATGACGCTTGTTGATTGGCTGCTTTGCAGCCTTTCAAAAAGCGCCAACAAAGCGACGAACACCGAACCCGAACCCGGACACCCCAAAATTCTGTACGAACCCGAACTATACAGTTCGGGTTCGCTCATCCCTACATTTGGCGCATCATAAAGAGGAAGGTGCAACAAAGAAGGCCCAAGACGATTGAACAGTTAGAGGCCTGTATTAGACAAGAATGGGAGAGCATTCCTATTTCTAAACTTGAGAAACTGGTCTCCTCGGTCCCCAGACGTCTGTTGAGTGTTGTAAGAAAAAGGGGAGATGCCACACAGTGGTGAAAATGGCCTTGTCCCAACTTTTTGGGGATTTGATGACACCATGAAATTCTGATTCAACATATTTTTCCCTTAAAATGGTACATTTTATCAGTTTAAACTTTTGTTCCGTGATTTATGTTCTATTCTGAATAAAATATTAGAAGTTGGCACCTCCACATCATTGCATTCAGTTTTTATTCACGATTTGTATAGTGTCCCAACTTTTTTGGAATCCGGTTTGTAGTAGTAGATCTAAAATTGACAATACTGGTTGTCGTTTTATTACCCCTTTCAACATGCAGTGGCGCAAAATACGCGAAATACTAACAAAATATTGGCCAATACCGCTCTCGGATAGTGACCTGCGGGCAACTCTTCAGGATTCTCCCCAGGTGACATGGCGACGCTCAAAAAATCTAGGTGATTTGCTTACCAGCAGCCACTATGTATCCCCTTCACCATCTTAAATTTTTGGCAGCAAAGGGCCAAAGTGGGGCTCCTATCCGTGTAATATTTGTCAGGCATGTAGGTATATGATCCGGTCTTCTACATTTGGGGACTCCGAGGGCAGACGTGAATACCAAATTGTGCAACATATCACATGCAGGACTGCCTCTGTGATTAATCTTATCACCTGCCCTTGTAAGCTCCTGTATGTTGGGATGACCACCAGGGAGTTGCGTGTTAGGATTTTTGAACATGCAAGCAAAATCCGGCAGGCAGCCACCACTACACAGGAGGAGGGGATCCAGTTCCAACCCATAGCCCTACATTTTAGGTATCACCGCAGGGGGGACCATCGTGGGCTACAAGGTATGGGTATTGATAGGGTGTCCTTGGGCTGCCGTGGAGGGGATATCAAGAAACACCTTTTGCATCTGGAGACCAAGTGGATTGTGTTGCTTAAGATTGAGATCCCTAAAGGTCTCAATGAGACGGCTAGCTTCAGGTCCTTTCTATAAATCGTGCTTTTTATTTTACTATGTGTTCGTTGCTTTTATCATGTATTCATTGACTTTATTTGTATTTTGAGATATGATAAATATATCGTGGCTCACTCTGTAAATGGTTGTGGAATGGGTGCTGCTAAGTCTAAAATGACTCACCCAGTCATAAATGGGAATAAATGTAAAAAATATAAAAAGACTGAGCACTCACCAGCTGGACCAATTAGAGACTAAGAACAAATATTAACAATAATATTTAATGGTTAATAGCCCGATATTAAATCTAAATCAATAAAATCTATAATACATTATAAATATATCACCTAAATAAAAAATTATAATAAAGCAGAGCTGTAGATTCAATTGTAGAAGGACAAAGTCTATAAATACACCTAGTATATAAGCAATAGAAATGTACCCAATATATAAGCAGAAAAGATCATAATATATAAGTAAAAAAGTTATGAATAGGGCAAATATTATCAATAAATAAAAATATATAGTTGATATATTCGATAGATATTCGATAAATGTTCGATAGATCACTATTAAGTTCAATGAGAAATGTGCCAGGTGAAATATTCGAAAAAGAAATAGATATATCTGTATTCGAAAAAATCAGTTCACTTGTTCAAGTACGATTCAGTCAGAGGGACCAAACAGGCATACGGTCATACGGTCAATAAATGTGGTTCACTTGTTCAAGTTCGATTCAATCAGAAAGACCAGATGAGCATACGATCAATGAATGTATTACACCTGTTAGTTTTGCCGTCTAAATCAATAAAATCTATAATACATTATAAATATATCACCTAAATAAAAAATTATAATAAAGCAGAGCTGTGGATTCAATTGTAGAAGGACAAAGTCTATAAATACACCTAGTATATAAGCAATAAAAATGTACCCAATATATAAGCAGAAAAGATCATAATATATAAGTAAAAAAGTTATGAATAGGGCAAATATTATCAATAAATAAAAATATATACGGTAGTTGATATATTCGATAGATATTCGATAAATGTTCGATAGATCACTATTAAGTTCAATAAGAAATGTGCCAGGTGAAATATTCGAAAAAGAAATAGATATATCTGTATTCGAAAAAATCAGTTCACTTGTTCAAGTACGATTCAGTCAGAGGGACCAAACAGGCATACGGTCATACGGTCAATAAATGTGGTTCACTTGTTCAAGTTCGATTCAATCAGAAAGACCAGATGAGCATACGATCAATGAATGTATTACACCTGTTAGTTTTGCCGTCTGATGTGAGTATAACCGTGGCGTCCCACGTGGCTCACTATATCAGATCCGGCGGTACCTGGTTCCAGACGCTTGCTTGGGGTGATTCAAACATTCATGCGGTTCCCGACATAGAGGGACTCCTGGCAATATTCACCGATGTTGCAAGTCTTGACCTGGTTAGTGGTTAACAAGGTGTTCCCTCCAGATGGACAGAAGTAATAGTTCCGACAAGGTTAAAATCCGGTTATCGGAATGTTGGGGTCTCATAAATGTTCATCAGCTGATGTTCGAGGTGTACAGAAACCAAACGCGTTTCGGGGTCCTTTCCTGGCCCCTCCCTCAGTGGTAATCTGTAAGGGGGTTTGATCCCCTTTTTTATACCCAACATCCTTTAGGATAAGGTGGAACAAAAGTGTGGTTTTGGATCCGATCACACGTAAACTCTGGCATGGAGCAATTTGAATGATTGTTCTTTGTTGTAAAAAAGTACTTTCAAGTGTTATACTAATGTGATCGATTCTGGCAATACTGTTATCTGGCATTTCTCATTCAGATCCCCTTCTTATTATACAATAGTCTTCATATGCGTTATTGGTGCGTTTTTATTATTTATAAAACGCAGATGCGGTATTTTCAATGCATATGCGTTTCATTGTCCCTCACATGTATAATTGCAAATCAGGTAGTTTTCATTGATTCTATCCAATGAAATACAATATATACCTGTGCAAAGGACATAAAAATAGAGTTGTAACAATAAAGTTTCTATCTAAATAATAAAATCTATGTTAAGATATATATTCATTGTTTCTGTCTTAATAGTAGCATTATAAAGCGCAAATGCGTTATTTATCAATGCACATGCGCTTTATATGTGTAGGTACAAAATATGTCAGTTTTCGTTAATTCTACATTTTTAAAATACGATATATAACATTGCAAAAAATATGTAAAAAATATATATAGTATTGCGAAAAATTACATAAAATAGTAAAATCAGTGCTTAATTAAGATGATTCAGACTAAATTCTTTATTTCTGGCTTGTTTATGGTGTCATTGGGGTGAAAAATTAAAATATGACCGTCAATGGATTCTGGGTACCTTAGATGTACAGACACTATATACATCGAATGACCATGCACAGGGAGCAATGGCGATGAAAAACCAACTTAAAAATAGCAAATTGTTCCATGATGAACAAATTGATTTTATAGCGGAGGGAGTAGAATTGATTTTAAAACACAATTATTTTTATTTTGATACAGACTATTACCTACAGATCACCAGAACAGCAATGGGCACCAGGTTCGCCCCCAGCTATGCTAATTTATTTATGGCTGAGTGGGAAGAATCAAATATAAACGATAAGCTGGGGTCGGACCTGGTGCTGTGGTATCGTTACATCGACGATGTGATTTTTATTTGGAGGGGAAACGATATTACACTAACCTCCTTTTTGGATCAAATTAATATAAATGAATGTAATCTCAGTTTTTCCTCCAATATTAGTAAAACACACCTAGAATTTTTGGATCTTAACATTAAAGTTGAACAAGACAAATTAACATGTTCAACATACCAAAAACCTACAGCTAGGAATAGCTTTATTCTCTACTCCAGCTGTCATTTACCTAGGTGGCTGCTCAACATTCCAAGCAGCCAATTCAGGCGTCTGAAGAGGAACTGCACACACAATGAAACTTTTGAGCAAGAAGCAGAAACTCTAAAATCACAGTTTAAGGAGAGAAATTACCCCATAAAATGCATTGAAAAATCATTAAATAAGATTAAACAATTGGATAGACAGTCCTTTTTTAATAAAATTCCCAAGGAGATGGAAGACGTGACAGAACAAGATAAAATGCCAGGACTGGAACGTACAAATATAGTTCTTCCTTTCAATATACAATACAAAAAAATTGAAAAAATTATAAATAAACACTGGCACTTTATCCAGAAAGATAAAACTATTGGAGCATTATTACCGAACAAACCGACTATAATTTACACGAAGGCCCCAAATTTGGGCTTAAAAATTGCTCCTACGGTAAAATCTGGTATCTCCATCACCGATCCATCTATACATTTGAAAGGTTTTTTCAGGTGCAATACCTGTCCCAATTGTAAAAAGACACGTTTTAATAAAAAAACAATGAATGTCACATCCACCTCTAATGGTTTTAAACACGAAATACGGGACTTTTTAACATGCAACAGTAAAAATGTGATTTACATGCTTCAATGTCCGTGCAATAAACAATATATAGGACGCACGAAAAGAACCTTAAAAGAAAGAATTTCTGAGCATTTTTATAAAATTAGAGGTGGATCAGATAAACATACGGTATCGAGACATTTCAAATTACATCATGACCAAGACCCAGGCTGTCTCTCCTTTGCTGCCATCGAAAAAGTTAGACCCCATTGGAGAGGAGGAGACAATATCAAACATATGTCTCGCGTTGAAACACAATTTATATTCAATTTCAATTCAATCATACCCATGGGTTTGAATGCTGAATTTGAACTTTTCGGCTTCTTATAACTTATTCCCGTGGGGGTGGGGCCCCCCTCCCGACGTGGCCCAGAGGTGGATTTAATACCCACTCTGGTCCCCCTTGGGTGGGTGGCCCCCATTCTTAATCTCTCCACCCCAATGACACCATAAACAAGCCAGAAATAAAGAATATAGTCTGAATCATCTTAATTAAGCACTAATTTTACTATTTTATGTAATTTTTCGCAATACTATATATATTTTTTACATATTTTTTGCAACGTTATATATCGTATTTTAAAAATGTAGAATTAACGAAAACTGACACATTTTGTACCCACACATATAAAGCGCATGTGCACTTGATAATAACGCATTTGCGCTTTATAATGCTACTATTAAGACAGAAATAATGAATATATATCTTAACATAGATTTTATTATTTAGATAGAAATTTTATTGTTACAGTTCTATTTTTATGTCTTTTGCACAGTTATATATTGTATTTCATTGGATAGAATCAATGAAAACTACCCGATTTGCAATCATACATGTGAGGGACAATGAAACGCATATGCATTGAAAATACCGCATCTGCGTTTTATAAATAATAAAAACGCACCAATAACGCATATGAAGATTATTGTATAATAAGAAGGGGATCTGAATGAGAAATGCCAGATAACAGTATTGCCAAAATCGATCACATCAGTATAACACTTGAAAGTACTTTTTTACAACAAAGAACAATCATTCAAATTGCTCCATGCCAGAGTTTACGTGTGACTGGATCCAAAACCACATTTTTGTTCCACCTTATCCTAAAGGATGTTGGGTATAAAAAGGGGATCAAACCCCCTTACAGATTACCACTGAGGAAGGGGCCAGGAAAGGACCCCGAAACGCGTTTGATTTCTGTACACCTCGAACATCAGCTGATGAACATTTATGAGACCCCAACATTCCGATAACCGGATTTTAACCTTGTCGGAACTATTACTTCTGTCCATCTGGAGGGAACACCTTGTTAACCCCTAACCAGGTCAAGACTTGCAACATCGGTGAATATTGCCAGGAGTCCCTCTATGTCGGGAACCGCATGAACGTTTGAATCACCCCAAGCAAGCGTCTGGAACCAGGTACCGCCGGATCTGATATAGTGAGCCACGTGGGACGCCACGGTTATACTCACATCAGACGGCAAAACTAACAGGTGTAATACATTCATTGATCGTATGCTCATCTGGTCTTTCTGATTGAATCGAACTTGAACAAGTGAACCTACATTAGTTGACCGTATGACCTGTATGCCTGTTTGGTCCCTCTGACTGAATCGTACTTGAACAAGTGAACTGATTTTTTCGAATACAGATATATCTATTTCTTTTTCGAATATTTCACCTGGCACATTTCTCATTGAACTTAATAGTGATCTATCGAACATTTATCGAATATCTATCGAATATATCAACTATATATTTTTATTTATTGATAATATTTGCCCTATTCATAACTTTTTTACTTATATATTATGATCTTTTCTGCTTATACATTGGGTACATTTTTATTGCTTATATACTAGGTGTATTTATAGACTTTGTCCTTCTACAATTGAATCCACAGCTCTGCTTTATTATAATTTTTTATTTAGGTGATATATTTATAATGTATTATAGATTTTATTGATTTAGATTTAATATCGGGCTATTAACCATTAAATATTATTGTTACTATTTGTTCTTAGTCTCTAATTGGTCCAGCTGGTGAGTGCTCAGTCTTTTTATATTTTTTACAGTTATTTGTATTTTCACAGTATACTTGATTGCTGCGATGGTGTGGTCCTTTTGGAGGCTTTCTTTGTGTCATGATGCAGAATAGAATATGCCTTATGGAACAACGGATACTAACTGTCTACCAACATCAGAATATTCACTCCAAAACATTGTTGTGTCCTGTATTCTATTTTCTGTATTCTATTTATTTTTCAGTGTATTCACTTTAGCAAATATTGTGATTATTATAATATTACATGTTCACTGCTGCTTAATTATATATATATATTTTTTGTATTCATCACTTTTTTGGTCTAGGGTCATGTTCTTACTGATGGCATAGGTTTCTATTACCATTTTTCACTTATGGATCCATGGATCCATTTTTATAAAGTTACAATATTACACAATACATTTTTATTTTTTTGTGTTATAGCAATATAAAGGGGGCTTTTGTATGGGGCTGAGCATATATCGTTAATGGTGAAGGCTATAGGGGGCTCTATACTATGCTGCTCTGCCTGTACTGTACATATTTCCCTGATATGCTGTACGATTGAGCTGACAATTGGCAATTTTGATCTTTGTGCCCCCCATATATTGTCCTTCATATGTGGTTATCTTTCCACTGTCCTCTATACATTGTCTCCACCTGGCATATGTGCATCGCTCTGGTGCGCTGTCTGGCTGGCATTGTAGTGACGCTCCTATACCTGGCTGTCTCAGGGCCGGCCGACGTGCGTGTCATGTGATCGGACCTGAGGTGGGGAGGTGTGATATCAGATGCGCCTCCCTCCGTCCTCCTGGTCTGGTCATGTGACGCGGTGGGCGTGCCTCGCCTTGCTCTGTAAGCTGGGTGGCGCGTCTTTATGATGTCATCCCTGCAACACTGGGCGGATGCGCCAATCAGCTGCCAGCTGTGGACCACACCATTTAAGGACGAACTCAGTTTGTTACTTTACCTCCTGACGAAGCCTCTCCAGGTAAAAAGTACATCGAGGTGCAGCTTTTGGTCACACGCTCTGGGTCCAGAATATCATGGGTAATACATGTTTTGTTGTTTTGCTCAGTTATTTGTTACATTTCTTTTTATATTTCTATTACCACCTGCACTTGGCACACTTGTCTCTGTCTGTATTTTACAGTTCAATGGCTATGTGCATACCTTATGCGGCCATCCCAGGTCTTTGGGTGGGCTAGTTTGCCTTTTGTGCTATTTGTACATTTTTTCATTTATCTTTCTGTGCATGCAACATACATACCAGTACATGTTACTTTGAGTGAACCTACAGTTCTCACAATTTTCATGCTGATGTATACCTAGGGCTGTGACATCTTTTTCCCTGCCAGTTGGGTGATTGGGAGAGAGGTTGTATCTGACCTCCTTACATGAGGACTCCCCCCTCCTGTACACTTGTGCCTTATGTCTCATATATTGTTTGTTATGTGATCATGTCTTAGTAAATTACATATATTTTATATGTGTGTCTCCCACTCTTCTTTGGGGTTATTGGTTTTGTTTTTGGGTTGGCTTGGTTTTAACAAATACTGATACAAAATAACAACCAACACAACTCAGACTGAGAAATCTTGAAAATATACAGTTTGGAAGGTTAATATGGTTGCAGGGTCAGACTACACCAGGTGTGTTTGTAGTCTGTTTCCATGGAGATGCATAGATCTGCATAATGTGCTAAAAGAAACATGATTTTTTTAATGAATTTTGTATGCATAGTTGCTTTATTTTTCATTATAGATACTTAGAGCAATAAATAAATGTTTATATTAATTATTATCCACCTCTAAGGGCATGATCTGGCCACAATTCTGGTCCTGGTGCATCTCTGAGAAATCTCATACATGTGCAGAGGGTGAGGACAGCAGTTGCCATGATGTCTATGTAGGCAGTTTCCTGTACTGAACATGTGTGATATTTCACAGAGATCCACCAGAACCAGGCCGGCGAAGTTGTGGCCAGATCATGATGTCACAGAGGTGGACATAATGGTGCAAGCGGCGGCATTGGACTCTTCATGGACACAGGCTCAGGCATCTGATAATCCTGACCTGCTGGGCACTTTGCAGCCTAATTTGCAGATATCAATAAAACATTTTTCTAATGTTTGGAACCTGTGCTTTCTCTACCAAAGGTACACTGTTGATGATGTCACAATGAATTAGAATGCATTGTCACTAGATACACTTGAACGAGGTGATAGATACTACTACTGTCTGCTTTCTAACCTGCTTAATTGCTCCTCTTTAGAAGAGTGACCATGACATTTATCACTAAAGTCCATTATTGCTATTAGATACTGCTGTTTATCAGTATTATTATCTTTCTATACAGGTTATCCTGCTGGGTGCTGGGTTCACGAGAAGCATAAAGACCAAACAGAAATTGTACTCACACTAGTATACATTAGAACAGAAGTTCTTTGCTATCTGATGGGTCACTGTGGGTTACAGACTTACTTCCTACACACCATTAATTTAAAGAAAAAAATACAGCGTTCAATGTAAGTTAACAGTTAGTGCAACCCTACCATCATCCAGCTATAGATGAAACCAGGCATGGGATTCAGCCGGTTCTCTCCGGTTCTCCAGATCCGGTTGTTAAAATTACAGCCGGATCAGAGAACCATGTTACCGGCTGAATCCCGATCCGGTGCGGCGGGAGATGAGAGCTTGCATTGTGGAATCGCTCTTCTCCCTACATACATCTGTATCACCATCCTCAGGACGGTGATGCAGATGAACACCTCAGCAGGCCCGGGCAAGGGAGAGGTGTCGCCCTTCCCTGTTCCTCTGATAGGCTGCAGTCACTAGGCCAGAAGAGGCCTGCATCGCATAGCTGCCAGAGTGAGGGTAAATGTTTTTTTTTTTTTTTTGTGGCACACTGGGGGCATTGTTGGCAGATCAGGGACACTATGTGGGTATCTACTGGGGGCTTTGCTGGCATATGGTAGACACTATGTGGACATCTACTGAGGCATTGCTGGCACATGGGGGGCACTATGGGGCATTACTGGCACATAATGGGGGACACTATGGGGACATCTTATACTGGCACATTATGGGGACACTATGGTGTTGGAGGGGGTAAAGAACACTATGGGGGCATATTATATAGGCACATTATGGGGGCACTAAGAAGGGGCATTTATACTAGCACATTCTGGGGGACACAATGGGGGAATCGTATACTGGCACATAATGTGAGCACTATGGGGAAGAGAAGAGGAGCACTATGTGAGCTTTTACTAGGGGCATTATATACTTGCACACATTATGGGGGTACTATGGGGACATTAGCTCAACTGGGGGCACTGAGGAAATAATTTTGTACTGGCACACAGAATGGGAGCATTTTTGAACTAGTGCACATTATTATTATTATTATTGAATGTGGCAGGTGAGTTGTTAAGAAGGTAGGAGGATGATGGAAAAGTAGGAACCTAAGATGTCTTTTGTCAAACTGCAGAGACAAAAGATGGGTGAAAAATCATCATGGCGGTCTGGTCTCAAAGGGGAAGATGAAGAAAGAAGTTCTGCATCAGAGGAAAAGTCACTTGATGTAAGAGGTATGTAGTGCGGTTTTCCGGATTGCACAGAATATAATATGCATGCAAATATGTATTTAGTGCTAGGTACAAATGTGTATAAAATGTATATGGTGTAGGTAAATGTACTGTAAGTGTAGCCTAGGTGTCATTTATATACTGTATGGTGTATATTCTATATGTGATTTTGTGAGTGTAGTGTCTATATAGTCTGTTTATGTATGCATATCTCTCAACCATCCACAGAACTACTGTGTGGGGGACACAATGGAGATTAAGCAGGGTTGGGACATGTACAGATAGACATTGGGAGGAGATAGAGGTGTGGGCCAGCGCTGTAAACAAAAAACTTTGCGTGACACTGATAGTTTAGCTCCTTAGGCTTTTTAAATGTTTTGTGGTATGTGTTTGTAGTATATACATGTTGTATTTATGTATGTATACCATGTATATGGTGTATTTATGTGTGTTGCATATTTATGGTGTATGTATATGTAAACATGTGTCGTGACGACGCATATCTGCCATTGAGTAAGGAACCTGTTGTTAAAAATTTGAATCCCACCCCTGGGTAAGTATTAATTATTTCTCCTAAGCAGGTGCCTACTCCACCTTCCCCTCATCCTGACCCAATGTTTAGATTCTTTTAGCCAAACAAGAGTTATGGATGGGGTTGATGACAATATTTAAGGTGGCCACACACAGGGAAACACATCTATTTTGCCCACAGAGTAAGAGCAGCTTTTTTAAGCGGTACTCCACTATGTAATGGCCCCCTCTTTATTATTAATATAATGGCCCCCTCTTTATTATTAATGTAATGGCTCCCTCTTTGTTATTAATGTAATGGCCCCCTCTTTGTTATTAAAGTGGGGGCCATTATATTAATAATAAAAAGAGGGCCATTATATTAATAATAAAGTGGGGGCCATTATATTAATAATAAAGTGGGGGCCATTACATTAAAAATAAAGAGTGGGCCATTATAATAATAATAAAGAGGGGGCCGTTACAGTAATAACAAAGAGGGGGCCATTATATTAATAATAAAGAGGGGCCATTATATTAATAATAAAGAGGGGACCATTATACTAATAATAAAGTGGGGGCCATTAAATTAATAACAAAGAGGGGGCCATTATATTAATAATAAAATGCGGGCCATTATAATATACAGGGGGAATAATATTTACAAAGGGGAGTGTCTTGAGAGTGAGCAGAGGCGCGAAGCTGCCAGCCCAGAACAGAGAAGGAGAGAGGAGTCCTCTCACTGTCTGCAGAGTGCCCTAGTTGCTGACAGTCCACACCCCACACACAGCCATGAAAGATTGAAGAGCCGGCCCCTAGCCTAACAGAAAGGAGTCTGAACAGGTCAGGACAGCCTGGTTGGTTGAGTGTGATTTGTGTGACACTGACAAGTTGGCATTAACCACCAACCAGGGGCTGAAATTGAAATGTGACAACATAACAAAAATGGAGGGGGCCATGAATCTGTGGGGAGAAGCTATATGAGAAGTTTGAGAACATGGAGGGAGCCATGAATCTGTGGGGAGAAGCTATGTGAGAATATGGAGGGGGCCATGTGGGGAGAAGCAATGTGAGAACATGGAGGGGGCCATGAATCTGTGGGGAGAAGCAATGTGAGAACATGGAGGGGCCATGAATCTGTGGGGAGAAGCAATGTGAGAACATGGAGGGGGCCATGAATCTGTGGGGAGAAGCAATGTGAGAACATGGAGCGGTGTATGTAAATATGTGTCGTGACTCGTGACGCGCTGCGTATCCACCGCTGAGTAGGGAACCTGTTGTTAAAAATTTGAATCCCACCCCTGGGTCTAGGACCTCATCGTCCCCTGCATCGTCTTCCACCCAGTCTTCCTCCCTGACCTCCTTTTCGGTCTGCACAGTGCAGAAAGAAGCAGCAGTTGGCACCTGTGTTTCGTCATCATCAGAGACGTGCTAAGGTGGTATTCCCATGTCCTCATCAGGAAACATAAGTGGTTGTGCGTCAGTGCATTCTATGTCTTCCACCCCTGGGGAAGGGCTAGGTGGATGCCCTTGGGAAACCCTGCCAGCAGAGTCTTCAAACAGCATAAGAGACTGCTGCATGACTTGAGGCTCAGACAGGTTCCCCGATATGCATGGAGGTGATGTGACAGACTGATGGGCATGGGTTTCAGGCGTCACCTGTGCGCTTTCTGCAGAAGACTGGGTGGAAGATAATGTGAACGTGCTGGATCCACTGTCGGCCACCCAATTGACTAGCGCCTGTACTTGCTCAGGCCTTACCATCCTTAGAACCGCATTAGGTCCGACCAAATATTGCTGTAGATTCTGGCGGTTACTGGGACCTGAGGTAGTAGGTTAAGTAGGACGTGTAGCTGTGGCAGAACGGCCACGTCCTCTCCCTGCACCAGAGGCTCCACCAACACCACCACCACGACCATGACAGTGTCCCTTATTAGATGTTTGCCTCATAGATAGCGTTCACAAAGCAAAGTAAAAAGTGGTTAGGTCTGTTAAAAATAATTAACCGCCAATAAAAACCCTGATGTAGGGTATTGCACTCAATTTTTATTTTTTAAATTCTATATGACAGCGGTATTTGTGGCCTAAATTTCACAGTAACTTATGCATGTCTAATCCCAGATGTGCATTATATTAGAGGGTTTTTATAACCCCAGTAAGCAAAAAGCCGTATTTCTGGCCTAAATGTGACACTCGCTTATGTCTAATCCTAGATGTGCAGTATATCAGAGTTTTTTTTTTTCACCCAAGTAAGCAAAAAGAAGTATTTATGGCCTAAATTTCACAGTCACTTATGCATGTCTAATCCCAAATGTGCAGTATATCAGACTTTTTTTTTCACCCCAGTAGAAAAAAGCCGTATTTGTGGCCTAAATGTGACACTCACTTATGCACGTCTAATCCTAGATGTGCAGTATATCAGAGGGCTTTTTCACCCCAGTAACCAAAAAGCTGTATTTCTGGCATAAATTTCACAGTCACTTAAGCATGTCTAATCCAAGATGTGCAGTATATCAGAGGTTTTTTTTCACCCCAGTAACCAAAAATCTGTATTTCTGGCCTAAATGTGACACTCAATTATGCATGTCTAATCCTAGATGTGCAGTATATCAGGTTTTTTCACCCCAGTAAGCAAAAAGACGTATTTATGGCCTAAATTTCATAGTCACTTATGCAAGTCTAATCCCAGATGTGCAGTATATGAAACTGATGTTTTTTTATTTTTCACCCCAGTTAGCAAAAAGCTGTATTTCAGGCCTAAATGTGACAATCACTTATGCATGTCTAATCCTAGATGTGCACTATATAAAACAGATGTTTTTTTTTTTTACCCCAGTAAGCACAAAGCTGTATTTCTGGCCTAAATGTGACACCCACTTATGCACGTCTAATCCCAGATTTGCAGTCTATCAGAAGGTTTTTTCACCCCAGTGGGCGAAAAGTTGTATTTCTGGATTAAAAGTGACACCCACTTATGCATGTCTAATCCTAGATGTGTGTAACATCCCAGAGTGGCGTTACTAAACGCTTTTACCCCGCTACAATCTGCTAAGAGAATTAATATTGTTATTTGATTTGATTTCCCTCATGTCCTTCACAACTGTGCAGATGAAACCATTTTAAATGTTATATTTCCTTTGTAATGTTTCAGGTCTACCAGCAGGTGGCGGCATCGTTGGTAGGCATAGTTATGTTATGGCCATTCAGAATGGAATATTCCAGTTCTGTTCTGTCCCCCCTGCTTAAGGGAAGTGGAGTTTCCCACGCCCTGCGGTAAGGGAGGGAAAAACCAGTTAGATCGGGTGTGTTCCAGCTCTCCCTGCAAGGGGAAGGCTGTGCAAGTAGGAGCTCCCAGAAATAGGGATCCCAAACCAGGATCTCGTCTCGGTTGAGACCAAAGATCACCATTCCCAGTCTGAGCCCTTCAGCCTCAACTGGTGACCAGCAAGCAGCACTTCCAGAACTCCAGGACGAACCATTCCCTGTGAGCAACTGTGAGTAACATCCAGAGACCAGGAGAAGCCAAATTCCTCCTCAGCTAGTCAGGCCCATACACAGCAGAAGATAGACAGAGCAAAAGATATAGATTCCTGCCATATTCTCCAGGCACATGATAAGAAGCAGAAGAGATACTGATCCCTGCCATACATTGCCAATACCTGCTGGGACCCAAAGACTATTGCTGTATCTCATATGGATTAATGCTGCCTTCAGTAAAGACAAGTTGAATTATATGTCAAATGTGGATCACATTCATTGCTACCGAATTCCTCAATTCCTCCTACTAGCAACACTCATTTAGGGTCCATTCACACGTCCGTTGTTTCTTTCCTGATCTGTTCCGCTTTTTGCTGAACAGATCTGGACCAGATCTGTACCCATTCATTTTCAATGGGTCCTGAAAAAAAATCTGACATTGTGCTGTCCGATTTATTTCAGGACCCATTGAAAATGAATGGGTACAGATCTGGTCCAGATCTGTTCCGCAAAAAAAACGGAACAGATCAGGAAATAAACAACGGACGTGTGAATGGACCCTTATTGCAAGTGAGCCAGGATCCAGGAGTCCAGCCGTACCCAGGTAGGAGACACCGTACCCAGGTAGGAGACACTATACCTACTACCATACATATATTGGTGTCCGTATAACCAAACAACGCCCCGGCTCATTGCATAAGTGGCATCACGGGAACAGGATCGAGCTGTGTGCTAACAGAACCGGATCCAATAGTGTGCCTCACCAGTATTTACCTTTGTGCCTCACTGCATGTACTTATTGCTGAGGAGTGTGGACTTGCATCAGCTGTAGCACAGTGGCAGCACAGGGGTTAAGCAACTATCCCAGATATCTCCACCCAGCAGAGGGGAGGGAACCAAACAGCCTGCCTCCACAGAGAAAGCAAGCCTACAGCAGCAGGAACAAAAGTGTTGAATACAAGTTCCCAGGAAGACAAAAAGATCGCTGCCCATACAGGAAGCAGGAAGTAAAGCGGTGGCCATTTTAAGAAAGGGAAATACAGCATTGTCTTCATTGAATGGTGGAGAATTGCCTGCTATTAAACCTGAGTGAGTACAATTCTGCAAATAACCTGGCTAAAGACTGTTAATAGTTGTTATCTGTCTGCCAGAGCACTATACGCCCCGAAATTGAGCAGTTGCAGCGACTCTTAAAGGAGCCACGCACCAATTCTGCTGCAGTCACCCATAGCAACCTGCACCTAAAATTGCATTGTAGCCAGTACTAACCCCTCCAATCCCGATACTGGGCATCAAGGGACATGTCTAATAACAAAGATAGCACCCACTTTGACCGCAGCGATCCGCCAGCAGCAGCGGCAGCCACCTGCATTATGCCTTTCACTATGCCATACTATTTTGGGCTACCCTGGCTCCCAAGTTACTCAGGAGAACCCCATTCACTCAGGGAATTCCTTGATAAAATGATAGCCGCGTTTAAGCTATATACTGTATCACAGGATCAGAAAGTGGAAATCCTGATTGGCCAATTACAGGGAGCTGCGCTCCGGGAGGTCAATTCCTGGCCCCAGTAAGAGCGGAAAACCGCTAAGCAGATCCTAGACCAACTCAGTACCAGCTTTGAGACTAGGACCACCTCTGAACTTAAAATGCGCTTCTTTGGAAAGCGGCAGCAGTCAAAGGAGACCTTGAGAGATTTTGCCCTGTCCCTGCAGGAAGCACTGCGAGCTGTTATTCAAATTGATCCCCATGAAACTGAGGGACAAGATCAAACCCTCAGGGAACAGTTTATTGAAGGTGTCCTTGATGAATCCCTCAAACATCAGCTGAAGATGCTTTCAGCTCAGAACCCAGATACCCCTTTCTTGGAGTTTAAGGAACTTGCTATTGGCATTCTAGGAAAAAGTCACCAAGCTGAACCCGCACTACGGCCTGCTACTCACAGCCAAATAGCTGAGCACGGAGCTCAGGCACCCGTTCCAGATACTGTAGCAGCTATGACCGCTCAAGTCTCCCTCTTAGCTGAGAATATGGAGAGGATGAGGAAACAGCTAGAGTAGAGCGACTAGAACAGCAACCCAAGGTGGGGAAAGGAACTTTTGCAAACAGAGACCGCTCTACGCCCGGTCCACCAGAATGTCGGCGTCAGCCAGTCAGTAGATTGCCAGACCCCGGTTATCAAAACATCAGGAAACACCGATGCCTGCATTGTCAGAGGTATGGACACATTGCAAAGGACTGCCGTCAGTTAAACGGGTATCCCCTGAGGTTGAGGACAGCCCCTCGCGATGAAGAATACTAGGCCCCAAAGATCCAGACTTCATGCCAAGGTATGTGGGCGCCCGCCCCGTGGTGGAAGTTGACATCGAGTGAAGTTTCCTGCTTTAATTGATACCGGATCTCAAGTGACTACCATCCGCCAAACAGCATTTGACACATGCCGAAACGGAGCCCAACTGATACAACCTCCTGAATCTTGGCTCCAGATCATGGCTACCAATGGCAAACCAGTGCCTATACTAGGTTATTGGGAACCTACCTTACAGATTGAAGATACTGAACTCTCATGCCAAGGAGTAGTCGTGATTCAGGTCCCAGATGATGATAATTGTCCTGTGGTCCTGGGAATGAATGTACTCAGCAATTGCTACCCTGAAGTGCTGATAGCCTTAAAGAAAACCCTGCTGACTACACCCCATGAAACTCAATGGGTTATACACCAGACTATTCGAGTGCTTGCCGCCCAACAAAAATTCAGCAATCAACGGGGCGAAATCTGCCATGTCCGCATCAAGGATGCTTACCCTATCAAACTCCAGCCTGGAGCAGAGACTCTGATATGGTGCAAGGCTTGCATTGGTATCCAAAGTCAAGATTATCAGGCCCTTGTGGAGCCAATACAGCTTTAGGATTCACCCCCTTGTCCTAGCTGCCAGGAGTGTGGTCACCGTGTCCCAAGGAAAGGTACCTATACGCTAAGTCAATCTGGGTGATAAAGCTCTTAAATTAAAAAAGCACTATCCAGTGGCCTGCCTATACCACATCCGCCCACAGGATATCCTGGATTATCCCACTGCAGCGGCTCAACAATCACTCCAAACAGTGGAGGGAGCCAAAGACCCGCCAGAACAGCCCTGGTGGGCTGAACTACACATTGGCAATACCACAACCTCTGCCGAGCAGATGAACGGTGTGCTGGACTTAGTCAAACAACACCATCAAGTCTTCAGCATGCAACCTCTGGACTATGGACAGACTTGCTTAATACAGCACACCATTCCAACCGGCAATCATCCTCCAATGAAAGAGAGATACCGACCAATCCCTCCTGCCATGTACCAGCAAATGAAGAAGATGGTTCAGGATATGAAGACAGCTAATGTCATCCAGGATAGTCACAGCCCCTGGGCTGCCCCCTTAGTCCTGGTAAAGAAAAAGGATGGAACCATCCGTTTTTGTGTGGACTACCGTAAGATCAACAACATTAAGCACAAGGATGCATACCCCCTGCCACGAATTGAAGAATCCCTGGCAGCTCTGGGATCCGCTGCCTACTTTTCAACTCTGGATCTAACCAGTGGCTATTGGCAAGTTCCCGTGGCACCAGAAGATAAAGAAAAAACAGCTTTTGCCACCCCAATGGGTGTGTTTGAGTTCAACAACATGCCATTTGGGCTATGCAACGCCCCTGGGACATTTCAGAGACTAATAGAAAGATGTCTTGGACTCAAAAACTTTGAGACTGTGTTGTTGTACATGGATGATGTGATCATCTACTCTAAGACCTACGAGGAACATTTACAGCACCTGGCGGAAGTGTTCCAGACTTTGACTCAACATGGACTGAAAGTAAAACCTTCAAAGTGTCACTTACTGAAGCCTCCAAGTGAAATATCTGGGACATGTTGTGAGTGCAGAAGGCGTGAGACTGGACCCTGACAAAATAGCAGCAGTACAAAGCTGGCCGGCTCCCAAAACAGTCAAAGAGGTCAAGAGCTTCCTTGGATTTGCAAGTTAATATCGTAGATTTATTCTGCACTTTGCTCAGATTGCAGAACCTATCCAGGAGCTTGTGAAAGGTCACCCTAAAGGATGTCAGAATTCCAAGACACCAGTGGAGTGGAATGAAGAGAGAGAAGCTGCTTTCCAACTGTTGAAAGAAAAACTTACAGAACCTCCAGTCCTGGGTTATCCTGACTACAGCCTACCATTTTGCCTCTATACTGATGTAAGTAAGAAAGGTTTGGCAGCGGTACTATCTCAGACACAAGCTGGAACTGAAAGAGTCATCGCCTATGCCAGCAGATCTTTACGAGAGCCAGAGCGGAATGACCATAACTACAGCTCGTTCAAACTGGAGTTCTTAGCCTTGGTCTGGGCTGTAACTGAGAAATTCAAGGACTACATAGCTGCTACACCTTTCACGGTCTACACCGACAATAATCCGCTAGCTCACTTGAACACTGCACGTCTGGGAGCTTTAGAACAAAGATGGGCGTCTAGACTGGCGAACTTCAACTTTTCTATTAAGTACCGAACTGGGAAATCTAATGACAATGCCAACACTTTGTCTAGGCTACCTGCCCAGAAAGAACCAATTTCTACTGATGATCAGTGGGAAGATATGGAGATGCCACTATTCTACTCCCGATTTGCCCGACAGGAGGCCCTACACACTAGGCGCCCGACCTCTAAAGTCACTTGTTTTCCACAGACCTGTGACCCCTCACCTCCAGTTGAAAAAGAGCTCTGGATTAAACTACAATCAGAGATCAGAGCCATTGGAGAACTGTTGGATTATTTTTACAACGGGCGCATAGCGGAGAGCTGACTCAGAGCTAGTTCACCTCTGGCGACAACGGAAACTACTCTTCCTACAAAGAGACCTACTCCTCAGGAGAACGCTTGATCCAGTCACCTGTGAGCGCCTCCACCAGATAGTTGTGCCTCAAACAGATGCCAAGATGGTGATGGACATGTACCTCAACCGGTCTGGTCACTTTGGAATCCAAAAAACGGAAGCCACTATCAGACGACGTTTCTACTGGATTGGCATGAGAAGTGACATTGAAACCTGGTGTCAACAGTGTCCCACCTGTGCAGTGGCGAAAGGAGAAAGACATGATCAGCGAGCCCCCCTTCATCCAATAGTGAGTAAAGGTCCTCTTAAAATCGTGGCAATCGACCACGTGAAACTGGAACCCAGCAGATCCGGGTATGTCTATGCTATGACCATCATAGACCACTATACCAAGTTTGTTGTGGCTGTACCTGTAAAGGACGTAACTGCAAAAACTACAGCTGCTGCCATGTGGAAGAGCTTCATTCTGCCGTATGGGTGTCCTGACATTTGAGTCTCAGTTATTCTATGAACTTTGTGCCCTGTACAACTGCAAAAAACTGAGAACTACCGCATACCACCCTCAGGGAATTGGACTGTGCGGAAAAAATGAATCAGACACTGATCAACATGCTCAAGGCTGTGCCGCCTCACCAGAGGGCTGATTGGCCGTTACTCCTCCCTGAATTAGTGTAACTGTACAACAAAACAACCCATTGCTACACTGGGTACACTACCTCATGTTCGGAAGACATGTCCGTCTACCCGCAGATCTTGCCCTTGACGTCCCTGTGCCGGACACTGAACCACTCATTCCTCGATCTGAGTGGGTCAAAGAGCATCAGCAACGCCTAGAGGATGCTATAGAAATAGTGGACTCTAAAATAGAGAAGGCTCAACAAAAACAAAAACAGGACTTTGATATGCATGCACATGCTGAGCCCTTACAGCCCTTACCCTCTAAGCAAACTGGATAGTCGCTGGGAGCATGAACCATATACAATAGTGGCCATTCCCTCATCAGAGGTCTACGAAATCCAGAGAGAAGATAAAGGTACTCAGTGAGTCCCTCGTAACAGGCTTAAAAAATGCCTACAGGAACCTGTTCAGGAGCAGCCAAGAGAAGAGGATACATCACTTGAGCTGCCATTGTCTTCAGAAAGTGAGACTCCAACAGAGTTGCCTTCCATGCTTGACCCCCTTCAGTGGTTCTTTTAGCCTCTAATCCGAGTCCTAATGCAAGTTGCAAAGACCACTGCGCCTATGGAACCAAGTTCATCGGCTGATCCTCCTTCACAAGGACCAGACTCTATTTCAGCCCTCGGCGACTCTGGATTATCCTTGCGGAGATCCCAACGGACCAACAAGGGTGTGCTGCCTGTCCGTTATCGGGAATTCTCAAAGAAAATATTTAGCTACAGAGACTACAGGAGCCAAACCATGGACATATTTTGACTGGTAAGAAACATTGCCTACTATTTATTGGCCTTTTTCCTCTCACCTTTTTGTGCCTAGACTTAATGGACTCCATCTATCAGCCAAACCATACTTCATATTGGATTACAAATTATTATTATTATTTTTATTTTTTTTACTTGATACAAGTTATGCAACGTTACAAGCATGCACCCAAAGAAAGGACTCAAACGTGTATCTGAGCCCTTTGTGACTTATACTGTTTAAATATTGCACTAATTTGCTTACATGTTTACAGGTTGAGCAACGTTCAAGTATTTGTGCCCATTATATGGACTCTTTTACAGATGCTGCAATGTAAATTTATGCACTGTTTATGAAACTGTCTCAGCTTTTAATATCTGCATTTATGACTAGCCAGTATAGTCAGTGGCATATCCGTGTGGTGCATTTTTTCTGTGATTTATGATTATATTTTCATCCGCACAATGCTCCGTTTTGTGTAGGATGCCTTTGTGGTGCATGTGGACCGCGCCGACATCCTCCACCGTATGCAAAATATTTTTTGCTGGGGATAGTCGTTTGCTGCGGTCCACATGCGGTGGGGCTGCTCCCCCAATGAAAAACACGCTACAGTGTTAGGGGTTGAGCAGCTCCCCCAGATTTGCCACTATATTTCTGTGTTTTTGTCTTGTTTCATATGTAGTGTATGTGCCTTCACCTGGCATTCAAACACTCTTTGCACCTGGTAGCCTCCATTACATAGTCTGATATGGGTGTGGCTTACAGTCTGGCTTTGTTCACATTGCACTAGTTGTCCTGCTAGGCGGTTGTGTGGAAGCCTGGCTGTGAGCTGGATTACATCACCCTCAGACCTTGTTCACACCATAGGTAGCGTAGTGGTAGGACCCCTTGCCATGCTGAGAACCGTGACGTGGTGCTTGGGGCTCCGATATCTTCCTGACAGGAATATATTGGCAAAAGTCTCAGCTTTTAATATCTGCATTTATGACTAGCCAGTATAGTCAGTGGCATATCCGTGTGGTGCATTTTTTCTGTGATTTATGATTATATTTTCATCCGCACAATGCTCCGTTTTGTGTAGGATGCCTTTGTGGTGCATGTGGACCGCGCCGACATCCTCCACCGTATGCAAAATATTTTTTGCTGGGGATAGTCGTTTGCTGCGGTCCACATGCGGTGGGGCTGCTCCCCCAATGAAAAACACGCTACAGTGTTAAGGGTTGAGCAGCTCCCCCAGATTTGCCACTATATTTCTGTGTTTTTGTCCTGTTTATGAAACTGCACTAACTTTTGCCTTTAGCCAGAGCAGTAGCACCTTACTTTTGTGTGTCTTGCCTTACAGCTCTGTTCTCTTTACACGGATTGCCTATCGGGAAGCTTAATACTAATGGCCTACGCCTGGAGTCATATATCCTGGGTACCCAAGGTAGGACCAAGTGGTAAGTCCTAGGCAGGTCCAGCAAGGGTAACCCCGCTGCTTCGGGAATCGTTAGAAGTCATAGACCTCTCCTTCCCGCTTGTTATATGTGCCAGGATTGGTAATGGGACTACTAAACCCCATCCTGGTGTGTCTTCCAGGAATTTCATAGGATTATCATACCCTCCTCCTGTGACATTGCCAGAAGTGCATGGAGACAATAAATACCTCCCCTTCTGAGCCTTTGCCTAAGGTATGGGCCCTAAAACCTTAGAGCCACAATTTAGCTACCCTTATAGTCACCATAGTGATCGTGCTTTAAGCCAAATTTCTCAGACTTTGGTGCAGGAAAGGGAATACAGGATAAAGCCACCCTTCCATTTGCCAGTATTTCATTACACCATGGTGGGACTACAGTGTAAAGTCACCCCCATGCTTTCTTTGGTGTTTACAGAGCTCAAAACACTTCAAAGTCAGTCAGCAATGTTTGCTTAGTGCAGACCTTGGTTCACTGGTTATACCCAGAGGGAAACTGTTAATTAAGGACACCCTACTCATGCGGGCAGGAACCCAGGGTAGCCGTTTTATGTTTGTCTTCGTTTTGTCTTGTGTATGTGTATTTCAGGCAGCCCTTTGTATTAATTTGGGTAGCCCCGGAGCTCATTCCTCTTATCCTAAGCACAAGCCGAGGACTGCTTGATTCAAAGTAAGGGGAAATGTAACATCCTAGAGTGGGGTTACTAAACGCTTTTACCCCACTACAATCAATATTGTTATCTGATGTGATTTCCCTCATGACCTTCACAACTGTGCAACTAGTTAGATCCGGTGTGTTCCAGCTCTCCCTGCAAGGGCATGGCTGTGCAAGTAGAAGCTCCCAGAAATAGGGATCCCAAACCAGGATCTCGTCTCGGTTGAGACCAAAGATTACCATTCCCAATCTGAGCCCTTTAGCCTCAACTGGTGACCAGCAAGCAGCACTTCCAGAACTCCAGGACGAACAATTCCCTGTGAGCATAACTGTGAGTAACATCCAGAGACCAGGAGAAGCCAAATTCCTCCTCAGCTAGTCAGTCCCATACACAGCAGAAGATAGACAGAGCAAAAGATATAGATTCCTGCCATATACTCCAGGCACATGATAGAAGCAGAAGAGATATTGATCCCTTCCATACATTGCCAATACCCGCTGGAACCCAAAGACTATTGCTGTATCTCATATGGATTAATGCTGCCTTCAGTAAAGACAAGTTGAATTATATGTCAAATGTGGATCTCATTCATTGCTACCGAGTTCCTCAATTACTCCTACTAGCAACACTCATTTATTGCAAGTGAGCCAGGAGTCCAGCCGTACCCAGGTAGGAGACACCGGTGACACTATACCTACTACACAGAGACCTTATACCACTCTGGCATTCCTCACCTGGTATGTGAGTTGCAACACCTTAAAGGGCCCTGTGTTAGTACCCTGCGCACGCTGCAATTGGCGTCACGAACAAAAAACATAGACTATTATACCCATAGCCGGACCCATTGCATATTTTGGCGTCCGTGTAACCGCACAACGCCCTGGCTCATTGCATGTGCACTATATGAAACAGATGTTTTTTTTTTTTCACCCCAGTATGCCCCAATATGAGAAAGCCGTATTTGTGGCCTAAATTTCACAGTCACTTATGCACGTCTAATCCCAGATGTGCAGTATATCAGAGGGTTAGCAAAAAGCCGTATTTCTGGCCTAAGTCTGATAGTCACTTATGTGCAGTATATCAGGTTTTTTTCACCCCAGTAAGCAAAAAGCTGTATTTCTGGCCTAAATGTGACGCTCACTTATGCATGTCTAATCCCAGATGTGCACTATATCAGAGGGTTTTTTCACCCCTGTAAGTAAAAAGCTGTATTTCTGTCCTAAATGTGACACTCACTTATGCAAGTCTAATCCTAGATGTGCAGTATATCAGAGGGTTTTTTCACTTCAGTAAGCAAAAAGCTGTATTTCTGGCCTAAATTTCAGTCACTTATGCGTGTCTAATCCCAGATGTGCAGTATATCAGAGGGTTTTTTCACCCCAGTAAGCAAAAAACTGTATTTCTTGCCTAAATGTGACACTCACTTATGCACGTCTAATCCTAGATGTGCACTATATGTGTTGTTCCGATCACTGCCGCCCGGCCAGCGGTGATCGGAACAAGGTGCCTGCTCAAATCATTGAGCAGGCACCTCGGCTAAATGCGTGGGGGGGCCCCGTGACCCCCCCATGTCGGCGATCGCAACAAACCTCAGGTCATTTCAGACCTGCGGTTTGATGCGCTTTCTGCAGTTTCTGATCAGAATCAGAAACTTTAATGTGCCTAAAATATAGATTTTTCACCCCCCATGAAAAATGGCAGCGGGAGGTGCAGGGTGGGTTGCAGGCGGTGCGAGCGGTGCGGGAGGTGGGTGGTGCGGCAGGCGGGATCACGATCCCCCGCATGCCTCCTCTTGAATAATCATTGGTGGCCAGTGGTTATACCAGAGTGTCAGAACATTGCTGACACTCTGGTATAAACGGCTGACATCTGTGATGCGATGTCAGCCGTTTAACCCTTTCTATACCATGGTCCGTACAGACCGTGGTATGGAAGAGCAGAGGTTAACAGTCAGGAGCTCCCTCCCTCTCCCATCGGGGGGCTGCTGTGCCTTTGCAGCCCCCAGACAGGATGTTGTCACCAAGGGAGGGAGCCCCCTCCTTACCCTTTCCCGTCTGCGCAGTTGTGGCCACAACTGAGCAGACGGGGAAGGTTCCCATGGCAACAGAACACCTTCTTAGGCATCCTGCTGTCCATGGTGCTGAACAGATCTGTGTTAAAGGCATAGATCTGTTCAGACAGAGTGTAAGTAAAATACAGTGCAGTACACTATATAGTGAACTGTACTGTATTATACAGACATCAGACCCACTGGAACTTCAAGAACCAAGTGGGTCTGGGTAAAAAAAAAGTGAAAAAAAAGTAAAAATCAAAAAACACATTTATCACTGATTAAAAATGAAAATAATAAAATTCCCTACACATGTTTGATATCACGGCGTCCATAACGACCTAATCTATAAAACGGTCATGTTACTTTACCCGAACAGTGAATGCCATAAAAATAAAAAATAAAAAACTATGATGAAATATACATTTTGCCCACCTTACTTCCCCAAAAAGGTAATGAAAGTGATCAAAAAATCATACCCTACCCAATATAATCGCCCAAAAACTGAAAAAACTATGGCTCTTAGACTATGGAAACACTAAAATATGTTTTTTTTGTTTCAAAAATGAAATCATTGTGTAACACTTACATAAATTTAAAAAATGTATACATATTAGGTATTGCCACATCCGTATCGACCGGCTATATAAAAATATCACATGACCTAACCTGTCAGATGAATGTTGTAAATAACAAAAAAAAATTGGCAAAAAAGCTATTTCTTGTTACCTTGCCGCACAAAAAGTGTAATATAGAGCAACCAAAAATGATATGTACCCTAAACTAGTACCAACAAAACTGCCACCCTATCCCGTAGTTTCTAAAATGGGGTCACTTTTTTGGAGTTGGGGCTTCAAATGGGACATGGTGTAAAAAAAAAACAGTCCAGCAAAATCTGTCTTCCAAAAACCATATGGCATTCCTTTCCTTCTGCGCCCTGCCGTGTGCCCGTACAGCAGTTTACGACCACATATGGGGTGTTTCTGTAAACTACAGAATCAGGGACATAAATAATAAGTTTTGTTTGGCTGTTAACCCTTGCTTTGTAACTGGAAAAAATATATTAAAATGGAAAATCTGCTAAAAAAGTGAAATTTTGAAATTGTATCTCTATTTTCCATTGAATCTTGTGCAACACCTAAAGGGTAAACAAAGTTTGTAAAATCAGTTTTCAATACCTTGAGGGGTGTAGTTTCTTAGATGGGGTCACTTTTATGGAGTTTCTTCTCTAGGGGTGCATCAGGGGAGCCTCAAATAGGACATGGTGTCAAAAGACCAGTCCAGCAAAATCTGGCTTCCAAAAACCATACGGCGCACCTTTCCCTCTACGCCCTACTGTGTGCCCGTATAGTAGTTTACGGCCACATATGGGGTGTTTCTGCAAACTACAGAATCGGGGCAATAAATATAGCATTTTGTTTGGCTGATAACCCTTGCTTTGTTATTGGAAAAAATGGATTAAAATGGAAAATTTGCCCAAAAATCTAAATTCTCCTAAAGGGTTAACGACGTTTGTAAAATCAGTTTTGAATACCTTTAGGGGTGTAGTTTCTACAATGGGGTCATTTTTGGGTGGTTTCTATTATGTGAGCCTCACAAAGTGACTTCAGACCTCAACTGGTCCCTAAAAAGTGGGTTTTTGAAAATTTCTGAAACATTTCAAGATTTGCTTCTAAACTTCTAAGCCTTGTAACATCCCCCCCCAAAAAAATATATAATTCCCAAATTAATCCAAACATGAAGTAGACATATGGGGAATGTAAAGTAATAAAAAAAAAGTAGAGAAATTGAAACTTGGAAATTTGCTAATTTTTAAAAAATGTTGGTAAATTTGGTATGTTTTATAAATAAAAATGGTTTTTTTTTTTACTTCATTTTACCAGTGTCATGAAGTACAATATGTGACGAAAAAACTATCTCAGAATGGCCTGGATAAGTCAAAGCGTTTTAAAGTTATAACCACTTAGGGCTGTTTCACACAAGCGGATGCCGTGCGTGGCATCCGCTCCGTGAAAGAGTGCCAAAACCCGATGCAGACTGCAGAGGCACGGAGCATTAACATGACTGATAATGCTCCGTGCCTCTCTGTGATCTCTTTACTACGAAATCACAGTTTCAACTGTGATTTCGTAGTAAAGAGATCACAGAGAGGCACGGAGCATTATCAGTCATGTTAATGCTCCGTGCCTCTGCAGTCTGCATCGGGTTTTGACTTTCTTTCACGGAGCGGATGCCACGCACGGCATCCGCTCGTGTGAAACAGCCCTTAAAGTGACACTGGTCAGATTTTCAAAAAATGGCCTGGTCCTTAAGGTGAAATAAGGCTGTGTCTCTAAGGGGTTAAAGCTCTCACATAGTAAAACTGGATGATGCCTTATAATAATCTGGACATGCTGGGAGTTGTAGTTCTCTCTTTTTAGGCTGGTTGACATGACGGTTTAGTTTTCCGTTTTGCGTGGAGGACTTTTTTCCATCTAAAATAACGGATGTCAGGCGGAATAGGCTCAAACGGATGCCGAATGTGCAGAACTGATGCTTGAAGTATAGAATGATTTTTTTTTTCTTAATTTTTCTGTTCTTCTGATGGATCAGACATACCGAAAACAGTGATGTGAACCAGGCCTTATAATCTTTGTGTGTAATATCCACTGGTATCCAATAATAACAGCCTGGACATGCTGGGAGTTGTAGTTCTCTCCATTTTATGTACCTCTCCCTGTGTTGCCCCCTAATTTTGAATAATAACTATCTGGTAATGATGAGACTTGTAGTTCCCTTGTCACGATTATAATGTCCTGCAGCAGCTGAGGTGTGTATGGTGATGTTCACTGCTCTGCCATCATAGGAACACAACAATTTCGTATCTGGCAGTTCATGAACGTCAACATTTGACGGATCCCGCTGACCATGATGAGATCTGAAGGGTTTTCATCTGCCAGGATATAAAATTGTGTCCAGGATTTATGACCTGATCTGTGAATGATGCCCCAACACAGAAGTGATCAAAGCTTTATATGTTCTCTAGCATCAAGTTATGATGTTCTACAGCAGCTAAGGTGTGTTTTATGATGTTTTATAGCAGCTGAGGTGTGTATTATGAGGTTCTATAGCAGCTCCGGTGTGTAATAGGAGGTTCTGTAACAGCTGAGGTGTGTATTATGAGGCTCTGCAGCAGCTGAGGTGTGTATTATGAGGTACTCCAGTAGCTGATGTGTGTATCATGAGGTTCTGCAGCAGCTGAGGTGTGTAATAGGAGGTTCCTGCAGGCCCGCAACTCAAATCTTTTACTGGGTCAGCTCACATGCAGGCCTACACCTAAAATCTTTTACTAGGTCAGCTCACATGCAGGCCCGCACCTAAAATATTTTACTGGGTCAGCTCACCTGCAGGCCCGCAACTCAAATCTTTTACAGGGTCAGCTCACATGCAGGCCCTCACCTAAAATCGTTTATAGGGTCAACTCACATGCAGGCCCTTACATAGAATTTTTTTAGAGGGTCAGCTCAGCTGCAGGCCCTCGCATATAATGTTTTACAGGGTCAGCTCACCAGCAGGCCCGCACCTAAAATCTTTTACAGGGTCAGCTCACCTACATGCCCGCAACTCAAATCTTTTACAGGGTCATCTCACCTGCAGACCCGAAACTCATGCTGCCTTGCTTTGAAGTAGTAGCCGTAGCCGTTTATCAGGCTCCCTCTCTGAAATCGAACAATGATTCCCCGTTACCGGTGGTCACCATGTTAGGCGCATAAAAGAACATCAAAAGTTGATAGGGAAGATATCAAAATGGATCGTGGACCTCATGGGGATGTGCGATGAGGCAGAAGTTATCTAGAGTCAACAAAGCGGCAGCAGGGCTTCTCCTGTATAACGTTTCCTTATCCAAAATACCGCAGTGACATTCCCTGTAATTTTATATTACTCATTCAAATAACAGGGCATCTTAAGAGTCCTGTATTGTTTTTTATCGTCACTACCTCCACTAGTCAGGAGTGTGTGATTTGCGCGCCACCCCTTGCCTTTCTTAGATGTGGTAGCTGTTGCTCAGGCTCCCTCTCCGGAATCAAACACTGATTTCTCGTTACCCATAGTTTACAATGGTTTTGAGCTGACAATTACATCGAAAGTTGATAGGCCAGACATCGGAATGGATTATTGCCGTAACGGGGACGTGCCATCGGCACCGGGTTAACTAGAGTCACCAAAGCGGCAGCAGGCCACCGCTCATAATGTTTTAGATGGTCAGATCAGCAGGCCCTTGCTCCTAATGTTTTTTAAGGTCACCAGCAGGCCATTCATCATCACTTTCAAAAGGTGTGTATGATGCCCTCCTTTATGTGTAACTAAGGCTGTATCGGAGTGCCTCTTCTTTGTAATTTTTGGCAGCACTTGCACTTTTTATACAAGTTATTATTTAAGAAAGAATGTTTTCTATAAATTTTTCCTCGAAAATCGATTTTTTTCCCCCCTTGGTTTTGAGTGTATTATTGTCATTATGTAAAAGTGGCGTACTATTCGGACAACACAGTTCCCAGCAGCGACCAGCGATTCCAAGATGAATCCATACATCCACCCCATTTCAGTGGTGTTACCAACAATTTATGACATTTTCTTATGAACCAGGCACCCTCCCCTCTTCAGAAAAGGGGGTACCTGGTTTAATGCTCGGGTTCTCCCATTGACTTCCGTTATACTTGGGTGCTTGGACGCGGAAAAAAAAAAAGGCCGGAGAAGAGTAAATAAATTAACAGCGGGGTCTCAGAGATCAGGGGTGCGGCTAGGGACAAACGGCTGGAGGGACAGCCCCTTAGGCACATTAAGAAAGTAATTACCATATACATAAAACTAGTATATTTTAAAAAAAATAATGGAGACTAATATGATGATACCAAAATCAGCATTGAAAATTGGGCTGACAAAACCCCTTCAACCCCTTGACGACCCAGGACGAGAATGCTAGTCCTCAATCGCCAGGCACTTAGCACTAGAGGACGAGCGTTCTCGTCCTGCAGTCGCTCCTCCCCCCGCGTGCGGTCCCCCCGATCAGCAGCAAAGAAAGGGGTTAATGCCGGTGGATTAACCCCTCATATGCTGTGGTCAGCGCTGACCGCAGCATATGGGAGGTTTGTGCTCCCTCACCTCATACATCGGGTCCCTGCACTGCTGTGGCGGGGACTCGATGGTTGCCATGGCAGCCCCAAGCCATTCCAAGGCTTGGGGCCTGTCATGTACGGAAGCCTAAGAGGCCCAGCCCCCAGGCTGGGTCTCCTAGGCAACTGTTAGCGTCTTACAGTGTAAGACACTAACAGTTCAATACAGCACAATACAGATGTCTTGTGCTGTATTGAAACAAGGATCAGACCCTGTCCCATAGTAGTACAAAAAATAAAGTGAAAAAAAGTTAATAAAATTTAAGTTTTACAAACAAAATTAAAAGTTTAAAGTAAAAAATTAATAAAGCATCCTTTTCCAAAAATAAAAAAATAGTAAAAAAATATAGGGGAAAGACATATAGACATATTATGTATCGTTGCGTCCGTATCGACCAGTTCTATAAACATATTACATGACCTAACCCCTCAGATGAACACCGTAAAAAAGAAAAAAGAAAAACTCTGCTAAATAAAAAAAAATTGTCACCTTACATCACAAAAAGTGTAATAGCAAGCGATCAAAAAGTCATATGCACCCCAACATAGTGCCAATCAAACCGTCATCTCATCCCGCAAAAATCACACCCTACCCAAGATAATCGCCCAAAAACTGAAAAAAACTATGGCTCGTAGACTATGGAAACACTAAAACATGATTTTTTTTTGGCTTCAAAAAGGAAATCATTGTGAAAAACTTACATAAATAAAAAAAAGTATACATATAAGGTATCGCCGCGTCCGTATCAACCAGCTATATAAAAATATCACATGACCTAACCAGTCAGGTGAACACCGTAAAAAATAAAAAAATAAAACTGTGCTAAATAAACCATTTTTGGTCACCTTACATCACAAAAAGTGTAATAGCAAGCGATCAAAAAGTCATATGCACCCCAACATAGTGCCAATCAAACCGTCATCTCATCCCACAAAAATCACACCCTACCCAAGATAATCGCCCAAAAACTGAAAAAAACTATAGCTCTTAGATTATGGAAACACTAAAACATTTTTTGGGCTTCAAAAATGAAATCATTGTGTAAAACTTACATAAATAAAAAAAGTATACATATAAGGTATCGCCGCGTCCGTATCGACCGGCTCTATAAAAATATCACATGACCTGACCCCTCAGGTGAACACCGTAATTTTTTTAAAATAAAACTGTGTAAAAAAAAAAAGCAATTTTTTTGTCATCTTACATCACAAAAAGTGTAATAGCAAGCGATCAAAAAGTCATATGCACCCCAAAATAGTGCCAATCAAACCGCCATCGCATCCCACAAACAATGAGCATCTACCTTAGATATTCACCCAAAAACTGAAAAATCTATGGCTCTCAGACTATGGAGACACTAAAACATGATTTTTTTGGTTTCAAAAATGAAATCATTGTGTAAAACTTACATAGATAAATAAATTGTATACATATTAGGTATCGCCGCATCCGTGACAACCTGCTCTATAAAAATACCACATGATCTAACCTGTCAGATGAATTTTGTAAATAACAAAACAAAAAAGCGGTGCCAAAAAAGCTATTTCTTATTGCCTTGCCTCACAAAAAGTGTAATATAGAGCAACCAAAAATCATATGTACCCTAAACTAGTACCAACAAAACTTCCACCCTATCCTGTAGTTTCTAAAATGGGGTCACTGTTTTGGAGTTTCTACTCTAGGGGTGCATCAGGGGGGCTTCAAATGGGACATGGTGTCAAAAAATCCAGTCTAGCAAAATCTGCCTTCCAAAAACCGTATAGCATTCCTTACATTCTGCGCCCTGCCGTGTGCCCATACAGCAGTTTACGACCACATATAGGGTGTTTCTGTAAACTACAGAATCAGGGCCATAAATAATGAGTTTTGTTAGGCTGTTAACCCTTGCTTTGTTACTGGAATAAATTGATTAAAATGAAAAATTTGCCCAAAAATTGAAATTCTATCTCTATTTGCCAATAACTCTTGTGGAACACCTAAAGGGTTAACGACGTTTGTAAAATCAGTTTTGAATACATTGAGCGGTGTAGTTTCTTAGATTGGGTCACTTTTTTGGAGTTTCTACTCTAGGGGTGCATCAGGGGGGCTTCAAATGGGACATGGTGTCAAAAAAACCAGTCTAGCAAAATCTGCCTTCCAAAAAACGTATGGCATTCCTTTCCTTCTGCGCCCTGCTGTGTGCCCGTACAGCAGTTTACGACCACATATGGGGTGTTTCTGTAAACTACAGAATCAGGGCCATAAATAATGAGTTTTGTTTGGCTGTTAACCCTTGCTTTGTAACTGGAAAAAAATTATTAAAATGGAAAATCTGCCAAAAAAGTTAAATTTTGAAATTGTATGTCTATTTTCCATTAATTCTTGTGGAACACCTAAAGGGTTAACAACATTTGTAAAATCTGTTTAGAATACCTTGAGGGGTATAGTTTCTAGAATGGGGTCATTTTTGGGTGGTTTCTATCATGTAAGCTTCACAAAGTGACTTCAGACCTGAACTGGTCCTTAAAAAGTTGGTTTTTGAAAATTTCTGAGAAATTTCAAGATTTACTTCTAAACTTCTAAGCCTTGTAATGTCCCCCAAAAATAAAATGTAATTCCCAAAATTATCCTAACATGAAGAAGACATATGGGAAATGTAAAGTAATAACTATTTTTGTAGGTATTAATATGTATTATAGAAGTAGAGAAATTGAAAATTTTGGGCAAATTTTTTATTTTTTTTTATAAATAAAAATGAATATTTTTTACTCAATTTTATCAGTGTCATGAAGTACAATATGTGATGAAAAACAATCTCAGAATGGCCTGGATAAGTCATAGCATTTTAAAGTTATCATCACATAAAGTGACACTGGTCATATTTGCCAAAAATGGCCTGGTTGGTCCTGAGGTGAAAATGAGCCCGGTCCTTAAGGGGTTAAGAAATGTTCAGTGAGGGGACCGAACCTTTAACAGTGACCTGCACAGTGCCTGCCCATTTAACAGTGACCTCCACAGTGCCTGCCCCTTTAACAGTGACCACCCCTTTAACAGTGACCTCCACAGTGTCTGCCCCTTTAACAGTGACCTCCACAGTGCCCGCCCCTTTAACAATGACCACATCTTTAACAGTGACATCCACAGTGCCTGGCCCTTTACCAGTGCCCACCCATTTAACAGTGACCTCCACAGTGTCTACACCTTTAACAGTGACCTCCACATTGGCCGTCCCTTTAATAATGCCTGCACCTTTAGGCCCCTTTCACACGTGAGTTGAACGCATTGCACCCGCACTGAATCCGGACCCATTCATTTCTATTGGGCTGTTCACATGAGCGGTGATTTTCACGCATCACTTATGCGTTGCGTGAAAATCGCAGCATGTTCTATATTCTGCGTTTTTCACGTAACGCAGGCCCCATAGAAATGAATGGGGTTGCGTGAAAATCGCAAGCATCCGCAAGCAAGTGTGGATGCGGTGCGATTTTCACGCATGGTTTCTAGGTGACAGTCTATTCACTGTATTATTTTCCCTTATAACATGGTTATAATGGAAAATAATAGCATTTTGAATACAGAATGCATAGTATAATAGTGCTGGAGGGGTTAAAAAAAATATATATATTAACTCACCTTCTCCTCTTGATCGCGTATTTCCCGGTCTCTTCTTTACTTCTTTAATGATGAGCTGTGGGCTAAAGGACCTGTGGTGACGTCAGATCACATGCTCCATCATGGACCATGTGATTGGAGCATGTGATCTGACGTCACCACAGGTCATTTAGCCCTCAGCTAGTAAAGAAGAGACCGGGAACTACGTGATCAAGAGGAGAAGGTGAGTTAATTTTTTATTTTATTTTTTTTAACCCCTCCAGCACTATTATACTATGCATTCTGTATTCAGGATGCTATTATTTTCCCTTATAACCATGTTATAAGGGAAAATAATACAATCTTCAGAACATCAATCCCAAGCCCGAACTTCTGTGAAGAAGTTCGGGTTTGGGTACCAAACATGCACGATTTTTCTCACGCTAGTGCAAAACGCATTACTATGTTTTGCACTCGCGCGGAAAAATCGCGCGTGTTCCCGCAACGCACCCGCCTCTTATCCGGGCCAAAAATATGACGCCAGTGTGAAAGAGGCCTTAACATTGACCTCCACAGTGCTCGCCTCTTTAACAGTGACCTTTACAGTGCCTGTCCCTTTAACAGTGACTTCTACAGTACCTGCCGTTTTAGCAGTGACTTGCACAGTGCCTGCCCTTTAAGATTGACCTCCACAGTGCCTGCCCCTTTAACAGTGACCTCCACAGTGCCCACCCCGTCCATTTAATAGTGGCCCCTGCCCCATGCATGTAGCAGTGTAGTTGTGCCATCGTACGTCATATGACTGAATATTTAAGGAACTGCAACCTGCTAAAACCTGTGATCAGTTGTTATGGCAACCTGGAGTAGGACCTGCGAGCTTCTATTGGCTAATAAGGGACCTGTGACGATTTAAGTGAAAGGCTTGCTGGCTTCTATTGGCTAATGCAGGTCATTTTGGGGGAATATCTCAGGAACTGTACGTTCTAGAGAGCTGAGACCCAGTGTAAAGCCTTCCCAGACACATTATGTACCTGTGTTTTCATATTTGGTGAAGATCGGGCCAGTCGTTTGGTCGCACATAAAGAGCGTACAGACAGACAGATGTCTAGACAGACTGGCAAACTCATTTTTATATATATAAAAGACTAACAGAAGGACTGGCTTCGCACGGGTATATTTCATTTATTTCATTTTATGTTTCCGTGTGTCGTAAAAAGATATCAACAGTATTCCCCTTAACGATGACCTCTACACTAACCGCCCCTTTAACAGTAACCTCCACAGTGTCTGCCCCTTTAACAATGAACGCATCTTTAACAGTGACCTGCACAGTGCCTGCCCCTTTTCCAATGACCTCAACAGTGCCTGTACCCTTTAACAGTGACCTCCACAGTGGCTGCCCCTTTAACATTGACCTCCACAGTGCCCGCTCCTTTAACAATGACCGCAACTTTAACAGTGACCTGCACAATGCCTACCCCTTTAACAGTGACCTCCACAGTGCCTGCCCCTTTAACAGTGACTTCCACAATGCTCGCCCCTTTAACAGTGACCTCCGCAATGCCCACCCCTTTAACATTGTCCACCCCTTTGACAGTTACCTTCATAGCGGCCGCCCCTTTAACAGTGACCTCCACAGTGCCCTCACCTTTAATAGTGACCTCCACATGGCCCTTCCCTTTAACAGTGACTCCCCTTTAACAGTGATCTCGACAGTGTTTGCCCCTTTAACAGTGACCTCCACAGTGCCTGCTTCTTTAACACTGATAAGCTCTTTAACATTGACCACCCCTTTAACATTGACCTTGATAGTGGCTTCCCCTTTAACAGTGACCTTCACAGTGCTCACCCCTTCAATAATGACTTCCACAGTGCCCACCCCTTTAACAGTGACCTCCATAGTTCCCACCCCTTTAACAATACCCACCCCTTTAATGACCGCATCTTTAACAGTGACCTGCACAGTGCCTACCCCTTTAACAGTGGCCTCTACAGTTCCTGCCCCTTTAATATTTACCACCCCTTTAATAGTGACCTTGATAGTGGCCGCCCCTTTAACAGTAACTTCTATAGTACCCACCCCTTTAACAGTGACTTCCACAGTGCCTCCCTTTTAACAGTGACCTCGACATTGCCTGTCCCTTTAATAGTGACCGTCCCTTTAACAGTGACCTCCACAGTGCCTGCCCCTTTAACAATGACCTCCACAGTGCCCACCCCTTTAACATTGTCCACCCCTTTGACAGTGACCTTCATAGCGGCCGCCCCTTTAACAGTGACCTCCACAGTGCCCGCCCCTTTAACAGTGGCCTCCACAGTGCCCTCACCTTTAATAGTGACCTCAACATTGCCCGCCCCTTTAACAGTGACTTCCACAATGCCCGCTCATTTTACAGTGACTGGCCCTTTAACAGTGACCTCCACATGGCCCTTCCCTTTAACAGTGACTCCCCTTTAACAGTGATCTCGACAGTGTTTTCCCCTTTAACAGTGACCTCCACAGTGCCTGCTTCTTTAACACTGATAAGCTCTTTAACAGTGACCTCCACATTGCCCATCCCTTTAATAGTCCCGTCCTTTTAACAGTAACCTCCACAGTGCCCACCCCTTTAACAGTGACCTCCACAGTACCTGCCCCTTTAACGGTGACCTCCACAGTGCTCGCCCCTTTAACATTGACCACCCCTTTAACAATGACCTCCACAGTACCTGCCCTTTTAACATTGACCATCCCTTTAACAGTGACCTTCATAGTGGCCGCCCCTTTAACGGTGATCTTCACAGTGCCCGCCCCTTTAACAGTGACTTCCACAGTGCCGCTCCTTTAACAGTGACCTCCACAGTTTTTTTTTTTTTTACTCCAGTGTCATGAAGTACAATATGTGATGAAAAAACTATCTCAGAATGGCCTGGATAACTAAAAGTGCTTTAACGTTATTCACACATAAAATGATATTGGTCAGATTAGCAAAAAATTGCTTGGCCCTTAATATGAAACTGAGCCCGGTCCATAAGGGGTTAACATTGACCACCCCTTTAACAGTGACCTCCAGAGTACCCGCCCTTTTAACAGTGACCTCCGCAGTGCCTGCCCCTTTAACAGTGACCTCCATAGTGCCTGCCCCTTCAAAAGTAAACTCCACAGCGGCCGTCTGTTTAATAGTGGCCGCTGCCCCCCATGCATGTAGCAGTGTAGTTGTGCTTTCATATGTCATTTGACTGAATATTTAAGGACCTGCAAACTGCTAAAACCTGTGATCAGTTGTTTTGGCAACCTGGAGTAGGATCTACGAGCTTCTATTGGTTAATAAGAGACATGTGACTGTGTAAATGGCAGTTTGGATTTAAGTGAAAGGCTTGCTGGGTTCTATTGGCTAATGCAGGTAATTTTCTGGGAATATCTCAGGAATGGTATGTCCTAGAGACCTGAGACCCGGTCTAAACCTTCCCGGACACCTGATGTAAATATGTGTCAAAATTTGGTGAAGATCAGTCTAGTAGTTTGGTTTGGCATAAAGAACAGACAGACAGACCGACGTCTAAACAGACAGACAGAAACTCATTTTTATATACAGTCAGGTCCATAAATATTGGGACATTGACACAATTCTAACAATTTGGGCTCTATACACCACCACAATGGATTTGAAATGAAATGAACAAGATGCAGACTGTCAGCTTTAATTTGAGGGTATTTACATCCAAATCAGGTGAACAGTGTAGGAATTACAACAGTTTGTATATGTGCCTCCCACTTGTTAAGGGACCAAAAGTAATAGGACATAATAATAATCATAAATCAAACTTTCACTTTTTAATACTTGGTTGCAAATCTTTTGCAGTCAATTACAGCCTGAAGTCGGGAACGCATAGACATCACCAGATGCTGGGTTTCATCCTTGGTGATGCTCTGCCCGGTCTCTACTGCAACTGTCTTCAGTTCCTGCTTGTTCTTGGGGCATTTTCCCTTCAGTTTTGGCTTCAGCAAGTGAAATGCATGCTCAATAGGATTCAGGTCAGGTGAGTGACTTGGCCATTGCAAAACATTCCACTTCTTTCTCTTAACCCCTTAAGGTCACATGACGTCCCGGTACGGCATGTTTCCCAAGTCCTTAAGGACACATGACGTACCGGTACATCATGTGTTGTTCCAATCACTGCCGCCCGGCCGGCTGTGGTCAGAACAAGGTGCCTGCTCAAATCATTGAGCAGGCACCTCGGCTAAAAGCGCGGGGGGGGTCCCGTGACACCCCCCCCATGTCGGCGATCGCAACAAACCGCAGGTCAATTCAGACCTGCGGTTTGCTGCGCTTTCTGCAGTTTCTGATCCCCACGGTCAGAAACTTTAGTATTCCTAAAATATATATGTTTCACCTCCCCTGCACCCCTGAATGATTTTATCCTGGTGGGAGGTGCAGGGGAGGGGTTGCGGGCGGTGCGGGAGGCGGGATCGCGATCCCCCGCCGGCCTCCCCTTGAATAATCGTTGGTGGCCAGTGGGTATACCAGGGTGTCAGCACATTGCTGACACCCTGGTATAAACGGCTGACATCTGTGATGCAATGTCAGCCGTTTAACCCTTTCCATACCGCGGTCCGTACGGACCGTTGTATGGAAAAGGTTAACAGCTCAGGGAGCTCCCTCCCTCTCCCATCGGGGGGCTTCTGTGCCTTTGCAGCCCCCCGATGGAGAGGGAGAGAGCCCCCAGACAGCCCCCCTCCTTACCCTTCCCCGTCTGCGCAGTTGTGGCCACAACTGAGCAGACGGGGAAGGTTCCCATGGCAACAGGACGCCTTCTCAGGCATCCTGCTGTCCATGGTGCTGAACAGATCTGTGCTAAAGGCATAGATCTGTTCAGACAAAGTGTAAGTAAAATACAGTACAAAACACTATATAGCGTACTGTACTGTATTATACAGACATCAGACCCACTGGATCTTCAAGAACCAAGTAGGTCTGGGTAAAAAAAAAGTGAAAAAAAAGTAAAAATAAAAAAACATATTTATCACTGATTAAAAATGAAAAAAAAAAAAAATTCCCTACACATGTTTGGTATCGCCGCATCTGTAATGACCTGATCTATAAAACGGTAAAGTTACTTTACCCGAACGGTGAACGCCATAAAAATAAAAAACTTTGATGAAATTGAAATTTTGCCCACCTTACTTCCCAAAAAAGGTAATAAAAGTGATCAAATAAGTCGCATGTACGCCAAAATTGTAACAATCAAACCGTCATCTCATCCTGCAAAAATCATTCCCTACCCAAGATAATCGCCCAAAAACTGAAAAAACTATGGCTCTTAGACTATGGAAACACTAAAACATGATTTTTTTTTGTTTCAAAAATGAAATCATTGTGTAAAACTTACCTAATATGTATACTTTTTTTATTTATGTAAGTTTTACACAATGATTTCATTTTTGAAGCCCAAAAAAATCATGTTTTAGTGTTTCCATAGTCTAAGAGCCATAGTTTTTTTCAGTTTTTGGGCGATTATCTTGGGTAGGGTGTGATTTTTGCGGGATGAGATGACGGTTTGATTTGCACTATGTTGGGGTGCATATGACTTTTTGATCGCTTGCTGTTACACTTTTTGTGATGTAAGATGACAAAAAATTGCTTTTTTTTACACAGTTTTTATTTATTTATTTTTTTACGGTGGTCACCTGAGGGGTTAGGTCATGTGATATTTTTATAGAGCCGGTCGATACGGACGCGGCGATACCTAATATGTATACTTTTTTTATTTATGTATCGCCGCGTCCGTATCGACCGGCTCTATAAAAATATCACATGACCTAACCCCTCAGGTGACCACCGTAAAAAAATAAATAAATAAAAACTGTGTAAAAAAAAGCAATTTTTTGTCATCTTACATCACAAAAAGTGTAACAGCAAGCGATCAAAAAGTCATATGCACCCCAACATAGTGCAAATCAAACCGTCATCTCATCCCGCAAAAATCACACCCTACCCAAGATAATCGCCCAAAAACTGAAAAAAACTATGGCTCTTAGACTATGGAAACACTAAAACATGATTTTTTTGGGCTTCAAAAATGAAATCATTGTGTAAAACTTACATAAATAAAAAAAGTATACATATAAGGTATCGCCGCGTCCGTATCGACCGGCTCTATAAAAATATCACATGACCTGACCCCTCAGGTGAATACCGTATTTTTTTTTAAATAAAACTGTGTAAAAAAAGAAGCAATTTTTTTGTCATCTTACATCACAAAAAGTGTAATAGCAAGCGATCAAAAAGTCATATGCACCCCAAAATAGTGCCAATCAAACCGCCATCGCAACCACTACAGAATCAGGGCCATAAATAATGAGTTTTTTTTGGCTGTTAACCCTTGCTTTGTAACTGGAAAAAATAAAAAAAAGTAAAATCTGCCAAAAAAGTGAAATTTCGAAATTGTATCTCTATTTTCCATTAAATCTTGTGCAACACCTAAAGGGTTAACAAAGTTTGTAAAATCAGTTTTGAATACCTTGAGGGGTGTAGTTTCTTAGATGGGGTCACTTTTATGGAGTTTCTACTCTAGGGGTGCATCAGGGGGGCTTCAAATGGGACATGGTGTAAAAAAAAAACAGTCCAGCAAAATCTGCCTTCCAAAAACCAAATGGCGCACCTTTCACTCTACGCCCCGCTGTGTGGCCGTACAGTAGTTTACGGCCACATTTGGGGTGTTTCTGTAAACGGCAGAGTCAGGGCAATAAAGATACAGTCTTGTTTGGCTGTTAACTCTTGCTTTGTTAGCGGAAAAAATGGGTTAAAATGGAAAATTAGGCAAAAAAATAAAATTCTCAAATTTCATCCCTATTTGCCATTAACTCTTGTGCAACACCTAAAGGGTTAACAAAGTTTGTAAAATAAGTTTTGAATACCTTGAGGGGTGTAGTTTATAGAATGGGGTTATTTTTGGGTGGTTTTTATTATGTAAGCCTCGCAAAGTGACTTCAGAGCTGTAGTGGTCCCTAAAAATTGGGTTTTTGTAAATTTCAAGATTTGCTTCTAAACTTCTAAGCCTTGTTACATCCCCAAAAAATAAAATATAATTCCCAAAATAATTCAAACATGAAGTAGACATATGGAGAATGTAAAGTCATCACAATTTTGGGGGGTATTACTATGTATTACAGAAGTAGAGAAACTGAAACTTTGAAATTTGCTAATTTTTCCCAATTTTTGTTAAATTTGGTATTTTTTTATGCAAAAAAAAAAAATATATTTTTTTTTACTTCATTTTACCAGTGTCATGAAGTACAATATGTGACGAAAAAACAATCATAGAATGACCTGGATAAGTCAAAGCGTTTTAAAGTTATTACCACCTAAAGTGACACTGGTCAGATTAGCAAAAAAATTGCCTGGTCCTTAAGGTGAAATAAGACTGTGTCCTTAAGGGGTTAAAAAACTCTTTGGTTTCTTTTGCAGTATGCTTTGGGTCATTGTCCATCTGCACTGTGAAGCGCTGTCCAATGAGTTCTGAAGCATTTGACTGAATATGAGCAGATCAAATTGCCCAAAACACTTCAGAATTCATCCTGCTGCTTTTTTCAGCAGTCACATCATCAATAAATACAAGAGAACCAGTTCCATTAGCAGCCATACATGCCCACGCTATGACTACCACCACCATGCTTCGCTGATTAGGTGGTATGCTTAGAATCATGAGCAGTTCCTTTCCTTCTCCATACTGTTCCCTTCCCATCACTCTGGTACAAGTTGACCTTGGTCTCATCTGTCCATAGGATGTTGTTCCAGAACTGTGAAGGCTTTTTTAGATGTCATTTGGCAAACTCTAAACTGGCCTTCCGGTTTTTGAGGCTCACCAATGGTTTACATCTTGTGGTGAACCCTCTGTATTCACTCTGGTGAAGTCTTCTCTTGATTGTTGACTTTGACACACATACACCTACCTCCTGGAGAGTGTTCTTGATCTGGCCAACTGTTGTGAAGGGTGTTTTCTTAACCAGGGAAAGAATTCTTCGGTCATCCACCACAGTTGGTTTCCGTGGTCTTCCGGGTATTTTGGTGTTGCTGAGCTTACCGGTGCGTTCCTTTTTTTTTAAGAATGCTACAAACAGTTGTTTTGGCCACGCCTAATGTTTTTGCTATCTCTCTGATGGGTTTGTTTTGTTTTTTCAGCCTACTGATGGTTTGCTTCACTGATGGTGACAGCTCTTTGGATCTCATCTTGACAGCAACAGATTCCAAATGCAAATAGCACACTTGAAATGAACTCTGGACCTTTTATCTGCTCATTGTAATTGGGATAATGAGGGAATAACACACACCTGGCCATGGAACCGCTGAGAAGCCAATTGTCCCATTACTTTTGGTCCCATAACAAGTGGGAGGCACATATGCAAACTGTTGTAATTCCTACACCGTTCACCTGATTTGGATGTAAATACCCTCAAATTAAAGCTGACAGTCTGCAGTTAAAGCACATCTAGTACGTTTCATTTCAAATCCATTTTGGTGGTGAATAGAGCCCAAACAAAATTGAATTGTGTCAATGTCCCAATATTTATGGACCTGACTGTATATATAGAAACTAGCAGAAGAACCCGGCTTCGCACTGGTATATTTAAATTATTTAATTTAAAGTTTCTGTGTGTCATTAAAAGATATCAACAGTTTCCCCCATTAAAGTGACCTTTACAGCACCCGACCCACTGTTTGCTGAGCTGTGTATCTAACCCTATCCTGTGTGATACTGTCTGCTGAGCTATGTATCTAATCCTATCCTGTGTGATACTGTCTGCTGAGCTGTGTATCTAATCCTATCCTGTGTGATACTGTCTGCTGAGCGGTGTATCTAATCCTATCATGTGTGATACTGTCTGCTGAGATGTGTATCTAATCCTATCATGGGTGATACTGTCTGCTGAGTTGTGTATCTTTTCCTATCCGGTGTGATACTGTCTGCTGAGCTGTGTATCTAATCCTATCCTGTGTGATACTGGCTGCTGAGCTGTGTATCTAATCCTTGCTGAGCTGTGTATCTAATCTTATCCTATGTGATACTGTCTGCTGAGCGGTGTATCTAATCCTATCATGTTGATACTGTCTGCTGAGATGTGTATCTAATCCTATCATGTGTGATACTGTCTGCTGAGCTGTGTATCTAATCCTATCCTGTGTGATACTGGCTGCTGAGCTGTGTATCTAATCCTTGCTGAGCTGTGTATCTAATCTTATCCTATGTGATACTGTCTGCTGAGCGGTGTATCTAATCCTATCATGTTGATACTGTCTGCTGAGATGTGTATCTAATCCTATCATGTGTGATACTGTCTGCTGAGCTGTGTATCTAATCCTATCATGTGTGATACTGTCTGCTGAGCTGTGTATCTAATCCGATCCTGTGAGATACTGTCTGCTGAGCTGTGTATCTAATCCGATCCTGTGTGATACTGTCTGCTGAGCTGTGTATCTAAACCCTATCCTGTGTGATACTGTCTGCTGAGCTGTGTATCTAAACCCTATCCTGTGTGACACTGTCTGCTGAGCTGTGTATCTAATCCTATCCTGTGTGACACTGTCTGCTGAGCTGTGTATCTAATCCTATCCTGTGTGATACTGTCTGCTGAGCTGTGTATCTAATATCCTACCCTGTGTGATACTGTCTGCGCTTTATCTAAGTCTATTGTTTGATACTTTAAACTAGATTTGAAAGGCAACACCGTCAAAAAAATGGATTTCAAATCCCAAAAGAGGTGCTCAGTGAAGGGGCTGCCAGGCCACTAGACAAAATTATGTATATATATCCACGGCACTCTCATGTAATTTTACGTATTTTAGTATAGCTAATAACAATCAATACTCGATCGCCATGGTAGAATCAATCTGACTGGTAGTCAAGTGAAAAAAGAGAAAAAAAAGAAAAAAAAAGAAGAAGAAAAAAGAAAAAGAAAAAAGAGAACTAAACCATGGAATCTGATCAAATATGGGTCTTATCCCTATAAAACTTTATAGAAGTTTGATCAAAATGGAAGGCTATATAGAAATCTATGCACTAGGTAGGATCACTATTTATAGGAATGCCACATAGGTGATCAGATATCCAATATACAATTATGCTGAATATGGACAAAAATAAGATAACTAACAGCCGTATATTGTAATGTAAAACACTCCAAGTTTACAATAGTATGAACAATTAGCGACATCTATTATGAGTAAGTCAATAGGAACTGTTCCAACATCGAGTGTATAGCATAATTACCATAAACCTACTTAGTGCAGGAGAGGTAGTGCTTACTCGTTGGTGGTATAGGGGAGAATGACCGTGGAGCGCTAGCTAGACGCCGACAGACACGAGGGAAACCTCCTATAACTAGCGCTCCACGGTCATTCTCCCCTATACCACCAACAAGTAAGCACTACCTCTCCTGCATTAGGTATGTTTATGTTAATTATGCTATACACTCGATGTTGGAACAGTTCCTATTGACTTACTTATAATAGATGTCGCTTGCGCACTGTATTTATCCGAACGCCGGACGTGGTGATACTTGGCATGTGTGGCACGGATAATAACACCTGGTATGTCGTCGCTCCTCCCTCCCTTGACAGCATCATTTTTTCTTCTGGTTCCTCCCACCATCCGTGCACCTGGTATTTATTGATTGATTATTATATTGTTATGCTATAATGCATTCACTTTATAATGTATTTTACCACATCAGTGATTGATCTTTGTATATTACACTGATATATTTACAGTCTGATTCTCTTTATATGCACTTTTTGCACTTTATTGTAGATGTTTGTTTATTGATTACACTGTGACATCATAGGGGTTGGGCTATATATACCCCATTTTGTATTGTGTTCATTGCTTGAAAAAGGCTCTTGTATGAGCCGAAACGTTGCCATCCACATGGGTGAATAAACACCACTTACTTTTACTTGGAGTGCTGTCCGTTTTTTCATATATATATATATATATATATATATATATATATATATTATATATAGTAATATAGTTAAATTACTTCCCAAAATGATGTTTTATAGAGTATGATCTTCTCTGACATATTGGGGTAATTTTTGAGGAACTTCTGCACCACCAATTTAAGCACATGCGCCAGGCAAGGGAAGTGCGTCAAACCGGATAGGCCCAGAGCTGCTATGAGGTTTCACCCATTATCGCACACCACCAGGCCGGGCTTGAGGCTCACTGGCACCATTCACTCATCGATCGTTTGTTCCATGCCCGTAAGCAGCTTGTCACGGCCACGGTTATGGTCGTGACTCCTTGGGAGCCGCATACAGTTGCCCGCGGTTGTGGTTGTTGTGTCAACCGCAGCTGAGGCATAATGTAGTTGGCCTCAGTGCGGTTGCCGCGGACAACAGCTATGTGTGCGGTTCCCGGGGAGTTGTGTGCGTGTGTGGATGCACTTTGTTTGTATGTCTGGTGTGCACTTGTTGTTAATTGGTGCGCACGTACATCTTCCTTTCACTGTGGCTGCCCGTGGCAGCGTCTGGTATGTTGTACATGTGGTGGCAGTGTCCTGGCCTTCGGGCTGTCTTTCTGGACGGCTGCCACCCATGTCGTTGCCAGCGGCAACAGCCACAGTGTGATCTGTTGGACACTTCCCCTGTCTGTGACTTTCCCTTCTGTGGTGCTGGAAGGGTTAACTCCCTTCCCAGTGTGTGAGTGATGTCACTGGGTGTGTCTGACTGTGGGTGTGGCTTCTTGGCCTATAAAGCCTGAGTGTTTTGCATGGTTCAGTAGGTTGCTTCAGCCCTGCTAGCTGGAGCAGCCTCCTGTGTATTTGACCTGCCTGTGAGAGCTACCCCTGTGGTCATAAAATTATAGTTCTTGTTGATGTCTTTATGTTGGTGAGGTTGTATGTTCTTCTGTTGGGACCTTCTTATGTTTTGGTGCAGCTCACGGTTCTGGATTCCTGTCTGCTCAGGGATCCAGTCAGCAAGGCTGTGGCAGGTTGGTGGAACTTGGTGTTCGCCTGCCATTCCCGTGAGGCTGTTCATGTCCCCCTTTTCCCAACAGCTTGGCCATTGAGACTCCTGCTCCTCCGTGCCAAGGAGGAGTAGGTTGTCTTACCCAGCTCCTAGCTCAGGGATCTGCGGAGGGTAAGACAGGGCTCCGAGGTTCCTGCGCATGGGTCCTCCTACCTTAAAGGTCGGCCCATGCTGGTTAGGAGTTAGGGTCAGGGTAGGGATGCGTGAGGAGGTGACCTGCTCCCTATCCTGTTCTCATGGCCGATTAGCCACTACAACACCTGGCATCTCACGGCTGAGGGTTTCCCCCATCCTCAGCCGTGACACAGCTCCTGCGCGGTGTGGGGTTTGTCCCCCAAACAGATACGTTTTAAAACTGCCTGCTGTCGTTTACCCCTGGCTGTGCTGAAGTTGGTGGTGAAGGTGCTACGCTGACCGGATGAGGAGGCGGTAGAGGATGAGGAAGCGGAGTAGGAGGAGGAAGCAACAGGAGGCAAACTAAAGCGCCGTACAATCCTTGGTGGAGGCAGAACATGCGCTAAACTGATATCCCCTTCAGGCCCAGCCGTCACTGCATTTACCCAGTATGCTGTTAGGGAGATATAACGTCCCGGACCATGCTTACTGGTCCACGTATCCGTAGTTAGGTGGACCTTGCCACAGATGGCGTTGCACAGTGCACACCTGATTTTGTCCCCCAATTGGTTGTTAAGGGAAGGGATGGCTCGCTTGGAAAAGTAGTGGCGGCTGGGCACAACATACTGTGGGACAGTCACCGCCATCAGATTCTGAAAACTGTCAGTGTCCACCAGACGGAATTACAGCATTTCAAAGATCAGGAATTTGGAAATGCTGGCATTCAGGGCCAGGGATCGCAGGTGGCTAGGAGGGTACTTCCTCTTTTGCTTCAGTGTTTGAGAGATAGACAGCTGAATGCTTCCATGGGACATTGTGGAGATGCTTGGTGACCAAGGTGGTGGCTTTGCTGCCACATCTTCTGTTTGCGGGGTGGCGGGTGCAACTGTCACTCCAGAGGGGGATGAAGAGGCCGAGACTGCAGCAGAAGAGGAAGCAGGAGGAGCCAGAGACCTTTCTTGGTTTTTGAGGTGCAGCTCATGCTTTGCACTTAGATGCCTGGTCATGCAGGTTCTGCTCTGGTTTAGAACGTTTATGCCTCGCTTCAGGCTCTGATTGCACAGTGTGCAAACCACTTGTGTCTTGTCGTCAGCACATTGTCTGAAGAACTGCCATGCCAGGGAACTCCTTGGAGCTGGCTTTGGTGTGCTCGGTCGCTTGGTGCGGTGGGCAGTGGCAGGCGTACTGTCTAGGCCGCTCTGCTTTTGCATCCTGCTCCCTCTTTTGCTGTGCTGGTGGCTCTGTGCGACCACCGCCTCTTCCTCCGAACTACACAGATCACTCGCATGACCTTGATTCAATGTGGGGTTGAGGACCTCATCGTCCTCCACATTATCTTCCACCCAGTCTTCACCCCTGCCCTCCTTGTCGGTCTGCAGACTTTCGAAAGCCCCAGCAGTTGGCACCTATGTTTCGTTATCATCCGAAACATTCTGCAGTGGTCCTCCTATGTACTCATCCAGAAACATAAGTGGTTGGGCATCGGTGCACTCAATCTCTTCCGCTTCTGGGGCAGGGCTATGTGGATGGCCCTGGGAAACCCTGCCAGCAGAGTCATCAAAAAACAGAAGAGACTGATGCATGACTTGGGGCTCAGACTGCTTGGCTGATTTGTAAGGGGGTGAGGTGAAATACTGATGGCCATGGGCAGCAGGTGCCAACTCTGTGAAGGAACTGGAGGCACTGCCAGCCGCCTAATCTACTATCGCCTGTACTTGTTCTGGCCTCACCATTCGTAGAGCCGCATTTGGCCCTACTAAATAACACTAAAGGTTCTGTCGCCTAGGAAGGTGTTTTACTTGGGCATGTAGCTGGCTCAGGCCGACCACGTCCTGTCCCTGCAACAGGAGCTCCACTAACACCAGCAGCACCACGACCAGGGCCTCGTCCCTGTTCTGACGCTCTCCAAATTTTTTACTAAATAAAGTTCCTTGTGAACAATGCAGAGCAGTGTTTTTTTTTACGAAAAAAATGGGTTAATGTCACCCAACAATGGAACAGACGAATTTTAGAAATTTAGGTCCCTGTCAGCTAGGCAGAGCAGGGGTTTTTGGACGGGAAAAATGGGTTAATGTCACCCAAAAATGGAACAGATGAGTTTTTTTAAACTTGTTGCCCGGTCTGCTACGCAGTGCAGGCAGCAAAGGTACTTTATTGCCCAAAAAAAGTTTTTTTTTCACACACAATGAAACAGATGGATTTAACTGTATTTCTTTAACTACCAGAAATGCAGCACAGGGAAAAAAGGTACTTTATTGCTCCCCAAAAAAAGTTGTCTTTTTTAACCCTAAATTAAACAGATGGTTTTAACTGAGATTATATTTCACTCTCACAAATGAAGCACAGGGGTTTTTAATATAAATAACTGTGGATATGTCACGCCCATCTAACTAACAGGCGGATTCAAACATTTTTATTTTTATTTTCACTGGGGTCAGGGCAGGACACAAAGTGCAGATTTCAGAGTCTTTCCTTTTCTTTCCCTCACAGGAGCAGCATCCTATCCCTATAACTAGTAAGAGCAGAGTAACGTGCGTCGCTACATGACTCCAGCTTATATAGAGGCTGGGTCACATGCTGCACTTGGCCAATCACAGCTGTGATGGCTTCTAAGGGCACACTAGTTAAACGCTTGTTGATTGACTCCCCTGCGGCCTTTCAACAAGCGCCATTAAATCACCGAACACCAAACTCGAACCCAAACTTTAACGAAAATGTTCGGGTCCGGGTGTAAAAAACCCTAAAGATCGGTATGAACCTGAACTTTACAGTTCGGGTTGGCTCAACCCTACTCAAATTCCCCCCTATGCAATTGTATCTCATATTTCTGTGAGTTCTCTACTCCTGCTTTCAGCTTAGAAATTCTGATCAAATACTGATGCAAAATACTGACTGTGTGAAAGGGGGCTTAGTCAGAGTAAGGCCCCATTCACACGTCCGCAAAAGGGTCCACACCCATTCCGCAATTTTGCGGAACGGGTGCGGACCCATTCATTTTCTATGGGCCCGGACGTGAAGCAGAGAGCACACTATGGGCTCTCCGCTTCCGCATTTGCGGAGCACGGCCCCGAACTTACGGGTTTCGGCCCCGAACTTCAGGTCCGCAGCTCCGCAAAAGATAGAACATGTCCTATTCTTGTCCGCAGCTGCGGACAAGAATAGGCATTTCTAGAGGGGGTGCCGGCCGGGTGTGTTGCGGATCCGCAATTTGCGGGTCCACAACACACTACGGACGTGTGAATGGACCCTTATATGTATCTCTTAACTTTCTCTTTTTTTATAAGGGCTGTCCTGCGAAAAGACCCCAAAGTAGTAGGGTTTGTGCAAATTGTCATGTAAAGGGACATTTCCATGCAGTTTTGGAAACATTCCCAGGAGGAACAGGATGAGGATTAAATTATTGAGGTTCAGATGCTAGGAGGTAAGCAAAATGTTATCTAGTCTTCAATTAGACTGCAGGTAAGCCTGCTATTCTTATACAGTTCAATGCAGCCCCAATTAAAGATGGCTTTGTGGTTCGCCCAGCGGTCGTTTCGTGGCAAATTTTGCTCGTTCGCGATTCACCGAAAATGTGAACATATGTCGATAGTCACATGCGCCATATTCTTTTGCATTGCGTCGAACTTTGACCCATGACACATCCATCAGGCGGGACAGGACAGCCAATTGAGACGTTTCAGCACATGGACATACCCCCACCCTATAACAGAACCCAATCTGGCAGCCATTTTACATTCTGTGTTTTGCCAGTGTAGGGAGAGGTTGCTTTGTGGAGCAGGGACAGACTGTTAGGGACACTAATTCTTAGCTAATAGGACCAAAAAAAGTCCTTTTAAGGACTTGTATAGGTGTGCTATCGATAGGTGTGATATACTGAGGGGTGTGATGTACTTATAATATACTTTCTAACATAGAAAGCATATTATAGTGCATTTGTATTGTGTGCGGTTCTGCTGTGATGCCGTAGCTATAAAGAGGGACAAACGCTATTCGAATAACTAATTGTAACTGGTGTGATATACCTGTTGCCCCCCCAATAAACTGATTGAGGGGTGTGGTATACCTATAATATACTTTCTAACATAGAAAGTTTATTATAGTGCATTTGTATTGTGCAGTAGTGGTGTGCGGTTCTGCTGCGATACCGCAGGTATTTAGAGGGACAAGCGTTATTGGAACAACTATTTGCAATGGGTATGATATACCTGTTGCCCCCCAAAAATGTATTGAGGGGTGCAATATACCTGCTTCCACAAAATACTGATTGAGGGGTGCGATATACCTACTTCGACCAAATATTGATTCAGGGGTTCTATATACCTGTTTCTACAAAATACTCATTGAGGGGTGCGATATACCCACTTCCACCAAATATTGATTCAGGGGTTCTATATACCTGTTTCCACAAAATACTGATTGAGGGGTGCCCTATACCTCCTTCCACCAAATATTGATTTAGGGGTTCTATATACCTGTTTCCACAAAATTCCGATTGAGGGGTGCGATATACCTGCTTCCACAAAATACTGATTGAGGGGTAAAATATACCTGCTTCCACCAAAAATTGATTCAGGTATTCTATATACCTGTTTTCACAAAATACTGATTGAGGGGTGCTATATACCTGCTTCTACAAAATACTGATTAAGGGGTTCTAATACATGCTTTCACAAAATACTAATTGAGGTGTGCGATATACCAGCTTCCACCAAATGCTGATTGAAGCCTGCGATATACCTGCCTCCACAAATACTGCTCTCCTCTAGGGACATTGGCACAGGGTCATTTTTTAAATGACAGGCAGAGGAAGAGGCAGGCCTTTCCGCAGGGGTAGTAGGGGTCGGGCAGGTGCACCAGGCCGGAGCCTTAGTGGGAAGTTAGAGAAGGTGCATGCGATTATGTCAGAGGATGAACCAAAGTTGGATAAGTGGCTCACTCAGCCTTCCGCTTCTGTACCCTCCTCACTCTCTGCTATGTGCACCCCCAAAGACACCACCACAGCCCCTCCTCAGAGGAATTATTTTCCCATCCATTTCCAGACCTTACCGATGCGCAGCCATTCTTGGCATCAGATCAGGAAGAGGAGGTAGCAATGGCAGCCACCCAGCGGTCTGACGACAGTACCCAGTTCAGCCCAAGGAGGGTAGTCCCTGCTGTTGATGCCTACTCCGAGATCTCTAATGTCAGTGATGGTGAAGGTAATGATGATATGTCGATGGATGTCACGTGGGTGCTCACAAGAGAGGAAGAGGAGGGGAGTTCAGAGGAAGAGACGGAGGAGCAGATAGGGAGGAGAAGGAGGAGAAGCAGGCAGAACTTGCAGTGCACAGGAGGCAAAAAGCAGACTGCAAATGTATCTGGAGCGAGCCATCCGTCATGCACGGCACATGGCTCCGCAGTGTGGGCTTTTTTTTAACGTGTCAGCTGCTGACAATAGTGTTGCTATCTGCAGCCTGTGCTGTCAACACATAAGTTGCGGTAAGCACAACACTCACCTAGGGAAGACCGCCTTAAGAAGGCACCTGTCTTCCCATCACAGAGCCCAGTGGGAGCAACGCCCTCAGAACCCACAAAGCCACACTCCTGGCGCTCCACGTCCCGCCTCTTCTCCTTCTCCTCTCTCTTCCCATTTGTCCTCCACTCCACCTTTCACCATGCTGTCGTCGCGTTCATCTGGCAGAAGGCAGGCTTCCGTGGCCCAAATGTTCGAGCATAAAAAGTTGATGACGCCGGATAACCCTCTTGCCCACTGGATGACTGCTGGCTTGTCGGAACTGCTAGCCCGCCATCTACTGCCATATAAACTGGTGGACTCAGAGGCCTTTAGGAAATTTATGGCTATTGGCACACCACAATGGAAGGTCCCCGGGAGGAAATTAATCTCCCAGAAGAGCATCCCAGAGCTAAATGGCCACATTCAGTGGCAATTGAATATATCTCTGGCACACAGTGTCGGTGCCAAAATACATCTGACCACAGAAAAGTGATCTAGCAAACACGGGCAGGGAAGGTGCATAACTTTTACTGCCCACTGGGTGAACCTTCTGACGGCCGTCAAGCATGTAACCCGTGAAGATTTGGTGTTACCGCCATGGCTTGCATGCAGGCCTGCCGCTTTATCTCCTACTCCATCCTCCGTCTTCTCCTCTTTTTTCACTGCTACCACCTCTTCCGCTGCACCCCCCAAGCTCCACAGAACCTACTCGACGTGCCACGTGAAACGTTGCCATGCTGTGCTGTGGCTGTTGTGCCTGGAAGCCAAGAGCCACACCAGTCCTGCACTGCTTTTAGCTCTGCAGTCACAGGCCAATTAGTGGCTAATCCCGCTCAATTTGACAGTTCGTAAAAAGTGGTGTGCGACAACGGTGCCAATCTGCTGAGCGTCCTGAAATTCATTGCCAAATACCCCGAGGTCCAGGATGTCTTGCGGCAGGCCAGGAAAATCTCTGGCCATTTTAGAAGATCTTACATGGCTATGGCTCGCCTTACTGATGTTCAGCGGTGACATCACCTGTCCGTCATTCATCTGATTTGTGACAGTCTGACACGCTGGAACCCCACCTTGTATATGCTTGGTAGGCTGCTCCAGCAGCAACATGACATTAATGACTACCTGTACGAACTCTGCAGCAGGACAGGTTCTGGGGAGCTTGGTTTCCTTTCACCGTGCCAGTGGCTGCTCATGCGCGATGCATGCAGACTTCTGCAGCCATTTGATGAGATAACCAAACTGGTCAGTCGCAGCCAGGGCACCATCAGTGAAATTGTACCTTACGCCTTCTTTCTGGAGCGTGCATTGCGTCATGTCATTGATCAAGCAGTCGAGGAGCAGGAGCTGGAAGATGAGGAAGTCGCAATGCTGAATGAATTCCCAGGGGGGCTACTCCATCTGAGACAAGTCAGCAGGAGTCAGAAGAGGAGTCAGAGGAGGATGGTTACTGGGGGAGAAGGAGCAAGAAGAGCAGGCTTTGGGGGGGACTTAAAACTTTTCGGGGATACCTGGTGTTGTCCGTGGCTGGGTGGAGAAAACCAAGGACGACATTCTCCTGGGCAATGAGCAGGAGCCAGGGCCCTCCACAACTTCCAATTTAGTGCAAATAGGGGCCTTCATGCTCCAGTGTTTGAAGTGGGAGCCCCGTATAAAAAAGCATAAAGGGCAAGGACCAGTACAAACATAAAATGGCGGACAGGTTACCAGCATCACAGAGGGCTGTCAGAATGCAGCATTTCAAGGCCTTGCTGCTAGAGATGCTGCATTCTGCTGTTGTGGGCGCTGGCAGAGGAATTTCCACCCACAGCGAAACAGGTGCGGGTACCAATCCTACCACGCCTGCAACAAGAGAGCGGTTTGAAGATTTGTTGGTCACTTCGGATATGAGATCATTCTTGCAACCAACCAATCCACAGCCGCCTTCCGAATCCAGCCTTAGGAAACGCCTATACCGACAGGTGTCCGACTACATCCGGTTAACGGCCGATGTGGACACTCTGAGAAGCAAGGAAACCCTGGACTACTGGGTGTGCCGACTTGACCTGTGGCCAGAGCTGTCAGAATTTGCCATGCAAATCTTGGCTTGCCCCTCATCGAGTGTCCTGTCCGAAAGGACGTTCATCGCAGCAGGGGGGATCGTGACCGATAAGCGCACTCGCCTAGCTCGCGACACTGTGGACTACCTCACATTTCTAAAAATGAATGAGACATGGATCTCGGAGGAATTCAACACCTGTGATGACCACGTGTAATTGAATTTCCTCATGCCAGCCCAAACATATCTGCCACCACCCAGAACAAAGAATGTTCCTTGTCTTATTTATAGATAGCGGCATGGCCTTTTCTGTCAGGTGAATGCCTAATAATTGGGGCCGGTACTCCACTGGCCTGCAGTAAAATTGTTATTCACTGACCGCCTAATATACCTCCGGCCACATGATCACTTGTTCTTTTCTATCAGGTGAATGCCTAATTTTTGGTGCCTGTACTCCCGGAGCCTAAAATTAAATTTTTCTAGACTCCAGCAGGGCACATTTTTGAGAATCTCCCTTTAAGACGCATAAAAATGGCCCTTGATTAAAATACATATTTTTTCTGGGAATTTTTGCCATTGATCCCCCCCTCTGGTATGTCACTGTCCATGTTGTGGGACTATTTGTGCACTTCTAGTAAATATTTGGGGGCTGCAAATATGACCTGAAGGTTTTTCAGGTTCACCTGCCATTAAAGTGAATGGGGCCCGCCGCGAACGCAGGGTTTGCGAACATTTGATCGGGAACGGCCGTTCGCGATACGTCCTGACCGATGTTCGCCCATTACTAGCCCCAATCAGTAAAATTACAAATACAGCATTGTAACACCGACACTAGATTCTTTACATTTTTGCAAAAAGATACATATGGTATATATCTAAAAATAAATGTAGCCAAACAACAATCTGCAGTGGATTTCATTCCCCTTTAACTTACTAACAAAGGCTAATTTGAATAAATCTGGGAACATCCTCGTATTTGCAAATACCATAAAGGCTAACATATGGACTGGGATTAAAAGAAGTAAAACGGTTTCAGAAAATTAAGCAGATAAAGTTAAATGAAAGTGGGAAGCAATGTGCACAGTGTTTTAGAAGGGATTTGTTTTATCAAGCAGAAAATACAATCTCAGGGCAATATTACCAGCTTAATTAAGTTTTTAGGTCCAGGCCTTCAGCAGAGGAACAGTGTAAGCAAGCGTCTAAATATCACTGTATCTGTGGATGTGTTAAACTACCTGCTCATATTGTGAATTACGCACGGTTTTTCCACACAGTCTTGTCCTGAAAAACTGAAGTGTAGTACAAAATCTCATGTGCACTTTGGGGGTCATTTATTAAGACCGGCGTTTTAGATGCCAGTCTTAATAAGCCTCACGCTTGAAAGTGTGGACATACCCTTACACTTGTGTTACTTCTGAGGCATTGTTAGATTGGTCAAGTAAAAGGAGATCAGGGTCAAATACTTAGGGCCCTCCACCATCAAGCAGTCACTTTGAAATAAACCATTGCAGCCACAGGGGCATAGATTTAGGCAGTGCTTACACACTTGCACCTCTCCAGCTGTTGGAAAACCATAAGACTTAGCATGCCTTGATAGGTAGAAGTTTTAAGGAGTAGAGCCCCATCTGGAAAATTTCCTTTTTCAAAGGCTCATAGAAAACTAGTCAAGGACTATCTTCAGCTTTTGTGGGAATCCAAGTGGTCTCTATTTTTTCTGTCTCCAAGATGTTCTGGGAGAGTTGGCAAGTACTGTATTTAGAAGACAATTAAGGATAGCACCTTGACTTATTTGCAGAGGCCCGAAGTCACTAGCATAGCGAGCAACTATGTGTGCCCATTGCAAAATTTATAAAGCTTTTGATTCAATCGGGGGCATTTTTCTTTTGTTAATGCATAAGTATAATGGCTCCAGAATGTTACAGCATAGGTAAGAATACACACAGTGATGTCACAGCATAGATTATACTGCTCACAGTCATATCACAGTACAAGATAATCCACTTTGCACCATTATAGAAACTTGTAACAGTGATGTGATACTACAGGAATGCACATTGTGATGACACAGTGCAGAGATGTCACAGTATAATAATGCATATTATGATGACACAGTACAGGACTAATATGCATAGTGACATCATAGCATACGCAATAATGTGAAAAGTAGTACCATGCATAGTGATAATGCACAAGATGGCTTTTTTATACTTCCCATGTCAATTCTAATAATGGTCCAAAATCAGGGTGGTAGATTCCTTTTAAAGGGTCAGTACAGTACATTATAATATTTTGATACCAAAGGTCATGGTTGTATTGTTGTATAGTGTAAGACTAATTGGGAGTCTCATATGAAAAGTAGAAAAATAGTGGTATTGCTGTAGTAAGCAGTATGATTTCACAGGGTGCTCTCCAACCCATAAATAGCTCTGCCAACTAATCATGCCCAACTAAGAAATTCTGCACCAAACTACAGTATGGATCATCTATGGCTACATGGAAAAGGCTGAGGAGCACCAGATCCTTCTATCGTGAATGGGATGAAGGCTGTGGGGGTGAAAATCAACTATCACGTAAGTCCCATAGAACTACAACATAATGCCCCTAAATCTATTCAATGTTTCCAAATTAAGGTATAAAAAATTGGGTAAACTTCCTTTGCTTGCTTAGCGTACATTACGAGTGTTATGAGTTTGCCTATTCCTGGAATTCGTTTTACGGAAATACCATTGGGATCTATCATCACCAGAAAAAACAGTTATTAGTTAATTATGGTAATACAGTAAGTGGAGTTAATAGTGTTACATGGAGGAGACAGCAAGATAAAATACGGAGCAAATTTATGTTTAATACATGCCATAAGCATTAATTGGAGACCAAAATAACATTAAGATGTTGCTTGGAAGGAAATTGAACACGACTGTTGTTTGTAGGCTTACATGATGCCTCAGTCTATGGATTCCTCTAGACACTGATGTATAATTAACTGCGAACACTGAGAGCATTGCCGTGTCAATAACGGCTTGTTCATTACCTTGCATGTGATTCTAAACTGATAAGGGAAAGCGAACAGCTTCAGATTTAATCACAATGCCATTAACGGAGAAAGGTTCAGTTTTTATTCAGAATCTAATTACCTTTTTCCCATGTCAGCTGGTCTTCAGAAGCATAAAGGGACAACAATGTCCAAGACAAGGATAGCTGCCTTACAGAGCTGTACATAAAAGAGATTAAAAAAAAAAGGGGTCTTCAAACCTGAATTGGTTCACGTCATCATGTCTGCCGATCACTCAGCAAAGGAATTCTAAGGGTGCGTTCACATATGCGGCAGCAGATCAAGTAGGCTATTCCAGCAGAGAGCAGCATTGCTGGCTTCTACAGTTCACCACTGGATCTCCAAGGAGCTTATCCTCTACTTTCTGTGTGCATTGGATGGCAGCTAGTCTCCACCCACCATATTTGAGAGGACTGCAAACTAGATGTTCCCGTAAATACAGAGAAAAAGTGCTAAAAATGCCAGATTCAAGTGATATAATAGCCAGAAATAGTGTTATTCCTCATGTACACACTGCACTACTGATTAATGCAAACTTTGTTGAAAGTTCAGTGCCACTTTAAAGTAGTTTTCCAAGCTCAAAAATGTATTGCATATCCAATGTTTGATATATGTGGGTCCCACCCCTGGGACCCACAGCTATGTACGTGTTCCACCACCTACCTGGTGAGACTGCCAATGCATCTAGGTGAGGGATTAATGGAATGATGACTAGACAATTGAATATGTAACAAATGTCATATAAAAACAGTAAGAATGTGAACATATATGTGGATAAGGACCTGGACCAACAAGGTTCCCTATGACAATACTGAAACAATGTAGCGGAAGTGCCGTCATTGACACAACTAACATATACAGCCTGAAGCTTTTTCTTACAATAAATATTATATTTCGTAAAATGTGATGGAGCACTAATTGTAGACATAATGTAAAACTAGAAAGCCCATGGTACAGTGAAGAGACTTTCATCTCCATTTCTCCCAGTATTGTATATATTTTTAGAGCGCCAATGCACACTAATTTGCTCTATAGATAAAAGAGCGAAGAAGCTTATGCAAAGTAGGTACTAGAGATGCAGGAATCAGTGCCAATCCAATCTGTTGTACTGGCCATAGATTAAATGCTTCAGAATAAAATGAATGCTGATTTTCAGCTTTATTCTAAAGATATAATTTTTCCCCCAATTCACTCCAATTTACATGAACACTGGAGTATCTGGAGATGCCAAACTCTAAGGAACACAGAAAGCTGCCTTTTTCTGCTCGGTTTCATAAGATGACATGGGAATTGGTTTGTGGTTCAGTTTAAATGTGGTCTATGCAAGCAAAAGGTTAAACAGCTGGTTGTCAAAAATGTTAAGAAATATCATGTAGACAATAATTACAGCATTATAAATTACAATACTAATTAAAGGGAAAAATTCAACAAAAGCCTTACAATATAAAGTAAAATAAAATGTAAAAACAGCACATAAATAAGTAAAAAAAAAATAGAATAAAATACATAAAAGAAAACAGATTCATTCAATAAAGAGAGAAGATTAAATCATCCCATATTTATAAATGTGATAAAACGCAAAGTGTTGGTGCAATAGAAGCAGTTTGGGCCCATGGGGAGAGAGTGCAGTTTGGGCCTTCTCTCTTTCCCCATGTGAGGTATACTCCTGCTCATGACTGACGGGGCAGCAGATTAGCTAATGTGGTGTGACCCAAAGGTCAAACTATTTAAGTTCTTCTGTAAAAGTCAACAAGCTGCAAGCCTCCTATTCCGGGATGAAGGCTTGAAATAATTGTTTGAGTCACTACAAGAGTACCCCTTTATCTTTCTCTGGCCCTTCTCTTCTTATGTACTACATTTCCCTCATTGCAATCGAAATGGTATGCCTGACAACTATTGTGTCTTCCTATGAGCAAAATAACAGATAAGATCCAACTTGTCAAGTGAACTGAAAATGGCTCCAAATGTGGTGCAGAACTATGCTGCTCAGATCTCATTTTCTAGCTTTAAAAGGAATCTGTCACCACGATTCTGGACTATTATCTGCAGTAATACATGAATTGTACTGCACATAAGGAGTCCAGGTCACAATTATTATTTTTTTACTGCTTCCGGTTACCCTGCTATCGGCACTCAAAGCTGCGCTGAAATACACTGTCTGGACTGCTGTGCTAATATAATAGAGAGGACCCTTGTGCGCATACACAGCAGTCCTGACAATGTATTTCATGGTAGCTCTAAGCACTGACAGTGGCGAAACAGTAGGAAATTAACAAGTAGTGATCTGGACTTCATATCTGCTTTCCTACTCTGTATTACTGTGGTTAATAGTGCAAAGTAGCGGTGACAGATTCCCTTAACCACCTGCTGTCACACTAACGCCAATAGGCGTCAGTGCGGCGGCACTCTCAGGTCTCAGCGTCATCTCATGAGACCCGAGATTTTGCGTGAAACATCGCATCAGAAAGGTATATTAGACGCTGTTTTGATAACAGCGTCTAATATACCTGCTACCTGGTCCTCTGGTGGTCCCTTTTTATTGGATCGACCACCAGAGGACACAGGCAGCTCTGTAAGTAGCACCAAACACCACACTACACCCCCCGTCACTTATTAACCCCTTATTAACCCCTGATCACCCTATATAGACAGTGGCGTAACTAGAGTGTTATGGGCCCCAGTGCAAACTTTGGATCGGGGCCCCCCCCCCCCCATTTATACAAAGAAGCGGCAGAATTTCTTACTAAGGGCTCTTTCCCGTGCGGCTAGTCCGCTGCGTGAATGAGAGCCAAGCCCCATTCCGGACAGCAGAGACAGCTCCGTGCCTCTCTGTGACCTTTTTACTACAAAATCACAATGAGATAAAGTTGTCACCGTGATTTTGTAGCAAAACGATCACAGAGAGGCAAAGAGCATTATCAGTCATGTTACTGCTCCGTGTCTCTGCTGTCCGGAGCGGGGCTTGGCTTTCTTTCACACAGCAGTTTAGCCACACGGGATCCGCTCGTGTTAAAGAGCCCTAAGCCCAATGCATGGCTACACTCACCCAGTCCTAATAAAATCTGGTCCTACCTCATCCAGGGTGTCTCTGGCGTCGGCGTGATGTCCGCTGGATCCAGAACAAGGTTCCTGTGGTGATAGAGAAAAAAAGAATAATCACATAAGGAAGGGATGGTGACTGCCCCTATGAAACTACCAGCAGGGGGCGCTGTGCTGGCCTGGTAGACTGAGCTATGCCAATGTATAGCAGGGTAATTTAGGACATTTCCCCTAAGTGCAACCACACAGTACTAATGTCTACATTGTGGCCCCTCACAGTACTAATGCCCACCTTGTGGCCTTTCACAGTAATTAAGCCCACCTTGTGGTCCCTTCACAAAAGTTATGTCCTTCTTGTGGCCCCTCACAGCAGTTATGCCTACCTTTGTTCCTGTCACAGTAGTTATGCCCAGATATGTGTCCCTCACAGTAGTTATGCCAAATATGTGCCCCCTCACAGTAGTTATGCCAAATATGTGCCCCCTCATGGTATTTATGCCAGATATGTGCCCCCTCAAAGTAGTTATGCCCAGATAAGTTCCCCCTCACAGTGGATATGCCCAGATATGTGCCCGCTCACAGGGGTTTGCCCAGATATGTGCCCGCTCACAGTGGTTATGCCCAGATATGTGCCCCTCACAGTGGATATGGCCAGATATGTTACCCCTCACAGTAGTTATGCCAGATTATGTGCCCCTCACATTAAATATGCCCACATATGTGCCCCTCACAGTGGTTATGCTAGATTATGTGCCCCCCTCACAGTAGTTGATATATGTGCCCCCTCATAGTTATGCCTTTATATGTGCCCCCCTCACAGTAGTTATGACATATTAGGTGCCCCCTCAGTAGAGATGCCCACTTTTGTGCCCCCTCACTCTAGTTGTGCCCATCAACCCCCTTCCCCTTTGCCCCCAGTCTGCAGTGTTAGGAAAAGAAAATAAAAAAACACATACTTACCCTCTTCCCTGGTGTTGCGCTGCCACACTCACATGGCACTGCTGGCTGTGCTGAAGGCAGTTTCCCGGGCCTTCAGAGCTCCTCCCACAGCCAGCAGCGCCTGCTTCACTGATGATCTGGATACAGCCTGGCAGTGACAAGAAATGCCGGGCGGACTGTATGTGAGTGAGTGAGTGCGCGCGTCCCCCCTCTTCCTCCTCCCCCCCTCTGCGCAAACCTCCCCCACCTTGCGTCATATTAAACATGCATAGGCGTGCGCAGCCTATTGCGTTGGGGTGTGCACCATAAAGTACAAACACACACGCCCGTGCATATATATATATATATATATATATATATATATATATATATTATATACATACACACACAGGCCAGGCCTCAGCCTAGCGTTGCTGTGACTCGCCTCTGCGCAGTGGTGACTCTAGGAACAATATATAGGGGGCACAGTCAAAACTGGGGGGGGGGCACTAATAATTTTCACCACTTAATCATACCACTGAAAAAAACAAAATAAGTATATATAAATAAGATTACAAAATACGAGTATTGCTGTACGCAGAGATACCTTTTTATTGTACCAACCTAATACTTAAAAGACAAGCTTTCAAGAGTTTTCCTTTCTTCCTCGGTATTGCTTCAGACCTGAGAAAGAGAGAAACACTCTCCAAAACTTTTCTTTATAGTTTAAAGCAGTTTCAGCACTATAATAAAATAATTTACTTACAAAAAAAGCTATTCAGTCGTCTGCTGCGCCGTCCTCTGCTTCCTTCCGCGGATCTTCCCCTCCTTTCAGTCTCTCCTCAGTGCGCAGGTGCACTGTTATGGGGGATCTGTGGATGGCACACTGTTATGGGGGATCTGTGGATGACGCACTGTTATGGGGGGGATCTGTGGATGACGCACTGTTATGGGGGGGATCTGTGGATGACGCACTGTTATGGGGGGGATCTGTGGATGACGCACTGTTATGGGGGGGATCTGTGGATGACGCACTGTTATGGGGGGATCTGTGGATGACGCACTGTTATGGGGGGATCTGTGGATGACGCACTGTTATGGGAGGATCTGTGGATGACGCACTGTTATGGGAGGATCTGTGGATGACGCACTGTTATGGGAGGATCTGTGGATGACGCACTGTTATGGGAGGATCTGTGGATGACGCACTGTTATGGGAGGATCTGTGGATGACGCACTGTTATGGGGGGATCTGTGGATGACGCACTGTTATGGGGGGATCTGTGGATGACGCACTGTTATGGGAGGATCTGTGGATGACGCACTGTTATGGGAGGATCTGTGGATGACGCACTGTTATGGGAGGATCTGTGGATGACGCACTGTTATGGGAGGATCTGTGGATGACGCACTGTTATGGGAGGATCTGTGGATGACGCACTGTTATGGGGGGATCTGTGGATGACGCACTGTTATGGGGGGATCTGTGGATGACGCACTGTTATGGGGGGATCTGTGGATGACGCACTGTTATGGGGGGATCTGTGGATGACGCACTGTTATGGGGGGATCTGTGGATGACGCACTGTTATGGGGGATCTGTGGATGGCACACTGTTATGGGGGATCTGTGGATGGCACACTGTTATGGGGGATCTGTGGATGGCACACTGTTATGGGGGATCTGTGGATGGCACACTGTTATGGGGGATCTGTGGATGGCACACTGTTATGGGGGATCTGTGGATGACACACTGTTATGGAGGACCTGTTGATGATATATGACTGAGAAGGGCTATCAGGGGACATTATACAGGTGGTAATATAACTGAGGGGTATCAGGGTAAATAATACAGGGGGTAATATAACTAAGGGTTATCAGGGTACATTATACAGGGGTAATATAACTGAGGAGGGCTATCAAGGAGATTATACACAGGTATAATGTCCCCTGATAGCCCTCCTCAGTTATATTACCCGTGTATAATAATATCCCCTGATACCCCTTAGTTATATTACCCCCTGTATTATTTACCCTGATACCCCTCAGTTATATTACCCCCTGTATAATGTCCCCTGATAGCCCTTAGTTATATTCCCCCTGTATAATAATGTATAATTTAACCTGATACCCCTCAGTTATATTATATAACTGAGGGGTATCATGGTACATTATACTGGGGTAATATAACTGAGGGGTAGCTATCAGGGTACATTATACAGTGGTAATATAACTGAGGAGGGCTATCAAGACATAATACAGGGGTGAGGGGTAAGATAAGTTATATTACCCCTGTATAATGCCTGATAGTAGCCTAGCCCTCCTCAGTTATATTACCCCTCATGTTACCCTGATAACCCTAGTTATATTGCCCCCTGTATAATTTACCCTGATACCACTCAGATATATTATATAACTGAGGGGTATCAGGGTAATACAGGGGACAATAGAGAAGGCATAGCACTGTGGGACAGGGGGGTACAATGGAACATACTTATTTTTTATATGCCCTCACCTCACCAGCTAGCAGGCGCGCGAGGCTCAGGCACACAGATGCAGCGTGACGTGACGTCAACTCCTCCTGCGCCGCACAGCATGACCCGTACTGCACAGCATGACCCGTACTGCTCCCTCTCTGCGTCAGCTGGGTCCAGGACTCCGCCCCCCTATGTGAATACTAGCCGCCGCCCGCCGGCAGCTCACAGCCAGGTATTGTAGATTAATTTATGTGCGGTGGGCGGCGGCAGCCAGCATAACAGACAGGGGACTAGGGCAGTGAGCACGGAGGTGACGAACCTATTAGGGTGTGCCCAGGCACACCCGGCACACCCCGTGCGCACGCCTATGTAAACATGTAATGGAGCGCCCTGATGGGGGCCCGGCATTGTCACTGTACTTCATGCTGGGCCCCGTCACAGCGCTTCATTACATGTTAGTACAGCGGGCCCCTCCCCCCGCCGGGCCCGGTCGCAGTCGCACTCCCTGCGACCGCGATCGTTACGCCCCTGTATATAGACTCCCTGATCACCCCCCTGTCATTGATCACCCCCCTGTAAGGCTCCATTCAGATGTCCGTATGTGTTTTGCGGATCCGCGGATCCGCAAAACACGGACACCGGCAATGTGCTTTCCGCATTTTGCGGATCCGCACATTGCCAAACTATATAGAAAATGTATTTTCTTGTCCGCAATTGCGGACAAGAATAGGACATGTTCTTTTTTCCCCACATTGTTTGACCCCTTGTTTTGTTTCCCTCTCCTTTCCCCTCCCCCTCCCCATCCCTCCTTTCCCTTCACCATTTTATGAATCAGCTCTTGAAATGATTTATATTGATGTTTTTTCAAATAATTACATTGTTTAATATGCCTTTTAAAATTAGGAAGTATTATTCCTGTGATGACTCAACAGGTTATAATGTATACAAACTTCCATTTGTAATGGTGATATTTATCTCATTTTATATTTTGTTAAACTTGTATTAATTTATTAATATATTTGTTAATAAAACAAAATTTACAAGAATAGGACATGTTCTATATTTTTGCGGAACGGAAGTGCGGACCCGGAAGTGCAGATCCGCATTTCCGGATCCGAGCGGGACAAAGTCTGTCCCCATAGAAATAAATGGGTCCGCAATTCCGTTCCGCAAAATGCGGAACAGAATTGCGGACGTGTGAATGGGGCCTAATGGTCCCTTATCACCGCCAGTTAGTTAGCTAATTGTAAGGTAGTTAGCGCCCAGCCCACCGCAGTCACTGATTAGTCGCTGATTAGCGGCATCGCTGTCGCTAATCAGCACTAGTACTATATAGTATCTGTAAGTGATCAAGACTGATCGCAATCAGATCTATATCAGTACATTAGGGTCACCTTAGGCTCTACAAAAAATGCAGTTTTCACCCGATCAGGCCTCATATTGTGCGCACACTTGCGTTCAGTCCACCCCACCGCAGTGACAGAATTATTATTATTTTTCGGATCACTGCAAAAACAATGTAAAATCGCTGCGGCACTATAAAGATCACTTTTGAGCTTTTTGGATCTTTATTAGCAATCGCAGCTTTACTTCGCAAGCACTCCTATGTCCTTTCCCCGTACTCAGGAGAAGTAGGGCAATGTGCTTTGGGGTGTATTTTTACTTATACCCATGCTGGGTGAGAGAAATATCTCAGTAAATGACAACTTAAAAAAAATGATACAAAGTTGTCAATTTACTGAGATATTTCTCTCACCCAGCATGGGTATATGTAAAAATACACCCCAAAACACATTGCCCTACTTCTTCTGAGTGCGGAGATACCACATGTGTGACACTTTTTGCAGCCTAGATGCGTAAAGGGGCCGAAAGTCCGAGTACCTTTAGGCTTTACAGGGTTGCTCACAATTTAGCCCCGCCCAAAATGCCAGAACAGTAAACACACCCCACAAATGACCCTATTTCAGAAAGTAGACGCCCCAAGGTATTAACTGAGGGGCATAGTGAGTCCGTAGGAGATTTTTTTTTTTTTTAAATTTTTTTTCAGAAAGTGTCATTTTCTGCTAAAAATTAAATCATACATAAACTCACCATGCTCCTCCGCGAATACTTTGGGGTGTCTTCTTTCTAAAATGGGGTCATTTGGGGTGTATTTATACTATCCTGGCATTCTAGCACCTCAAGAAACATGACAGGTGCTCAGAAAGTCAGAGCTGCTTCAAAATGCGGAAATTCACATTTTTGTACCATAGTTTGTAAACGCTATAACTTTTGTGCAAACCAATAAATATAGACTTATTGGATTTTTTTTTTATCAAAGACATGTAGCACAATAAATTCTGACACAAACTTGCATAGAAATGTAATTATATTTGAACAATTTAGCCAGAGAAAGTTAAAAATACACTTTTTTGAGAAAATTGCAGTCTATTTTGATTAATATCAGAAAAACGAAAACTCTCAGCAGCAATCAAATACCACCAAAAGAAAGCTGTATTTGTGAGAAGAAAAGGAGGTAAAATTCATTTGGGTGCCAAGTTGCATGAACGAGCAATAAACCGTTAAAGTTGTGAAGTGCCGATTTGTAAAAAAGGGCCTGATCACTAGGGAGGTATAAACCTGTGGTCCTTAAGTGGTTAAAGAATATACACCAGCTAGGGGCTGGTGTAGACTTCAGCTATAACTTAGACCAGTTTCTGGAAAAATTTTGAGTAAATTTGGTGGTCTGCACTATAAGCCCTGCCCTTCATTATAAGCCTCACCCCTTTTATCGCCCCTTTGGGAAAGGGTCGAGAAGCTCAAAAAGTTGCAAATTATGGTGTAAATACGGCATGTGCCATAATTTGCAAATTTTCTGACGCACTGTTATGGGGGGATCTGTGGATGACGCACTGTTATGGGGGGATCTGTGACGGACACTGTTATGGGGGGATCTGTGACAGATACTGTTATAGGGGGATCTGTGGCTGACACTGTTATGGGGGATCTGTGGATGACACTGTTACGGGGGGATCTGTGGCTGACACTGTTACAGGGCGGATCTGTGGCTGACACTGTTACAGGGGGGATCTGTGGCTAACACTGTTACAGGGGGGGAATCTGTGGCTGCAACTGTTACAGGGGGGGATCTGTGTCTGACACTGTTACAGGGGGGATCTGTGGCTGACACTGTTACAGGGGGATCTGTGGCTGACACTGTTACAGGGGGGAATCAGTTGCTGCAACTGTTACAGGGGGGATCTGTGTCTGACACTGTTACAGGGGGATCTGTGGCTGAGACTGTTACAGGGGGGATCTGTGGCTGACACTGTTATGAGGGATCTGTGAGTGGCACTGTTATGGGGGAATCTGTGGGTGGCACTGTTACAGGGGGATCTGTGGCTGACACTGTTACAGGGGGATCTGTGGCTGACACTGTTACAGGGGGATCTGTGACTGACACTGTTACAGGGGGGATCTGTGGGTGGCACTGTTATGAGGGATCTGTGAGTGGCACTGTTATGGGGGAATCTGTGGGTGGCACTGTTATATATGTTCCATCCACAGACACCCCCAGCCCTTAACAGTGCCATCCACAGATGTCCCCCATAAAACTGTCATCCACAGATTCCCCCCCCCCCACCGCTCCAGTGCTGCAGTATACAAATATAAAATGTCTCATTCATTTAAAAGTGATTAAACATGCCCCCTCACTCCTAATATTACCATACATCCTAACAGCTTCTGTACAACGCAGGCAGGCAGGCCGGGCGGACGGTGCGTCACTCACTGACGTCACGTGCCTGAGGCGACGCAGGCACGTGACATTAGGGAGTTACGCTGCCGCCCGCCCGGCCTGCCTGCCTGCATTCTACAGAGGCTGTTAGGTGTACGGTAATATTAAAGGTGGGGGGGGGGCATGTTTAATCACTTTAAATTGAATGAGACATTTTATATTTGTATAGTGCAGCACTGGAGCGGCGGGGCCGGAGTACAGTGACTGCACTGCCCCGCTGCTATTGCCAGCCCCCAGCTCCTCCTCACAGTCCCTCCCCACTCGCTCATATATCGCAACCTGCGATGTAAAACATGTCAGCATTCGCCCCATAAGACACAGGGGCATTTTTCCCCCATTTTGGGGGGGGGGGGGAAAGTGCGTCTTATGGGGCGAAAAATACGGTACTACTACCACTATAACTACTACTAATAATAATATTAATACTACAACTACTACTAGCATAATTAAATACATAATAAAATATGACTAACTTAGTAATAACATATAATTCAAAATTATTTTCTTCCCACAATTTTTTTTCTTCTGGTGCGTTAGAAAGGTACATAATGTAAATCATAGTGAAGGTAGTATTTGTACCAGTGGATGTATATGTGAGTAGGGATGAGCGAACCCGAACTGTATAGTTCGGGTTCGTACCGAATTTTGGGGTGTCCGTGACACGGACCCGAACCCGGACATTTTCGTAAAAGTCTGGGTTCAGGTTCGGTGTTCGTCGCTTTTTTGGCGCTTTTTGAAAGGCTGCAAAGCAGCCAATCAACAAGCGTCATACTACTTGCCCCAAGAGGCCGTCATAGCCATGCCTACTATTGGCATGGCTGTGATTGGCCAGAGCACCATGTGACCCAGCCTCTATTTAAGCTGGAGTCACATAGCGCCGCCTGTCACTCTGCTCTGATTAGCGTAGGGAGAGGTTGCGGCTGCGACAGTAGGGCGAGATTAGGCAGATTAACTCCTCCAAAGGACTTGATTAATTGATCGATCTGCAGCTGTGGATCATTGAGCTGCTGATACTCAATTGCTCACTGTTTTTAGGCTGCCCAGACCGTTTGTCAGTCACTTTTTTCTGGGGTGATCGGCGGCCATTTTGTGTCTTGTGGTGTGCCAGCACAAGCTGCGACCAAGTGCATTTAACCCTCAATGGTGTGGTTGTTTTTTGACTAATTCCTACATCAGTGTAAAGCTGTCACACCAAGTGCATTTAACCAACAATAGTCTGGTTATTTTTTGGCCATATACTACATCAGGGGCAAGCTGTCACCAAGTGCATTTAACCCTCAATGGTGTGGTTGTTTTTTGGCTAAATCCTACATCAGGGTGAAGCTGTCACACCAAGTGCATTTAACCAGCAATAGTCTGTTTATTTTTTGGCCATATACTACATCAGGGGCAAGCTGTCACCAAGTGCATTTAACCCTCAATGGTGTGGTTGTTTTTTGGCTAAATCCTACATCAGGGTGAAGCTGTCACACCAAGTGCATTTAACCAGCAATAGTCTGTTTATTTTTTGGCCATATACTACATCAGGGGCAAGCTGCGCCCGTCACCAAGTGCATTTAACCCTCAGTAGTGTGGTTGATCAAGCTGTCACACCAAGTGCATTTAACCAGCAATAGTGTGGTAATTTTTTGGCCATATCCCAGTCTAATTCTGTCAGTAAACGTATACCTGTCACCCAGCGCCTAAGTACAAGGCCTCAAATTTATATCCAGCTATATCTGTCGTTACTGGTGCAGCTGGTCAAGTTATTTAGTGTCCGTCAAAACACATTGTTTGTTCTGGGTTGAAATACAATTCCCAATTTAGCAATTTCCTAATTTAGTGGTTTCTGCTGTATCAGAGCTATTTAAAATCTATCCCTAAAAGGGTATATCAGATTCAAGGTGCACATAGGGTCATTCTGAATAACTTCACACACACGCTACTGTGCATTTCCAAGTCTAATTCTGTCCGTAAAACGTATACCTGTCACCCAGCGCCTAAATACTAGGCCTCAAATTTATATCCTGGTAAATCTGTCGTTACTGCTGTACTGTTGTGGCTGGGCAAGTTATTTAGTGTCCGTCAAAGCACATTTTTTGTTCTGGGTTGAAATTCAATTCCCAATTTAGCAATTTCCTAATTTATTGGTTTCTGCTGTATCAGAGCTATTTGAAATCTATCCCTAAAAGGGTATATCAGATTCAAGGTGCACATAGGGTGATTCTGAATAACTTCACACACACGCTACTGTGCATTTCCAAGTCTAATTCTGTCAGTAAACCTATACCTGTCACCCAGCGCCTAAATAATAGGCCTCAAATTTATAGTCAGCTAAATCTGTGGTTACTGCTGTGCCTGTATTAGTGTAATACGGTACCTAAATAGATAGCCAGATAGTGTTAGTTGTCTTTAAAAAAAGGCCTGAATTTGAATTCAATACATTGGGTCAAATAATATTTTTGTTGTTGTGGTGAACGATAACAATGAGGAAAACATCTAGTAAAGGACGCAGACGCGGACATGGTCGTGATGGTGTTAGTGGACCCTCTGGTGCTGGGAGAGGACGTGGCCGTTCTGCCACAGCCACACGTCCTAGTGTACCAACTACCTCAGGTCCCAGTAGCCGCCATAATTTACAGCGATATTTGGTGGGGCCCAATGCCGTTCTAAGGATGGTAAGGCCTGAGCAGGTACAGGCATTAGTCAATTGGGTGGCCGACAGTGGATCCAGCACGTTCACATTATCTCCCACCCAGTCTTCTGCAGAAAGCGCACAGATGGCGCCTGAAAACCAAGCCCATCAGTCTGTCACATCACCCCCATGCATACCAGGGAAACTGTCTGAGCCTCAAGTTATGCAGCAGTCTCTTATGCTGTTTAAAGACTCCGCTGGCAGGGTTTCCCAAGGGCATCCACCCAGCCCTTCCCCAGCGGTGGAAGACATAGAATGCACTGACGCACAACCACTTATGTTTCCTGATGATGAGGACATGGGAATACCACCTCAGCATGTCTCTGATGATGACGAAACACAGGTGCCAACTGCTGCGTCTTTCTGCAGTGTGCAGACTGAACAGGAGGTCAGGGATCAAGACTGGGTGGAAGACGATGCAGGGGACGATGAGGTCCTAGACCCCACATGGAATGAAGGTCGTGCCACTGGGTTTCACAGTTCGGAGGAAGAGACAGTGGTGAGACCGAGCCAACAGCGTAGCAAAAGAGGGAGCAGTGGGCAAAAGCAGAACACCCGCCGCCAAGAGACTCCGCCTGCTACTGACCGCCGCCATCTGGGACTGAGCACCCCAAAGGCAGCTTCAAGGAGTTCCCTGACATGGCACTTCTTCAAAAAATGTGCTGACGACAAGACCCGAGTGGTTTGCACGCTATGCCATCAGAGCCTGAAGCGAGGCATTAACGTTCTGAACCTTAGCACAACCTGCATGACCAGGCACCTGCATGCAAAGCATGAACTGCAGTGGAGTAAACACCTTAAAACCAAGGAAGTCACTCAGGCTCCCCCTGCTACCTCTTCTGCTGCTGCCGCCTCGGCCTCTTCTGCTGCTGCCGCCTCGGCCTCTTCCTCCGCCTCTGGAGGAACGTTGGCACCTGCCGCCCAGCAAACAGGGGATGTACCACCAACACCACCACCACCTCCGTCACCAAGCATCTCAACCATGTCACACGGCAGCGTTCAGCTCTCCATCTCACAAACATTTGAGAGAAAGCGTAAATTCCCACCTAGCCACCCTCGATCCCTGGCCCTGAATGCCAGCATTTCTAAACTACTGGCCTATGAAATGCTGTCATTTAGGCTGGTGGACACAGACAGCTTCAAACAGCTCATGTCACTTGCTGTCCCACAGTATGTTGTTCCCAGCCGGCACTACTTCTCCAAGAGAGCCGTGCCTTCCCTGCACAACCAAGTATCCGATAAAATCAAGTGTTTACTGCGCATCGCCATCTGTGGCAAGGTCCACCTAACCACAGATACGTGGACCAGTAAGCACGGCCAGGGACGCTATATCTCCCTAACTGCACACTGGGTAAATGTAGTGGCAGCTGGGCCCCAGGCGGAGAGCTGTTTGGCGCACGTCCTTCCGCCGCCAAGGATCACAGGGCAACATTCTTTGCCTCCTGTTGCCACCTCCTCCTTCTCGGCTTCCTGCTCCTCTTATTCCACCTGCTCATCCAGTCAGCCACACACCTTCACCACCAACTTCAGCACAGCCCGGGGTAAACGTCAGCAGGCCATTCTGAAACTCATATGTTTGGGGGACAGGCCCCACACCGCACAGGAGTTGTGGCGGGGTATAGAACAACAGACCGACGAGTGGTTGCTGCCGGTGAGCCTCAAGCCCGGCCTGGTGGTGTGCGATAATGGGCGAAATCTCGTTGCAGCTCTGGGACTAGCCGGTTTGACGCACATCCCTTGCTTGGCGCATGTGCTGAATTTGGTGGTGCAGAAGTTCATTCACAACTACCCCGACATGTCAGAGCTGCTGCATAAAGTGCGGGCCGTCTGTTCGCACTTCCGGCGTTCACATCCTGCTGCTGCTCGTCTGTCTGCGCTACAGCGTAACTTCGGCCTTCCCGCTCACCGCCTCATATGCGACGTGCCCACCAGGTGGAACTCCACCTTGCACATGCTGGACAGACTGTGCGAGCAACAGCAGGCCATAGTGGAGTTTCAGCTGCAGCACGCACGGGTCAGTCGCACTACGGAACAGCACCACTTCACCACCAATGACTGGGCCTCCATGCGAGACCTGTGTGCCCTGTTGCGCTGTTTCGAGTACTCCACCAACATGGCCAGTGGCGATGACGCCGTTATCAGCGTTACAATACCACTTCTATGTCTCCTTGAGAAAACACTTAGGGCGATGATGCAAGAGGAGGTGGCCCAGGAGGAGGAGGAGGAAGAGGGGTCATTTTTAGCACTTTCAGGCCAGTCTCTTCAAAGTGACTCAGAGGGAGGTTTTTGGCAACAGCAGAGGCCAGGTAAAAATGTGGCCAGCCAGGACCCACTACTGGAGGACGAGGAGGACGAGGATGAGGAGGAGGTGGAGGAGGATGAGGATGAAGCATGGTCACAGCGGGGTGGCACCCAACGCAGCTCGGGCCCATCACTGGTGCGTGGCTGGGGGGAAAGGCAGGACGATTACGATACGCCCACAGAGGACAGCTTGTCCTTACCCCTGGGCAGCCTGGCACACATGAGCGACTACATTCTGCAGTGCCTGCGCAACGACAGCAGAGTTGCCCACATTTTAACGTGTGCGGACAACTGGGTTGCAACCCTGCTGGATCCACGGTACATGTGCCCACCTTACTTCCTGCACTGGAGCGTGATAAGAAGATGCGCGAGTACAAGCGCACGTTGGTAGACGCGCTACTGAGAGCATTCCCAAATGTCACATGGGAACAAGTGGAAGCCCAAGGCCAAGGCAGAGGAGGAGCAAGAGGTCGCCAAGGCAGCTGTGTCACGGCCAGCTCCTCTGAGGGCAGGGTTAGCATGACAGAGATGTGGAAAAGTTTTGTCAACACGCCACAGCTAACTGCACCACCACCTGATACGCAACGTGTTAGCAGGAGGCAACATTTCACTAACATGGTGGAACAGTACGTGTGCACACCCCTCCACGTACTGACTGATGGTTTGACCCCATTCAACTTCTGGGTCTCTAAATTGTCCACGTGGCCAGAGCTAGCCTTTTATGCCTTGGAGGTGCTGGCCTGCCCGGCGGCCAGCGTTTTGTCTGAACGTGTATTCAGCACGGCAGGGGGCGTCATTACAGACAAACGCAGCCGCCTGTCTACAGCCAATGTGGACAAGCTGACGTTCATAAAAATGAACCAGGCATGGATCCCACAGGACCTGTCCATCCCTTGTGCAGAGTAGACATTAACTACCTTCTCTTAACCATATATTATTGTACTCCAGGGCACTTCCTCATTCAATCCTATTTTTATTTTCATTTTACCATTATATTGCGAGGCAACCCAAAGTTGAATGAACCTCTCCTCTGCCTGGGTGCTGGGCCTAAATATATGCCAATGGACTGTTGCAGTGGTGGCTGACGTGAAACCTGATTCTCTGCTATGATATGCAGACTGATTCTCTGCTGACATGAAGCCAGATTCTCTGTTACGGGACCTCTCTCCTCTGCCTGGGTGCCGGGGCCTAAATATCTGAGAATGGACTGTTCTAGTGGTGGGTGACGTGAAGCCAGATTCTCTGCTATGGGACCTCTCTCCAATTATATATTGGTAATTTTTATTTATTTTATTTTTATTTTAATTCATTTCCCTATTTACATTTGTTTGCATGGGATTTATCTACATGTTGCTGCCTTTTGCAGCCCTCTAGCCCTTTCCTTGGCTGTTTTACAGCCTTTTTAGTGCCGAAAAGTTCGGGTCCCCATTGACTTCAATAGGGTTCGGGTTCGGGACGAAGTTCGGATCGGGTTCGGATCCCGAACCCGAACATTTCCGGGAAGTTCGGCCGAACTTCTCGAACCCGAACATCCAGGTGTCCGCTCAACTCTATATGTGAGTTATCCAATCCCTTTTAGTCCCAATCGGTGACAACACTCAAACTCTCCAACTGACACAGCGTTTTATGTGTGGACAGGAAGTCAGTTTCCCCCTTCGTATGGGAAAGTTTATGTCAGTCCCATAACAATGAATAGGGAAACTAACTTCCTGTTCAGACATAAGACGCTGTGTCAGGTGGAGAGTCAGAGTGTTGGTCACATGACACAGCTGAGGATCAGTAGGAAGGTTATAACTCACAAATACAGTCAATGGAAAGAAGATTACCTATAATTCTTATCTTCTACCTTTTTGATGGGCCAGAGAATAGCATTTTTCATTGGCTTGCTTCCTTAATGAAGAATATTTGATCTTACCGCATTGGAATAACTATATGTACAGATGAGCAAATCAAGGCTGACTAAGTGGAATTAGATCCGAACTTCAGGAAAATTTCGATTCGCACGGAAGCTGAATTTCCTCGCGTTTCGTGGTAACGCATCACATTTTTTCCTAAAATAGCTGCTGCACATGTGAGGACATGGAGAAAAGAACTCTGGGAAGGCAGGATCATCCATAATGCTATGCATGCAGCCAATCAGAAGCCAGCCAGCCCTGTGATGTCACAATCCTATAAATAGCCTCAGCCATCTTAGATTCTGCCATTTACCAGTGTACATAGTGCAAGGAGAGACATCATCATGGGCTAGAGACAGTGTTAGAAAAAAATTAATTGTGCTTAAAAAAATGATTAACAAGTGCAAGGCGAGATTATTCAAGGTGTAGGGAAAGGACAGGGAGAAATTATTCCACAGCATTTATGTTGAACAGAGTTCAGTAGGAGAGGTTACAGTCTGGGTAATAGGAACAATCCGATTACACCTTGCTGCACTGACAAGGGATCCAAATTGCCATTATACAGCTTTGTAATTCCAGTAAATCGTTCTTATTAGGGAGCAAGTGCTGTTTCAAACAGGCATTAACAGGGTTTATTACAAGGAAGTATTTATAAGTCTTATTTGCCCTTGTGCGGTGCAGTTATCTGTTTTAAAGCATTTTTGGCTTGTATTAGTGGGGAAAAACGGCTTATTAGCCATTGTGTGGTGAAGTGATAAAATTACAGCCCTTTTTCTCATGCATTAAATAAAAAAGAAAAATATATATTTGCCAGTTAGCGGTGCAGATATATGTTTTAAAGCCTTTTCTGCCTTGTGCTAGTGGAAACACAAAAATTCTCTTTGCCGCTCAGTGGTGCAGTTATCTGTTCTTAAGCCTTTAGTAGCATGTATCAGTGGAAAAAGAAAACATATATTTGCTGTTCAGTGGTGCAGTCAGGGGCGTAACTACCATAGCGGCAGACCATGCGACTGCTATGGGGCCCAGGGCAAGAGGGGGCCCAGTTGGGATCATCCCCTCTTTAACTGGAGGTGAAAACGTGGTCAGGACTCTACCCTCTAAAGCAGGCATGATCAACCTGCGGCCCTCCAGCTGTTGCAAAACTACAACTCCCAGCATGCCTGAACAGCCTACAGCTATCAGCCTACAGCGGGGCATTGTGGGAATTGTAGTTTTACAACAGCTGGAGGGCCGCAGGTTGAGCATGCCTGCTCTAAAGGAACAACTTTTAGCAAATGAAGCAGTGGGAAAAATAGCCCAAGGGTCAGTGAAAGGTGTTTAGGCGGAAACCCTTCTGTCCTGTGTGGGGGGCCTGGTTTGATCCTTGCTATGGGGCCCTTACTTCTCTATGTACGCCACTGCATATGTTTTAAAGCCTTTTGTGGTGTGTATTAGTGGAAAAACAAATATACAGTATGTGTCGTTCAGCGGTGCAGTTATCTGTTCTAAAGCCTTTTGTGGCGTGTATTAGTTGTTCTGCCCAGCAGGGTTAGGGAAAATCATTGCAGATCACGTCTGCCTTACTTTTAGTATTTCTGTAGTGATAAATGTGGTTTTAGCACCATCTAGCAGTGTTAAATTGTATTGAACTTTGTTTTTCTTTTTACAAAGACTGCTGCATTGTGGGTGGTGCAAAGCATCTTGGGAATGCAAAGCATCCTGGGAAAGATAAGTCTCCAGGACACAGTACAGAGCTGTCCTTCTGCATATCTCCTTGTTAAACTCTACCATCCTGGTAAAAGCATATCTGGTGAGAGATCTTTCTTTGTTTCAGGGACATTATGTTATGCAAAGCTGTTCAGCTAGTTATCATTGTTACTCAAGGAAGTTGTTATAACTATTTGATGTTAGAAATGAAGTACTATGTTAGGCAGCCATTTTACCATCTGCTTCAGTGTTATGCAAATGTTACAGCACATGCTATGCTATATACGTATTCATGTTATTTGTATTTGTATACTTTTACCAATCAATCAAATACTCATGTTTTGCCAATAAACAAGTTAGACTACAAAGAATAGTCCTCTTATTTGGAAGACAGGAATGGTTTATGCTGAATGTCAGACTGCACACTGTGTGAATGTGTATGAAGACAGAACATAAGTGGAAAAAGAAATAATATATTTGCCGGTCAGCTGTGCAGTTATCTGTTCAAAAGCCTTTTGTGGCATGAATTAGTGGAAAAACTAAAAATATATTTGCCGTTCAGCGGTGCAGTTATATGTTCTAAAGCCTTTTGTGGTGTGTATTAGGCCTCATGCACACGACAGTTTATTTTCACGGTCCACAAAAACGGGGTCCGTAGGTCCGTGATCCGTGACCGTTTTTTCGTCCGTGGGTCTTCCTTGATTTTTGGAGGATCCACGGACATGAAAAAAAATGTCGTTTTGGTGTCCGCCTGGCCGTGCGGAGCCAAACGGATCCGTCCTGAATTACAATGCAAGTCAATGGGGACGGATCCGTTTGATGTTGACACAATATGGTGCCATTTCAAACGGATCCGTCCCCATTGACTTTCAATGTAAAGCCTGGAGTTCTTTTATACCATCGGATTGGAGTTTTCTCCAATCCGATGGTATATTTTAACTTGAAGCGTCCCCATCACCATGGGAACGCCTCTATGTTAGAATATACTGTCGGATATGAGCTACTTCGTGAAACTCAGATCCGACAGTATATTCTAACACAGAGGCGTTCCCATGGTGATGGGGACGCTTCTAGTTAGAATACACTACAAACTTTGTACAAGACTGCCCCCCTGCTGCCTAGCAGCACCCGATCTCTTACAGGGGGCCGTTATCAGCACAATTAACTCCTCAGGTGCCGCACCTGAAGGGGTTAATTGTACTATCATATCCCCCTGTAAGAGATCAGGGCTGCCAGGCAGCAGGGGGCAGACCCCCCCCTCCCCAGTTTGAATATCGTTGGTGGCACAGTGTGCGCCCCCCATCGGTCCCCCGTCCTCCCTCTAGTATAATAAATCGTTGGTGGCACAGTGTGCGCCCCCCATCGGGCCCCCCTTCCTCCCTCTAGTGTAATAAATCGTTGGTGGCACAGTGTGCGCCCCCCATCGGCCCCCCTCCCTCTATAGCAGTAACAACATTGGTGGCAGTGTGCGGCCTCCCATCTCCCCCCCCCGATCATTGGTGGCAGCGGAGTTCCGATCGGAGTCCCAGTTTAATCGTTGGGGCTCCGATCGGTAACCATGGCAACCAGGACGCTACTGCAGTCCTGGTTGCCATGGTTACTTAGCAATAGTACAATAGTAGAAGACTCATAGTTACCTGCTTGCTGCTGCGATGTCTGTGTCCGGCCGGGAGCTCCACCTACTGGTAAGTGAAAGGTCTGTGCGGCGCATTGCTAAAGAACTGTCACTTACCAGTAGGAGGAGCTCCCGGCCGGTCACAGACATCGCAGCAGCAAGCAGGTAAGTATAAATCTTCTACTGTTGTACTATTGCTAAGTAACCATGGCAACCAGGGCTGCAGTAGCTTCCTGGTTGCCATGGTTACCGATCGGAGCCCCAGTGATTAAACTGGGACTCCGATCGGAACTCCGCTGCCACCAATGATCGGGGGGGGGGGAGATGGGAGGCCGCACACTGCCACCAATGTTGTTACTGCTATAGAGGGAGGGGGGCCGATGGGGGGCGCACACTGTGCCACCAACGATTTATAACAATAGAGGGAGGAAGGGGGGCCTGATGGGGGGCGCACACTGTGCCACCAACGATTTATAACAATAGAGGGAGGAAGGGGGGGGGCCGATGGGGGGAGCACACTGTGCCACCAACGATATTCAAACTGGGGAGGGAGGGGGGTCTGCCCCCTGCTGCCTGGCAGCCCTGATCTCTTACAGGGGGATATGATAGTACAATTAACCCCTTCAAGGTGCCGCACCTGACGGGGTTAATTGTGCTATCATATCCCCCTGTAAGAGATCGGGTGCTGCCAGGCAGCAGGGGGCAGTCTTGTACAAAGTTTGTAGTGTATTCTAACTAGAAGCGTCCCCATCACCATGGGAACGCCTCTGTGTTAGAATATACTGTCGGATATGAGTTTTCACGAAGTGAAAACTTAGATCTGAAAAAGCTTTTATGCAGACGGATCTTCGGATCCGTCTGTATGAAAGCAACCTACGGCCACGGATCACGGACACGGATGCCAATCTTGTGTGCATCCGTGTTCTTTCACGGACCCATTGACTTGAATGGGTCCGTGAACCGTTGTCCGTCAAAAAAATAGGACAGGTCATATTTTTTTGACGGACAGGATACACGGATCACGACCTCGGCTGCAAAACGGTGCATTTTCCGATTTTTCCACTGACCCATTGAAAGTCAAAAAAACTGAAAACGGCACAACGGCCACGGATGCACACAACGGTCGTGTGCATGAGGCCTTAGTGGAAAGAGAAAAAATATATTTGCCGGTCAGTGGTGCAGTTATATGTTCTAAAGCCTTTTGTGGTGTGTATTAGTGGAAAGAGAAAAAATATATTTGCCGGTCAGTGGTGCAGTTATATGTTCTAAAGCCTTTTGTGTCATGCATTAGTAGAAAAAATATATATATTTGCCGGTTAGTGATGCAGTTATATATTTTAAAGCCTTTTTTTGCGTGTATTAGTGAAAAAACAAAAAATATATTTGCCTTTCAGCGGTGCAGTTATCTGTGGCATGTATTATTGGAAAAAGAAAAAATATATTTACCAATCAGCAGTACAGTTAGATGTTTTAAAGCCTATTGTGGCGTGTATTAGTGGAAAAAAATATTTTTGCCGCTCAGCGGTGCAGTTATATGTTTTAAAGCCTTTTGTGGCGTGTATTAGTGGAAAAAGAAAAAATATATTTGCCGGGCAATGGTGCAGTTATATGTTCTAAAGCCTTTTGTGTCATGTATAAGTGGAAAAAAATGAGGGCCTTTTTACATTTTAGCAGTGCAGTTATATGTTCTAACGCCCTTTTTGGCATGTATTATTGGCACACAAAAGTATTTGCCGTTGTGTGCTGAAGTGAGAAAATTACAGAGTTTTTTGGGGTGTTTTAATTTCCTTTTTATTTATTTATTTGATCTAACAGTATGTCAGACAGAGAAGTGCCAGGCCCTGCACAGGGGAGTGGCAGAGGCCTAAATGTTTCTGGCACAGGCAGAGGTCGCAGCAAGGGCCGAAGCGAGAGGCTTAAGCTCCCGGTGTCATCTAGCAGTTGTGTCTTGACCAGCAACCAAGCGGTTCTTGAATGGTTGACATGGTCATCCACTTCATCCCAATTGACATCAGACACCCCCAGCCAAGAGTCAGTGGGTTCCTCTGACACAACGCTTAGTTGACATGGCCCGGGAGCAAGTCCTGTGCCCCCACCTGTCCTGAACCTTCCTTTGTCATTATCAGTTCCCTCAACGCAAGAAGTATTATATGCCATAGGCTCGGCTCCACTTTGCAGTGAAGACAAGCTACTAAAGGACAGTCAGCAGCTACTGCCCAGCCAAGATCTGGAGGAGACATCTGCCGCTTCCTCCGGTAGGCGGGCAAGTAGTGATGATGAGAGTGGCGTGGGAGCTGGTGTTGCTAGCGGTCAGGCCCATGACCCAAAGATGGTTGAGGAGGACATAAGTTACGTGCAGACAGTACTCGATGATGCTGATGTAGCTGATCGCACTTGGGAGCTGGGAGACTAAGGGTCTTTATCATCATCGGCAGAAGAGGGTGGTAGCTTGCTTGTGAGCCAGCAAGTCGCTAGTGTAGCTGGGAATCATCGGAATGGCAGCAGTGGGAGGACGGGATCCAAACGTGCCCGGGGTAGACCATCTGCTTCGCAGTAGCCTACCTGACCAGGAAGTAGCGGTGCACGGGTTCACAGAGGAAACAGTGGTAGCAGTCAGTCAGTGCGTAGTGTTGGGGGTAAAATCACCTACTCGGTGGTGTGGCAGTTTTCTATTAAGCCACCGGAGGAGGTGAACATGACCATTAGAGATGAGCAAATTTTTCAAAAATTTGATTTGCATGTTTGCCAAATTTTTGGGGAAAATTTGATTCAATCCGAATAAATTTGCGGCGAATTACATTAAAAAAAGGCAATTTCCTGGATGCAGAGAGCATTTATAGTGGTGTAGAACACTGTGCCTTGCAGTAATACGCATAGGGAGTCTTATTTGTTAGTGAAATAATACTGTGAGTCCGTATGACTTTTGGCAGTCACAGGGCCAAAACTGACCAAATAACTCACATATGAACTCAGCCCTACAGGTCAATTTTAGAGCCAAGAAGAAGAGCACTCCTTTTACATCGTCATCAGCTTATTCCACATAGATGTCTACAGACCCTGTTCTATTAAACGCTTATACCATTCGAGCCCCCTGACAGAGTGGAGAGGGTGTCAGCAGTAAGTTTGTGTTGACGTAACTGATTATTTTGCCCTTCCTCTGATCCGTCAGAACAATAACCCCACAAAAAACGGATCCTGTCTGTTGAGCATCTGCCTTCACTCGGTCAGTAATCCATCAGTATTGCTAATGCAAAAAAAAAGGAGTGGATCCAAAACAGAGATAACACGTTAATGGAATATTTCCATGTCTTCTGTCTTTTGTACCCACTCCTGCTTTGGCTAACAAATCATTAGCCAATTCAGATTGGACCATACAGGCCTAACAGCTGCTATACAGACAAGATCCGTTGTGCGTCTCATTTTTCCTTCCTTCTGACAGATCAGAAGATGGGTTAAAGAAATGATGATTTCCTCCAAGGCAAAAAGGCTAAATAGTGGCCCAGTCATGAAGTGTGGAGGGTGGGAACAGAATGAGAAGTCAACAGAGTAAGCCTATGAAATAGTGGTGAGGTGGAAGCAGCATGAGCAGACCACAGAGTGGCACAATGACAGATTCTGAAGGTGTCGGCAGCATCAGGAAGCCACAGAATGGCACAATGACAGAGTGCAGAGGTGACAGCAGTATGAGGAGACCTCAGAGTGACGAGTTCTCCTTGGGGTAACTATGGCCCCTGCTGCACTAAACTCCCGTTCTGATAACATACTACTGGCCAGGTAGGACAGAATTTCCAGGGCAAACTCTGCTAGTTGCGGCCACAAATCGAGTTTGGCTGCCCAGTTGTCCAGCGGATCTTCAATGTGGGGTGGCAGGGTGCTGTCGAAGTATGCCACCACCTGTTGGTTCAAGTCCTGCTCTATGTCTAGTTGCTGGTGAGTAGTTTCTTCACTATGCGGGTAAAGTAAGTGTAACATCCTGAAGTATATCACTAAAACTACTGTCACCCAGCTACATGATGTTAAGTGTATATTTATTATTATCTTGTGAAATCTTGCTTTGCATTGTTCCTTATATATATTGTCTATGCCTGTTTTATATTACTGCTGTAATTTTCCATGTACACCAGCAGGTGGCAGCAGCATGGAGCAGACTTTAGTTAGTGTTTCTAGCCTGGAATAGTCCATTCCAGGTTAGCTCCCCCCTTTCTGAGGAGGAGTGGAATGTTTCCCACTTCCTACCTCATAGGGAGGAAGGAAAGTTTTAGTCAGTGTGAACCAGCCCCCTTCTGGGGAAGGCTGTGTTAGTAGGAGCTCCCATAAACAGGGATCCCAACCCTGGATCTTGCTTCGGCTGAGGTAAAGATCCATCTTCCTAGACTGAGTCACCTATCTCAGCTGGACGACCATAGAAGCAGCAACAACAGAACAATAGAGCTCCAGGAAGAACCGTCATACCCTGCGAGCAGTCCTGTGAGTACAGATCCCAAGACTAGGAGAAGATAAGTACCTCCTCAGCTAGTCAGGCCCATACTAAGCAGACTACAGACAGAGCAGAAGACAGATACCTGCCAGATTCTACTAGGCGAATGTACAAGAAGCAGAATAGATAAATTCCTGCCACATATTGTCAAAACCTGCTGGGACCCAATACTTATGCTGTACCTTGTATGGATCAAAGCTGCCATTCAGTAAACTCAAGTTGGACTTTATTACCTGTCTGGATCCATCAAAACTCCTGCTAACCACACTCAAATTTATTGCAAGTGAGCCAGGATTCAGCAGTCCAGCCATACCAAGGTAGGAGACACCGTTGACACTACACAGAGACATTATCCCCCTCTGGCATTCCTCACTAGTGTTGAGCGGCATGTCCCATATTAGAATTAGCGAAATTTCGCGAATATTCGAAAGAATATTCGTAAAATATTCGCGAATATTCGAATTCGTTATTATTTCGCATATGCGATAATTCGAATTTTCGCATCGCATAATACATATTATGAGATGCAAAATTCGCATGTGCGCTAATGAAATCGCCTTACGAAGATTCGCAACTCAATTCAATCACTAATGTAAGAATGCAAAGCCCTTTGCCTCTGTTCTGGGACAAGTGCCGATATTCGCCTGTGCGCTAATAAAATCGCCTTACAAAGATTCGCGCCTCAATCACTTTCTAGGCAATGTGAGTAAGATCTGAGCTTTTGGACTTTTGGGAATCAATCGATATACAGTGGGGGGTGATGACAGTAGTTGACAGAGTACAGATCAATGTAATCTGTAAGGTGGAAACTAAAATAAAAAATACGAATATTCGTAAATCGAATTTTACGAAGTTCGAAGTATTCGCGAATATGGTGCTATACTATATGAATGCACATGCACAGGCCTTTGCCTCTCTGTTCTGGGGACAAGTGTAGATATTCGCATGTGCGCTAATAAAATCGCCTTACGAAGATTCGCAACTCAATTCAATCACTAATGTATGAATCATACATTAGTGATTGAATTGAGTTGCGAATCTTCGTAAGGCGATTTTATTAGCGCACATGCGAATATCTACACGTCCCCAGAACAGAGAGGCAAAGGCCTGTGCATTCATATAGTATAGCACCATATTCGCGAATATTTCGAACTTCGTAAAATTCGATTTACGAATATTCGTATTTTTTATTTTAGTTTCCACCTTACAGATTACATTGATTTGTACTCTGTCAACTACTGTCATCACCCCCCACTGTTTCTCGATTGATTCCCAAAAGTCCAAAAGCTCAGATCTTACTCACATTGCCTAGAAAGTGATTGAGGCGCGAATCTTTGTAAGGCGATTTTATTAGCGCACATGCGAATATCTACACTTGTCCCCAGAACAGAGAGGCAAAGGCCTGTGCATTCATATAGTATAGCACCATATTCGCGAATACTTCGAACTTCGTAAAATTCGATTTACGAATATTCATATTTTTTATTTTAGTTTCCACCTTACAGATTACATTGATCTGTACTCTGTCAACTACAGTCATCACCCCCCACTGTATCTCGATTGATTCACAAAAGTCCAAAAGCTCAGATCTTACTCACATTGCCTAGAAAGTGATTGAGGCGCGAATCTTTGTAAGGTGATTTTATTAGCGCACAGGCGAATATCGGCACTTGTCCCAGAACAGAGGCAAAGGGCTTTGCATTCATACATTAGTGATTGAATTGAGTTGCGAATCTTCGTAAGGCGATTTTATTAGCGCACATGCGAATATCTACACTTGTCCCCAGAACAGAGAGGCAAAGGCCTGTGCATTTATATAGTATAGCACCATATTCGCGAATACTTCGAACTTCGTAAAATTCGATTTACGAATATTCGTATTTTTTATTTTAGTTTCCACCTTACAGATTACATTGATCTGTACTCTGTCAACTACTGTCATCACCCCCCACTGTATCTCGATTGATTCCCAAAAGTCCAAAAGCTCAGATCTTACTCACATTGCCTAGAAAGTGATTGAGGCGCAAATCTTTGTAAGGCGATTTTATTAGCGCACAGGCGAATATCGGCACTTGTCCCAGAACAGAGGCAAAGGGCTTTGCATTCATACAGTATGAGGACATGGCGGAGGATGAGAAGGCAGAGGCGAACATTGTCTCTGGACCAACGACGTGGCAACGTGGAGGAAGAACCGATGTGACCTAGCAAAGTTGCTGGTGTGGCTGTGCACTTTGGCAGACACTGAAAGGCTCAAGGACTGGCCCACGTTCTGTTCTACATGTGTGTGCAGGGCTGGTACTGCCTTTTTGGCAAAGAAATGACGACTCCACCTCTGAAAGGTACAGAGTCCACTACTTGGATAGGGAGGGACTGCAGCACCGGCAACTAGGACAGGAGCACATTCAGATTCTGTGCCATTGGATTAGTGCACGCATATTATTGTCTCTTGGCAATCGGTTCGGTGAACGATTGCTGACGGAATGACTGCCGAGGAGGGCGAAGAGCAGGAGCATTGGAACCAGCAGATGATGGGAAGGACAGACAGCTCCCTTCGGCTAAGGTGGTGGAGCACTGACTGCCTGAAACCGGTTGCATGCCACTGCGGCACACTGGACCAACACATCGGAGCAACGGTTCTCCCAGGCCACTGTATGGCGATGCTGCAAATGTTGGCACAGGACCGTAGTGCCAACATTGGCACCCTGGCCATGCTTCACCTTCTGCCCACAGATTCTACATATGGCTACGTTGACCTCCTCCGGCGGCTTAAGAAAAAAAACGCCACACCGCCTAGTAGGTGATTTTGCCACCAATACTATGCACTGACTGAATGATACTGTCGCTGCCTCTGTGAACCCCTGCACCGTTACCCATTTCTAGGCAGGTAGCCTCCGGCGAAGCGTGTGGTCTACCCCGGGCACGTTTGGCTCCCGACCTCCCACTACTGCCACCCTTCTGACTACCGGCCACACTAGTGACATGCTGGCTCAACGGCAAGCTGCCACCCACTTCTCCCGATGATGATGAAGTTCCTTCGTCACCTGTCTCCCAAGCGCGATCAGCTAAATCTTCATCATCGAGTCCTGTCTGCATGTAACTGATGTCCTCCTCAACCGTCTCTAGGTCAGGAGTCTGACCGCTCACAACACCAGCTCCAACGTCACTCTCCTCATCACTACTTGCTGACCTAGCAAAGGAAGTGGCAGATGTCTCCTCCAGATCTTAGCTGATCAGTAGCTGCTGACTGTCCTCTAGTACCTTGTCCTCACTGTATAGTAAAGCTGAGCCCACAGAATACAATACTTCTGCGGCTCTGGGAACAGAAGAGGATAGAGGCAGGTTGAAGACAGGTGAGGGCACAGGTCCTGCTCCCAGGCCATGCCAACTAAGGGTTGTGTCTGACAAACCCACTGACTCCTGGTTGGGCGTGTCTGTCACTTGCGACAAAGTCGAAGATTGAGTCAACGACTCAAGAACCACTGGGTTGCTGGTCACAACACGATTGCTATATGAGACTGGGAGCTCAGGACTCTCAAAGTGACCCCTGCTGCCACAGCCCTTACTCTGCCTTTGCCATAAACATTTAGTCTTCTGCCACTCCCCTGTGCAGGACCTGGAACTTCTCTGTCTGACAAACTGTTAGAGCAAATAAATAAAAAGGAAATTAAAACACCCCATAAAAGCCTTTACTACAGATAACTGCACTGCTGAGCGGCAAATATATTTTTTCTTTTTTCCGCTAAAACACCCTACAAAATCTTTGATAACAGATCATTTGCACTAGTACATGTCACAAAATGCTGTACAAGAAATAACTGCACTGCTGAGCGGCAAATATATTCTTTCTTTTTGCAATAACACACGTCACAAAAGGATTTAAAAGAAATAACTGCACCGCTGAGCGGCAAATATATTTTATCTTTTTCCGCTAAAACACCACACAAAAGGCTTTACAAGAAATAACTGCACCACTGAGCGGCAAATATATTTTTTCTTTTTTACTAAAACACCCCACAAAAGACTTTACTACAGATAACTGCACCACTAAGCGGCAAATATATTTTTTATTTTTGGGCTACAGATTACTGCACCGCAGAGCGGCAAATGTTGTTTTTTCTTTTTGTGCTAATACAGTACACGTCAAAAAAGGCTTAACAAGAAATAACTGCACCTCAGAACTGCAAATATATTTTTTCTATTTCTGCTAAAACACCCCACAAAAGCCTTTACTACAGATAACTGCACCGTAGAGCGGCAAATATTTTTTCTTTTTGTGCTTATACACGTCACAAAATGTTTTAAAATAAATAACTGCACCACTGAGCGACAAATATATTTTTTCTTTTTGCGCTAAAACTTCCCACAAAAGCCTTTACTACAGATTACTGCACCGCAGAGCTGGAAATGTATTTATTCTTTTTGAGCTAATACACGTAAAAAAAGGCTTAACAAGAAATAAGTGCACCGCAGAATGGCAAATGTATTTTTTCTTTTTGCGCTAATACACGTAAAAAAAGGCTTAACAAGCAATAAGTGCACTGCTGAGCTGCAAATATATTTTTTCTTTTTCAGCTAAAACACCCCACAAAAGTCTTTAATACAGATAACTGCACCACTGAGTGGCAAATATATTTTTTCTTTTTGCAATAACACACGTCACAAAAGGAATCAAAAGAAATAACTGCACCGCTGAGTGGCAAATATATTTTTTCTTTTTGCAATAACACACGTCACAAAAGGAATCAAAAGAAATAACTGCACCGCTGAGCGGCAAATATATTTTTTCTTTTTCCACTAAAACACCCCACAAAAGTCTTTAATACAGATAACTGCACCACTGAGTGGCAAATATATTTTTTCTTTTTGCAATAACACACGTCACAAAAGGAATCAAAAGAAATAACTGCACCGCTGAGCGGCAAATATATTTTTTCTTTTTCCACTAAAACACCCCACAAAAGACTTTACTCAGATAATTGCACCGCTGAGGGTACTTTCACACTAGCATTTTTCTTTTCCAGTATAGAGTTCCATCCTAGGGGCTCTATACCAGAAAAGAACTGATCAGTTTTATCCCCATTAATTCTGAATAGAGAGCAATCAGTTCAGATGCATCAGGATTAGTGATGATTGAGCACCAAAGTGCTCGGGTGCTCTGGCCGAACACATTGGGATGCTTGAGTGTTCTACCAAGCACCCGAGTATAATGGAAGTCAATGGGAGAACCCGAGCATTAAACCAGGCACCCCCTGTGGTGAGGAGGGGAGGGTGCCTGGTTCATAGGAAAAGGTCTGAAATTTATGGAAACACCACCTAAATGGTTCAGGAACAGCATAGGGAAGATGTCTTGATGCATCTTGGACTCAAAGGTCACTGCTGGGAACCATGTTGTCCAAGTAGTACGCCATCTTTACAGACCGGGGGGAAAAAATCTATTTTAGAGGAAAAAGAGAAACATTCTTTCCTGTATATTTACTTGTATATAAAGTGCAAGTGCTGCCAAAAATTAGGAAGAGGTACTCCGATACAACCTGTATATCACATAATGGAGGGCTTAATTCACATTGTGGTCCAATAGTTCAGGTAGTGGGACTCCTACACTCATAAAGCCCATGCACTAAGTAAAAGGGCTGACAAAAATTACAAGGAACCGATACTCCAAAACACCCTTTGTTACACATAAAGGAGGGCATCATACACACCCTTGAAAAATTATGATTGATGGCCTGCTGGTGACCCTCAAAAATATTTGGAGCCAGGGCCTGCTGATCTGACCATCTAAAACATTAGAAGCCAGGGCCTGCTGCTGCATTGGTGACTCTAGATAACCTCTAGGCGATTTCACGTCCCTGTGTTTCGTGACGATCCATTCGGATGTCTGTCCTATCAACTTTCGATGTTCTTTTCTGCGCCTACCATGGTTATCACGGGTAATGGGCAATCAGTGTTCGATGCCGAAGAGGGAGCCTGAGAAAGGGCTACCACTTCCAAGGGAGGTCAGTGGCTGAAATCTGATTGGCTGTTGTTGCCTTGCCCCTTTTTTTTTCCTAATTGTGAACCACCCAGAGAGGTTGGGTCAAGTTATTAAAGCACAAGCATCCAAGGAAGGCAGCAGGCACGCGACAATTACCCACTCTCGACTTGGGGAGGTAGTGACGATAATTAACAATACAGCACTCCTAAGCGGCCCTGTTATTGGAATGAGTACACTTTCCATTAACGAGGATCTATTGGAGGGCAAGTCTGGTGCCAGCAGCCATTTTGCTCCCGGCCTCCACAACGTTCACCCAGTGTGCCATTCATGATGAGGATTGTGTTGACCAGACTCTTAGCTACTGAGACTGGACTTGTAGGTGAGGGCCTGCTGCCGCTTTGTTAACTCTAGATAACTTCTAGGCGATCGCATGTCTCCTTGTCGGCGCCGGTCCATTGAAATGTCTGCCTTATCAATTTTTGAGCTAATTTTGATCATCCTCTCCACCTGAGGAATGAGAGACGAGAAGTTCTCTTTGTAGCAGGGGTCGAGAAAGGTGAACAACCAGTAATCCGTGTTGTCTAAAATGTGCATAATGTGTGGGTCGTGGGAAAGGCAGCCTAACATGAAGTCAGCCATGTGTGCCAAAGTACCAACAGGCAAGACTTCGCTGTCATCATCAGAAGTTGAGCTGAACCTGTAAAACATGATATGCAAGGGCCTGCAGTTGAGCTGACCCTGTAAAACATTATATGTGAGGGCCTGCAGTTGAGCTGACCCTGTAAAACATTATGTGCGAGGGTCAGCAGGTGAGCTGACCCTGTAAAACATTATATGCCAGGGCCTGCAATTGAGCTGACCCTGTAAAACATTATATGTGAGGGCCTGCAGTTGAGCTCACCCTGTAAAAGATTTTAGGTGAGGGCCTGCAGGTGACCTGAGCCTATAAAACAATATATGCGAGGGCCTGCAGTTAAGCTGACCCTGTAAAGCATTATATGCGAGGGCCTGCAGTTGAGCTGACCATGTAAAACAGTATATGCGAGGGCCTACAGTTGAGCTGACCCTGTAAAACATTTTATGCGAGGGCCTGCAGGTGAGCTGACTCTCTAAAGAATTGTAGGTGAGGACCTGCTGGTGAGCTGACCCTCTAAAACATTATATGCAAGGGCCTGCAGGTGAGCTAACCCTCTAAAAGATTGTAGGTGAGGGCCTGCTGGTGATCTGACCCTCTAAAACATTACATGCGAGGGCCTGCAGGTGAGCTGGCCCTCTAAAAGATTGTAGGTGAGGGCCTGCTGGTGAGCTGACCCTATAAAACATTATATGCAAGGGCCTGCAGGTGAGCTGACCCAGTAAAACATTATATGCAAGGGCCTGTAGTTGAGCTGACCCTGTGGTTTTATCTCCGACCAAACAACTGAACACTTGCCTGAATGCCAGAATTTTTCCATAGGAATGTATTACATTAGTGCCGGATACGGCATTCAAAATACTGCAATGCCGGATCCGTCCTTCCGGTCTGCACAGACTGGTAATAATGTGAAAAATATATATAACTGATCCGTTTCTCCGGATGTAAAAATGGAGAGACAGATCCATTCTTGCAATGCATTTATAAGACAGATCCGCATCCGGATCTGTCTACAAATGCTTTCCGTTTGCATGCAGATTTCCGGATCCGGCAGGCAGTTCTGACGACGGAACTGCTTGCCGGATCACTCTGCTTCAAGTGTGAAAGTACCCTAAGCGGCAAATATATTTTTTTATTTTTGCACTAATACACATCAGAAAAGGCTTTAAAAGAAATAACTGCACCACTGAGCTGCAAACATATTTTTTCTTTTTGTGCTAATACACATCACAAAAGGCTTTAAAAGAAATAACTGCACCGCTGAGCTGCAAATATATTTTTTCTTTTTGCGCTAATACACCCCACAAAAGCCTTTACTACAGATAACTGCACCGCTGAGTGGCAAATATACAGTATTTTGTTCTTTTTGCGCTAATACACGTCACAAATGGCTTTAAAAGAAATAACTGCACCACTGAGCGGCAAATGTATATATTTATTTTTGTGCTAATACACGTCACAAAAGGCTTAACAAGAAATAAGTGCACTGCAGAGTGGCAAATGTATTTTTTCTTTTTGCGCTTATACACGTCACAAAAGGCTGTACAAGAAATAACTGCATCGCTGAGTGGCAAATGTATTTTTTCTTTTTGCGCTAATGCACGTCCCAAAAGGCTTTACAGGAAATAACTACACCTATAAGCTGCAAAAATATTTTTTATTTTTACGTTAATACACGTCACAAAAGGCTTTGTAAGGAATAACTACACTGCTGAGCTGCAACTATATTTTTTCTTTTTCTGCTAAAACACCCCACAAAAGCCTTTACTACAGATAAGTACACCGCACAAGAGCAAATAAGACATAGAAATATTGCCTTGTAATAAACCCTTTTAATGTCTGTATCAAACAGCACTTGCACCCTAATAAGAACAGTTTTAAGCTGTATAATGGCAATTTGGATCCCCAGTCAGTGCAGCACGGTATAATCGGATTGTTCCTAATACCCAGGCTGTCACCTCCCCGACTGAACCATGTTCAACAGAAATGCTGTGGAATAATTCCTCCCTATCCTTTCCCTGCACCTTGTATAATCTTTCCCTGCGCTTGTAAATCATTGTCCCTAGCTCCTGCAGATGTCTCTGCCTGCACGAAGTACACTGGCAAATGGCAGATTTTAAGATGGCCATGCTATTTATAGGGATGTGACATCACAGGACTGGCTGGCTGCTGATTGGCTGCATGCATGTTAGTATAGGTGATCCCGCCTTCCTAGAGTTCCTTTCGCCATGTCCTCAAACGTGCAACCGCCATTTTAGGAAAAAATGTGATTCATTACCACAAAGCGCATTCGTTGCAAATAAAAATTAGCTCATCTCTAATGGCCATATGTAGAATCTGTGGGCAGAAGGTGAACTGTGGCTCCCATGTGGTGGTCCAGCTTGCCGCAGCAACCGCTGCATCACCCAGTGGCATGTACCTGGTTTCAGGCAGTCAAGGCTCCACCACCTCAGCCGAAACCATCATCTGCTGATCCTGATGCTCCTCATCAGTCATTCCATCAGCAATCGATCACCGAAGCAAAGGCCAAGAGACAACAGTATGTGTGCACTCATCCAATGGTGTAGAAGCTGAACGTGCTCCTGTCCAAGAAGCTGGTGCTACAGCCCCTCCCTTTCCAAGTGGTGGACTCTGCACCTTTTAGAGAACTGATGGCTTGTGCCGAGCTGAGGAGGAGAGTCCCAAGCCGTCATTTCTTTGCCAAAAAGGCAGTACCAGCCCTGCACACACATGTAGAACAGAAGGTGGGCCAGTCCTTGAGCCTGTCGATGTCTGACAAAGTGCATGGCAGCGCCGACATGTGGAGCTGTAACTACGATCATGGACAATACATGTCCTTTACGGCCCACTGAGTGAATATGGTTCCTGCACAGCCACACCGGCAACTTGGCCAGGTGATGCCGCTTCCGCCTCCACATTGCCACGCTGCTGGTCCTGCGACGATGTCCGCTTCTTCCTCCCCATCCTCCACCATGTCCTCTGCTTCCACTACAGGAACTATTCACAGTGCCCCTCTAGCTTACCACATGTGCAGGGCATGGCGGTGTCATGCTGTTCTGTACCTCGTTTGCCTGGGTGAACCAAGTCACACAGGGGAGGAACTGCTCCGTGTCCTTCAGCAAGAAATCAAATCCTGGCTTTCTCCGAGACAACTAAAAATCGGAACCATGGTGACCGGCAACGGGTAGAACATGGTGTCGGTGCTGCGTCAAGGAGGGCTGAGCCATGCGCCCTGCATGCCACACGTGTTCAATCTGGTTGTCAAGCAGTTCCTGAAGTCTTCCACCCATCTGCAAGACATTCTAAAAATGTCCAGGAAACTTTGCATGCACTTCAGCCTCTCGTACACCACAAAGAACACCCTCCTTGAGCTGCAGAATGGCATCCCCAACATAGGCTGATATGCGACGTTTCCGCCCATTAGAATTCCACCCTTCATATGTTGGACCTACTGTACGAACAGAGAAAAGACATAAACGATTTCCCGATGATCCAAGCGGACAGGAGTATTCCCCTGTGTAACTTTGATGTTAGCCAGTGGCAGCTCATGTGTGACACCTGCAGTTTGCTCAGGTTCTTTGAGGAGGCCACGTTATTTGTCAGTCACCAGAACTACGGGATGAACAATGTCATTCAACTTCTTCATGTCCTGGAACAGATGCTGGTAAATATGTCTGGTCAGGGGACTGGAGACGTGGCGCCTAGATCTCATGGCCACATGATCCCTGTGAGGCCTGAACTGGAGGAGGAGGACATTGGAGCACAAGCAATGTGTAGTGAAATGAGTGGCTTTTCTACACAGGTGACAGGAGAGGAGGACCAGAACTAGCCAGAGAAGCTACAGGGCGATTAGGAAGATGAGGCAGAGGACCCAGTTACACTGTGGCAGTATGCAGTGGAGATGTATGCAGGGAGTCCCTCCGAGTCACTTGCACAAATGGTCCGCTGCATGCTTACTTGCTTGGGTAGTGATAGCCGAATTGTCACTATTCATCAGAGGGATGACTTGTGGCTCTCCACCTTGTTGGACCATCGCTACCGGTCCAAAATGGGGGCCTTTTTTACACCCATTCGAGGGGGAGGACAAACCGAACTACTATAGAGACATCCTATGTAGTCAGTTGGCCGCTGCCTATCTGCACCATCGTCCATCCTCTCGCAGGTCTGACCAGGGGGGCCCTCTGCGCTCATGTTCCACTACCATGGCTGCTGGGGAGGGGTGGCAGGAGCAGTACCAGCATTATCAGCAGCAGCAGCCTGAGTCTTGAGTCGCTAATGAGCAGTAGAGATGTCGCGAACATAAAATTTTCCGTTCGCGTTATGGCGAACTCAAATTTCTACAAATGTTCGCGAACGTGCGAACTGGGCGAACCGCCATTGACTTCTATAGGCAGGCGAATTTTAAAACCCACAGGGACTCTTTCTGGCCACAATAGTGATGGAAAAGTTGTTTCAAGGGGACTAACACCTGGACTGTGGCATGCCGGAGGGGGATCCATGGCAAAACTCCCATGGAAAATTACATAGTTGACGCAGAGTTGGATTTTAATCCATAAAGGGCATAAATCACCTAACAATCCAATTATTTTTTTTAACAACGTGGTTTAAAACATCCAGTGTGTGTATACGATCAGGTATGATGTTGTATCGATCAGGTAGTGTAAGGGTTACGCCCGCTTCACAGACATTGACAGACCAAACTCCCCTTTTAATGCACCGCAAACAACCGCAAACAGTCCATTTGCCCAACCGTAAACTTCCCATTTGCACAAGGTTGGATACCAAGCTAGCCATGTCCCGTTGATGTCATTGAAGGTTTCTTCCTCCACCCAGCCACGTACAACACCAAGGGTCCCGGAAAGGTGAATTGAATTGATTTTTCAAATGGGGAGATCATTAAAAAAATGCTGGCTCCCTCCCCTTTGTTTGAATCCACGGTCACTGCGTCTGCGCCGTGCAATTTACTGTCACACCCGATATGAGTGCTATTTTCTGTAGTACTATTCTCATCAGTTTAATCCCTGTTACGTCCCATATCAGGGTGGGATTGCCTTTTGTGAAAAAAAATTTAGGCCGGGTACCTTCGACTGCCTTCACAGTGACAGACCAAACTCTGATACACCAAACTGAATTGATTTTAGGAACCGGGAGATGGAAAAAGCAGCTTGGTCGGTCCTCTTACTCCCAAGTTGGGGCACTGCGCGTGCACGGAGCAATGTGCTGTGACACCCTATATGAGTGGTGTCTTAACTAGTACTATTCCTATCAGTTTAATCCCTGTTACGTCCCCTATCCGGGGACGTGTGTCGAATTGATTAACCATTGTCGAATTAACGAACCATTACGACATCCTGGAATAATTTAGTTCTGAGCTTTGTACTTGATTTGTATTGGAATTGATGGGGATTTTTTAAATTGTCTGCATTATTTCTAATAAACTATTAAGAGACTTTATTATGATTTTTTTATTTTATGTATTAAAAACCCACCCATACAACTTAAAAAATAAATAAAAATTTAAGTTTTTTCTATGAAAAAACATCCAGCCGTCCCGATCGCTTTTGGTCTGATCATAATGAAGCAACGGCCTTATCATCTGGGGTGTGGCAACATTGCCAACACACTCATAGAGGTGATGATCGCTTCATTGTGATACGCAAGCCCCTTCACCACAACAAGGTAACGATCACGAAAGGGGAATTGACACTTGTATGTGCCTTTTTTTTGTTTTGTTTTTGCAGCCACAGTGCAGCACCAGAGGCCAGAAAAATTAGGCATGTACACATGCCTGAAAAACAATGTTATTGTTGCAGCCGCTGTTGTAGCAGCGGCCGGAAAAATTGATGTTTTCAAGGCAGAAAGGTGACTAAAACATTGCGGCTTGAACCCTAGTTGGTGGCGGAGAATTCACGAAAGTCATCCGGTATGCAGACATTAAATACAGCAGCGTGGGGACCATTTTGAGGCCAAGGCATGTCATCAGGCCTTTTGTTAGTTAAACGTATCCCCTACTGTCAGTCCCTTCGGGATCCATGCCTCATTCATCTTAATGAAGGTGAGGTAATCAACACTTTTTTGACCGAGGCGACTTCTTTTGTCAGTGACAATGCCTCCTGCTGCACTGAAGGTCCTTTCTGACAGGACACTTGAAGCGGGGCAGGCCAGAAGTTCTATCGCAAACTGGGATAGCTCAGGCCACAGGTCAAGCCTGCACACCCAGTAGTCAAGGGGTTCATCGCTCCTCAGAGTGTCGATATCTGCAGTTAAGGCGAGGTAGTCTGCCACCTGTCGGTCGAGTCGTTCTCTAAGGCTGGATCCCGAAGGGCTGTGGCGATGTGTAGGACTGAAAAAGCTCTGCATGTCCTCCATCAACAACACATCTGTAAAGCGTCCTGTCCTTGCCGCCGTGGTCGTGGTAGGAGGAGGATTACTTTCACCTCTTCCCCAGTTAGATTCCCGTTGTGCTGTGACATCCCCCTTATAAGCTGTGTAAAGCATATTTTTTAGTTTGGTTTTGAACTGCTGCATCCTTTCTGACTTCCGGTAATTTGGTAACATTTCCGCCACTTTCTGCTTATACCGGGGGTCTAGTAGCGTGGCCACCCAGTACAGGTCGTTCTCCTTCATCCTTTTTATACGAGGGTCCCTCAACAGACATGACAGCATGAAAGACCCCATTTGCACAAGGTTGGATGCCGAGCTACTCATTTCCCGTTCCTCCTCCTCACTGATGTCATTGACGGTCTGTTCTTCCCCCCAGCCACGTACAACACCACGGGTCCCAGATAGGTGACAACAACGAGCACCCTGGGATGCCTGCTGTGGTTGGTCTTCCTCCTCCTCAAAGCCACATTCCTCCTCTGACTCCTCTTCCTCATACTCCTCTTGCAGCGTTGCCGCAGGTCCGGCAAGCGATGATGACAAGGCTGTTTCTGGTGGTGATGGTGACCACAACTCTCTTCCTCTTCACGCTCATCTACAGCCTGATCCAGCACTCTTCGCAGGGCACGCTCCAGGAAGAAAACAAATGGGATGAGGTCGCTGATGGTGCCTTCGGTGCGACTGACTAGGTTTGTCACCTCCTCAAAAGGACGCATGAGCCTACAGGCATTGCGCATGAGCGTCCAGTAACGTGGCAAAAAAATTCCCAGCTCCGCAGAGGCTGTCCTAGCACCCCGGTCATACAAATACTCGTTGACGGCTTTTTCTTGTTGGAGCAGGCGGTCGAACATTAGGAGTGTTGAATTCCAACGTGTCGGGCTGTCGCAAATCAAGCGCCTCACTGGCATGTTGTTTCGGCGCTGAATGTCTGAAAAGTGCGCCATGGCCGTGTAGGAACGCCTGAAATGGCCACACACCTTCCTGGCCTGCTTGAGGACGTCCTGTAAGCCTGGGTACTTAGACACAAAGCGTTGTACGATGAGATTCAACACATGTGCCATGCACGGCACATGTGACAACTTGCCCAAATTCAATGCCGCCAACAAATTGCTTCCATTGTCACACACCACTTTCCCGATCTCCAGTTGGTGCGGGGTCAGCCACTGATCTACCTGTGCGTTCAGGGCGGACAGGAGTGCTGGTCCGGTGTGGCTCTCTGCTTTCAGGCAAGTCAACCCCAAGACAGCGTGACACTGTCGTATCCGGGATGTGGAATAGCCCCATGGGAGCTGGGGGGATACAGTTGATGTGCAGCCAGATGCCGCAGCAGAAGAGGACTCAGCCGAGGAGGTTATGGAAGAGGATGGAGTAGGAGGAGTAGAGGAGGTGGCAGTAGGCCTGCCTGCAAGTCGTGGCGGTGTCACCAACTCCGCTGCAGAGCCACGCATTCCATGCTTGGCAGCCGTCAGCAGGTTGACCCAATGCGCAGTGTAGGTGATATACCTGCCCTGACCGTGCTTTGCAGACCAGGTATCAGTGGTCAGATGGACCCTTGCCCCAACACTGTATGCCAGAGATGCCATGACTTCCTTTTCAATCACTGAGTAGAGGTTTGGGATTGCCTTATTAGAAAAAAAAATTGTCCGGGTACCTTCCACTGTGGTGTCCCAATAGCGACAAATTTTTTGAAGGCCTCAGACTCCACCAGCTGGTATGGTAAAAGCTGGCGGGCTAAGAGTTCCGTCAAGCCAGCTGTCAGACGCCGGGCAAGGGGGTGACTCTGTGACATTGGCTTCTTACGCTCAAACATTTCCTTTACAGACACCTGACTGTGGGCAGATGAGATGGAACTGCTCAAGGTGAGAGGCGGAGTGGCGGGTGGTTGAGAGGGGGCAAGGAGGACAGCAGTGGTTGACGTGGCTGAAGATGCTGGACCAGGAGGAGGATGGTGGCTTTGAGCTTGTGTGCTGCTTCTACTCGTCATCATGTGTTGATCCCATAGGCGTTTGTGATGTGCGATCATGTGCCTTCGCAAAGCAGTTGTACCTAGGTGGGTGTTGGATTTCCCACGACTCAGTTTCTTTTGGCACAGGTTGCAAATGGCATCGCTGTTGTCAGAGGCAGACACACAAAAAAATGCCACACTGCTGAGCTTTGCAATGACGGCATTCTGGTGGTGGCAACAGCATGCGTTGATTGGCGTGCTGTCTGGCTGACCCCGGGTGCCGATACATGCTGTCTGACTGTGCCACTAGCTCCTTGCGACGACCTCCCCCTGCTTCCAACTCGTCTCCTCCTTCTCTCTGTCTCCCCTTCTGAACTTTCCCCCTCTTCTTCTTCTCTTCGAGCAGGCACCCACGTGGCATCCACGGACACATCGTCATCATCAACCACTTCACTTGTATCTGACACCTCAGCAAAGGAAGCAGCAGCGGGTACAACATCATCATCATCATCACACTGTACGTCCATGTGTGTAATGCTGCCTGACTGAGACATATCCCTGTTATCTACATCCCCTGGCAATAATGGTTGCGCATCACTAATTTCATCCAACTGATGTGTAAATAACTCCTCTGAGGGATCAAGTGAAGCGGCTGTGGTGGTAGTGGTGGTGGTGGCGGCGGGGGGGAGAGTGGTAACTTGAGAGCAGGTGACCAAAGCTGAGCTGGAGGAGGATGGTGCGTCAAGGTTCTTAGCGGAAGCTGTTGAAGATTAGGTGTCCTGTGTAAGCCAGTCAACAATTTTCTCAGAATTTTTTGGGTTCAGGGTACGTGGCCTCTGAACACTGGGCATTATTCCAGGGCCAGTGGAAATCACAGCACCACGAACACGACGGCCCCTGCGGCATGGCCTGCCTCTGCCTGTCATTTTTTATTAGATAAGTGTTACTATGCGTGCAAGGTACTGTGCCACCCTATATAAGTGGTGGGCAGTGGGCACAGTACAGTCTGTGTGGGCCTGACACACACGGGCTTGCAAATGTGATTATATCACAGGAAAATTTTCAATAGAATTTTTTTATCAGCAAGGTATTTGAGTGAATGACACCCTGTAATGGTATGAGTGCAAGCCTAGCCACTAGCCAGTGGGCACAATACAGTATGTGTGGGCCTGACGCACATGGGCTTGCAAATGTGATTAGATCACAGAAAAATTTTAAATATAATTTTTTTTTTTTCAAGGTATTTGAGTGAATGACACCCTGTAAAGGTATGAGTGCAGGCTTAGCCACTAGCCAGTGGGCACAATACAGTATGTGTGGGCCTGACACACACGGGCTTGCAAATGTGATTAGATCACAGAAAAATTTTAAATATAATTTTTTTTTCCTGCAAGGTATTTGAGTGAATGATGCCCTGTAATGGTATGAGTGCAGGCTTAGCCACTAGCCAGTGGGCACAATACAGTATGTGTGCGCCTGACACACACGGGCTTGCAAATGTGATTAGATCACAGAAATTTTTTAAATAGAATTTTTTTTCCTGCAAGGTATTTGGGTGAATGAAACCCTGTAACGCTATGAGTGCAGGCCTAGCCACTAGCCAGTGGGCACAATACAGTATGTGCTGGCCTGACACACACGGGCTTGCAAATGTGATTAGATCACAGAAACATTTTAAATATAATTTTTTTTCCTGCAAGGTATTTGGGTGAATGACACCCTGTAACGGTATGAGTGCAGGCCTAGCCACTAGCCAGTGGGCACAATACAGTATATGTGGGCCTGACGCACACGGGCTTGCAAATGTGATTAGATCACAGAAACATTTTAAATATAATTTTTTTTTCCTGCAAGGTATTTGGGTGAATGACACCCTGTAACGGTATGAGTGCAGGCCTAGCCACTAGCCAGTGGGCACAATACAGTATATGTGAGCCTGACGCACACGGGCTTGCAAATGTGATTAGATCACAGAAACATTTTAAATAGATTTTTTTTTTCTGCAAGGTATTTGAGTGAATGACACCCTGTAACGGTATGAGTGCAGGCCTAGCCACTAGCCAGTGGGCACAATACAGTATGTGCTGGCCTGACACACACGGGCTTGCAAATGTGATTAGATCACAGAAACATTTTAAATATAATTTTTTTTCCTGCAAGGTATTTGGGTGAATGACACCCTGTAACGGTATGAGTGCAGGCCTAGCCACTAGCCAGTGGGCACAATACAGTATGTGTGGGCCTGACGCACACAGGCTTGCAAATGTGATTAGATCACAGAAAAATTTTAAATAGATTTTTTTTTCCTGCAAGGTATTTGAGTGAATGACACCCTGTAACGGTATGAGTGCAGGCCTAGCCACTAGCCAGTGGGCACAATACAGTATGTGTGGGCCTGACGCACACAGGGCTTGCAAATGTGATTAGATCACAGAAACATTTTAAATAGAGTTTTTTTTTCCTGCAAGGTATTTGAGTGAATGACACCCTGTAACGGTATGAGTGCAGGCATAGCCGCTAGCCAGTGGGCACAATACAGTATATGTGGGCCTGACGCACACAGGTTTGCAAATGTGATTAGATCACAGAAACATTTTAAATAGATTTTTTTTTTCCTGCAAGGTATTTGAGTGAATGACACCCTGTAACGGTATGAGTGCAGGCCTAGCCGCTAGCCAGTGGGCACAATACAGTATGTGTGGGCCTGACACACACGGGCTTGCAAATGTGATTAGATCACAGAAAACATTTTAAAATAAAAAAAATTTCCTGCAAGGTATTTGAGTGAATGACACCCTGTAACGATATGAGTGCAGGCCTAGCCACTAGCAGTATACAGTATGTGTGGGCTTGACACACACGGGCTTGCAAATGTGATTATGTCACAGAAAAATATTAAATATTATTATTTTTTTTATCTGTGAGGTATTTTCTGTCACACCCTGTATGAATGGTGTGCACTGTGCACACAGTGGTGTCTATGACTGAGCCTGCAGCCTCTCACACACGGGCAGCCAGGGAACTGCAATATATATATATGAAGAAAAAAAAAAGCACACTGATGTACCAGCCCTGAAAAGGGCTTTTTGGGGTGCTGTCAGGACGCTGTCCTTACAGATGAGTCTGTGGACACAGAACAATGCCCTAGCTGACGCTTTCCCTATTGAATCAGCAGCAGCTACACTAACCCTCCTCTCACTGTGAATGCAGTTTCCGAATGATTCTAAAATGGATGCTGTCCAGGAGGTGGGAGGGTCTGGGAGGGAGGGTCTGCTGCTGATTGGCTGGAATGTATCTGCTGACTGTGAGGTACAGGGTCAAAGTTTACTCAATGATGATGTATAGGGGCGGACCGAACATCGCATATGTTCGCCCGCAGCGGCGAACAAGTTATGTTCGCCGGGAACTATTCGCCAGCGAATAGTTCGGGACATCACTAATGAGCAGCTTCCTTCACCCGCATAGTGAAGAAACTTCTCACTAGCAGCTAGACATAAAGCAGCAGGTGGTGGCATACTTGGAGTGCACTCCACCAGCAATTATTGAAGATCCGCTGGACTACTGGGCAGACAATCTGCATTTGTGGCTGCAACTGTCCAATTTTGCCCTGGAAAAGCTGTCCTGCCCGACCAGTAGTGTGGCATCAGATCGGGTGTTTAGTGCAGCGGGGGCCATAGTTACACCAAGAAGAATTCGCCTGTCCACCCAAAATGTGGAGAGACTGATCTTTGTCAAGATGAATCAGGCATGGATCAGCCAGGATTTCCACCCACCAATGCCTGATGCATCAGACTAGATCATCCATGCTGCCACACCAACACTTTGACAAAAGAGACTGGTTTCTTCTGGAAACCTGCCTCAGCTACTATTATACCACTCTGTGGTCTCCTCGACACTCTGTCATTGCGCCACTCTGTGGTCTCCTCATGCTGCTGCCACCTCCAGACTCCGTCACATTGTGCCACTCTGTGGCGTCCTCATGCTAATGCCACCACCAAACTCTGTCATAGGGCCACTCTGTCTTCTCCTGATGCTGCTGCCACCTCCACACTCTGTCATTGGGCCACTCTGCGGTCTCCTCATGCTGCTGCCACTTCCACACTATGTCACTTTGCCACTCTGTGGCCTCCTGATGCTGTTGCCACCTCCACACTATATCACCTTGCAACTCTGTGGCCTCCTGATGCTGCGGCCACCCCCACACTATGTCACCTTGCCACTCTGTGGCTTCCTGATGCTGCCGTTACCTCCACATTTTGTCAGTGTGCCACTCTGTGGCCTCCACCTGATTCTAACGACACCTCCAGACTCTGTCATTGGGCCACTCTGGTCTTCTCATGCTGCTTCCACCTCACCACTATGTCATAGGGGCACTGTGTGGTCTTCTCATGCTGTTCCCACCCTCCCCACTTCATGACTGGAGCACTATTTTGCCTTTCGGCCTGGCTGACATCATTTATTTGAGCCTTCTTCTGATCTGTCAGAAGGAAGGGAAAATGAGATGCACAATGGATCCTGTCTGTGTAGCATCTGTGAGGCCTGCATGGTCCTATCAAAATTGGCTTGTGATTTGGTAGCCAAAAGCAGGAGTGGGTACAAAACACAAAAGACATGACGGATAAGAGGAAGGGCAAAATAATCAGTGATGTCGACACAAACTTACTGCTGACAGCCTCTCCACTCTGTCGGGGGGCTCTACTTGTATAAGCGTTTTTTTTAGAACAGGTTCTGTAGACATCTATGTGGAATCAGCTGACGATCGTGTAAAAGGAGTGCGCTTCTTCTTGGTGCTAAGATCAACCTGTAAGGCTGAGTTCATACTAGAGTTATTTGGTCAGTTTTGGCCCCGTGACTGCCCAAATAAGTGAAGTGTGCAGTTCTTCTAAGAGCGACGCCTGTCATCTGCATGTCATATGGACTCACAGTATAATTTCTCTACCACAGCATACTCCCTATGCGTGTTACTGCAAGGCACAGTGTTTTACACAGCTATAAAGGCTCTCTGCAGCCAGGAAATAGCAGGTTTTTTTTACAAAATTTGGCACAAATAAATTCGTATCAAACTGAATTTTCCCCAATAAAATTGCCGAACCAGCGAATTGAATTTTTTCTAATTCGCTCATCTCTATCTATATGCTTTGTGCTTTAGGTGTCTAAGTTAATTGACAATATTTCCAATATTTGCACATTATTCGACATCAGGATTTCCATTACCTCGGCAAATGACACATCTGTTCCTGCCGTAATTAAGGGAGAATAAAATTGCCCATTGTAGCAAACAGTAATAAATATTATGTTAATTAAATATTGACAAGGCAGAGACAAGATTGCCATCAGCGAGATTTACAACCAGACCATTAATTACTTTATTTTAAAGGAAATAGAGTTGAGCGAACACCTGGATGTTCGGGTTCGAGAAGTTCGGCCGAACATCCCGGAAATGTTCGGGTTCGGGATCCGAACCCGATCCGAACTTCGTCCCGAACCCGAACCCCATTGAAGTCAATGGGGACCCGAACTTTTCGGCACTAAAAAGGCTGTAAAACAGCCCAGGAAAGAGCTAGAGGGCTGCAAAAGGCAGCAACATGTAGGTAAATCCCCTGCAAACAAATGTGGATAGGGAAATGAATTAAAATAAAAATTAAATAAATAAAAATTAACCAAAATCAATTGGAGAGAGGTTCCATAGCAGAGAATCTGGCTTCCCGTCACCCACCACTGGAACAGTCCATTCTCAGATATTTAGGCCCCGGCACCCAGGCAGAGGAGAGAGGTCCCGTAACAGAGAATCTGTCTTCATGTCAGCAGAGAATTAGTCTGCATGTCATAGCAGAGAATCAGGCTTCACGTCAGCCACCACTGCAACAGTCCATTGGCATATATTTAGGCCCAGCACCCAGGCAGAGGAGAGAGGTCCCGTAACAGACAATCTGGCTTCATGTCAGCAGAGAATCAGTCTGCATGTCATAGCAGAGAATCAGGCTTCACGTCACCCACCACTGCAACAGTCCATTGTCATAAATTTAGGCCCAGCACTAGTGTTGAGCGGCATGTCCCATATTCGAATTCGCAAAATTTTGTGAATATTCGAAAGAATATTCGTAAAATATTTGCGATTATTCAAATTCGTTATTATTTCGCATATGCGATAATTCGAATTTTCGCATCGCATAATACATATGCTATGCAAAATTCACATGTGCGCTAATGAAATCGCCTTACGAAGATTCGCAACTCAATTCAATCACTAATGTATGAATGCAATGCCCTTTGCCTCTGTTCTGGGACAAGTGTAGATATTCGCATGTGCGCTAATAAAATCGCCTTACGAAGATTCGCACCTCAATCACTTTCTAGGGAATGTGAGACTTTTGGGAATCAATCGAGATACAGTGGGGGGTGATGACAGTAGTTGACAGAGTACAGATCAATGTAATCTGTAAGGTGGAAAGTAAAATAAAAAATACGAATATTCGTAAATCGAATTTTACGAAGTTCTACGTATTCGCGAATATGGTGCTATACTATATGAATGCACAGGCCTTTGCCTCTCTGTTCTGGGGACAAGTGTAGATATTTGCATTTGCGTTAATAAAATCGCCTTACGAAGATTCGCAGCTCAATTCAATCACTAATGTATGAATGCAAAGCCCTTTGCCTCTGTTCTGGGACAAGTGTAGATATTCGCATGTGCGCTAATAAAATCGCCTTACGAAGATTCGCAACTCAATTCACTAATGTATGAATGCAAAGCCCTTTGCCTCTGTTCTGGGACGTGCCGATATTCGCATGTGCGCTAATAAAATCGCCTTACGAAGATTCGCGCCTCAATCACTTTCTAGGCAATGTGAGTAAGATCTGAGCTGTTGGACCTTTGGGAAACAATCAATTATATGTGTACTGTAATTTTGTGGGGGGGGGGGGAAAAAACAAAAAACGAATATTCGTTTTTACGAATATATAGCACTATATTCGAAATATTCGCGAAATCGTGAAGTTGCGATATTCGCGAAAAAAATTTGCTTTTCGAATATTCGCGCTCAACACTACCCAGCACCCAGGCAGAGGAGAGAGGTCCCGTAACAGACAATCTGGCTTCATGTCAGCAGAGAATCAGTCTGCATGTCATAGCAGAGAATGAGGCTTCACGTCAGCCACCACTGCAACAGTCCATTGGCATATATTTAGGCCCAGCACCCAGGCAGAGGAGGGAGGTCCCGTAACAGAGAATCTGTCTTCATGTCAGCAGAGAATTAGTCTGCATGTCATAGCAGAGAATGAGGCTTCACGTCAGCCACCACTGCAACAGTCCATTGGCATATATTTAGGCCCAGCACACACACAGGCAGAGGAGAGAGGTCCCGTAACAGAGAATCTGGCTTCATGTCAGCAGAGAATTAGTCTGCATGTCATAGCAGAGAATGAGGCTTCACGTCAGCCACCACTGCAACAGTCCATTGGCATATATTTAGGCCCAGCACACACACAGGCAGAGGAGAGAGGTCCCGTAACAGAGAATCTGGCTTCATGTCAGCAGAGAATCAGTCTGCATGTCATAGCAGAGAATGAGGCTTCACGTCAGCCACAACTGCAACAGTCCATTGGCATATATTTAGGCCCAGCACCCAGGCAGAGGAGGGAGGTCCCGTAACAGAGAATCTGTCTTCATGTCAGCAGAGAATTAGTCTGCATGTCATAGCAGAGAATGAGGCTTCACGTCAGCCACCACTGCAACAGTCCATTGGCATATATTTAGGCCCAGCACACACAGGCAGAGGAGTGAGGTCCCGTAACAGAGAATCTGTCTTCATGTCAGCAGAGAATTAGTCTGCATGTCATAGCAGAGAATGAGGCTTCACGTCAGCCACCACTGCAACAGTCCATTGGCATATATTTAGGCCCAGCACACACACAGGCAGAGGAGAGAGGTCCCGTAACAGAGGATCTGGCTTCATGTCAGCAGAGAATCAGTCTGCATGTCATAGCAGAGAATGAGGCTTCACGTCAGCCACCACTGCAACAGTCCATTGGCATATATTTAGGCCCAGCACACACACAGGCAGAGGAGAGAGGTCCCGTAACAGAGGATCTGGCTTCATGTCAGCAGAGAATCAGTCTTCATATCATAGCAGAGAATCAGGCTTCACGTCACCCACCACTGTAAGAGTCAATTTTCATAAATTTAGGCCCAGAACCCAGGCAGAGGAGAAAGGTCCCGTAACAGACAATCTGGCTTCATGTCAGCAGAGAATCAGTCTTCATATCATAGCAGAGAATCAGGCTTCACGTCACCCACCACTGCAACAGTCCATTGGCATATATTTAGGCCTAGCACACAGGCAGAGCAGAGAGGTCCCGTAACAGACAATCTGGCTTCATGTCAGCAGAGAATCAGTCTGCATGTCATAGCAGAGAATGAGGCTTCACGTCAGCCACCACTGCAACAGTCCATTGGCATATATTTAGGCCCAGCACACACACAGGCAGAGGAGAGAGGTCCCGTAACAGAGGATCTGGCTTCATGTCAGCAGAGAATCAGTCTGCATGTCATAGCAGAGAATCAGGCTTCACGTCAGCCACCACTGCAACAGTCCATTGTCATAAATTTAGGCCCAGCACCCAGGCAGAGGAGAGAGGTCCCGTAACAGAGAATCTGGCTTCATGTCAGCAGAGAATCAGTCTTCATATCATAGCAGAGAATCAGGCTTCACGTCACCCACCACTGTAAGAGTCAATTTTCATAAATTTAGGCCCAGAACCCAGGCAGAGGAGAAAGGTCCCGTAACAGACAATCTGGCTTCATGTCAGCAGAGAATCAGTCTTCATATCATAGCAGAGAATCAGGCTTCACGTCACCCACCACTGTAAGAGTCAATTTTCATAAATTTAGGCCCAGAACCCAGGCAGAGGAGAAAGGTCCCGTAACAGACAATCTGGCTTCATGTCAGCAGAGAATCAGTCTTCATATCATAGCAGAGAATCAGGCTTCACGTCACCCACCACTGTAAGAGTCAATTTTCATAAATTTAGGCCCAGAACCCAGGCAGAGGAGAAAGGTCCCGTAACAGACAATCTGGCTTCATGTCAGCAGAGAATCAGTCTTCATATCATAGCAGAGAATCAGGCTTCACGTCACCCACCACTGCAACAGTCCATTGGCATATATTTAGGCCTAGCACACAGGCAGAGCAGAGAGGTCCCGTAACAGACAATCTGGCTTCATGTCAGCAGAGAATCAGTCTGCATGTCATAGCAGAGAATCAGGCTTCACGTCAGCCACCACTGCAACAGTCCATTGTCATAAATTTAGGCCCAGCACCCAGGCAGAGGAGAGAGGTCCCGTAACAGAGGATCTGGCTTCATGTCAGCAGAGAATCAGTCTGCATGTCATAGCAGAGAATGAGGCTTCACGTCAGCCACCACTGCAACAGTCCATTGTCATAAATTTAGGCCCAGCACCCAGGCAGAGGAGAGAGGTCCCGTAAAAGAAGATCTGGCTTCATGTCAGCAGAGAATCAGTCTGCATGTCATAGCAGAGAATGAGGCTTCACGTCAGCCACCACTGCAACAGTCCATTGTCATAAATTTAGGCCCAGCACCCAGGCAGAGGAGAGAGGTCCCGTAACAGACAATCTGGCTTCATGTCAGCAGAGAATTCAGTCTGCATGTCATAGCAGAGAATGAGGCTTCACGTCAGCCACCACTGCAACAGTCCATTGGCATATATTTAGGCCTAGCACACAGGCAGAGGAGAGAGGTCCCGTAACAGACAATCTGGCTTCATGTCAGCAGAGAATCAGTCTGCATGTCATAGCAGAGAATCAGGCTTCACGTCAGCCACCACTGCAACAGTCCATTGTCATAAATTTAGGCCCAGCACCCAGGCAGAGGAGAGAGGTCCCGTAACAGACAATCTGGCTTCATGTCAGCAGAGAATCAGTCTGCATGTCATAGCAGAGAATCAGGCTTCATGTCAGCCACCACTGCAACAGTCCATTGGCATATATTTAGGCCTAGCACACAGGCAGAGGAGAGGTTCATTCAACTTTGGGTAGCATCGCAATATAATGGTAAAATGAAAATAAAAATAGGATTGAATGAGGAAGTGCCCTGGAGTCCAATAATATATGGTTATGGGGAGGTAGTTAATGTCTAATCTGGACAAGGGACGGACAGGTCCTGTGGGATCCATGCCTGGTTCATTTTTATGAACGTCAGCTTGTCCACATTGGCTGTAGACAGGCGGCTGCGTTTGTCTGTAATGACGCCCCCTGCCGTGCTGAATACACGTTCAGACAAAACGCTGGCTGCCGGGCAGGCCAGCACCTCCAAGGCATAAAAGGCTAGCTCTGGCCACGTGGACAATTTAGAGACCCAGAAGTTGAATGGGGCCGAACCATCAGTCAGTACGTGGAGGGGTGTGCACACGTACTGTTCCACCATGTTAGTGAAATGTTGCCTCCTGCTAACACGTTGCGTATCAGGTGGTGGTGCAGTTAGCTGTGGCGTGTTGACAAAAGTTTTCCACATCTCTGCCATGCTAACCCTGCCCTCAGAGGAGCTGGCCGTGACACAGCTGCCTTGGCGACCTCTTGCTCCTCCTCTGCCTTGGCCTTGGGCTTCCACTTGTTCCCCTGTGACATTTGGGAATGCTCTCAGTAGCGCGTCTACCAACGTGCGCTTGTACTCGCGCATCTTCCTATCACGCTCCAGTGCAGGAAGTAAGGTGGGCACATTGTCTTTGTAGCGTGGATCCAGCAGGGTGGCAACCCAGTAGTCCGCACAGGTTAAAATGTGGGCAACTCTGCTGTCGTTGCGCAGGCACTGCAGCATGTAGTCGCTCATGTGTGCCAGGCTGCCCAGGGGTAAGGACAAGCTGTCCTCTGTGGGAGGCGTATCGTCATCGTCCTGCCTTTCCCCCCAGCCACGCACCAGTGATGGACCCGAGCTGCGTTGGGTGCCACCCCGCTGTGACCATGCTTCATCCTCATCCTCCTCCACCTCCTCCTCATCCTCGTCCTCCTCGTCCTCCAGTAGTGGGCCCTGGCTGGCCACATTTGTACCTGGCCTCTGCTGTTGCCAAAAACCTCCCTCTGAGTCACTTCGAAGAGACTGGCCTGAAAGTGCTAAAAATGACCCCTCTTCCTCCTCCTCCTCCTCCTCCTCCTGGGCCACCTCCTCTTCCATCATCGCCCTAAGTGTTTTCTCAAGGAGACATAGAAGTGGTATTGTAACGCTGATAACGGTGTCATCGCCACTGGCCATGTTGGTGGAGTACTCGAAACAGCGCAACAGGGCACACAGGTCTCGCATGGAGGCCCAGTCATTGGTGGTGAAGTGGTGCTGTTCTGTAGTGCGACTGACCCGTGCGTGCTGCAGCTGAAACTCCACTATGGCCTGCTGCTGCTCGCACAGTCTGTCCAGCATGTGCAAGGTGGAGTTCCACCTGGTGGGCACGTCGCATATGAGGCGGTGAGCGGGAAGGCCGAAGTTACGCTGTAGCGCAGACAGGCGAGCAGCAGGCAGGATGTGAACGCCGGAAGCGCGAACAGACGGCCCGCACTTTATGCAGCAGCTCTGACATGTCGGGGTAGTTGTGAATGAACTTCTGCACCACCAAATTCAGCACATGCGCCAAGCAAGGGATGTGCGTCAAATTGGCTAGTCCCAGAGCTGCAACGAGATTTCGCCCATTATCACACACCACCAGGCCGGGCTTGAGGCTCACCGGCAGCAACCACTCGTCGGTCTGTTGTTCAATACCCCGCCACAACTCCTGTGCGGTGTGGGGCCTGTCCCCCAAACATATGAGTTTCAGAATGGCCTGCTGACGTTTACCCCGGGCTGTGCTGAAGTTGGTGGTGAAGGTGTGTGGCTGACTGGATGAGCAGGTGGAAGAAGAGGAGGAGGAAGCCGAGAAGGAGGAGGTGGCAACAGGAGGCAAAGAATGTTGCCCTGCGATCCTTGGCGGCGGAAGGACGTGCGCCAAACAGCTCTCCGCCTGGGGCCCAGCTGCCACTACATTTACCCAGTGTGCAGTTAGGGAGATATAGCGTCCCTGGCCGTGCTTACTGGTCCACGTATCTGTGGTTAGGTGGACCTTGCTACAGATGGCGTTGCGCAGTGCACACTTGATTTTATCGGATACTTGGTTGTGCAGGGAAGGCACGGCTCTCTTGGAGAAGTAGTGCCGGCTGGGAACAACATACTGTGGGACAGCAAGCGACATGAGCTGTTTGAAGCTGTCTGTGTCCACCAGCCTAAATGACAGCATTTCATAGGCCAGTAGTTTAGAAATGCTGGCATTCAGGGCCAGGGATCGAGGGTGGCTAGGTGGGAATTTACGCTTTCTATCAAATGTTTGTGAGATGGAGAGCTGAACGCTGGCGTGTGACATGGTTGAGACGCTTGGTGACGGAGGTGGTGGTGGTGGTGTTGGTGGTACATCCCCTGTTTGCTGGGCGGCAGGTGCCAACGTTCCTCCAGAGGCGGAGGAAGAGGCCGAGGCGGCAGCAGCAGAATAGGCCGAGGCGGCAGCAGCAGAAGAGGTAGCAGGGGGAGCCTGAGTGACTTCCTTGGTTTTAAGGTGTTTACTCCACTGCAGTTCATGCTTTGCATGCAGGTGCCTGGTCATGCAGGTTGTGCTCAGGTTCAGAACGTTAATGCCTCGCTTCAGGCTCTGATGGCACAGCGTGCAAACCACTCGGGTCTTGTCGTCAGCACATTGTTTGAAGAAGTGCCATGCCAGGGAACTCCTTGAAGCTGCCTTTGGGGTGCTCGGTCCCAGATGGCGGCGGTCAGTAGCAGGCGGAGTCTCTTGGCGGCGGGTGTTCTGCTTTTGCCCACTGCTCCCTCTTTTGCTACGCTGTTGGCTCGGTCTCACCACTGCCTCTTCCTCCGAACTGTGAAAGTCAGTGGCACGACCTTCATTCCATGTGGGGTCTAGGACCTCATCGTCCCCTGCATCGTCTTCCACCCAGTCTTGATCCCTGACCTCCTGTTCAGTCTGCACACTGCAGAAAGACGCAGCAGTTGGCACCTGTGTTTCGTCATCATCAGAGACATGCTGAGGTGGTATTCCCATGTCCTCATCATCAGGAAACATAAGTGGTTGTGCGTCAGTGCATTCTATGTCTTTCACCGCTGGGGAAGGGCTAGGTGGATGCCCTTGGGAAACCCTGCCAGCGGAGTCTTCAAACAGCATAAGAGACTGCTGCATAACTTGAGGCTGAGACAGTTTCCCTGGTATGCATGGGGGTGATGTGACAGACTGATGGGGTTGGTTTTCAGGCGCCATCTGTGCGCTTTCTGCAGAAGACTGGGTGGGAGATAATGTGAACGTGCTGGATCCACTGTCGGCCACCCAATTGACTAATGCCTGTACCTGCTCAGGCCTTACCATCCTTAGAACGGCATTGGGCCCCACCATATATCGCTGTAAATTCTGGCGGCTACTGGGACCTGAGGTAGTTGGTACACTAGGACGTGTGGATGTGGCAGAACGGCCACGTCCTCTCCCAGCACCAGAGGGTCCACTAACACCACCACGACCATGTCCACGTCCGCGTCCCTTACTAGATGTTTTTCTCATTGTTATGGTTCACCACAACAACAAATATATTATTTGGCCCAATGTATTGTATTCAAATTCAGCGGGATATAAATTTGAGGCCTAGTATTTAGGCGCTGGGTGACCGGTATGGATTTAGTGACAGAATTAGACTTGGAAATGCACAGAAGCGTGTGTGTGAAGTTATTCTGAATGACCCAATGTGCACCTTGAATATTATATACCCTTTTTGGGATAGATTTCAAATAGCTCTGATATAGCAGGAACCACTAAATTATGAAATTGCTAAATTGGGAATTGTACTTCAACCCAGAACAAAAAATGTGCTTTGACGGGCACTAAATAACTTTCCCAGCTACAACAGGACAGCGGTAACGAGAGATTTAGAGGGATTTAAATTTGAGGCCTAGTATTTAGGCGCTGGGTGACAGGTATGGGTTTAGTGACAGAATTAGACTTGGAAATACACAGTAGCGGGTGTGTGTGAAGTTATTCTGAATGACCCTATGTGCACCTTCAATATTATATACCCTTTTAGGGATAGATTTCAAATAGCTCTGATATAGCAGAAACCACTAAATTATGAAATTGCTAAATTGGGAATTGTACTTCAACCCAGAACAAAAAATGTGCTTTGACGGACACTAAATATCTTGCCCAGCAACAACAGTACAGCGGTGGGTAACGAGAGATTTAGAGGGATTTAAATTTGAGGCCTAGTATTTAGGCGCTGGGTCACCGGTATGGATTTAGTGACAGAATTAGACTTGGAAATGCACAGAAGCGTGTGTGTGAAGTTATTCTGAATGACCCTATGTGCACCTTCAATATTATATACCCTTTTAGGGATAGATTTCAAATAGCTCTGATATAGCAGAAACCACTAAATTATGAAATTGCTAAATTGGGAATTGTACTTCAACCCAGAACAAAAAATGTGCTTTGACGGACACTAAATATCTTGCCCAGCAACAACAGTACAGCGGTGGGTAACGAGAGATTTAGAGGGATTTAAATTTGAGGCCTAGTATTTAGGCGCTGGGTCACCGGTATGGATTTAGTGACAGAATTAGACTTGGAAATGCACAGAAGCGTGTGTGTGAAGTTATTCTGAATGACCCTATGTGCACCTTCAATATTATATACCCTTTTAGGGATAGATTTCAAATAGCTCTGATATAGCAGAAACCACTAAATTATGAAATTGCTAAATTGGGAATTGTACTTCAACCCAGAACAAAAAATGTGCTTTGACGGACACTAAATATCTTGCCCAGCAACAACAGTACAGCGGTGGGTAACGAGAGATTTAGAGGGATTTAAATTTGAGGCCTAGTATTTAGGCGCTGGGTCACCGGTATGGATTTAGTGACAGAATTAGACTTGGAAATGCACAGAAGCGTGTGTGTGAAGTTATTCTGAATGACCCTATGTGCACCTTCAATATTATATACCCTTTTAGGGATAGATTTCAAATAGCTCTGATATAGCAGAAACCACTAAATTATGAAATTGCTAAATTGGGAATTGTACTTCAACCCAGAACAAAAAATGTGCTTTGACGGACACTAAATATCTTGCCCAGCAACAACAGTACAGCGGTGGGTAACGAGAGATTTAGAGGGATTTAAATTTGAGGCCTAGTATTTAGGCGCTGGGTCACCGGTATGGATTTAGTGACAGAATTAGACTTGGAAATGCACAGAAGCGTGTGTGTGAAGTTATTCTGAATGACCCTATGTGCACCTGCAATATTATATACCCTTTTAGGGATAGATTTCAAATAGCTCTGATATAGCAGAAACCACTAAATTATGAAATTGCTAAATTGGGAATTGTACTTCAACCCAGAACAAAAAATGTGCTTTGACGGACACTAAATATCTTGCCCAGCAACAACAGTACAGCGGTGGGTAACGAGAGATTTAGAGGGATTTAAATTTGAGGCCTAGTATTTAGGCGCTGGGTCACCGGTATGGATTTAGTGACAGAATTAGACTTGGAAATGCACAGAAGCGTGTGTGTGAAGTTATTCTGAATGACCCTATGTGCACCTTCAATATTATATACCCTTTTAGGGATAGATTTCAAATAGCTCTGATATAGCAGAAACCACTAAATTATGAAATTGCTAAATTGGGAATTGTACTTCAACCCAGAACAAAAAATGTGCTTTGACGGACACTAAATATCTTGCCCAGCAACAACAGTACAGCGGTGGGTAACGAGAGATTTAGAGGGATTTAAATTTGAGGCCTAGTATTTAGGCGCTGGGTCACCGGTATGGATTTAGTGACAGAATTAGACTTGGAAATGCACAGAAGCGTGTGTGTGAAGTTATTCTGAATGACCCTATGTGCACCTTCAATATTATATACCCTTTTAGGGATAGATTTCAAATAGCTCTGATATAGCAGAAACCACTAAATTATGAAATTGCTAAATTGGGAATTGTACTTCAACCCAGAACAAAAAATGTGCTTTGACGGACACTAAATATCTTGCCCAGCAACAACAGTACAGCGGTGGGTAACGAGAGATTTAGAGGGATTTAAATTTGAGGCCTAGTATTTAGGCGCTGGGTCACCGGTATGGATTTAGTGACAGAATTAGACTTGGAAATGCACAGAAGCGTGTGTGTGAAGTTATTCTGAATGACCCTATGTGCACCTTCAATATTATATACCCTTTTAGGGATAGATTTCAAATAGCTCTGATATAGCAGAAACCACTAAATTATGAAATTGCTAAATTGGGAATTGTACTTCAACCCAGAACAAAAAATGTGCTTTGACGGACACTAAATATCTTGCCCAGCAACAACAGTACAGCGGTAACGAGAGATTTAGAGGGATTTAAATTTGAGGCCTAGTATTTAGGCGCTGGGTGACAGGTATGGGTTTAGTGACAGAATTAGACTTGGAAATACACAGTAGCGGGTGTGTGTGAAGTTATTCTGAATGACCCAATGTGCACCTTCAATATTATATACCCTTTTAGGGATAGATTCCAAATAGCTCTGATATAGCAGGAACCACTAAATTATGAAATTGCTAAATTGGGAATTGTACTTCAACCCAGAACAAAAAATGTGCTTTGACGGACACTAAATATCTTGCCCAGCAACAACAGTACAGCGGGTAACGAGAGATTTAGAGGGATTTAAATTTGAGGCCTAGTATTTAGGCGCTGGGTGACAGGTATGGGTTTAGTGACAGAATTAGACTTGGAAATACACAGTAGCGGGTGTGTGTGAAGTTATTCTGAATGACCCAATGTGCACCTTCAATATTATATACCCTTTTAGGGATAGATTCCAAATAGCTCTGATATAGCAGGAACCACTAAATTATGAAATTGCTAAATTGGGAATTGTACTTCAACCCAGAACAAAAAATGTGCTTTGACGGACACTAAATATCTTGCCCAGCAACAACAGTACAGCGGTAACGAGAGATTTAGAGGGATTTAAATTTGAGGCCTAGTATTTAGGCGCTGGGTGACAGGTATGGGTTTAGTGACAGAATTAGACTTGGAAATACACAGTAGCGGGTGTGTGTGAAGTTATTCTGAATGACCCAATGTGCACCTTCAATATTATATACCCTTTTAGGGATAGATTCCAAATAGCTCTGATATAGCAGGAACCACTAAATTATGAAATTGCTAAATTGGGAATTGTACTTCAACCCAGAACAAAAAATGTGCTTTGACGGACACTAAATATCTTGCCCAGCAACAACAGTACAGCGGGTAACGAGAGATTTAGAGGGATTTAAATTTGAGGCCTAGTATTTAGGCGCTGGGTGACAGGTATGGGTTTAGTGACAGAATTAGACTTGGAAATACACAGTAGCGGGTGTGTGTGAAGTTATTCTGAATGACCCAATGTGCACCTTCAATATTATATACCCTTTTTGGGATAGATTTCAAATAGCTCTGATATAGCAGGAACCACTAAATTATGAAATTGCTAAATTGGGAATTGTATTTCAACCCAGAACAAGAAATGTGCTTGAACGGACACTAAATAACTCGCCCAGCTACAGCACTAGGGACAGATTTAGCTGGATATAAATTTGAGGCCTAGTATTTAGGCGCTGGGTGACCGGTATGGATTTAGTGACAGAATTAGACTGGGATATGGCCAAAAAATAAACAGACTATTGCTGGTTAAATGCACTTGGTGTGACAGCTTCACCCTGATGTAGGCTTTAGCCAAAAAACAACCACACCATTGAGGGTTAAATGCACTTGGTGACAGGCGCAGCTTGCCCCTGATTTTGTATATGGCCAAAAAATGAACAGACTATTGCTGGTTAAATGCACTTGGTGTGACAGCTTCACCCTGATGTAGGCTTTAGCCAAAAAACAACCACACCATTGAGGGTTAAATGCACTTGGTGACAGGCGCAGCTTGCCCCTGATTTTGTATATGGCCAAAAAATGAACAGACTATTGCTGGTTAAATGCACTTGGTGTGACAGCTTCACCCTGATGTAGGCTTTAGCCAAAAAACAACCACACCATTGAGGGTTAAATGCACTTGGTGACAGGCGCAGCTTGCCCCTGATTTTGTATATGGCCAAAAAATGAACAGACTATTGCTGGTTAAATGCACTTGGTGTGACAGCTTCACCCTGATGTAGGCTTTAGCCAAAAAACAACCACACCATTGAGGGTTAAATGCACTTGGTCGCAGCTTGTGCTGGCGCACCACAAGACACAAAATGGCCGCCGATCACCCCAGAAAAATGAGACTGACAAACGGTCTGTGCAGCCTAAAAACAGTGAGCAATTGAGGATCAGCAGCTCAATGATCCACAGCTGCAGATCGATCAGTTAATCAAGTCCTTTGGAGGAGTTAATCTGCCTAATCTCGCCCTACTGTCGCAGCCGCAACCTCTCCCTACGCTAATCAGAGCAGAGTGACGGGCGGCGCTATGTGACTCCAGCTTAAATAGAGGCTGGGTCACATGGTGCTCTGGCCAATCACAGCCATGCCAATAGTAGGCATGGCTGTGATGGCCTCTTGGGGCAAGTAGTATGACGCTTGTTGATTGGCTGCTTTGCAGCCTTTCAAAAAGCGCCAAGAAAGCGTCACAAAAGCGCGAAGAAAGCGACGAACACCGAACCCGAACCCGGACTTTTACGAAAATGTCCGGGTTCGGGTCCGTGTCACGGACACCCCAAAATTCGGTACGAACCCGAACTATACAGTTCGAGTTCGCTCATCCCTAAAAGGAAACACAGCCAATGGCTATTTAGGGCTTTAGATTTGTTGCAGTGTTATAACATGTAAGTTCTACTATTCTCTTGTCTTCTGTGTTAAAATATTCAAGAACTTACATGAAATTTAGAGCGTGGATCTCAACGTCACCTTTTCCTTGAGCTAAAGGACAGACAGATAATTTTTCATGGATTAACAAGCTCTCAGAATTCACAGTCTAATTGAAGTGCATTTTGTATGAACGGTTGCTCATCTTTAATTTCCCTCATTTATGCAATTAGGTATCAGTTAAGCATGCTTTGTTTTTAATTAGCTTGCATTTCAGTTCCATTTACCGTCATATACCATGTCTGATTTCCATTACTGTTCTTACTGGATATTTTTCTTGTTGGTCTAAATCATGCTCATTTTTACCAAACTTATTAAGGGCTATTACAGACAACTGTAATACAAGTGCATTTTAGGGTTTGGATTATGGCTGAAACAACAAGAACCTGTCTAATTCTACTAAACCAAACTTATGTTATCATAGGGTTCTATAGGTATCTAAGTTTGGTTCAGCAGAATCACAGTGCTGATAAAGGTAGCTGATACTGCTGCCCAGAGCCCAGTCCAAAACGGTACTGGCCTCAGCTCTTACCTACTACCCAGTAGCCATGATATAGGTCCTCCAAAGTTTTATTAATACTACATGGACACAACCTATTTAATAGGCAATAATGTGCAAGTGAAAGTGCAAAAACCCCAGTTAGTCTTGCTTCTCCATACACTAGTGAACCATAAAATATGTTGCATGGATTCCACAGATTGCAAGGTCCATCGCCCACTATGTGTGAGGGATCTGATTGTGTTTTCAATTCAAGTATTCGAATCCACCATGGAAAATGGGAAATCCCAAGAGCCCTAACCATTTGTTGCATAGGGCCCATAAACCTTTGTTGGCAGCCCAGCAGAATCCTCTTGGAGCCCTAGGAATCAACCGTATTGTTGCCAATTGAAATAGGTTGGAAGGCCTATGCACATGACCATATTATGAATCCATGCTGTGTGGATACTGTGCCTATACTGTACGTTTTTATGCCACTGAGCACGCAGTTTTTTTTTTTCATGTACATTTCCATACACAGCTGGTCTTCTTTGAAGGGGTTTTCCAGTTTGCATCAACATCATTTAAAATAATCATTTATGAAGGTCGATGTAATTTTGTAATGTATTTTTTTTTTCTTTATTGCTCCTATCTGCTGTTCAAAGCTGTGGTCAAATGACCATGTCCATGTCCATCTCTTCTTTATTTCTTGTGATATTATGTTCATGGGTGTGTCAGTGAAGCAAAAGGAGCATTGATTTTGGACTGTCTATGTAACGAGCTGGGTGGGAGGGGCTATAAACTAGTTGGGCATTGGTATGCAGGGGGCTGGAGCTGTGGCAGAGAAAGATGAGGTGCATCATGGGTTTGATTGAATATATAGCGACCTGCAGGGGGAGAGTCGGGAGTAGGAGAGTGGCAGTGGTGGCACTCATAGGAGTTGTAACTCTTTCTGCAGTTCCCAGTTGCAGACTGCAGAACTTAGATTTGGATGGCAAGTTGTCTCAAAGTGTGTTGAGCAGTAAAGTTGTATTGCCATAAATGTGCAGTCTAAAATGTCTAAATTCAGCTTGATGGTTCTATACCTTCTATGAATGTCTGTTCTCTTTCCCTCAGGATAGTCTCTGGCAGCTTTTTGGTCTCAGGAATGGTGTTTCCCGGATGAGATTTCTCTTTGGGCCTACAGTACTTGGCAGGAGCTCAGACATGTAACTCTTGCTTCTAGCTCTTCTCAGCTAAGACTCTCTACCAGCCAAGAGGTGGGACCACACCATTACTCTGAAAAGTAGATTAAACACTGCCAGTTTTAACCTTTTGTTGTTCATACACAACCATTTAGGATACACAGTGCATAAAGGGACAAATCCAAATTGAAAGAAAAAAGCAACTATCGGTTAAACACTGTTGTAATCCTGGACAACCCTTTTAAGGAGAGCCTATATCTTTGCTAAGAGAGAAAAGGTTCTTGTAATTAAGTAGGGTTTATTCCTCTTTTCCCTTTAAAATAAACAAGTGCAGTTTGCTCAGCTTAGATGAGTGTGCATGTATACGGGGAGCCAGATGAATTAACAGTAGCCTGAATGAGTGTTCGTCCAACAGGTATTTAAAGGGAAGTTTTCTGGTGTCTTCTCTAAGGACTGCAAAAACTAGAGTCAGATAACACTTTGGGTCACTTTATTTAATTGCCGCTACTGTTTCGCTACATTCTCTATTGACAAGCTCTAGCAGACGCCGATGATTCCTGATATTCATGAACTCCTGTCTCTCCCCACTTACGTGTTGATTTGATTTGGGGAAAAAAACGGCAGGTGGTGAGAAGATCTTGAAGCTCATGAATATCGGGACTCATTGGCATGCAGGGAGCTGTTAGGACTTGGCAGTTTGGGCAGCATAAAACAGGTGACCGATTCTCTTTAATAAGTATGATAAGCTTTGTAGATTTCACTGCTCGAAGAGCCATAATAGCATTTCAATGTATTTTCATTTTTTAATGCTACAAACATAAGGCTCATGCACACAGCCGTCTTATGACTGTATAACCTCTAAATTGTACATACAACGAGGTCCATAAATATTGGGACATCAACACAATTCTAACATTTTTGGCTCTATACACCACCACAATGGATTTGAAATGAAACAAACAAGATGTGCTTTAACTGCAGACTGTCCGCTTTAATTTGAGGGTATTTACATCCAAATCAGGTGAACGGTGTAGGAATTACAACAGTTTGCATATGTGACTCCTACTTGTTAACGGGCCAAAAGTAATGGGACAGAATACTAATCATAACTCAAACTTTCATTTTTTAATACTTGGTTGCAAATCCTTTGCAGTCAATTACAGCCTGAAGTCTGGAACGCATAGACATCACCAGACACTGGGTTTTATCCCTGGTGATGCTCTGCCGCGCCTCTACTGCAACTGTCTTCAGTTCATGCTTGTTCTTGGGGCATTTTCCCTTCAGATTTGTCTTCAGCAAGTGAAATGCATGATCAATCGGATTCAGGTCAGGTGATTGACTTGGCCATTGCATAACATTCCACTTATTTCCCTTAAAAATCTCTTTGGTTGCTTTTGCAGTATGCTTTGGGTCATTGTCCATCTGCACTGTGAAGCGCCGTCCAATGAGTTCTGAAGCATTTGGCTGAATATGAGCAGATAATATTGCCCGAAACACTTCAGAATTCATCCTGCTGCTTTTTGTCAGCAGTCACATCATCAATAAATACAAGAGAACCAGTTCCATTGGCAGCCATACATGCCTACGCCATGACACTACCACCACCATGCTTCACTGATAAGGTGGTATGCTTAGGATCATGAGCAGTTTCTTTCCTTCTCCCTACTGTTCTCTTCCCATCACTCTGGTACAAGTTGTTCTTGGTCTTCTCTGTCCATAGGATGTTGTTCCAGAACTGTGAAGGCTTTTTTAGATGTCATTTGGCAAACTTTAATCTGGCCTTCCTGTTTTTGAGGCTCATCATTGGTTTACATCTTGTGGTGAACCCTCTGTATTCACTCTGGTGAAGTCTTCTCTTTATTGTTGACTTTGACACACATACACCTACCTCCTGGAGAGTGTTCTTGATCTGGCCAACTGTTGTGAAGGGTGTTTTCTTCACTAGGGAAAGAATTCTTCGGTCATCCACCACAGTTGTTTCCGTGGTCTTCCGGGTATTTTGGTGTTGCTGAGCTCATCAGTGCGTTCCTTCTTTCTAAGAATGTTCCAAACTGTTGTTTTGGCCACGCCTATTGTTTTTGCTATCTTTCTGATGGGTTTGTTTAGTTTTTTCAGCCTAATAATAGCTTGCTTCACTGATAGTGACAGCTCTTTGGATATCATCTTGAGAGTTCAATAAATCACAGAAGAAATGCACCAAACGGATATGCCACTGACTATACTGGCTAGTCATAAATGCAGATATTAAAAGCTGAGACTTTTGCCAATATATTCCTGTCAGCAAAATATCGGAGCCCATCATGCACCACGTCACGGTTCTCAGCATGGCAAGGGGGTCCTACCACTAAGCTACATATGGTGTGAACAAGGTCTGAAGGTGATGTAATCCAGCTCACAGCCAAGCTTCCACACAACCGCCTAGCAGGACAACTAGTGCAATGTGAACAAAGCCAGACTGTAAGCCACACCCATATCAGACCATGTGATGGAGGTTACCAGGTGCAAAGGAGAGTGTTTGAATGCCAGGTAAAGGCACATCCACTACATATAAAACAAGACAAAAACACAGAAATATAGTGGCAAATCTGGGGGAGCTGCTCAACCCCTAACACTGTAGCGTGTTTTTCATTGGGGGAGCAGCCCCACCGCATGTGGACCGCAGCAAACGACTATCCCCAGCAAAAAAATTTTTGCATACGGTGGAGGATGTCGGCGCGGTCCACATGCACCACAAAGGCATCCTACACAAAACGGAGCATTGTGCGGATGAAAATATAATCATATAAATCACAGAAGAAATGCACCAAACGGATATGCCACTGACTATACTGGCTAGTCATAAATGCAGATATTAAAAGCTGAGACTTTTGCCAATATATTCCTGTCAGGAAGATATCGGATCCCATCATATACCACGTCACGGTTCTCAGCATGGCAAGGGGGTCCTACCACTAAGCTACCTATGGTGTGAACAAGGTCTGAAGGTGATGTAATCCAGCTCACAGCCAAGCTTCCACACAACCGCCTAGCAGGACAACTAGTGCAATGTGAACAAAGCCAGACTGTAAGCCACACCCATATCAGACCATGTGATGGAGGTTACCAGGTGCAAAGGAGAGTGTTTGAATGCCAGGTAAAGGCACATCCACTACATATAAAACAAGACAAAAACACAGAAATATAGTGGCAAATCTGGGGGAGCTGCTCAACCCCTAACACTGTAGCGTGTTTTTCATTGGGGGAGCAGCCCCACCGCATGTGGACCGCAGCAAACGACTATCCCCAGCAAAAAAAATTTTGCTTACGGTGAGCTGGATTACATCACCTTCAGACCTTGTTCACACCATAGGTAGCTTAGTGGTAGGACCCCCTTGCCATGCTGAGAACCGTGACGTGGTGCATAATGGGCTCCGATATCTTCCTGACAGGAATATATTGGCAAAAGTCTCAGCTTTTAATATCTGCATTTATGACTAGCCAGTATAGTCAGTGGCATATCCGTTTGGTGCATTTCTTCTGTGATTTATATGATTATATTTTCATCCGCACAATGCTCCGTTTTGTGTAGGATGCCTTTGTGGTGCATGTGGACCGCGCCGACATCCTCCACCGTATGCAACATTTTTTTTGCTGGGGATAGTCGTTTGCTGCGGTCCACATGCAGTGGGGCTGCTCCCCCAATGAAAAATACGCTACAGTGTTAGGGGTTGAGCAGCTCCCCCAGATTTGCCACTATATTTCTGTGTTTTTGTCTTGTTTTATATGTAGTGGATGTGCCTTTACCTGGCATTCAAACACTCTCCTTTGCACCTGGTAACCTCCAGCACATGGTGTGATATGGGTGTGGCTTACTGTCTGGCTTTGTTCACATTGCACTAGTTGTCCTGCTAGGCGGTTGTGTGGAAGCTTGGCTGTGAGCTGGATTACATCACCTTCAGACCTTGTTCACACCATAGGTAGCTTAGTGGTAGGACCCCCTTGCCATGCTGAGAACCGTGACGTGGTGCATGATGGACTCCGATATCTTCCTGACAGGAATATATTGGCAAAAGTCTCAGCTTTTAATATCTGCATTTATGACTAGCCAGTATAGTCAGTGGCATATCCGTTTGGTGCATTTCTTCTGTGATTTATATGATTATATTTTCATCCGCACAATGCTCCGTTTTGTGTAGGATGCCTTTGTGGTGCATGTGGACCGCGCCGACATCCTCCACCGTATGCAAAAATTTTTTTGCTGGGGATAGTCGTTTGCTGCGGTCCACATGCGGTGGGGCTGCTCCCCCAATGAAAAACACGCTACAGTGTTAGGGGTTGAGCAGCTCCCCCAGATTTGCCACTATATTTCTGTGTTTTTGTCTTGTTTTATATGTAGTGGATGTGCCTTTACCTGGCATTCAAACACTCTCCTTTGCACCTGGTAACCTCCATCACATGATCTGATATGGGTGTGGCTTACAGTCTGGCTTTGTTCACATTGCACTAGTTGTCCTGCTAGGCGGTTGTGTGGAAGCTTGGCTGTGAGCTGGATTACATCACCTTCAGACCTTGTTCACACCATAGGTAGCTTAGTGGTAGGACCCCCTTGCCATGCTGAGAACCGTGACGTGGTGCATGATGGGCTCCGATATCTTCCTGACAGGAATATATTGGCAAAAGTCTCAGCTTTTAATATCTGCATTTATGACTAGCCAGTATAGTCAGTGGCATATCCGTTTGGTGCATTTCTTCTGTGATTTATATGATTATATTTTCATCCGCACAATGCTCCGTTTTGTGTAGGATGCCTTTGTGGTGCATGTGGACCGCGCCGACATCCTCCACCGTATGCAAAAATGTTTTTGCTGGGGATAGTCGTTTGCTGCGGTCCACATGCGGTGGGGCTGCTCCCCCAATGAAAAACACGCTACAGTGTAAGGGGTTGAGCAGCTCCCCCAGATTTGCCACTATATTTCTGTGTTTTCATCTTGAGAGTTCACAGCAACAGATTCCAAATGCAAAAAGCATACTTGAAATGAACTCTGGACCTTTTTATTTGCTCATTGCAATTGGGATAATGAGGGAATAACCCACACCTGGCCATGGAACCGCTGAGAAGCCAATTATCCCATTACTTTTGGTCCCTTAACAAGTGGGAGGCACATATGCAAAGTGTTGTAATTCCTACACAGTTCACCTGATTTGGATGTAAATACCCTCAAATTAAAGCTGACAGTCTGCAGTTGAAGGACATCTTGTTCATTTCATTTCAAATCCATTGTGGTGGTGTATAGAGCAAAAAAATTTAGAATTGTGTCAATGTCCTAATATTTATGGACCTGACTGGATATGTATGTATCAGTCAAAGAAGAAAAAATGACCGTGTTCCATTGTTCTTCATTCTATTCACTATATAAGGTGTAATACCCTGGAAGAATTGGTTCTAAGGGTAGAATTACCCTGTAGACTGGGGCTGTATGTCCCATGGACTGTGAATCTTTGTAACAGTTTTCTAAACTGGACAACTCCCATGGCAGACAAAAGCCACCAAAAACTCCAGGTGTGATGTAAAGAAACTACCATTGGCCTTCTAAACCTCACCTAAAAGTGTGCACAGGATTTTCACAAATGAAAATGACTTTACTTTACCTTCAAAGCAGGGGTTTACTTCTATGAAGAAGACATGAAAACAGTTAATCTACCACTTTCCAGGTCATAGCTATGTAGTTGACTTGTGTGCAGTTGCCTGGATATGTTGACTAACTCAGGGCCAATGCCTTTTATCACTGCCTCTTCAGATTTTAACCTGAGCCCTTTAGCTTACCACTCATCTCCAACAGCAATTGCCCTTTGCAATTCTACTTGGAATATGGTTTTTATGTCGATTAACATAGTCTTGACCTTTTCTGCATGGAAGAGCTGCGGGCTGGCTACACCTTCTGAATTTATTTCACACGGCAGCAGCAGCACTCAGCCTGGTGTAGATCAACTTCTCCAACGCAGCTTCGTACAAGATAACCATGGCTTCAGGTATTTTATGTGTTCTTCTTGTTCTGTGTCTCTTTCTATTTCGGCCTCAATTCGAAAGGTTACAAATCCACTAATAGAATATAGACATTTTTTTAAATTGATATTCGCAAAATATAATTAAAGGGGTGGACTAGGCTAAATATATTGATTACCTGTCCTCAGAATAGGTCATCAATATCAGATAGGTGGGGTCTGACACCCAACACTCCCACCAATCAGTTGTTTTAGGCTACTTTCACACTGGTGTTTCTGGGTCCGCTTGTGAGATCCATTTCAGGGCTATCGCAAGCGGCCCAAAATGGATCAGTTCAGCCCCAATGCATTCTGAATGGATATGGATCAGTTCAGAATGCATCAATTTGACAGCGTTTGGTCTCCGTTGCGTTTTTTAGACAATCACTAAAACGCAGCTTGCAGCGTTTTGGTGACCAACTGACTATGCGGAGCCAAACGGATCCGTCTAGACTTACAATGTAAGTCAATGGGGACGGATCCGTTTTTCACTGACACAATATGGTGCAATTGAAAACGGATCTGTCCTCCATTGACTTTCAAAGACCAAATAATGTATCTACTGTATAATGAGATTTTGGCGTAAGCAATGCTATGACACACTTAACATAAAAACATGGACTATTGGGGTTTTGTTTGCACCTGCCTATTTGGGGACAGGGAAGTGATTAATTTATTAACCCTTTCGGGATCAAACCTTTCAAGAGCCATAATCAGCCATACTTTTCCATGTACCTAGCTGTATAAGCTGTTTATTTTTTTTGCAGGACAAGTATTTTCTTTATGACACCATTTAATTTACCATATCTTATTATATTCTCATGTACAGAGCTATGTGGGACCTTTTTTATGGACAAGCTTTAGTTTCTGAAATGGGCATGAAATCATTTTTCTATTCAAATTTTTTAATACTGTATTTTTTGCCCTATAAGACACACTTTTTCCCCCCCTAAAAGTGGGGGAAATAGCGGTGCGTCTTATGGGCGAATGCTGCTGATTTTGCCGAATTTTCAATGATACACCCGCCGCAATGCCGCGCGGCGGGTGTATCAGCTGTGAGGGAGGAGGGGCTGGGGGTCGCTTTTGCTTTTATAATGACAGCGGGGCCCGTGCAGTGATTGTATTCTACTACACGGGCCCCGCTCACTGTATAATCGTATCTCTAATAGTTAATTGTTATGTATATACCGTAATCGCATAATCAGTGCCTGTATACTTACAAGCGCTCGGTAGGTAGCAGAGAGGAGGGAGGAGGCAGGCCGGGAGGATGGGCGCTGGCAGCGTGAGTCACTACGTCACGCGCCTGCGCCGCCCACTTTATGAATGAAGCAGGCGCTGATTATGCAATTACGGTATATACATAACAATTAACTATTAGAGATATGATTATACAGTGAGCGGGGCCCTTGTAGTAGAATGCAGTCACTGCACAGGCCCCGCTGTCATTATAAAAGCAGATGCGACCCCCACCCCCTGTATTGAGGGTCATTCACTACAGGGACACTTATGGAGGGGATCTGTGGATGACAAATAGTATAAGATGCTATATATGTGTCATCCACAGATACCCCCATAACTGTCATACACAGATCCCCATAACAGTGCAATCCAGAGACCCCCATAAGTGCCACCCACAGATCCCCCATAAGTGCCACCCACAGATCCCCCATAAGTGCCACCCACAGATCCCCCATAAGTGTCACCCACAGATCCCCCATAAGTGTCACCCACAGATCCCCCATAAGTGTCACCCACAGATCCCCCATAAGTGTCACCCACAGATCCCCCATAATTGTCACCCACAGATCCCCCCATAAGTGTCACCCACAGATCCCCCATAACAGTGCGTCACCCACAGATCCCCCATAACAGTGCGCCATTCACAGATCCCCCATAACAGTGTCATCCACAGACCACAATTAGTTCAAAACCCACCAAAACCACACCTTTTGGTTCAAAATATTTTTTTCTAATTTTCCTCCTAAAAAACCTAGGTGCGTCTTATGGGCCGGTGCGTCTTATAGGGCGAAAAATACGGTATATATATTTTTTTTAAGAAACTAAACTTTTTTTAATGCCCTTAGGCAACTTTAACATTTAGTTATTCAGTTGCTCATACCATAGACTGCCATAGATCACTATTTCAGTCTGTGGTGATTCACCCCAATAAGAAAAAAAAAGTTAACTCATCTAAAAATGCCAGAATTATTAAATTATAAAAGCATTTATCCTGCATGGTGAATGCTGTAAAAGAAAACCTCCCATAGAAATACTAAAAAAGAAAAAAAAGAAAAAAGAAAAAATACAGATCTTCCCTCAAGAAAGAACCTTTACATGACACTCACCACATTGGTTTTCTGCCAGTGTCAGGTCACAGTGCACACCAATGTACGCAGTCAACACACGTGCAGTGCAGTACCTGGAAAAATAACAGAGAGTGGCGAGTACAGCCAGTGCAGTGCTACACTTACCGCTCTCTGCACCTCCTGCATACTGATGACCGCTTCCATATTGGAAACTGTATTAATTAGTGTTGAGCGGGAGGTGCCATATTCGATTTCGCAATATTTCGCGAATATTCGCTTGAATATTTGTCTTATATTCGTCGAAACCGAATATTTGTCATTTTTGTATTTATCGTGATTTAATCATTCGCATATTGCGATTTTAAGCTTAGAATTAGAAGTTATAAATCATAACTTCTAATTGCCTTATAACTTAATAATAAGGCAACTTTCTTATTCTTTAATCTTAGAGATCTAGATTTAACACGAATATATCGCTATATTCTATGTCTTTATATTAATAAAAGAATCAAGATAACAAAGTATTCTTTATTCTACATCAACGAAGATAGCGAAGTATTCTACATAAACGAAGATAGCAAAGTATTCTACATCTTCCTCAATTTAAGTTATTATTGCATTACACGATAATGACAACTACGTAATTGTAACGGATCTCCTGGCACCCCGACCGGGTACCTCCGTCGATGGATGCTCCTAGTGCTTCCCGAGGACTCCAAGCACTCCACTCGACACCATAACCGCCACAAACCCCACAAACCGCCGAAGCTTGGTTGAGGTCTCGCCGTCTCCTACCCACCCTGGACCTACGACAAGGCTCCAGGCTCCAGTGGGTGAACCTCTCCTAAATCCAGAAAGCAGGAATAGCTCTTACAAGAGCTGTAGTTCTAGCCAGGGGAGTATAGCAAATCTTCAGCGTATAGCAATCCCCAGTGTCGATCAGTTACCCAAACACCAGCCTCAACATGATGAAGGGTAAAACAGGAACTCCCTTTAGTGAAGATCAATTCAGTATATATACAGTTCAAGAAGTCTAAAAACATAATGCAATCAACCATTAACAACATGCAAACAGACATATTCATCCCCTCCATAATGAATAAATAGGAAGAGAGGAGACACATGTGATGGGATTACCTCCTGAGTGTATCATAGGGTAATCTACTCATCTGGGAGTCGGCTGCTATTATAATCAACTATCTTAATCCCATCACTAACACAATCAGTGGGAGTCTCAGTGCAGAGTTTGCCCTTTTTGTATTGCTGAATCCACACCATGCCTTTTTAATGGGCAATAGGAAATATGTGGCATATAAATTATACACATAAATCAGGGTTCATAGTTCCTTGTAACCCCAAAAGGTCCTAGGGGGTCTCCATAGTTCTCGGTCCATAGTCTGTAGGAAGGAGGCTAGCCCTCAGGCTTCTCCAGCAGCCCCAGTGACGGTTCAGTCCATCACAGAAATTATCGAGTAAAGCGACATATCTTCCTATGTTGTCCCAATACAGCATTGAAATCCTCCACAAAAGTTAGCATAACACCGTATTAAAGTTACTATGACAACTACGTAATTATCGAGTAAGGCGATATATCTTCCTATGTTTAATGCTCCACAAAAGTTATAGGAAGAAGTAACGAATACAGTGCTATATATATGAATAGTGCATTATAGAAGTTGGATTAGCAATGCGAATAATGGTAGTAACTATTATCACATTGCGATTACAACTTAGGCGATTTTGATAATGGTGGTATTGGGAAAATTAACGGTCGGATAACGAATATAGTACTATATCTAAGAATAGTGTATTATAAAAGTTGTATTCGCAATGCGGTTAATAATAATAGCAAATATTATCGCATTGCTATTACAAATTAGCACTGCTAGATTCCATATTCGTTAACTTCGTTAATTCTAGCAAGCTGACCCATTCCATTAGAGACCCAGCAGCAGCTACAAGTTAAAATCGCAATGCGATTAATATAACTTGAATTAATCGCATTGGGATTTCAACTTAGACCTGGTTTACTAAATTAATTTCAATTAGAGAGGATTTTAATATATTTATTAGTCAAAATGAAATATTCTCCATCTTCGCTAATTCAAGAAAGCCAACCATTGTAAACCAGGTACAAGTTAAAATCGTTATGCGATTTATTCAAGTTATATTATTCGCATTGCGATTGCAACTTGATTCTCAAATCCGACAGTACATTCTAGCATGGAGGCGTTCCCATGGTGATGGGGACACTCCATGCGTACAGGAAGTAGATAGAGGCGGCTACGGGCACTGACTTGAGCGGGCAGGGAGCAGGGAATCCTCTCTTAAAAGTACCGGCTAGGAAAACAGCAAGCTAGGGTAACAATAAAAATAAAAAACGAATATTGGAAATAACGAATATATAGCACTATATTTGAAATATTTGCAAATTATCGAAGTGCTGATATTCGATATTTTTTTTTCGCTATTCGAATATTCGGGCTCAACACTATTATTAATATTTGCACCATATAACACACTGACATTTTCCTCCTGCATTTTTATGGAACGAGAAACATTGATACATTTCAAAATACATAAACATGGGCAGAATAGATTTTTTTTCTAATTCTACCCTATGTAGATTTTTTATTTTCAGCTTTCCACTACATCCTATGGAACATTAAATGGTGGCATTAGAAAGCACAACTAGTCCTTGCCCTAATATGGCTGCGTGAATGGAAAAGCAAAAAAAATGATGAGGGTGATTTACTAAGCTGAAATACGCTATCTGTGACTTCTCCCCACTCACACCAGGTCTAAAATTGTGGACATGGCATGGGTGCAGAAGGGGATGGGACGGTTTTAGGCATTGAAAATGGTCTAAATGTAAGACATCTCGGGAAGCCTCTTCATAACTTTGGAACCACCGCCAGTTACGGGCCTTTATTAAGACCGGCGTCTAATTACCGGTCTTAATAAATGTGCCCTGATGACTCTTGGAAAGCAGCATGTAAAAACAATATTTATTATAATAGTTCTGTTGGTTTCCATGCCACAAGGGGACCAGAATGAACTTGTGACTTTTTGTGTGACATTTCAAAATGTTGCAAGTGATAAATCTGGCTAAAAATGTAATTCCACCCACAAAACATCTGTATACCCCTTAGTAAATACAAAATGCCAGGAATTATGCCAACTACATTAAAATGTCGCTTCCTAAATTTGTTTAAAAACATATTCCACCTACAAAATAGCAAAACACACTCCACTTTTCTGGCACAAAGGGAGCCGTGTGTCACATGAGCTGCACCAGAAATGTGGAGTGAATGTGCCAATTTTGTCAGTGGAGTAGGCATTTGTGCCAAATTTACGATATACTTGCAACAATTTGAGGGTGATTTATACCATGCCCAGCATTTTGCATTTTCAATGAGGTGGCCAAATATTTAGTATGAGGAGCAACATTTTTAGCCAGATTCATTTTTGTGATTTTTGTAAGAAGACACAAGTGTACTCCAGTCCCCTGGTGGCGTACAAAGTGATGAAACCTTTGTAATAAATATCATAAGGTTGCAGCCTGAAAAATCCATAGGTATTTTGTGCAACAAGTTTAACAAATGGCGTCTGCCATTTTCTAAACGTGTTGCCAAATGTACAACCCATGACAGACACTTAAAATAAATCAGAGCAAAAAAATTGCATTTTTATACATTACGCCTAAAAAAGTTTGTATATTAACCCCTACATTTACACTGGGTAGCTTTAGCAAATCTGCACCATTTTATGTGGAAATGTATACTGTGAATGCCAAACACGCAGCGGTTTGTATATCATACATATATTGTATCACATTGCATTTTCTTATTGCCTGCCGATGAGTAGATATTTAACAAGGTGCTGTGACTGTAGCAAATCATGAAATAGCTTGTTAATGTTTCAAATTTGGGTTATGAAATTGATGATGATACGTATTACAAGAAATGAAACATACATGTGCAGGTGGGGCAGGAGGCAAGCAGGGATGTTATTCATTGACATGCAGAAAATTAAAAATCAACGTATTCAATCTTCAAAAAGCCTCCATGTTTAATTAAATGGTTAGTCCTTCAGGGAAAGGGAATTTAGAAAAGTAATTGTCAATTTGTCCTCTATAACCAAGGGCATTAGCCCAGTGGCAGGTTTATTTTTCACATTTCCTTTGTTATGTCTGATATTAATAGGATGAATGCAGCAGGCAGCAATGATTCTGCTGTTCTAAGGTGCTATTGTTGTTTTTAGATGCTCTTTTCAGGACAAGATAATCCTGAGACTTTAATAGTGACAGAGATTGAAAACGGTTCATGTGCTTGATGCCTAAAAAGTCAATGTGAGAAAATGGACATCTTCCCTATGCATCCGAATCCAGTTGGATAAAAGCCCAGACAGACTTAAGCTAAATAAACAAGCACACTATTACTTTTATGGCAAACTCGCACTTCCGAGAATTTATAATTGATCCGAAAAAAATTGCATTGCTTTTTGTCTCTGCTGACTGTCCTTCCTCAAGGACAAAACTATTGAAAAGACAGATGAAGTCATTGAATTAAAATTTCAGCCATTTTGAAAAAAAAAATATATATAATTAAAATAAAGCTTAATATACATTTAAAGGATTATCTAGTATGAATGATTCCTTCCTGTATGGCAGATTCTTGATGTAGGGCTGATCAGAGTGAAGGGGACTTGCACTACCCACATTAATCAGCTATTATTGCCAGGAGGTGTTGCCATACAGTCACCAATTCCTGAATTTGTAATCTGTCATAGTAGTGAACAGTGAACTCTGAACTCACCCGTTCCCATTGTCTCTACCAATTTGCATAATCTTCCCTAGACAGCGGCTCACAGCTGGTCGGTATTCCCTTCCTGAATAAGTGCAAGGGTCTATATGTAAGGGGAAAAAAAGAAGGAAAAATAATAAACTAGTGATAGATCAGCAGCCACAAAAACAGCCATATAATGGAAACAGACAAGCTGGGTCAAATCCAAGAGAGACAAACCAAACTGCGCCAAATTCAATACAAGGAGAACAGACAGGGAAAAACAGAAATAGACAAATCAGATACAATACCAAGCCAGGGTCAAAATTAGTGATGAGCGGCAGGGGCTATATTCGAATTTGCGATATTTAATGGATATTTGGGCGAATATTCATCATATATTCGTGAATTCTAGATTTTTTCTTGATTGCGAAAAATCGGCAATGTAATATTCACATAATGCGCGCAAAATACAGGCGTGGGTCACTTTTGCTACATTTTCCAAGCTGCTAGAAGTTTCCTGAGACTGGAGAAAATGGTTGGCATGGCAGAACATCAAAAATGGCTTTATATGCAGTTAGAGTGCTCCAATATATTTGCGATTGCGCTAATCGGCACTAATGATGCAAATATTTTTGAGCAATACATGAAACTTCACATTTTAGCAGGTCTGCATGTATGTGTGGACAGCAGAACCTATCACACTACCTAACACACTGCACTACAACAGCTACACTATATCAAGGATATAACCTACACTGACTATCTCCCACTAACTATCTGTATTATATATATAAGCTATCTAACTATCTATCTAATGTATTGTGGAAAGCACAGAGCACAGCAATGACACTGCTCACTCTCAGAACTTTAAAAACTGTAGAAAACGGCTGCTGGGGAGGTTCTTTTATAGTAAGGGGTACACAACTTTCCTATTGGTTGCTAGGGATGTTGCTAAGCTCAGACAAATACATTGCAGCCTTCTCATTGGCCCACAAGCAAGAAGGGAGGTTACTGATGGAAAAAAAAGTAGAATATTGGAAATTATGAATATATTTCACTATATTAATAAGTGCCGATATTCGCGATAAATATTCATGATTTGAATATTCGCGGCCAAAACTAGTCAAAACAAGGAAGAATCATCAGGGTCCAAATTGTCAGGCATGGTCAAGGTCAGGGTCCAAATCAGAGGTTGTGAATCCAGTAGTTAATACACAGAATAAAGCTCGTGAGGCGATCAAGAAAGAATAACACCAATTACAGGTAACCTATGGCCACAAGGTTGCCTGTTTAAATAGGCTGGTCTTCCTGGTCACATTATGCACCCGGTATTATATGACCCATGATGTCAGATCGCCGCATTTACTTGTGTAGCTTCAGATTGGCCCGCACTCCTACACAGGGAGCGCTGAGCCCAGTAATTGTGTCAACCAGATTGTCACAGATGCGGTGTGGGTGGGAAACTCCACACCAAGCACAGGAGGAAAGGGAACAGGAACTAGGCATGGAAACTAGGGTAGAGGAGAAGGTCACCTCCTAGAACAACCCTAATCTAAGTCCTGACGGTAGGAAAGTTCATACACAGGAACCTAGAGCCCTAATACACCCTGTAGGTCCCTGGTATAGTGACAGGACTTGAGACAACCTATTTCTCAATCAGAAGGATGAACAGGAGTCTCCTTCAGGCTTAGATCCAAAAGACAGGGAAATACAACAAACAAAATACAAATAGGGAAGACGACACTTAACTTCATATGGAGCAAAGGCCACGCTAGGAGCTCAACCAAGATCCAACAACCAGCCAGCCCAAAGTCCAGAAAATGAAGTTATAAACCGCACTCCCAGAATGGGTAAGCAGTAATAAATAGGGGAAGTTAAATGACCAAACCAACAATACCTGCAAAAGGTGTGGTCATAACCAAAACAATACAGACACAAATGATCCACAAGGAACCAGTCAGATTAACCCACTTGTAGCCAGTCTCTCTGATCTCCTGGCACCTGTCACGGGAGGCCTATCCTGTAATGTACACCTGCATAGGGTGAAATACTCTTTGCATGGGCTCTACTAACAGTTTTATAGATTTCAGGTGGATACTTCTTCTATAACATTTGTAGGGCTTATAGATAGAGGTTGCCAAAGCAGACAACTGTTTTTGACCACTTTGAGGATGTCTTGCATTTTAAAATCAAAGTACCCCATGTGAATACTTAGCAAAAACCATAGTGTCAAAAGACCCCTTTACAATGCCCAATGGAGAAGGGATTCTCGGAAAGAAAGCATTCCTTCCTGACAATTGCCTGCTTGTCAGTGGAGGTGAGAGGTGCATTTACATGCAGCAATCTCCTCCACAGTCTGGGTACGAGCAATCATTAATGCCATTGTTTAGCCTCATACATTGTTCGTTGTTTCAGGGCAGCAGAGTGCTGTATAGACACCACAATCTGATGCCCAGAAATGATAATTTGTGTCCGCATGAACAATTGTGGCACCCGATGGCATTGGGTGATTGGTGGGAACCTTTACACTGGCAGGTTATAGGGAATGAGCATTTGTACAAACATTTAGCCACAATAGTCTGCCCGCCAATTGTGCAGTATAAAAGTGCCTTAAAGCTGTTTCTTCTGGCTTTTGTTTAATATGATGTTATCTATCAGTTGCATAACAGAGTTTGAGTGCTTTATGAGTGTTGCAATGAATGGTGGTCAATTGACAGAGAAATGGCTGACATGCTCTTCAGGAAGAGATAGAGTACAGCTCATTCACCAGGGACCAAAGAGTGACAGGGGAGCTGCAGACAAACCTTTATCTGTATGTATAGTGTTGCTGTCCTGACTTAGGCAAAACAGTAAAATAGAGCTGTCATCTGGTTATGCAATCCTTCACCCTCTAATGATGACTCAGTTGAACTTGTCTCAGTCTACACATTAAAGCTGTGTAAGCTATAGAAACATGAATTGTCAATCTATTGTGCGTGCTTTGGTGGCTGTACTGTCTCTGAATTTTTATGAATAAACACTGAAAAATATTAATGTAAAAACTATTGATAATAAAATGTATTTTAATAATGTATAATTTTCTGATGATATACTCTAATAGAGGGGTTTCCTGGGACCTCCTACCCCATTTTTGCTTCCTTGGAAAATCAATACTTTCACTTTCATTTTTTCCTACTCGTGAAGAAAGTGAAATTCTTGAAATTCAGTTCAGATTCAATTTGACCAAACTTGTCAGCTGATTTGATTTGAGTCCAAATAAATTTGATCCAAAAGTTCTCCAATTGCCCTGAAAACATGTGAATGTCAATCTGGGGTCTCTAGGACTGTATGCAACTACTCAGTAATCATAAAGTGACACTGACAATGTCTTCAAAAATTGCTGACACCATTTAGAGAAATTCACCCAAATCAAATCACCAAAAATTTGGATTTGACCTGAATTTCTGGAAAGTTTGTGTAAAATGTGATTCATTTAGAATCAATTAGCCAATTTCTACTCTTGAAGTGGAATGGATATGCATGGTATTTCTGAGACCAACATGGGGGCAGTGCAGTGGTATGGAGCTGTAAATATGTGGATGGAATTCTCCCTTATCTGATGGCACATTGGCATTTGCGGGATGTGTTCTCTGATTTCAGGGACAGCAGTAAGAAGATGGATGCGACATTGACAAAAGTCAAGATTTTCCGACAAGCAAACATTAAAAAAAAAAACACAACCTTTAAATTCTTCTGTCTACCATTTCCCCACTCTTTTCTTTTAGTCATTGAACATGAGATAGTCCTGATGGTTTGTTATTTATGAGCTATTCTCCTCCAACACAAAAATATTTTATATCAATTGTTAAGATAAGCAATTATGTTTTACTTGAGGCTGCAGAGCAAAAATAAAATAAAACAAATTTGTACATATTCATAAAACTTCTCCACGCAATAGAATGTGAGGCTGGGGGCAAAATTATGCAGCATTGGAGATTAGAACAAATGCTTTTTTTGGAGGATGAATGCTAAAATTTAACTAATTGAATCAGGAAAAATATTTTAGAAGTGATAATTCCAGACATTTTGTTCTTTCCAGCTATAGAGCATTGTCTGACCTGGGCAGAAATGTTATCTGCAGTCAGTGGTCCTGGAATATGAAATGCACAGCAATATGAAAAAGCATAATTCTTATGAGAGTATATTTCACATGGTTTAGAAGGAAATTAGGTTCTAACCCTCAGGAAATACAAAATAATTTGGTATGTCGCACTCACTTAGCAGGGCCCATAATAGTATCATTTAAAAAAAGAAATGATCATTCATACAGGATCAGGGGTGTGATGTACATAGAGGAGTGTGATATACATAGGCCATGGCTTCATTTGCTTTCAGAGCTAAATATTAACTTATTATTTCTTATTATTTTTAGTCTTTAGATTGTATTGTTCATATAAAGTGTAAACATATTGTACAGATTTTCATTACTCGCATCAGTCCCTGTGCCCAAACACACTTTTGTCAATTTCATAGAAAATAATTAGAGATGAGCAAAATGATCCTAAACTAATTGAATTCGTCATGAATTTCCCACAAACTTCCAACAAATCTGATTCTTTCGGGATTCATCTCACATGAATCACACAAAATGGAGGCCATTATTTTACAGTTCAGAAGACAGAAAAGAAGGCATTTTCTACTAAAATGGGATCCGACAGTGCCTTTTTAAGCAGGCTGTTTGTTACCGTCAGTCATAGAACTACCTATAACCATTAGAGTTGAGCGAGCCTGCCTTTTAGCAGGTTTGGGTTCGGGATTTATGTGAATTATGTAATAATGGATTCCGTTCTCATGGAATACATCATGTAATTCAATGCCGTCATGCCGCATAATGCAAGTGTATGGCCATCTTCGAGGGTTCCGTTCTGCTGGCCATACACTTGCATTATGATGGCATACAAAACGGAATGCCTCTAAAGGCATTCCATTTGGCATGCCGACATTGAATTACGTTATTGATTCTGTAAGAATGGAATCCATTATGTAATTCATGTGGGGGGTTCAGCCCGCACAACCCAGTATGCAGGTGCACATTGCTATGGCGAAATACAGATACAAACGCAAAAACACAAATGCAATCGCACACTGCAAACCAGCACTCTGCCCTGCCTTTATGCTGTATGTTAAATAAGGCTTTGGTGTACATTTTGGCCAAAGCGTAATAAGCCACTCACCACGTCAACGTCGCCTTCATGAGTGGTCCCTAACACTAGTTCCTACCTGTTATGGGCCACGACAGCCACACAAAGTCCAGGGAGCGCAGGTACAGCATGCACGCCAAGCACACTCTGCTTTTAGCCCCGTCCGGTGCCATTACAGCTTTCATCGGATCCAGGGATGCAAGTACCAACATGCATGCTGAGCCCACTATATACTTCTCCTGGAGCCAAATGGCTACTGGTAGGTGCTATATAAGCAGACTCAGTAATGTAATTCACTTAAACCCCGAACCCGAATTCGAACCAGCCAAAAGGTAGGTTCGCTCAATTCTGATAGCCATATATGTCACTTTCACTTTTACTAAGCTTGAAAACAGTTGAATACAGCCCTAGGGCTCAGAGTGTCATAAATTACTTATAAGGGCAATTGGGGCACTTTTAATTTAGAGCGAATCAAATCTGACAGCCGATTCAACTAAATCTGACCTGAAACTAATTTTGTTAAATTTTCTCATCTCTAAAAGTAATCTAGGAAAAAACTTAGATTATTTAGAGTATGATGAAACACTCCATAGAATTATTGCACTTGGTAGGATTCAAGTTTAGGACCGCCTTTGTGCTCTATCATATTGTATCTACAGTTGCATGAAAGTAAGAGAAATGGAATTCTGCACTGGTTGAAATGCAGTCTGATTGTTATGTACGTCACATATATAGACAAACACAATCTAACTAAACTAATCACACACGTATACTTAGTCAATTTTATAGAAAATAAACTCAGTGATATATTTTTATAGTGTTGCAGTGTGGTGTATGTAGCACACATAGAAAATTATAGAATTACATAAAGCATGAAAGCCCTCCAAGCACATGTTGATCTTGGCAGGAGTCAGACTCAGGACCCCAATATTATTATAGCTTTACAAATTCTACAGTTTCCCTAGTATACTAAAATATCAGTATACAAAATCAGGCTCTCCCTCTTCTGGCAGGTGACAATATATTTCTTCTTACTTCCCCTTTAGAAGGAATCTTCTTATCTGTACTGTCATGCCGCTGCAGATGCTCTATTCTTTCTGTCACAAACATGTCAGTAAGATACTTCTATTGGCTGCTCTTAGGTGAACAGAGGATCACTGTACAGAGACAGAGAGGAAAAAAAGACAATGCAGCAGCATCCTGCAAATCAGATAAAGTACAACAATGCCATAGTCACAAAAATTATAGTGCTAATTCTAAGCTTATTTATAAAGACAGATGCTTGGCCAATGCATTTTGTACAAAACCATCTGAGCCTGTCTGCCGTATGTCAAGGCGATCTCTGTTAGACGGGTCCTAACACTAAATACTACCTGTTATGTGCCATAATGTCCGCCATAAAGTTCAGGGAATGTTGGATCCACATGCATGCTGGATCCTTTCTGCCTTTTAACATTTTTGGTGCCATAATGGCCTCCATTACAAGGGGTGCAGGTACCAACATGCATGCCGAACCCACTGTATACCTGTCACGCCCATGTTCATGGACGTGACTCCTTGGGAGCCGCATGCAGTTGCCCGCGGTCTGGGTGTTGTGTCAACCGCAGATGGGGGCACTTAGTTGTTAGCCTCAAGTGCGGTTGCCGCGGAACAACAGGTATGCGTGCGGTTGCCTTTGGTTGTGTGGGTGTTTGTATGCACTTTCTATGTCTGGTGTGCACGGGGTTTATGTATGTGTGCACTGTGACACTTCCCTTCGCCTGTGGCTGCCGTGGCAACGTGTTGTATTGTTTACATGTGTTGGCAGTGTCTCGGCCTTCTGGCCGGCTCCCAGGACACGGTTGCCACACATGTCGTTGTTGCCGGTAACAGCTGCAGTGTGATAGTTGTTTGTGCACTTCTCCTTTTAGTGGCTTCACTACCCTGTTTGGTGATTAACTCCCTTTCCACAGTGTGTCTGTGTGGGTGTGGCCACTTTGGGCTATAAAGCCTCTGTGGAGACCTGAAGCTGAGGGGTTCTTTAGCCATGGTTTGCTGGAGACATCCTCCTGCTTATTCTCCATCTCTCCAGTGAGGGCCACCCTTGTGGTCATAACTCTTGTTTGATGTTATGAAGATGTGTCTGTGGTATGCTTGTTTATTGCACCTTATGGTCCTGGGTTCCTGTGTGATGTGTGTTGTGTGCTGTGTCCTTTTGTAGTTGGATAGCAGCACTTGCACATGGGTTCCAGGCTTAGTGTCTGTGGCAGGTGAATGTTGTGTTTGTGGCATGTACCTGCCATTGCCATAAGTTGTATATGTTCCCCCTTCCTTGCAGCTTAGCCAGTGAGACTCCTGTTCCTCCATATCCAGAAGGAACAGGTCGTCTTACCCTGATCCTAGTTTAGGGCCACCCTGAGGGCTAGCAGGGACTTCAAGGTTCCGGAGTATGAGCCCTCCTACCATCAGGGTCTGCTCATACAGCTAGGAGTCAGGGTCAGATTAGGGATGCGATTAGGAGGTGACCTGCTCCCTAATTCTGTCGTCCTGGTCGAGCAGCGGACCATCATCATTCTGGCATCGCACGGCTGAGGGTTTTCCCCATCCTCAGCCGTGACAATACCTTTCCTTGTGCTAGACAGCTTCCAATGAATGTAGTGAGAGCAGGCCGCAGCTTTATACTGAAACTAATTAAAATTAGCCTATGGAGCAGACAGCGCGTCGTGCACTCCTGATTAGCCTGTCTGCCCCATAGGCTGATTTAAATTAGTTTAATGGTAAAAGGCAGAGTGGATCCAGCATGCATGTGGTCTTTGCCATGGCAGCGTGCACCTGCGCACTGGGAGGTGCTGACTTACCCCCTTTATTTGCAGATGTACAGAGACAGAGTGACTGAGCATGTGTGACCAGCAGCGCTCAGTTACTTCGGAGGATGAATACACTGCTCTAACAACATGTAGACCCATATAATTCTTTGTCTCTGGAGAGTTTTTTGGTGTCTACTAGTTTTCTAACTAAACTTACAAAATATGCCAGTCCGCATATTTGTCATAAAAAATACTTTATTGAGCAATTCATGAAAATAACTGAAAGAGGAAGGGACCACATGGGTAATATCATATATCAATAAATTGTCAAAATACCTGGATAAAGTGCAAGTGCAAATACTGGCTATAACTATAAAAATTGTTAGGTTACCCATAGTGTATCTCCGTCCAGGATGGCGCCAACCTTAGTTTTATAACTAAGTTTTTCTAAGTTTTCTAACCACTCCATATCCATTGCAGTTGTAATATAGCTCAAACATATTACTGCACTGTCTATATAGACAATACAGGAAGGATGTCTGTTTTCCAACATGCCTTGTAATATACCCCAATTAATCTTAAGATGAACATACCGTAGGGATTTCATGTGGATGCTTTCTGAACGACCAACACTCTTGGTTGGCATGGGAAGATTGTTGTCTTTGTTAATGTCACAAGTCAAAAAGTCATGTTAGCTATGTCTCTGCCGTGATCTATGGCCTAGTCTGGGCTTCCATTGATTGGAAGCAGATCTGTAATTTGCCATGAGCGGCTTTCCAACTATAGCACCTGAAAACGATAAAAAATCCAATATGGAACATCTTTCAACAGATATCTGCCAGCAGTTGACATCTGTCACTTTTGATCACATCACTAAGAAATTGCAGATGGTCAGTGGAAAATGGCCTAAATCATCTATTTTTGTCCAATTTTTATCATCTCTAGTATATGGCCATCTTAAAGGTTGGATGAAAACCATTTCTAATAACATTTTTTCGGCCCTTTGTGCTCTTTATAATAATGAGCAATGTGGCTTTTTCACATATTCTCGTTACAATATTATCTATAATAAGCATTTCCTAATTAAGGCTCCAGCCTTTTGTTACCCATAATAATTTAACAGTTGTAATTAATTCTTAAATGTTTCATTGAGTCTAAAAATATGAGATTATTACTAATTACCCTCTAAGAAAAAAGTATATGACAGAATAATGTATGCACTGATCTTGCACATATTAAATTGCTAGAAAGATGATATCAGTCAGATTTTGACAATTGAGGGATTAGCTACTTGAGTGCTTGTGATTTAAAGGGATAAATGTCTAAAGTCTGCTTAAAGGGGACACTTCAGCTCCCCTGACATAATTGTTTTTAGTAAATACAAGTATTCTCCTTGAAATAATTCTGTAATACATGTCATATGTTTATAGTGGATGTCTATTGGTTGGACCCACCATAAAGTGTTCTCAGTAGTCTCAAAAATCTATATGCTATTAACTGAGTTTGCCTTTGTGTATTTAATATAAGATTTAACTTTTATTCTTATTATTTAAAATAAATATGAGACAGCTGAATTTAGTGAAACTGCTGCGCTGTTTAGAGACAGAAGGGGACAGTTATGTAGTACAGGTTAGGCTACTTTCACACTAGCGTTCGGGTTTCCGTTCGTGAGCTCCGTTTGAAGGAGCTCACGAGCGGACCCGAACGCAGCCGTCCAGCCCTGATGCAGTCTGAATGGAGGCGGATCCGCTCAGACTGCATCAGTCTGGCGGCGTTCAGCCTCCGCTCCGCTCGCCTCCGCACGGACAGGCGGACAGCTGAACGCTGCTTGCAGCGTTCGGGTGTCCGCCTGGCCGTTCGGAGGCGTGCGGATCCGTGCGGATCCGTCCAGACTTTCAATGTAAGTCAATGGGGACGGATCCGTTTGAAGAGGCCACAATGTGGCTCAATCTTCAAGCGGATCCGTCCCCCATTGACTTTACATTGAAAGTCTGAACGGATCCGCGCAGGCTACTTTCGCACTTGCGCACTTGCGAATTTTTTTAAAGTTATTAATGCAGACGGATCCGTACTGAACGGAGCCTCCGTCTGCATTAATATGAGCGGATCCGTTCAGAACGGATCCGCCCGAACGCTAGTGTGAAAGTAGCCTTAGAGGTACTATGGCTGGTCAGTTTGTATATAGAGGACAACAGTAGTATATTTTACTAGATATCCCTATATCTCCACCCTACTTGACCTACTCTAGTCAGGGTGATGACCTAAATGGCTGTAGTCGGGGCACTCGTCTTTAAAAAGACGACCCCCAGCCTCAGGAACCTCGGACCTGTTCTATAATTCCCTATTCTCTTACCTCTCTGCTGTTGAATCCCTTTCCTTTTATCCGACGCGTTTCGCCTGATTAGGCTCCTCAGGGACTAAGGAAGATTATCCGGTGTTGCAGGCAGTGGCTCTCATCCGGTTCGATCATGCGGCAGTGGCGGCGTTTGTGAAGCTGTGTCTCACTTTTGTGCGCCTCGCTCCTCCCCTCTATGGAATAAACCAATCATCGGGTCAAGTTCGAACGTACTGATGGCACTCCCCCTTATGAATATTCACGAGTCTGCTTCCCCGCTGAGACATGCGCAGACTTGAGCCGCGTCTTACGTCAGGCTGTCCGGCACTGCTCAGCTATAGTCAGGAGGTGACGTGGCGTGTGGGAGTGGTTTTGTCGTCATGGGGATCTCAAGCCGCGTCCCCGGCTGGCTTACTATTACGCAAGATATTCCTATCTCCTGGAAACCTGTGGGTAATTCGATTAGATTAATAGAGAAAGCAATCAGGGCCACTCTAGATGGACACAGAATAGATAATCCTGTATTTTTTACTGAGTTATATTATATTATTAGCTATCATAGTAGCCATCATTTTAGGTATTCTCTACAGGGTTATGATATTTTGATAGTCATCAATTTGATGTTATTGGCCATCTTATTTTATATTGGTGACTATATGAATTCTTATGAAGTCATGCAGTTTATATGCTGATTTTCATAATATAATACATTGTTGTATATAGATATATGGGTCCTAGATACTTTTATTTTGATGCTTATATATATTTATAGGGACCTTATGAGAATATTTATTTATTTATTTATTTACTTATAGGAAGGGTTTGTAGGAGAGATATTCATTTAAGCCGTTTGGTGTGACTGACTTAAGTCTATAGATCCATCTGGCCTCTGCCTTAAGAATTAGTTTATCCCAGTCTCCTCCTCTCTTGGGTTTAGGGACATGTTGGATCCCCATAAACTGAAGACATGCCACGTTGCCTCCATGGCATTGGTTAATGTGTCGAGCCACGGATGTGTCCTTCTTGTTTTGTATATCATTGTAATGATCTCTAATGCGTCTCCTGAATTCTCTTTTAGTCTTTCCCACATAGTCTAGCGGGCAGGAGCACTGTGCGAGATATACTACCCCTGTGGTTAAACAATTCACGTAGTCACGGTTGGTATATTGTCTTCCTGTATGTGAGCACGTGAATGTTTTTGTTTTCTTTATCTGGCTACACGCCAGACATCTGCCACATTTAAATGTGCCCATAGGTTTCCTAGATAACCAGTTCCCAGGGCTAGTAGGGGGTAGGAAATGACTATTGACTAGTCTGTCTTTCAGACTTTTACCCTTCCTATAGGTTATTGCTGGATATGGACCTATAAACTCTTCAAGGTCAGGATCAGTTTTTAATATGTCCCAGTATTTTGTAAATATCTGCCTTACTTGTCGATGGGCATTATCAAAGGTCCCTATAATCCGTGTGTTTTTAGAGGAATTCATGTAATCAATTCTCTTTTTCTTCGGAATTAGTAGCCCATCCCTATTCTCTGAGACAGCCGTCTCATAGGCCACTCGGAGTACACCATCTGGGTATCCTCTGTCTCTAAATCTGCATCTTAATTCTTCTGCCTCACTCTTAAATTTTTTGAAAGTCGAGCAGTTTCGTCGAATTCTTAGGTACTGGCCTTTCGGTATACCTTTCCGTAGGGAGTAGGGATGGGCACTATCCCAACGGAGTAAGCTGTTTGTCGCTGTTTTCTTGCGGTATACAGATGTTACAATATTGTTATTGGGTCCTCTCTCTATAAGCACATCTAAGAAAGCTAGATTTTTGTAGCTATGTTCAGATGTAAATTTTAAGCCCATATTGTTATCATTTATTGACTCCATAAATTCCCCAAATTCTTCCACCGTCCCTCGCCACATTACAAAGACGTCATCAATGAATCTCAGCCATAAAACTATCTTGTCCTGCCACCTTTCCATCTCATCTGAGCCAATTATATTGGCTTCCCACCAGCCCAGGAGCAAATTTGCGTAAGATGGCGCACAGGAACAGCCCATCGCGGTGCCCCTGAGCTGGTGGTAAAAGTGGTCATTAAAGACAAAATAGTTTCTGGTTAGAATGAAATTAAGTAGGTCAAGTATGAATTGATTATGTCGAGATTGTCTAATATCCCGCATACTCAAAAAACTTTCTACTGCCTTCATACCTAGATCATGTTTGATGGAGCTGTAAAGGGCCTCTACGTCGATTGACACCAGCAGAGTTTGGTCGTCCATGGTCACACCGCTGAGTCTCAGGAGGAGATCAGATGTGTCCCGTATGTAGGACGGTAGTGTCTCTACAAAGGGTTTAATCATTTTATCTATGTAGATCCCAACATTTTGACTTAGACTACCCATACCTGACACTATTGGGCGTCCCTTTAGGGGTGTTATCCCCTTATGGATCTTTGGAGTGGAGTAGAAAGTAGCTAGCACTGGATATTTTGGCAGGAGGAAGTCTAGCTCTGACTGGTCAATTAGTTTGTTGTACAGTGCCTTCCCTAAAATTTGCCGAAGTTCTGAGGCAAATGTAGGGCCAGGGTCTTTTGATAGGATTTCATACGTTTCCTTATCATTTAGTATGTCCAGACACATAGATTTATATGCGTCTTGGTCCATTATGACCAGGTTTCCTCCTTTATCCGACGGTTTAATTGTTAAATTCCGGTCTTTTTCTAAAGTTGATAGGGCTTGATATTCTTCTTTACTCAGGTTTGAAATCCCCTTAGTTATATTAATTCGTTCCAGATCCCTGGAAACTAAATTGTGGAAAATCGATATACTGGAGTCTGGTAGGGGTGGTGGCATCTGCGTACTCTTAAGTTTAAGTTCTGTGAAGGGGCCCTCTGCTCTATCCTTATCACCCTCCTCCAGTAGGCCAACAAGGGTCAGTGTGGCCTCAAGTTCCCTGGGGTTCATATTCAACTCTTCATATTTTTTGCGATCCTGTAGGCGGAAGTATTTGTGCCAAAGCAATTTGCGTGTAAACAGTGCTAGGTCCTTACTCCATTCAAACATGTCATATTGGACTGTAGGGACAAATGATAAGCCCTTACTCAGTAAAGACACATCACTGGGGGTTACATTATATGAAGATAAATTGATGATTTGCATTTTGCTATTTGAATTAGTGTATTTTATTTCCCCCCCTACACTTTGTTCCTTAGATCGTAAGGCATTTGTGTGGGGGCCCGGGCCAAAAAAGTTGATGATCCAGTTGATGATGAGGACATAGGTGCAGATCCTTGAATATTGCATGTTGAATATCCTTTGTTGTAGGTGTTTCTATGTCCTGTTTTTGGTCTCGCCCTACCTCCTCTACCTCTATATTTCTGTCCCCTGCCTCCGGATAATCTTCCTTAGTCCCTGAGGAGCCTAATCAGGCGAAACGCGTCGGATAAAAGGAAAGGGATTCAACAGCAGAGAGGTAAGAGAATAGGGAATTATAGAACAGGTCCGAGGTTCCTGAGGCTGGGGGTCGTCTTTTTAAAGACGAGTGCCCCGACTACAGCCATTTAGGTCATCACCCTGACTAGAGTAGGTCAAGTAGGGTGGAGATATAGGGATATCTAGTAAAATATACTACTGTTGTCCTCTATATACAAACTGACCAGCCATAGTACCTCTAACCTGTACTACATAACTGTCCCCTTCTGTCTCTAAACAGCGCAGCAGTTTCACTAAATTCAGCTGTCTCATATTTATTTTAAATAATAAGAATAAAAGTTAAATCTTATATTAAATACACAAAGGCAAACTCAGTTAATAGCATATAGAATTCTGTAATACAGTTTCTTTAGAACATTAAAAGGGTTGTCTCACCTCACTGTTACTAAGGTGAGATTGGAGATTGGGCCAGCTATCCACTGATTCAGTAGCTCCCATTGCAGTGCGCATTCTGCAGTAGCGACACAGGCGCCAATGCTCAAACTCGGCTTCAGGAACAACCACTGCACTTGAGTCACTACCTGGAACTGTAGCGACACATACACAGTATCTGCTCCTGAAGCCAAATTTGAGCTTTGACGCCTGTGTCGCTACTCAGAGCAGAGGTCCAGGGCCCAGATTGTCAGAGCCCGGGCTAGATGTCTGGCCTTTTCAATCAACAGGCAAGTGAGCGCTTCTTCACCTGTAGGGACAGCACCTTACAGGTGAAGAGGTCTTGCTAATGAGATGAATGAATTTGTTAGAAACAATTTGTTTATCCCAAACATAGACAATTTACAAAATCTGGGCCATTGTGTAACTTTATAGCTTCTGCATATCTATATCTTACAAATTCATCATCTGCCTTATATATATAGCATATCATGTAAAATAACATCCAAACACCTTCTGAGATGGTAGTCTAACTATTCGTCCTCAGATAATTGCATCAGGGTGTGTTCCTCACCAGCGCACTAATAAATCATTGCCAGTTCAACTTGACGTGCGTCAAACTGTCTACAACATCTTATTACAGTTAATATCAATCATCTATCACGATAAATATTCAGGTTATTAAACATTAACAGGAAACTACTTTTGCATTTTGGGCTCTGAATTTATTTGTGAATTCTGAATCTCGGGAGCTGCAGCCACCCTATGTTGGAACAGTTTATTGTTAGCAGTTAATGCAATTATCAGGCACTGGAGCTACTTACGAGGTTGAAGTCCAAGTTGGTGGAAGTAGAGAGGCACCAAAAAAATTGCAAAATAATTTATGTTAATACTTGTAATCATTTGCCATGATTTTTCTTTGATCATGTGTGTTTTTTGCTTTTACAAATAGCTGTAGGAAATGTTGCTGTTTATCTTCTGTTGCTTATATTGCATCAAAATAAAAAATAAATAAAAAATCATTTGAAAGTGATGAGGCGCCTCCTAGGTGCAGATGAGGCACATCTGGGGAGGTAGTTTTCATAAAAGTAATGATGAGCTGCACAGTGCTTTATCTGGCTGAAGCAATCTCTACAATAATTAATTCCTTATATGTTTATTTAGATGCTCTGGAGATAAATAAAAGGCAAATCGAGCAATTTTGGCACAAACTTCAGCTACAATTGGTCATGATCTGGCTGATTAGGCTCCACTAGTAAAATTTTAAGAATCCCTTCCTTTAGACAATGTTTTATTATATAGGCTGATAGGCACATTGAATGTATGTCGATTAATGACTTGTTCAAATTTCTTAGTTACTAGTTTTTAAAACCCAATTATTTATGGCCTTCATTTTGGACCTACTTTCTGCATGTTTTCAGAAAAAAACATCTTCCTTCATCCTCCGGCAGCTTGCTTACACTTCCAAATGCTCTGGTCTCTGCTACTCTCAGAATGCTGTATTGTTCACACTGGGGGTGGAGCTCAATAACACAAAATTTGTACAGTGGTTTGGCTAGGAGGAGGCTTCATGACGCTGATGTGAAAGTTTGGAGGAAATCAGTGGTTCCGACCTCCAGTTTCTTCAAGTAGTGCTGCTCAACTAAAAAGGTAGTCAGAACTTGGTCAAGTGAACTAACTGTCAACAGATGAGAGGCAAAATCAAGGCAAATAAAATGAATAAAAGGCATTTAGGAAGATATGTGATTACTTTTACAGTAATGTTCCTATTGTGGTGATGTGTATGGTATTTGTGCTAGAAGGTGTGTATATCCCACCCAGATACCTCAGCTGGGTGAGATAAATAAAATCCAGAAATCTGCAGGGGTTTCAGAAAAGTGTAGTTTGCTGAGACAGTTTTGCTTACATTTTGTTCTGGGCTGGATTTAATTTGGACTGGTGGATAGGTTTGGTAGTGGAATCTGCCAGTCCACACCCTTTCAGTCCGGGTATTGTCTTTTACCTGAGGTCATCGCAGGTGAGGCCTGCTGTACTCAAGGAGGGATAAAACCAACCCTTTGTGTGTCCGCCTGTGAGAGAAAACTTGGAAACAGAGGCCTACAGAGGCTCTGTGTGGTCTCAGCCAGGAGGGCTGAGGGGCCATGAGGCTTTGTAAAGCCTGAAGTTTTGGGGGCCCAGCGACGCCCATGGAAAGAGACTCACACGGTCAGAGTTTGATGTTTATGTTTGTGTGGGTGCTGAAGTGCCAAAATAAAGCACCAGTTTGGACATTAAATCCCGCTGTCTGTGAAGAAGACTGTGACCCCCTTAGAGAGAGCGATCCCTTACACTATTAAAAGGAAACTGTCATCAACTTTATGCTTTGTGCACTGACGGCAGCATAAAGTAAGGACAGAAAAGTTGATTTCTGTAAAATTGACCTCAACCCTAGAAAATAAAATACTTAAAAAATAAAGGGAACCTGTCATCTGATTTCATCAGTGTCTCACTCATGAGCTAATATCAGATGATTGTCAAGAACATGTATTATAACCAATGCTGCCCATGCTGGAGAACAGCCAGAGAAGGGTCATGGTTATTCTTGAGCTCCCACTCTCCACGCCCACCCAATGATGACTGGCCATATAGTCCTTATTTTCTCCCTAGGAGAAAACTCTCAATCAGTGGTGGGTGGGCGGGGATTTTATGAATAACCATGACTCTTCTCAGGCAACCCTTGACTCTTCTCTCGCATGGCTGAAATGATTATAATGTGAGCTCTCGGCAACCATGTAAGATTAACTCATGAGTGACTGACCATTTAAATCAAGTAACAGCTTCCCTTTCATTTTTCAACCTTTTAATTACCAGGGTTTCTGTGCTAATAACACAATCCATAAATAGGTTTAAACTATGCCTAAAAATAATTTTTCAGTTCTCTGGTAACATTCCAAAGATAAATAATATCATGAAACAATAAAATAAAGAAAAACATGTTTAAAAAATTACAGAACTTTTTGAACTATTTAAAAAAAAAAAAAGGTAATATTTAATTATAACCTTCAAATATAAATTATATTTGCTAATAGTTTTTCATTAACAATAAGTTACAGTACTTGTCACAATATAGTTAGGTCAATAAAACAGAATTCTTTCTTTGAAAATGAAACATAAAAAAAAAACTTCCAACATGTCGGAAAGAACAATAAAAAGAGATTTCTTTGTTAAATTGCTTTGTAAATTAAAACAAATGATCGTTGAATGTCATTCATTTCCGACTGTTCCCAAAGCGCAGAACCAACAATTAAATAGCTATCAAAGCCATATTATTCCAGCTACTGTGTATTAATTTAATGTCAATGGACTGAAACAATATTAGGTATCAATCATGTATCGCTTCCATTATTAAAGCCTCGGTATGCTTAATGGAAAAAAGAGATATATAATTGTGCTCTCATCTAACTTTTAGGTAAATTGGGGTGCAATTGAGGATGTAATATTTTAGAACCAAATCATATTCTGCTCACTTTTTAACCCTCTTTCATTACAGGCATTTTTTTTTATATTGTTTTATTTCACCCCTACATTTCAAGGGGGGGGGGGGGGGGTGTATGCAACATGTACAGTATTTCTTAATAGCAACATTTAATGTAGCAATATTGAGAAACTTTATAAACATATTTGAGAGGTGCAATGAAAAAATAAAACACAAAGGTACCATTGTTTGGTTTTATGGAAGTCACAGTATGGTAAAAATGACAAGATGACTTTATGATTGGACATGAGCAAAGTTTTGAAAAATGTAATTCAGCTACTGAACTTGCTGAAGGTAGAAAATAAATTTTATTTGCTCAGAATGAGTTTGTCATGAATCATGATAAATCAGGTATTCCTAGGTAGAGATGTCCTGAACTATTCGCCGGCGAACAGTTCCCGGTGAATATAGCTTGTTCGCGTTAACCCCGCGGCAGGCAAACATGTGCGATGTTCGGTCCGCCCACTATTCATCATCATTAAATAAACTTTGACCCTGTACCTCACAGTCAGCAGACACATTCCAGCCAATCAGCAGCAGACCCTCCCTCCCAGACCCTCCCACCTCCTGGACAGCATCCATTTTAGATTCATTCGGAAGCTGCATTCTTAGTGAGAGGAGGGACAGTGTAGCTGCTGATTTAATAGGCAAATCGATAGCTAGGCTAGTGTATTCAGTGTCCACTACAGTCCTGAAAGACTCATCTGATCTCTGCTGTAAGGACAGCATCCCAAAAAGCCCTTTTTGGGGGTAGAACATCAGACTGCTTTTTTTTCCCCCTGTGTAATCTAATTGCAGTTGCCTGCCAGCGGGCGTGTCAGGCTCACAGCGAATACTGTGCCCACTTGCCCAGTGCCACCACTCCTATCTGGTGTCACAGTAGCTTGCATAAAAAAAATAAAAAACTTTTTTGACTGTAATATAATAGCAGTCAGTTGCCTGCACGTGTGTGTGTTTCAGGCCCTGCAAGCGCATAGTGTCACCAGCGCAACTCATATCTGGTGTCATAACAGTAGATTACATTTCAAAAATAAAATAAAATTTTGAGGAGCGATGAACCCCTTGACGTAACAGGGATTAAACTGATAGTAATAGTACTACTTAACACACCTTATTATAATAATAATAATAATAATAATAATACTAGTGGACGTAACAGGGATTAAACTGATAGGAATAGTACTACTTAACACACTACTCCTATCTGGTGGCACAGTATATTGCACGCGCAGTGCCCCAAATTGGAAGTAGTAGGACCAACCAAGCATCTTTTTCCATCTCCCGGTTCCTAAAATCTATTCCATACACGTCCCCTAATAGGGGACGTAACAGGGATTAAACTGATAGGAATAGTACTACTTAACACACCACTCATATTGGGATTGCACAGTACATTACACGGCACACGCGCAGTGCCCCAAATTGGAATTAAGAGGACCAACCAAGCATCTTTTTCCATCTCCCGGTTCCTAAAATCTATTCCATACACGTCCCCTGATAGGGGACACAACAGGGATTAAACTGAGAGGAATAGTACTACTTAAACACACCACTCATATCTGGTGGCACAGTACATTGCAAGCCGTACGCGCAGTGCCCCAAATTGGAAGTAAGAGGACCGACCAAGCATCTTTTTCCATCTCCTGGTTCCTAAAATCTATTCCATACACCGGCCCCTGATAGGGGACAAAACAGAGATTAAACTGGTAAGAACAGATTTTTTTAATAAAAAAAAAAGAGGACAGCCTCTGCGGAGCTGGGTATTTTTTGGCCGCGTTACTGAACGTTCATGCACAATGGCTGTAGGCTCATGCGTCCTTTTGTGGAGTGACAAAACTGGTCAGTCAAACCCAAGGCAACATCATCGACCTCATCCTATATGCGTTTTTTTCTGGAGGGTGCCCTGCGAAGAGTGCTGGATCAGGCTGTAGATGAGCATGAAGAGGAAGAGTTGTGGTCACCATCACCACCAGAAGCAGCCTTGTCGTCGTCGATTTGCTGAACCTGCGGCAACGCAGAGAGAGGAGTCTGAAGAAGAGGAGTCAGAGGAGGAAGGTGGCTTTGAGGAGGTGGAAGACCAAACACAGCAGGCGTCCCAGGGGGCTTGTTGTCACCTTTCGGGGAACCTTGGTGTTGTACGTGGCTGGGTGGAGGAAGAGACCTTCAATGACATCAGTGAGGACAAGGAACGGGACATGGCTAGCTTGGTATCCAACCTTGTGCAAATGGGGAGTTTGCGGTTGTGCAAATGGACTGTTTGCGGTTGTTTGCGGTGCGTTAAATGGGGAGTTTGGTCTGTCAGAGTTTGGTCTGTCACTGTGAAGCGGGCGTAACCCTTACACTACCTGATCGATACAACATCATACCTGATCGTATACACACACTGGATGTTTAGCACGTTATTCCAAACAATTTAGGAATGTTAGGTGATTTATGCCCTTTATGGATTAAAACCTGACTCTGCGTCAACTACGTAATTTTCCATGGGAGTCTTGCCATAGATCCCCCTCCGGCATGCCACAGTCCAGGTGTTAGTCCCTTTGAAACAACCTTACCATCACTATTGTGGCCAGAAAGAGTCCCTGTGAGTCTTAAAATTCGCCTGCCTATTGAAGTCTATGGCGGTTCGCCCGTTCGCGAACATTTGCGGAAATTCGCATTCGCCGTTCGCAAACGGAAAATTTTATGTTTGCAGCATCTCTATTCCCAGGCACTTGGCCGAGACCACTTGGCCCAATCTCAGTCTGAAGGCTTGGAAGTTAAATTGCGGGGAGAGTACGGGGGAAGTTTAGGCGACTGATGAACAACAGACTCTGCTACAATTTATCACTGGGTGCATAAATGTGCAGTGCACCAATATTCCAGAAGTGGCCCCATGGCAGAGTGGGAAGAATGGCGGCAGCAGCAGCAGTAGGAGTAGCAGTGACAGTAGTGACCCCATGACAGAGTAGGGAGGGTGGCAATAGCAGTGGCAGTAACACTGTTGTGTATAAAATTCCTGGCCGTTTTTGTCCTCCTCCTTGTCCACATTTTCCTCCTCCCCTGCCAGTTCAACCTCTTCAGGGCTCAGATGGATTTGAGATGTAGGTGCCACGTCTTCTGTCACCTCGCCAATCAGATTTCTCAGCATCCCCTCCAGGATGTGAAGGAGTGGAATGATATCATTCATCCCGTAGTTCTGTCGACTGACAAAAAAAGTGGTCTCCTCAAAGGACCTGAGCAAATGGCATGTGTGACTCATGAGCTACCACTGGCTAATGTGGAAGTTACACTGAGGAGTAGATCTGTCCATTTACAGCATTAAGAAATCATAGACCGCCTTCCTCTGCTTGTACAGGAGGTCTAACATATGGAGCATGGAGTTCCAACGGGTGGAAATGTTGCATATCAGGCAATGTTGGGGAAGGGCACAGTTTTCTGGACATTTTAACAGCTTTTGCAATTCAGTAGAAGAGCCGGGTGAAAACGAAATTAAGGGCGTGTGCCATGCAGGGCACATGTGTCAGCCCTGTCTGACACAGCACAAACAAAATGTTCTTCCCGTTATTAGTAATAGTGATGGACGAACATCTGCCGGGACGGTTCGCGAATGTGATTGCGCGAATGCTATCAAATGTTCGCGAACTGCATTTTAATTTTAATGGCAGGCGAACCTGAAAAACCTTAAGCTCATATTTGCAGCCAAGAAATAATTACTAGAAGTGCACAAATAGTCCCACAACATGGACAGTGACATACCAGATGTATTATTCGAATTTGCAATCTCCATTCATTTTATTTTTTTCAATGCGAAATATCGGCAATATAGTTTTTGCGTTCGTGCATGCGCAAATGCACTATACAGTACCCAAATGCACTATAAAGAAAGTATATTTGTATATAATAACCCGCTTCAGTTTTTTGGGGGGACGACTGGTATATCACACCAGTAGAAATTATTTGTTCCAATAACGTTTGTCCCTCTATATACCTGCAGTATCGCAGCAGAACGGCACACAACTGCCGCACAATACAAATGCCCTATAATATACTTTCTAATATAGAAAGTATATTATAACATTGTACAAGGAAGGCAATCCATTAGAATATACATAAAGATAAAGCGCAACCTTTAATAATGTTACTATGAGGGTCCATTCACACGTCCGTAAGTGTTTTTAGCGGATCCGCAAAACACGGACACTGGCAATGTGCATTCTGCAATTTGTGGACCGCACATCACCAGCACTATAATAGAAAATACCTAATCTTGTCTACAATTGCGGACAATAATAGGACATGTTCTATTTTTTTGCGGAAATGGAAGCAAAGATGCGGAAGTGCGGATCCGCAAATGCGGATGTGGATCTGCAAATGTGGATGCGGACAGCACATTCCGGCCCCATTAAAAATGAATGGGTCTGCACCCGTTCCGCAAAATTGCGGAACGGATGGGGACCCATTTTGCGGACGTGTGAATGGAAAAGATATCCCTCAAAATGAAAATAAATTAAATTATTAAAGTTAAGCAAAAAGCATAGCTGTGGTAGGCAATAACAAGTTCTCAGCAGCACTAAATCAGGTGCTCGGCGGCACCAAATCAGAAACCATATGTCCCACCACAATCCGGGGGCTTCCAGTGCACATCGATAAATCCAGGATGGAAAGCAAAAAAACATCCATCCCTGATGATGTGGTATTGAAGGACAGGGTGGGCAAAGAACTGTCCCTGATATTGCCCTACAGGAGAGTGCTATTCTGTCCCTGATAGCCTAACCACAGACCACCAGCCCTGATAAGAGCGACCCCGTCCGGAACCTTACCCTATATAAAAATGGCCCTAGTAAGCCCCTAGCCCCTAGGCCCCTGACTTCCAGGTGATCACTATAAAGAAAGTGTTTTTGACCCATTATAAAAGTATAAGTAAATTGCACCCCTCTGTGTATCACACATATCGATAGCACACCTATATTAGTGCTTAAAATGACTTTTGTGGCCCTATTAGCTAGCGTTTGGTGTCCCTAACAGCCTGTCCCTGCTCCACACAGCAACCTCTCCCTACACTGGCAAAACACTGAATGTAAAATGGTGGCCAGATCAGGTTTATTTATAAGGTAGGGGGTATGTCCATGTGCGGAAACGTCTCAATTGGCTGTCCTGTACCACCTGATGGATGTTTCATGGGTCAAAGTTCTTCACAATGTAAAATAATATGGCGGGCGCAAGTTTCTCTATATGTTTGGCGAATCGCGAACACGCAAAGTTCGCCGCAAAACGACCGCCAGGCGAACTGCAAGGCCATCTTTAATTAGTAACTAGTGATGGACAAACATCGGTTGGGACGGTTCGCAAACACGATCAAATGTTCGCGAGCCACTAGTTTGCGGCGGGCCCCATTCACTTTAATGGCATGCAAACCTGAAAAACCTTCACCTCATATTTGCAGCCACCAAATACTTAGTATAAGTGCACAAATAGTCCCACAATATGGACATGAACATACTAGAGGGGGATCAATGACAAAAATTCCAACAAAAAATATGTATCTTAATCAGGGGACATTTTTATGCGTCTTAAAGGGAAATTCTCTGAAATGTGGCCTGTTGGAGCCTAGAAAATTTTTATTTTAGGCCACGGGGGTACGGGCCTTAAAAATCAGGCCAATTCTGATTATGTGGCTCGAGGTACATTATGCGGTCAATGGATAAAAATTTAACTGTAGGCCACTGGACTACAGGCCCCAAACATTAGGCATTCACTGGACAGAAAAGATCAAGTGATTATGTGGCCAGAGGTATATTACACGGTCAATGGATATCAATTTTACTGCAGGCCAGTACAAATACAGGTCAAATACATATGTTTAAAAGAACTAAAAATATAAAATTGGATTAAAAACATAGCTAACAAAATCCCCCCTCTTGAAAAAAAAACTAATTATTGTAGTTGAAATTCGATAACACATGGTCGTCACTGGTTTTGAATTCCTCCAAGTAAGAATGTGGCTGGTGGTAGATTACACGGTCATTGGATATCAATTTTACAGCAGGCCAGTGGACTACAGGCCCCAAAAATTATGCATTCAGCGTACAGAAAAGAACAAGTAAATATGTGGCTGGATGGAGGTAGAATACATGGTCATTGGATATCAATTTTAAAGCACGCCAATGGACTACAGGCCCCAAAAATTAAGCATTCAGCGTACAGAAAAGAACAAGTAAGTATGTGGCTAGAGGAAGATTACACAGTTATTGGATATCAATTTTACTGAAGGCCAGTACAAATACAGGTCAAATACATATGTTTAAGAGAACTAAAATACCCTAATGATAATAGTTGAAACACGTGGTCGTCAAAGGTGTTGAATTCCTCGGAGGCCCAAAACAATAGGCATTCATCAGACAGAAAAGGCCTTTTATGCACTGTATTTACCTAAAACAGGGACCATTATTTGTTCTGGGTGGTGGCGGATATTTGTGGACTGTCATGAGGAAATTCAATTAAACGTGGTCGACTCTTAACGTGATGAATTCCTCAGAGATCCATGTCTCATTCATTTTTAGAAATGTGAGGTAGTCCACACTGTTGTGAGCCAGGCGAGTGAGCTTATCGTTCACGATCCCCCCTGCTGCGCTGAACGTCCTTTTGGGCAGGACACTGGACGAGGGGCAAGCCAAGAGTTCCATGGCAAATTGTGCCAGCTCTGGCCACAGGTCAAGCCTGCACACCCAGTAGTCCAGGGGTTCCTCGCTTCTCAGAGCACCCGATGTAGTCAGACACCTGTCGGTCTAGGCGTTCCCTGAGGATGGATCCGGAGGGTGGCTGTCGATGGGTTGGCTGCAAGAATAATCTCATATCCGAAGTGACCAACACATCTTTAAACCGCTCTCTTCTTGCATGAGCTGTTGGATTGATACCTGCAACTGTTTCTCTGTCAGTGGAAATTCCTCTGCCAGCGCCCGCAAAAGCAGAATGCAGCATTTCTCGAAGCAAGGCCTGGAAGTGCTGCATTCTGACAGCCATCTGTGATGCTGGTAACATGTCCGCCATTTTGTTTTTGTGTAGGGGGACTAAGTACGTTGCCACCCAGTACTGGTCCTTGCCCTATGCTTTTTATACGGGGGTCCCTCTTTAAACACTGAAGCATGAAGGCCCCCATTTGCACTAAACTGGAAGCGGTGAAGGGGCCTGGCTTCTGCTCATCGTCCAGAATAATGTCGTCCTCTGTCTCCTCCCCCCAGCCATGGACAACACCAGGGATCCAGTTTAAAGCATGCTCTTCTTGCTCCTCCTCCACCCTGTCACTATTCTTCTCTGACTCCTCTTCAGACTCCTGTTGACTTGGCTCAGATGGAGTAGCCCCCATGGGAATTCATTCAGCATTGCGACTTCCTCATCTTCCTGCTCCTCGATGACTAGATCAAAGACATGATGCAATGCACACTCCAGAATGAAGGTGTAAGGTACGATGTTTCTGATGGCGCCCTGGCTGCGACTGACCAGTTTGGTGATATCATAAAATGGCCGCAGAAGTCTGAATGCGTCACGCATGAGCAGCCACTGGCACAGTAAAAATAAACCAAGCTCCCCAGAACCTGTCCTGCGGCAGAGTTCGTACAGGTAGTCAATAACTGCACGTTTTTGCTGGAGCAGCCCATCAAGCATAAACAAGGTGGAGTCCCAGCGCATCAGGTAGTCACAAATCAGATGTCTGACGGGCAGGTGGTGTCGCCACTGAACATCAGCAAGGCGAGCCATGGCCATGTAAGATCTTCTAAAATGGGCAGAGATTTTCCTGGCCTGCCGCAAGACGTCCTGGACCCTGGTGTATTTGGCAAAGTTCAGGACGTGTGCCATGCACGGCACGTGTGTCATTTTGCCCTGTTTCAGCGCGCTCAGAAGATTGGCACCGTTGTTGCACACCACTTTACCAACTGTCAAATTGAGCAGGGTTAGCCACTGATCGGCCTGTGACCGCAAAGATGAAAGGAATGCAGGACTGGTGTGGCTCTTGGCTTCCAGGCACAACAGCTGCAGCAAAGCATGGCAATGTCTCACCTGGCACGTTGAATAGGTTCTGTGGAGCTTGGCGGGCGCAGCAGAAAATGGGGCAGCAGTGGAAAAGGAGGAGTCAGCCGAGGAGGAGATGAAGGATGGAGTATGAGGAGGAGAAGAAGAGGCAGGCCTGCATGCAATCCGTGGCGGTAACATCAAATCCACACGGGTGCCAAGGGGTTGCATGCTTGACGGCTATCAAAAGGTTCACCCAGTGGGCAGTAAAAGTTATGTACCTTTTCTGCCCGTGGTTGCTATACCACGTGTCTGTGGTTAGATGTATCTTGGCGCTAACACTGTGTGCCAGAGATACATTCACTTGCCGCTGAACGTGGCCATATAGCTCCGGAATGCCCCTCTGGGAGAAATATTTCCTTCCAGGGACCTTCCATTGCGGTGTGCCAATGGCCACAAATTATCTAAGGGCCTCCGAGTCCTCCAAATTCACTATATAGAAAGTGTATTATTGGTATATAACACCCCTGCTTCAATCAATTTTTTTTTGTGGGCAACTGGTATATCACATCAGTTGAATTTATTTGTTCCAATAGCGTTTGTCCCTCTGTGTAGCTGCGGTAACGCAGCAAAACCGCAAACAAATGCTGCACTGCCCAAATGCACTATATAGAAAGTATATTATTGGCATATAACCCCCCTGCATCATCATTTTTTTATGGGCGGGGGGGGGAACTAGTATATCACACCAGTTGAAATTATTTGTTCCAAAAGCTTTGTTCAATCTGTGTAGCTACGGTAACGCAGCTAAATCGCAAATAAATGCTGCACTACCCAAATGCACTAAATAGAAAGTATATTATTGGTGTATAACACCCCTGTCTCAATCATTTTTTTGGGGGGGCAACTGGTTTATCACACTAGTAGAAATTATTTGTTCCAATAGCGTTTGTCACTCTGTGTAGCTGCGGTAACGCAGCAAAATCGCAAATAAATGCTGCACTAGCCAAATGCACTATATAGAATATAAATTATTGGTATATAACACCACTGATTCAATCATTTTTTTTTTTGGGGGGGGGGGGGGAGCAACTGGTATATCACACCAGTTGAAATTATTTGTTCCAAAAGTGTTTTTCATCTGTGTAGCTACGGTAACGCAGCAAAATCGCAAATAAATGCTGCACTACCCAAATGCACTATATAGAAAGTATATTATTGGTATATCACACCACTGCCTCAATCACTTTTTTGGGGGGACAACTAGTATATCACACCAGTAGAATTTATTTGCTCAAATAGCGTTTGTCACTCTGTGTAGCTGCGGTAACGCAGCAAAACCGCAAACAAATGCTGCATTACCCATATGCACTATATAGAAAGTATATTATTGGTATATCACACCGCTGCTTCAATCACTTTTTTGGAGGGCAACTGGCATATCACACCAGTTGAAATTATTTGTTCCAAAAGTGTTTTTCAATCTGTGTAGCTGTGGTAACGCAGCAAAACCGCAAATGATTGCTGCACTACCCAAGTGCACTATATAGAAAGTATATTATTGGTATATCACACCCCTGCCTCAATAACTTTTTTGTGGGGCAACTAGTATATTACACCAGTTGAAATGATTTGTTCCAATAGCGTTTGTCACTCTGTGTACCTGCGGTAATGCAGCAAAACCGCAAACAAATGCTGCACTACTCAAATGCACTATATATAAAGTATATCATTGTTATATAACAAGCCTGCTTCAATCTGTTTTTTTGAGGGGGCAACTTGTAAATCACACTAATAGAAATTATTTGTTCCAATGGCGTTTGTCACTCTGTGTATATGCAGTAACGCAGCAAAACCGCAAACAAATGCTGCACTACCTAAATGCACTATATAGAAAGTATATTATTGGTATATAACACCCCTGCTTCAATCAGTTTTTTTGGGGGGGCAACTGTTATATCACACCAGTTGAAATTATTTGTTCCGATAGTATTTGTCACTCTGTGTAGCTGCAGTTTCGCAGCAAAATTAGCATGGAGCCCTGGTGCTCTACAAGCTACTTCCTTTTTGTGGCTCCTGCTCCAGCTCAAGAACACTTTCATCTGGCTGCTACTTCTTTCAGGTTTTCTCAGCTCCAATATGGAGTCTAAACTGGAATAATCTAGAACTGTAACCCTTCCCTTCTGGTAGGAAGCGGATCTGGTCCACTTCTGCCTAAAGGGGAGAGAATGGAATTGTAAGTTCCATTCTATCTAAGGATAGCTCTGCCATACATGCTGCCACCTGCTGGTGAACCTGGCACATTACATGAACATAACAGTTTCAGACCAATATTATCAATGCACAGTGTTGAAGGACCTTGGAATAAATACAAAAATGATATTTATGTTAACCATTAGAGACAGTAGCGGAGTGCAGAAATGGTAATACCACTCTGGGGTATTACACATGGCTGCAAAAATACGCCAATGACCCTGACAGCAGTGTGGAACATGGGTAGTCAGACAGGATATAGTACCTTCACTGGTATATTAGACAATAAAAACCTAAAGCTCAGGCAACATCCTGTGCACTGGCCCTTTTAGATGCTGGGAGAGTGTGTGCACCCTATCGGACACCAGGATATATTAGCAAGAAGCAATGCACACAGGCCACAGCCTGCAAAAGACACTACATGTGCCAGTGGCCAAGAATGGCCAGGAGAAGAGTGGGACTGGACTAGGAGAGGGCCATCTGGGTGAGAAGTGTGGCTCCCATGTCCGCAGGGAACAGAGGGGCACCAGTGGGCATGGGGCACTGACCAATAATATGTAAATGTCCTGGTAACCCTCTTTAATGATAAGTTTGATAACCTCTCTAAGAATGATTTAAAGTGATTGTCCATCATTTAACATCATGCTGTTTTTAGGTAAAATATTAATTTAATATTTTTATTTTCACTTTTTGTCACAAATCTCCAGATTCCCAGCTTCCTTTTACACAAGGAGAAAAGATGGCTAGAAGGTTGGAGGAGTGTTTAAACTAGGGACTGGGGGAGGGAAATTACATTATAGGAGGGGAAGATAGTGCAGATAGAGATGGGGGCAAGGTAGTGGGACTGGGGGAGGAATGGAAGGAGGGACTTGAACAGTTCAGAAGGAAAGGTGTAGGGAAAAAATATACATAAACCTCTCAAATGTATGTATACTAATGCCAGAAGCCTGACTAATAAAACTGGTGAACTGGAATTAGTGATGTGTGAGGAGGACTACGACATAGTGGGAATAACTGAGACATAGCTGGATGATAGCTATGACTGGGCAGTTAATGTACAGGGTTACAGTCTGTTTAGAAAGGATCGTCAAAACCGGAGAGAGGGAGGGGTCTGCCGTTATGTAAAGTCCTGTCTAAAGCCCACACTCCGTGAAGATATAAGTGAGGGACATGAACATGTGGAGTCACTGTGGGTAGAGATACATGGAGCTAAAAACAATAATAAATTACTAATAGGAGTTTACTATAAACCACCTAATATACCAGAGTCCACAGAAAATCTTCTACTAAATGAGATAGACAAGGCGGCAAATCATAATGAGGTGGTTATTATGGTGGACTTCAACTGCCCAGATATAGACTGAGAAACTGAACCCTGGCTTTCCCTAAGATGAGCCCTAGATAGTGAATAGGGCGGTGGGAACACTAGTCCGCACCACTAACTCTAAAGGAAAACACCAAGGGGAGGACAGACAATACAGACAGCATATAATCCCAGGTGGGCGACAACAGAAGACAACAAAAAGCCCAACAGAGATCCGGAGGGTAACACTCTGGAACAACAACCAGGATTCACAGCTCCAGTGGGTCAGTATAGAAGTCCAGGCAGGAAGCTCTATATCTGGCAACCAGTGAAGTGAGAGAGGAGAATATAAGGAGATTGGGAGTGACAGACAAGAAACAGCTGAGGAGGAGAAGCTACGGATCCCTGAGTGAGACAAAAAGGATAGTAAGGCAAACACAGAAAACTATCATTAAGAAACAGCGTGATCTTTAGACATAGAGCGCGCAGCCACCCGCTGCGACTTCCTGACCCCGGGTATAACGGAGTCAGACGTGGCTCTTGACACCCTCGTGACAGTACCCCCCTTTCTACGAGGGGCCTCCGGACACTCAGCACCAGGTCTCTCAGGATGAGAGGCATGGAAAGCCTGAACTAACCTGTTGGCGTTTACCTCTGACGCTGGAACCCACATTCTTTCCTCGGGGCCGTAACCCCTCCAATGCACCAGATACTGAAGAGAGCGGCGGACCAGACGAGAATCAACAATTTTGGATATTTGAAATTCCAGATTACCATCCACAATAACAGGAGGGGGTGGCAGTGGTGATGGTTCTAGAGGTGGAACATACTTCTTGAGTAACGACTTATGGAAGTTGTTATGGATCTTAAAAGTCTGAGGTAGCTCCAGGTGAAAATCCACGGGGTTAATGACGGCTACTATTTTGTAAGGACCAATGAACCTAGGACCCAGTTTCCAAGAGGGAACCTTCAACTTAATATTCCTAGTAGATAACCACACATAGTCATTCACTCCTAGGTCCGGACCTGGCGACCGTTTCTTATCAGCCATGCATTTATATTTGCCTCCCATATTTTTCAAGTTAGCTTGCATCTTCTGCCATACAGATGAAAGAGATGAAGAAAACCGTTCCTCTTCGGGAACCCCAGACCCCCCCTCTTTGAAAGTACAGAATTGGGAATGAAAACCGTATGCACCAAAAAATGTTGCCAGTGGATTCCTGACGGCGATTATTTATGGCAAACTCGGCTAACGGTAAATATGATGACCACACCTCTTGATTTTCAGACACAAAACACCTTAGATATGTCTCAAGGTTTTGGTTGGTACGCTCAGTCTGTCCATTCGACTGAGGATGGAAAGCTGAGGAAAAGATAAGTGTACCCCCAAACGGGAACAAAAAGCTTTCCAAAACTTAGAAATAAATTGGGTTCCCCGATCCGAAACCACATCGGAAGGGACCCCGTGAAGCTTCACGATTTCACTGATGATCACTTGAGCAAGAGTCTTAGCATTAGGAAGTGCGGGTAACGCAATGAAGTGTACCATTTTGCTAAACCTGTCTACTACAACCAAGATAACTGTTTTACCTGCAGACAAAGGTAAGTCAGTGATGAAATCCATTGACAGATGTGTCCATGGCCTATTGGGAATGACAAGTGGCAATAAAGACCCTGCAGGACGTGTATGAGAGACTTTCGCGCGTGCACAAGTAGAACAAGTAGACACAAAATCCATTACATCCTGACGCAACCTTGGCCACCAAAAACGACGAGACAATAGCTCCAAGGTTGCTTTACTACCCGGGTGCCCAGCAAGTGCCGAATTATGATGTTCCTTTAATAATTCGAGACGCAGGTTTAACGGTACAAACAATTTCTCTGAGGGGCAAGAGACCGGGACGTCCCCCTGGGCTTCTAACACCTTCCCCTCCAGAACAGAGTGTACAGCAGAGACAACCACTCCTCTTTGTAAAATGGATACCGGATCACTAACATTACCCCCTCCAGGGAAACTACGAGATAATGCGTCTGCCTTGGTATTTTTTGCCCCAGGACGATAGGTGATGACAAAGTTAAACCTGGTAAAAAATAGCGACCACCTAGCTTGTCTAGGGGTGAGACGCTTAGCCGATTCGAGGTACAGAAGGTTTTTGTGATCCATAATCACCGTGACGGGGTGGATTGCTCCCTCTAAGAAGTGACGCCATTCTCCAAACGCTAGTTTAATCGCTAATAGTTCCCTATTTCCAATATCATAGTTTTTCTCAGCTGTAGATAATTTTTTTGAAAAGAAAGCACAAGGACGCCATTAGCCAGGAGACGGACCCTGAGACAGTACAGCCCCCACTCCCACCTCTGACGCATCTACTTCAACAAAAAAAGGCTGGGAGACATCGGGTTGAATTAGAACAGGTGCCGAAGTAAATCTCTCTTTTAGAGAGGAAAATGCAATTTTAGCGGCGTCAGACCATTTAGAAAAATCAGTCCCCTTCCTAGTCATGTCAGTAAGGGGTTTGACGATCACTGAATAATTTTTAATGAACTTTCTATAGAAATTTGCGAAACCCAAAAACCGTTGTAGAGCTTTAAGGTTCTCAGGAAGATCCCAATCTAAAATTGCCTGGACCTTCCTAGGATCCATACAGAAACCTGAAGCAGATAATAGATATCCTAGGAACTGTATTTCCTGAACGGCGAAGACACACTTTTCAATTTTCGCATATAATTTATTCGTTCGTAGGACCTGCAGTACCTGTCTGACATGTACTTCATGTGTTTTCAGATCAGCCGAATAAATTAAGATATCATCTAGGTATATCACCACAAACCTGCCGATAAGATGACTAAAAATATAATTGACGAAATGTTGGAAGACAGCAGGAGCATTGGTCAGACCGAAAGGCATGACTAAATTTTCATAATGCCCCTCAGGGGTGTTAAAAGCTGTCTTCCACTCATCCCCTTCCTTGATACGAATCAGATTGTAGGCCCCCCAAGATCAAGTTTGGAGAACCACTTAGCACCCGCAATCTGATTAAAAAGGTCAGGAATTAGAGGAAGAGGGTATGGGTCTCGGATGGTTATCCGGTTTAGCTTGCGGAAATCTAGGCAAGGACGCAGGCCCCCATATTTCCTTTTAACAAAGAAAAACCCTGCAGCCACGGGTGAAGAAGAGGGTCTGATGTGTTCCTTAGCCAGACTCTCGGAGATATAATCTTTCATGGCTTGTCTCTCGGGACCCGAAAGATTATATAACCTGGTCTTGGGTAATTTTGCACCGGTAATCAGGTTAACCGGGCAATCATAAGGACGGTGAGGTGGTAACTTCTGACAGGTAAGTCCTTTTCAGAAAAAACGTCCTAAAAGTCCGAAATAAATGTAGGTAGGGTAGCTATGGAGGCGACTAAGCAATTGCTATTTAAGCAATTTTCTCTGCAATGCTCACTCCACTTCAATATCTCCCTGGCCTGCCAATCCACCACAGGATTGTGCGCTACCAACCAGGGAAGACCCAATACCACAGGAGAGGGAAGGCCCTCCAGAACGTAACATGAAAGACACTCATTATGGTGGTCCCCTACCCGAAGGTGTAAGTTATGGACAATGTGAGTGAGGTTTCTCTGAGACAGAGGAGCAGAATCAATAGCGAATATGGGAATAGGTCTCTGCAGCGTACAGAGAGACAAACCCATAGTGCGGGCAAAATGGGCATCAATCAAATTTACCCCTGCTCCACTGTCTAAAAAGAAAGAAATAGTCTCAGTCTTAACACCAAAAACAATAACCGCTGGCAACACAAATTGAGATGTTCGTATGGAGGAAACGTATACCCCCCGGCTGACATCCTCCACACAGCCTGGGGTTAGTGGTTCCGACGGTCTTTTGTTTTTGAGAAAGGAAGGACAGACATAAATGAAATGACCCCTTTCCCCACAGAAAAAACAAGCCCCACGCCTACGGCGAGCCTCAGGAGGATGGACCTGACGAGTAGTTCCTCCTAGCTGCATTGGCTCGTCTAGGTCAGTACAGACTAACTGCTGCTTGGGAGAGGTTACCAATTGCTCAGGAATTTTCAATCTCTCCCCAAGACGTCTATCTATTTTGATAGAGAGGGACATAACAGCATCAAGGGAAAGGGGAGTCTCATACAGCGCAAGCGCATCCTTAACCCTTTCGGATAACCCAGAGCAGAACTGACTCCTGAGAGCCGGGTCGTTCCACTGAGTATCCGTAGCCCACCTATGGAACTCTGAGCAATATTCCTCTGCTGGCCGATCTCCCTGTAGGAGTCTCCGTAACTTCGACTCAGCCAGGGCGACTCGGTCAGGGTCATCATATATGAGACCCAAGGCCCCAAAAAATTCATCCACTGACTGCCCTGACGTCCCTAGACGGGTTCCTCACCGTAAGCCGATCGCGTGCCTAAAACCCTGGCTTTCCCTAAGATGAGCCCTAGATAGTAAATAGGGCGGTGGGAACACTAGTCCGCACCACTAACTCTAAAGGAAAACACCAAGGGGAGGACAGACAATACAGACAACATATAATCCCAGGTGGGCGACAACAGAAGACAACAAAAAGCCCAACAGAGTTCCGGAGGGTAACACTCTGGAACAACAACCAGGATTCACAGCTCCAGTAGGTCAGTATAGAAGTCCAGGCAGGAAGCTCTATATCTGGCAACCAGTGAAGTGAGAGAGGAGAATATAAGGAGATTGGGAGTGACAGACAAGAAACAGCTGAGGAGGAGAAGCTACGGATCCCTGAGTGAGACAAAAAGGATAGTAAGGCAAACACAGAAAACTATCATTAAGAAACAGCGTGATCTTTAGACAAAGAGCGCGCAGCCACCCTCTGCGACTTCCTGACCCCGGGTATAACGGAGTCAGACGTGGCTCTTGACACCCTCGTGACAGGAAACAGGTTCTTGGCAATAACCAAAGACAATTACCTCTCCCAACTGGTTCAGGACCCGACTAGAGGGACGGCCATACTGGACTTAGTATTAACCAATAGACCTGACAGAACAACAGACGTGCAGGTTGGGGGACACCTGGGAAATAGTGACCATAAAGTAATAACCTTCCAATTATCATTCAAAAGAGCGTTTCTACAGGGAGGAACAAAAATACCAAACTTCAAAAAAGCTAAATTTAGCCAACTAAGAGAGGCCATAGGCCAAACTAAATGGGATAAAGTTCTCACAAATAAAAATACAGCCACAAAATGGGATATCTTTAAAAGCATCCTAAAATCTCATTGTGAGAAATACATAGCGTATGGGAATAAAAGGTTAAGGAACAAAAAGAAACCAATGTGGATAAACAGAACTGTAAAGAAAGCAAATGACAAAAAGAAAGCATATAAAACAGTAAAACAGTAGGGTAGCACGGAAGCACTGAAAAACTATAAGGAAAAAAAATAGAACATGTAAAAAACAAATAAAAGCAGCCAAACTAGAGACCGAGAGATTAATTGCCAAAGAGAGTAAAACTAACCCTAAAATGTTCTTCAATTATATAAATGTTAAAAAGTATAAATCTGAAGGTGTCGACCCTTTAAAGAGTAATGAGGGGGGAGTTGTAGAGAGCGACGAGGAGAAAGCAAAGCTGTTAAATATTTTTTTCTCCAATGTATTCACTGAGGAAAATAAACTGTCAGATGAAATGCTGAATGTTGAAATAAATTCCCCATTAAAAGTGTCCTGTCTGACCCAGGAAGAAGTACAACAGCGACTTAAAAAGATACACACCCGCATCCTAAGGGAATTAAGTAATGTCATAGCCAGACCCTTATTTCTGATATTTGCAGATTCTATACTGACAGGGAATGTCCCACAGGATTGGCGCATGGAAAATGTGGTGCCAATATTCAAAAAGGGTCCAAAAACAGAGCCTGGAAACTATAGGCCGGTAAGTTTAACATCTATTGTGGGTAAACTGTTTGAAGGTTTTCTGAGGGATGCTATGTTAGAGCATCTTAACGGAAATAAGCAAATAACGCCATATCAGCATGGCTTTGTGAGGGATCGGTCATGTCAAACTAATTTAATCAGTTTCTATGAGGAGGTAAGTTCTAGACTTGACAGCGGAGAATCAATGGATGTCGAGTATCTGGACTTCTCCAAAGCATTTGACACTGTACCACATAAAAGGTTAGTATATAAAATGAGAATGCTCGGACTGGGAGAAAACGTCTGTAAGTGGGTAAGTAACTGGCTCAATGATAGAAAACAGAGGGTGGTTATTAATGGTACACACTCAGATTGGGTCACTGTCACTAGAGGAGTACCTCAGGGGTCAGTATTGGGCCCTATTCTCTTCAATATATTTATTAATGATCTTGTAGAAGGCTTGCATAGAAAAATATCACTTTTCGCAGATGACACTAAACTGTGTAAAGTAATTAACACAGAAGAGGACAGGATACTACTACAGAGGGATCTGGATAGATTGCAGGCTTGGGCAGATAAGTGGCAGATTAGGATTAACACTGACAAATGTAAAGTTATGCACATGGGAAGGAATAATGCAAGTCACCCGTACATACTAAATGGTAAAACACTCGGTAACACTGACATGGAAAAGGATCTAGGAATTTTAATAAACAGTAAACTAAGCTGCAAAAACCAGTGTCAGGCAGCTGCTGCCAAGGCCAATAAGATAACGGGTTGCATCAAAAGGGGCATAGATGCCTGTGATGAGAACATAGTCCTACCACTTTACAAATCACTAGTCAGACTACACGTGGAGTACTGTGTACAGTTCTGGGCTCCAGTGAACAAGGCAGACATAGCAGAGCTGGAGAGGGTCCAGAGAAGGGTAATAACTGGAATGAGGCAACTACAGTACCCTGAAAGATTAACAAAATTAGGGTTATTCACTTTAGAAAAAAGACGACTGAGGGAAGATCTAATTACTATGTATAAATATATCAGGGGTCAGTACAGAGATCTATCCCATCATCTGTTTTTCCCCAGGACTGTGACTGTGACGAGGGGACATCCTCTGCGTCTAGAGGAAAGAAGGTTTGTACACAAACATAGAAGAGGATTCTTTACGGTAAGAGCAGTGAGACTATGGAACTCTCTGCCTGAGGAGGTGGTGATGGTGAGTACAATAAAGGAATTCAAGAGGGGCCTGGATGTATTTCTGGAGTGTAATAATATTACAGGCTATAGCTACAAGAGAGGGATCGTTGATCCAGGGAGTTATTCTGATTGCCTGATTGGAGTCGGGAAGGAATTTTTTATTCCCCTAAAGTGAGGAAAATTGGCTTCTACCTCACAGGTTTTTTTTGCCTTCCTCTGGATCAACTTGCAGGATGACAGGCCGAACTGGATGGACAGATGTCTTTTTTCGGCCTTATGTACTATGTTACTATGTTACTATTATGTACTATGTTACATCTATATAATTAAATTACAATCATATTGCTGCCTATAGTGATCACTAAATGGAGCTTACTGCATACTACTTTATCATGTTATGTTCAGGGGTTAGAAGAACCACTGAATATATCGCAGGAGTTTGCAGACAAGACATAAGAACACAGAAAATGCAAAAGTGAACGCTAGTACAAGTACAAGACGAACATAATCAAAATCAACCTGAACATAAGGCCAGCCATGCCCATGCTGTGGACCGCAAACTGTGGTCTGCAATGCATGGGCACCGACCGTGTGCCTGCTGTCTGCAGATGCAGATCCATTCACTTGAATAGGGTATGCGATCTGCATCCAACAGTCTGCACCACAAAAAAGTAGTGCTTTACTTTTTTGAGGTTGCGGGGGCAGGGTCAGAGAACCTGCTTCTGTGGGCTTCTGATCTGTGCCTCGTTCCGCACCAGATTTGCAGACCCATTCAAGTCAATCGGTCTGCATCCGTGAGTTTGCAGGCCGCAATACAGGCATGGGCCACCTAGTCGTGTGCATGAGTCCAAAGGGTAGGGAAAAGTGCAGAGCTAGACTCACCCCACCACTGTCCCTACCTGCTTGGACAATCTGTCCTAAACGACAGCCCTCAACTGGTCGACAGTCCCTATGCTGGCTGATCTTTGCTGCTCAAAAGCCTGCCCAACATGTGGAATGTGGAGTTCCGCCATGTGCTCATGTCGCACAACAGACGGTGAGCTGTCAATTGTAAGCGCTGCTGCAACAGTGACAGACCGGCAGACGCTATCAATGACTTGCAGAAATGGGCACACATGTGCTGCACCTTCACCAGTAGCTCAGGCAAATTTGGGTAGGTTTTGAGAAAGTTGAAGACGTGGGTTTGGCATGGTATGTGTGTGAGCTTCCCAAGCTCCAAAGCTGCCACCAAGTTACGTCCATTACCAGACACAACCATGCCTGGTTGTAGGTTGTGTGGCGAGAGCAGCAGCTCAGTCTGGTCTCTTATCCCCTGCCACAGCCTTGCAGCGGTGTGCTGTTTGTCACCTAAGCAGATCAGCTTAAGCACGGCCTGTTGATGCTTCCCCACTGCAGTGCTACACTGCTTCCAGCTACCGACTGATGGCTGACTGGAGCTGCAAGAGGATAATTCTGAGGTGGAAGTGGAAGAGAAGCTGGAGGAGAAGAAGTAGGGGTTGGATCCACTAACGTAGGTGGTGGCGGAAACCCTGATGGAATTAGAGCCCTCAATCCTTAGCGTCTGTAGAACCTGTGCCATCCCAGAGTACGACTCGCTCCTGGCCTCCGCAACATTCACCCTCAGTGTCCACATTTCCAGGGCCAGCAATTTGAAAAGGTGCACATTTAGCGCTATAGCCTGTGGATGGGTGGCTGGGTATTTGCGCTTTCATTCAAATGCCGGGGGTAAGGACATTTGGATGTGGTCACTGATGGTGCTTGCAAAGGTCCAGGTGCCGGACGGGAGTTATCCGGGCCTGCGCCTTTGACAGGGGATTGGCCAGCACGTAACACAGGGGAAGAGGAGGCAGTGGTGTGACCCGCAGACACAGATTGTGGACCCAGGTGTTTGGCCCACCTATTACGGTGCTTGGATGCCATGTGGCGGATCATGTTGGTGAGGTCGCTAGTGTTCACGCCTCTGCTCATTTTTGTATGGCACAGGTTGCAAATTACAATTCTTTTGTCGTCCACACTTTCCTCATAAAAGCGCCAGACTGTGGAATACCTACACCTTGGCTAGTGAGATTTCTGTATGGGTGTGCTCTGGGGAACATTTGCGGACCAGTTTGGTGTGAACCGTCTTCTCCCTTTTGCCAACCCACTGCCTCTTCCAGCCTGTTGCAGTGCTGCGGATCCCTCCCCCTCTGTACTGCTGTCCTTGCTTGGCTTGCCACCTTCCCAGGTTGGGTCATTGACTTCATCATCCACCACCTCCTCTTCCACTTCCTCACTCTGCTCATCCTTCTGTCCTAAAATTACATTAGTGGTAAACGAGTCCCTATCAGACTGGAACAGTTTCAATGGAGTCCAGGAGAAATGGGACTACTTAAAAGTGGTACTATTGAAGGCAACCGATAATTACATTAGGCTTGCCAGTAAAAGCAAAAAAAGGAAGAGACCACTGTGGCACTCAGCAGAAGTGGCCAAAATCATTAAAAACAAAAAGATAGCATTTAATAATTATATTTAAAAAAACAAAAAACGAGGATGACAAGGAAATTTATAAGATTAGGCAGAGAGAGGCCAAGCAAATTATAAGAACTTCTAAAGCACAGGCAGAAGAGAAATGAGCTCAGTCAGTGATAAAAGATGAAAATACATTCTTCAGATACATAAATGAAAAAAGGAAATTAAAACAAGGAATTACCAAATTAAAAACAAAAGATGGAAGGAGATAAAGAACTAGCCTCAATGAATACTTCTGTTCCGTTTTTACAAAGGAAAATAAAGGAAAAGGATCTCAGTTAGGGAGGAAGACTAATGAATATTTTTATGCATGTGTCTTTACAGAGGAAGAGGTTCTAAGTCAGCTGTCTAAAATGAATACAAATAAGTCACAGGGGCCTGATGGGATACACCCAAAGCTATTAAAAGAGATTAGCAGTGTACTAGCAAAACCATTAAAAGATTTATTTAACCAATCACTGGTAACAGGAGTCATCCCAGAAGATTGGAAATTAGAAATGTTGTGCCCATTCACAAGAAAAGTAGTATGGAGGAATTGGGTAACTATAGGCCAGTAAGCCTGACATCAATAGTGGGGAAATTAATGGAAACCATACTTAAGGAGAGGATTGTGGAACATCTAAAATTCCATGGATTGAAAGTAAAAAAACAGCATGGGTTTACTTCAGGGAGATCATGTCATACTAATTTTATTGATATTTTTGATTGGGTGACTAAAATTATAGATGGCGGAGGTGCAGTAGACATTACTTATCTAGACTTTAGTAAGGCTTTTGATACTGTTTCACATAGAAGGCTTATCAATAAACTGCAGTCTTTGAGCTTGGACTCCAATATTGTTGAATGGATTAGGCAGTGGCTGAGGGACAGACAACAGAGGGTTGTAGTCAAGGGAGAATATTCTGACCATGGTCTTGTTACCAGTGGGGTACCTCAGAGATCTGTTCTGGGACCCATATTGTTTAATTCTTTATCAGCGAAATTGCAGAAGGCTTTGATGGTAAGGTGTGTATTTTTGCTGATGACACAAAGATTTGTAACAAGGTTGATGTTCCTGGAGGGATATATCAAATGGAAAAGGATTTAGGAAAACTAAAGGAACGGTCAAAAATCTGGCGACTAAAATTTAATGTTGATAAGTGCAAGATAATGCACCTGGGGCGTAAAAACCCAAGAACAGAATATAAAATCTGTGATACAGTCCTAACCTCAGTATCTGAGGAAAGGGATTTAGGGGTCATTATTTCAGAAGACTTAAAGGTAGGCATACAATGTCATAGAGCAGCAGGAAATGCTAGCAAAATGCTTGGGTGTATAGGGAGAAGCATTAACAGTAGAAAGAGGGAGGTGCTCATGACGCTCTACAGAGCACTAGTAAGACCTCATTTGGAGTATTGGGCGCAGTACTGGAGACCATATCTCCTGTAGGATACTGATACTTTGGTGAGAGTTCGGAGAAGAGCTACTAAACTAGTACATGGATTGCAGGATTAAAGGACCTTAACATGTATAGCTTGGAAGAAAGACGAGACAGAGGGGATATGATAGAAACTTGTAAATACATAAAGGGAATCAATATGGTAAAAGAGGAGATAATATTTAAAAGAAGAAAAACTGCTACAAGAGGACATAGTTATAAATTAGAGTGGCAAAGGTTTCAAAGTAATATTAGGAAGTATTACTTTACTAAGAGAGTAGTGGATGCATGGAATAGCCTTCCTGCAGAAGTGATAGCTGCAAATACAGTGAAAGAGTTTAAGCATGCATGGGATAGGCATAAGGCCATCTTTCATATAAGATAGGGCCAGGGGCTATTCATAGTATTCAGTATATTGGGCAGACTAGATGGGCCAAATGGTTCTTATCTGCCGACACATTCTATGTTTCTATCATCATCATTCACCTCGTGAAACACTAATTGCCATTCCCCACCATCATCTTCTTGTGACTGTGAATGCTCAAGAGTTTGGGAATCAGGGCACAAGATCTCATGTCCCTCTTCAAGCGGGCTTGTTGAGGGGCCCAAATGAAGGATGGGCACTGAAAAGAGCTCCTCGGAATATCCAAGTGTGGGATCACTTGTTTGGCAAGACTCTCCATGGTGGGAGGAAGGAGGATCAGGGTGAGGATTGTGTTGACCAGACTCTTGGCTACTGAGGCTGGACTTGTTGGAAGACAGGGTGGTGCTCAACCGACTGGAAGCATTATCTGCTGCAATCCAACCGACCACCTGTCGCACTGGTATGACTTCGAGAGCGTTGTCCTGCGCCGCCCTGCAAACTGGGACATGAAGCTAGGTATCATGGATGATTATTTTCCTTGTGCTCTTGCAGCAGGCACAGTTTCAACGCGTCCAGGGCCAAGGCCTTTGCGTGCACCATCATCATCATAGCCACTTCCCTGTCCCTTACTCCTCTCCTTCTTCATATTAAATGTTAAATATGCTTAAAAGTATGTCACGCATACAGTAGCGTAGGATTTGTAAGTGTATGCACAATTTTTTTAAAAAAGGCATTTGGGATGTGGAAACGTCACACAGGAGAAATACCGTAGATAATGTCACTGAGTTCAGCAGCGGCTAATATAAAATTACAGGGAATGCCACAGGTATTTGGGATGTAGAAATGTTACACAGGAGAAATACTGCAGATAATGTACCTGATGTCACCAGCGGCTAATATAAAATTACAGGGAATGTCACAGGTATTTGGGATGTGGAAACGTTACACAGGAGATGTACCCCAGGTAATGTCACTGTTTGCAGCAAACACCATCTACGGAAAAAGTACACTGGATGTCACTGATATTTTCTTGGATGTGCCACGTTACACAGGAGATGTAGCTCAGCTAATGTCACTGTCTGCATCGGACACCGTCTATCGGAAAAAGTACACTAGATGTCACAGATATTTTTGGGATGCACACATGTTACACAGGAGAAATACCGCAGATAATGTCGCTGATGTCAGCAGTGGCTAATATAAAATTACAGGGAATGTCACAAGTATTTTGGATGTGTAAACGTTACACAGGAGAAATACCGCAGAAAATGTCGCTGATGTCAGCAGCGGCTAATATAAAATTACACGGAATGTCACAGGTATATGAGATGTGGAAACGTTACACAGGAGATGTACCCAAGGTAGTGTCACTGTCCACAGCGGACACGTATACGGAAAAAGTACACTGGATGTCACTGATATTTTTGGGATGTGTACACGTTACACAGGAGATGTAGCGCAGCTAATGTCACTGTCCGCTGCGGACACCATCTACAGATAGTGTCGCTGTCTGCGTGTAATGACCGGCGTCACGCACAGGGAGGGAAAAGGGAAAGCCCTGCCCAAGGGAGAGGGAAAGGTGGTGACCCCTGACTCACCTTGCGGCTGGCACCTGACTGCCCTGACATCCCTAGACGGGTTCCTCACCCGTGCGGCGATCACGTGCCTAAACCCTGGCTTTCCCTAAAATGAGCCCTAGATAGTGGGATCGCTAGTCCGCACATCTGACACTAAGAGGAAAAACACCAGGGAGAGGACAGACAATACAGACAAACACATAAACCCAGGTGGGCGACCACAGCAGACCACAAAGGTCCAACAGGGATCCGGAGGGAAACGTTCTGGACCAACAACCAGAGAACGCAGCAACACAGCTCCAGTGGGTCAGTATAGAAGTCCAGGCAGGAAGCTCTATATCTGGCAACCAGAGAAGTGTGAGAGGGGAATATAAGGAGGTTGGGAGTGCTGGACAAGGAACAGCTGAGGAGAAGGAGCTACGGATCCCTGAGTGAGCCAAAAAGGGTTGCAAAGCAAACCCAGAAAGCTACCATAAGGAAACAGCCCTATCTTACTACATAGAGCGCGCAGCCAACCGCTGTGACTTCCTGACCCCAGGTATAACGGAGTCAGGCGTGGTTCTTGACACCCTCGTGACACTGCAGCGGCCTAACTATTGCATGCTATTTAGCACAGGATGCGATAAAAATAGATATTGCTGCCACACACAATAGTCCTCAAAAGGACTTTTGGGTCTGTAAAGTTTTAGCAATTTGGCGCAGGTTCCGCAAAAAATATATATTGCTTCTTCCACACACAACAATAGTCCTTAAAAGGACTTTTGGGTCTGTAATGTTTTAGAAATTTGGCGCAGGTTGCGCTAAAAATATATATTGCTGTTGACACACAACAATAGTCCTTTAAAGGACTTTTGGGTCTCTGACAAGTTTTTCAACTTAAAAAAATAAAATAAAAAATCTTTCCCTACACTATCTTTCCCTTCCTAAGCACAGCTCTCCCTGACTAACACTTAGCCAAACACGTGCCATCAGGTGCTATATAGCACCTGATGACGCGTTCCGGCCAGCCAATCACTATTGTGGCAGTAACTAACATGGCTACGGCATAAGGCATTACAGTGAAGGGCAGTACTTACCTGCATGTTTATTAGCTGTGTAACAGCCAACAAACATGCAGTGAGGAGACTCGAGCTTTGCACTTGAGCACATGCGGTATTCGGCCGAATACCGCCATCTGCCGAACATCGAGATGCTCGAGGCGAACTGGTATTCGGCCGAGCATGCTCGATCAAAACTACTACTTACGCCTCACAGTATGAGCGTCCATCATTTGCCTTAGCTACCTCTACCAAAGGTCCTCATTCAGCACTCACCCCCAGCAGGAGTGGGGGATGATATTATAATCAGCAAACTATCATTGCATCTGTTGAATGCTTGTATTTGGGCTCTTTCCTGCCTCATGTAAGTGGGTGATGCAATAGCTGTGTTAATGCTCATCCTAGCAAAAGGGGACATCCTCCTTCCTCTGCTCTTACTATACAGAGGGCAGCAAAGCATATTGATTTGTGGTGCAATATCTGGTATTGGGACTTAAAGGCTATGTACACCTTTGGAGGCAATTTATTTTTATGATTGCATTTTACAAATTTTTGGCTAAAAATCATATCTTTAATTGGCCTTTATTAAAAATATTGAGACACTCTGTCACAAACGGTTAACTGTTTGTCTAGCTGTGTGAATAGTACTATCACTTTTACTTTGTGCAGTCATCTAATAACCCTTCTCTCTAAACTATTGAGAAGTCATAAACACTTATTTAAGCCACATTCTTATCAGTAATATAAGGATTGAGCTTTGATGAGTGTTTATAATGTGAGAGCAGAGATAAGTAGTCTTGATCGAGCACCAAAGTGCTCAGGTGCTCTGGTGCTCGAGTAGAACACTTTGGGATGTTCAGGTGCTCTACAAAGCACCCGAGCACAATGGAAGTCAATGGGAGAGCCAGAGCATTAAACCAGGAACCCACTGCTCTAAAATGGTTTGGGAACAGAATGGGAAGGATGTCTGGATGCATCTTGGACTCCCAGGTCGCTGCTGGGAACTATGTTGTCCGAGTAGTAAGCCACTTTTCCAGACTGACAATAATCCGCACAAAACTGGAGATAAAATCGATTTTAAAGTAAAAATTGTTAGGAAACATTCTTTCCTGTATATTTATTTGTATATAAAGTGCAAGTGCTAACAAAAATTACAAGGAAGAGGCACTCCGATACAACCTGTATATCACATAAAGGAGGGCCTCATTCACATTGTGGTACAATTGTTCAGGTAGTGGGTCTCCTACACTTATAAAGCCTATGCACTAAGTGAAAGGGCTGACAAAAATTACAAGGATCCATAACTCCAATACATCCTTTATTACACATAAAGGAGGGCATCATACACACCCTTGAAAAATTATGATTAATGGCCTGCTGGTGACCCTCAAAACAATTAGGAGCAAGGGCCTGCGGGTGAGCCTCTAAAACATTAGGGGCGAGGGACTGCTGCTGATCTGACCATCTAAAACATTAGAGGTGAAGGTCTGCTGCTGAGCTGACCCTCTAAAACATTAGGGGCGAGGGTCTGCTGCTGATCTACCATCTAAAACATTATGGGAAAGGGCCCGCTGCTGATCTAACCGTTTAAAAGATTAGGGGTGGGGGTCTGATGCTGAGCTGACCCTCTAAAACATTAGGGGAGAGTGCCTGCTGCTGAGCTGACCCTCTAAAACAGTAGGGGTGAGAGTCTTCTGCTGAGATGACCCTCTAAAAGGAGTGAGGGCAGCCTCATAAGCATGTTGATATGATGGAAGAGGAGGAGGACGAAAAACGTAATATTGAACCATATACCTTTTTTTGTGGTGGAAAGGGTGCATGGGAATACAGTGTATTCAATACACCATAAAAGCCACATATAAAGTGCCTTTATGTTCAGCCGCTTTCCTCTGATGGAGTGGAGAAGTCAAGGGCAATCCTGGCCTTGTTCATTTTGATAAGAGTCAACCTGTCAGCGTTTTCAGTTGACAGGCGGATGCACTTATCAGTTATTATGCCCGCACTAAATACCCACTCTGACAAAACGCTGACAGCAGGGCAGGCCAGCAACTCCAAGGCGTAGAGCGGCTGTTCGTGCCACGTCTCCAGCTTTGACACCCAATAGTTGTAAAACACAGAGGGATCACTGAGGACGCTGACACGGTCTGCTACGTACTCATTCACTATGATTCCCTCCTTGTGACACTAGGCCGCGCATCAGTGTGAAGGTGTTGGCGGGGTGTCAAGAAACTGTCCCAGGCCTTGGAGAGTGTTGCCCTGCCTCTGTTGGAACTGCTGTGTGTCTCCCCTCCTTGGCTGCCCAAGGAACTACGTACTCTGGCGCCAGCGTAGTCAGCTGGAAATTTTTGGAGCAATTCTTCCACAATGACCTTCTGGTATTGCACCATTTTTCTAGTCCTCTCCACCACAGGAATGAGAGATGAGAAGTTCTCTTTGTAGTGGGGGTCGAGAAGGGTGAACAACCAGTAATCAGTGTTGGCCAAAATGCGTATAATGCGAGGGTTATGGAAAAGGTAGCATAAGATAAAGTCAGCCATGTGTGCCAGAGTCCCAACAGACAAGACTTTGCTGTCCTCATCAGAAGAATGACTCTCAATCTCCTCATCCTCTTCCTCCTCTTCATCCATGGAAAAAACCTGCTATGGGTACAACCCTCTGTAGCGGAGGGAACCGTATCCTGCTCCTCCTCATTATCATCAAATTCGAAGAGAAGACAAACTGAGGGTGGTCTGGCTATCACCCTGTGTACTGTCTTCTCCCATTTACACCTCTTCCACATGCAAAGCTCCCGCCTTCATTGTGAGCAGCGAGCGTTTCAGTAGACACAGAAGTAGGATGGGTACGCTGATAATAGCAGCATCCTCTGTGTTGATTCCTCAAAGTTGCGTAAAACCTCACAAAGGTCAGACATCCATGCCCACTCATCGCTTGTAAAGAGTGGAAGCTGACTGAAAAGGAGACGGCCATGTTGCAGCTGGTATTCCACTACTGCCCTCTGCTGCTCACAAAACATGGACCACATGTGGAACGTGAAGTTACAGCACATGCTCACGTCGCACAACAGTCGGTGAGCTGGCAATTGCAAGCGATGCTGCAGCGTTGCCAGATCGGCGGCAGCTGTAGATGACTTTTGGAAATGGGCACACATGCGGAGCACCTTCACCAGTAGCTCATAAAAATTGGGGTAGGTTTTGAAAAACCTCTGAACCACTAAGTTGAACACATGGGCTAGGCATGGTATGTGTGTGAGCTTGCCGAGCTCCAAAGCCGCCACGAAGTTACGGCTATTATCAGACACAACCATGCCTGGCTGTAGGTTGAGTGGGCACAGCCATAGTTTAGTCTGGTTCATTATACCCTGCCAAAGCTCTGCAGTGTTGTGCTGTTTGTCACCTAAGCAAATTAGTTTCAGCGCGGCCTGTTGCCGCTTCACCACTGCAGTTCTACACTGCTTCTAGCTACTGACTGATGGCTGACTGGTACTGCAAGATCATAATTCAGAGGTGGAACTAGAGGAGAAGGTGGAGGAGGAGGAGAAGGGAGGGTTGCAGCCACTAATGTAGGTAGTGGCGGAAATCCTGATGGAAGTAGGGCCTGCAATACTTGGCGTCGGTAGCTCCTGTGCCAGTCCAGGGTAAAACTCGCTCCCGGCCTCAACAACGTTCACCCAGTGTGCCGCCAGGGAAATGTAGCGCGCCTGGTCAAAAGTACTTGTCCATGTGTCAGTCGTTAAGTGGACCTTCCCAATAACTGCGTTGGTCAGGTCACGGGTGATGTTACGGGACACGTGCTGGTGTAAGGCGTGGACAGCACATCAGGAAAAATAGTGGTGGCTGGGGACTAAGTAACGAGGGACAGTCACCACCATCAGTCTGCGAAAAAGCCTCAGTTTCCACAAGCCTAAATGGCATATTTCCAGGCCCAGCAATTTGGAAAGGAGAGCATTTAGTGCTATGTGGGTGGGTGGCTGGGTATTTGCGCTTTTGTTCAAAGGCCTGGGGTATGGACTTCTGTATGCTGCGCTGGGACACAGAAGTGGATGTACTAGATTATGGTGCTTGCAAAGGTCCAGGTGCCGGGCGGGAGGCATCCGGGCCTGCATCTTGGATAGGGGATTGGCCAGCACGTAACACAGGGGAAGAGGAGGCAGTGGTATGACCCACAGACACTGATTGTGGACCCAGGCGTTTGGCCTACCTATTAGTGTGTTTTAAGGCCATGTGGCGGATCATGCTGGTGGTGGTGAGGTTGCTAGTGTTCACGCTCCTGCTCATTTTGGTACGGCAAAAGTTGCAAATGACAATTCTTTTATAGTCCCCATTTCCCTCAAAAAAGCACCAGACTCCAGAACACCTACCCCTTGGTAAGGGAGATTTCTGCAAGGGGGTGTCTGGGGAACAGTTGCGGGCCTGTTTGGTATGGCCCGCCTTCTCCCTTTAGCCACCCCACTGCCTCTTCCAGCCTGTTGCAGTGCTGCAGATCTCTCCCCCTCTGTACTGCTATCCTCGCTCAGCTTGCCTCCTTCCCAGGTTGGGTCCGTGATTTCATGGTCCACCACCTTCTCTTTCACTTCCTCACTCTGGTCATCCTCATGACTTGTGGACCTAACAAGAACCTCAGTTATTGACAACTGTGTGTCACCCTCATCATCAACCTCTTGATACACTAATTGCCGTTGACTTATTGGCAACTGTGTCTCATCATCATCATCCACCTCGTGAAACACTAATTGCCGTTCCCCACCATCATCTTTTTCTGACCATGGATGCTCAAGAGTTTGGAAATCAGTGCACAAGATCTCCTCATGTCGCTCTTTAAGCAGGCTTGGCGAGACGGCCAAATCAAGGAATAGCGATGAAAAGTGCTCCTCGGAATATCCGAGTGTGGGATCACTTGTTTGCCAAGACTTTCCATGGTGGGAAGAAGGAGGATCAAGGTGAGGATTCTGTTGACCAGACTCTTGGCTACTGAGACTGGACTTTGTGGAAGACAGGGTGGTGCTTAACCGACTGGAAGCATTATCTGCTACAATCCAACTGACCCACAGTCGCACTGGTGTGACTTTGAAAGTGGTGTCCTGCACCACCCTGCAAACTGGTGGTGTCCTGCACCACTCTGCGCCCAGGGCCACGGCCTCTGCGTCCACCATCAGCAGTACGGCTACTTCCTCTTCCCATACTGCTCGCCTTGAGCATATTAAATGTTATATATGCTTGAAAGTATGTCACACATACAGAAGAGCAGGTTTTGTAAGTGTATGCACAAATAAATCACACTGAATGTCACAGATATTTAGGATGCGCAAAGGTTACACAGGAGATGTAGCGCAGGTAATGTTGCTGACACCAGTGGCAAAAATATTACACTTTATGTCACAGATATTTAGAATGCGCAAACGTTATACAGGAGATGTTGCGCAGGTAATGTCGCTTTCACCAGCGGCTAAAAAAAGATTACACTGAATGTTACAGATATTTAGGATGTGCAAATGTTTTACAGGAGATGTAGTGCAGGTAATATTGCTGTAACCAGCAGCAAAAAAATTACACTGAATGTCACAGATATTTAGGAATGCGCAGGTAATGTCGCTGTCATCATCAGCAAAAAAATAAAACTGAATGTCACAGATATTTAGGATGCGCAAACGTTACACAGGAGATGTAGCGCAGGTAATGTCGATGTCACCAGCAGCGAAAAAATTGCACTTAATGTCACAGATATTTGGGATACGCAAACGTTATACCAGAGATGTAGCGCAGGTAATGTCGCTGTCACCAGCGGCAAAAAAATTACACTGAATGTCACAGATATTTTTGGAATGTGCAAAAGTTATACAGGAGATGTAGCACAGGTAATGTCACTGTCACCAGCAGCAAACATTTTTTACTTAATGTCACAGATTTTTAGGTTGCGCAAACGCTACACAGGAGATGTAGCGCAGGTAATTTTGCTGTCACCAGTGGCAAAAAAATTACACTGAATGTCACAGATATTTAGGATGCGCAAATGTTATACAGGAGATGTAGCGCAGGTAATGTCACTGTCACCAGCAGCAAAAATTTTTTACTGAGTGTCACAGATATTTAGGTTGCGCGAACAATACACAGGAGATGTAGCGCAGGTAATGTCGCTGTCACCAGTGGCGAAAAAATTAAACTGAATGTCACAGATATTTAGGATGCGCAAATGTTATACAGGAGATGTAGCGCAGGTAATGTCGCTGTCACCAGTGGCGAAAAAATTAAACTGAATGTCACAGATATTTAGGATGCGCAAATGTTATACAGGAGATGTAGCGCAGGTAATGTCGCTGTCACCAGCAGCAAAAAAATTACACTGAATGTCACAGATATTAAAGATGCGCAAACGTTTTACAGGAGATGTAGCACAGACAATGTCGCTGTCACCATTGGCAAAAAGAATTACACTGAATGTCATAGATATTTAGGATGCGCAAAGGTTACACAGGAGATGTAGTGCGGGTAATGACGCTTTCACCAGCCGCAAATTTTTTTTACTGAATGTAACAGATATTTAGGATGCGCAAACTATATACAGGAGATGTAGCGCAGGTAATGTCGCTGTCACCAGCGGCAAAAAATTTAAACAATGTCACAGATATTTAAGATGCGCAAACGTTATACAGGAGATGTAGCGCAGGTAATGTCGATGTCACCAGCAGCAAAAAAATTACACTGAATGTCACTGATATTTATGATGCGCAAACGTTATACAGGAGATGTAGCGCAGGTAATGTCAATGTCACCAGCGGCAAAAAATTTTGAATGAATGTTACAGATATTTATGATGCGAAAACGTTATACAGGAGATGTAGCGCAGGTAATGTCAATGTCACCAGCGGCAAACAAATTACCCTGAATGTCACAGATATTAAGGGTGCGCAAACGTTACACAGGAGATGTAGCGCAGGTAATGTAGCTGTCACCAGTGGCAAAAAAAACTCGCTAAATGTCACAGATATTGGATGCGCAAAGGTAACATAACAGATGTAGCAGAGTTTGTGTCACTGTCAGCAGCGGCCAAACAATTGCACGCAATTTATCGCAGGTTGTGCTAATAATATATATTACAGTCAGTTAAAGCAATAGTCCTTAAAAGGACTTTTGGGTCTCTAACACCTTTCAACACGAAACCCTGCCTAAAAAAAAAAAAAAAAATATTCCTGTCCCTACACTATCTGCTCCTTTTGCTGCAGCTCGCCCTGACTAAGGCCTCATGCACACGACCGTTGTGTGCATCCGTGGCCGTTGTGCCGTTTTCCGTTTTTTTTCGCGGACCCATTGACTTTCAATGGGTCCGTGGAAAAATCGGAAAATGCACCGTTTTGCAGCCGAGGCCGTGATCCGTGTATCCTGTCCGTCAAAAAAATATGACCTGTCCTATTTTTTTGACGGACAACGGTTCACGGACCCATTCAAGTCAATGGGTCCGTGAAAGAACACGGATGCACACAAGATTGGCATCCGTGTCCGTGATCCGTGGCCGTAGGTTGCTTTCATACAGACGGATCCGAAGATCCGTCTGCATAAAAGCTTTTTCAGATCTAAGTTTTCACTTCGTGAAAACTCATATCCGACAGTATATTCTAACACAGAAGCGTTCCCATGGTGATGGGACCTAGTTAGAATACACTACAAACTGTGTACAAGACTGCCCCCTGCTGCCTGGCAGCACCCGATCTCTTACAGGGGGCCTGTGATCAGCACAATTAACCCCTTCAGGTGCGGCACCTGAAGGGGTTAATTGTACTATCATATCCCCCTGTAAGAGCTCAGGGCTGCCAGGCAGCAGGGGGCAGACCCCCCCCTCCCCAGTTTGAATATCATTGGTGGCCAGTGCGGCCCCCCCTCCCTCCCTCTATTGTAATAATAGCTTGGTGGCCAGTGTGCGCCCCCCATCGGGCCCCCCCTTCCTCCCTCTATTGTAATAAATCGTTGGTGGCCAGTGTGCGCCCCCCATCGATCCCCCCCTCCCTCCCTCTATTGTAATAAATCGTTGGTGGCACAGTGTGCGCCCCCCATCGGCCCCCCCCTCCCTCCATCTATTGTAATAAATCGTTGGTGGCACAGTGTGCGCCCCCCTCCCTCCCTCTATTGTAATAAAACGTTGGTGGCACAGTGTGCACCCCCCATCGGCCCCCCTCCCTCTATAGCAGTAACAACATTGGTGGCCAGTGTGCGGCCTCCCATCTCCCCCCCCCCTGATCATTGGTGGCAGCGGAGTTCTGATCGGAGTCCCAGTTTAATCGCTGGGGGCTCCGATCGGTAACCATGGCAACCAGGACGCTACTGCAGTCCTGGTTGCCATGGTTACTTAGCAATAGTACAATAGTAGAAGATTCATAGTTACCTGCTTGCTGCTGCGATGTTCGTGTCCGGCCGGGAGCTCCACCTACTGGTAAGTGACAGGTCTGTGCGGCGCATTGCTAAAGAACTGTCACTTACCAGTAGGAGGAGCTCCCGGCCGGTCACAGACATCGCAGCAGCAAGCAGGTAAGTATGAATCTTCTACTATTGTACTATTGCTAAGTAACCATGGCAACCAGGGCTGCAGTAGCTTCCTGGTTGCCATGGTTACCGATCGGAGCCCCAGCGATTAAACTGGGACTCCGATCGGAACTACGCTGCCACCAATGATCGGGGGGGGGGGGGGTTAGATGGGAGGCCGCACACTGCCACTAATGTTGTTACTGCTATAGAGGGAGGGGGGCCGATGGGGGGTGCACACTGTGCCACCAACGATTTATTACAATAGAGGGAGGGAGGGAGGGGGGTGCGATGGGGGGCGCACACTGTGCCTACCAACGATTTATTACAATAGAGGGAGGGAGGGGGGGGGGCCGCACTGGCCACCAATGATATTCAAACTGGGGAGAGGGGGGGGTCTGCCCCCTGCTGCCTGGCAGCCCTGATCTCTTACAGGGGGATATGATAGTACAATTAACCCCTTCAGGTGCGGCACCTGAGGAGTTAATTGTGCTGATCACGGCCCCCTGTAAGAGATCGGGTGCTGCCAGGCAGCAGGGGGCAGTCATGTACACAGTTTTTCAGTATATTCTAACCTGAAGCGTCCCCATCACCATGGGAACGCCTCTGTGTTAGAATATACTGTCGGATCTGAGTTTCACGACTGTAGCTCATATCCGACAGTATATTCTAACATAGAGGCGTTCCCATGGTGATGGGGACGCTTCAAGTTATGTTCGGGTGTCCGCCTGGCCGTGCGGAGGCAAGCGGATCCGTCCAGACTTACAATGTAAGTCAATGGGGACGGATCCGTTTGAAGATGACACACTGTGGCTCAATTTTCAAACTGATCCGTCCCCCATTGACTTTCAATGTAAAGTCTGGACGGATCCGTCTGAGGCTACTTTCACACTTAGAAATGTTTTAACAATATAATGCAGACGGATCCGCTCTGAACGGAGCCACCGTCTGCATTATATGAACGCAAGTGTGAAAGTAAAGGGACTCCTGACTTTACATTGAAAGTCAATGGGGACGGATCCGTTTGCAATTGCACCATATTGTGTCAACGTCAAACGGATCCGTCCCCATTGACTTGCATTGTAATTCAGGACGGATCCGTTTGGCTCCGCACGGCCAGGCGGACACCAAAACGACTTTTTTTTCATGTCCGTGGATCCTCCAAAAATCAAGGAAGACCCACGGACGAAAAAACGGTCACGGATCACGGACCTACGGACCCCGTTTTTGCGGACCGTGAAAATAAACTGTCGTGTGCATGAGGCCTAAGACTGAGCTGAACCATGTGTCATCGGGTGCTATATAGAACCCGATAATGCGTTCCAGCCAGCCAATCACTGTAATGCCAGTAACCAACATGGCTACGGCATTACAGTGAGTGCCAGTACTTCCCCGACTCGAGCATCAGGGGAAAATGGTGTTCGGCCGAACATGCTCGCCCAACACTAGAGATAAGGAGTCCTCTTCTTCCCACAAAAAAATCCACGGGCAGCTAGTAGAGTATGTCAGCTCTGTACTTAAAAAAAGATTTCATATTTTTAATAAAGACTTATTTAAAAAAAATATTTTTAGCTCAAAATAAGTACAATACAATAATAAAAAAAAATTCCCCCCAAAGGTGTACATAGCCTTTAAAGGGTTTTTCGAGGTTGTGATATTGAGGACCTTTCCTCAGGATAGGTCATCAATATGACATTGGTGGGAGTTGGACATCCAGAAATTCAGCCAATTAGCTGTCTGAGGAGGCCACAGCTCACCAAACCCAGCGCCGTCCATTGTATTATGGCTGTGCTTTGTATTGCAGCTCAGTCCCATTCACTTGAATGAAACTAAGCTGAGCCTAGGACACATGACCAATGAACTTGACGTCACTGGCCTGGCAAAAGGCTTGATAAGCTGTGTCCTCTTCAAACAGCAAATCAGCGGGGGTGCCAGAATCTTGTTAACCCTTTTAACTTGCCAGTGTAGTAATGCCACTTATGTCCTTAAAGGAGCCACGCTGCTTTCTTCTCTAATTCCCCCTTCTTACATGCCGCTTGGTACAGAATGTAAAATAATCATCAAATTGAAAGGTTACATTTATGCTTTATTTAAAGATGATTTTTCTTTACGGCTGACAGACACCATTAAGCGCATCCATATGGCTAATGCTGTGTTTACACAATGTTCCTGCACATTTGTAGTTGGTGTTTAAAGGCTTTTCAGCCCATCAATTACTTGCTTTCTGCGAGTTCCAGAGGGGCAGCGAGCGCTTCCATTGCAGGGTGACCCCAATTAAAACCTTTACTTTAGCAGGCAGAAAGTACTTTCAACTGAGAGATGGTTATCTATCAACAGGATAAAAGCCAGGACTTAGGATACTGGTAATTTCAGAGTTTATTTTCTATTTAATCACAGAGAGATGTTTTAGTATTAAGTAAATCTTTGAAAAAAAACTGAATATATCCAGGAGTGTACAGCCCATAAAATTAAAGGGCTCATCTCATAAAATGATTGATCACCCATCCACAGAACAGGTAATACATTTAAGGAGTATAACCTCTGGGGTCCACCCAGGGGTGTAGCTATAGGTTCATGGGCCCGGGTGCAAGGGTTCAGTTTGGGCCCCCCCTTACCTCAATACCGTTTCCTAACACGATCAGACCCCTGCACGCCCACCATGCCCAATGGCAGAACTAAAATCTCACCGAGAAAATACATTTTAATCCAATAAGTGCATGCACAGCTGCTCTCCATTCATTTTCTATGGGGTGGTGAAAATAGCCGAGCGGTGGCTCGTCTATTTCCGTCGAGCCCATAGAAGTGAATGGGAGCGGGGGACGTTCATGCGCGGTACGCTCCCATTCACTTCTATGGGGACCCGGGTTGGTGATGGCCGGACTGGAGTCCTCCAGCCACCACCTTGCGGTGCTCCGTTCCCGATATGGGTGCGGGTCCCAGCGGTTGGACCCGCACCTATAAGACAATGGGGGCATATCCTAGCGATATGCCCCCATTGTCTATGATGACACAACCCCTTTAAAGGGATAATTGACTTAGGGTTAGGCTGCTAAGTTCACATGGCTATGGCGCTGCTGTGCCTGTGGCACCACAGCTATGTGAATGTACAATACTTGACATTTTAAGTCAATTCGAAAACGGGGATACATCAGAAGGCAAGGTAGTGGCAGTGTACCCCCCAAACTGAGGTGACAAGCTGTACAGTCACATTACAGCAGTGTCACTCACCCAGTCCAAGTAGAACCCAGCCCCATCCCAAGCCAGCACAATCTGGGGAAACCAGTAGAAACTAGCCACTTTATACACAGACTTTAGCAACTAGGTCCTGGGCCCCTGGCCCTATCAGCCTGTAGCAGGGGTGGCCGACCCTTTCACATCAGTCAAGCCTCCACTGCGCTGGAGACCTTTAAGCTCATGCTGGCTGCTGTGCTGGTATCTCCCAGACAGTCCCTATTCCTTCCCACCCGGCACCATCGCTTTGTAGAGCTCTGCTGGTCACGCCGCCTCACCTCACTCACTCCCTGCAGCAGCCATGCACAGCTTCACCTCAACGTCCGGCTCACAACTCTACCACACACTAACAATGGGAGCGGGGCCACTCCCTCTCCTGGCTGCGCCTGCACGTACACACGCTCTGCCTCTGCCCCCACCACTTAGCCGGAATTGTATGTAAATCACTCTAGCACTGCCTGCAGACAGTGCTGAAGCAGCACTTTCATTGTTTACTGGGACTCTGTCTCTCCTGGGGGGCCCCATGGGCCCCCTGACTTAGGGGCCCGGTCGCAATTGCGACCGCTGCGACCCCTATAGCTATGCCACTGGGTCCATCTGCCATCCCAAGAACCAGAATCCCCCAGTCTCCTCTCTAGATGGAGTGGTAGTGCGCATGTTGGTCCACCTTGCTACTCATTTATATCAGGCCTACATAGACAGCGCTCCGTCAGAGCCTTGGAAATGAATGGAGCAGTGAACTGACATGCACACTTACCAATCCATTCAGAAAGGGGACTCGGGAAACTCTTGCTCTTAGGATCCTGGGGTCTGACTGCTGGTATAGGTAATAAATCATGTTTGTTAGATAACTCCTTAAAGGGTTTTTTAACCCCTGAGGACCTCTAGGGCAGACCCCCTAGTGTGGCCGGACCTACGGAGGGAATCATACTTATCTGACCCTCACTGCTGAGTTCTGGCTCCTTTACTCCCCTGAGCTGCTGCAGCTCTTAGGTCTCCCCACGTCAACCTCCAGTTTGACAGGGGTATCCTGTCCACTGCAGTCAATGACTGGCTGCAGCACTGATGTGTCTCCAATGCATGAAGTCACTGGGTCATATGATTTATGGGAGACAAGTCAACACTGCAGCCAGTCTTGTCATAAGATCAGAGTTTTGTTTCTCCGTGTTCTCCAGAGTTGTGTTCTCTGGAGCTCAACGGGTTAAAAATTCCAAACTCTGCAGCAGGAAAAGCTGTTAATGGGCTTGTTAATCATCTGGGAGCATGTTGGTTTAACCCTCTCGTTTCCAGAGCACACAGCTTTATTTGAAGCTTTTTAAAACGGCATACAGCAGGTAGACTAAAAGAGAGGCTGTTATAACCAATTAGCTTGTTGCCTCACGTGAGCCTGTAACCATCAAGCTAGTTGTCTCCTATAAGACCAATGTAACTGCCACGCTGGTTGCCTCGCTTGTGATCAGTAAAGTCATTACTCCAGTTCCATATGTGTTGGTCGGATTCCTTATACCAACCTTCAGTAGGTAACTGGCCAAAGAGATCCTCCATAAGGTCTGAACCCCTTACAAATCATTACAATTTTTGCTCAGATTTTTCTTTAAGGGAATGGTCATCCCAGATCACTATTTGTGTAGTTGAACTAGGTCCAACTTTCTAATGATACAGTTCCAGAAAATATTTTGTAGTAATTGGAGCTTTTTTTTGTTCTGCGTATATCTTCAAATGCTCTGCATAGACAGAATCGAATAATAAAATATTGATTGACTGCAGCAACCACTAGGTGGAGCTCACAAGCTTTTTTATTTATGAAAAACAGATTTTTTTTTATAGATTTGTAGCAAATACTTAGGCTACATTCACACGACCATATGTGTTTTAAGGTTCACAAATTGCGGATCCTCAAAAAAAAAAAAATGATGTTCCGTATGGCATCCGTTTTTTTTGCGGATCCATTGTAACAATACCTATCCTTGTCAGCAAAATGGACAAGAATAGGACATGTTCTATCTTTTTTGCGGGGCTACGGAACGGACATACGGATGCGGATAGCACACGTTGTGCTGTCCAAATTTTCTGTGGACCCATTGAAATGAATTGGTCTGCATCCTATCCGCAAAAATAACGGAATGGACACGGAAACAAAATACGCTCGTGTGAATGTAGCCTTATGGTGTGAGAGGACTAATTCTTTGATGGTTTCCCATGCAGGTTACATTATAGCATGATCTTAATTAAGTTTATGATACACATGTCACTGTAAATTGTGTCCTTAGAGCTTCCAGACAAAATAAAATTGTGTCCTAACACAAGAGAAGTGAACACTGGTCCTTCTACACAGACTGAATTCAGCCTGAAATTAGCAAAAATCAACAATTTCACCAGTCACTTGTTATTGTCATTTGCACTCATTTAAAGGACCTGTCACATGGACCAATGAAATCTGAAAGTCAAATGGAGAATTGTTAGTAACATCATTTCTCCCCATTCAGTTTGCACATAGGGAGATGTGCTGTCGGCCAGCAGGCATGTTTAACCCCTTAAGGACACATGACATACCAGTACGGCATGTTTCCCGAATCCTTAAAGGGATTCTGTCACCTCCCCTAACCCAAAAAACGATTTTAAAGCAGCCATGCAGCACAGCTTACCTGGATTAGGCTGTGCTCTTCTATCTTGTAATCCGTCCAGCAGTTTCTGCAAAAAACGACTTTGATTGATATGCAAATGTATCCTGAAGGTGCCCATAGGGGCGTTTTGTTCTTCTTAGAGAGCCCAGTACCGCCCCTCTTACAGTGCCCAGCCCGCCTTCCTTGCACTGTCTAACCGCCGCCCCCAGCCTGCCACAGCCTCTCCTCCCCCTCCCTCACGCCGAACGAACTCTCGCACAGGCGCAGTACCCACTGAGGGCTGCGCCTGTGCGATCAGCAGGAGACTGAGGGCAGGAGCTTCATCCTCGTCACTGGGCATGCGCCGACCCCAGTGACGTCCGATGCTCGCTCTTCCCTGCTGACTGAGGGAAGGGCGAGCATCGGACGTCACTGGGCTCGGCGCATGCCCAGTGACGAGGATGAAGCTCCTGCCCTCAGTCTCCTGCTGATCGCACAGGCGCAGCCCTCAGTGGGTACTGCGCCTGTGCGAGAGTTCGTTCGGCATGAGGGAGGGGGAGGAGAGGGAGGAGAGGCTGTGGCAGGCTGGAGGCGGCGGTTAGACAGTACAAGGAAGGCGGGCTGGGCACTGTAAGAGGGGCGGTACTGGGCTCTCTAAGAAGAAAAAAACGCCCCTCTGGGCACCTTCAGGACACATTTCCTTATCAATCAAAGTCGTTTTTTGCAGAAACTGCTGGACGGATTACAAGATAAAAGAGCACAGCCTAATCAAGGTAAGCTGTGCTGCATGGCTGCTTTAAAATCGTTTTTTGGGTTAGGGGAGGTGACAGAATCCCTTTAAGGACACATGACGTACAGGTACATCATGAGCGATTGCGGCGCTGCGGGGGTTAATCGGAACAGGATGACCCCCACGTATCGGCGATCGCAGCAAACCACAGGTCAATTCAGACCTGCGGTTTGCAGCGCTTTCTGCAGTTTCTGATTCCCGCGGTCCCTGACTACTTCTATAATACGTAGTACTACCTGATGTCTTCTTTCCAAACGCAGGCGCAGTACGCACAATAACAGTGTGTATGCGCCGGTATCTCCTCTCCGGCTCCGGTCAAAAAAGCACTGCGCATGCGCTGTTATTTCCTCTCCGGCTCCGTTTAAAAAAGCACTGCGCATATGCGAATATCGCCAATGAGGTAATCGGGATTTTCATACACTACTCACATTACAAATATAATACATTATATTTTGTTTTATTTAAACTTTGGCAGGCATTTGGTTTGCTATATTCAAAAAAAGTTTTTTGCAGTGATTTGTTTTTAGCTCACATTAGCTCCATAATAATAATCAGCCCGGGTCTAGTTACTTTTCTGGCTCCAAAAGGTATCTAATATGTCTCTCTCTCTCTCTCTCTCTCTCTATATATATATATATATATATATATATATATATAGCAAAAAACAGGTTTCACAGCACTCCTTAAAATATAAAATGTGCTCTTTTATTCACACATATCAAGTGACAACGTTTCGGTTCTCTCACAGAACCTTTCTCAAGTCAGGTGAAACATAAAGTGCAATGGTGCCAATATAAATACATAGTAAGGTTGTTACCAATCAATTCATCAACCAATACAAAAATGGTACACTCCCCTTTTGTGGACATATTACAATTCATTCATTTGTGACTCGTGTCTATATAAACAGACCAACAAGCCTTGTCTATATATACCATAGTGTTGTAACCGTACTGCATAATCATAGTGCATATATAAAGTGCCAATAATAAAGTGCATAGTGCAGTTAAAAATCCTTAATTTCTATACCTTGCTGGGGGTATATGCAATGAGCTGAATGGATGGCGTCTTGACTCGTGTAGGTACGCGGTGATTCTCCACGTCTCGTCCTCGCCACTGCGCATGTGCCAGTCACTCACCAGCTGTTAGGCCGCACATAAACTTCATGCGTCACCAACAGGCGGAGTCAAAGCGCCGTGACGTCTGGCATACTGCGTCACACGTAACCCGTGCATCATGTGCCCGAGCGTCCGCCGCCGCATCAGCCCGCGTCACTTCACTTATCTTTTCCGCCATTTTACAGCAGGGCAACCTTTTGGGCAATAACTCTATCTACCGTCCTCCTTATTCCCATTACTTCCTACAGACCTAAGTACCATCCCAGCAAGATAAATTAGCAGTGCTGCTGTACAGTAATCAAACAACATAACCAGTCATGTTGTAATATAATTAAAAAGCATAATTTTCCACGGGGTTCACCCAATACAGCATTCTGGACACACAAGAAGAATGGACAACAGGGACGGGGCATTAGCCCACCATCCCCCCTGTTACCCTAAACTCGACGTTTAATCCTTTTGGTTTCAAAGTATCCAAACAGAAAATCCATCTGAGCTCATTTTTCTTTAAAGCAGTTAACCTGTCCCCTCCTCTTTCTAATGGTTTGACATGATCCAAGATCATAAATCTCAAATCACTTTCTTTATGATTCTTCTCCACAAAGTGTTTTGACACCGGTAGATCTTTTCTTTTATTTCTGATGGATCGTCTATGGTTATTTAACCTAGTTTTCAAATCACATGTGGTTTCACCCACATAAAGCTTTTTGCAAGGACACCATAACACATAGATTACCCACGATGAATCACATGTGAGATAATGTTTAATGTTAAATATCTCTCCTGTTTCGGGATGTGTGAATGCCGACCCCTTATGCATGAGTCTGCAATTCACACACCCCAAACATGGGAAACATCCTGTGCGTTTCGTCTTTAAAAAGGTTTGTCTTAATTGATTTTTCTCAGGGACTTTGGAATGCACCACTTTGTCCCTGATATTCCTTGCTCTTTTATATGCCATCATAGGCGGTTCCTTAAAGGCCGCTATGGTAGGGTGACCGCTGCTTAATAACCCCCAATGGCGCCTCACTATACGCTCTATATTTGGACTCAACTCATTGTAAGATGACACAAAAGGTAATCTCTCACTAGCCTGTTTTGGTTTAGTAGTTAACAACTCCTCTCTGGACATGCCTCTCACTTTATCCGCATGTCTTTTTACCAGATTTCTGGGATATCCCCTATTTACAAAAGATTGCTCCATATTTCTTAATGCCTGATTCATATTATCATCCTTATCCACTATTCTCCTTACTCTGAGCATTTGATTAAATGGTAAAGAATTTACCATTCTTCTTGGGTGTCCACTTGCAAAATGCAGCAATGTGTTCTTATCAGTGGGTTTTATATTCAAATCCATGTGTATTTGTTCATTCTCTATATAAACCTGAGTATCCAAATACTGCACCCGGTCCACCGATGCCGTTAATGTAAACTGGATCTCCTTATCTAAGGAGTTCAAGTATACATGAAAGTCCATCAGTGCATCCATGGTGCCAGTCCAAATGAGGAAAATGTCATCTATGTATCTCCACCACGTCAAAACTTGATTGAAGTGGGGAGATACATAGACAAGACGTTCCTCAAATGACCGCACAAATATGTTTGCATAAGTCGGCGCGGCGTTGGACCCCATCGCCGCGCCCACCATCTGCAGATAGAACTGTCCTTGGAACACAAAATAATTGTTCCGCAGCGGCAGCTCCAGTAGTGTCAAAATGAACTGGCGAGTATGTGCAGGATATTGCGAATCTCGCAACATCTCAGCAACAGCCAGCAAGCCCTTTTCATGATTAATTGAGGTGTACAATAATACAATGTCAAAAGGTGCCAATATAGCCCCCTTCGGGATCCGTATCCCTCTTAGTTTGGTGAGGAAGTCTCCAGTGTCCCTGATGTATGATTTTGCACCCATGGCATATTCTCTCAATATTTTGTCAAGAAAGACATTAATATTTGAGAAAATCGAGTTCCTGCCAGAAATTATCGGCCGCCCCGGAGGATCTTTTAGCCTCTTATGTATTTTGGGTAATACATATATAGTTGGGGTAACTGGAGACTTCACAACCAAAAACTCCTTGAGTTGTTTGTTAATAATGCCAAACTTAGCTGTACCTCTATTGTTTTGACAATCTCAAACCTGGGGTCCTTACCCAATGGTTTGTACACACCAGGTTCTGCTAATTGTCTGTGTATCTCCTTTACATATTGAGAGGTGTCCATGACCACGATCCCACCACCCTTATCAGCGGGTTTTATGGTGAGATCGGGGTTCATGGACAAACTCTCTAAGGCAGACATTTCTTGCGCAGTAATATTTGGTTTCACAAATGCATCAGATTTAGTTTTTCGCCTCAATAAAGCTATATCTCTTTTCACTGCCTCAATAAAACATTCCAGGGCATGAGAATTCACAATAGGAAAAAAATAACTTTTTAAATGCAAACCAAATTGTCTCAATGTTAACCCCATATCTGGTGAAACAGCCTCATCTGCAATAAAAGTATCAGTGGAACCAGAGTCGAACCACACCCTCAGTCTGAGATTCCTGATGAGGCGGTTCAAGTCCAGTTCCAACTGAAACCAATCAGGCTTAGCCTGTGGACAAAAGGACAGTCCTTTATTTAATACTTTCAATTCATGTTCAGTCAATGTATGTAAAGAAATGTTTACCACTACATTCTTCGCTATTTCTTCTTGGCATTCATCTGTCTGGAGTTGTTGGTCCTCATCAATCTTTGCGCTCTGGTTTTTCCCGGATCTTCTGTGTCTTCGACCTCCCCTTCGTGTTTGTATATATACACTCACCTAAAGAATTATTAGGAACACCATACTAATACGGTGTTGGACCACCTTTTGCCTTCAGAACTGACTTAATTCTACGTGGCATTGATTCAACAAGGTGCTGATAGCATTTTTTAGAAATGTTGGCCCATATTGATAGGATAGCATCTTGCAGTTGATGGAGATTTGAGGGATGCACATCCAGGGCACGAAGCTCCCGTTCCACCACATCCCAAAGATGCTCTATTGGGTTGAGATCTGGTGACTGTGGGGGCCATTTTAGTACAGTGAACTCATTGTCATGTTCAAGAAACCAATTTGAAATGATTCGAGCTTTGTGACATGGTGCATTATCCTGCTGGAAGTAGCCATCAGAGGATGGGTACATGGTGGTCATGAAGGGATGGACATGGTCAGAAACAATGCTCAGGTAGCCCGTGGCATTTAAACGATGACCAATTGGCACTAAAGGGCCTAAAGTGTGCCTGGAAAACATCCCCCACACCATTACACCACCACCACCAGCCTGCACAGTGGTAACAAGGCATGATGGATACATGTTCTCATTCTGTTTACGCCAAATTCGGACTCTACCATTTGAATGTCTCAACAGAAATCGAGACTCATCAGACCAGGCAACATTTTTCCAGTCTTCAACAGTCCAATTTTGGTGAGCTTGTGCAAATTGTAGCCTCTTTTTCCTATTTGTAGTGGAGATGAGTGGTACACGGTGGGGTCTTCTGCTGTTGTAGCCCATCCGCCTCAAGGTTGTGCGTGTTGTGGCTTCACAAATGCTTTGCTGCATACCTCGGTTGTAACGAGTGGTTATTTCAGTCAACGTTGCTCTTCTATCAGCTTGAATCAGTCGGCCCATTCTCCTCTGACCTCTAGCATCATAAGGCATTTTCACCCACAGGACTGCCACGTACTGGATGTTTTTCCCTTTTCACACCATTCTTTGTAAACCCTAGAAATGGTTGTGCGTGAAAATCCCAGTAACTGAGCAGATTGTGAAATACTCAGACCGGTCCGTCTGGCACCAACAACCATGCCACGCTCATAATTGCTTAAATCACCTTTCTTTCCCAATTTGACATTCAGTTTGGAGTTCAGGACATTGTCTTGACCAGGACCACAACCCTACATGCATTGAAGCAACTGCCATGTGATTGGTTGACTAGATAATCGCATTAATGAGAAATAGAACCTGGTGTTCCTAATAATTCTTTAGGTAAGTGTATATATATATATATATATATATATATTATATATAGAGCGATATACACTGTATGTCTATGAGCCTTTGGCCCGGGACCCCAGGTTTGATATTGCTAGAAAAATTGATACACAATTGAGCATTGCGGAACAGAATGGTGTCATAGATAAACAACTTAAAGAGTTTTTGGTGGTGAAATCTCCGGTTACGCCGACTATATATGTATTACCCAAAATACATAAAAGGCTGATCGACCCCCCAGGTCGGCCAATAATTTCTGGCAGGAATTCGATTCTCTCAAACATTAATGTCTTTCTTGACAAAATGTTGAGGGAATATGCGTTGGGTGCAAGATCATATATTAGGGATACTGGGGATTTCATCACCAAAATTAGTGGGACACGGATCCCGCCAGGGGCGATTGTAGCATCTTTTGACATTGTGTCATTATACACCTCGATCAATCACGAAAAGGGCTTGAGGGCTGTAGCGGAGATGTTGCAAAGTTCAGAACATCCCGCTGCAGTTCAGCAGTTTGTACTGACACTATTGGAGTTGTCCCTAAGGAACAATTATTTTGAGTTCCAGGGGCAGTTCTATTTGCAGGTAAGGGGCGCGGCAATGGGGTCCAATGCCGCGCCCACTTACGCAAATATATTTGTACGGTCATTTGAGGAGCGTCTCGTCTATGTATCTCCCCACTTCAATCGAGTTTTGACGTGGTGGAGATACATAGATGACATTTTCCTCATCTGGACCGGTACCATGGATCAGCTGATGGACTTTCACGCATTTTTGAACTCCCTTGATCGGGAGATCCAATTTACGTTAACGGCATCGGCTGACCGGGTCCAGTTTCTGGATACGCAGGTGTATATTGAGGATGAACAACTACACATGGATTTGAATGTTAAACCCACCGATAGGAATACATTGTTACACTTTACGAGTGGACACCCTAGGAGAATGGTGAATTCTTTGCCATATAGTCAAATGTTGAGAGTGCGGAGAATAGTTGATAAGGACGAAAATATGACTTCAGCATTGTCTAAAATGCAACAATCCTTCATAACGAGGGGGTACCCTAGTGGGTTAGTGAAGAAACATGCTGATAGAGCAAGGGATATCCCTAGAAGGGAATTATTGATGTTGAAACCAAGACAGGCCAATGACAGATTACCGTTTGTGTCAACTTATAATGAATTGAGCCCCAATATTGAAAAAATAGTGAGACGCCATTGGGGGCTGCTTAGCAGTGGACATCCCAACATAGAAGCCTTTAAACAACAGCCTATGATGGCATATAAAAGAGCGGGCAATATTAGGGATAAAGTGGTGCGTTCCAGATTGCCCGAAAAGGGTCAGTTGAGACAGACTTTTTTGAAGACGAAGCGCTTGGGATCTTTCCCGTGTCTGGGATGCGTTAATTGCAAACTGATGCAAAAAGGATCAGCGTTTGCGCATCCAGACACGGGAGAAATCTTCAAGATAAGGCATTATCTCACATGTGATTCAGCATGGGTGATATATGTTTTATGGTGTCCATGCAAGATGCTATACGTGGGCGAAACCACATGCGATGTAAAAACTAGGTTGAATAACCACAGACAATCTATTAGGAATAAAAGACGTGATTTGCCCGTATCGAAACATTTTGCCGAAAAAAATCATAAAGAGAGTGAGTTGAGATTCATGCTTTTGGATCATGTAAAACCATTGGACAGAGGAGGGGACCGTTTAACCATCTTAAAGAAAACTGAGCTTAGATGGATTTTTCGGTTAGGTACTTTGAAACCCAAAGGGTTAAATGTCGAATTTAGGGTGACAGGAGGGATGGTTGGATAATGCCCTTTCACTGATCTAACTCCTGTGTGTATTCATTATAATGTATGGGGTGGACCCAATGGATGTTGCATGACGAATTCATGATAGAATATTCTATGCTCTTTTTGAAGATATGGTTCAAGCCTGTACCTTTGCTGGCTGGTAAGAGGTAAGAAGGAAGAGAAGGAGTTAAAGGCGCAAGACAATGCCCAAACGATTGCCCTAGAGTAAAATGGCGGAAGAGATCTATGACTTGGCGTGGATCACTGCCGCGGCTTACTGGCACGCATGCGTGCGTGGTGGTGGCTGACGGAGTGGATCTGACGTCATGGCGTTAGATCGCGCCTTCGGATGACGCAGAGAGGTTATGTACTGCGTTGTCAGTGGGGATGGAATTGACACATGCGTACTGAGGAGGGAGAGACGCGAGCGGTGGCGTGCCTCCACACAAGTTCAGACGCCATCTCCTTCTGTTCCTTCATATATAACCACAGCAAGGTAACTTAGGAAATAGGGTTTATATTGCACTTTGCACTTTAATTTTGGCACTTATATGTAGTAAATGTGAATCATGAATAGAGAAGCACTGTGATTAGTCTCTATCTAGGCACAGAGAGAGAAGGAATGAATTGTAACATGCCCTAAATATGGGAGTGCACTGATTTTGTATTGGTTGATGACTAATTGATTACAATGTGATGATGTATTTATACTAGCACTTATGCACTTTATGTTCACTTGACTTGAAAAAGGTTCTGTGAGAGAACCGAAACGTTGTCTTATTTGACATGTGTGAATAAAACTACACATTTTTTCTACACCTCAAGGAGTGCTGCGGATTTTCTTCATTGTTTTACGTCTCGAATCGAGGGACCACCGCCGGCACCACACAGCTACGGCTGAGAAAAACGACAGGAGTGCTGCCTGAAACTTCTTTTATGTATATATATATATATATATATATATATACAGTGGATATAAAAAGTCTACACACCCCTGTTAAAATGTCAGGTTTCTGCGATGTAAAAAAATGAGACGAAGATAAATCATTTCAGAACTTTTTCCACCTTCTTTAATGTAACCTATAAACTGTACAACTCAATTGAAAAACAAACTGAAATCATTTAGGTGGAGGGAAGAAAAAAAAAAAAAAAATAATAATAATAATGTGGTTGCATAAGTGTGCACACACTCTTATAACTGGGGATGTAGCTGTGTTCATAAATAAGCAATCACATTCAAAATCATGTTAAATAGGAGTCAGCATACACCTGCCATCATGTAAAGTGCCTCTGATTAACCCCAAATAAAGTTCAGCTGCTCTAGTTGGTCTTTCCTGAAATTTTGTTATTCACATCCCACAGCAAAAGCCATGGTCCACAGAGAGCTTCCAAAACATCAGAGGGATCTCATTGTTAAAATGTATCAGTCAGGAGAAGGGTACAAAAGAATTTCCAAGGCATTAGATATACTATGGGTGTTCATCATCAAGTGGAGAAAATATGGCACAACAGTGACATTACCAAGAACTGGACGTCCCTCCAAAATTGATGAAAAGACGAGAAGAAAACTGGTCTGGGAGGCTACCAAGAGGCCTACAGCAACATTAAAGGAGCTGCAGGAATATCTGGCAAGTACTCGCTGTGTGGTACATGTGACAACAATCTCCCATATTCTTCATATGTCTGGGATATGGGGTAGAGTGGCAAGATAAAAGACCTTTTCTTTCAAAGAAAAACATCCAAGCCAGGCTACATTTTGCAAAAACACATCTGAAGTCTCCCAAAAGCATGTGGGAAAAGGTGTTATGGTCTGATGAGTTTAGATACCCAGCTCAGCAGGCTGTATCACACAGGATAGGATTGATACAGATTTGTTTGGCTGTGCTTGCCGATTCCAGCTGTTTATTACACTCTGGAGATGGTGAGGGCAGAGCCTGTGGATGGTCAGTGATGGGATTTAGACACTTAGTGAGAAGCAGAATCATGTCTGTGTGCAGAAAGATGGACACAGAAGTTGCAGTGGGTGTAGCAGCTGTAAGCAGAGCAGAGTGGGGGGGCGTGTCCAGCCTGCGAAGTGCAGCCAGGCTTGTGTATCAATAAAGTTATATATTCAAAAAACAAGAAGGGGAGAAAGTAAACAGATCTGCCAGGATAATGTGATGTCTTCCAGGGGGGAAGGAAAGCTCGGACATGAAAAACAGGTATTGGGGCATATGTAGGCATGGTGAGGGGTGTTAGGAGCACATAATTTTTTTTTTATTTTGGGACCGGACAACCTCTTTAATGCAAATTATAAAGCCCCTTTTAAATCTTCTGACCGTAGCCCAGTTTTACCCCTAGATTTGGCATAGTGCATGTATTCTTAAAGGGTTTTCCAAGACTTAAATGCTGATGACCTATCCTCTGAATAGGTCATCAGTATCTGATCGGTGGTGGTCTGACACCAGGGACCCCTGTCGATCAGCTGTTTGAGAAGGCATCAGCGTTCACAGTAGCACCGTGTCCTTCTCTCAGTTTTCCAGCCAAGTGACGTCACCTCGGTCACATGGCCTTGGTGCAGCTCAGTCCCATAGAAATTAATGGGGCATAGCTGCAATACCAAGCACAACCGCTGTAAAATGTACGGCTTTGTGCTTGGTGAGTTAAGAGAACGCCACGGTGCTCACAGGAGCACTGGTGCCTCCTCAAACAGCTATTGATGACCTATCCAGAAGAGAGGTCATCACTATTTAAATCTCGTAAAACACTTTTAGAGCTGTGTAGTACACAGATTAAGGCCTGGCAAGTACCAGCTTGCGAGACTGGCTGGGAATTCCAAATATCCTTAAAGGTCCATTCACACGTCTGTATGTGTTTTGCGGATCCGCAAATTGCAGATCCGCAAAACACGGACACCGGCAATGTGCATTCCGCATTTTGCGGACCGCACATCGCTGGCACTCTCATAGAAAATGCCTTTTCTTGTCCGCAATTGCGGACGAGAATAGGACATGTTCTATTTTTTTGCGGAACAGAGGTGTGGATACGGAAGTGCGGATCAGCAAATGCGGATGCGGACAGCACATTCCGGCCCCATTGAAAATGAATGGACCCGCACCTGTTCTATAAAACTGCAGAACAGATGCGGACCCATTTTGCGGATGCGAGAATGGACCCTAAAGAGAGCCTGTAAAATGGATCAAGTGTCAAATTTTTGGGTATCATGATATATTTTATTAATTCAAATCTCTGTTCTTTCAATGCTTTGGAGTTTAGTAGGTGGTCCTACTTAGTAATTGACCGCTATCGCTGTATACACACTCATACAGAGAGGTCTGTCAGTCACTAGTAGGACCACTCATCTGACTCTTAAGCATAGAAAGAGCAGAGATCTAAATTAAATAAACGTTATACTGAATCTTTATCCTATTTATCAATCTGCTCAGTTCTCTTCTCTACATCACACTGACCATAACTTACAGGTTCCCTTTAAACAATTTCTGCTTTTCATTAATATGATTGTCCACTGAACAAAACAAGCATTTTGAGAATTTGTTATTTTGTCTATTTGTCTTTGTGGCCGGGGCTATGTGTGAAAGAACCTACCGCCCTGAAATACCTTCCAAACAGAACTGGCGGCTTGAGTTGTGGCATAACCGCTTCTGTCGAGAGTACACCTGAAAGAGGGTATACCCTATGGGAGAATGTAGAGGAATGGGGCGGGCTGGGAGGGGAACACTGCTGCCGTCCGTCGTCACATGGAGAGAGGTATGAGCCAGATATAGGCCAGGACGCCCCTCCCACAAATACAGGCCAATGAATCGGCCTTGCTACTTGTGGCCGGGGCTATGTGTGAAAGAACCTACCGCCCTGAAATACCCCCCAAACAGAACTGGCGGCTTGAGTTGTGGCATAACCGCTTCCGTCGAGAGTACACCTGAAAGAGGCCAAAAACCCAGCATGAAAATACAAACGTGTTTATTGACATATTACAACGCCAAATTCTGAAAGGCACAATAAATCTCACTGACAGGGTTCGGAACATACCGGCTGTAACAAGATGACCGCCATCGGCCCAACTTACGAATAATGTGAGCTGGCACCTGATTCCTGGAAGCGGCAGAGGCTGCTCCTATCCTGAACGAATGCCCTGACACCGTGAGGGGGTCTAAACCTAAATTGGCCGCCAGTATGCGTGCGTGCGCTATGAATTGGGATGTGGACAATGCTGCTGTCCCGAAGGGTAACAGTGGGGTGTCAGTGCCGCGACTGGCCAGTGCCTCTGACAATTCCTGCAGAACGTGGACCGGACACCATTTGTGTGAGGTGGGGAAGAATTTGATCTGGGTAGGGGGACCCGACTGGGAGGTCTTGGTCACAGGCAAAGACAAGACAAAGCCCTCTGGGCTGGGAACCAACTGTCGGCGGGATAGGAAGGGGCCGCTAAGTGACAGTGACGTGAACTCCCCCGGCCTCATGAAGCCGTAAAAGGCCAAGTAAATGGCAGCTTTAAGTACTAAGCTTTGCAGAACCCCGAAGGGCCTAAGGTCTAACAAATCGGACATGCCTCTGAAGATAGGGCCGGACACGGGCTGTCTACGGGAGGTGACACCTGGGGTACAGTTCTGTAAACCTTTCAACGTGGCCTTGACCACGTGACTGGAAAACAACGACGTTCTTTCTGGCTGAGAGCGAGACAAATGATGTTGGACCCCTGCCAGGTAAGTTTTGACGGTGCCGGGAGAAAGGTGCATGTGCTCATGGCAGTACCCGATGAACGCCAATATGAAGTCTATATGGCCCAGGCCGCCTCGGGGGTGTTCCTGCTGGAATTTGCAGTACAACCGCCAGCCAGTGTTGTACGCTCTGGTGGTATTAGCCGAGAGCGACCTGGCAAACAGCCCATGGGCCGTGGTCAAGTATTGGTTTAACTGAGAAAGAGCGTGGCCGGAAGAGGAGACGGGGTTCTCGATGTGTCGGCTTCGGGGCAAACCTGGGAAAATAAAGAGTAATTCAGCTTAGCTAAGGCGTCAACTGCTACTACCTGCGCATCACATATGAGGGAACCACAGAATAAGAAGTTGTGTAGGAGCGACAACTGTACCAGACGTCTCATCAAGGACATGACCAGTTGAGACCTGGATTTGCCACTGTCAAGGATGGCTAGGGAGGAGGGACTAGCAGAGGCGAAGACCACGGTACGGCCTGTCCACTGGTTACCCCAAACGCGAGCCGCCGCCACTACGGGATACAAGTCCCTAGCCTCCGTTGTCTGGGAAACTCCCGTGGTCTCGCAAATCTCCTCCGGCCATGCCCCGTTCAGCCAATGGGGGCCAAAAATAGCAGCGAAACCAGTGCTGACCCCGCTGCTGGAGAATATGACGGGGGAGCTATGCGAGACCGCCGGGACAAACATGGACACGCCATTCCAATGACTCAAGAAGTGGTCCCACATGCTCAAATCCGCTTGCGCTTGACTGTCCAGGAATACTGGACTATCCTGACAGGGAGCTGCTGAGAGGAGTGGTAACAATCTGGCTACAAAAGACCTACCCTGGGGAATGACGCGCATAGCAAAATTTAACATGCCTAACAACGACTGTAGTTCCACCTTGGTGGTGATCCTCCCAGTGACGAAACTGCGAATGAACTGCCCGGACCCTAGCCAACTTGTCTTCTGGCAACTTTAGCTGACATGCTCTCTGTGTCCAACACGATGCCCAGGAAGGTGATGGTGGTCGCAGGACCATCCACCTTCTTGGGGGAAACGGGAACTCCTAGTTGGGCGAAACAAGCTAACAAGCTCTGAAGATCGCGACGCGAGCCCTGTGGAGATTCGATCAGCAAAAAATCGTCCAAGTAATGTATCACGTGTTCGCAACAAAACCTGTTCTCGAGTATCCAGTGCAAGGCTTTCGCCAGCTGATCGAAAATCCAAGGGCTGCTACGGGATCCGAAAGTCAACTTTGTGGCGAAATAATAAAGGGAATTCCACTTGATCCCGTGCCACCGCCAAAGTTCTGGCCTGATTGGCATCAACTTGAAGGCGTCTGATATGTCCGCTTTGGACAAGATCGCCCCAGGGCCTGTGGCAAGGATGAGTGCAATAGCCTGATCGATGGAGGCGTACACCATGCTGACCTCCTCCGCTGGAATGAGTGAATTCATACTGGGAGTAGCTAACCCGTGAGGCGCTGACAGATCAAAAATCAATCTCTCTTTGCGGCTGAACTTTCCCGTGACCACCCCTATGGGGCTGACCCTCCAGCGTTCGAATGGGGATGACAAGAAGGGGCCGATGATGTATCCCTTGTCTAGCTCCAACTGGAGGAGTCTATCTATGGACCCGGGGTTGAGGGATGCGGACTGCAAGTTCCTACACTCATGGGTGTGGTCCGGTAACGCCACAAGACCTGTGTGGAAACCGTAGGTGAAACCTGACACAAGAAAGTCGCAGAAGGAAGCATCCTCATGCCCCTGTAAGTACAATTCCAAGAGGTCTACTTTTACCACGCTCATGCAATGTTTATCGGTTTTTAATGAGCAGGCAACTTTCGGGTGGGCTCCAAAACAGTTGGCGCAAATGTGCAACAGACGGCACTGACTATAATTGCAAGTGGCAAAATTGTAGTTGTTGCAGATTTGCGACCTGCCCAGATACTTGATTGGCCGGCCGAGTTTATCAACCGCAGAATTCTGCTGGATGCCAGTCGATGGACCAGGAATAGGAGGAGAAGGATTGGACCTTGGGGCGCTTGCAGCATTATGACACCATTCTCCAGTATGATAGATAGACTGGCATGAAGAGCATGCCGGTGCTTTAAGCCCAGCGAAGTGCCTACAGAATATTTCTGTGTCTATGTTGGCCCAGTTGGTAGTAAACTGGAACTGACTGAGCGCAGCTGCTGCCTTAGCAGAAAACGAGCAATGGTAATCATAAAACCCGAAGCCTCCGTACTTGTAGCCCAACTCAGTGACCCTGAAGAGATACAGGTCCAACTCTTCTCTCCTATCTGGTCGTACCGAACAGATGATATCTCGGTAGAGACTAAAGGCAAGTACAAACTCCGGAATCGTCAACTTCCTGCTAAGCCTAAGATCGCGTCCCTTCAGGACGACAGAAACATCGCCGCACGCAATGACCCTATTGTCCGATAAGTCACGAGTGGCAATTAGGAGGGAGGCTAGGTTCACGTCTCTGCCATCGAGGATGTCCTTCTTGATGTTAGCCGGAATGAAATGAGCTGGAGTGACGTTGGGCACTGTAACAAAGTTACCTGAAGTACTGGCAACGGGTGCCGCTACGACTGGCAACAGAGTGGCGGGTGAGGACAAGCCAGCGACCCTAGCCTCCACCGACTCCAATCTGGATTGCACACCGGACACGGAGGAGGTGAGGCTATTCAGCATGACGTGGAGCTGAGTTAACGAGGTCTGAACCGTGGCCATAGAGACCTCTTGCTGGCCAGGTTCTGCAGGGGTGGACACCAGTAGCCTATATAATTCCGCCTTCCGGGCAGCGGCCGGGAAAGGAATGCCTCTTTTGGCTAATTCAGACATGAGTTTTGGCACAGTCCAATTGCGCAGAGATGGAATACTGCCGGATTCCGATGCCCTAGAACCCAGGTCTTCGCCAGAAGCATCCACGATATCTGACCCGTGAGACATGACCGGACTGTTGAAACAAGCAAAATGACGAACCGTCACTACCACTGTTAAGTGCCAAGATTGACTAACACCCATGCTTTGACACCACCACCGCCACTGCAGAAACCGTCATGCAAAGAAAACCGACCCTGGTGACCACCTGACAGCTGAGGTATGGAGAAAGAAGAGACGTGGAGGAATTTGGAGCCAAAGACCTTACCGAGACAGGACAAGATGCTGGTATGAGAAGAACACAAAGGGATCAACCGCGGAAGTAGACCTGTACGCATGGATTAAACAAAATAAGTTTGTTTTTTTTTGCTAGCGCCAGCGTACAAATGACCCAGGCTGGGTGACGAGGTACGACTGTCTGATTACCGGGAGAAATCGCGGAGTTGGCTGAACGGCTGACGAGCCAGCGACAGAAAAAACACTGCTATCTAAGTGGTAAGCAAAGAGTTGAAGGTGTATGAAGACAGGCAACTGAAAAACCTGCCCAACTACCACAGAACAATGAATTAAATGCCATGCAATGTGAAGGGTCCGGCGTGCCCCTGCTGGCAAACGTTTTAGGGGCGCTTGTTACTGGGGGCACGGCACCCAAACAATTCATCACCACCACACTGCATGGCATAGACCCCCCCCCCCTACCTAACTAACAGCACGGCGGCCCGTGCCAGAATTTGCCCCCCACAAAATGCTGTCTGCAAGCTCCCTTTTTTTTTTTTTTTTTTTTATCATCATGGGATAACCCCTTTAAGGGGTTAACATTTGAGCCCCAAGGTGAACATTCTGTTGATAAAATACAATTCTTAACGTGATGTCTATGGTTGATGAGACGGGACTCAAAACTGTCACATTTTCCTACATTTCTGCCAGTGTATGATAGAGTCAATTTCCAGGGAGAAAACATGTGTAGAAGTAAGCGTGAATATTAATACCACCAGAACCCAAATGTATTTCTGCCGTCTCTGAAGGTACATCTGCTTAGACACCTGCATAAATTACTGCAAGCTGGCAATTGTGCTCCTGAGGTTATGTGTTAGGTATGGCATCTGCCAGGATGATGGGACTACTGAGTCAGGAGGATTCCAGGCCAATCAGGAAAGAATTGGAAAGACATCTCACACATTCTTCCTTCTATGAGAGTCGAGCTATTGATGCCCCCCCTCTCTCTCACAGGCCTCTAGCAATATCACCCTGAGAAAATGAAAAACGAACTGGACGGAGGAACACTTGAAGAAATCGGAGTCTCGCTGACTCCTGCTACCTGCGTGCGAGTCACGTGGGAGCGGGGCGTGCTGCCAGACTGCCGCTCCAGTGTGGGGATGTCCCTCTCTTACCTTAGAGGGACCGACCCCACCGACCGGACTCGACGAACCGATGCTGCGCTGAGGCAGCAGCTACTTACCCGCCGCACGAGGAGGACCAGGACGCCGGACTGCCGGAGGAAGCGCCGAACGGAAGTGACGCTGTGTTACCTAGGAAACGCTGACGCCGCCGGCTGTAACAGGAACACTGCTGCCGTCCGTCGTCACATGGAGAGAGGTATGAGCCAGATATAGGCCAGGACGCCCCTCCCACAAATACAGGCCAATGAATCGGCCTTGCTACTTGTTTGTATTACAATTGTGGCCATATGTTTTGAGACTGACACACATTTTTGTTTTCAAACATTTTGCTGCTTCAGTGTGTGGCGAAACCAACCTCGCCACTGGGTTTTGGAGAGGGCTGTTTCAAAGCCTCTTGCCTCAGGATTATGGCCCATAGTAACTTGAAAGGAGAAGACAGACCGGCCGCACAGCGTAAATCTGTCTGTGGAATTGTATTTTATGTCATTATGCGTTCGGTTAAATTGTATGTTATGTGAGGGTACCCAGATAGCTAATATTATTGCATTCGTGTATTCTGAGTGCCATTCACTTAATGATATGCACTCAGACTTGAGCTATCTGGGGATATGTTAAATGTCTGTGTTTGCTGTGGGTGTGTGACATTGTGTGTTTAAATGGTGATGTCTGTCCTGTTGTCTCCACATGTGTATTGGTGATCTCCCTTTGTCCTGAGAGATAATTGGATTGCCTTTGGTTGTCTCCGGGACAGAGAGGAGGAAACCATGATGCATTGTGGGGATATGTTGTATCTGTCCTGTGTCGCAGTCTCCCTTCTGGTCCTCTGGGGGCGTGAACTATTGGTTGCTGTATTTACATTGTATGTGTTGTAAATTACTGATTGGTTGTATTTCAAAACCCTGTGGGCGGACCTGTATTTGCAACAACTGTAATAAAAACCAGGCTGGGTGTGCCAGCACGTCAGAGCACTGCTTGACCCTCAACACGGAGCCTTGTCTCGTTATTGGGGGGATTCCCTGTATGCTGTTGGAGACTGATTGCCAGGAGTGTAAGCCGATTGTATGCTTTTCCTGTTCGTCTGCCGGCAGCTATTCGTAAGGTTTCAGTTTGGAGTGCTATTTTGTATCCAGTTCGGGAGGTTGGTGTTCTGCAGTAGCTGTGCCTGTCTCTCAGAAAGGGGCATATCGCCTAAACTGATTTTAACCCCTTGTCTGCTGAAACGGTCCGTTACACAGTGTTTTTGGATATTTGTGTCAGACATTGGTATACTGAAGTACAATTATAAGCATTTTATACATAATTTTTTTTTTTTATAAATCCATTAAGTTTCTACAAAGACTCAATAGTTCCATTGTTGACCCTTGTTTTTCAAGACTTCTGAAAGTTGCCCTGGCATGCTGAATATCAGCTTCTGGGCCACATTTTGAGAGATAACAATCCATTGTTGTCTAATTAGTGTTTGTACGGTAGTTTATCACAATATCTGTGTTTTTGCTTGTCCACTCACTTTTGGAGGATTGACAACAGGTTCTCAAAGGGAATGAGATCTGGGAAGTTTCCCAAATTGGACCCAAAATATCAGTGTTTTGTTCACCAAGCCACTTAGTTATCACATTTCTTGTGCCATAGTGCTCCATCATGCAGAAAAAAAGCAATAAAAAGAATATTTTAATACCATTATTTATTTATGGCAGTGTTCCTAGGCAAAAGAGTGAGTGAACCCACTCCTTTGGATGAGAAGCAACCCCACACATGAATGGTGTCAGGATGCTTTACTGTTGGCAAGACACAGGACTCATGGCAACGCTCTCCTTTTCTTCTATGGACAATTATTTTTCAGATGTCCCAAAAAATCTGGAGGGGACTTCATCAGAGGAAATACCCCAGTCCTCTGAAGTCCAATCCCCGTACTTCCTGTAGAATGTCAGTCTGTCCTTGATGTTTTTCTTATCTAGTCAACACAATGGTAGGCAGGAAGACAGTGGCATGATGGCAGTGCAACGTCCTTTAAACCAGGCGTCTGGGGTATTCCTTACCCTTTAAGAGGTTTTTACGATATATGTCCCTCTGATAGAGCAAGTTGTTGTGATGCCAGTTGCATTTCTGCAACGAGGACATGGTCCCTTTTAAGATGGAATAAATGTGGACACCCAGGTGTAGGATTGCCAGAGTGGCCTACAATCTCCCTGTAGGTGTTGTATACACGTGTCACGGTGCTCCTACCTGGATACCCTTGGATCCCAAACGTGGTTGGACGAATCAGTGCAAAAAGGGGTAATTAGCTTAGATGATGAGTGAGTAGAATAAATGGAGTCCAGACTTGTATTAACATAGTTAACAGCTTTACTTGGCATAATCTTTCATCAAGAAACAATCTTCCAACTTTATCTTGGTCATAAGCAGGTTTTGGCATGAAAATGGCAGCCAAACAATCTCAGCCCTGCTACATCTGTACTCTCTCAGCTCTGCTATGTTGGCTGAACTTTTCCTCTTCTGCTGGAACTTAGCTGTCTGTAGTCTGTCTCTTACTGTGATCCTAGGAACTTCCTCCTGGCTTCAAGCTCACTTAGCTTGGCTTTAGGCAATGCAAGCCCATGACATGCAGCCATTTAGAACTCACAGGCAGGGCATGCCCAGGAGGGGTGAGGGCCTGCTCCTTCCACAAGGAAGGGATCCTTGAGACTGACTCACATCATCTTTACAGGACGGCCACTCCTAGGGAGAGTAGCAGCAGTGCTGAACTTTCTCCATTTATAGACATTTTGTCTTACATTGGACTGATGAACAGCAAGGCTTTTGGAAATACTTTTATAACCCTTTCCAGCTTTATGCAAGTCAACAATTCTTAATTGTAGGTCTTCTGAGAGCTCTTTTGTGCAAGGCATCATTCACATCAGGAAATGCTTTTTGTGAAAAGCAAACCCAGAACTGGTGTGTGTTTTTTATAGGGCAGGGCAGCTGTAACCAACACCTCCAATCTCATCTGATTGATTGGACTCCAGTTGGCTGACACCTCACTCCAAATAGCTCTTGGAGATGTCATTAGTCACATACTTTTTCCACCTGCACTGTGAATGTTTACATGGTGCGTTCAATAAAAAAACTGTAACATTTTATTCTTTGTGTGTTATTAGTTTAAGCAGACTGTGATTGTCTATTGTTGTGACTTAGATGAAGATCAGATCACATTTTATGACCAATTTGTGCAGAAATCCATATAATTCCAAAGGGTTCACGTACTTTTTCTTGCAACTGTATATAATTACACCGAATCAACCAATAAGAATAGTGGGGGTCACAAAAAGGTGGTAATGCCACTCTGGGTCTTTACATTCCCCGGCACTTAAGAGGCAAGCCACCCTCGGCTTGTGCTTAGGGTATATATAAGTACCAATAACAAAACAATATGCTCAGGGTACTAAAATTGTAGAGAAAGTGCTGCAAGATAAATAAGACATGCATTTGTTACCATGTGATATAGCAAAGGCAACGGCTACCAAAAGGTCTCTCTGCCCGTATGAGAAGGGTGTCCGAGAACAGTTTTCCTCTTGGGTATAACCAGAGAACCAAACAATGTGCACAAAGCGCTCATTTCTGACTTTACTTTGAGTATTGGGCTACTAATACCAAAGAAAGTGAGGGGTTGTATTTACTCTGTATTCCCACCACTATACAATGCAACGCCCGCAAACAGAAGGGTGGCTTTATACTGTATTCCCTTCCAAAAACAAAGCCTAATTAGGCTTTACCCTTCCTCACCTTGTTGAGTAAAAACGGTAGCTGAACACTTTTCCTTAAAGCGGCATATAGTGTTGATCGAGCAAGCTCGGCATATGGCGATATTTGGCCGAATACCGCATGTGCTCGAGCACAATGCTCAAGTCTCCTCCCCGCACGTTTGTTGGCTGCTACGCAGCCAATAAATATGCAGGTAAGTACTGCCCTTTGCAGTAATGCCGTAGCCATGTTGGCTAGCTGGAACGAGTCATCGGGTGCTATATGGCAACCAATGACACATGTTCAGCTCAGTGTTAGTCAGGGAGAGCTGTGCTGAGGAAGGGAAAGATAGTATAGGGAGAGAAGTTTTTTGGGGGGAAGTTGAAAAACTTGTCAGAGACCCAAAAGTCCTTTTAAGGACTATTATTGTATGTGGCAGCGGCAATATATATATTTTTAGCGCAACCTGCGCTAAATTGCTAAAACTTTACAGACCCAAAAGTCCTTTTAAGGACTATTGTGTGTGGCAGCAGCAATATATCTTTTTAGCGCAACCTGCGCTAAATTGCTAAAACTTTACAGACCCAAAAGTCCTTTTAAGGACTGTTTTGTGTTGAAGCAATATCTATTTTTAGCGCATCCTGCGCTAAATAAAGTGCAATAGTTAGGCCGCTGCAGACAGCGACATTATCTGCACTACATTTCCTGTGTAACGTGTGTGCATCCCAAAAATATCTGTGACATCCAGTGTACTTTTTCCGTAGACGGTGTCTGCTGCGGATAGTCACATTATCTGGGGTACATCTCGTGTGTAACGTTTCCACATCCCAAATACCTGTGACATTCCCTGTAATTTTATATTACCCGCTGCTGACATCAGCGACATTATCTGCGGTATTTCTCCTGTGTAACTTGTGCGCATCCCAAAAATATTTGTGACATCCAGTGTACTTTTTCTGTAGATGGTGTCCGCTGCGGAAAGTGAAGTTAGCTGCGCTACATCTCCTCTGTAACGTGGCACATCCAAAAAATATCAGTGACATCCAGTGTACTTTTTCCGCTGTGGACAGTGACATTACCTTGGGTACATCTTCTGTGTAACGTTTCCACATCCCAAATACCTATGACATTCCCTGTATTTTTTTTATAAGCCGTTGCTGATATCAGCAACATTATCTATGGTATATCTCCTGTGTGATGTTTCCACATCCCAAATGCTTTTTTTTTTTTTTTTTGCGCATACACTTACAAATCTTACGCTACTGTACGTGTGACATACTTTCAAGCATATATAACATTTAATATGAAGAACGCGAGCAGTAAGGGACAGGGAAGTGGCCGTGCTGCTGATGGTGCACCCAGAGGTCCTGGTCGCGTTGAAACTGCTGCCAGAGCACAAGAAAAACAATCATCCACAATACCTAGCTTCATGTCCCAGTTTGCAGGGCGGCGCAGGACAACACTCTTGAAGTCAGACCAGTGCGACCAGGTGGTCGGTTGGATTGCAGCAGATAATGCTACCAGTTGGTTAAGCACCACCCTGTCTTCCACCAAGTCCAGTCTCATTAGCCAAGATAAATGAAAGAAATAGTTTCGGCACTAAAGTTGTAGTCCAATAAAAACGTATTCTTTGAACTTATGTACATTAGCAGACATAACCACAAAGCATGCAGTAATCATTGACGCGTTTCGGGCAGTCTGTCCTTAGTCGTAACAATGTTCCATGTTAGTTTGAGATATTTACAGACCAAAATCCCATCCCCCACATAATCGCAGGAGGAGGTATCTCCCCACGATTGGTCAATCTAACATGGAACCACCCTTAGCCCAATATGTCATTATCAAACTTCACCTGTGCAACAATGTTCACTAATGCTTTAAATCAGGTTAACCCCATCCTCCCCACCCGAATCAAATGAATGACTCAAATGCTTTTGGGTATAGGGACCTTTAGATTATCACAGATTAACTGGTATATCACATTATTTTATATTATATTATTATACTGCTATTGCTGGTAAACATACATTAATTCCTTTCTCTGGTTCAAACCTGTAAGAACCCTGACATTTAATCTGAAGATCCAGAAAGCTTTTCTCAAAAGCAGTTTCTTTCTATGGTCACCACCCCGTAGGGGCGCTATAACTTTTTAAATTGCAAAAGCACGAAAAGGTGTTCGTTTTCCGACTATGGGTGTGAATAAAATGTTTGGCTGCATTTGAGATATTTAGAGCTGCGGGATTAGTTATATAGTTCACATGTTCAAGAATCCTATTTTTGAACTTGCGTGTTGTGCTGCCCACATACACTCACCTAAAGAATTATTAGGATACTATCATACTAATACGGTGTTGGACCCCCTTTTGCCTTCAGAACTGCCTTAATTCTACTTGGCATTGATTCAACAAGGTGCTGATAGCATTCTTTAGATATGTTGGCCCATATTGATAGGCTAGCATCTTGCAGTTGATGGAGATTTGAGATATGCACATCCAGGGCACGAAGCTCTCGTTCCACCACATCCCAAATATGCTCTATTGGGTTGACATCTGGTGACTGTGGGGGCCATTTTAGTACAGTGAACTCATTGTCATGTTCAAGAAACCAATTTGAAATGAATCTAGCTTTTGGACATGGTGCATTATCCTGCTGGAAGTAGCCATCAGAGGATAGGTACATGGTGGTCATGAAGGGATGGACATGGTCAGAAACAATGCTCAGGTAGCACGTGGCATTTAAACGATGGCCAATTGGCACTAAGGGGCCTAAAGTGTGCCCAGCAAACATCCCCCACACCATTACACCACCACCACCACCAGCCTGCACAGTGGTAACAAGGCATGATGGATACATGTTCTCATTCTGTTTACGCCAAATTCGGACTCTACCATTTGAATGTCTCAACAGAAATCAAGACTCATCAGACCAGGCAACATTTTCCCAGTCTTCAACAGTCCAATTTTGGTGAGCTTGTGCAAATTGTAGCCTCTTTTTCCTATTTGTAGTGGAGATGAGTGGTACCCGGTGGAGTCTTCTGCTGTTGTAGCCCATCCGCCTCAAGGTTGTGCGTGTTGTGGCTTCACAAATGCTTTGCTGCATACCTCGGTTGTAACGAGTGGTTATTTCAGTCAACGTTGCTCTTCTATCAGCTTGAATCAGTCAGCCCATTCTTCTCTGATCTCTAGCATCAACAAGGCATTTTCGCCAACAGGACTGCCGCATACTGGATGTTTTTCCCTTTTTACACCATTCTTTGTAAACCCTAGAAATGGTTGTGCGTGAAAATCCCAGTAACTGAGCAGATTGTGAAATGCTCAGACCGGCCCGTCTGGCACCAACAACCATGCCACGCTCAAAATTGCTTAAATCACCTTTCTTTCCCATTCTGACATTCAGTTTGGAGTTCAGGAGATTGTTTTGACCAGGACCACAACCCTACATGCATTGAAGCAACTGCCATGTGATTGGTTGACTAGATAATCGCATTAATGAGAAATAGAACAGGTGTTCCTAATAATTCTTTAGGTGAGTGTATATAAGATCACATTCATCACATTGGATCACATACACTACTCATGTGCTATTGCAATTTATAGTAACATAGTACATAAGGCCAAAAAAAGACATTTGTCCATCCAGTTCAGCCTGTCATCCTGCAAGTTGATCCAGAGGAAGGCAAAAAAAAATATGAGGTAGAAGCCAATTTTCCCCACTTTAGGGAAATAAAAAATTCCTTCCCGACTCCAATCAGGCAATCAATCAGACTAACTCCCTGGATAAACAGCCCCTCTCTAGTAGCTATAGCTTGTAATATTATTACGCTCCAGAAATACATCCAGGCCCATCTTGAATTCCTTTATTGTACTCACCATCACCACCTCCTCAGACAGAGAGTTCCATAGTCTCACTGCTCTTACCGTAAAGAATCCTTTTCTATGTTTGTGTAGAATCCTTCTTTCCTCCAGACGCAGAGGATGTCCCCTCGTCACAGTCACAGTCCTGGGGATAAATAGATGATGGGATAGATCTCTGTACTGACCCCTGATATATTTATACATAGTAATTAGATCTCCCCTTAGTCGTCTTTTTTCTGAGGTGAATAACCCTAATTTTGATAATCTTTCAGGGTACTGTAGTTGCCCCATTCCAGTTATTACTTTAGTTGCCCTCCTCTGGACCCTCTCCAGCTCTGCTATGTCTGCCTTGTTAACAGGAGTCCAGAACTGTACACAGTACTCCATTTTGCTGCATCCCATTATCTTATTGGCCTTGGCAGCAGCTGCCTGTGACACATTTTTTTTGCAGCTTAGTTTGCTGTTTATTAAAATTCCTAGGTCCTTTTCCATGTCAGTGTTACCGAGTGTTTTACCATTTAGTATGTACGGGTGACTTGCATTATTCCTTCACATGTGCATAACTTTACATTTGTCAGTGTAAAACCTCATCTGCCACTTATCTGCCCAAGCCTCCAATCTATCCAGATCCCTCTGTAGTAGTATACTGTCCTCTTCAGTGTTAATTACTTTACACAGTTTAGTGTCATCTGCGAAAATTGATACTTTTCTATGCAAGCCTTCTACAACATCATTAATAAATATATTGAAGAGAATAGGGCCCAATACTGACCCCTGAGGTACCCCACTAGTGACAGTGACCCAATCTGAGTGTGTACCGTTAATAACCACCCTCTGTTTTCTATCATTGAGCCAGTTACTTACCCACATACAGACGTTTTCTCCCAGTCCGAGCATTCTCATTTTATATACTAACCTTTTATGTGGTACAGTGTCAAATGCTTTGGAGAAGTCCAGATATACGACATCCATTGATTCGCCACTGTCAAGTCTAGAACTTACCTCCTCATAGAAACTCATTAAATTAGTTTGGCATGACCAATCCCTCACGAAGCCATGCTGATATGGCGTTATTTGCTTATTTCCATTGAGATGCTCTAAGATAGCATCTCTCAGAAAACCTTTAAACAGTTTACCCACAACAGATGTTAAACTTACCAGCCTATAGTTTCCAGGCTCTGTTTTTGGACCCTTTTTGAATATTGGCACCACATTTGCTATGCGCCAATCCTGTGGGACATTCCCTGTCAGTATAGAGTCTGCAAATATCAGAAATAAGGGTCTGGCTATGACATTACTTAATTCCCTTAGGATACGGGGGTGTATGCCATCCGGTCCTGGCGATTTGTCTATTTTAATCTTTTTAAGTCGCTGATGTACTTCTTCCTGGATCAGACAGGACACTTTTAATGGGGAATTTATTTTTACATTCGGCATGTCATCTGACTGTTTATTTTCCTCAGTGAATACATTGGAGAAAAAATATTTAACAGCTTTGCTTTCTCCTTGTCGCTCTCTGCGACTCCCCACTCATTACTCTTTAAAGGGCCGACACCTTCAGATTTATACTTTTTGCCATTTATATAACATTTTAGGGTTAGTTTTACTCTCTTTGGCAATTAATCTCTCGGTCTCTAGTTTGGCCGCTTTTATTTGTTTTTTACATGTTCTATTTTTTTCCTTATAGTTGTTCAGTGCTTCCGTACTACCCTCCTGTTTTAGTGATTTATATGCTTTCTTTTTGTCATTTATTGCTTTCTTTAAAGTTCTATTTATCCACATTGGTTTCTTTTTGTTCCTTAACCTTTTATTCCCATACGGTATGTACCTCTCACAATGAGATTTTAGGATGCTTTTTAAAGATATCCCATTTTGTGGCTGTATTTTTATTTTTGAGGACTTTGTCCCAGTTAGTTAGGCCTATGGCCTCTCTTAGGAGAAAGTCAATGAATGATCAGCATTCTGGAAATATTTTGTTATACTTACATAATTACATGTTTTACATGGGTAATTGCCACACTTTTTGCAGCCCATGGTCAAGAGGGGCCAGGATATCGTAGGGACATGACAGATGTGTTACGAGCAATGTTTAACCTGGTCTGGAATCGGAATACAGATGGGTTACTTCAGATGTCGTGTCCCTATATCCATCCCTCCCCCACAGGATTGCTTTGTTAGCCTTGGAATTCCACCTCCATAAATATAGTACTCACTCGAAAGATTTCATAGATTATATACCGTATTTTTTGCCGTATAAGACGCACTTTTTCCCCCCCAAAAGTGTGGGGGAAATGGCAGTGCGTCTTATACGGCGAATGCTGCTGATTTTGCAAGTTTTCAATGATAGACCCGCCGTGATGCCGCGCGGCGGGTGTATCAGCTGTGAGGGAGGAGGGGCTGGGGGCCGGCATCTGGTTTTATAATGACAGCGGGGCCCGTGCAGTGACTGTATTCTACTACACAGGCCTCGCTCACTGTATAATCGTATCTCTAATAGTAAATTGTTATGCATATAATTGCATAATGAGCGCTGTGTATTACTTACAACTACAAGCGCTCGCCGCTCGGTAGGTAGCAGAGAGGAGGGAGGAGGCAAGCTGGGAGGACGGGCGCTGGCAGTGTGAGTCATACATCACGCGCATGCGCCGCCCACTTTATGAATGAAGCAGGCGGCGTGGGCGCATGACGTATGACTCACGCTGCCAGCGCCTGTCCTCCCGGCCTGCCTCATCCCTCCTCTCTGCTACCTACCGAGCGGCGAGCGCTTGTAGTTGTAAGTAATACACAGCGCTCATTATGCAATTATGTACATAACAATTAACTATTAGAGATACAATTATACAGTGAGCGGGGCCCGTGCAGTAGAATACAGTCACTGCACGGGCCCCGCTGTCATTATAAAACCAGATGCCGGCCCCCAGCCCTGTATTGGAGGGGATCTGTGGATGACACATAGCATAAGATGCTATATATGTGTCATCCACAGATCCCCCCCATAACTGTCATACACAGATCCTCATAACAGTGCCATCCAGAGAGCCCAATAAGAGCCACCCACAGATCCCCCATAAGTGTCACCCACAGATCCCCCATAAGTGTCACCCACAGATCCCCCATAAGTGTCACCCACAGATCCCCCATAAGTGTCACCCACAGATCCCCCATAAGTGTCACCCACAGATCCCCCATAAGTGTCACCCACAGATCCCCCATAAGTGTCACCCACAGATCCCCCATAAGTGTCACCCACAGATCCCCCATCCACAGACCACAATTAGTTCAAAACCCACCAAAAGCACACCTTTTGGTTCAAAATATATATTTTTTTATTTTCCTCCTCAAAAACCTAGGTGCGTCTTATGGGCCGGTGCGTCTTATACGGCGAAAAATACGGTATGTGAAATTACTTTGTTTCTACTTATGCACAATTATTTTATGTTTGATGGAGTTTTTTATTTACAGATGAAATTTTCACCCTCACTGGCAAATTTGATAATCTATAATGTAAACAACCCCTTTTTGTCTGGAGTGGTCTGGTATGGCAGATACATTGGCGATTTGCTCCTTATTTGGGGCAGCGATGTGTCTGCCATACCAGATCTTCAGACTTATCTGAATGACAATCCTTACAATCTCCATTTTACATGTGCAGTGAAAACATTCAATACTTTTTTTTTGTATCTGAAATTGAGTGGTTGTTCAGACAGTATTGTGTTCACTGAAACTTACAGAAAGGAGGTGGCTGGCAACTCTATTTTAAGTGCCACTTGTCACCAACCAGTGCAAGTGATTAAGGATATTCCTGTGGGGGAATACATACGAGCATTAAGAAACTGTAGCACAGAGATTGAAAGGGAATGTTCTAAAATTGACAATAGATTAAGGAAAACAAATTATCCTGAATGGATGCTACAGAGAGAGAGGAATATAGTGTCCAACCGTTCCAGATATAAGATACTATTTGGTGACCACAAAAATAAAAACAAAAATAAAAATAAAGGTAGAAATATAAAGGAAGATAAAATTAAAACAAAAAGTAAAGTGAATCAACACAATGTGGCCAAAGAGATATCTTCTAGTGACAAACAAGGTATAAGTGTCATGGAAGATGTTAAACAAAGTGCTGGTGGCGAAAGTGAGCAGGACAATTTGCCAACTCTAGTTTTGACATATAGTAGGCAATAAAAAAAAAAAAGAGATTTAGTGAAGATCTGCCTACCTATTCTATATGATGATGAAATACTGTACGATGCACTTAAACATGGGTGTCGTGTAGTTCCAAGAAAGGCTTCTACATTGTCCAGCTCTCTCTCGCCATCATTATTCACACGGGATAACACCAAAAATCCAGGCAGCACATGGTTAAGTTACAGGGGATTCACAAAGTGTGGATGTTGCCCATGTAAAATGTGAAATTATGTAACTGTAACAAAATATTTCCAGAATGCTGATCATTCATTGACTTTCTCCATCAAAAGCTACATAAATTGCAATAGCACGGAAGTAGTGTATGTGATCCGATGTGAGGAATGTGATCTTATATATGTGGGCAGCACAACACGCAAGTTCAAAAATAGGATTCTTCAACATTTGAACTATATAACAAATCCCGCAGCTCTTAATATATATAATGCAGCCAAATATTTTATTCGAACACCTTTCGTGCTTTTGCAATTAAAAGGTGACCATAGAAAGAAACTGCTTTTGAGAGAAGCTTTCTGGATCTTCAGATTAAATGCCAGGGTTCCTACAGGTTTGAACCAGAGAAAGGAATTAATGTATGTTTACCAGCAATAGCAGTATAATAATATAATATAAAATAATGTGATATACCAGTTCATCTGTGATAATCTGGTTTTGAAGGTTCATAAAGTGGCTTGCTACATTGTTTTAAATATTTTGTATCTGTCACTGTGCACTGTATCCCCCTCCTGCGATTTTGTGGGGGATGGGATTTTGGTCTTTAAATATCTCAAACTAACAAGGAACATTGCTATTAGGGATGAGCGAACTCGAACTGTATAGTTCGGGTTCGTACCGAATTTTGGGGTGTCCGTGACACGGACCCGAACCCAGACATTTTCGTAAAAGTCCGGGTTCGGGTTCGGTGTTCGTCGCTTTCTTCGCGCTTTTGTGACGCTTTCTTGGCGCTTTTTGAAAGGCTGCAAAGCAGCCAATCAACAAGCGTCATACTACTTGCCCCAAGAGGCCGTCACAGCCATGCCTACTATTGGCATGGCTGTGATTGGCCAGAGCACCATGTGACCCAGCCTCTATTTAAGCTGGAGTCACATAGCGCCGCCCGTCACTCTGCTCTGATTAGCGTAGGGAGAGGTTGCGGATGCGACAGTAGGGCGAGATTAGGCAGATTAACTCCTCCAAAGGACTTCACTTGATTAATCGATCGATCTGCAGCTGTGCATCATTGAGCTGCTGATACTCAAATGCTCACTCACTGTTTTTAGGCTGCCCAGACCGTTTGTCAGTCACTTTTTTATGGTGTGATCGGCGGCCATTTTGTGTCTTGTGCGGTGCTGCGACCAAGTGCATCCAAGCTGCGACCAAGTGCATTTAACCCTCAATGGTGTGGTTGTTTTTTGGCTGAAGCCTACATCAGGGTGAAGCTGTCACACCAAGTGCATTTAACCAGCAATAGTCTGTTCATTTTTTGGCCATATACTAAATCAGGGGCAAGCTGCGCCTGTCACCAAGTGCATTTAACCCTCAATGGTGTGGTTGTTTTTTGGCTAAAGCCTACATCAGGGTGAAGCTGTCACACCAAGTGCATTTAACCAGCAATAGTCTGTTCATTTTTTGGCCATATCCCAGTCTAATTCTGTCACTAAATCCATACCGGTCACCCAGCGCCTAAATACTAGGCCTCAAATTTATATCCCGCTAAATCTGTCCCTAGTGCTGTAGCTGGGCGAGTTATTTAGTGTCCGTTCAAGCACATTTCTTGTTCTGGGTTGAAATACAATTCCCAATTTAGCAATTTCATAATTTAGTGGTTTCTGCTATATCAGAGCTATTTGAAATCTATCCCTAAAAGGGTATATAATATTCAAGGTGCACATTGGGTCATTCAGAATAACTTCACACACACCCGCTACTGTGTATTTCCAAGTCTAATTCTGTCACTAAACCCATACCTGTCACCCAGCGCCTAAATACTAGGCCTCAAATTTATATCCCGCTAAATCTGTCCCTAGTGCTGTAGCTGGGCGAGTTATTTAGTGTCCGTTCAAGCACATTTCTTGTTCTGGGTTGAAATACAATTCCCAATTTAGCAATTTCATAATTTAGTGGTTTCTGCTATATCAGAGCTATTTGAAATCTATCCCTAAAAGGGTATATAATATTCAAGGTGCACATTGGGTCATTCAGAATAACTTCACACACACCCGCTACTGTGTATTTCCAAGTCTAATTCTGTCACTAAACCCATACCTGTCACCCAGCGCCTAAATACTAGGCCTCAAATTTATATCCCGCTAAATCTGTCCCTAGTGCTGTAGCTGGGCGAGTTATTTAGTGTCCGTTCAAGCACATTTCTTGTTCTGGGTTGAAATACAATTCCCAATTTAGCAATTTCATAATTTAGTGGTTTCTGCTATATCAGAGCTATTTGAAATCTATCCCTAAAAGGGTATATAATATTCAAGGTGCACATTGGGTCATTCAGAATAACTTCACACACACCCGCTACTGTGTATTTCCAAGTCTAATTCTGTCACTAAACCCATACCTGTCACCCAGCGCCTAAATACTAGGCCTCAAATTTATATCCCGCTAAATCTGTCCTTAGTGCTGTAGCTGGGCGAGTTATTTAGTGTCCGTTCAAGCACATTTCTTGTTCTGGGTTGAAATACAATTCCCAATTTAGCAATTTCATAATTTAGTGGTTTCTGCTATATCAGAGCTATTTGAAATCTATCCCTAAAAGGGTATATAATATTCAAGGTGCACATTGGGTCATTCAGAATAACTTCACACACACCCGCTACTGTGTATTTCCAAGTCTAATTCTGGCACTAAACCCATACCTGTCACCCAGCGCCTAAATACTAGGCCTCAAATTTATATCCCGCTAAATCTGTCCTTAGTGCTGTAGCTGGGCGAGTTATTTAGTGTCCGTTCAAGCACATTTCTTGTTCTGGGTTGAAATACAATTCCCAATTTAGCAATTTCATAATTTAGTGGTTTCTGCTATATCAGAGCTAATTGAAATCTATCCCTAAAAGGGTATATAATATTCAAGGTGCACATAGGGTCATTCAGAATAACTTCACACACACCCGCTACTGTGTATTTCCAAGTCTAATTCTGTCACTAAACCCATACCTGTCACCCAGCGCCTAAATACTAGGCCTCAAATTTATATCCCGCTAAATCTGTCCTAGTGCTGTAGCTGGGCGAGTTATTTAGTGTCCGTTCAAGCACATTTCTTGTTCTGGGTTGAAATACAATTCCCAATTTAGCAATTTCATAATTTAGTGGTTTCTGCTATATCAGAGCTATTTGAAATCTATCCCTAAAAGGGTATATAATATTCAAGGTGCACATTGGGTCATTCAGAATAACTTCACACACACCCGCTACTGTGTATTTCCAAGTCTAATTCTGTCACTAAACCCATACCTGTCACCCAGCGCCTAAATACTAGGCCTCAAATTTATATCCCGCTAAATCTGTCCTTAGTGCTGTAGCTGGGCGAGTTATTTAGTGTCCGTTCAAGCACATTTCTTGTTCTGGGTTGAAATACAATTCCCAATTTAGCAATTTCATAATTTAGTGGTTTCTGCTATATCAGAGCTATTTGAAATCTATCCCTAAAAGGGTATATAATATTCAAGGTGCACATTGGGTCATTCAGAATAACTTCACACACACCCGCTACTGTGTATTTCCAAGTCTAATTCTGTCACTAAACCCATACCTGTCACCCAGCGCCTAAATACTAGGCCTCAAATTTATATCCCGCTAAATCTGTCCTTAGTGCTGTAGCTGGGCGAGTTATTTAGTGTCCGTTCAAGCACATTTCTTGTTCTGGGTTGAAATACAATTCCCAATTTAGCAATTTCATAATTTAGTGGTTTCTGCTATATCAGAGCTATTTGAAATCTATCCCTAAAAGGGTATATAATATTCAAGGTGCACATTGGGTCATTCAGAATAACTTCACACACACCCGCTACTGTGTATTTCCAAGTCTAATTCTGTCACTAAACCCATACCTGTCACCCAGCGCCTAAATACTAGGCCTCAAATTTATATCCCGCTAAATCTGTCCTAGTGCTGTAGCTGGGCGAGTTATTTAGTGTCCGTTCAAGCACATTTCTTGTTCTGGGTTGAAATACAATTCCCAATTTAGCAATTTCATAATTTAGTGGTTTCTGCTATATCAGAGCTATTTGAAATCTATCCCTAAAAGGGTATATAATATTCAAGGTGCACATTGGGTCATTCAGAATAACTTCACACACACCCGCTACTGTGTATTTCCAAGTCTAATTCTGTCACTAAACCCATACCTGTCACCCAGCGCCTAAATACTAGGCCTCAAATTTATATCCCGCTAAATCTGTCCTTAGTGCTGTAGCTGGGCGAGTTATTTAGTGTCCGTTCAAGCACATTTCTTGTTCTGGGTTGAAATACAATTCCCAATTTAGCAATTTCATAATTTAGTGGTTTCTGCTATATCAGAGCTATTTGAAATCTATCCCTAAAAGGGTATATAATATTCAAGGTGCACATTGGGTCATTCAGAATAACTTCACACACACCCGCTACTGTGTATTTCCAAGTCTAATTCTGTCACTAAACCCATACCTGTCACCCAGCGCCTAAATACTAGGCCTCAAATTTATATCCCGCTAAATCTGTCCTAGTGCTGTAGCTGGGCGAGTTATTTAGTGTCCGTTCAAGCACATTTCTTGTTCTGGGTTGAAATACAATTCCCAATTTAGCAATTTCATAATTTAGTGGTTTCTGCTATATCAGAGCTATTTGAAATCTATCCCTAAAAGGGTATATAATATTCAAGGTGCACATTGGGTCATTCAGAATAACTTCACACACACCCGCTACTGTGTATTTCCAAGTCTAATTCTGTCACTAAACCCATACCTGTCACCCAGCGCCTAAATACTAGGCCTCAAATTTATATCCCGCTAAATCTGTCCTTAGTGCTGTAGCTGGGCGAGTTATTTAGTGTCCGTTCAAGCACATTTCTTGTTCTGGGTTGAAATACAATTCCCAATTTAGCAATTTCATAATTTAGTGGTTTCTGCTATATCAGAGCTATTTGAAATCTATCCCTAAAAGGGTATATAATATTCAAGGTGCACATTGGGTCATTCAGAATAACTTCACACACACCCGCTACTGTGTATTTCCAAGTCTAATTCTGTCACTAAACCCATACCTGTCACCCAGCGCCTAAATACTAGGCCTCAAATTTATATCCCGCTAAATCTGTCCTAGTGCTGTAGCTGGGCGAGTTATTTAGTGTCCGTTCAAGCACATTTCTTGTTCTGGGTTGAAATACAATTCCCAATTTAGCAATTTCATAATTTAGTGGTTTCTGCTATATCAGAGCTATTTGAAATCTATCCCTAAAAGGGTATATAATATTCAAGGTGCACATTGGGTCATTCAGAATAACTTCACACACACGCTTCTGTGCATTTCCAAGTCTAATTCTGTCACTAAATCCATACCGGTCACACAGTGCCTAAATACTAGGCCTCAAATTTATATCCCGCTGAATTTGAATACAATACATTGGGCCAAATAATATATTTGTTGTTGTGGTGAACCATAACAATGAGAAAAACATCTAGTAAGGGACGCGGACGTGGACATGGTCGTGGTGGTGTTAGTGGACCCTCTGGTGCTGGGAGAGGACGTGGCCGTTCTGCCACATCCACACGTCCTAGTGTACCAACTACCTCAGGTCCCAGTAGCCGCCAGAATTTACAGCGATATATGGTGGGGCCCAATGCCGTTCTAAGGATGGTAAGGCCTGAGCAGGTACAGGCATTAGTCAATTGGGTGGCCGACAGTGGATCCAGCACGTTCACATTATCTCCCACCCAGTCTTCTGCAGAAAGCGCACAGATGGCGCCTGAAAACCAACCCCATCAGTCTGTCACATCACCCCCATGCATACCAGGGAAACTGTCTCAGCCTCAAGTTATGCAGCAGTCTCTTATGCTGTTTGAAGACTCCGCTGGCAGGGTTTCCCAAGGGCATCCACCTAGCCCTTCCCCAGCGGTGAAAGACATAGAATGCACTGACGCACAACCACTTATGTTTCCTGATGATGAGGACATGGGAATACCACCTCAGCATGTCTCTGATGATGACGAAACACAGGTGCCAACTGCTGCGTCTTTCTGCAGTGTGCAGACTGAACAGGAGGTCAGGGATCAAGACTGGGTGGAAGACGATGCAGGGGACGATGAGGTCCTAGACCCCACATGGAATGAAGGTCGTGCCACTGACTTTCACAGTTCGGAGGAAGAGGCAGTGGTGAGACCGAGCCAACAGCGTAGCAAAAGAAGGAGCAGTGGGCAAAAGCAGAACACCCGCCGCCAAGAGACTCCGCCTGCTACTGACCGCCGCCATCTGGGACCGAGCACCCCAAAGGCAGCTTCAAGGAGTTCCCTGGCATGGCACTTCTTCAAACAATGTGCTGACGACAAGACCCGAGTGGTTTGCACGCTGTGCCATCAGAGCCTGAAGCGAGGCATTAACGTTCTGAACCTGAGCACAACCTGCATGACCAGGCACCTGCATGCAAAGCATGAACTGCAGTGGAGTAAACACCTTAAAACCAAGGAAGTCACTCAGGCTCCCCCTGCTACCTCTTCTGCTGCTGCCGCCTCGGCCTATTCTGCTGCTGCCGCCTCGGCCTCTTCCTCCGCCTCTGGAGGAACGTTGGCACCTGCCGCCCAGCAAACAGGGGATGTACCACCAACACCACCACCACCACCTCCGTCACCAAGCGTCTCAACCATGTCACACGCCAGCGTTCAGCTCTCCATCTCACAAACATTTGATAGAAAGCGTAAATTCCCACCTAGCCACCCTCGATCCCTGGCCCTGAATGCCAGCATTTCTAAACTACTGGCCTATGAAATGCTGTCATTTAGGCTGGTGGACACAGACAGCTTCAAACAGCTCATGTCGCTTGCTGTCCCACAGTATGTTGTTCCCAGCCGCCACTACTTCTCCAAGAGAGCCGTGCCTTCCCTGCACAACCAAGTATCCGATAAAATCAAGTGTGCACTGCGCAACGCCATCTGTGGCAAGGTCCACCTAACCACAGATACGTGGACCAGTAAGCATGGCCAGGGACGCTATATCTCCCTAACTGCACACTGGGTAAATGTAGTGGCAGCTGGGCCCCAGGCGGAGAGCTGTTTGGCGCACGTCCTTCCGCCGCCAAGGATCGCAGGGCAACATTCTTTGCCTCCTGTTGCCACCTCCTCCTTCTCGGCTTCCTCCTCCTCTTCTTCCACCTGCTCATCCAGTCAGCCACACACCTTCACCACCAACTTCAGCACAGCCCGGGGTAAACGTCAGCAGGCCATTCTGAAACTCATATGTTTGGGGGACAGGCCCCACACCGCACAGGAGTTGTGGCGGGGTATTGAACAACAGACCGACGAGTGGTTGCTGCCGGTGAGCCTCAAGCCCGGCCTGGTGGTGTGTGATAATGGGCGAAATCTCGTTGCAGCTCTGGGACTAGCCCATTTGACGCACATCCCTTGCTTGGCGCATGTGCTGAATTTGGTGGTGCAGAAGTTCATTCACAACTACCCCGACATGTCAGAGCTGCTGCATAAAGTGCGGGCCGTCTGTTCGCGCTTCCGGCGTTCACATCCTGCTGCTGCTCGCCTGTCTGCGCTACAGCGTAACTTCGGCCTTCCCGCTCACCGCCTCATATGCGACGTGCCCACCAGGTGGAACTCCACCTTGCACATGCTGGACAGACTGTGCGAGCAGCAGCAGGCCATAGTGGAGTTTCAGCTGCAGCACGCACGGGTCAGTCGCACTACAGAACAGCACCACTTCACCACCAATGACTGGGCCTCCATGCGAGACCTGTGTGCCCTGTTGCGCTGTTTCGAGTACTCCACCAACATGGCCAGTGGCGATGACACCGTTATCAGCGTTACAATACCACTTCTATGTCTCCTTGAGAAAACACTTAGGGCGATGATGGAAGAGGAGGTGGCCCAGGAGGAGGAGGAGGAGGAGGAGGAAGAGGGGTCATTTTTAGCACTTTCTGGCCAGTCTCTTCGAAGTGACTCAGAGGGAGGTTTTTGGCAACAGCAGAGGCCAGGTACAAATGTGGCCAGCCAGGGCCCACTACTGGAGGACGAGGAGGACGAGGATGAGGAGGAGGTGGAGGAGGATGAGGATGAAGCATGGTCACAGCGGGGTGGCACCCAACGCAGCTCGGGTCCATCACTGGTGCGTGGCTGGGGGGAAAGGCAGGACGATGACGATACGCCTCCCACAGAGGATAGCTTGTCCTTACCCCTGGGCAGCCTGGCACACATGAGCGACTACATGCTGCAGTGCCTGCGCAATGACAGCAGAGTTGCCCACATTTTAACCTGTGCGGACTACTGGGTTGCCACCCTGCTGGATCCACGCTACAAAGACAATGTGCCCACCTTACTTCCTGCACTGGAGCGTGATAGGAAGATGCGCGAGTACAAGCGCACGTTGGTAGACGCGCTACTGAGAGCATTCCCAAATGTCACAGGGAAACAAGTGGAAGCCCAAGGCCAAGGCAGAGGAGGAGCAAGAGGTCGCCAAGGCAGCTGTGTCACGGCCAGCTCCTCTGAGGGCAGGGTTAGCATGGCAGAGATGTGGAAAACTTTTGTCAACACGCCACAGCTAACTGCACCACCACCTGATACGCAACGTGTTAGCAGGAGGCAACATTTCACTAACATGGTGGAACAGTACGTGTGCACACCCCTCCACGTACTGACTGATGGTTCGGCCCCATTCAACTTCTGGGTCTCTAAATTGTCCACGTGGCCAGAGCTAGCCTTTTATGCCTTGGAGGTGCTGGCCTGCCCGGCAGCCAGCGTTTTGTCTGAACGTGTATTCAGCACGGCAGGGGGCGTCATTACAGACAAACGCAGCCGCCTGTCTACAGCCAATGTGGACAAGCTGACGTTCATAAAAATGAACCAGGCATGGATCCCACAGGACCTGTCCGTCCCTTGTCCAGATTAGACATTAACTACCTCCCCATAACCATATATTATTGGACTCCAGGGCACTTCCTCATTCAATCCTATTTTTATTTTCATTTTACCATTATATTGCGAGGCTACCCAAAGTTGAATGAACCTCTCCTCTGCCTGTGTGCTAGGCCTAAATATATGCCAATGGACTGTTGCAGTGGTGGCTGACATGAAGCCTGATTCTCTGCTATGACATGCAGACTAATTCTCTGCTGACATGAAGCCAGATTGTCTGTTACGGGACCTCTCTCCTCTGCCTGGGTGCTGGGCCTAAATTTATGAAAATGGACTGTTGCAGTGGTGGGTGACGTGAAGCCTCATTCTCTGCTATGACATGCAGACTGATTCTCTGCTGACATGAAGCCATATCGTCTGTTACGGGACCTCTCTGCTCTGCCTGTGTGCTAGGCCTAAATATATGCCAATGGACTGTTGCAGTGGTGGGTGACGTGAAGCCTCATTCTCTGCTATGACATGCAGACTGATTCTCTGCTGACATGAAGCCAGATTGTCTGTTACGGGACCTCTCTCCTCTGCCTGTGTGTGTGCTGGGCCTAAATATATGCCAATGGACTGTTGCAGTGGTGGGTGACGTGAAGCCTCATTCTCTGCTATGACATGCAGACTGATTCTCTGCTGACATGAAGCCAGATTGTCTGTTACGGGACCTCTCTCCTCTGCCTGTGTGTGTGCTGGGCCTAAATATATGCCAATGGACTGTTGCAGTGGTGGGTGACGTGAAGCCTCATTCTCTGCTATGACATGCAGACTGATTCTCTGCTGTCATGAAGCCAGATTGTCTGTTACGGGACCTCTCTGCTCTGCCTGTGTGCTAGGCCTAAATATATGCCAATGGACTGTTGCAGTGGTGGGTGACGTGAAGCCTCATTCTCTGCTATGACATGCAGACTGATTCTCTGCTGACATGAAGCCAGATCCTCTGTTACGGGACCTCCCTCCTCTGCCTGGGTGCTGGGCCTAAATATCTGACAATGGACTGTTGCAGTGGTGGCTGACGTGAAGCCTCATTCTCTGCTATGACATGCAGACTAATTCTCTGCTGACATGAAGACAGATTGTCTGTTACGGGACCTCTCTCCTCTGCCTGGGTGCTGGGCCTAAATTTATGAAAATGGACTGTTGCAGTGGTGGGTGACGTGAAGCCTCATTCTCTGCTATGACATGCAGACTGATTCTCTGCTGACATGAAGCCAGATCGTCTGTTACGGGACCTCTCTGCTCTGCCTGTGTGCTAGGCCTAAATATATGCCAATGGACTGTTGCAGTGGTGGGTGACGTGAAGCCTCATTCTCTGCTATGACATGCAGACTGATTCTCTGCTGACATGAAGACAGATTCTCTGTTACGGGACCTCTCTCCTCTGCCTGTGTGTGTGCTGGGCCTAAATATATGCCAATGGACTGTTGCAGTGGTGGCTGACGTGAAGCCTCATTCTCTGCTATGACATGCAGACTAATTCTCTGCTGACATGAAGACAGATTCTCTGTTACGGGACCTCCCTCCTCTGCCTGGGTGCTGGGCCTAAATATATGCCAATGGACTGTTGCAGTGGTGGCTGACGTGAAGCCTCATTCTCTGCTATGACATGCAGACTGATTCTCTGCTGACATGAAGCCAGATTCTCTGTTACGAGACCTCCCTCCTCTGCCTGGGTGCTGGGCCTAAATATATGCCAATGGACTGTTGCAGTGGTGGCTGACGTGAAGCCTCATTCTTTGCTATGACATGCAGACTAATTCTCTGCTGACATGAAGACAGATTCTCTGTTACGAGACCTCCCTCCTCTGCCTGGGTGCTGGGCCTAAATATATGCCAATGGACTGTTGCAGTGGTGGCTGACGTGAAGCCTCATTCTCTGCTATGACATGCAGACTGATTCTCTGCTGACATGAAGCCAGATCGTCTGTTACGGGACCTCTCTGCTCTGCCTGTGTGCTAGGCCTAAATATATGCCAATGGACTGTTGCAGTGGTGGCTGACGTGAAGCCTCATTCCCTGCTATGACATGCAGACTGATTCTCTGCTGACATGAAGACAGATTCTCTGTTACGGGACCTCCCTCCTCTGCCTGTGTGTGTGCTGGGCCTAAATATATGCCAATGGACTGTTGCAGTGGTGGCTGACGTGAAGCCTCATTCTCTGCTATGACATGCAGACTAATTCTCTGCTGACATGAAGACAGATTCTCTGTTACGGGACCTCCCTCCTCTGCCTGGGTGCTGGGCCTAAATATATGCCAATGGACTGTTGCAGTGGTGGCTGACGTGAAGCCTCATTCTCTGCTATGACATGCAGACTGATTCTCTGCTGACATGAAGCCAGATTCTCTGTTACGGGACCTCTCTCCTCTGCCTGTGTGTGTGCTGGGCCTAAATATATGCCAATGGACTGTTGCAGTGGTGGCTGACGTGAAGCCTCATTCTCTGCTATGACATGCAGACTGATTCTCTGCTGACATGAAGCCAGATTCTCTGTTACGAGACCTCCCTCCTCTGCCTGGGTGCTGGGCCTAAATATATGCCAATGGACTGTTGCAGTGGTGGCTGACGTGAAGCCTCATTCTCTGCTATGACATGCAGACTGATTCTCTGCTGACATGAAGCCAGATTCTCTGTTACGGGACCTCTCTCCTCTGCCTGTGTGTGTGCTGGGCCTAAATATATGCCAATGGACTGTTGCAGTGGTGGGTGACGTGAAGCCTCATTCTCTGCTATGACATGCAGACTGATTCTCTGCTGACATGAAGCCAGATTGTCTGTTACGGGACCTCTCTGCTCTGCCTGTGTGCTAGGCCTAAATATATGCCAATGGACTGTTGCAGTGGTGGGTGACGTGAAGCCTCATTCTCTGCTATGACATGCAGACTGATTCTCTGCTGACATGAAGACAGATTCTCTGTTACGAGACCTCCCTCCTCTGCCTGGGTGCTGGGCCTAAATATATGCCAATGGACTGTTGCAGTGGTGGCTGACGTGAAGCCTCATTCTCTGATATGACATGCAGACTGATTCTCTGCTGACATGAAGCCAGATTCTCTGTTACGGGACCTCCCTCCTCTGCCTGGGTGCTGGGCCTAAATATCTGACAATGGACTGTTGCAGTGGTGGCTGACGTGAAGCCTGATTCTCTACTATGACATGCAGACTGATTCTCTGCTGACATGAAGCCAGATTCTGTGTTATGGGACCCCTCTCCTCTGCCTGGGTGCCAGGACCTAAATTTATGACAATGGACTGTTAGGCTACATGCACACGTTCAGGATTCATGTGCGGAGAATCCGCACTGAAATCCGCAGGTGTTCACAGGCAAATCCGTGCGGTCAATCCGCATTAATTGGTGCGGATTTGCATGCAGATTTTTTCAACATCTCTCTAGAACAAAAATACACCCTTTTTTAACATAATTTCCTGTGACAACATTTGAGAATCGGATTTGAGAATTACTGTACGTTGAAATCGTGATGCGATTAATTTAACACGAAATAATCGCATGGCGATTTCAACTTAGTACTGCTATATTCCATATTCGCCGAATATGGAATATAGCAGTACTAATGGAGCGTCCCCATCACCATGGGAACGTCTCCATATACTAGAGTGTACTGTCGGATTTGAGAATTACGTTGAAATCTCAATTCGATTAATTCAAGTTATAATAATCGAATTGCGATTTCAACTTAAGCACTGTTATGTTCCATATTCGTTAATTCTAGCCTACTATGGAATATAGCAGTGCTAAGTTGAAATCGCCATGCGATTATTTCGTGTTAAATTAATCGCATCGCGATTTCAACGTACAGTAATTCTCAAATCCGACAGTACATTCTAGTATATGGAGACGTATATTGCGTCTCCATATACTATATGTAGTATATTGCTTCCTTCTCTTGCTGCAATGAACAGACACAAAATGGTGGCTGATTTTCCTCCCCTTATTACATTATTCTCTGCTATGGGACCTCTCTCCAATTGATATTGGTTAATTTTTATTTATTTTATTTTTATTTTTATTCATTTCCCTATCCACATTTGTTTGCAGGGGATTTACCTACATGTTGCTGCCTTTTGCAGCCCTCTAGCTCTTTCCTGGGCTGTTTTACAGCCTTTTTAGTGCCGAAAAGTTCGGGTCCCCATTGACTTCAATGGGGTTCGGGTTCGGGACGAAGTTCGGATCGGGTTCGGATCCCGAACCCGAACATTTCCGGGATGTTCGGCCGAACTTCTCGAACCCGAACATCCAGGTGTTCGCTCAACTCTAATTGCTATGACTAAGGACAGACTGTTCAAAACACGCCAATGATTACCGCATGCTTCGTGGTTGTGTCTGCTGATGTACATAAGTTGCAATAAAGAAGAAGTTATTATTGGACTGCAACTTTATTGCCGAAACCATTTCTTTCATTTATTTCTGCTACACTGGGAAACACCCAAAGGTTTCTGGACACACGGGAGAACAAAGGCCAAGGAGGTGAGCTGGATAATACTACTATACATGCATTTCATTAGCCAAGAGTCTGGTCAACACAATCCTCACCCTGATCCTTCTTCCTCCCACCGTGGAGAGTCTTGCCAAACAAGTGATCCCACACTCAGATATTCCAATGAGCTCTTTTCAGCACCTTTACTTCATTTTGGCATCTCGACAAACCCGCTTGAAGAGGGACATGAGATCCTGTGCCCTGATTCCCCTACTCAGACAACATCGTTCCCAGCAGAGACCTGGGAGTCCAAGATGCATCGAGACATCCCCCTACGCTGTTCCTGAACCATTTCAGTGGTGTTTCCATCAATTTCTGACCTTTTCCTGTGAGACAGACACCCTCCCCTCTTCAGAGTAGGGGGTGCCTGGTTTAATGCTCTGGTTCTCCTATTGACTTCCATTGTGTTCTGGTGCTCTGTAGAGCACCCGAACATCCCAAAGTGTTCTACTCGAGCATCAGTACTGCCGACATCTCTTCCTGCACTAAGTACACTGGAAAATGGCAAAATCCAAGATGGCTGAGGCTATTTAAAGAGCTGTGACATCACAGGGCTGGCTGACTGCTGATTGGCTGATCCCGCTTTCCCAGAGTTCCTTGCTCCATGTCCTCACACGTGAAGCAGCCATTTTAGGTGTGAATCAAATTTTTACTGAAATTCGGATCGAATTCCACTTCGTCAGTAGTAATGAGCGGCATAGGCAATATTCATATTTGAATTTTTTGCATAATATTTGCAATAAATTTGCGAATTCTAGAATTCGCGATCTATAGTCATTATTTTCGCGATTGCTCAAATCGGCACTAATGATGCGCATATTTTTTGCGCAATACATGCAACAGGTCTGAGTAGATACTACTGATTGGTGCACATGTATTGTTGTAACATCACAGTACTGTCTGTAGCATGTATGTATGGACAGCAGATAAACAGTAATTTATATCACACTACCTAACACCCTGCACTGGAGCCTATCAGCTACACTATATCACCATCTAACCTACACTGACTATCTCTGTGGCGAAACCAACCTCGCCACGGTGTTTTGGAGGGGGCTGTTTGCCAGCCTCCTGCCCTGGGATTATGGTCCCTTAAGTTATTGGGTCTTAAGGCACTTGGGACTGAGCACTCTGTCCCTGGATTGCATCATTTGCCTTACTTGCTTGGATGAAGCACATGGTGAGAACAATAGATAGCGGCCATTTTAACTCACAGACACTGTTCTGACTTTTCAACACGGTACTATCTTGCCTGTATTTGGTGCACAGAGACATCATTCAGTAGTTTGAAACTACCAAACAGGGGACACATTTATTAGTGACTATTTTCTGTATAACTTGTATATTTTCAGTGTAACTGTATCTTCCAAACTGCTGAACGGATATGGGTGAATTTTGGATATGTGGTTCACCCAGATCCCCCGGTTCCGAGGATATATTGGTTATGGGGTTATTGCATGTTTTGGGGTTCCTTTGATATGTTTTATAAAACTGTATTTCTCTGCCTTTGATAATTATATTCGCCAGTGTGTTCAATAATCATCACCGGCAGAGGGGAGGATTTTGTGTGGGTGTGTTTCTATTGTCCCATTGTGTGTTTAAATGGTGATGTCTGTCCTGTTGTCTCCACATGTGTATTGGCGACTTCCCTTTGTCCTGAGAGATAATTGGATTGCCCTCGGTTGTCTCCGGGACAGAGAGGAGGAAACCATGATGCATTGTGGGGATGTGTTGTATCTGTCCTGTATTTGCAAGAACTGTAATAAAAACCAGGCTGGGTGTGCCAGCACGTCAGACCACTGCTTGACCCTGAACACGGAGCCTTGTCTCGTCATTGGGGGGATTCCGTGTATGCTGTTGGAGACTGATTGCCAGGAGTGTAAGCTGACTGTATGCTTTTCCTGTTCGTCTGCTAGCAGCTATTCACGAGGTTCCAGTTTGGAGTGCTATTTTGTATCCAGTTCGGGAGTTTGGTGTTCTGCAGTAGCTGTGCCTGTCTCTCAGAAAGGGGCATATCGCCTAAACGGATTTTAACCCCTTGTCTGCTGAAACGGTCCGTTACAATCTTCCGCTAACTATCTGTATTATATACAGTATATGAGCTAACTAACTATCTAATGCAATTGGATAAGGGATAGGATCCAGAGGAAAGCACAGAGCACAGCAATGACACTGCTCTCTCTCTCTCAGAACTGCAAAATAACAGCAGAAAATGGCTGCTGGGGAGGTTCTTATATAGTAAAGGGTAGGCAACTTTCCTATTGGTTGCTAGGGATGTTGCTAAGCTCTGACAAATACAATGCAGCCTTCTCATTGGCCCACAAGCAAGAAGGGAGGTTACTGATGAAATAAAAATAATATTCGCGATTATGAATATATAACACTATATTCTACATCTTCGCGAATTCTCAAAGTGCCGATATTCGCTATTAAAATTTGCAATTAGAATATTCGCGATGCTCATCTCTAATTATTACTACTGTACCCCTACTATTATTACTGCTACAAATACCCCTGCTGCTACTGTACCTACAATTCCTGTACTAATACTTTTATCCGGGAAATAATACAAATCATATAGTCGTCTCTAATGAACATTGCTTACAGAGCTGGTTGGTAAGAAGAGGGTCACAATCCAGCCACAACATTGTGAGGATTAATCAGGCCTCTTTTTAAATGCTACTTTATCATAAACCTTGGCCACTCCATCATTTGAAATCAATACATGTAATAGACTGAAAGTTACAAAGTGTCGTCTTTTATCTTTTTAATATTTTAACATCAGCGAAAAACCTTCTTCTGCCAAGATGTATTAAAAGCTTCGGATTTAAGCAGCTCGATATTGTAATAAAGAATTCATACTGATTACGTTCATGACGTTTGGACCCTTAAAGGTCACCATAGTCATATTCTGTTTGTGCGGCACGACGGCCGAGTTAAGAAAGCCACAAAAAAATGGTTATTAGTGTGTCCAGAGTTTGCTTCAGTTTTGCCATATCGGTCTTCTGATTTTAATTTTTTATTTTTTTCACCCACAAGTGCCTTGAAAAAGTATTCATACGCCTTGAACTTTTCCACATTTTTAATGTTACACCCACAAACTTAAGAGTATTTTAGTGGTATTTTATTTGATAGACCCTGCGGCCCTCCAGCGGTTGCAAAACTACAACTCCCAGCATGCCCTGATAGCTGTAGGCTGTCCACGCATGCTGGGAACTCTAGTTTTGCAACCGCTGGAGGGCCGCAGGTTTGGCATCCCTGTGATAGACCAACACAAAGTAGCAAGTATGTGTGAAGGGAAAAGAAAATGATACAAGGTTTACAAAAATTCTAAAAAAAATGCGTGGCTTGCATTCGTATTCATCCTGCCTGAGTCAATACTTTGAGGACAACTTTACATTGCAATTACAGAAAAGAATCTTTTGAGGTATGTCTAGAGTAGTGTTGGGCGAGTATGCTCGGCCAAACACTAGTTCGGCTCGAGCATCGCGATGCTCGGCACATCGCGGTGTTCGGCCAAATACCGCAGGTGCTCGAGTGCGATGCTCAAGTCTCCTCCCCGCACGTTTGTTGGCTGCTACACAGCCAATAAACATGCAGGTAAGTACTTCCATTCACTGTAATGCCATAGCCATGTTGGCTGTTGGAATTACAGTGATTGGCTGTCCGTAACGCGTCATCGGGTGCTATATAGCACCCGATGACTCGTGTTCGGCTCAGTATTAGTCAGGGAGAGCTGGAGAGCAGAAGGGGGAGATAGTGTAGGGATTTGAATAGCAATATTTTAGTTTTTATACTTGTTATAGACCCAAAAGTCCTTGTAAGGACTATTGTGTGTGGCAGCAATATATATTTTTAGCGCAACCTGCGCTAAATTGCTAAAAATTGTTAGAGACCCAAAAGTCCTTTTAAGGACTATAGTTGTATCTGGCAGCAATATATATTTTTAGCGCAACCTGCACTAAATAGCTTGCAATTGTTTGGCTGCTGCAGACAGCGACATTATCTGCGCTACATCTACTGTCTAACGTGTGCGGAGCCTAAAAATATCTGTGACATCCAGTGTACTTTTTCTGTAGATGGTGTCCGCTGCCGACAGTTACATTACCTGCGCTACATCTCCTGTATAACGTTTGCGTATCCGAAATATCCGTCACACTCAGTCTAATTTTTTTGCTGCTGGTGGCAGTGACTACCTGAGCTATATCTCCAGTATAACTTTAGCACATCTGAAATATCAGTGAAATTCTGTGTAATTTTTTTCGCCGCTGGTAACAGCGACATTATCTGCACTACATTTCCTGTGTAACGTGTACACAGATTAAAAATATATGTGACATCCAGTGTACTTTTTCTATAGACGGTGTCTGCTGCAGACAGTTACATTACCTGCGCTACATCTCCTGTATAACGTTTGCGTTTCCGAAATATCATTGACATTCAGTGTAATTTTTTGCTGCTGGTGGCAGCGACATTACCTGCGCTACATCTCCAGGAAAACGTTAGCGCATCCAAAATATCAGTGACATTCAGTGTAATTTTTTTCGCTGCTGGTGACAGCGACATTATCTGCACTACATCTCCTGTTTAACGTGTGTGCAGCATAAAATTATCTGTGACATCCAGTGTACTTTTTCTGTAGATGGTATCCGCTGCGGACAGTTACATTACCTGTGCTACATCTCCTGTATAACGTTTGCGTATCCGAAATATCAGTGACATTCAGTCTAATTTTTTTGCTGCTGGTGGCAGCAAAACCATAATTAGTGTTTCAAGAGGTTGATAATGAGGATGAGACACAGTTGTCAATAAGTGAGGTTCTTGTTAGGTCAACAAGTCAGGATGATGAGCAGAGTGAGGAAGTGGAAGAGGAGGTGGTAGTCACTGACCCCACCTGGGAAGGTGGCAAGCTGAGTGAGGACAGCAGTACAGAGGGGGAGGGATCCGCAGCACTGCAACAGGCTGGAAGAGGCAGTGGGGTCGAAAAAGGGAGAAGATTGGCCACACCAAACAGGCCCGCAACTGTTCCCCGGATTACCCCCTTGCGGCAATCTCCCTTGCCAAGGGGTAAGTGTTCCACAGTCTGGCACTTTTTTTCAGGAAAGTGCGGACGATAAAATAATTGTCATTTGCAACCTGTGCCGTACCAAAATGAGCAGGGGCGTGAACACTAGCAACCTCACCACCACCAGAATGATCTGCCACATGGCATCAAAGAACCCTAATAGGTGGGCCGAACGCCTGGGTCCACAACCAGTGTCTGCGGGTCACACCACTGCCTCCTCTTCCCACATTCCTCCCGCCATGCACCTGGACCTTCGCAAGCACCATCAGCTAGCACATCCACTTCTGTGTCCCAGCACAGTGTACAGATGTCTATATCCCGGGCCTTTTAACGAAAGCGCAAATACCCAGCCACCCACCCACAGACCATAGCACTAAATGCGCACATTTCCAAATTGCTGGCCCTGGAAATGTTGTCATTTAGGCTTGTGGACACTGAGGCTTTCCGCAGCCTGATGGCGGCGGCTGTCCGGCAGTACTCTGTCCCCAGCCGCCAATATTTTTCACAGTGTGCAGTCCCAGCCTTACACCAGCATGTGTCCTGTAACATCACCCTTGCCCTTACCAATGCAATTATTGGGAAGGTCCACTTAACAACTGACACATGGAGTGCTTTTGACACTACATTTCCCTGGCGGCACACTGGGTGAACGTTGTGGATGCCGGAAGCGAATCATACCCAGGGATGGCACAGGTGATACCGATGCCAAGGATTGCGGGCCGTACTTCCATCAGGATTTCCACCGCCAGCTATATTAGTGACTGCAACCCTCCCTTCTCCTTCTCTGCCTCCTCCTCCACTTCCCCCTCTGAATTTCCATCTGGCAGCACCAGTCAGCCATCAGTCAGTAGCTGGTAGCAGTGTAACACTGCAGTGGGGAAGCGGCAACAGGCCAGGCTTAAATTGATCTGCTTAGGTGACAAGCAGCACACCGCCACAGAGCTGTGGCAGGGGATAAGGGACCAGACTGAGCTGTGGCTCTCACCACTCAACCTAGAACAAGGCATGGTTGTGTCTGATAATGGCCGTAACTTGGTGGCGGCTTTGGAGCTTGGCAAGCTCACACACATACCATGCCTAGGCCACGTATTCAACCTAGTGGTTCAGCTGTTTCTCAAAACCTACCCCAATTTGGCTGCGCTACTGGTGAAGCTGCACCACGTGTGTGCCCATTTGCGCAAGTCCTCGACAGCTTCCAGCAGTCTGGCAACGCTGCAGCAGCGCTTGCAATTGCCAGCTCACCGACTGTTGTGCGACGTGAGCAAGCGCTGGAACTCAACATTACACATGTTGGCCAGGCTTTGTGAGCAGCAGAGGGCAGTAGTGGAATACCATCTGCAACATGGTCATCGCCTTTCCAGTCAGCTTCTCCTTGTTACAAGCGACGAGTGGGCATTGATGTCTGACCTCTGTGAGGCCTTACGCAACTTTGAGGAATCAACACAGATGGTGAGCTGCAATAATGCTATTATCAGCGTCACCATCCCACTTCTGTGTCTACTCAAATGCTCGCTGCTCACAATTAAGGCAGACTCTTTGCATGTGAAAGAGGTGGAAATGGGGGAAGAAAGTACACAGGGTGGTAGCCAGACCACCGTCTCATTGCGAATTGGATGATGAGGCGTAGGAGACGGGTGGCTCCGGGGTAGTACCCATGGAAGTTTTATTCCATCTGTTCAGCGTGGATGGGTAGAAGAGGAGAAAGAGGATGAGGAGATTGCGTCATCCTCCTGATGAGGACAGCGAAGTCTTGTCTGTTGGGTCTCTGGCACATATGGCTGACTTTATGTTAGTCTGCCTTTCTCGTGACCCTCGTGTTTTACGCATTTTGGCCAACACCGATTATTGGTTGTTCACCCTTCTCGACCCCAGCTACAAAGAGAACTTTTTATATCTCATTCCTGTGGTGGAGATGACGAGCAAGATGGTGCAATACTAGAAGGTCCTTGTGGAAAAATTGCTCCAAAAATTTCCAGTTGACAACGCTGGCGGCAGAGTATGTAGTTCCTTGGCCAACTGAGGAGGGGAAACGAGGGGAACACATAGCAGTTCCAACAGCAGCAGGGCAACACTCTCCAAGGCCTGGGACAGTTTTATGACACCCCGCCAGCACCCTCAAACTGAGGCACGGCCTGGTGTCACAAGGAGGTAAAACATTTTGGAAGATGGTGAAGAAGTACATAGCAGACCATGTCAGCAACCTCAGTGATCCTTGTGTGCCTTACAACTATTGGGTGTCCAAGCTGGACACGTGGCATGAACTGGCAGTCTACACCTTGGAGGTGCTGGCCTACCCCTCCGCCAGCTTTTTGTCAGAGTGTGTATTTAGTGCTGCTGGGGGCATAATAACTGATAAGCGCATCCGCCTGTCACCTGAAAATGCTGATCGGTTGACACTGTATTCCCATGCACCCCTTCCACCACTAAAAAGGGTACTGTATATGGTTCAATCTCCCCTTTCTCGTCCTCCTCCTCCATCATATCAACATACTTATTAGGCTGCCCTCGCTACTAATGTTTTAGAGGGTCAGCTCAGCAGTGGGCCCTCACCCATAATGTTTTAGATGGTTACCAGCAAGCCCTTAACCATAATGTTTTAGAGGGTCAGCTCAGCAGAAGGCTCTTAACCATAATGTTTTAGAGGGTCAGCTCAACAGCAGGCCCTCGCCCACAAAATGTTTTAGATGGTCAGCTCTGCAGCAGGCCCTCGCCCACATTTTTTTTTAGATGGTCAGCTCGGCAGCAGGCCCTCACCCACAAATTTTTTTAGATGGTCAGCTCGGCAGCAGGCCCTCACCCACAAAATGTTTTAGATGGTCAGCTTGGCAGCAGGCCTTCGCCCACAAAATGTTTTAGATGGTCAGCTCAGCAGCAGGCCCTGTCCCACAAAATGTTTTAGATGGTCAGCTCGGCAGCAGGCCCTAGTCCACAACATTTTTTAGATGGTCAGCTCGACAGCAGGCCCTCGCCCACAAAATTTTTTAGATGGTCAGCTCGGCAGCAGGCACTCGCCCAAAAATCTTTTTAGATGGTCAGCTCAGAAGCAGACCCTTGCTCCTAATGTTTTTGAGTGTCACCACCAGGCCATCAATCATAATTTTTCATGGGTGTGTATGATGCCCTCCTTTATGTTTAATAAAGGGTGTATTTGAGTGCCGGTTCCTTGTAATTTTCGGCAGCCCTTTCTCTTAGTGCATAGGCTTTATGAGTGTAGGTGTCCCACTACCTGAACAATTGTACCACAATGTGAATGAGGCCCTCCTTTATGTTATATACAGGTTGTATTGGAGTGCCTCTTCCTTGTAATTTTTGTCAGCACTTGCACTTTATATACAAGTAAATATACAGGAAATAATGTTTCCTAACAATTTTTCCTCTAAAATCGATTTTAACTTCGGTTTGGTGCTTATTATTGTCAGTCTTATTATTGTAAAAGTGGCATACTACTTGGACAACATCATTCCCAGTAGCGACCTGGAAGTCCAAGATGCATCCAGACATCCTCCCCATGCTGTTCTCGAACCATTTTGGTAATGTTTCCATCAATTTCTGACCTTTTCCTATGACACAGGCACCCTCCCCTCATCAGAGCAGGGGTGCCTGGTTTAATGCTCGGATTCTCCCATTGACTTCCATTATACTCGGGTGCACTTTAGTGTTCGACCAGCACTAGTCTAGAAGTGACATGGCCAAAACTGCTGACAGAAACCTTCAAAGGGATTAAAAATCCTGCCTTTTTAGGTACTAGATGGATCAATGTCATTATCACAGTTTGTAATGACACCGTGTTAGCGTTTGTAAAATCACTGCTAAGGTGGGTTCACACTGGCGTTATGGAGTCCGTTATGGCTTTCCGTTATAACAGGGTTATAACGGAACATAACGGAATCCATAAGACGGAAGGACGGATCCGCTGCCCATAGACTTGCATTATGACGGAATGCAAAACGGACTACTTTAAAAGGCATTCCGTATGCTCTCCGTCCTAATAGAAGTCTATGGGAATCAAAACAGATCCGTTTGGTTCCCGTTATGCAAGACTGAAAACAAAGTCCTGTCGACAGGACTTTGTTTTCCATGTTGCATAACGGGGTCTAGACGGATCCGTTATGTTTTCCCATAGACTTCTATTAGGACAGAGCAAAACGGAATGCCTCTTAAAGGCTTCCGTTTTGTATTCCATCCTATGGATTCCGTTATGTTCCGTTAGACCCTGTTATAACGGAAAGCCATAACGGGCTCCATAACACTAGTGTGAACCCACCCTTATAGAGGGTTACTGTCACTTTTTCAGGGGGCAATAGGGAACAATTGTAGAGGCACACAAGGGGTCATTTACTAAGCTGAAATATGCCTAAATTGCCCCTCTCGTGCCAGTTCTAAAATTGTGGGTGTAGCTTGGGCGGGGTAGCGTGGGCGGGCTGCCAGGCCAATCTCTTTCATCATTTTCAACGCCTGTTTTAGGTGTAGAAAATGGTCTAAATGTAAGACAGCTCAGAAGCCGTCTTAAATTTAGAACTGGTGCTGGGTGCACTGAAGTTATGGAGAAGCCTGTGCCTCTTCATAACTTTGACGGATCCTCGGCCAGCTATGAATCTCACAGGAAGCAGGTTGTAAGTGTATTACAGTGTGTAATACACTTACAGCCAATGCATTACAATACAGCATTGTAATGTATTGTAAAGGGGATCAGACCACCAAAAGTTGAAGTCCCTAGAGTTGGACAAAAAATAAAATGAAAAAAGAAGTAAAAAAAATAATAAAGTTTTACAAAAAAAATTTAAGTTTCAAGTAAAAAAGAAGTGTCCTTTTCCCAAAGTAAATTAAAACATTGTACAAAATAGGGAATAAAAGAAAAGTAGACATATTAGGTATCGGCACATCCGTATCGACCGGCTCTATAAAAATATCACATGACCTAACCCCTCAGGTGAACACTGTCAAAAAAAAAAATAACTGTGCTAAAAAAAACTATTTTTTTGTCACCTTGCATCACTACCTAAGGCAATCGCCAAAAAAAAAGAAAACACTAAAACAAGATTTTTTTTTTTTTTTGCTTCAAATATGATATTATTGTGTAAAACTTAAATAAATTAAAAAAGTATACCTATTAGGTATTTCCATGTCTGTAAGGACCTGCTCTATAAAAATATTACATGACCTAACCCCTCAGGTGAACACCAAAAAAAAAAAAAAAGACCTGTGTCCAAAAAGTTTTTTTTTTTTTGTCACCTTAGATCACAAAAAGTGCAATAGCAAGCAATTGAAAAGTCATATGCACCCAAATCAGTTCCAATCAAATTGTCATCTCATCCTGTAAAAAATAAGATCCTACCTAGGATAATCGCCCAAAAAATAAAAAAAATAGGGGTCTCAGATTATGGAGACACTAAAACATGATATTTTTTTTGTTTCAAAAATGCTTATATTGCGTTAAATGTAAAAAAATATATATCACATGACCTAACCCCTCAGGTGAACACTGTAAAAAAATATTAAATAAAAACGGTGTCAAAGAAGCCATTTTTACATAGAAACATAGGAACATAGAATGTGTCGGCAGATAAGAACCATTTGGCCCATCTAGTCTGCCCAATATACTAAATACTACGGATAGCCCCTGGCCCTATCTTATATGAAGAATGGCATTATGCCTATCCCATGCATGCTTAAACTCCTCCACTGTATTTGCAGCTCCCACTTCTGCAGGAAGGCTATTCCATGCATCTACTACTCTCTCAGTAAAGTAATACTTCCTGATATTATTTTTGCCACTTTACATCACAAAAAGTGTAATAGCAAGCGATCAAAAAGTCATATGCACCCCAAAATAGTGCCAATCAAACAGTCATCTCATCCCACAAAAATGATGCCCTACCTAAGACAATCTCCCAAAAAAAAAAAAAAAATATATGGCTCTTAGATTATGGAGACACTAAAACTTGATTTTTTTTTTTAATTATATTATTGTGTAAAACTTAAATAAATTTTAAAAAGTATACCTATTAGGTATTTCCATGTCCGTAAGGACCTGCTCTATAAAAATATTACATGACCTAACCCCTCAGGTGAACACCAAAAAAAAATATAAAACCTGTGTCAAAAAAGCGATTTTTTTTCTTTCAAAAAGTCTGTAAACTATGGCTCTCAGAATATGGAGACACTAAAACATTTTTTTTTGTTTCTAAAATGCTGTTATTGTGTAAAACTTATATACATTTTTAAAAAGTATACATATTAGGTATTGCCATGTATGCAAGACCCTTTTGTAAAAAAATACCACATGACTAGAGATGAGCAATTTTTTCAAACAATTGATTCGCCGGTTCACTGAATTTTGCCGCATTTTTCAGGTAAAAATCTGAATATATTTGCTCCGCATTACATTAAAAAACGTCTATTTCCTGGCTGCTTAGAGACTTTATAGTGGTGTAGAACACTGTGCCTTGTAGCAGCACGCATAGGGAGTCTGCTTTGGCAGTGAAATAATGCTGTGAGTCAGTATGACATGCAGATGACAGGCGTCGCTCTTAGAATCACTGCACACTTCACTTATTAGGGCAGTCACGGGGCCAAAACTGACCAAATAACTCAAGTATGTTATGGGTCGATATTAGTGCCAAGAAGAAGCGCACTCCTTTTACACCGTCGCCATCTGATTCCACATAGATGTCTACAGAACCTGTTCTATTAAACGTGTATACAAGTAGAGACCTCGGACAGATTAATTTGCCCTTCCTCTGATCCGTCAGAACAATAACCCCCAAACATCGGATCCTGTCTGTAGAGCACACGCCTTCACTCGGTCAGCATTTGTTCAGTAATCCATCAGTATTGCTAATGCCAAAAAAACAGGAGTGGATATAAAACAGAGATGACATGTGAATGGAATATTTGCATGTCTTCTGTGTTTTCTACCCACTCCTGCTTTTGGCTACTAAATCACAAGCTAATTCTGATAGGACCATACAGGCCTTACAGCTGCTACACAGACAGGATACATTGTGCGTCTCATTTTTCCTTCCTTCTAACAGATCAGAAGAAAGGTCAAATAAATGGTGATGTCAGACAGGCCGAAAGGCAAAATAGTGGACCAGTCATGAAGTGGGGAGGGTGGGAACAGCATGAGAAGTCAACAAAGTGGACATATGACATAGTGGTGAGGTGGAAGCAGTGTGAGGAGACCACAGAGTGGCCCAATGACAGGGTCTGGATTTGGCAGCAGTATGAGAAGGCCATCGAGTAGCACAATTGCAGAGTCTGGAGGTGGCGGTAGTATGAGGAGGCCACCAAGTGGTACAATCAGGAGTTTGTCATTGTTTTAATGTACTTTTTGTATATTTGTTGTTTCATAATATATATTTTCCTCGCACTTTCTGATGTCACACAACCTCACACAACCTCACACAACTTCATTCGGTCCATACAGCAAAATGAGTTTTTCTGTCACCCATCATTTTTACCGGGGAAAAAAAAACACTTTGAAAGAGTGGCACAATGACAGAGGCTGTAGATGGCAGCAGTATGATGAGGCCACAGAGTGGCAAGGTTACATAGTGTGGATATGGCAGCAGCAGCAGGATACTACAGAGTGGTAAGGTGACATAGTGTGGAGATGGCAGCAGCATGAGGAGACCACAGAGTGGCAAGGTGACATAGTGTGGATATGGCAGCATAAGGAGACAACAAAGTGGCAAGGTGACATAATGTGAAGATGGCAGTAGTAGCAGCAGCATGAGGAGGCCACAGAGTGGCAAGGTGACATAGTGTGGAGATGGCAGCAGCAGCTGCATCAGAACACAAAGTGACCCGGGAACAGAGTGCGGCAGTGAGTGGCAATACCAGTACCCACATATAACTGCAGCGCTGAACGCTGAATGAAATTTTTTTTTCCACCAAAATAATTCCAAAAGATTTAAACACATTTAAGTGCAGCGCTGAACGCTGAATAAAATTTATTTTTCCACCAAAATACTTCAATAAAGATTTTACCACACATAGCGGAGCGCGGAGAGGGAAATGGTCTTCGGATTCCCCCCGCACTATACAGACGTCTCAGAAATGAACCGCTGCAGATTTATCATGGAGACATCATGGAGATTTAACTGCAGCTCTGACCGCTGAATAGATGTTTTTCGACCGAAATACTTCAATAAAGATTTTACCACATATAACCGCCGCACTGACTGAATGCTACCACCGCTACTTCCGTGAACCCCTGCTACTTCCTGGGTAGGTAGGCTGCTGCGAAGCAGGTGCTCTACCCCGGGCACGTTTGGCTCTCGACCTCCCACAGCTGCCACCCTAATGAATCCCAGCCATGCTTTTAACACATATAACCGCCAATGTGAACTGAGAATGTATTTTTCTGTTTGTACTGAAATAGGCCACTGAACGCTTTCAACACATCTAACCGCCGCCGACGTGAACTGAGAATGTATTTTTCTGTTTGTACTGAAATACAAGATAACACATATAACCGCCGCACTGACTGACTGCTACCGCCACTACTTCCGTGAACCCCTGCACCACTACTTCCTGGGTAGGTTGGCTGCTTCAAAGGTGCTCTACCCTGGGCATGTTTGGTTCTCGACCTCCCACTGCTGCCACTCTGCTGACTCCCAGCCATGCTTTCAACAGATATAACCGCCGACGTGAACTGAGAATATATTTTTCTTTTTTGTACTAAAATAGTCCAGTAAACGCTTTAAGCAGAAATAAATGCACCAGTGAAGTGCATATATATTTTTATTCCTGTACTGAAATAGGCCACCGAACGCTTTTGCCACAAATAAGGGCAACAGTGTAATGCGTATATATTTTTCATTTTTTACTGTAATACGCCCCTATACGCTTTCAACAGAAATAACTGCAGAATTGAACTGAGCATATATTTTTCTTGTTGGACTGAAATAGGCCACTATATGCTTTCACCAGAATTAATTGCAGTAATGCACTGAGAATATATTTTTCTTTTTTTTACTGTTATATGCCCCTATACGCTTTAACCAGAAATAACTGCAACAGTGCATTGTGTATATATTTTTCTTATGTTACTGAAATACACCCTTATATGCTTTCACCAGAAATAACTGCAGAAGTGACCTGAGAATATATATTTCTTGTTGGAATGAAATAGGCCACTATATGCTTTAACAAGAAAACAAGTAAGGGCTCTTTCACACTTGCGTTCTTTTCTTCCGGCATAGAGTTCTGTCGTCGGGGCTCTATGCCAGAAGAATCCTGATCAGTTTTATCCTAATGCATTCTGAATGGAGAGAAATCCGTTCAGGATGCATCAGGATGTCTTCAGTTCCGGACCGGAAAGTTTTTTGGCCGGAGAAAAATAAGCTAAACGTCGTTTCGGCGCATTGCCGGATCCAACGTTTAGCTTTTTCTGAATGGTTACCATGGCTGCCGGGACACTAAAGTCCTGGCAGCCATGGTAAAGTGTAGTGGGGAGCGGGGGAGCAGTATACTTACTGTCCGTGCGGCTCCCGGGGCGCTCCAGAATGACGTCAGGGCGCCCCACGCGCATGGATGACGTGATCACATGGCACGTCATCCATGCGCATGGGTCGCTCTGACGTCATTCTGGAGCGCCCGGGAGCCGCACGGACGGTAAGTATACTGCTCCCCCGCTCCCACTACTACTATGGCAACCAGGACTTTAATAGCGTCCTGGCTGCCATAGTAACACTGAACGCATTTTGAAGACGGATCCGTCTTCAAATGCTTTCAGTTCAATTGCGTTTTTCCGGATCCGGCGTGTAATTCCGGCAAGTGGAGTACACGCCGGATCCGGACAGCGCAAGTGTGAAAGAGCCCTTAATAGGGCAGTGCGTATACATTTTTCTTATTTTACTGAAATACGCCCCTATACTCTTTCACCAGAAATAACTGCAACAGTGCAGTGCGTATATAATGTTCTTTTTTTTAATAAAATACGCCCTGTAGGAGGGCGCAAGGGTCCGTCATTGATGGAAGGTATGTGTCACCGAGATTCCTGTCAGGTGGTAGAGAATTACTCCTCTCTGACAGTGAAGCTCTGTCAGTCTCTGTGTTGGGACCTGGAAGTTTGGGCCTGGGTAAAGGCCTGCTACCTTGTTGGCGTAAGAGCAGGTGGTTTCTGCTATGTCCAAGGACTTCTACATTGCTGCATGGTGTGAACAAACACCAGACTCAAGGTAAATGTTTTCCTTGAAACTGACTTTTTGTTTTGCTTATTCTTATGTGTGAATAAACACTGAACTGTTTAAGTTAAAGACATTGTCGTTGCCTGTTTACCAGAGCAAATCCCCACAGCCTCTATACGCTTTCACCAGAAATAGCTGCAACAGTGTAGTGTATATATATTTTTCTTGTTGGACTGAAGTACGCCCCTATACGCTTTCACCAGAAATAACTGCAACAGTGCAGTGCATATATATTTGTCTTTTTTTTACTGAAATATGCCCCTATACGCTTTTAACAGAAATAACTGCAACAGTGCAGTGCGTATATATATTTTTCTTTTTTTAATGAAATACGTCCCTATACACTTTAACCAGAAATAACTGCATTAGTGCAGTGCGTATATATTTTTCTTGTTGGACTGAAATACGCCCTTATACGCTTTCAACAGAAATAGCTGCAGAAGTGAAATGCGTATATATTTTTTTGTAGTACTGAATAAGATACTAAGATATAAGCCTCTAAAGGCTTTTCAGCATAAGACTTGCAGCCCAATAACAAAAAGCTTGAATGACAGAGATGTCTAATGACTATTTGGATCCCCAAATAATCGTTCTCTGCACTTGTAAATCATTTTCCTATCAATGTCCCTAGCGCCTTCTGAGGTCTCTCCCTGCACTAAGATGCTGTGAAATGATTCCTCTCTATCCTTTCCTTGCTCTTAAAAATGTTTTTTTTCTGTCTTTTTTTTCACAATCGTTTTTCCAATAGCTGTCCCTAGTGCCTTCACACGTCTTTCCTTGCACTCTGAATGCTGGAAAATGGCAGAATCTAAAATGGTTGCCATATTTAGAGGGCTGTGACTAGAGATGGCCTTGCGGTTCGCCCGAACATGTGAACATATGGAGATATTGGTCGGCGCCAACTTTGACCCATGACACATCCATCAGGTGGTACAGGACAGCCAATTGAGACGTTTCAGCACATGGACACACCCCCTACCTTATAAATAGACCTGATCTGGCTGCCATTTTACATTCTGTCTTTTGTCAGTGTAGGGAGAGGTTGCTGTGTGGAGCAGGGACAGGAGGTTAGAGTGTTAATAGTGACACAAATCGCTAGCTAAAAGGTCCGCAAAAGTGCTTTTAAGGACTGGTATAGGTGTGCTATTGAGTGGTGTGCAGTACAGAGGGGTGTAATACACTTATAATATACTTTCTAATATAGAAAGCATATTATAGTGGATTTGTATAGTGCAGCATTGTGACTTGTGATCGATTCTGCAGCGATACTACAACTACAAAGAGTGACAAACGCAATTATAAAAAAGTATTATGACTGGTGTGATAGACCAGTGTCCCCCAAAACAACATATAGAATTGGGGTGTTATCTAAGAATATACATACTACTCAAATAGTGTATTTGTGTGCTGCACAAATTTATCCGCTTTCACTGCGTTACCTCTGCTACACACAGTAAGAAAATTTAAAGGAAAACCTAAACTGGTGTGAAAGACCAGTGGGCCCCAAAACAACTTATAGAATTGGGGTGTTATCTAAGAATATACTACTCAAATAGTGTATTTAATTTGTGTGCTGCACAAATTTATCCGCTTTCACTGCTTTACCTCTGCTACACACATTGAGAAAATATAAAGGAAAACCTAAACTGGTGTGAAAGACCAGTGGGCCTCAAAAGAACATATAAAATTGGGGTGTTATCTAAGAATATACATACTACTCAAATAGTGTATTTGTGTGCTGCACAAATGTATCCGCTTTCACCGCTTTACTTCTGCTACACACAGTGAGAAAATTTTAACGCAAACCTAAACTGGTGTGAAAGACCAGTGGGCCCCAAAATAACATATAGAATTGGGGTGTTATCTAAGAATATACTACTCAAATAGTGTATTTGTGTGCTGCACAAATTTATCCGCTTTCACTGCTTTACCTCTGCTACACACTGATAAAATTTTAAATATATATATTTTTTTTAAACTGGTGTAAGTATAGACCAGTTTACACCAAAATGACATATAGAAGCAGGGTATTATCTACTAATACACTACTGGAGAAATTTAGCCGCTTTCACTGCGTTACCTCTGCTAGACACAGTGATAACATTTAAAATATATATTTTTTTTAAACTGGTGTGATTATAGGCCAGTTGACAACAAAATGACATACTGAAGCAGGGTGTTATATACCTTCTTCCACATACATTGCGCTTCTCTATAGACTTTTGTCACCGGGTCATTTAAAAAATGACAGGCAGAGGAAGAGGCAGGCCCTTTCGCAGGGGTGTTAGGGGTAGGGCAGGAGCACCAGGCTGGAGCCAAAGTGGGAAGTTGCAAAAGGTGCGTTCAATTTCGTCAAAGGACGCACCAGACTTGGTTGAGTGGCTCACTCAGCCTTCCACTTCTGTACCCTCCTCATCCTCTCTATCTACACCCTCTTCACTCTCTGCTGTGTGCACCCCCAAAGACACCACCACCACCCATATACCCTCCACTTGAGTCACAGGAATTATTTTCCGATCCATCACAAGACATTTCCGATGCGCAGCTATTCTTGGCATCGGATGAGGAAGAGGAGCTAGCAAGTGCAACAGCCGCCACTCAGCAGTTGGTCCCCGCTGTTGCTGCCTACTCCGAGATCTCTAACGTTAGTGGTGGGGAAGGTGACGTTGATGATGACATGTCTATGGATGTAACGTGGGTGCCCACAAGAGAGGAAGAGGGGGGGAGTTCAGAGGGAGAGATGGACCAGCAGATAGGGAGGAGAAGCAGTCCGAACTTACATTGCACAGGAGGGACAAACCAGACTGCTAATGTATCAGGAGCGAGACAACAACCATGTACGGTCACATCTTGCACTCCCAGGACGCCGGCACATGGCTCCGCAGTGTGGTCTTTTTTTATGTGTCAGCTGCTGACAATAGTAGCTGTAAGACAATAAGTAGCGGTAAGCCCAACACTCACCTAGGGACGACAGCCTTAAGAATGCACCTGGCCTAACATCACCGAGCCCAGTGGGAGCAACGCCGTCAGAACCCACAAAAGCACACTCCAGGCTCTCACCGTCCAGCCTCTTCTCCTTCTCCTCTCTCCTCCCAATTGTCCTCCACTCCACCTTCCATCATGCCGTTATCACGTTTGTCAGGAAAAAGGCAGGCTTCCGTGGCCCAAATGTTCGAGCGTAAAAAAATTATGACGCCGGATAACCCTCTTGCCCAACGGTTGACCGATGGCTTGTCGGAACTGATAGCCCGCCAACTTCTGCCATATAAACTTGTGGACTCGGAGGCCTTTCGAAAATTTGTGGCCATTGGAACACAACAATGGAAGATCCCAGGAAGGAAATATTTCTCGCAGAAGGGCATCCCAGAGCTATATGGACACGTTCAGCAGCAAGTGAATGTATCTCTGGCACACAGTGTCGGTGCCAAGATACATCTTACCACAGACACGTGGTCTAGCAAACACGGGCAGGGAAGGTACATAACTTTTACTGCCCACTGGGTGAACCTTCTGACGGCAGTCAAGCATGTAACCCGTGGCACACATGTAGATTTGGTTTTACCGCCACGGATTGCATGCAGGCCTGCCTCTTCTTCTCCTCTTCCTACTCCATCCTCCCTCTCCTCCTCTGTTGACTCCTCCTTTTCCGCTGCTACCGTCTCTTCCGCTGCACCAACCAAGATCCCCAGAACCTATTCGACATGCCAGGTTAGACGTTGCCATGATGTGTTGCGTTTGTTGTGCCTGGAAGTTCCACACCGGTCCTGCACTCCTTTCAGCTTTACGTTCACAGGCAGCTCAGTGGCTAACACCGCTAACACCGACTGTTGGTAATGTGGTGTGCGACAACCGTGCCAATCTGCTGAGCGCGCTGAAACAGGGCAAAATTACACATGTGCCATGCATGGCACAAGTCCTGAACTTGGTTGTGCAGCGATTTGTTGTCAAATTCCCCGGGGTCCAGGACGTCTTGCGGCAGGCCAGGAAAATCGCGGGCCATTTCAGAAGATCTTACACGGCCATGGCTTGCCTTGCTGAAATCCAGCGGCGACACAACCTGCCTGTGAGACGTCTTATTTGTGACTGCCCGAAGCGATGGAACTCAACCTTGTATATGTTCGATAGGCTGCTCCAGCAGAAAGGTGCAGTTAACGTCTACCTGTACGAACTCTGTGGCAGGACAGGTTCTGGGGAGCTTGGTTTATTTTTTCACCGAGCCAGTGGCTGCTCATGAGCGACGCATGCAGACTTCTGCGGCCATTTGAAGAGATCACCAAACTGGTCAGTCGCAACCAGGACGCCATCAGTGACATCGTACCTTTAGCTTTCTTTCTGGAGTGTGCATTGCATCGTGTCATTGATCAAGCCGTCGAGGAGCAGGAGCAGGAAAATGAGGAAGCAGCAATGCTGGATGAATTCCCAGGGGAAGCTACTCCATCTGAGACAAATTAACAACAGGAGTCTAAAGAGGAGTCAGAGAAGGATGGTGTCGGGGAGGAGGAGGATCAAGAAGAGCATGCTTTAAACCTTTCTGGGATCTCTTATGTTGTCCGTGGATGGGGGGAGGAGTATGAGGATGACATTATCCTGGATGATGAGCAGGAGCCAGGCCACTACAACGCTTCCAGTTTAGTGCAAATGGGGGCCTTCATGCTCCAGTCTTTTAAGAGGGACCCCCGTATAAAAAGCATAAAGGGCAAGGACCAGTACTGGGCAATGTATTTAGACCCCCGTTGCAAACAAAAAATGGTGGAAATGTTACCACCATCACAGAGGGTTTTCAAAATGCAGCACTTCCAGGCCTTGCTTAGAGAAATGCTGCATTCTGCTTTTTTTTTTTGTGAAATTCACAAATTTTTGGGTGTATAGTACCACTGCTATACCTAGTAGACCGGTAAAAAATAAATTAAAATTGTCAGTTACATTTTCTGGTGAAATATACTATTTTTTGGTTGTATAATACCACTGCTATACCTAGTAGACAGGTTAAAAAAAATAATTGCCATTTACATTTCCGAGTGAAATTCACCAATTTTTGGGTGTGATGTACCAGTGCTATACCTAGTAGACCGGTAAAAAAAAAAAATTCTGTTACATATTCTGGTGAAATTCACCAATGTTGGGGTGTTTTGTACCACTGCTATACCTAGTAGACAGGTTTAAAAAATATATATAGTCAGTTACGCTTTCAGTTGAAATTCAAAATTTTTTGGGTGTATAGTACCACTGCTATACCTAGTAGACAGGTTAAAAAAATAAATAAATAGTCACTTACATTTTCTGGTGAAATTCACAAATTTTTGGGTGTGATGTACCACTGCTATACCTAGTAGACAGGTTAAAAAAAAAAAAAATAGTCAGTTACATAAGAGACTGCTGCATAAGTTGAGGCTCAGACAGTTTCTCTGATATGCATGGGGGTGATGTGACAGACTGATGGGCTTAGTTTTCAGGTGCCATCTGTGCGCTTTCTGCAGAAGACTGGGTGGGAGATAATGTCAACGTGCTGGATCCACTGTCGGCCACCCAATTGACTAATGTCTGTACCTGCTCAGGCCTTACCATCCTTAGAACGGCATTGGGCACCACCAAATATCGCTGTAAATTCTGGCGTCTACTGGGACCTGAGGTAGTTGGTACACTAGGACGTGTGGCTGTGGCAGAACGGCCACGTCCTCTCCCAGAACCAGAGGGTCCACTAACACCACCACGACCATGTCCGCCTCCCTTACTAGATGTTTTCCTCATTGTTACCGTTCACAACAATAAGAAAAAAATTATTTGGCCCAATGTATTGAATTCAAATTCAGGCCTTTTTTTACAGGCACCTAACACTATCTGGCTATCTATTTAGGTACCGTATTACACTAATACAGGCACAGCAGTAACCACAGATTTAGCTGAATATAAATTGTAGGCCTATTATTTAGGCGCTGGATGACACGTATACGTTTACGGACAGAATTAGACTTGGAAATGCACGGTAGAGTGTAAAGTTATTGAGGATGACCCTATCCGCACCTTCAATCTAATATACCCTTTTATGGATAGATTTAAACTTGGCCTGATACATCAGAAAACAATGATTTAGGGAATTGCTAAGTTGGGAATTGTATTTCAACCCAGAACAAAAATATATCCTTTGGCAGACAGCAGACAGTATTACAATTAGCTGGCCACAGCTGAAACACCAGATTTAGGGTACTGCTATTTTGGCAATTGTATTTCACCCCTCAATAAAATAGCAAGCACAGCCAAGCACCTGATGTAGGATATAGCAAAAAAATAAAAAACACACTATTGATGGTTAAATGTACTTGGTGGCAGCTTGTGCTGGCGCACCACAAGACACAAAATGGCCGCCGATCACCCCATAAAAAAGTAACAGAAAAACGCTCTGGGCAGCCTTCAAAAAGTGAGCAATTAAATAGCAGAGGTTGAATGATACACAGCTGTGCATCGATCACTTCAGTAATTGTTTTTGAAGACTAACGCTGGTTTTAGACCTGAGCGTACTTGAACGTACGCTCTGTATGCGCGATTGTACGGGCGTTTGCAATCGCGCATACAGAGACAAGTGAACGCCCATTGTTGCGCGTTCCCGCTGAAGTCTATGTACGGGAACGCGCGACAAGACGCCCCAAAGAAGCTCCTGTACTTCTTGGGGCGTCGGGCGTTTTACAGCGCGATCGTACGCGCTGTAAAACGCTAAGATGAGCACCATTCACATAGGGAATCATTGGTTCTTGCCTGTTGAGCGTTTTACAGCGCGTAGGAACACGCTGTAAAACGCTCAGGTCTGAACCCACCTATTAGTGCCCCCAGTAATAGTAATGCCACTATTAGTGACCCCAGTAATGCCCCAATTAGTGCCCCCCAGAATTAGAAATGCCCCCACATGCCCACTTCTCTTCTCTGTGCAAAAAAAAATAAAAAATAAGAACTCACCTCATTATTGTGATCGCGCTGCTTTGAGCACTTGCTGCTGACCAGAAGCTCAGGACAAGTACAGCGGCGTGATCAAATGGAGGGGTTAATTATTATTTTATTTTTTCTTCTTAACATAAGTGGGGGAGGGGGTGGGAGTTAAAGGCTGTACTAATGAGCGCTATACAATGGAAGCAACCATTAGTAACAGTCCAAACTTTTGGTCTGTACTGTAGAGATATATATATATATATATATACTGTATATATATATACAGTACAGACCAAAAGTTTGGACACACCTTCTCATTCAAAGAGTTTTCTTTATTTTCATGACTATGAAAATTGTAGATTCACATTGAAGGCATCAAAACTATGAATTAACACATGTGGAATTATATACATAACAAAAAAGTGTGAAACAACTGAAAATATGTCATATTCTAGGTTCTTCAAAGTAGCCACCATTTGCTTTGATTACTGCTTTGCACACTCTTGGCATTCTCTTGATGAGCTTCAAGAGGTAGTCATCTGAAATTGTCTTCCAACTGTCTTGAAGGAGTTCCCAGAGATGCTTAGCACTTGTTGGCCCTTTTGCCTTCACTCTGCGGTCCAGCTCACCCCAAACCATCTCGATTGGGTTCAGGTCCAGTGACTGTGGAGGCCAGGTCATCTAGCGCAGCACCCCATCACTCTCCTTCATGGTCAAATAGCCCTTACACAGCCTGAAGGTGTGTTTGGGGTCATTGTCCTGTTGAAAAATAAATGATGGTCCAACTAAACGCAAACCGGATGGAATAGCATGCCGCTGCAAGATGATGTGGTAGCCATGCTGGTTCAGTATGCCTTTAATTTTGAATAAATCCCCAACAGTGTCACCAGCAAAGCACCCCCACACCATCACACCTCCTCCTCCATGCTTCACGGTGGGAACCAGGCATGTAGAGTCCATCCGTTCACCTTTTCTGCGTTGCACAAAGACACGGTGGTTGGAACCAAAGATCTCAAATTTGGACTCATCAGACCAAAGCACAGATTTCCACTGGTCTAATGTCCATTCCTTGTGTTCTTTAGCCCAAACAAGTCTCTTCTGCTTGTTGCCTGTCCTTAACAGTGGTTTCCTAGCAGATATTCTACCATGAAGGCCTGATTCACACAGTCTCCTCTTAACAGTTGTTCTAGAGATGTGTCTGCTGCTAGAACTCTGTGTGGCATTGACCTGGTCTCTAATCTGAGCTGCGGTTAACCTGCGATTTCTGAGGCTGGTGACTCGGATGAACTTATCCTCCGCAGCAGAGGTGACTCTTGGTCTTCCTTTCCTGGGGCGGTCCGCATATGAGCCAGTTTCTTTGTAGCGCTTGATGGTTTTTGTGACTGCACTTGGGGACACTTTCAAAGCTTTCCCAATTTTTCGGACTGACTGACCTTCATTTCTTAAAGTAATGATGGCCACTCGTTTTTCTTTACTTAGCTGCTTTTTTCTTGCCATAATACAAATTCTAACAGACTATTCAGTAGGACTATCAGCTGTGTAGCCACCTGACTTCTCCACAACGCAACTGATGGTCCCAACCCCATTTATAAGGCAAGAAATCCCACTTATTAAACCTGACAGGGCACACCTGTGAAGTGAAAACCATTTCAGGTAACTACCTCTTGAAGCTCATCAAGAGAATGACAAGAGTGTGCAAAGCAGTAATCAAAGCAAAAGGTGGTTACTTTGAAGAACCTAGAATATGACATATTTTCAGTTGTTTCACACTTTTTTGTTATGTGTTAATTCATAGTTTTGATGCCTTCAGTGTGAATCTACAATTTTCATAGTCATGAAAATAAAGAAAACTCTTTGAATGAGAAGGTGTGTCCAAACTTTTGGTCTGTACTGTATATGTTGCACATTCCCTACAAGATCTCAGTAACATATACATGTACATACACTTCCAAAAGCCATCCATGCAGCTTAGGATCAAACCTACAGTAACATCATTAGTCCTCCCAAGTTTTTAGTATTTTATTTTACAGCACTTCTAAAGCAAAATACTAAATTATGGTGATTATTTTACTTCTCATTTGAATGCATGTCTCTTGGAAAACATCTCATGTTCATAGACACTGCACAACAGTAAATTATTCTTTGTAGTTCGAGTGGCAGCCATTGAATAACTGACTCAAGGCTGAAACACCAATTGACATTTTGGTATACTTGAGTGACCTTCCTGTCAATGGTATACAATAAAAAAAGTGCAGCACTTTACTTACCAGCATTGTGTAAAAATAGATTTATTTCTCAGTTAAAGTTCCTAGAATTATTTTTAAAGGGGAACTATCCTAAGATATTACTAATAATAATAATAATATCACAAATGATAAAAATAAGATTAATACATTTTACTCAAATTAGATTGCATTCAAAATATAACCAATTTTGCTTTATGGCACCCTTAAGATGTTCTGCAGTTGCTGCAAACTGTTCTACAACCAACTCTATTGTGGGATGGAAAGACAATATTTTAACAGCAGTGTCTCTTACTTCCTGCCACTCCAATAATTTGGCCAACAGCTGTGCAGTATTTCACCCCCCATCCCAACAGCATTTAGTGGGCATGTGTCCACCCCTCTCTTCATGAGCGGGAAGTCTTTTTTTATAGCAGAAAGTAAAATAGAAGAAACTAATATACAGTAAATAAATGGATTACAGACACTCACTGAAGCAGACTTTCTATTGCAAATATGCCAAAATTCTGGCTCAGGTTGAGCTACAATACTTGCACACATGTTGTGCACCACACTTGTTAAAGAGCATCTGTCAACAGATGGCTGACCTGTTCTACTGGCTGACCTACTGCATGTGCGCTTGGCAGCTGAAGGCATCTGTGATTGGCGTATATGGCCTGTTATCTCAAATAAGCAAATTGCAAACCTCCTTTTTGCAGTGGAGCACTGCTCTGCAGTTGGACAGTGCAATAGGGGCAGACAGTATGGTAATCCCCTCTAAGTCTCTCTCTAGATCCACAAGGCAATCTTCCCAATTGATTACAGACATGCAAGGAGTTTTCCCATATATCTGCAATACCCAAACAGCGTAGAGCAGTCCTAGATTGATTGGCCAGTCCTATTAGAACTGTGGTGGCAGCCAGAGGGAATTAACCCTAACCACAGACAGCAAAGTCCAAAATAGAATGCATGTGTTACCTTTGCTGAATAGACCATGCACTCTCCTCTAATGATCCTCAGAAGTGAGAAGATCGGATAGACTTGCTGCACGTGAGGCTATCTGACAGCTCTCTCTATTTTCCTCATAGTTTGTTGTTGTTTGGCAGGATCTCACCTCTTCACAGGTTCTGCTCGTTATCAGTGATGAGGCTCTATTTAGGTCCACCTCACACTGCTGACCATGCGGTTGATATTTCCTGTTGGAGTTGCTAGAGCTTGTTTGTTTTGGATAACCTGCTTCTCCAGACATCCCAAAGCTAAGTGCTTGTTGCCTTTTTGTTTGTTGTTCGCTGGTGTGTTTTGTTCTAGGCCTCAGGGAGACGCGGGTTCCTTAATCTGGGAGAGAACCAGCTGTCTCGTCTTCTGCTACCTATCCTAGGGCTCATCAGTTTCAGCAGGGCCTAGGTATACGCCGTATGAGCATTTCCACCATCAAGATCTGCTCATACTGGCAGGAGTTAAGGAAAGCATTACTAGGATTACAAGGAGGTCACCATCCCTCTTCATTAGCTTTTGAGGCCTAGACTATTTATTTGTGTGTATCTGGTGTTTTCCCCTTCCCCATTACATCAACCTTCTGTAAATGTTTATTCTGTTCTGTCTCACAGTACAGTTGCTTTTTTGGTAGTTTGCAACTCTCAAGAGCTAGACTCCGCTGTGGCTTAGCTAGACTCCTCAGGTACAATAGCCGCAAAACAACACAGGGAAGACAGGACCAGCACACCATCTGGCAGCTATAATCAAGGACTGCCAATGAACAATTTCCCCTCACATACAGCCTTTTGGAGTACATAGCACATAAAATATATAGGCATATATCAAGGGGAGAAAAACAGAACTGGATCGCACATCCATAATGCTATGCTTAGATTTAAATAAACTCGTTTCTCAGCACAATATTAAGTGTACAGCCCCCTATACTGCAAGCTGTACAAGAGGCATAAGTGTACATTTTTATCAAAAGGCATAAGCCCACTCACCACGTCAAGGTTGCCTCTTAGAGTGGGACCTACTCTGACAAATAAAATACTGTAGGCGCAGCACAGTGCGGTGACAACGCGGCACTGCCCTAGTAGGCGGCAGGACCCAGGAGTCAACCAGCAACCCTGTTATCTGACAATGCCACCCATGGCAGTGGGTCCTAACAACCCACCAGCACAGCCCCATAAAAACAAAGGCCGACACACAGTACTGCACCATCTGAACAGTTGTCTAACACAACATGTCCTTTGCTATCAGAGACTGCAGGTCAATTACCACCTTATATGCAGACTCCTGCTAAATTAAAACCACCTGTGCCGAATGGGAGGAATGCTGATACCAATAATAAAGAAGAAAGGTTAAACATGCATAAATCAAGGGGAGAAAAACAGAACTGTATCGCACATCCACAATGCTAAATTCTAAACTCGCTTCTCAGCGCAATATTAAGTGTACAACCCCCTATACTTCATGCTGTACAAGAGGCATTAGTGTACATTTTGATCAAAAGGCATAAGCCCACTCACCACGTTAAGGTTGCCTCTTAGAGTGGGACCTACTATGAAAATTGGCTCAGCACAGTGCAGTGAGTGGACTTATGCCTTTTGATCAAAATGTACACATGCCTCTTGTACATCATACAGTATAAAGTGTTCTACACTTAAATATTACGCTGAGAAGCGACTTTAATTAGATCAAAGCATAGCATTGTCGATGTGCGATCCAGTTCTGTTTCTACCCTTGATACTGTATATGCATAAAATATATAGTTTGAGCTTTGAACCAATTCTAACAATAAACCATGACATTAACTTTTAGCAGTGAACCGTAACATTAATCCTTTAGCAGGGAACCACTGGGTCACTGTACTTGCATTCCACATTTAGCAACTAATCTGGACCAGCTTTTCATATATCTCTGTTGTGTTATTCCTCTATTATTCCTACTAGAGATTTATGAATGAATTGTCAGCATTCTGTGATAAACATCTAACTGGGTGTTACCAGTTGGGAGCATGTCAGTGTACAGTTGAACCCTATCCAATCAGTGCTGCCAGTGTCAGACTGTGAATTACAAGAATATTAATGCAAAATCAGTTCACTACTTCAGATTAGACAGTCCATTGATGTAGCAGGTTGACCATGGCAGGACTGAAAACTAGACATTAAATTCTAAATGAATGATGGTGAAGCTCCAGCAGCCACAATTTTCAAAAGAACATGCAAATTAAAAAACTGTCCATTTTATTGTGAAACAATATATATATATTTTTATACAATGGGCTATTTTTATTAACAAGTTATTTTCATGATCATGGCTGCTGGAGCTTCATTTCAAAGTTACTAAAACAGACATTTAAGGAGAGGTGACAGGTTTTCTTTAAGTGTCTGGCACAAAATTATGGTGCAGGGTAAGAATAAGAATAGGTGCAGGGGCATAACTACCATAGCAGCAGACCGTGTAACTGCTATGGGGCCCAGGTCAAGAGGGGGCCCAGTCTTAGTTGGGATTATCTCCTCTTCTACTGGAGGTAAAAACTAGGTGAGGACTCTACCCTCTAAACAAAGGAACAACTTTTAGCAAATTGAGGAGTGGAAAAATGGCCCATGGGTCATTGAAAAGGGTTTAGGCAGAAACCCTTCTGTCCTGTGTGGGGGGCCTGGTTGGATCCTTGCTATGGGGCCCTTATTTCTCTATGTATGCCACTGAATAGGTAGTATAAACCCAAACTAAAGAGTATAAAGATGTGCCAAATTTATCATCCAGCATTACCCACTGTGATAAATCTAGCATATTGTTAGACTGGCAGTATTAATAAATGCATCAGACTGTGTAACAGGTGGATGGTGCCTGTCGGGGGTGACTTGGGGGTTGGTCAGTGTCAGCACCACAGCTGGGACAATGGGTAGACAAAGGTAGACGCCCACTTCATGTGTCACCTCACCATTGTGGAAGCACTCATTAGCACGGGAGGCCCAGGATACGGTTAGTATGGTGCTTCTAGTGCTAGCAGTATTCACCACTCTCTGGTTTTCTTCTCTGTGTGCCAGTACTGCACTGTGTCCTGACAGCGTGCGCCTTCAGGATGAGTGTGTAGGCGCTCAATATGACCTGACTTTGTGCGACGTGAGGAAACACTGCTACACCAAGCGACAACATCCAGAGGAGTAGAGTAGAGTATTTTTTTTGTCTGGTCTGATGTCTGCATTCAATGGACTGTGGGGTGAGATGGGACAATGAGGTCTGATCTGGGTTCTAAATAAATATGGGATCTGGAGTGTGTATGAATTTGGAGTCTGATTTGTTATCGGTATAAACTTGGTTTCTGATCTAGGGTCTATATGATTTTGATGTCTGATCTGGGGTTTGTATGATTTTAGGGTCGTTATACATTTGGAGGATTATTTGGGTTCTGAATAAATTTGGGGTCTAATTTAGGGTCAGATCTGGTATCTGATCTGAGGTGTATATACATGTGGGGCTGATCTGGGGTCTGTATAAATTTTGGGGCAGATTTGGGGGCTGTATAGATTTACAGTCTGTGTTGGGATCTGTATGAATTTGGGGTTTGATCTGGGGTTTGTATGAATTTGAGGTCTGTATAAATTTTGGGGCTGATTTGGGGTCAGATCTGGGGTCTATATACATTTGGGCTGATCTGGAGTCAGTATAAATATGGGGGCTTTCTGTATAAATTTAGAGTCTGATATGAGTTCTGTATAAATATGGGTCTGATTTGGGGGTCTGTATGCAGTACCCTAGAACAGAATTACTGCAAAAGGGTTATTGGTGTAATGTTAAATTAAATGTTTAGATTCATTGTGTTTGTATAGCATTGTATAGACAGTTTAGCGTTAACCATCTTGATTCATCCTCATAGGTTGCCAAGTCAAAATAGAGAGTAGCTGTGATACACCAAAGACCTATATGTGTAAGCACCTCAGAGCTAGGTCCAAGCTCAGAGAATCTTCATCTCTGAGATCTTTACATCCAAGTAAGCTACTTTATCCTCAAAAGTGCTCCAGAAAATAGGAAATTAGAAGGTCCAGAATCTACAAGGTCTTGCACTGGAGTCAGTCAGCAAGGTACTTTTCACATTTATGGCAAAATGCAATTGCCTACATTGTTCAAATAAACTCTAAAGCTAATAATTAAAAGACCCCATCATTGCTGCTGCTTTGTTTTGACCAATAGCAGAGTGTGCATCACCAGTTTCTAAACCAGTTAGTTCTGTGTGAGGTTCTGGCTGTACGTTGCCTCTGCTCTTTATTGCTGCCGCTGTCACCACTCTCCTCCTTTGATGTTACCTCCATCTCAGCACCCCAATCTGGCTTCTAGGTTCTGTGCAACACACGGTCATCGTCATGGTCCTCACCCTCGGGCCACATTTATCAGACTGTGATATGTCATCATGAGCTCCTTGGTCTCCCTCTCTATTCCCTGCTCTGTACTATATTTGCACAGAGAGCCATTGTTGGTGCCACTAATCCTACCTCTACTTCTCTGGCTACATGTGCCACTACTACCACCACCAACACAGCTATGAGGTCCCCATCTCCTCCTAAACCTTCTCATCGCAGTCCAAACTCGGACTGTTTTTACGCAAGTTATCAACAGGGAGACTCTCTTGTCTATGTTCCGTAATGTGTGGTGGGGTTTTGTTGTCTCTTCTCAGGAAAAAAAGAAGGCACCCCACTAGAAGGGGCCAGTGATGACAGAGTCTATGCAACTAAAAGGCTTCTCTGGGTTGGTAAAGAGGAGGAGCAGGAGGAATCCTGTGACAATTGGCTCCAAGGCACAGTGTCAGACTCTGAAGTGACCTCCAAATTATCTTACCTGTGTGAGAGGAGGAGTGAGCCTTTTTCTCTATTATAAAGACATACTGTAGGTGCAAGTAAATGTCCTAAATCTTTACCCCTCTACAACACACTGGTATTGAGAATTTACAATGGTAATAATGCAATTTTTGCAGTGAAACGTGTTTGACTGACACTTAATGACACTGCAGTAATATTGGTCCTTCACTAACACTTTGATGTGACAATGCAATATTTTTGTAATGTCTTTTGAAGTAGCTGTTGTGCCTTTACTAACATAGTTATAATTTGCGTTACGTGGAACGTGTTTGCTGTTATATCCACCTCTTATCTTGCTACAATGTACAACACCTTCAATAACACGGCTATAATGCACTGAGGTGCCCAATTATAAACAGTAAACAGTAAATAGAAACTGGTTTCTAGAAAAAAATAAGGGGCAATTCCTCAGTCATTGCAAGAATGTAATTTGCATGGAAGTGTAGAAAAAAACTTTTTTCCCAAAAAAAAGACTGCCTGGTTTTGCAGGAATCTCTAATGTAGAACTATTTGCTGCCAAATTGCGAGAGCAAAGTAGAATGATATTCCGCTAATTCTGCACAGGCACATCTCTGCCTGCTGCCCCCCTAATTGACTGATCCAAGCTAGGCAAGGCCTACCCCTACTTCCTCCATTCTTCCAGTGTTATGTGACCAGCCTTCTTTTTCCATCTTCATGGTTTTGCTCACCAAAAGCAACTGTAAAATGCTGCTGCATGCCATTTTTGCATGATTTGTCCAAAACGAATAAAAAATCTTTGGATTCTTTTTTTGTGTGGAATTTATCTAGAATCCGTTTTTGCTCATCCTTAGTAGAGATGTTCTTCCAGCCAAAAATTTATAGAGATTACACAGCATTGCTTTTGTAGCAGATTTCTGTTCATCGGTTCTCTTTGAGCTTCCTTCACAGCATTAGAATTATGTAAGCAAGCCCTGCCAGGAGATAAGCTGTTATTTACTTGAGGTATTTGGCAGCAATGAATAATAAAATGGAGCAATATCACGCAACACAATTGCTTTTAAAGGAAGGGCTTATCATCATCTAATAAGATATACCATATTCCATACCATGTACTGTAATAAAAATACAAAAATGTGCTTTATCAAACAACGTTTCTTCTTTTCACTGTGTGTATGCTGCATGGCTATTATCCATACAAATTGAATACTAATATGCCTGAAGCACAAAATGATTATCAAGATAAATAGGAGTGTAAAGGGAAATATTTTGTACACTTCATATTTGCTACTATAAGCTAGCTGATCAATGTATATATGCACTTGTGTGTATATATATATATATATATATATATATATTGTAAGGGATCATCTCTTTTCAGGAGGTCACACTAACAGATATCTTCGCAGACACGGTTATAATGTCCAAATTCTTGCTTTATTTCAGACACTTCAGCAAAGCACAGGTTACTAAATAGCAGCTTCAACTTATCATGTGTGACATCCAAACAAAATAACAAACCCTTGCCCGGCTAGGCTCTAACTAAACATATAAACGTATCCCTGACTCACCTAGAGCCCTGTTCACACATGGAACACAAATGCGGATTTCCTCAGCCATACAATCCAGCAACCTCCAGGCTGTGTCACTTTAATATCTTTTGGGGGATTGTGGCCCAGTAGACCTCCTGACTCTGGCCTCGTGATCCTTGTTTCACAGGCGTCACCGCATCCCGCAAAGTTCAGGCTATCGCCTAGCCTTGTGGCCCCTCAGCCCACCTGGCTGAGACCACTCACACAGAGCCTCACCAGGACTATGCTTCACAAAACACTCCCCAGACTGACATACTGGGAGGCGCTTTATGCCAGCCTGATTACAGCAGGCCTCATCTGCGATCACCTCAGGTAGAAGGGAATACCCGTGCTGGAAGGGTGTGGATTGGCAGATCTCACTGCCAAGCCTACCCGCCAATCCAATTAAAATCCAGCCCAGAATTAATAAACAAAACAGTCTAAGCAAACTATGCTTTGCTGAGACTACTGTCACTCTCTGGATTTTAGTTGTCTCACCCATCTGAGGTACCTGAGTAGGACATACACCCCTTCCAGCACTGTTCACATTACCACAATATATATTGTAGGAAAGCGCAAGGGGCCGTCATTGACGGAAGATATGTGTCACCGAGGTTCCTGGCCTCGGTGAGATAAGACCCAGTAATTTTAAGTGTCAGCGGCAGCTAGTGCTGACTGACACTATTGGTTATTTAGTGTGACTGTGAAGCCGATTTGGGCCAGCTCCTACTGGAAGCAGCCAAAGTGCAGAGTGGGTGGCTGTTCCCCACGTTCCAGGCTGGGTTTTGGTTAGGGATATAAAACCCAGCAAGCAGTCTCAGCTGGGTGTGGATTGTCCTCTATTTCACAGTGAATATCTGTGGAGTCTCTGTGGTTTGGGATCTGCATGATGTGTGCCGTACTATAGGATTGAGAGCCGCATTGCTGGGAAGCAGGCCCTAAAGCCTGTTGGGGACTGCTACTGCCAAAACCGCTACCAAGGTGAATGCTTTTTGTTCTGTGGACTTACCACGGTGTGAATGAACACCAAGATGACAAACTGTAATTTTTATGTGTGAATAAACACAGCACTGTTTAAGTCAAAGACTTTGTTTTTGCCTTTGTACTGTGTCCGCTAATCTGCCTACCAGAGTGAATCCCCACTATATATAGACATATATATATATATATATATATATATATATACATACAGTGGATATAAAAATTCTACACACCCCTGTTAAAATGTCAGGTTTCTGTGATGTAAAAAAATTAGACAAGGATAAATCATTTCATTACTTTTTCCACATTTAATGTGACCTATAAACTGTACCACTCAATTGAAAAACAAACTGAAAACTTTTAGGTAGAGGGAAGAAAAAATATAAAAATAAAATAATATGGTTGAATAAGTGTGCACACCCTTAAACTAATACTTTTTGAAGCACCTTCTGATTTTATTACAGCACTGAATCTTTTGGGGTATGAGTCTATCAGCATGACACATTTTGACTTGGCAAGATTTGCCAACTCTTCTTTGCAAAAACACTCCAAATCTGTCAGATTGCGAGGGCATCTCCTGTGCACAGCCCTCTTCAGATGACCCCACAGATTTTCAATCGGATTCAGGTCTGGGCCATTCCAAAACTTGAATCTTCTTCTGGTGAAGCCATTCCTTTGTTGATTTGGATGTATGCTTTGGGTCATTGTCATGCTGAAAGATGAAGTTCCTCTTCATGTTCAGCTTTCTAGCAGAAGCCTGAAGATTTTTTGCGAGTATTGACTGGTATTTGGAACTGTTCATAATTCCCTCTAGCTTAACTAAGGCCCCAGTTCCAGCTGAAGAAAAACAGCCCAAAGCATGATGCTGCCACCACCATAAATGTTAAAAAGTATAAATCTGAAGGTGTCGGCCCTTTAAAGAGTAATGAGGGGGGAGTCGCAGAGAGCGACAAGGAGAAAGCAAAGCTGTTAAATATTTTTTTTCTCCAATGTATTCACTGAGGAAAATAAACTGTCAGATGACATGCAGAATGTAAAAATAAATTCCCCATTAAAAGTGTCCTTTCTGACCAAGGAAGAAGTACAACAGCGACTGAAAAAGATTAAAGACAGCTGCTGCCAAGGCCAATAAGATAATGGGTTGCATCAAAAGGGGCATAGATGCCCGTGATAAGATTATGGTCCTACCACTTTACAAATCTCTAGTCAGACCACACATGGAGTACTGTGTACAGTTCTGGGCTCCTGTAAACAAGGCAGACATAGCAGAGCTGGAGAGGGTCCAGAGGAGGGCAACTAAAGTAATAACTGGAATGGGGCAACTACAGTACCCTGAAAGATTATCAAAATTAGGGTTATTCACCTTAGAAAAAAGACGACTGAGGGGAGATCTAATTACTATGTATAAATGTATCAGGGGGCAATACAGAGATTTATCTAGGGTTGCCACCTTTTCTTCAAGCCAAACCCGAACAGAAGGGAGGGAGGGCCCCCTTCCAGGCCCCACCCATGTCCTGCCTCCAGCCACGCCCATGTCCCACCTCCACCCCTGGTCGCTGTCGCGCCGCGATCGTTACGCCCCTGAAGAGGCTCATTAGCATATTATAAGTCTTTATTTTAAGAGAACGGCGGCGGCGGCAGGCAGGGAGTTATAAAACAAACTGTTATGTACTGCTGACATTAGCCCATCGCTAATGTCAGTCAGCTACATAACATAACAAAGTTTTTTCTGATGATTGACAGATTCAGAAACCTGTTTAACCACTTGGCGCCACGCTAACGCCGAAAGGCGTCATCGCGGCGGCTCTCCCAGGCTACGCTAACGCCAATAGGCGTCATCTCGCGTGAGCCGAGATTTCCTGCGAACGCGCGCACACAGGCGCGCGCGCTCACAGGAACGGAAGGTAAGCGAGTGGATCTCCAGCCTGCCAGCGGCGATCGTTCGCTGGCAGGCTGGAGATGTGATTTTTTTAACCCCTAACAGGTATATTAGACGCTGTTTTGATAACAGCGTCTAATATACCTGCTACCTGGTTCTCTGGTGGTCCCTTTTGTTTGGATCGACCACCAGAGGACACAGGCAGCTCAGTAAAGTAGCACCAAACACCACTACACTACACTACACCCCCCTGTCACTTATTAACCCTTTATGAACCACTGATCAGCCCATATAGACTCCCTGATCACCCCCCTGTCATTGATCACCCCCCTGTCATTGATCACCCCCCTGTAAGGCTCCATTCAGAGGTCCGTATGATTTTTACGGATCCACGGATACATGGATCGGATCCGCAAAACGCATACGGACATCTGAATGGAGCCTTACAGGGGGGTGATCAATGACAAGGGGGTGATCACGCATATAGACTTCCTGATCACTTCCCTGTCATTGATCACCCACCTGTCATTGATCACCCCCCTGTAAGGCTCCATTCAGACGTCCGTATGATTTTTACGGATCCACTGATACATGGATCGGATCCGCAAAACACATGCGGACGTCTGAATGGAGCCTTACAGGGGGGTGATCAATGACAGAGGAGTGATCACCCATATAGACTCCCTGATCACCTCCTTCATTGATCACCCCCCTGTAAGGCTCCATTCAGACGTCCGTATGATTTTTACGGATCCACGGATACATGGATCGGATCCGCAAAACACATACGGACGTCTGAATGGAGCCTTACAGGGGGGTGATCAGGGAGTCTATATGGGATGATCACCCCCCTGTAAGGCTCCATTAAGACGTCTGCATGTGTTTTACGGATCCACGCATTCATGGATCGGATCCGCAAAATGCATACGGACGTCTGAATGGAGCCTTACAGGGGGGTGATCAGTGACAGGGGGGTGATCACCCCATATACACTCCCTGATCACCTCCTGTCATTGATCACCCCCCTGTCATTGATCACCCCCCTGTAAGGCTCCATTCAGACGCCCGTATGTGTTTTACGGATCCACGCATCCATGGATCGGATCCGTAAAACGCATACGGACGTCTGAATGGAGCCTTACAGGGGGGTGATCAGGGAGTCTATATGGGATGATCACCCCCCTGTAAGGCTCCATTCAGACGTCTGCATGTGTTTTACGGATCCACGCATCCATGGATCGGATCCGCAAAACGCATACGGACGTCTGAATGGAGCCTTATAGGGGGGTGATCAGTGACAGGGGGGTGATCACCTCATATACACTCCCTGATCACCTCCGTCATTGATCACCCCCTGTCATTGATCACCCCCCTGTCATTGATCTCCCCCCTGTCATTGATCACCCCCCTGTCATTGATCACCCCCCTGTCATTGATCACCCCCCTGTAAGGCTCCATTCAGACGCCCATATGTGTTTTACGGATCCACGCATCCATGGATCGGATCCGCAAAACGCATACGGACGTCTGAATGGAGCCTTACAGGGGGGTGATCACCCCATATACACTCCCTGATCACCCCACTGTCATTGATCACCCCCATGTAAGGCTCCATTCAGACGTCCGTATGTGTTTTGCGGTTCCGATCTATGTATCCGTGGATCCGTAAAAAACATGGACGTCTGAATGGAGCCTTTCAGAAGGGTGATCAGTGACAGGGGGGTGATCACCCCATATACACTCCCTGATCACCCCCCTGTCATTGATCGCCCCCCTGTAAGGCTCCATTCAGAATTTTTTTTGGCCCAAGTTAGCGGAAATATATATATATTTTTTTTTCTTACAAAGTCTCATATTCCACTAACTTGTGTCAAAAAATAAAATCTCACATGAACTCGCCATACCCCTCACGGAATCCAAATGCGTAACATTTTTTAGACATTTATATTCCAGACTTCTTCTCACTCTTTAGGGCCCCTAAAATGCCAGGGCAGTATAAATACCCCACATGTGACCCCATTTCGGAAAGAAGACACCCCAAGGTATTCCGTGAGGGGCATATTGAGTCCATGAAAGATTGACATTTTTGTCCCAAGTTAGCGGAAAGGGAGACTTTGTGAGAAAAATAAATAAATAAAAAATTTCCGCTAACTTGTGCCCAAAAAAAAAATTTCTATGAACTCGCCATGCCCCTCATTGAATACCTTGGGGTGTCTTCTTTCCAAAATGGGGTCACATGTGGGGTATTTATACTGACCTGGCATTATAGGGGCCCGAAACCATGAGAAGAAGTCTGGGATCCAAATGTCTAAAAATGCCCCCCTAAAAGGAATTTGGGCCCCTTTGCGCATCTAGGCTGCAAAAAAGTGTGACACATCTGGTATCGCCGTACTCAGGAGAAGTTGGGGAATGTGTTTTGGGGTGTCATTTTACATATACCCATGCTGGGTGAGATAAATATCTTGGTCAAATGCCAACTTTGTATAAAAAAATGGGAAAAGTTGTCTTTTGCAGAGATATTTCTCTCACCCAGCATGGGTATATGTAAAATGACACCCCAAAACACATTCCCCAACTTCTCCTGAGTACGGCGATACCAGATGTGTGACACTTTTTTGCCGCCTAGGTGGGCAAAGGGGCACACATTCCAAAGAGCACCTTTCGGATTTCACAGGTCATTTTTTACACATTTTGATTTCAAACTACTTGCCACACATTAGGGCCCCTAGAATGCCAGGGCAGTATAACTACCCCACAAGTGACCCCATTTTGGAAAGAAGACACCCCAAGGTATTCCGTGAGGGGCATGGCGAGTTCCTAGAATTTTTTATTTTTTGTCACAAGTTAGCGGAAAATTATGATTTTTTTTTTCTTTTCTTTTTTTCTTACAAAGTCTCATATTCCACTAACTTGTGACAAAAAAAAAAAAATTCCAGGAACTCACCATGCCCCTCACGGAATACCCCTCACGTGTCTCACATCTGGTATCGCCGTACTCAGGAGAAGTTGGGCAATGTGTTTTGGGGTGTCATTTTACATATATATACCCATGCTGGGTGAGATAAATATCTTGGTCAAATGCCAACTTTGTATAAAAAAATGGGAAAAGTTGTCTTTTGCAGAGATATTTCTCTCACCCAGCATGGGTATATGTAAAATGACACCCCAAAACACATTCCCCAACTTCTCCTGAGTACGGCGATACCAGATGTGTGACACTTTTTTGCCGCCTAGGTGGGCAAAGGGGCACACATTCCAAAGAGCACCTTTCGGATTTCACAGGTCATTTTTTACACATTTTGATTTCAAACTACTTGCCACACATTAGGGCCCCTAGAATGTCAGGGCAGTATAACTTCCCCACAAGTGACCCCATTTTGGAAAGAAGACACCCCAAGGTATTTCGTGATGGGCATAGTGAGTTCATGGAAGTTTTTATTTTTTGTCACAAGTTAGTGGAATATGAGACTTTGTAAGAAAACAAATAAAATAAAAAAAATCATCATTTTCCGCTAACTTGTGACAAAAAATAAAAAGTTCTATGAACTCACTATGCCCATCAGCGAATACCTTAGGGTGTCTACTTTCCGAAATGGGGTCATTTGTGGGGGTTTTCTACTGTCTGGGCATTGTAGAACCTCAGGAAACATGACAGGTGCTCAAAAAGTCAGAGCTGCTTCAAAAAGCGGAAATTCACATTTTTGTACCATAGTTTGTAAACGCTATAACTTTTACCCAAACAATTTTTTTTTTACCCAAACATTTTTTTTTTATCAAAGACACGTAGAACAATAAATTTAGCGAAAAATTTATATATGGATGTCGTTTTTTTTGCAAAATTTTACAACTGAAAGTGAAAAATGTCATTTTTTTGCAAAAAAATCGTTACATTTCGATTAATAACAAAAAAAGTAAAAATGTCAGCAGCAATGAAATACCACCAAATGAAAGCTCTATTAGTGAGAAGAAAAGGAGGTAAAATTAATTTGGGTGGTAAGTTGCATGACCGAGCAATAAACCGCTAAAGTTGTGGAGTGCCGATTTGTAAAAAAGGGCCTGGTCACTAGGGGGGTATAAACCTGTGGTCCTTAAGTGGTTAAAGGGTTTCTACCCCCAGAAATACTGTTATGTAGCTGACTGACATTAGCGATGCGCTAATGTCAGCACTACATAACAGTATGTTTCTAACATTTGTCCCTGCAGCCGTTTTTATAAAAAAAGCACTTTTATAATATGCTAATGAGCCTCTAGGTGCTATGTGGGCGTAAAATCAGCACCTAGAGTCTCCGTCCACTCATGCTTTATCCTGCCCAGGTCCCCTGTTCTGCCCGCCCAGCTCCTCTTGATTGATGGCACTGTTCCCTGCATCGTTGACGAAATCCCGCGCCGTTCACTTCTGTCTTTGGCGCAGGAACAGTGAGTGAAGGCCGCTCTCCTGATGCCGGCTTCCTCACTGTGACGTAGTTGGCGCAGGCGCAGTGAGGAATTGGGCACCAGGATCACATCATTCACTCACTGTGCCTGCGCCGAAGACAGAAGTGAATGGCGCAGGCGCGGGATTTCGTCAACGATGCGGTGGACCGTGCTATCAATCAAGAGGAGCGGGGCGGGCAGAACAGGGGACCTGGGCGGGATAAATCGTGAGTAGACGGAGCCTCTAGGTGCCGATTTTATGCCCACATAGCACCTAGGGGCTCATTAGCATATAATAAAAGTGCTTTTTTAACAAAAACGGTTGCAGGAACTAACGTTAGAAACATACTGTTATGTAGTGCTGACATTAGCGCATCGCTAATGTCAGTCAGCTACATAACGGTATTTCTGGTGGTAGAAACCCTTTAAACACTGTTACATTTACACACTTCAAATGTTTTATATACCTTTTTAGATGTGACTATCTAGGACAGGTGTCAGGACTGTCTTGGTCACACACAGGTTGAAAAACCACTCTGCAGGCAGGGCACAGTGGGCACTGGGCTGGGCACTACTTGGGCAGGCTGCTGGGCTGGACTGGAGGAGAAGAATGATTTCTCCCACGGAGCTCCCTGCCTCTCTCTCTCTCTCTGATGTCACTTCCTGTGGACCTGACTTCCTTATCAGAGAGAAGGAGGGAGGGACTGGGAGGCAGAGGAGGAACGAGGGAGACCAGAGACTGAACAGTGAGTGAACACAGCGCTCTGACTCTGAGGCTGCGCTGCCTGGCATCACTATCACTGTAGAGACTGTAGAGGAGGGAGGGACAGCTGATCGCTGTGCTCAGCTGATCACCCGGCCCAGCCGCTGCAGTGACAGCTTATGCGATCGCATCATCGGAGTCTCGGTCGGACATCCACACTGCAGTTTGAATGAATCCTGTGCCCGGGTCTAATAAAAGCTTGTACCCGGGCACAGGATTACACACCCGGACTGTCCGGGTCAATCCCGTACGGGTGGCAACCCTAGATTTATCCCATCATCTATTTATCCCCAGGACTGTGACGAGGGGACACAAACATAGAAGAGGATTCTTTACGGTAAGAGCAGTGAGACTATGGAACTCTCTGCCTGAGGAGGTGGTGATGGTGAGTACAATAAAGGAATTCAAGAGGGGCCTGGATGTATTTCTGGAGCGTAATAATATTACAGGCTATAGCTACTAGAGAGGGGTTGTTGATCCAGGGAGTTATTCTGATTACCTGATTGGAGTCGGGAAGGAATTTTTTATTCCCCTAAAGTGGGGAAAATTGGCTTCTACCTCACAGTTTTTTTTTTGCCTTCCTCTGGATCAACTTGCAGGATGACAGGCTGAACTGGATGGACAAATGTCTTTTTTCGGCCTTATGTACTATGTTACTATGTTACCATGCTTCACTGTGGGTATGGTGTTCTTTTGGTGATGTGCAGTGTTGTTTTTGCGCCAAACATATCTTTTGGAATTATGGCCAAAAAGTTCAAACTTGGTTTAATCAGACCATAACACCTTTTCCCATATGCTTTTGGGAGACTTCAGATGTGTTTTTGCAAAATGTAGCCTGGCTTGGATGTTTTTCTTCGTAAGAAAAGGCTTTCGTCTTGCCACTCTACCCAATAGCCCAGACATATGAAGAATATGGGAGATTGTTGTCACATGTACCACACAGCCAGTACTTGCCAGATATTCCTGCAGCTCCTTTAATGTTGCTGTAGGCCTCTTGGTAGCCTCCAAGTTTTCTTCTCGATTTTTCATCAATTTTGGAGGGACGTCCAGTTCTTGGTAATGTCACTGTTGCGCCATATTTTCTCCACTTAATCATGACTGTCTTTACTGTGTTCCATGGTATATCTAATGCCTTGGAAATTCTTTTGTACCCTTCTCCTGACTGATAGCTTTTAACAATGAGATCCCTCTGATGCTTTGGAAGCTCTCTGTGGACCATGGCTTTTGCTGTGGGATTCGACTAAGAAAATTTCAGGAAAGACTAACTAGAGCAGCTGAACTTTATTTGGGGTTAATCAGAGGCACTTTAAATGATGGCAGGTGTATGCTTACTCCTATTTAACATGATTTTGAATGTGATAGCTTAAGACCGAATGCACAGCGGTCCATAAAAACACGGTCTGGATTCCAGCTGAGAGCAGGAGCACACTGCGTCATGCCACCTCTGCACTACAGTAATACACTCGTACGAGGAATCCAGACTGTGTTGCCACGGACCGCTCACAGCCGTGTGCATTCGGCCTAATTCTGAACACAGCTACATCCTCAGTTATAAGAGGGTGTGCACACTTCAACCACATTGTTTTAGTTTTTTTTGTTTTCTTCCCTCCACCTAAAACATTTCAGTTTGTTTTTCAATTGAGTTGTACAGTTTATAGGTCACATTAAAGGTGGAAAAAGTTCATAAATTATTTACCTTTGTCTCATTTTTTTACAGCACAGAAACCTGACATTTTAACAGGGGTGTGTAGACTTTTTATATCCACTATATATATCTATATCTATCTATCTATCTATCTATCTATCTATCTATCTATATATATATATATATATATATATATTTAAACATGCACTTTACTTTCTCACATTTTGAGCACACTCACCTCTCTTTGCCTGGGTTCGAGCCTGGCTTAAGATAAGGAATTTTGATAATTCCGTCCGATTTTCCGGGCCATAACTGACACACCTTCAATAATTTACTTTTTGTGTTCACTGTGTGTTTACTTTACATATTTGTTTGTCCCTGGGACTTCCCAGGGTCGTGGCAGGCTACCCGATAGGGATATAAAAACCCAGCCAGCAGTCTCAGCTGTGTGGATTATACTCCATTTCACAGTGAACCTGTGGAGACGCTGTGGTTTTGGGATCTGCATGAGGTGTGCTGTGCTAAAGGGCTGAGAGACGCATAGCTGGAAAGCAGGCCCCCTAAAGCCTGCTGTGGATGGCTGATGAAAAAAACTGCTAACAAGGTGAACGTTTGTGTTTTATTTTGTTTTGCCTTTTGTGTGAATAAATACTGGACTATTTAAGATAAAGACTTTGTGATCGCCTCTATACTGCGTCCGCTAAGCTGCCTACCAGAGCGAATCCCCACACTACCTAGCTAATAATGCCACCGTTATAGTTGCAAAGCAGCCCTTTTGCTTGCCAAACCTGGAGTTAGATACAAATGTCTTTGTTTGAACTGGCCCCAGCCATGGCAAAATAAATCCACGAGTAGCCGGCAGCCATGCCATATCTGCAGAATGTGCAGTTGCACAGGGACCCTGTAGGGGTAGGCCTTCTATAACGATACTAGGACCTCCACACAAGGGACTGAGCTAATCACTCTTATATTGTACAGTTGCTAGCAGACTGACCTGCTAGTGCTTTGCAATCATGAATGATCTGCTTTAGGACATGCAAACTGCTCTCATGGAGCAATGGGACCATGTATTCTTGCTCTTCTGTTAGTCTTTTCAATTCTCCACCAATGGATCCTAGAAGAGCTTACACACAGTAGATATTCCAGGCAAGTAAAACTCATGGGTGCAATGTGACTTTCAGCTGGAAACTGAACAGTTATTTTTCGCAAATGATTTAGCTCCAAAGCTTACTTTGCTGAGCTTTATTGAAAGTACAGTACACAGATCTATGTAGAAAAATGTGGAAACCCCTACTTTTATCTTTAAAATATTCACAGGAATAAAGGAAATGGCATCCACTGGTTCAATCTAGTTAATATTCTATCCAGCTTATTCGGTAATCAGAGAGAGAGATGGCGGTCGGCTGCAATTGAACTGCTCTGGCCAGATAGGGGTTCTTAATAATGCAGAAGCAATTTAACAAAACTTTAAAATATACACTTCCCTGCCAGCAAACTCAGCAACGGGAGAGAGAGTTGCATGTAAGGGGAAATTAAAAGCTGCTCCGATAAACACAAACTATTTTTTGTGCCTCCCAAGAGAACTTAGTAAATTTAGAGGTCAATAGTTGAGAAATAAACACACACACATATACTGTGCACCCTGGAGAAGGATTTACCTTTGCCAGTGTCTAAAAGTAAAATAAATCTACAGCGTATGAATAGCCTATTCTTCCAATAAAGCATGGCCACTGAAATGTGCAACCTGTTTGACAATAACATGCACATAGCCCTCCCACATTGAAGAGGGCGCCACCACCTTCTGCTCAAACTTACCACTGCCAGCTAAAAACTACAGGATGGTTAAAGTTATTTATGGACTTTATTACACTATAGTACCTATAGATAATAAACTGTTTTGACGTAAAGTTGCCGTGCTAATCCTTAACCAATGCACCCACAAAACATCCATACTTTTCCGTTAATCATAGATTTAGCAAGACAATCCCAGGTTTCTGGCGCTGTCATGGAACAAGTAAAAAATTGGTTCCATTCCTGTTGCTGTATGCAACCTAACCCATGATGCACTTTTCCTGTCACTGCAACAGCTCCAGCACCGCTGCTAATAATGCATTACTAGTTTATAGCTTCTCCCACCAGCTAGTTACATAGACATTCCCCAATCACTGCCCTTGTTGCTGTTTTGACATGCCCATGGACATAACATCACAGGAAATAAGATCTGCATGGATATGGTCATGCAACCACACACCAGAACTAAAAATAAGAACAATAAAGAAAAAGAAATACATTACAAAATTACAGTAGTATTTTCCGAAATACTGCCTGTACCACGAGCCACACAAGAAAGGCAACGGGAGATTATGGAGATTAACAAGTGGCTCAAGAACTGGTGTAGGAAGGAGGGGTTTGGGTTCCTGGAGAACTGGGCCGATTTTTCTATCGGCTACAGGCTCTATCGTAGGGACGGGCTGCACCTCAATGGGGAAGGGGCAGCTGTGCTGGGGAGAAAGATGGCTAGAAGGTTGGAGGAGTGTTTAAACTAGGGACTGGGGGGGAGGGTAATTACGTTATAGGACGGGAAGATAGCGCAGATAGAGACCGGGGGCAAGGTAATGGGACTGGGGGAGGAATGGAAGGAGGGACTAGAACAGTTCAGAAGGAAAGGTGTAGGGTAAAAAATATACATAAACCTCTCAAATGTATGTATACTAATGCCAGAAGTCTGACTAATAAAACTGGTGAACTGGAATTAGTGATGTGTGAGGAGAACTATGGCATAGTGGGAATAACTGAGACATGGCTGGATGATAGCTATGACTGGGCGGTTAATGTACAAGGTTACAGTCTGTTTAGAAAGGATCGTCAAAACCGGAGAGGGGGAGGGGTCTGCCTTTATGTAAAGTCCGGTCTAAAGCCCACACTCCGCGAAGATATAAGTGAGGGACATGAACATGTGGAGTCAGTGTGGGTAGAGATACATGGAGCTAAAAACAACAATAAATTACTAATAGGAGTTTACTATAAACCACCTAATATACCAGAGTCCACAGAAAATCTATTACTAAACGAGATAGACGAGGCGGCAAATCATAATGAGGTGGTTATTATGGGGGACTTCAACTACCCAGATATAGACTGGGAAACTGAAACTTGTACATCTCATAAAGGAAACAGGTTCTTGGCAATAACCAAAGACAATTACCTCTCCCAACTGGTTCAGGACCCGACTAGAGGGACGGCCATACTGGACTTAGTATTAACCAATAGGCCGGACAGAACAACAGACGTGCAGGTTGGGGGACACCTGGGAAATAGTGACCACAAAGTAATAACCTTCCAATTATCATTCAAAAGAGCGTTTCTACAGGGAGGAACAAAAATACCAAACTTCAAAAAAGCTAAATTTAGCCAACTAAGAGAGGCCATAGGCCAAACTAACTGGGACAAAGTCCTCAAAAATAAAAATACAGCCACAAAATGGGATATCTTTAAAAGCATCCTAAAATCTCATTGTGAGAGGTACATACCGTATGGTAATAAAAGGTTAAGGAACAAAAAGAAACCAATGTGGATAAATAGAACTGTAAAGAAAGCAATAAATGACAAAAAGAAAGCATATCATTCACTGAAACAGGAGGGGAGCACGGAAGCACTGAAAAACTATAAGGAAAAAAATTGAACATGTAAAAAACAAATAAAAGCGGCCAAACTAGAGACCGAGAGATTAATTGCCAAAGAGAGTAAAACTAACCCTAAAATGTTCTTCAATTATATAAATGTTAAAAAGTATAAATCTGAAGGTGTCGGCCCTCTAAAGAGTAATGAGGGGGAAGTCGCAGAGAGCAACGAGGAGAAAGCAAAGCTGTTAAATATTTTTTTCTCCAATGTATTCACTGAGGAAAATAAATTGTCAGATGACATGCAGAATGCAAAAATAAATTCCCCATTAAAAGTGTCCTGTCTGACCCAGGAAGAAGTACATCAGCGACTTAAAAAGATTAAAATAGACAAATCGCCAGGACCGGATGACATACACCCCCGTATCCTAAAGGAATTAAGTAATGTCATAGCCAGACCCTTATTTCTGATATTTGCAGACTCTATACTGACAGGGAATGTCCCACAGGATTGGCGCATGGCATATGTGGTGCCAATATTCAAAAAGGGGCCAAAAACAGAGCCTGGAAACTATAGGCCGGTAAGTTTAACATCTGTTGTGGGTAAACTGTTTGAAGGTTTTCTGAGAGATGCTATATTAGAGCATCTCAACAGAAATAAGCAAATAACGCCATATCAGCATGGCTTCGTGAGGGATTGGTCATGTCAGACTAATTTAATCAGTTTCTATGAGGAGGTAAGTTCTAGACTTGACAGCGGAGAATCAATGGATGTCGTATATCTGGACTTCTCCAAAGCATTTGACACTGTACCACATAAAAGGTTAGTATATAAAATGAGAATGCTCGGACTGGGAGAAAACGTCTGTAAGTGGGTAAGTAACTGGCTCAGTGATAGAAAACAGAGGGTGGTTATTAACGGTACACACTCAGATTGGGTCACTGTCACTAGTGGGGTACCTCAGGGGTCAGTATTGGGCCCTATTCTCTTCAATATATTTATTAATGATCTTGTAGAAGGCTTGCACAGTAAAGTATCAATTTTCGCAGATGACACTAAACTGTGTAAAGTAATTTACACTGATGAGGACAGTATACTACTACAGAGGGATCTGGATAGACTGGAGGCTTGGGCAGATAAGTGGCAGATGGGGTTTAACACTGATAAATGTAAAGTTATGCACATGGGAAGGAAAAATGCAAGTCAACCGTACATACTAAATGGTAAAACACTCGGTAACACTAACATGGAAAAGGATCTAGGAATTTTAATAAACAGCAAACTAAGCTGCAAAAACCAGTGTCAGGCAGCTGCTGCCAAGGCCAACAAGATAATGGGTTGCATCAGAAGGGGCATAGATTCCCGTGATAAGAACATAGTCCTACCACTTTACAAATCGCTAGTCAGACCGCACATGGAGTACTGTGTACAGTTCTGGGCTCCTGTAAACAAGGCAGACATAGCAGAGCTGGAGAAGGTCCAGAGGAGGGCATCTAAAGTAATAACTGGAATGGGGCAACTACAGTACCCTGAAAGATTATCAAAATTAGGGTTATTCACTTTAGAAAAAAGACGACTGAGGGGAGATCTAATTAATATGTATAAATATATCAGGGGTCAGTACAGAGATCTCTCCCATCAGCTATTTATCCCCAGGACTGTGACTGTGACGAGGGGACATCCTCTGCGTCTGGAGGAAAGAAGGTTTGTACACAAACATAGAAAAGGATTCTTTACGGTAAGAGCAGTGAGACTATGGAACTCTCTGCCTGAGGAGGTGGTGATGGTGAGTACAATAAAGGAATTCAAGAGGGGCCTGGATGTATTTCTGGAGTGTAATAATATTACAGGCTATAGCTACTAGAGAGGAGTCTTCCTCTGGATCAACTTGCGGGATAACAGGCCGAACTGGATGGACAAATGTCTTTTTTCGGCCTTATGTACTATGTTACTATGTTACTATGTTACAGTTAACTTCATAAAATATCAATTCAAATTATATTGATGCATACCGGAAAGCCCTTTTAAAAATGTTGTCCCACGAAAAATATTGTTTATAGCTAAATCCAGCCAATAATTATAAACATGTTTTGCATTCATGCCTTTAAAAAACAAAAAGCTAAAATCCCCAGATTTTTTATAAATAATGTTAGTATAGACCCTCCTGCTGTTTCTATTGAACAGGCTTTTCGTGTCCATCACAGAAGTTGCAGTGACATTGTCTCATTCTCTTATCGCTTACTCAGCCTTAGTTCTAACATGCAAAGAGGATGTAACAGCTTCAGAAGCTACCAGCTTACCACAGCAGGGATCTTTCACATCCGAAGGAGCGAAACTGAACATGTGCGCCCACTTTTGCACATTACTGAGGTGGACACAGGAAGAATGTTCCTAAAAAATACAAGTGCCGCTAATCTAAAATTACTCCTGTAATATCCGGGAATATAAGCATTTAAAAAAAAAAAAGAGTAAAAGCAAAAATTCAAAAAGAAGAAAAGATGTCATCTGGACCATAACAACAGATGCATTAGAATCTTGTGGTCTAATTGAAAGAAATGATTTGTCTTCCTTTTTGTAAATGTTTTTTATAGTATTTATATATGCTGTATGGCAGTTGTTTTTTAAGGGATATTGATGGTGGGATTGTGGTCTGGGATTTTTAGGCTGTGTATACCTTTGGGGACAGTTTTTTATGATTTCATTTTACTCATTTTGGGCTAAAAATATATATTTTTTTATTGGTCTTTATTTAAATATATTGAGCCGTTCTATCACAAAGGGTTAACTGTCTAGCTGTGTGAATGATAATTTCACTTTGTGCTGGTCAGCTAATAAACCTTATCTAAATTATGAAAAGGTCATAAACACTTATTTAAGCCAAGTAAGATAGGAATTGAGTTATAATGAGTGTTTATAAGTTCAGAGATCAGAGATAAGGAGCTGACAGTTGAGCTGCCTGATGGAACAGAGTGTAAATTCAAAGCCTGCTACTAGAGAAACTCAAGGATACACAAAGACAGTAGTTTCAATTTTTTTTAACAAAGACCAGTTGAAAAAATGATTTTTAGCTCAAAATGAGTACATTTCAATAATAAGGTTTTGAGAAAGCATCAGAAGACACAAAGGCAATAGCCAGTGCCAGTTGCTGTCTTATCCCAAGTGTTATGTACACTTTTTCTACAATAAATGGGAATAGTTTGATTGGCGAGTGCTGTAGCATATTTTGTTTTGGAATTCATTATTCTATGTTTTTTCTACCGAGCATCAGCTATTATTCACCCGAGTGGCCTGCATACCTTAGATGCTGACTATCGACTGTGTAGCTCTTTTTGGTAAATACAAAAATGTTTATATTAATGGGCTGGATTCAATCATAATAATATCTGTTGGACAATACCTTTAAGGGTGGGTTCACACTAGCGTTAGGGATTCCGTTATGGCTTTCTGTTATAACATGGTTATAATGGAAAATAACAGAATCCATGAGTTGGAAGGACGGATCCATTCTTCTGCCCATAGACTTGTATTATGACGGAATGCAAAACGGAAGCCTTTAAAATGCTTTCCATTTGCTTTCCGTCCTAATAGAAGTCTATGGGAATAAAAAATGGTTCCGTCTGGGTCACATTATGCAAGACGGAAAATAAAGTCCTGTCGACATGTTATAACGGAAAGCCATAACGGAATCCCTAACGCAAGGATTTAAGGTGTTGCTAAAGAATAGTGTTGGCCACCTTACAAACCATTAGAACCAGGACATACTTTAGTTGAGATAGCATGTTGTATTTGGCAGTGGGTCAGTAGCACTGCTTGAATACCCAAATGGTCAGTCTACATTGCTGTTCATGCTACAGGAAAGAAGGAACTACATATCAAAGTAGCTATTGGTGAGCACCACCCTGAAAAATGCAACTTGAGTTCTATGTCTTCTGGTGAGGACATCATCCACAAACACAGGTATATGTGGGCAATATTCTCTTGATATCATGGACATTTGTTTTGTACGGAGTGATCAGGGCATTCAGAGACGGATTTAGGACTCTCCTATCCCTAAAACCTGGTATGATATAACACAAATAACTAGACATAGCTACGGAGTTCTGATCTTCAAGGCCTTTTGTTCATCCTTAGATCCATCAAAGTAGATGGGGCCTTTATCAAAAGTCTTCCATTTTTACTGTAGCACATGTACAAAGCACATTCTCTCAGATTGAGCCTTGCCCCTCTTTGCCCTGGGATCTTGCGCCATCACAATGTTCAACTAATAACAATGCTCTGCTGTCACAATGTTTAGCTGCTGAGTAGCTCAGTCTTGACAGTTAGACGTCTGCAGCTTGGTCATATTACCTAAAAGTTAATGTCACTGTGACATTTTAGGGGTTGTCCTGCTAATGAGGGTCATGGTCAACAGCTGAGGCAGAAGAGCCAACTGAAAGCCATTCATATAAAATTTTCAAAATCGGAGATCACCTTCACCTGGTCACTGCTTGTCCAAGGTATAATTGTTGCTTAGCAACACACAATCCTTTTCAAATAAAGCTCCAGGGTACTCAAAAGTAGTGGAGAGAGTAAAGAAGCGTAAAGATGGTAACATTCCAATCAATTGTCTTTAATTAGTCAGGTAAAAGATAAGCAGAAAAAATGATATGCCACATTTTAGAAAAGACTTGAATTTAATTAATATAACAGTTTCTTCCATCTCTTTTTTTCTAACTATGTAGGTGTGATTGTATGTTATGGTTGCTATGGAAACAATGTACTTCATGCATATTTGCTAGAATAGCACATAATGTATTAGCAGAAACTCAGTCATCACAAATCTGTAATGTTCTTATAAGAGACAAAGGTCAGAACACTAAACACTGGCAAGCCAGGCTAAACTCTCTTGTGCAAAAAAATATGACCTGCGGTTTTCTAGAAGGCATTATGCTGAGGATTATTGTTATCCAGTAAAAAGACCTAAAATATGAATTATAGCCTGTGCAGATTATCATGGTATCCAGACCTTGCCAGGAACATAGGTGACGCCGATGATGCATCAATAAAATAACAGCTTATTGTTTGCGTTGTATAAGATCTCTTGCACACGGGCGTGATGGATTAGGTCTGGATGCGTTCAGGGTGCGTTCAGTGAAACTCTCACCATTTTGCAAGCAAATTCAGTCAGTTTTGTCTGCAATTGCATTCAGTTGTTCAGTTTTTTTCACGTGCGGGTGCAATGCGTTTTTCACACGTGTGATAAAAAACTGAAGATTTACTGTCACGGTCCCTCCTGCGACAGATGTCATAAGATCACAGAGACTGGCTACACATGAATCTAACAGCCTCCTTGGTTACTTGCTTCAGTTGTTATTGCTCATGATCACACCCCTTGTTTCAGGTGTAGCTTAGTGGTCATCACACCTCCACTATATAGTCTGACCTCAGCCTTCTGGCTATGCGGTTAATAGTTTCATTTGGATTTTGGAAAGGCTGGTGTGCTGTCCTCTCTGGAGTCTGTGCTCATCCATTTCTGCAGAAGTTAAGTGTCTTGCTCCTTTGTATCTTTGGCCCTCCCTGTGTCTGTTGCTACTAGGCCTCAGGGAGACACGGCTTCCTTCAACTGGGAATGAGCAGGTCACCTCAAGTCCAGCCTTTATCTGTAGGGACCCTTAGGCTCTCCAGGGTCTTAGGTTATGGTGTATGGGCATTCCTACCTTCAGGGTGTGCCCATACGGATAGGAGACAGGGCAAGTAGTAGAGTTTTTTAGGAGGTGACCCTTCCCCTTTTCCCTAGCATTGAGGCCTAGTGGCTTTTTCCTTCCCTGCTTGCGGATGCAATAAGTTTTTCATGCAGCCCCATTCACTTCTATGGTGCCAGGGCTGCGTGAAAAACGCAGAATATAAAACATGCTGAAATTTTTAGACAATGCACAAGTGATGCATGAAAAACAACTCTCATGTACACAGACCCATTGAAATTAATGGGTCAGGAATCAGTGCGGGTGCAATTCGTTCACATCACGCATTGTACCTGCATGGAAAACTTGCTTGTGCAAAAGGGTCCTAGCATACTCCCCGGACATGTCACCCATTGAGCATGAGTATTCTCTGGATTGGCATATACGACAGCGTGTTCCAGTTCCTGTCAATATTCTGCAATTTTGCACAGCTAGAAGAGGACTGAACCAACATTCCAGAGACCACAATCAACAACCTGATCAACTCTATGTGACAGAGATGTGTTGCACTGCCTGAGACAAATGGTGGACACACCATATACTGACTGGTTTTCTGACCCCGCTCCCCAGTAAGTCAAAACTGTGTACATTTCAGAGTGGCATTTTATTGTGGGTAGTCTAAGGCACACCTGTGCAATATTCATGCTGTTATGTCTTGATATGCCACACCTGTGAGGTGGGATGGATTATCTTGGCAAAGGAGAAGTGCTCACTAACACAGATTTAGACAGATTTGTGAACAATATTTGAGAGTAATGGGTCTTTTGTGTATGTAGAAAATGTTTCAGATCTTTGAGTTCAGCTCATGCAAAATGAGAGCAAAATCGAAAGTGTTGCTTTTATATTTTTGTTCAGTGTAAGTAAACTGTAGTTAGAGCTGCTGCCAAAACCCAAGTCTCACAGGAGGCCCATGGTTCATGATTGCCCATACTGCATTGTGCAGTGTTCCCTGGCACAAATCTGTGCAGCATTAGCAGATGGACCTGCTCAAAAAAGTCACATGACCATATTTTTATTGGATCCTGAAGCTGGAGGTCCTCCTCACAGATGAGTAAAGTGTACTTTTCTGTGTAAATGTATGTGGTTTGGGGAATGTATTTAGAGAGCCTGATCTAGGGTCTGCATTTTTTTAAGGTTTTTTGATCAATGATCTGTATTTTTATGGGTTCTGTTTTGGGGTCTGAATTTGTTTAGGAGTTTGTATTTAGAAGGTCTGATCTGGAGTCTGTATTTGTTAAGGCAGTCTGTTTTGGGTTTGTATTATATTATTTTTTCTGTGGTATTTGTCTAGGGTATCTTCTGGGATCCATATTTATTTAGGGGGTCTGTACTAGGTTCTGTATTTGTTTAGTCAGGTGTTTGTATTTGTTTAGGGAATCTGGTCTGAGGTCTGTATTTGTTGCTATAGAGGCTGGTGAAGCCAGAGGCCATAAATGTCTTGGCAGCAAACTTTCCAGTCATCAGGCAAAATCATGGCAGTCTGGGCTGGATGGAGAAGAAAAGGAAACAATAACTTATACATTCAAAGATGATGTAACCCATAAGTCACCTCTCCTGCATGTCCTTCCTTAAAAACATACAGAAAGTCTCCTTGTAGCCTAGAACCAAAAGACAATTGGGTGTTACCATTCCATTTGTTAAGATGATGTGTTTGATACAACTGCATGATGTGGCTGTGAAGTGAAGAAAGGGAGGGCTCAAGTTTTTGGAACCACTCATTGTCTACTTATTCCACTACTTGCTTTAGCTAACAAAATCTTGGTACAGACTACAGAGAGAAATTAATTAATGCAAACTTCTTTAAATTATTTTAATAAATACTTTGCAACGTGACAGAACTAATTTTAACATCTGTCAGGTGTACCTATTTGCCCAACAGCTCAAGCGAAAATATTCCAGCATATGTCAGGTCACTAAGTAATAAAGCTTATGAAAACATCTCATGAGGTTTTCATACCAAACTAAATAAGAAATGAATCATAAAAGTGGAAGTTATCCCCATTTGATGTAGTTATATAATGCAAGTAAAAGCTTAAAAGGGAAACATGTTCAAACATGAAATCAAATCAAAAGTAGTATGTTTTTATTATAATCATAATAATTGGCCTCCTGGGCAATATTTGTTAATGATCAAGAAATGCCTTTCACTTGTAATTGCTTAACCACTTCACATCTGGGCCATTTGCCCCCTTCCTGATCAGGCCTAATTTTGCAAATCTGACCTATCTCACTTTATGTGGTAATAACTTTGAAACGCTTTTACTTATCCAAGTCATTCAGAGATTGTTTTCTCATGACACATTGTAACTATACCAAATAAACAAAGGGACACACATATAAAATAATTTCAAATTTTATTGCATAATTGACATAACAAAAGACATTAAGAAAATAATGATAGCAGCAGCAATGCAGGCTAGCGCTGCGACAAGCAGCTCATTTGCCGGTATAAACAGTATGCCCGATCCCAATAAAGGGGAGACTCCAAAAAAATGATGATTGCCGCACAAATCGAGCAGTATTCGGACAAACGCCAATAAGATGTAAATAAATCCTACTCCAATATACAAGGATTACACTGATATGAGTAAATATAAGGGCCAGATTCAAAGCACCTCAGAAGAAAAGCCCATAAACAGTGTTAAAGACAGCATTAAGGATAATGACTAAGTAGTACAGACAAGAGCATATTACCTAAAGTTTAGTAGGACCACAGAAAAGTATGGGACCTGTCGGGTATTTATTTTATATAAGATATGGAACCATAAAAATATGATTCCATATTTTATGAAAAACAAAAAAAATAAAAAATGAAAATTTAATTGGCGGACATATAAACGCCAGTTCTTTTATTGATGAGATCTAAAGTTAATTTGTGCAGCTAATGAAACAGGGTGCAATTAATTATACAAAATATAATTTATTATAAATATAAGCAGTATAAATGGCATACAAATGAATACAAAGATAATATCAAAATTGACCATAAGATGGTGCTCCACCGTTTACAGGCTGACTTAAGTACAATACAATACTACTTTTTCTTTTTACCAAATTATTACCGATTAATATACTGGTAATCAAAATATTATAATGCAACAACAACAAAAAAAAACAATAGAAATGAATCTGTGGAAAATCCCTTATGCTCAATCAGAGAATATGGCAGTAAGAGACATCTTATAAATACGCCCGTTGACCTAACTACGGATAATAAAATCCGATCAGAGATTCCACTCTGATAGCAATATTACAGGAATTTTAATGATGTGCACGTTCATTAAAATTTCCCGTAAAATTAATGTTAACACTATTGACCCACTAATAATGGGGTCTCAACTATATGCCGATTGGAGCGATTTATAATTACTGCAAATAAAATTGATTATACATTACCCCTTGCTTTGGGATAAAGAGCTTTTAGAAGGGACCCAGCTTTCCAAGATTCAGATCTATCCCGTCCTGTGGTACGTTCCTGATGTGTGAAGTAATGCTGATGAATGAATTCCCAAGTGTTCTCCCTGAAGAAGTTCCAAGTGATGTTTGGCTCCAGTCCTCTTTGTCTCAAGTGACTTTTCAAGTGATCTTTTTCTTTTTTCTCTCCCCAAAAACTGGTTTAGATATCCACATCCTTATCTATGCCCATCCCCTCTTGGATTAGGGATTTCCAATTAGATAAGGTGGGTGTTACGTATGGTAATCATGGGGATGATGTCATTTAATTGGCATTCCTTCTGCCCATCTACCACTTGATGGCACTGTTGTATCATATAGCAATTTTTAGAATTAACATATATATCCGGCTTTATTACACCTCTTAACCTTTGGTCTCTCCCAACTTAAATCAATTAGGAGGTACTCTTTCTGACACTTTAGGATCACTTTCCCAGACATCACGGATCCATTTTGACAGTCAACAGACCATCTTATTTATGGTCAGATAAGAGAACCATAAACTTCTAGCTTTTGCCCTGGTTTGTATACACCTAATTGTCACAGCTATTCGAGTAATGATGTTTGAAATACCATCAGTTCCTCTGAATAGATCCTTCTTTTAAGAACATACAACTTAGCTCTCTATATTCTCTCAGTGAGATACAATACAAAAAGATACATTATTAATTGGTTATAATACATTAATATTGCATAATATATATGAATCATTAACAAGTTCAAACGCTAAATAAATGCACACATATATATATATATACGAAAAGATACCCATTCCACACCAGATGTGTTTTATGGACGTTTCTTATCAGATCATGACTTAGTCATGCACACCCATTGTTCCTCAGACTGATATGTTTAGAGAAACCAGTGTTTTTAAGCAATAACCTCTCATGACCCCGGTATTTGAGATAGTTTATGTGAGACCCATTACATTCTCTTAAGATACCACATCTGTTGGCAATAACTTTTAAAACAATATACATTGTGTGCCAGTGACCATCATGATCTTCTCTGGCTTATTCCAACAGAGAGTTTGGCCTCTTAAAGGTAATGTGAATCTCCATTTTGGTTCTAATATTGTCAGACCTTAATGTGCAGATATAAATATGCCCGACAAATCCCCCTTCATTCCAAAATATTCCATAAAATGTGAATGCATTTGGAATGTAATAAAGGGCTTTTCATATATTTTCTTCGATGCGTAGACTTGGCTTATAGTGTTCCAACCAGAGCTTGGTTAAAGTTCTTCTGGAGAACCTTATCTAACGCATGACTTGGATGGGACACAAATTCAAACATCCTATAGATCCTGCAAAACAGGATATAAGTTCGATAAAGGTTTGTTTTGATTCTCCATCTCCACATGAATGTTTAATAGGTTCCTTTTCAATGAACCAACTTTAAGTTCCAATGTCTTGATAGAGATGGAATCGGTAACTGTCACACCGGTAGTAATAACAGTGCCCACTATGCCAAAGATTATGGCGGCTACGATCGCAAAAATATGAATCGCTTTGGTCTGTAGAAAACTCTTCTTTGGTCAAGGTCTTCCTTGCTTGTTCCAGGATCTGCGTAATCCGTTCTTGGAAATATCCGATGTGCATCTGGTACCAGGATTGGAGCTCCGTCGACAGGATCTCAGACATGTTGAGTTGTTTTTCGACGAAGATGCGAGGATCCAGGCTGCTGTAGATCTTCTGGGATAATATCCTCTTGTTCGTCAATATGAACCCCGCGGTGTCTTGTAGCATGATTCCGGACGAAGGACCTGGCACAGCAATCGGCTCAGCGTGGAACTTCTTCCCCAAGATCAGGACGACGTAGATAATGGCAATCATCTTTGATGACATCTTACGCCCCTAAAATATTGTATGACACATATGAGCACATACACTTTTCAACTTTATCCTGCAAGAAAAGAGTTACTAATACCATATACCTCTGATTGGCATAAGTTCTTTTCTTGGACAGAATAAGTTCTGGTTTCAGAGGTGAGTTAGGAGACATTTTGTTACAGAGGAAACATACATGAGGATGGGTTAGTATGAGTTCAAGATGTTCAATAACAGATAACACTTTTTAGTTCATACGATACCAATCCTTATTTCCGTCTTTAGCTGGAACCGTAAAGTCTCTTCACCTCTTTTCATCCAACTCCTTCAATCTCTCGAAGTCGTGCACTAGGGTGACAAACACGTAGCTGATTAATGTGCACCCATTTTTCAATAAACTCATCCCCCTTAGGGATTTTGATCTTGTAGACCACTGGAGATAATTTGTCAGTGATGACATAGGGACCTTTCCAGGAAGGTAGGAATTTTCTCTCCTTCACTTGATCCCGAGCGAAGTTATAGAGATATACCCGATCGGAAATTTGATACTCCTTCTGTGTAGTCTTCAGATCGTAGTATGTCTTAGCACTCATTGCGGCTTTCTCTATATTCTTCTGTGCGAACGCAAAAGCATGCTGAAGGTGCTTGCGTAAATTTTCCACATACTGATGCGATGTTGTAGCATTGATCAAGTTATGGTCCGTTGTTCTGTAAATTAAATGCTGGGGTAACACCATCTTCCTTCCCGTGATCATCTCGAAGGGAGAAAGCTTAGTTGCTGCGCTTGGGGTGGCTCTGATGGCCATAAGCACCAAAGGCAACTTGACATCCCAGTCCTTACCAGATTCATTGACAAACTTTTTCAGGATGTTTACAATGGACTGGTTGTAACGTTCTACTCCACCACTAGAGGCTGGTCGATAAGCTATATGGAGCTTCCTCTTTACCCCCAGGATTTCCCACATCTTTGTCATCACCTCACTGGTGAAGTGACTTCCACGATCGGATTCAATGCGCTGGGGAAGACCAAATCTAGAAAATACTTGGTTAATGAGCAGAGATGCACATACGCCTGAACTGCATGTTTTGCACGGCAAACATTCCACCCATTTGGTGAACAGACAAGTTACGGTTAACATATACTTGTTTCCTTTTGATGAGGTTGTTACTGGTCCAATGAAGTCAATTTGGATGTCTGACCATGGCATGGACATCCCCCTTTTCATCAGCGGTGCCCGATGAGTGGGTCCTTGTGGCTGGAATTGAGGGCAGATTAGACATCAGTGACAATATGTTCGCACATCTTGTAACATATGTGGCCAGTAAGCGTAGTCCCGTAGTAACTCGTAAGTAGAGTTGAGCGAACACCTGGATGTTCGGGTTCGAGAAGTTCGGCCGAACATCCCGGAAATGTTCGGGTTCGGGATCCGAACCCGATCCGAACTTCGTCCCGAACCCGAACCCCATTGAAGTCAATGGGGACCCGAACTTTTCGGCACTAAAACGGCTGTAAAACAGCCCAGGAAAGGGCTAGAGGGCTGCAAAAGGCAGCAACATGTAGGTAAATCCCCTGCAAACAAATGTGGATAGGGAAATTAATTAAAATAAAAATTAAATAAATAAAAATTAACCAAAATCAATTGGAGAGAGGTTCCATAGCAGAGAATCTGGCTTCCCGTCACCCACCACTGGAACAGTCCATTGTCAGATATTTAGGCCCCGGCACCCAGGCAGAGGAGAGAGGTCCCGTAACAGACAATCTGGCTTCATGTCAGCAGAGAATCAGTCTTCATGTCATAGCAGAGAATCAGGCTTCACGTCACCCACCACTGTAAGAGTCCATTTTCATAAATTTAGGCCCAGCACCCAGGCAGAGGAGAGAGGTCCCGTAACAGAGGATCTGGCTTCATGTCAGCAGAGAATCAGTCTGCATGTCATAGCAGAGAATCAGGCTTCACGTCAGCCACCACTGCAACAGTCCATTGTCATAAATTTAGGCCCAGCACCCAGGCAGAGGAGAGAGGTCCCGTAACAGAGGATCTGGCTTCATGTCAGCAGAGAATCAGTCTGCATGTCATAGCAGAGAATCAGGCTTCACGTCAGCCACCACTGCAACAGTCCATTGTCATAAATTTAGGCCCAGCACCCAGGCAGAGGAGAGAGGTCCCGTAACAGACAATCTGGCTTCATGTCAGCAGAGAATCAGTCTGCATGTCATAGCAGAGAATCAGGCTTCACGTCAGCCACCACTGCAACAGTCCATTGTCATAAATTTAGGCCCAGCACCCAGGCAGAGGAGAGAGGTCCCGTAACAGACAATCTGGCTTCATGTCAGCAGAGAATCAGTCTGCATGTCATAGCAGAGAATGAGGCTTCACGTCACCCACCACTGCAACAGTCCATTGGCATATATTTAGGCCTAGCACACAGGCAGAGCAGAGAGGTCCCGTAACAGACGATCTGGCTTCATGTCAGCAGAGAATCAGTCTGCATGTCATAGCAGAGAATGAGGCTTCACGTCAGCCACCACTGCAACAGTCCATTGGCATATATTTAGGCCTAGCACACAGGCAGAGGAGAGAGGTCCCGTAACAGACAATCTGGCTTCATGTCAGCAGAGAATCAGTCTGCATGTCATAGCAGAGAATGAGGCTTCACGTCACCCACCACTGCAACAGTCCATTGGCATATATTTAGGCCTAGCACACAGGCAGAGCAGAGAGGTCCCGTAACAGACAATCTGGCTTCATGACAGCAGAGAATCAGTCTGCATGTCATAGCAGAGAATGAGGCTTCACGTCACCCACCACTGCAACAGTCCATTGGCATATATTTAGGCCTAGCACACAGGCAGAGCAGAGAGGTCCCGTAACAGACAATCTGGCTTCATGTCAGCAGAGAATCAGTCTGCATGTCATAGCAGAGAATGAGGCTTCACGTCACCCACCACTGCAACAGTCCATTGGCATATATTTAGGCCTAGCACACAGGCAGAGCAGAGAGGTCCCGTAACAGACAATCTGGCTTCATGTCAGCAGAGAATCAGTCTGCATGTCATAGCAGAGAATCAGGCTTCACGTCAGCCACCACTGCAACAGTCCATTGTCATAAATTTAGGCCCAGCACCCAGGCAGAGGAGAGAGGTCCCGTAACAGACAATCTGGCTTCATGTCAGCAGAGAATTAGTCTGCATGTCATAGCAGAGAATCAGGCTTCATGTCAGCCACCACTGCAACAGTCCATTGGCATATATTTAGGCCTAGCACACAGGCAGAGGAGAGGTTCATTCAACTTTGGGTAGCCTCGCAATATAATGGTAAAATGAAAATAAAAATAGGATTGAATGAGGAAGTGCCCTGGAGTCCAATAATATATGGTTATGGGGAGGTAGTTAATGTCTAATCTGGACAAGGGACGGACAGGTCCTGTGGGATCCATGCCTGGTTCATTTTTATGAACGTCAGCTTGTCCACATTGGCTGTAGACAGGCGGCTGCGTTTGTCTGTAATGACGCCCCCTGCCGTGCTGAATACACGTTCAGACAAAACGCTGGCTGCCGGGCAGGCCAGCACCTCCAAGGCATAAAAGGCTAGCTCTGGCCACGTGGACAATTTAGAGACCCAGAAGTTGAATGGGGCCGAACCATCAGTCAGTACGTGGAGGGGTGTGCACACGTACTGTTCCACCATGTTAGTGAAATGTTGCCTCCTGCTAACACGTTGCGTATCAGGTGGTGGTGCAGTTAGCTGTGGCGTGTTGACAAAAGTTTTCCACATCTCTGCCATGCTAAGCCTGCCCTCAGAGGAGCTGGCCGTGACACAGCTGCCTTGGCGACCTCTTGCTCCTCCTCTGCCTTGGCCTTGGGCTTCCACTTGTTCCCCTGTGACATTTGGGAATGCTCTCAGTAGCGCGTCTACCAACGTGCGCTTGTACTCGCGCATCTTCCTATCACGCTCCAGTGCAGGAAGTAAGGTGGGCACATTGTCTTTGTAGCGTGGATCCAGCAGGGTGGCAACCCAGTAGTCCGCACAGGTTAAAATGTGGGCAACTCTGCTGTCGTTGCGCAGGCACTGCAGCATGTAGTCGCTCATGTGTGCCAGGCTGCCCAGGGGTAAGGACAAGCTGTCCTCTGTGGGAGGCGTATCGTCATCGTCCTGCCTTTCCCCCCAGCCACGCACCAGTGATGGACCCGAGCTGCGTTGGGTGCCACCCCGCTGTGACCATGCTTCATCCTCATCCTCCTCCACCTCCTCCTCATCCTCGTCCTCCTTGTCCTCCAGTAGTGGGCCCTGGCTGGCCACATTTGTACCTGGCCTCTGCTGTTGCCAAAAACCTCCCTCTGAGTCACTTCGAAGAGACTGGCCTGAAAGTGCTAAAAATGACCCCTCTTCCTCCTCCTCCTCCTCCTCCTCCTGGGCCACCTCCTCTTCCATCATCGCCCTAAGTGTTTTCTCAAGGAGACATAGAAGTGGTATTGTAACGCTGATAACGGTGTCATCGCCACTGGCCATGTTGGTGGAGTACTCGAAACAGCGCAACAGGGCACACAGGTCTCGCATGGAGGCCCAGTCATTGGTGGTGAAGTGGTGCTGTTCTGTAGTGCGACTGACCCGTGCGTGCTGCAGCTGAAACTCCACTATGGCTTGCTGCTGCTCGCACAGTCTGTCCAGCATGTGCAAGGTGGAGTTCCACCTGGTGGGCACGTCGCATATGAGGCGGTGAGCGGGAAGGCCGAAGTTACGCTGTAGCGCAGACAGGCGAGCAGCAGCAGGATGTGAACGCCGGAAGCGCGAACAGACGGCCCGCACTTTATGCAGCAGCTCTGACATGTCGGGGTAGTTGTGAATGAACTTCTGCACCACCAAATTCAGCACATGCGCCAAGCAAGGGATGTGCGTCAAATTGGCTAGTCCCAGAGCTGCAACGAGATTTCGCCCATTATCACACACCACCAGGCCGGGCTTGAGGCTCACCGGCAGCAACCACTCGTCGGTCTGTTGTTCAATACCCCGCCACAACTCCTGTGCGGTGTGGGGCCTGTCCCCCAAACATATGAGTTTCAGAATGGCCTGCTGACGTTTACCCCGGGCTGTGCTGAAGTTGGTGGTGAAGGTGTGTGGCTGACTGGATGAGCAGGTGGAAGAAGAGGAGGAGGAAGCCGAGAAGAGGAGGTGGCAACAGGAGGCAAAGAATGTTGCCCTGCGATCCTTGGCGGCGGAAGGACGTGCGCCAAACAGCTCTCCGCCTGGGGCCCAGCTGCCACTACATTTACCCAGTGTGCAGTTAGGGAGATATAGCGTCCCTGGCCGTGCTTACTGGTCCACGTATCTGTGGTTAGGTGGACCTTGCTACAGATGGCGTTGCGCAGTGCACACTTGATTTTATCGGATACTTGGTTGTGCAGGGAAGGCACGGCTCTCTTGGAGAAGTAGTGCCGGCTGGGAACAACATACTGTGGGACAGCAAGCGACATGAGCTGTTTGAAGCTGTCTGTGTCCACCAGCCTAAATGACAGCATTTCATAGGCCAGTAGTTTAGAAATGCTGGCATTCAGGGCCAGGGATCGAGGGTGGCTAGGTGGGAATTTACGCTTTCTATCAAATGTTTGTGAGATGGAGAGCTGAACGCTGGCGTGTGACATGGTTGAGACGCTTGGTGACGGAGGTGGTGGTGGTGGTGTTGGTGGTACATCCCCTGTTTGCTGGGCGGCAGGTGCCAACGTTCCTCCAGAGGCGGAGGAAGAGGCCGAGGCGGCAGCAGCAGAATAGGCCGAGGCGGCAGCAGCAGAAGAGGTAGCAGGGGGAGCCTGAGTGACTTCCTTGGTTTTAAAGGGATTCTGTCACCTCCCCTCAGCCAAAAAACGATTTTAAAGCAGCCATGAAGCACAGCTTACCTGGATTAGGCTGTGCTCTTTTATCTTGAAATCCGTCCAGCAGTTACTGCAAAAAACAACTTTGATTGATAAGGAAATGTGTCCTGAAGGTGCCCAGAGGGGCGTTTTTTTCTTCTTAGAGAGCCCAGTACTGCCCCTCTTTCAGTGCCCAGCCCGCCTTCCTTGTACTGCCACAGCCTCTCCTCCCTCTCCTCCCCCTCTGTGGCAAGCTGGGGGCGGTTAGAAAGTACAAGGAAGGCGGGCTGGGCACTGAAAGAGGGGCGGTACTGGGCTCTCTAAGAAGAAAAAAACGCCCCTCTGGGCACCTTCAGGACACATTTCCTTATCAATCAAAGTTGTTTTTTGCAGTAACTGCTGGACGGATTTCAAGATAAAAGAGCACAGCCTAATCCAGGTAAGCTGTGCTTCATGGCTGCTTTAAAATCGTTTTTTGGCTTAGGGGAGGTGACAGAATCCCTTTAAGGTGTTTACTCCACTGCAGTTCATGCTTTGCATGCAGGTGCCTGGTCATGCAGGTTGTGCTCAGGTTCAGAACGTTAATGCCTCGCTTCAGGCTCTGATGGCACAGCGTGCAAACCACTCGGGTCTTGTCGTCAGCACATTGTTTGAAGAAGTGCCATGCCAGGGAACTCCTTGAAGCTGCCTTTGGGGTGCTCGGTCCCAGATGGCGGCGGTCAGTAGCAGGCGGAGTCTCTTGGCGGCGGGTGTTCTGCTTTTGCCCACTGCTCCCTCTTTTGCTACGCTGTTGGCTCGGTCTCACCACTGCCTCTTCCTCCGAACTGTGAAAGTCAGTGGCACGACCTTCATTCCATGTGGGGTCTAGGACCTCATCGTCCCCTGCATCGTCTTCCACCCAGTCTTGATCCCTGACCTCCTGTTCAGTCTGCACACTGCAGAAAGACGCAGCAGTTGGCACCTGTGTTTCGTCATCATCAGAGACATGCTGAGGTGGTATTCCCATGTCCTCATCATCAGGAAACATAAGTGGTTGTGCGTCAGTGCATTCTATGTCTTTCACCGCTGGGGAAGGGCTAGGTGGATGCCCTTGGGAAACCCTGCCAGCGGAGTCTTCAAACAGCATAAGAGACTGCTGCATAACTTGAGGCTGAGACAGTTTCCCTGGTATGCATGGGGGTGATGTGACAGACTGATGGGGTTGGTTTTCAGGCGCCATCTGTGCGCTTTCTGCAGAAGACTGGGTGGGAGATAATGTGAACGTGCTGGATCCACTGTCGGCCACCCAATTGACTAATGCCTGTACCTGCTCAGGCCTTACCATCCTTAGAACGGCATTGGGCCCCACCATATATTGCTGTAAATTCTGGCGGCTACTGGGACCTGAGGTAGTTGGTACACTAGGACGTGTGGATGTGGCAGAACGGCCACGTCCTCTCCCAGCACCAGAGGGTCCACTAACACCACCACGACCATGTCCACGTCCGCGTCCCTTACTAGATGTTTTTCTCATTGTTATGGTTCACCACAACAACAAATATATTATTTGGCCCAATGTATTGTATTCAAATTCAGCGGGATATAAATTTGAGGCCTAGTATTTAGGCGCTGGGTGACCGGTATGGATTTAGTGACAGAATTAGACTTGGAAATGCACAGAAGCGTGTGTGTGTGAAGTTATTCTGAATGACCCAATGTGCACCTTGAATATTATATACCCTTTTAGGGATAGATTTCAAATAGCTCTGATATAGCAGAAACCACTAAATTATGAAATTGTTAAATTGGGAATTGTATTTAAACCCAGAACAAAAAATGTGCTTTGACGGACACTAAATAACTTTCCCAGCCACAACAGGACAGCGTTAACGAGAGATTTAGCAGGATATAAATTTGAGGCCTAGTATTTAGGCGCTGGGTGACAGGTATGGGTTTAGTGACAGAATTAGACTTAGAAATACACAGTAGCGGGTGTGTGTGAAGTTATTCTGAATGACCCAATGTGCACCTTGAATATTATATACCCTTTTAGGGATAGATTTCAAATAGCTCTGATATAGCAGAAACCACTAAATTATGAAATTGCTAAATTGGGAATTGTATTTCAACCCAGAACAAAAAATGTGCTTTGACGGACACTAAATAACTTTCCCAGCCACAACAGGACAGCGTTAACGAGAGATTTAGCAGGATATAAATTTGAGGCCTAGTATTTAGGCGCTGGGTGACAGGTATGGGTTTAGTGACAGAATTAGACTTGGAAATACACAGTAGCGGGTGTGTGTGAAGTTATTCTGAATGACCCAATGTGCACCTTGAATATTATATACCCTTTTAGGGATAGATTTCAAATAGCTCTGATATAGCAGAAACCACTAAATTATGAAATTGTTAAATTGGGAATTGTATTTAAACCCAGAACAAAAAATGTGCTTTGACGGACACTAAATAACTTTCCCAGCCACAACAGGACAGCGTTAACGAGAGATTTAGCAGGATATAAATTTGAGGCCTAGTATTTAGGCGCTGGGTGACAGGTATGGGTTTAGTGACAGAATTAGACTTAGAAATACACAGTAGCGGGTGTGTGTGAAGTTATTCTGAATGACCCAATGTGCACCTTGAATATTATATACCCTTTTAGGGATAGATTTCAAATAGCTCTGATATAGCAGAAACCACTAAATTATGAAATTGCTAAATTGGGAATTGTATTTCAACCCAGAACAAAAAATGTGCTTTGACGGACACTAAATAACTTTCCCAGCCACAACAGGACAGCGTTAACGAGAGATTTAGCAGGATATAAATTTGAGGCCTAGTATTTAGGCGCTGGGTGACAGGTATGGGTTTAGTGACAGAATTAGACTTGGAAATACACAGTAGCGGGTGTGTGTGAAGTTATTCTGAATGACCCAATGTGCACCTTGAATATTATATACCCTTTTAGGGATAGATTTCAAATAGCTCTGATATAGCAGAAACCACTAAATTATGAAATTGTTAAATTGGGAATTGTATTTAAACCCAGAACAAAAAATGTGCTTTGACGGACACTAAATAACTTTCCCAGCCACAACAGGACAGCGTTAACGAGAGATTTAGCAGGATATAAATTTGAGGCCTAGTATTTAGGCGCTGGGTGACAGGTATGGGTTTAGTGACAGAATTAGACTTAGAAATACACAGTAGCGGGTGTGTGTGAAGTTATTCTGAATGACCCAATGTGCACCTTGAATATTATATACCCTTTTAGGGATAGATTTCAAATAGCTCTGATATAGCAGAAACCACTAAATTATGAAATTGCTAAATTGGGAATTGTATTTCAACCCAGAACAAAAAATGTGCTTTGACGGACACTAAATAACTTTCCCAGCCACAACAGGACAGCGTTAACGAGAGATTTAGCAGGATATAAATTTGAGGCCTAGTATTTAGGCGCTGGGTGACAGGTATGGGTTTAGTGACAGAATTAGACTTGGAAATACACAGTAGCGGGTGTGTGTGAAGTTATTCTGAATGACCCAATGTGCACCTTGAATATTATATACCCTTTTAGGGATAGATTTCAAATAGCTCTGATATAGCAGAAACCACTAAATTATGAAATTGTTAAATTGGGAATTGTATTTAAACCCAGAACAAAAAATGTGCTTTGACGGACACTAAATAACTTTCCCAGCCACAACAGGACAGCGTTAACGAGAGATTTAGCAGGATATAAATTTGAGGCCTAGTATTTAGGCGCTGGGTGACAGGTATGGGTTTAGTGACAGAATTAGACTTGGAAATACACAGTAGCGGGTGTGTGTGAAGTTATTCTGAATGACCCAATGTGCACCTTGAATATTATATACCCTTTTAGGGATAGATTTCAAATAGCTCTGATATAGCAGAAACCACTAAATTATGAAATTGTTAAATTGGGAATTATATTTAAACCCAGAACAAAAAATGTGCTTTGACGGACACTAAATAACTTTCCCAGCCACAACAGGACAGCGTTAACGAGAGATTTAGCAGGATATAAATTTGAGGCCTAGTATTTAGGCGCTGGGTGACAGGTATGGGTTTAGTGACAGAATTAGACTTGGAAATACACAGTAGCGGGTGTGTGTGAAGTTATTCTGAATGACCCAATGTGCACCTTGAATATTATATACCCTTTTAGGGATAGATTTCAAATAGCTCTGATATAGCAGGAACCACTAAATTATGAAATTGCTAAATTGGGAATTGTATTTCAACCCAGAACAAAAAATGTGCTTTGACGGACACTAAATAACTTTCCCAGCCACAACAGGACAGCGTTAACGAGAGATTTAGCAGGATATAAATTTGAGGCCTAGTATTTAGGCGCTGGGTGACAGGTATGGGTTTAGTGACAGAATTAGACTTGGAAATACACAGTAGCGGGTGTGTGTGAAGTTATTCTGAATGACCCAATGTGCACCTTGAATATTATATACCCTTTTAGGGATAGATTTCAAATAGCTCTGATATAGCAGAAACCATTAAATTATGAAATTGTTAAATTGGGAATTGTATTTAAACCCAGAACAAAAAATGTGCTTTGACGGACACTAAATAACTTTCCCAGCCACAACAGGACAGCGTTAACGAGAGATTTAGCAGGATATAAATTTGAGGCCTAGTATTTAGGCGCTGGGTGACAGGTATGGGTTTAGTGACAGAATTAGACTTGGAAATACACAGTAGCGGGTGTGTGTGAAGTTATTCTGAATGACCCAATGTGCACCTTGAATATTATATACCCTTTTAGGGATAGATTTCAAATAGCTCTGATATAGCAGAAACCACTAAATTATGAAATTGTTAAATTGGGAATTGTATTTAAACCCAGAACAAAAAATGTGCTTTGACGGACACTAAATAACTTTCCCAGCCACAACAGGACAGCGTTAACGAGAGATTTAGCAGGATATAAATTTGAGGCCTAGTATTTAGGCGCTGGGTGACAGGTATGGGTTTAGTGACAGAATTAGACTTGGAAATACACAGTAGCGGGTGTGTGTGAAGTTATTCTGAATGACCCAATGTGCACCTTGAATATTATATACCCTTTTAGGGATAGATTTCAAATAGCTCTGATATAGCAGGAACCACTAAATTATGAAATTGCTAAATTGGGAATTGTATTTCAACCCAGAACAAAAAATGTGCTTTGACGGACACTAAATAACTTTCCCAGCCACAACAGGACAGCGGTAACGAGAGATTTAGCAGGATATAAATTTGAGGCCTAGTATTTAGGCGCTGGGTGACAGGTATGGGTTTAGTGACAGAATTAGACTTGGAAATACACAGTAGCGGGTGTGTGTGAAGTTATTCTGAATGACCCAATGTGCACCTTGAATATTATATACCCTTTTAGGGATAGATTTCAAATAGCTCTGATATAGCAGGAACCACTAAATTATGAAATTGCTAAATTGGGAATTGTACTTCAACCCAGAACAAAAAATGTGCTTTGACGGACACTAAATAACTTTCCCAGCCACAACAGGACAGCGGTAACGAGAGATTTAGCGGGATATAAATTTGAGGCCTAGTATTTAGGCGCTGGGTGACCGGTATGGATTTAGTGACAGAATTAGACTGGGATATGGCCAAAAAATAACCACACTATTGCTGGTTAAATGCACTTGGTGACGGGCGCAGCTTGCCCCTGATTTAGTATATGGCCAAAAAATGAACAGACTATTGCTGGTTAAATGCACTTGGTGTCACAGCTTGACGCACCACACTACTGAGGGTTAAATGCACTTGGTGACGGGCGCAGCTTGCCCCTGATGTAGTATATGGCCAAAAAATGAACAGACTATTGCTGGTTAAATGCACTTGGTGTGACAGCTTCACCCTGATGTAGGCTTTAGCCAAAAAACAACCACACCATTGAGGGTTAAATGCACTTGGTGACAGGCGCAGCTTGCCCCTGATTTAGTATATGGCCAAAAAAATGAACAGACTATTGCTGGTTAAATGCACTTGGTGTGACAGCTTCACCCTGATGTAGGCTTTAGCCAAAAAACAACCACACCATTGAGGGTTAAATGCACTTGGTCGCAGCTTGGATGCACTTGGTCGCAGCACCGCACAAGACACAAAATGGCCGCCGATCACCCCAGAAAAAAGTGACTGACAAACGGTCTGGGCAGCCTAAAAACAGTGAGTGAGCATTTGAATTTCAGCAGCTCAATGATGCACAGCTGCAGATCGATCGATTAATCAAGTGAAGTCCTTTGGAGGAGTTAATCTGCCTAATCTCGCCCTACTGTCGCATCCGCAACCTCTCCCTACGCTAATCAGAGCAGAGTGACGGGCGGCGCTATGTGACTCCAGCTTAAATAGAGGCTGGGTCACATGGTGCTCTGGCCAATCACAGCCATGCCAATAGTAGGCATGGCTGTGACGGCCTCTTGGGGCAAGTAGTATGACGCTTGTTGATTGGCTGCTTTGCAGCCTTTCAAAAAGCGCCAAGAAAGCGTCACAAAAGCGCCAAGAAAGCGACGAACACCGAACCCGAACCCGGACTTTTACGAAAATGTCCGGGTTCGGGTCCGTGTCACGGACACCCCAAAATTCGGTACGAACCCGAACTATACAGTTCGAGTTCGCTCATCCCTACTCGTAAGTTATTTTCTCACCTCGATGACCAGCGGTTGGGGCATCATGTGCATGTTGCAACATCAGACCTCGGTATGCTGCAGGTACTACCCATTGTTTGATACCGTTCTTCGAGGTCCTTATCAGTAATCCATCCTGTAATGAGAATTGGGACTTACCTTTCATCAAAATTCGTAACTCCTCCTTATCCCTACAGTCTTCCGTGGTTATGGGACAGTTGTGTGGATCCTCAATGTACTTATAAAAGAGACCAATAATCGGATCCCCCTTTTGGCTCGCAATGAGATCTTCACTAGGGGAATCTTGGCTCCACTGTGCCACATTGGCTTCAGCTCCCTTTTGGGCCTGACTCCTTGTCATAGCATCTACTTGGACAGTTCCCATGAGGTCGTCAACATCAAAGACTTCTCCGTCAATGGCTGCCTGCTTGGCAAGGGAATCTGCTAGGTCATTCCCCTCTTTATCCATGCCTGGATACTTTGAATGACCTCTTACCTTCTTCCAATAAATGATAAGACTGTGGACGGTAACCATCTCATCAATTTTACAAAACATCTTACCATGCTTTACTGGCTTGTTATTACTTCTCATCATGTTGGATCTTTTCCATCCGGGAAAGTACTCCACAAAGCTGTTACGAACATAATCGGAATCTGTGATGATTACAAACTCCTTAATATCATATTCGATAGCCATTTGTACGGCTTTGTACACAGCAGTAAGTTCTGCAACCTGGCTGCTTTTAGAACCAATTTTGTATCCAACAGATACATCTAGGAATGTATTATTCCATACGACTCCAATACCTGCAACCAATGTACGTTCAGATCCTTCCTCGGCATGGAAGGAACAGCCGTCTACGTACACACATGGTAACGATTTGCAGTACTCCTCTTCATAAGATTTATATGGTGATGATGATTGTTCCTCCAGGAAATCATTTTCCGTTGTCTCACCTTTACGTTCCGTATTGGTACAGTCATGGAGTTCTGCTAATCCCTGAGCAACTGGGTTTTTATTATTTTGTTTGTACCTGATCTCCAATGGCCATCCCATTAAGGACATTGTCCAGGCGGTTATCCTGCTGTTTGACAAGTTTCCATCTCTTATACGATCACTCTGCAAGTATTGCAGCGGCTGGTGTGCGGTCTCCACAATGATCCTTTCGCCTTGGATAAAACTCCTAAAATATTGCAAAGCCCATACAGTTGACAATAATGCTTTTTCACAGCTATTGAATTTTACCTCTACCGGTGACAATGACTTGCTGGCATAGGCGATGATCTTGTTTCGGTTTTCCTGTTTTTGGAAAAGAACTGCACTTATGCTTTTATCAGTGAAACCTGTTTCCACGAAGAAAGGTTTTCCCCCTTCTGGATAAGCAAGGCATGGAGCCTGGATAAGTTTGGCCTTGAGCTCAGTTACAGCTTGCTCATGACGCTCGCTCCATTCCCATTTTACTCCTTTCTTTAGCAACTGCAAAAGAGGTTTTGTAATTTCGGCATAATTATCTATGAACTTACGTGAGTAGTTCATCATACCCAGGAATGATCTCAACTCCTTGAGATTTGTAGGAGATTTTGTCTTGGTCACTGCTTCCACCTTCTTTTTCTGTGGGTTAATTCCATCCGCAGTGACTTCATGACCTAGGAAATTAACCTTGGTCCGGCACCATTGAGCCTTCTGTAAAGAAAGTTTTACACCTGCTTTCCTCAGCTGGGTCAGTACATGCCTCAACTCCTGAATATGTTCCTCAAAAGTTGTACTTTTGATCAGGATGTCATCCACATAGGATAAGGTACCTCGTTCAGCGGCATCAGGCATTGCCTTATGCATGAACACTGCAAACTCATGGCCCGCATTTATGTACCCGAAGGGCAATCGGGTCCACGCATACTGTCGTTTGCCAAATGTAAAGGCCAGTTTGTACTGATCCCTTTCATCCACCTTAATCGTCCAATATCCTTGTGCACAGTCAAGGGCAGTGAAGATTTTGGATCCTTGTATTTGTGCCAAACTCTGGTCAATATATGGCACGGGCCATCCGGACATATAAACACGTTTGTTCAACTGTCTTAGGTCCGAGCAGAGACGAAATTGACCGTTAGGTTTGAGGACTCCAAGTATCGGATGATTGAATGAACTGTGTACTGGACGGATGATACCCCTTTCCTCCAAGTTCTTGACGATTTCCGATAGTGACTCGTAAGCCGCCAGCGGAAGTCGGTATTGTTTGACAAAAACAGGGGGTGCATCGGGATCTGTTTGGATTCTTGTAACGTGTAGGTCTGTTTCCCCACAGTCATAAGAATCCTTGGCAAACATCTCCTGGAACTCTGCGAAGAGCTCCTTTAGCCGTTGACGCTTCGACTCGTCGGAGCATGCGTCAGCCATGGAGATTTGTTCTTCCACCCGCTCCTGAAATTCTGGGAAAATCTCAGGCTGACTTAACTCGTAAGCTTCTTCAAGCTCACTAGTTAAATCATTCTGGGTGTAGCGTACCTTATCCTTTCCTTGCTGGTATGATTCATACTCTTTTTCATCGATCTCATGGTTGAAAACTAATGATGACTCTTCGATGTGGCATGTACCTTCTTCAGAGCTGAAAGGATAAACAGAGTGTATGTTAAATAACCCCTCAGGGGTTGAGGAAAAATGTTGTTCCACTGTTTGTTCCTCTGTCAGGTATTCATCAGGAATTATTCCAATAACATCATTTTGGAATCCAAACGTGTAGTATTCCGAATCCATAGCTAAACCAATTACGGTGTCCTTTTGTAGGGATATGCTATGGGGAACCATGTTATGAATTACCATGTGTAACTGATCCTGATGGATGTTTATCAGTGGAGTAGGTTTTACCTTTAGGCCAAGTTGTTGCATTCTGTTGGATAAACAGATCAACGCGTCTGCGTTCTTCAGCTTCTGTCCCTTCTTTACTTTAATGGGGAGAAGAAATGGTTTGTATCCTTCAGGAATTTCAACTTCCTCAGAAACCATGATACTTACGGCATAGGGCATCTGTTGTCCCCATCGTAAGGCTTGTTCTTCATCCTGGAACCCCTCTGGGTTTCCCGGCAATCTGGACCATAAGGTGTTATTTACCATGTCAATCTGTATGGCAAATCGGTGCAGAAGGTCATTACCTATATACATTTGATACCGTGGTTCATTTATCACGATGAAAACGTGCTCCGTAGTTTTACTTCCTATGGAGATAGATAAAACACATCTTGCAACAACATTATGACTCTGGAAATCTCCATCCAGATCAGAAACCCATTGGTCCTGTGGAGATGAACTTTTAATCATTTTAGGGTTGGTGATCTGTTTTAAAAGTCCTAGGCTTATGTAACTCGCTTCGGATTTCAAATCCAACTTGGCATATTTCACCCGGGCTATATTGTTTACCTGTACGGGAATCAATAAATTGTCATTGACCTTTTCAATCCGTACCATCGATTGAATGTGCCTGGTCAGGTCCAAGACTTCTTGATTCCCCCTTTCAAGAGAAATGGTTAATAGATCATCATCCAGAGTTACCTTTTTGATTTTGTCCCTCTGGATGGTAATGGTGTGAGCAGCACCATTGAGATCTTCCTCGGGCTTACCATTCTTCAGGATTGTGACCTCCGGTATTTGATTGTTCCTGAAATGCACTTCAATAGAGTTAGGTTTCTCTTCAATCACATGACAACTGCGTTGTGCTTGTGTGTTGCAAGAGTATTCATAGGCAATGGGTGTCTTCACCTGAGTCCATACTGCTTCATTAATGAAATCAACTATGGGACTCAATCTTTTTAATAAATCGATTCCTATGATCATCCGATCATATGGAAGATCCACAATCAATGTGGGATGTCTAATTGTCTTCTTGCCAATTTTAAATGTCAACCAGGATGTTCCTTTTACCTGTAAGGCATTTCCACCTACACTTATCAAAGAGCCATCAAATGACCTTAATCGTGGCTTCTTTGATGTTAAATCTGAAACTTGTTTGAAATAGGTGTAAGATAAAATGGTGGCTTGTGATCCAGTATCTATTAATCCTTTGATTGGTCCGATAAGTTCATTTTGTAGATATATGTCCACAAAGTATCGGCCATCCACCTGCAACAAATCACAGAGAAAGTTAGGATGTTTACCCATCTGCTGTCTGAGAGGTTGACCTCTCTGCAGCTCCGTGACCTCTGCATTCCTGAGTCTCCCAGGACAAGCTGGAGGAGCAGCGTCAGCCCCCCCCCTTTGGGACAAGCTGTGTGACATCACAAATCACAGCTGGCTTATGGCTAGATGCTGCGACGATGGGATTACACACTGGAACAGACATCTGGTCAACTGAATTGACATCCTTAGACTGCAAGACAAATGACATATTAGACATTTCCCCCCTGGCCCTAATTTCAGGGTCAGGGGTACTGCAAGGAAATAAAGAATTAGGAATCACATCAGATTCTACCACAATCAATTTAATATCCTTACAGTGGCCTGGATTTTGACCCGGCCCAATCTGCTTTATGCTGTTACATTGCTGGGACCGGCAGTTGCCCCTAAAAAAGGATTAGGCTGTTTTTCTGGGGATAACTGGGACAACTTATTTACCATATTGCTCAGCTGGGCCACTTGCTCTACCAGCTGATCAAACCTGTTTGGTTTGGGCACATTTTGGCTTTGTTGGGCACCCTGGTTATTGGTAGGTGACCTACTCCTGGGTGAATTCAAGGATTCCTGCCTATCTTCCCTCTGTTGTCTGGGCCTATTATCCCAACGTCTATAACCCTGATAAACTCGATTGTTATAGGGCCTATATCCCTGGGGAACGTTATTGTAATAGGGACGGTAGTTAGACTTCCCATTACCTGAATTATTCCCCTCTGATCCATTATTATTTTGGGGTTTGGTCTGTTTGGGCGGTCCTACCTGTTGTTGCTGGGCTTGTTGAGAAGGTCCTGTAGACTGAGGGAACCTTCGTGGTTGGCTTTCAAATCCCAAGTTAGGGTTTACCTTAGCTTCAGCTACCTTTTGCTCTGGGGAATTTTTAAACCTTCTCTCACCTGTTGTATGGCACTCACTGATATTATACAGCGTGGTGGCAGCCGTCACCAACCTATCCAAGGGAGCATCAATATCCAGATCTCTGGCTAAGTTAAGTTTGATCTGGGTTGGCATAGCATCATAGAATAACTGCTTGAATTCTTCAGATTCCCAATTTGGGGATCTATATGCCAACCCATAGGCATTTTTGAGGACAGAGAGGAATTCACGGGGACTCTGATTGGGTCTACACGTAAGGCTATATATGTCCCGTTTTGCAGCAGTAGTGGTTCGGTATGGTCCGAATTCCAATTTAACCTCATGCAAAACACTTGGCCAATCTTGTACTCCTCTCTCCTTAAAGGATGTAAAGTAATGACGATATCTATCATCAAATGCCCATGGAAGGAACCTAATCCGGTCAGCATCAGAGTATAATTTTAAAGAATCCATAGTGGATTCATACAGTTCTAAGTGATTGGCTATCTGAGATGAACCTTTCTTGGAAAACTTGGATACTGTACTATTTAAAAACTTAATTATGCTGGAGGAGCTCTGATCCTTTTCTGAATATTGGGAATTTTTCTTCCTAGAAACCACCTCAGCATATGTTGGTCGCCTGTGATTCTGTGGCAAGGAATAAGTCACACGCTTCCCCACATCACCGTCAGACTCACATGCACTTTCACAACTTTCATGAGACTTATATCGCACAGGTGATTTAACCCTAACCCTAACATGTCTATCCAGGGGAGTATGAGGAGAGACACTTCTAGGGGCTTCCATGATATCAACACCTAGTAAGGTGGTTACAGTTTGGAATGCCCGATTTAATTGGGTTAATGCCTCCTGTTTAATCATGCCAACACTTTCAGGTTGCTGAGTGTTTTGGATGGGGTCTGCTGTAAAAGCATGTGATGACATGTCTGGATATTGGGGAGTAAGAAATGGAGGGTCAGGAGATCCCTTTCAGCATTGACTATATTATGGGCTGATTCATCTGTCTGTTTAATTTTGGAATACTGGAGATATAAATCCTCTAAATCACTTTTTGCCTTTTGGTATGCATCAAGGCTGAGACTAAGGTTGTACTCTAAGTCTTTGATCTTCGCTTCTGCGGATTTTAGTTCTGATTCCATTTTGGATACATATATTTTTGTACCCATTATAGACTCATACCTAGCTTTTGAAAGAGTATTGACTGCCAACAATGCATACAAAACAGGTGGCAATGCACATAAGAGGTGTTGGTCCCTCTTGGTATTATCATTTGCCAAATCCATATAGGTCAGGTATCTATCAACCATGCCACCTAACTTCCATACATCACAACGTTCTTCAAAGGCTCTCGCTTGCAGTTCATTAGTCCATTCATCTATATTTTTATCTAACTTCAAACGGGAATAAACATAATTGATAACCTTAGAGATTATCTTTTCTGAGTCAGATGGATTATCTGCTAAAACCTGGCCATTACCTGGGTCGCTGTTTGTTACACTCATGATTATGATCAATAATCAATAACAACAACAATTTGACTTGCCAATAAGGATTAAATAATATTTTCACTAATTGCACAAATTGGTTATAGAAATATCTCAATCATTCTCGCTGGGGCCTCCAGATATGTCGGGTATTTATTTTATATAAGATATGGAACCATAAAAATATGATTCCATATTTTATGAAAAACAAAAAAAATAAAAAATGAAAATTTAATTGGCGGACATATAAACGCCAGTTCTTTTATTGATGAGATCTAAAGTTAATTTGTGCAGCTAATGAAACAGGGTGCAATTAATTATACAAAATATAATTTATTATAAATATAAGCAGTATAAATGGCATACAAATGAATACAAAGATAATATCAAAATTGACCATAAGATGGTGCTCCACCGTTTACAGGCTGACTTAAGTACAATACAATACTACTTTTTCTTTTTACCAAATTATTACCGATTAATATACTGGTAATCAAAATATTATAATGCAACAACAACAAAAAAAAACAATAGAAATGAATCTGTGGAAAATCCCTTATGCTCAATCAGAGAATATGGCAGTAAGAGACATCTTATAAATACGCCCGTTGACCTAACTACGGATAATAAAATCCGATCAGAGATTCCACTCTGATAGCAATATTACAGGAATTTTAATGATGTGCACGTTCATTAAAATTTCCCGTAAAATTAATGTTAACACTATTGACCCACTAATAATGGGGTCTCAACTATATGCCGATTGGAGCGATTTATAATTACTGCAAATAAAATTGATTATACATTACCCCTTGCTTTGGGATAAAGAGCTTTTAGAAGGGACCCAGCTTTCCAAGATTCAGATCTATCCCGTCCTGTGGTACGTTCCTGATGTGTGAAGTAATGCTGATGAATGAATTCCCAAGTGTTCTCCCTGAAGAAGTTCCAAGTGATGTTTGGCTCCAGTCCTCTTTGTCTCAAGTGACTTTTCAAGTGATCTTTTTCTTTTTTCTCTCCCCAAAAACTGGTTTAGATATCCACATCCTTATCTATGCCCATCCCCTCTTGGATTAGGGATTTCCAATTAGATAAGGTGGGTGTTACGTATGGTAATCATGGGGATGATGTCATTTAATTGGCATTCCTTCTGCCCATCTACCACTTGATGGCACTGTTGTATCATATAGCAATTTTTAGAATTAACATATATATCCGGCTTTATTACACCTCTTAACCTTTGGTCTCTCCCAACTTAAATCAATTAGGAGGTACTCTTTCTGACACTTTAGGATCACTTTCCCAGACATCACGGATCCATTTTGACAGTCAACAGACCATCTTATTTATGGTCAGATAAGAGAACCATAAACTTCTAGCTTTTGCCCTGGTTTGTATACACCTAATTGTCACAGCTATTCGAGTAATGATGTTTGAAATACCATCAGTTCCTCTGAATAGATCCTTCTTTTAAGAACATACAACTTAGCTCTCTATATTCTCTCAGTGAGATACAATACAAAAAGATACATTATTAATTGGTTATAATACATTAATATTGCATAATATATATGAATCATTAACAAGTTCAAACGCTAAATAAATGCATATATATATATACGAAAAGATACCCATTCCACACCAGATGTGTTTTATGGACGTTTCTTATCAGATCATGACTTAGTCATGCACACCCATTGTTCCTCAGACTGATATGTTTAGAGAAACCAGTGTTTTTAAGCAATAACCTCTCATGACCCCGGTATTTGAGATAGTTTATGTGAGACCCATTACATTCTCTTAAGATACCACATCTGTTGGCAATAACTTTTAAAACAATATACATTGTGTGCCAGTGACCATCATGATCTTCTCTGGCTTATTCCAACAGAGAGTTTGGCCTCTTAAAGGTAATGTGAATCTCCATTTTGGTTCTAATATTGTCAGACCTTAATGTGCAGATATAAATATGCCCGACAGACCCTGGACCGGCAAAGAGCGCACCCCGACTCGCGCTTCGCTCCGCTTTTTCAAGGGGCGTATATAAATGTACCCACAGACCATCATACATATACCCTAGGTAATGAAGGTTAAATGCACTTCACCTGTGCGCAGACCAATAGTTGTGTACCGGGCGGAGCATAGCAAATAAGATTCATCACCGGATTCAACAACAAATGGAAGGAGTTAAATAAAGCCCTATCCAAATACTGGGATATCCTATTGCAGGATTCCCAGCTACAGGGAGTGATATCCCCATACCCCTCCATAACCTTCAGGAGTGCAAAAATACCTGCATGACCGTTTGGTCCGCAGCATCTATGCCCGTAAAGAGACAGGGTTATTTGGAACAAAGGGGACCCCATCGGAGAGCAAGCCATGCGGTAAATGTGTCGCTTGTGCTAATATGGAGAGAGCAACTAATTTTTGCAATTCTGAAAATAAGATCTTCAGGATTACACACTCCATTAATTGCACGACGGTGGGGGTTATATATTGGGTGACCTGCCCTTGTAACCTTATTTATGTGGGCATGACGTCCCGTCAATTGAGGAGAAGAGTCAGAGAACACGTGCTATCTATCACAGCAGCCAAAGAAGAGGAAGATGAGACACAGTTGAAAACCCTACCAAGGCACTTCAAAAAAAGACATGATTCTAGTGGCGTCGCTACAGGGGGGTGAGGGGGGCAATTTCCCCCCCATGTTATTCTTTGCCGCCCCCAGGTGCCCCCCTGCTGATTCCCCCCAAAGCAGGCCGGTGGATACTTATTAGTGCTTCCATTATGGAAGCGCTCATTAGTACCGAAGGACCAGGAAGCAGTAAACGCTCTGTACTTACCACTTCCTGGTCCTCGGCTGTCAGCTGTGCAGGGCTGCGCACAGCGTGAGGCGCTCTGTGATCTCACGCTGTGCGTGCCAGTTCAGAACACAGTCGACTGAGGAGAGAGAAAATTGCAGGCGGCGTCCAGGAGCAGGAAAGGTAAGTGTTTTTTTATCTTATAAAAAATGTGGCTGCTGGGGGCATAATAGGGGCTAATTGGAGGCATTTGGGGGCTAATTGGAGGCATATGGTGGCTAATTAGAGGCATATAGGGTCTAATTGGGGTCTAATTGGAGGCATATGGGGGCTAATTGGAGGCATATGGGGCTAATTAGAGGCATATGGGTGTTAATGAGGCATATGGGAGCTAATGAAGCATATGGGGGCTAATGAGGCATATGGGCGCTAATAAGAGGCATAATGGAGCTAATAAGAGGCATAATGGGGGCTAATAAGAGGCATAATGGGGGCTAATTAGAAACATAATGGGGGCTAATGAGGCATATGGGAGCTAATGAGGCATATGGGGGCTAATAAGAGGCATAATGTTGGCTAATGAGACATAATGGCTTATAATGGGGGCTAATGAGGCATAAGGGCTGATTTGGGGGCTAATGAGAGGCATGGGGGCGGATATGGGGGTGATAGGAGGCATAATAGGGGCTAATAAGAGGAATAATGGGGGCTAATGAGGCATAAGGGCTGATATGGGGGCTAATGAAAGGCATGGGGGCTGATATGGGGGTGATAGGAGGCATAATAGGGGCTAATAAGAGGAATAATGGGGGCTAATGAGGCATAAGGGCTGATATGGGGGCTAATGAAAGGCATGGGGGCTGATATGGGGGTGATAAGAGGCATAATGGGGGCTAATAAGAGGAATAAAGGGGCTAATGAGGCATAAGGGCTTATAATGGGGGATAATGAGGCATAAGGGCTGACATGGGGGCTAATGAGAGGCATGGGGGCTGATATGGGAGTGATGAGGCATAATGAGGGCTAATGAGAGGTATAATAAGTGTCATCCACAGATGCCCCCATAACAGTGTGTCTTCCACAGATCCACCATAACAGTGCGCCTGCGCATTGACGAGAGATAGAAAGAAGGGGAAAGAATCCGCGGAAGCAAGCAGAGGACGGCACAGCAGACTGAATAGCTTCTTTTGTAAGTAAATTGTTTTATTATAAATGTATCCCTGCATACCGCAATTCTCTCGTATTTTGTAATCTTTTTTATATATACTTATTTTGTTTTTGCGCCCCCATTTTTGACTGTGTTATCTTTGTGCTCCCCCTATATATTGTTCCTAGAGTCGTCACTGCATGATTTGGATAGTGCCTTGTTACGGGTTAGAGGCATTGATCGAGTTTTAATAACCACGAGAAGTGGAAACTGGAAAAAAGTGTTGTCTCAAAGAGAAACCAAATGGATTTTTCTCTTCAATACCATTACACCCTTAGGTTTGAATGAGGGCAATAGCTTTGCCCCATTCATTTAGACAATTTCCTTTTACCACTGGATGCGTTCTTTGTCTGTGACCTTCAACTGCTTGGTGCAATTTAGTATCTATGGTCCGGTTTTCGAACCAGCCGCTAACTCATGTTGTTTTTAACTGGTATTTTATAGTAATATTGTTATTTATCTACTTTTTAACAGGTTATACACATATGGTATTCAGTACCCTCTGACCACGTATACGTTTTGGTTTGTTTGGAAGGGGCACATATACCCGTATTCTGGAAGGGGACACAGGAGTATGGACAAGCGCTTACTCTCTTCGGACATCTAATTAGGGGACTGCCTATTGTTATTATAACTGGTGATTTTTCAGCTGGCAATGAATTTTTTATTTTTTTCTGTATAGGATCATGAGATATATGTGCCTTTAAGAATAGTATGACAATTATGGATTCTTTTACACTGTAATATATTAACTTTTGTCACTGCATGACACTTTATTTTGCACTTTTGCACTTGCACTTTATCACTGGTTTTTCACTATCACTTTTTTTGTCTATTGACTATAGGTAGTGGTTGAATGATTTTTTTAGTTCATTATTATCTCAATATTTCTTATTTCATATATTCATTGCGTCTGATCACATTTAATATTGAGGGCAAGTATTTTGAACTCATCAGGTATTCAGCACTGTTATTGCGCTTTCTATGCGTTATATGTATATTTAATATTTACAATATCAAAGCCACACGGTTATATGGCTATGCTGCTTAGTATGTTGATCATATTTAGGATAATAAGTGTATTTATCATGCATTTTTATTGAGCTTATTCAGCGCCACATTAGTATTATGCATTCATTAGTTTATATTATCAATATAATCATATTGTCATGTGATTCTGTTGTTTGTCTTATGGATTTGATGCAATATCGCCTAAACTCTGCTATTGAGTATTCTGTCTCCCCTTTCTACTGATGAATGGTTGAGGATAGTATTAGGTGCGGATGGCATGGCCTTTGGGGTTGCCGTGGTAGGCTGGAGGCATTGCAGGTCATCATGGTGAGATAGCAATCCTCACCTTGGGGAATGGCGTGTGATCATGTGATCGCAATGTGATTTGCGATCTGGTTTTCTTCGCCTCGCGCGATAGATCACTTTACCTGGTCCGAGTGAGTCATGTGACGGCTGACGTCATCTCCTGTGATCCCGCGAGATGACGCGGTTTGTGGTGACTTGTGCAATGTACTCTGTAACCCGGCTCTAATGGGTCATGTGATGGCTGATGTCATCTTCACGTTATCTCGCGAGATGACGTGACCGTTGCTGATTCGCCCAGGCCTTGCTATGCTCCGCCCGGTACACAACTATTGGTCTGCGCACAGGTGAAGTGCATTTAACCTTCATTACCTAGGGTATATGTATGATGGTCTGTGGGTACATTTATATACGCCACTTGAAAAAGCGGGGCAAAACGCTCGTATTATTTAACATTCCCCATATGTCTACTTTATGTTGGCATCATTTTAGAAATGTAATTTTATTTTTTGGGGACGTTAGAAGGCTTAGAAGTTTAGAAGCAATTCTTCAAATTTTTAAGAAATGTGCCAAATCCACTTTTTAAGGACCAGTTCAGGTCTGAAGTCACTTTGTGAGGACTACATAGTGGATACCCCCATAAATGACCCCATTGTAGAAACTGCACCCCTTAAGTTACTTAAAACGGATTTTATAAACTTTGTTAACCCTTTAGGCGTTCCACAAGAATAAAAGGAAAATGGAGATCAAATTAAAACATTTTTCATTTTAATCCAATTTTTTCTTTAGCACATTGATGGTTAACAGCCAAACAAAACTCAATATTTATTACCCACATTCAGCGGTTTACAGAAGCGCCCCACACGTGGTCATAAACTGCTGTATGGGCACACGGCAGGGCGCAGAAGAAAAGGAGCGCCACATGGTTTTTAGATGCCATGTCCCATTTGAAGCCCCCCTGATGCACCTTTACAGTAGAAACTCCCAAGAAGTGACCCAATTTTGGAAACTAGTGAATAAGGTGCCAGTTTTATTGGTACTATTTTTTGGTACATATGATTTTTTTAATCATTTATTATAACACTTTATGGGGCAAGGTGACCAAAAAATTGGTTGTTTTAGCACAGTTTTTATCTATTTATTTTTACAGCGTTCACCTGAGGGGTTTGCTCAAGTGAAATTTTTATAGAGTAGATCGTAACGGACATGGTGATGCCTAACATGTATACTTTTTCTTATTTAAGTTTTACACAATAGCATTTTTGAAACAAATATGTCTATTTTATTTTATTTTTTTCAATTTTTTACATTTTTTTTTATTCCTTACATGGGGAATTTTTTTTTTACATGTGAAACCTTGTAAACCTTGCATACATATGTATACAGCGATCTAGAAGGCAGGGACACCTGGGCACTGTCCCTGCCTTCTCTAAGCAACTGCATGATTCGCGTGCAGCTGCGATGTCTGAATGGACCTTTTAAAACGTGCATTCAGACATAGAGATCCACCTCCCGGACGTTTATTATCAATGGACGGATGGGAGGTGGTTAAAGAAAACATTAAATTGATGTCATGAAATACCCAATAAATCATTAATATAGGGATAAAATCAAGTCTAATGTTATGGACAATGATGTAGAATCATATAAGTTGCTTTCCATGGTTGATGTATGATCCTTGTGGCACCAGAGATGGGATGCTTATTGTTAACACATGGCATTACTGATAAAGTGTGTACAGTAGTTATAATGTGGTAGAAACATACAAAAGATGTTACATTTTTATATTACAGTTATATAATATTATTAATTACAGGAAAAAGGGTTGTAATATACTGAGCTAATTAGGGAAGACTATGAAATCTGTGTTGAAACCTCTGTGGGTGCAGTAATAGTGCCTTTATTCTTTGACCCCCCCCCCCCCCCCCATACACCTATATGAAGCCTATTTTATTTTACTCAGCTATATACTGCTGGCATATTCTGCAGTGCACTGCTTGCTGTGCCCAATAGAGCTCACAATCTAAGTTCCCTATCAGTATGTCTTTGGACTGTGGAGTACCCAGTGGAAACCCACGCAACCACTGGTTAGTATCACGAACCAGCAGGTGTGAACCCACTGTGCCACAAGTCCTACCCCCTCTAAGGGCGTTGTCTAAGTGAGCGCCTCGATCTTCACAGTACCCCAGATGGTGGGGATAGACTGTCCCAAGGAGAACACCAGGTCGCTACCTCTTGAGGAGGATTGGCACACGAGGCAGATGGTCCAGGTGGACCAGGAGGTACCTAAGAAAGGTACCAGAGGTATAGATGTAGTCAGCAGGCCAAGTCGTAACAAGGAGCAACATGAGGCAGAGGCGAAGTCAAACAAGCAATAGGTCTGGGCAGGCGGCACAGGTCCAGGTCAGGGAATCCGGATTGGCAACAGGAGAGTCAAGGCAAGAAGGCAAGGATCAAACGGGTAGCGAAGTCCAGAAGCACAAGCACGAGTCAGGTACACAGGAACACAAGCATAGATAGCAGCAACCTTAGCAGGGCACAAGGACCTTGACGCTGAGGCGTCTGGGAAGGGGACTGAGCCACTTATATATGTGCAGGAGGGCTAGGATTGGTCAGAGAGTTCACATGATCTAACCCATAAAGCACAGGAAGTGATGCACTCCGGCCCTTAAGGAGGTGCTGCAGGGAACAAGCCGCAAGCATACTGTGGCCAGGGCTGAAAGGAAACTTTGGAGCGGATACCAGAACAACAGTACCTACATGGACAGAGCCCAGTACTGCAACAGTGAATGGGGAATCACTGGCAGTAGATCACCGCTGAATACGGCTCCCTGGACTGCGGTGGTAAGCAGGGAAACAGCAGCGCACAGCAGACACTATTACTGTTAGATTTCAACCTAGGACCTAATTACTGCAAGGCATCAGGGCTAACCACTTAGTAATCATAGTGTCTTATTATGCTGAAGTAGAGGATAGGTGTATTATACGGAACTAAATAGGCAAGTTTTTCATTGAGGACTAGGGTTGAGCGAACTTTAGGATTTTTGGACCCCGGACCCGAACCCAAACTTTTCAGTAAAGGTTCGGTTCGGTGTTCGGCAAGTTAATCACGCTTTTTGAAAGGCTGCAGAGTGGCCAATAAACAAGCGTTTAACTCGTGTGCCCTTAGAAGCCATCACAGCCATGCCTACTAATGGCATGGCTGTGATTGGCCAGTGCAGCATGTGACCCAGCCTCTATATAAGCTGGAGTCACCTAGCGCTGCACGTCACTCTGCTCTGATTACTGTAGGGATAGGATGCTGCGAGGGGGAGAATAGGACAGAATCAGTTATCAGAAGTGCTTGTTAACTCAACGATCTACAGCGATTTTGTTTTGTGGGTGCAATGCACAATTTTGTACCCTGCTCTGAGCCCATTGACACAGAAAAATAACTTTAATCCGTCTGTTAGTTAGGTGGGCATTGGCGGCCATTTTATACAGGTTCAGTGCACCAGCAAAGCATATTTGCATTTGTGACAGTGAAATACAAGCTTGAAATACTGCAATTATATTCTGGGTTTTAAAAAAAACACCAATTTTTTGCAAGACCCTACATCTGGGGTCTTTGCTGCATTTGTCAGTCAAATACAACCAGTCAATACAGTTACATTGTTGGGACCGTGAAGTAGGCGTACTTTCCCCTAGACAGTACGCCTAGACAGTACGCCTACTACTGCCCACTGCAGCAATAGACCGAGCACACCAAAGCCAGCTCCAAGGAGTTCCCTGGCATGGCAGTTCTTCAGACAAAGTGCTGATGACAAGACAAGAGTGGTTTGCACGCTGTGCAATCAGAGCTTGAAGCGAGGCATAAATGTTCTCAAACTGAGCACAACCTGCATGACCAGCATCTAAGTGTAAAGCACGAGCTACAGTGGAGTAGACACCTCAAAAACAAAGAAAGGTCTCTGGCTCCTCCTGCTTCCTCTTCTGCTGCAGTTTCAGCCTCTTCATCCACCTCTGGAGTGACAGTGGCACCTGCCACCCCGCAAACAGAGGATCTGCCAGCAATGTCACCACCTAGGTAACCAAGCATTTCCACAATGTCCTTTGGAAGCTTTCAATTCTCTATCTCCCAAACACTGGAGCGAAAGAGGAAGTACCACCCTACCCACCCGCAATCCCTGGCCCTGAATGACAGCATTTCAAAATGACTGGCCTTTGAAATGCTGTTATACCATCTGTTAGAGACGGAGAGATTTAAAAGCCTTATGGTGGTGGCCATCCCACAGTACGTTGTGCCCAGCCGCCACTACTTTTCCAGATGCGCCATCCCTTCCCTGCACAACCAAGTGGGGGACAAAATCAGGTGTGCACTGTGCAACGCCATCTGTGGCAAGGTCCACCTAACTATGGATACGTGGACCAGTAAGCACGGTCAGGGACGTTATATCTCCCTAACAGCACACTGGGTAAATGCAGTTGAAGCTGGGACTAAGGCGGATAACATTTTGGCGCAAGTCCTTCCACCACCGAGGATTGCAGGGCGCTCCAGTTTGCCTCCTGTTGCTTCCTCCTCCTACTCTGCTTCCTCATCCTCTACTGCCTCCTCATCGGGTCAGCGTAACACCTTCACAACCAAGGTAAATGACAGCAGGCAGTTTTAAAACAGAGGAGGAGGAAGAGGTCGCCAACACAGTTGGGGCACCACCAGCACCTCAGAAGGCAGGGATAGCATGGCCGAAATGTGGAAAAGCTTTGTCAGCACACCACAACCACCAGTAATACCAGCTGATATGGAACGTCCTATCAGGAGGCAGGATTTCAGCAACATGGTGGAACAGTATGTGTGCACACGCCTACACGTATTGAATGATGGGTCTGCCCCCTTCAACTTCTTGGTCTCCAAATTGGGCACATGTCCTGAGCTTGCCCTTTATGCCTTGGAGGTGCTGGCCTGCCCTTCAGCCAGTGTATTGTCTGAACGTGTGTTTAGCATGGCAGGGGGCGTCATCACAGACAAGCACAGCCACCTGTCCACAGACAATGTGGAAAAGCTCACGTTCATTAAAATGAACCAGGCATGGATCCCACAGGACTTGTAAGTACCTTGTGTAGAATAGACATGTATACCGGCCTTAACCATCCGTTGTTATACTACAGCGCAATTGCTCATTGTTGTATTTTTGATATTTCCAACTCTTTTAGGGTGTGCCCTAATTTAAAAAAAAAAAAAAAAAAAAAAAAAAACTGTTTTGGCTACCTCATCCTCTTCCACCACCGCTTCTTCCTACACCGCTATGTCCACCGCCTTCTTAACCTCCTATTCCATATGGACCTCCACCTCATACATCAAGTATTTTTTTTTTTACGCATTTTATTTAAAGTCATTTCACTATTTATTTTCTACGCTGGGTTACATATGCCAAATTTTTGGCTGTGATATACTCCTGCTCTACTTAGTGGACAGGTTAATAAATTTCACTAATTTGTCTGTTACACTGTCGGTGAAATTCACCAATTATTGGCTGTGATATACCCGTGCTCTACCTAGTGGACAGGTGTATAAAATTCACTAATTTGTCTGTTACATTGTCGGGTGAAATTCACCAATATTTGGCTGTGATATACCCCTGCTCTACCTAGTAGACAGGTTAATAAATTTCACAAACTTATCTGTTACATAGTTGGGTGATATTCACCAATTTATGGCTGTGATATACACCTGCTCTACCTAGTGGACAGGTTAATAAATTTCACTAATTTGTTTGTTATATTGTTGGGTGACAAATGCTCATCTTTTGCGCTAGAAAGTATATTTGCGGCCTGCACTGCATTTAGCACAGTACGAATAAGGTGAGGCCAGAACAAGTACAGACTATAGTAGATTGCGTGGCTGATAGTGCCTACAGTTCCTTTGCATTATCTCTCACCCAGTCCCCTGCTGAAAGATCAGAGTTTGCACCTACAACCCATGGCCATCTGTCTTTCAACTCACCCCCTTGCAAATCAGGCAAGCAGTCTGAGCCCCAAATCATGCAGCAGTCTGTTATGCTTTTTGATGATTCTGCTTGCAGGGTTTTCGTGGACCATCCACATAGCCCTGCACCAGAAGTGGAAGAGATTGAGTGTACTGATGCCCAACCACTTATGTTTCAGGATGAGGACATTGGAAGACCACCGCAGCATGTCTCTAATGATGACAAAACACAGGTGCCAACTGCTGCGGCTTTCTGCAGTATGCAGACCGACAAGGAGGGCAGGGGTGAAGACTGGGTGGAAGATGATGTGGAAGATAATGAGATACTAGACCCCACATGGAATCAAGGTCATGTGAGGGACCTGTTTAGTTCGGAGGAAGAGGAGGTGGTCGCACAGAGGCACCAGCACTGCAAAAGAGGGAGCAGGGTTCAAAAGCGTCTGTTACATTCTTGGGTGACATTTAACCACTTTTGCCGTAAATAAACCCCTGCACTGCATAGGTGACAGGGACCTAATTTATGCAAAATCGTCTGTTCAATTGGTGGGTGACATGAACACAGTTTTGCCATGAATAAACTCCTGCTCTGCATAGTTGACAGGGCCCGAAATTCTTAAAAATTGTCTGTTCCATTGGTGGGTGACATTAACCCATTTTTGCCGATGAAAAACCCCTGCTCTGAATAGGTGACAGGGAGTTAAGTTTCAAAAATTTGTCTTTAATTGACATGCACCACCTCCTTTCATTTGATCCTTCTGCTTTAACAACTTGTCCCACATTTCCGCTCGATCACATTTCAGCCATTGACCCCCCTTGGATGTGGCATCCCTTTCTCACGCTCCCTCTCTGGCGTGGAACCCTGATTCGCTGCTTACCGTGATCAACATGGTAGGTGCATAAAAGAACATCGAAAGTTGATAGAGAAGATATCCAATTGGATCTTGGACATCACAGGGACGTGCGACATGGTGAAGCACTATGTGTGCACACGCCTACACGTACTGACTGATGGGTCTGCCCCCTTCAACTTCTGGGTCTCCAAATTGCCCACATGACCTGAGCTTGGCCTTTACGCTTTTGAGATGCTGGCTTGCCCTGCAGCCAGTGTATTGTCTGAACGTGTGTTTAGCACGGCTGGAGGGGGTTATCACAGGCTTTATTTTTCCCAATGTTTTGGGGTGTACCCTAATTAAAAAAATAATAATATTAAAACCAGAAACCAAAAACCAGTGTTGGCTACCTCCTCCACCGCTGCTTCTACCTACACCGCCACATCCACCGCCTCCTCAACTTCCTACTCCATATAGACATTGTCCTCCTAGATCGATTATTATTTTAAATTTTTATGTATTTTATGTTATTTTAAGTAATTTTCCTATCCACTTGCCATGCTCTTAACCACATTTTGCTGCCATTTGCAGCCCTCTAGCCCTTTCCATGACTTTTTTAGAGCCATTTTTGTGCTCCAAAGATCGGGTCCCCATTGACTTGGGGGTTCGGGTTCAAGGTCAAGTTCGGGTCCCGAACTTAAACTTTTTTGTGAAGTTCGGCCGAACCCTTCGAAGCCAAACATCCAGGTGTCCGCTCAACTCTATTGAGTATTTTAGGAAAGCTGGGTGGCAAACCAGCTAGGAGATAAGCTATTTAATAAACCACAATAAGGGGTTGTTTTAAAACATGAATTTGATGATTTGAGAATAAATAGGCTTATGTAGGCTAAGTGAATAAATATATTTACTAAGTGTGAATAAAGAAGGACTCCTGCAAAACATTCTATTCACTGACCTGCTAGAAAGGTACATGATGTAATCTGTAGTGAATGTAATTTTCTTACCAGTAACTGTATTTGCGAGATATCCCCTCTCTTCTGCTGCTCGGCTGTGTCATGTGACCAGAAATCTGACTTTCTAAATAACAGGAAGTCAGTTTCTATATATATTCCTAGGGGAGCCTCATTGCTAGTCTCATATGAATGAATAGAGAAGTAACTGACTTCCTGTCCTGTGATAGTTGGATATCAGAGAGTTGGTCACATGACTCTCAAACACAGTCACTGATGAGAAAATTACATTTACTACAGTTTACTGTACATCATGTGCAGTGCCGGGAGCAGTGGGCACTTTGACGTTTGCACATTTGTGGACATTTTACCTTGTTTTCCCTATGCAAAGTTAAAATGTATTACTTTATTTCTGGTGAAATTGTTAACTTATGCTGTTTATTACTGTGTAACTGCATTTTATATGTTGTGATATATGTCCTGTTCATTTGCACTGTATTTGCAAGACTCTGTGGAAAGGGTTAATAAATACTGAGAGACTGTTGGGATTTTGAATGAGAAGCTGGTAATATTCCACAGCTGCTATAGAGTTTAAAGAAGACCATGTTTTGGAGGGAAAAAGCCAGATGTTGTATACCACCAAAAGCAGACAGTCTGACCGTTTGAATGTCTGGTTTAGGCTACTTTCACACTTGCGTTCGGTGCGGATCCGTCTGGTATCTGCACAGACGGATCCGCACTTATAATGCTTGCATCCGTTCAGAACGGATCCGTCTGCATCAGGATCTGAGTTTTCACATCAGTATATTCTAACACAGAGGCGATCCCATGGTGATGGGGACGCCTCAAGTTAGAATATACCCGATCTCTTACAGGGGGCTGTGATCAGCACAAATAACCCCTCAGGTGCCGCAGACCCCCCTCCCTCCCCAGTATTAAATTCATTGGTGGCCAGTGCGGCCCCCCTCCCTCCCCTGTATTAAATTCATTGGTGGCCAGTGCGGGCCCCCCTCCCTCCCCTGTATTAAATTCATTGGAGGCCAGTGTGGCCTCCCCTCTCCCCCCCCCCCCTAATTAAAATCATCCCCCTCCCCCATCATTGGTGGCAGCGGAGAGTTCCTATCGGAGTCCCAGTTTAATTGCTGGGGCTCCGATCGGCTACCATGGCAGCCAGGACGCTACTGCAGTTCTGGCTCCTATGGTTACTTAGCAATTTTAGAAGCATTATACTTACCTGCGCTGTCTGTGGTCGGCCAGGCGCTCCTCCTACTGGTGACAGGTCTGTGCTATAAGCAATGCGCCACACAGACCTTTCACTTACCAGTAAGAGGAGCGACCGACCGGCCACAGACAGCACAGGTAAGTATAATGCTTCTAAAATTGCTAAGTAACCATGGCAGCCAGAACTGCAGTAGCGTCCTGGCTGCCATGGTAACCGATCGGAGCCCCAGCCATTAAACTGGGACTCCGATCGGAACTCTCTTCTGTCACCAATGATGGGGGAGGGGGATGATTTTAATTAGGGGGGGGGGGGAGAGGGGAGGCCACACTGACCACCAATGAATTTAATACAGGGGAGGGAGGGAGGGGGGCCACACTGGCCACCAATGAATTTAATACTGGGGAGGGAGGGAGGGGGGCCCGCACTGGCCACCAATGAATTTAATACTGGAGAGGGAGGGGGGCCGCACTGGCCACCAATTAATTTAATACTGGGGAGGGACCGGGGCCTGGCCCCTGCTGCCAGGCAGCACCTGATCTCTTACAGGGGGCTATGATACGCACAATTAACGCCTCAGGTGCGGCACCTGAGGGGTTAATTGTGCTGATCACAGCCCCCTGTAAGAGATCAGGTGCTGCCATGCACACAGTTCTTAGTATATTCTAACTTGAAGCGTACCCATGCCTCTGTGTTAGAATATACTGTCGGATCTGAGTTTTCACGATCTAACTCAAATCCGATGGTATATTCTAACATAGAGGCATTCCCATGGTGATGGGGACGCTTCAAGTTAAAATATACCATCGGATTGGAGAAAACTCCGATCCGATGGTATATTAATAGGGACTCCTGACTTTACATTGAAAGTCAATGGGGGACGGATCAGTTTGCAATTGCACCATATTGTGTCAACGTCAAACGGATCCGTCCCCATTGACTTGCATTGTAAGTCAGGACGGATCCGTTTGGCTCCGCACGGCCAGGCGGACACCAAAACGCTGCAAGCTGCGTTTGGGTGTCCGCCTGCTGAGCGGAACCGAGGCAAAACTGAGCCATACTGATGCATTCTGAGTGGATCCGCATCCACTCCGAATGCATTGGGGCTATACGGATCCGTTCGGGGCCGCTTGTGAGAGCCCTCAGACGGAACTCACAAGCGGAACCCCGAACGCAAGTGTGAAAGTAGCCTTAGCTATGTTGTTATGTCTGGAAACGTGTTTATGTCTGGAAAAAAACTGCTGTATCATTGGCATTGAGTATCATTGAAGCTGTAATATAATGTCTATCAGAGACGTAAAGTGTTACAATGTATCTGTTTGTGCTGAGCTTCTCCACTCCAACCCTCCCAATAGAAGGTTCTAGTCTAGGTAAAACTGCATATAAGGAGAGCAGTCAGAGTCCCTAGTGTGCTGCAGTTAGGGAACAGTGCTTGGAAGAAGAGACTCGCCAGGTTTTATTTTGCACCTGAATTCCTCCAGTAAAGAAGCACCCTAGTTTACTGCAGACCCTGACTCTCTGGACTTATTTCCCACTGGGTGCACCACGCCTTACCATCCCTTCCAGAGAGCCTCAACACGTGCTGACAACTTGATGGTGTCCGGGGGACCCAGTGTAGCGTTGGGGCTACCCCAAACCTGGCCACTGCACATGTATCTTTTTGAACAGGTCTGAGAATAAACAAGGTTGGGGGGGTCCATTGTTGAAATTTCTGCCTGTATTGTAGCACATTTATGGTGTGCTAATGTGATAGGCATATTAGCCCAGGGGTATAGATTGAACTTGGATGGTTCACTTTGATAATGTCCAGGGCTGTGGTTTTCTGCTGCTGCAATAAAGTTCAGATTTGTGTCAGGACTAGAGTTGAGCGGACACCTGGATGTTCGGGTTCGGCAGGTTCGGCCGAACTTAAAAAAAAAGTTTGGGTTCGGGACCTGAACTTGACCCGAACTTGACCCCGAACCCCATTGAAGTCAATGGGGACCCGAACTTTTGGCAACTAAAATGGCTCTAAAATAGCCCTGGAAACAGCTAGAGGGCTGAAAAGGCAGCAACATGTGCTTAAGAACATGGCAAATGCTCTGCAAACAAATGTGGATAGGGAAATGAATACAAAAAACATAAAAGACCTTAAAAAAAAATTGGGAATGATGTAGGAGGAGGAGGTTGAGGAGGTGGTGAATCAGTGGATGTGGCCATGTAGGCTCATGTGGCGGTCTAGGTGGAAGCGGCGGCGAAGGAGGAATAGGTAGCCAACACAGATGTGTGTTATTTTGCATTTTTACATAGGGGTATCCCCCAAAATATTGGGACATATAAAAAATTAATAAAAGTGCACTTGAGTACAAGGATGGATGGTTGAGGCTGTTAGAACTGTCTATTCTGCACAAGGTACAGACAAGTCCTGAGGGATCCAAGCCTGGTTCATTTTAATGAACGTGAGCTTGTCCACGTTGGCTGTGGACAGGTGGCTGCGTCTGTCTGTAATGACGCCTCCTGCCGTGCTAAATACACGTTCAGAGACTACACTTGCTGCAGGGCAGGCCAGCACCTCCAAGGCATACAGGGCAAGCTCTGGCCATGTGGACAATTTGGAGACCCAGAAGTTGAATGGGGCAGAACCATCAGTCAGTACGTTTAGGCATGTGCACAGGTACTGTTCCACCATGTTGTTAAAATGCTGCCTCCTACTAACACGCTCCATATCAGCAGTTGGGGCCGTTTGTTGTGGTGAGATGACAAAGCTTTTCCACATATCGGCCATGCTAACCCTGCCTTCTGAGGTGCTGGCGCTGACACAGCTGCGTTGGACACTTCCTCCTCCCCTGCCTTCGCCTTGTGCTTCCACTTGTCCCCCGGCGTCAGTCGGGAATGCTCTCAGGAGCGCGTCTACCAGCGTGCGCCTGTAGTAGCGCATCTTCCGATCACGCTCCAGTGAGGGAATTAAGGACGGCACATTGTCTTTGTAATGGGAATCCAGCAGGGTGGCCATCCAGTAGTCAGCACACGTTAAAATGTGGGCAACTCTGCTGTTGTCGCACAGGCACTGCAGCATGTAGTCGCTCATGTTTGCCAGGCTGCCCAGAGGTAAGGACAAGCTGTCCTCTGTGGGAGGCGTATAGTCTGCATTCTCCGTATCCCCCCAGCCACGCACCAGTGATGGGCCCGAGCTGCGTTGGACGCCACCCCGCTGTGAACATGCTTCATCCCCATCCTCCTCCTCGTCCTCCAGTAGTGGGCCCTGGCTGGCCACATTTGTACCTCGCCTCTGCTGTTGCAAAAATCCTCTTTCTGAGCCACTTCTAATAGACTGGCCTAAAAGTGTTAGAGATGACCCCTCTTCCTCCTCCTCGTCCTGGGCCACATCCTCTTCCATCATCGCCCTAAGTGTTTTCTCAAGGAGACCTAGAAGTCGTATTGTAACACTGATAACGGCGTTATCGCCACTGGCCATGTTGGTGGAGTACTCGAAACAGCGCAACAGGGCACACAGGTCTCGCATGGAGGCCCAGTCATTGGTGGTGAAGTGGTGCTGTTCCGCAGTGCGACTGACCCGTGTGTGGACCCGTGCGTGCTGCAGCTGAAACTCCACTATAGCCTGCTGCTCGCACAGTCTCTCCAGCATGTGCAAGGTGGAGTTCCACCTGGTGGGCACGTCGCATATGAGGCGGTGTGCGGGAAGGCTGAAGTTACGCTGTAGAGCAGACAGCCGAGCGGCGGCAGGATGAGAACGCCGGAAGCGCGAACAGACGGCCCGCACTTTATGCAGCAGCTCTGACATGTCTGGATAGTTGTGAATAAATTTCTGCACCACCAAATTCAGCAAATGCGCCAGGCAAGGGATGTGCGTCAAACCGGCTAGTCCTAGAGCTGCAACGAGATTTCGCCCATTATCGCACACTACCAGGCCGGGCTTGAGGCTCACTGGCAGCAACCACTCGTCGGTCTGTTGTTCTATACCCCGCCACAACTCCTGCGCGGTGTGGGGCCTGTCCCCCAAACACATCAGTTTCAGAATGGCCTGCTGATGTTTACCCCTGGCTGTGCTGAAGTTGGTGGTGAAGGTCTGTCGCTGACCGGATGAGGAGGTGGTAGAGGAGGAGGAGGAAGCCGAGTAGGAAGAGGAGGCAACAGGAGGCAAAGAAAGATGCCCTGCGATCCTTGGCGGTGGAAGGATGTGTGCCAAACAGCTCTCTGCCTGGGGCCCAGCCGCCACTACATTTACCCAGTGTGCAGTTAGGTGGAGCTTGCCACAGATGGCATTGCGCAGTGCACACTTGATTTTATCCGATACATGGTTGTGCAGGGAGGGCACGGCTCTCCTGGAGAAGTAGTGGTGGCTGGGAACTACGTACTGTGGGACAGCAAGTGACATAAGCTGTTTGAAGCTGTCTGTCTCCACCAGCCTGAATGAAGGCATTTCAAAGGCCAGTAGTTTAGAAATGCTGGAAGGGCCAGGGATCGAGGGTGGCTAGGTGGGAATTTACGCTTTCTCTCAAATGTTTGTGAGATGGAGAGCTTAACGCTTCTGTGTGACATGGGGGAGATGCTTGGTGACGAAGGTGGTATTGTTGGTGGCACATCCTCTGTTTGCTGGGCGGCAGGTGCCAACGTTCCTCCAGAGGCGGAGGAACAGGTCGAGGCAGCAGCAGAAGAGGGAGCAGGAGGGGCCTGAGCCCTATCTTGGTTTTGAAGGTGCTTACTCCACTGCAGCTCGTGTCTTGCATGTAGATGCCTGGTCATGCAGGTTGTGCTAAGGTTCAGTACGTTAATGCCTCGCTTCAGGCTCTGATGGCACAGCGTGCAAACCACTCAGGTCTTGTCGTCAGCACATTGTGTGAAGAAGTGCCATGCCAGGGAACTACTTGGAGCTGCCTTTGGTGTGCTCGGTCCCAGATGGCGGTGGCCAGTAGCAGGCAAACTGTTTTGGAGACGGCTGCTCTGCTTTTGCACCCTGCTCCCTCTTTTGCTATGCTGTTGGCTCAGTCTCACCACTGCCTCTTCCTCCGAACTCTGAAAGTCAGTGGCACGACCTTCATTCCATGTGGGGTCTAGGACCTCATCGTCCCCTGCATCGTCTTACACCCAGTCTTCCTACCTGACCTCCTTTTCGGCCTAATGCACGTCTAATCCCAGATGTGCAGTATATCAGAGGGTTTTTTCACCCCAGTAAGCAAAAAGCCGTATTTCTGGCCTAAATGTGACACTTACTTATGCATATCTAATCCCGGATTTGCAGTATATCAGAGGGTTTTTTCACCCCAGTAAGCAAAAAGCTGTATTTCTGGCCTAAATGTGACACTCACCTATGCACGTCTTAATCCTAGATGTGCACTATATGAAACAGATGGGGGTTTTTTTCACCACAGTATGCCCCAGTATGCGACAGACATATTTGTGGCCTAAATTTCAGTCACTTATGCACATCTAATTCCAGATGTGCAGTATAGCAGAGGGTTTTTTTTCCCCCCAGTAAGCAAAAAGGTGTATTTCTGGCCTAAATGTGACACTCACTTATGCACGTCTAATCCTAGATGTGTACTATATGAAACATATGGGGTTTTTTTTCACCCCAGTAAGGAAAAAGCTGTATTTCTTGCCTAAATGTGACACTCACTTATGCACGTCTAATCCCAAATGTGCACTATATGAAACATGTTTTTTTTTCACCCCAGTAAGCAAAAAGCTGTAATTCTGGCCTAAATGTGACACTCACTTATGCACATCTAATCCTAGATGTGCACTATATGAAAAAAAGGCTTTTTTTAACCCCAGTAAGCAAAAAGCTGTATTTCTGGACTTGCAGACATGCAGATATCCTGTGCTGGTGCACTATCGTTGCATAAAATGGCTGCCGATTATGTATTGATATTGACAAACTGAAGTAAAAAAAAGTTTGTTTTCAGCAGTAGTTGGCTCAGGGCAGGCTTAAAATAAATTGTGGCTTCCTTTAGAAGAAGATACATGTGGGTCCAGAGGCGGATACACTGTTGCGGGCGGCGACGGCCGTTTCGCGCGTAGGGTCGCGCTTCCCTACGCGCGAAATGGCCGTCGCCGCCCGCAACAGTGTATCCGCCTCTGGACCCACATGTATCTTCTTCTAAAGGAAGCCACAATAAAGATTTCTTATCCTGGTGAGTGCCGCAACGCTGTTTATTTTCCTCTCACCTCTATGACCGACTCCTACTTGATGTTGACTTTTTGTTGCTGAGCACCACCTACAGGATTTTCAACACCGCATGCTACCAGCCCACATCGGCGATATCAGTGGAGGCAGTGCCGCCTTATTTTCTTCTTCTCTTCTCGTATTAAAATAAATTGTGCACTGCGCCCACAAAACACATTTGCTGTAGATCGCTGAGTAAAAAAGCAGTTCTTCATAAGATTTCTCCCTGATCTCTCCCTCACAGCAGCTGCAGCCTCTCCCTACACTAATCCGAGCAGAGTGACGGGCGGCGCTACGTGACTCCAGCTTAAATAGAGGCTGGGTCACATGCTGCAGTTGGCTAATCACAGCCATGCCAATAGTAGGCATGGCTGTGATGGCCTTTTGGGGCAAGTAGTATGACGCTTGTTGATTGGCTGCTGTGCAGCCTTTCAAAAAGCGCCAAGAAAGCGCCGAACCCGAACTGTTACGTAAATGTTCGGGTCCGGGTGCCGAAAAAAACTAAAGTTCGGTACGCTCAACTCTAATCAGGACCAGAGAGCATTAGGACATTGTTTGTTTGTACTCCATCTCAGAAAGGCACTCCAATTACAAACGTGTTAACAAGGAGGGGCAGCTTTTGCATCGACGGCTGGGTACTGGGCCTTTCCACTGCAATTGTATCTTCCACTCCCATCTAACTGGATCACCTAGTTCAGATCTGGCTGTCACGAACCAGCAGGTGTGAAGTCACCGGTACCTGAGCAAGGTACCAGAGGTACAGATGTAGTCAGCAGGCCGAGTTGTAACCAGGAGCAACAGTGCAGGACCAAAGGATGAGGCAGAGGAGAAGTCAAACAAGCAATAGGTCTGGGCAGGTGGCACAGGTCAGGCAAGGCAAGCAGGCAGGGATCAAACAGATAGCAGAGTCCAGAAACAAAAGCACGAGACAGGTACACAGGAGCATAAATATAAGCAACCTTTGCAGGACACAAGGACCTTGACACTCAGGCACCTGGGAAGGAGGCTGAGCCACTTATATATGTGCAGGAGGGCTAGAATTGGTCAGCAAGGTCACATGAGCCAACCCATAAAACAAGGAAGTGCTACAGGAAACAAGCAGCATGCATGCTGTGGCCAAGGCTGGAAGGAAACTGTGGAGTGGATTCCTGAATAAACAATGCCTGCAAGGATAGAGCCCAGGACTGCAGAGGTGAATGGAAACACCAGCAGCAGATCACCGCAGCTGTGAGCAGGGGAACATTGGCGGACAGCAGCCGCTGTTACACTGACTCACAAAGCTAGGCCTCCCCCTGAGGAAGCGAGATGCGAAATGTGCATGGGATTTAGATCTCTATTGGTATTTTCAATTGGCTGTAACTGAATGTTCATAGATTTTTTTCCCCTTTAAATATGGGCAATTGTGGGGTTCTTCTAGTATTCAGAGTCTGTGGTGTACCTTCTATGAAGGCAGACCATGCAACTGCTAAGGGGCCTTGTGGGAGGGAGGGCGACAGCTGCACTGAACTCCTCTCTTTTTCCAAGAAAACACTGGATTTTCATGCAGTTGCAACTAGGAGGAGCTCAGTGCAAACAGATTATATCATCTTCCATTCCAGTAAATGGTAACCATATAAATTCCTATGCACTGATCTCCTTAGTGGTAGCTGCAGGGAAGCAAAGTTATCAAGGTGTTTATGCTCATTGTCTGGTGTAAATACATTGAGAAATATGGTGTTCAGAATGAGCACTATATTTATGAAGCACCTATACACTTATACCAACAGAAAAGTTGGGAAAAGTGGGATCGGTGGAGGGCGACTTTTGTCACAATCATACTGGGAAACTGGGTAGTTTTGCTTTGGAGCCCTGTTAGATGAGCATGCCCCTGTTCTGAGATTTTTAGAAGAGGTAATAATGCAATAATTTAGTTAAATGGTAAAATCTATTTTCCATTTTCCTATTAGAGAGTGCTTTACACATAAAAATTTATGAAACTAGTATTGATGTTGATTAGAGATGAGCGAATCGAATCCCACAAAGTGGAATTTGTTCTGATTTTTTGAATAATTTCGATCTGGCTCAAGGTGAATTTCCTAGTGCTTCGTGTCAGTGAATCGATTTAACCTGAAATAGTGTAAAAAACTAAAAAATTCAAACTTACCTCCTCCATTTGCTTGCGACGGGCTACCAACCTCCATCTTGATTGAAGATCTCGGACGAAATGTGTGTGGTGATGTATGACGTCACCATGCCGGCCGGAGTGATGACGTAATCTTGTGCCGTGCAAGATTTCGCTCCAGATCTTCAAGCAAGATGGCAGCGGCCGGCCTGTCGTGAGCAAATCGAGGCAGTAAGCTTGAATTTTGAATTTTTTTTATTGCAAATTTTACACTGTTTTTACACGTAGATGCCGCTATCATGTATGAACGTGGCATCTGAGGGGTACAATGATAGGGGCAGCGTTATCGCAGATCCCTGTCATTGCACCCGCTACTTACAAAAAAAATGCGCTTTGTATCTAAGCAATTCGTCACAAAGCAAATTTTTTTGTAAAATTCAGGGAATCTGCAAAATGATGCTATTCAATTATTCGCTCATCTCTAATGTTGATGTGAACTTGTATATGGTGAGTCCCCCTCTTGGTGGCAACAAAGGTTCCTCTACCACCTAAGAAGACACCTGTATTGTAAATGGTACATGGTGTAAGCCCGGTTACAGATTTTGCATTGGGCCCAGTAGTTTCAAGCTGTGCTTCTGCCCTTTGCTCTGTAAGAGGGAAGGGGAAAGTTAATCTTCATATTAGCCGATGTGGTAAAATTGTGTTTACCCCTATTTAAGTTTATTGCTCACTAGAGATGAGCAAGCACCAAAGTGTTCGTGTGTTCGGTCTGAACCCATCGTGATATTTGTGCGCTCGGCCAAGCACCCGAGTATAATGGAAGTCAATGGGAGGCGACCAGGCACCCCCTGTTCGGATGAGGGGAGGGTGCCTGGTTCATAGGAAAAGGTCTGAAAGTGATGGAAACACCTCTGAAATCGATAAGGAAAAGCAGGGGGACCATGTCTAGATGCATCTTGGACACCAATATCGCTGCTGGGAACCATGTTGTCCGAGTTGTACGCCACTTTTACAGACGGACCAAAAAACGCCCAAAACCCTGCCCGCACAAAAAAAAATCCTTTTTAGAGGAAAAATTGTTGGGAAACATTCTTTCCTGTAGATTCAATTGTATATACAGTTTAAGTGCTGTCAAAATTTACAAGGAAAAAGAGTACAGCCTCTATATAACATAAAGGAGGGCCTCATTCACATGGTGTTACAATTGTTCAGGTAGTGGGACTCCTACACTAATACAACCTATGCACTAGGTAAAAGGCCTGCCAAAAATTACAAGGAACAGGCACTCCAATGCACCTTTTATTACACATAAAGGAGGGTATCATACACACCCTTTAAAAATTAGTAATAATAGCCTGCTGCTGACCCTCAAAAAACATTAGGAGCAAGGGCCTGCTGGTTACCCTCTAAAACATTACAGGTGAGGGCCTGCTGCTCAGCTGACCCTCTTAAACATTATGGTTGAGGGTCTGCTGATGAGCTGACCCTGGAAAACATTGGAGGTGAGGGCATGAAGGTGAGAGAACCCCCCAAAAACATTGTAATGAGGGCCTACAGGTGAGCAGACCGTATGAAACATTGGAGGTGAGGGTCTACAGCTGAGCAAACCCCATAAAACACTGAAGTAAGGGCCTACAGGTGAGCAGACCATATGAAACATTGTAGTAAGGGCCAGAGGGTGAGCTAACCCCATAAAACATTGCAGTGAGGGCCTACAGGTGAGAAGACCATATAAAACATTGGAGGTGAGGGCCTACAGCTGAACAGACCATATGAAACATTGGAGGTGAGGGCCTACAGGTGAGTAAACCCCATAAAACATTGTAGTGAGGGCCTTACGGTGAGCAAACCCCATAAAACATTGTAATGAGGCATATAGCTGAGAAGAATGTATGAAACATTGGAGATGAGGGCCTGAAGGTGAGCGAACCCCATAAAACATTCTAGTGAGGGCCTACAGGTGATAGTCCGTATGAAACATTGGAGGTGAGGGCCTACATCTGAGCAGACCATATTAAACATTGGAGGTGAGGGCCTACAGCTGAGCAGATCGTATGAAACATTGGAGGTGAAGGCCTACAGGTGAGCGAACCCCATAAAACATTGTGGTGATGGCCTACAGCTGAGCAGACAGTATGAAACATTGGAGGTGAGGGCCTACAGCTGAGCAGACTGTATGAAACATTGGAGGTGAGGGCCTGAAGGTGAGCAAACCCAATAACACATTCTAGTGAGGGCCTACAGGTGAGCAGACCGTATGAAACATTGTACTGAGGGCATATATACTGTATGGAACAGGAGGAGGAGGAGGAGTAAACAAGATTCAAACATATACCCTTTTTTGGAGGTGAAAAGGGTGCATCCGAATCTTGTGAATTGAGTACATTGTAAAGCATATATTTCAATTGCGTGCTTGTTCCTCATTAGCTCAGCATTCCTCTGGTGGAGTGGAGAAGTCAAGGGCAATCCAGGCCTTGTTCATTTTTATCTGAGTTAACCTGTCAGCATTGCCAGTGGACAAGCGGATACGCTTATCTGTTATGATGCCACCAGCAGCACTAAATACACGCTCAGACAAAACGCTGGCGGCAGGGCAGGCCAACACCTCCAAGGCGTAGAGCGCAAGTTCGTGCCACGTGTCCAGCTTGGTCATCCAGTAGTTGTAAGGCACTGAGGGATCATTTAGGATGCTGACACGGTCTACTATGTATTCCTTCACCATTTTCCAAAACTTTTCCCTCCTTGTACCACTAGGCCGCACTTCAGGGTGAGGGTGCTGGCGGGGTGTCATGAAAGTGTCCCATGCCTTGGAGAGTGTTGCCCTGCCTTTGTTGGAACTGCTGTGTGTTCCCATTGTCTCCCTTCCCCGGTTGCCTAAGGAAGTTCAGACTCTGCCTTCAGCGTTGTCAGATGGAAAATTCCAGAGCAATCTCTAAACAAGTGCAGCCAGCCAGTCACAGGGGTAACACGTGAGGTGCACGGTGTACCGATGAGGGGCCAAATGATATAACACACAGTTCATCAGTTTACTCACGGTTAGCAGATAGCCTCCCTGGGCTGGCAGCACAGTGTTGAGGTGTACAGCACGAAATCCTCCGGGGCACGCTCTGTGGTGGGAAGCATCAGCCAAGATGGTGGTTGAGGTGCCCTTGATGTTAGGGGTGCTTAGGGTGCTTGTTGCGGCTGAGTCCCTTTATGGTTTTTGTCGTGACGCCAGTATCGTTAATGGTGGTAAAACCATAGGTAGTAATAATGAGGTAGACAGTGGTAAGATGCAACTCACAACTTTTACTTTGGATGTCTCTTGGTTGCAGCAGTACAATTATGCAGTCTCTAGATGGTACAGAGTTAATTCTGCAAATCCACTGTTTTAAGCTGTTTAGGTTTCTTGGTTTTGGAGCAGTGGGTTACTTAAATGTCAGTGGAACTTCTGGTGAGGTTGCTGGATGCTATGGTATCCTTCACCTGAGATATCCCAAAGGTCCTTTATGCCTGGTTTACGGCTTTTATCCCTTGGATGAATTTGTATTTGTCCTTCTTTCTTGTCCCTTTCTGGACTAAAACTTCTCTTTAGAGCTGACGTGCTGGATATACACTCTGATCTTCACACTGACCTGTCTCTGTCCCCACTCTATTCTGCCTCAACTCCTCTCATCTGTCTCACTAGGCCTGACCTAGATATATATATGACCCGAACTTTATCCCCATCTAGTGGTGGGATGTATAAATTGCACCTAATAAGCCTGTTAACAGGGATTTCGCAGATACACAAATGCAAAGTTATACCATATTGTACAATGCAATTGTTAGGATCAAAAAGTACTTTTAAGCAGTGCCCACACACGCGTAGTGGGACGCTGCACAAGAACCTTCTGGTATTGCACCATTTTAATCATCCTCTCCATCACAGGAATGAGAGATGAGAAGTTTCCTTTGTAGCGGGGGTCGAGAAGGGTGAACACCCAGTAATCCGTGTTATCTAAAATGTGTATAACGCGAGGGTCGCGGGTAAGGCAGCCTAACATGAATTCAGCCATGTGTGCCAGAGTACCAACAGGCAAGATGTCTGCATCAGGATAACTCTCCAGCTCCTCTTCCTCCTCCTCCTCCTCCTCCTCCTCCTTTTCTTCGGCCCATCCACGCTGAACAGAACATGGGTACTAGCCTCAGTAGCAGAGGCAACAGTCTTCTCCTCCTCCTCTTCACGGTCCAATTCGTGCTGAGAAGACGAACTGTGGGTGGTCTGGGTATCACCCTGTGAGATGTCCTCCCCCAGTTCCTCGTCTGCCACATTCAGAGTGTCGTCCTTAATTGTGAGCAGAGATCGTTTGAGTAGACACAGCAGTGGGATAGTTATGCTGATAATAGCGTTATCGGCCACTAACCATCTGTGTGAATTCTTAAAAGTTTTTTAAAATCTCACATAGGTCTGACATCAATGCCCACTCCTCGCTTATGAATAGTGGCAGTTGACTTGAAAGGCGACGACCATGTTGCACCTGGTATTCCACAACTGCCCTCTGCTGCTCACAAAGCCTGGACAACATATAGAACGTAGAGTTCCAGCGCGTGCTCACGTAGCACACAACAGTCGGTGAGCTGGACCGCGGCCGACATCAGGCTGCGGAAGGCCTCAGTGTCCACAAGCCTATATGGCAATATTTCAAGGGCCAGTAATTTTGAAAGTTGGCAATTAAGTGCTATGGCCTGTGGGTGGGTGGGTATTTGCGCTTGCGTTCATATGACTGTGGTATGGATATTTGGACGCTGCACTGGGACAGGGAAGTGGATGTTGTTGCTGCTGGTTCATTCAAAGGTCCAGGTGCAGGGCGAGAGACATCCGGACCTGCATCTTGGACAGGGGACTAGACAGCACACAACACGGGAAGAGGAGGCAGTGGTGTGATCTGCAGACCCAGATTGTGGACCCAAGCGTTTGGCCCACTTAGTAGGGTGCTTGTATGCCATGGTCTGATCATGCTGGTGGCAGTGAGGTTGCTAGTGTTCATGCCTCGGCTCATTTTGGTACCGCACAGGTTACAAATAGAGTTGAGCAGACACTTGAAGAATCGGGTTCGACGGGTTTGGCCGAACTTCGGAAAAAAAACGAACTTGACCCCGAATCCCATTGAAGTCAATGGGGGCCCGAACTTTTGAGCACTAAAATGGCTCTAAAAATGTCATGGAATGTCAAAATGTGGTTAAGAGCATGGCAAGTGCTCTGAAAACAAATGTGGATAGGGAAATGACTTAAAATAACATAAAATACCTGAAAATAAAAAATAATAATCTTGATCTAGGAGGACCAGGTCCATATGGAGTAGGAGGTTGAGGAGGCTTTGGAAGCGGCGGTGTAGGTGGAAGCATTAGCCTACTGTCACGGCTGGCGGTGGGGAAAACCCCCAGCCGTGCGGTGCCAGGAGAAGGTAGGGTTACCACTTGGCCGGGACCACAGAGTTAGGGAGCAGGTCACCTCCTATAGCGTCCCTAACGCTGACCCTGTCTCCTGTCTGCATGAGCCGACCTTGGTGGTAGGAGGGCTCATACGCCGGAACCTAAAAGTCCCTACAAGCCCTCAAGTCGGCCCTGAACTAGGGGACAGAGTAAGACAACCTGCTCCTCCTAGACACGGAGGAGCAGGAGTCTCAACGGCCAAGCAACACAGGGGGATACAAAAACAGCTATGGCAGTGGCAGGCAAATGGAAACAACTCATCACTCACCTGCCACAGACAACACTACCAGGAACCCATGTGCAGGTGCTGTAAGTACAAGACAACAACGGACACAGCACACACCAGACATCACACAGGAACCCTGGACCATAGGCTGCAATAACACAATCCCATACACACCTAAATAACACCGTGAAACATAGAATATACTGACAAAGGTTTATGACCAGAAGGATGGTCCCCACCAGGCAGATGGAGGAGACAGGAGGCTGCTCCAGCCAGCATGGCTGAGAGCAACCTACTGAACCCAGCCAGGGATTGAGGCTTTATAGGCCAAGAGGCCACACCCAACGGTCAGAACACACCCAGTGACATCACACACACACTGGGAAGGGAATTAACCCTTCCAGCACCACAGAAGGGAAACTCACATAAAGGGGAAAGCACACAACCTCACTCACCTGTCTCCGACGGCAACGGCATGCGTGGCAACCGTGTCCTCCAGAACAGCCAACAGGCCGAGACACTTCCACAGCATGCAAACATCACCAGACGTTTGCCGCGGACAACCACAGGTGAAGGGAGGAGTCCAGGTGCATACTAAACATCACCTCGTGCACAACAAACAAACAAGGAAGTGCACAATATCATACGTTGCCAAGGGCAACCGCACACATGCCTATTGTCCGCGGCAACCGCACCTGAGGCAAACAACTAAGTGCCCCCAGCTGCGGTTGACAACACCAAGCCGCGGACAACCGCATGCGGCTCCCAAGGAGTCACGACCATGACCAATGGTCGTGACACCTACACTGCTTTTTGGTTTTAAATTATATTTTTAAAATTAGGGTACACCCCAAAACATTGGGAAATATAACCTGTGATAACCCCCTCCAGTCGTGCTAAACACACGTTCAGACGTACAAAAAAAATAAATGGATTTATGAGGGGGAGTTTCATATGGAGTAGGAGTTTGAGGAGGCGGTGGACGTAGCGGAGTAGGTGGAAGCGACGGTGGAGGAGGATGAGATAGCCAACACAGGTTTTTGGTTTTAATTTAATTTTGTAAAATTAAGGTACACTCAAAAGAGTGTGAAATATCCAAAATACAAACATGAGCAATTGCGCTGCAGTATAACAATGGCTGCTTAGTGCCAGTATACATGTCTATTCTGCACAAGGTGCGGACAAGTCCTGAGGGATCCATGCCTGGTTCATTTTAATAAATGTAATCTTGTCCACATTGGCTGTGGACAGGCAGCTGCACTTGTCTGTGATGACGCCCCCTACCGCGCCCCCTGCCGCACTAATACACTTGCTGCAGGGCAGGCCAGCACCTCCAAGGCTTAAAGGGCAAGCTCAGGCCATGTGCCCAATTTGGAGACCCAGAAGTTGAAGGGGGGAGACCCGTTATTCAGTACGTGTAGGCGTGTGCACACATACTGCTCCACCATGTTGGTGAAATGCTGCCTCCTGCTAAGACGTTCCATATCAGCTGGTGGTGCTGGTTGTTGTGGCGTGCTGACAAAGCTTTTCCATATTTCGCCCATGCTAACCCTGCCTTCTGAGGTGCTGGTAGTGCCCCAGCTGCATTGGCGACCTCTTCCTCATCCTCTGCCTTCGCCTTGTGCTTCCACTGTGCCCCCGCTGTCAGGTGGGAATGCCACCAGCAGCGCATCTACCAGCGTGCGCTTGTACTCGCGCATCTTACGATCACGCTCCAGTGACAGAATTAAGGACGGTACGTTGTCCTTGTAATGGGGATCCAGGTGCGTGGCCACCCAGTAATCAGCACAAGTTAGAATGTGGGCAACTCGGCGGTCGTTGTGGAGACACTGCAGCATGTAATCGCTCATGTGTGCCAGGCTGCCTAGAGGCAACGAAAAGCTGTCCTCTGTGGGAGGTGTATCGTCTGTGTCCTCTGTATCCCCCCATCCATGCGCCAGTGATGGCCATGAGCTGGTCTGGGTGCCACCCTGCTGCGGACATGGTTCCTCCTACTCCATCTCCTCCTCCTCATCCTCCACCTCCTCATCCTCCAGAACTGTGCCCTGGCTGGACAATTGTGTACCTTGGGTTTGTGGGTGCAGGAATCCACCCTCGGAGCCACTTGGGAATGACTGGCCGGAAACCCTACAAAATAATCCCTCTTCCTCCTCCTCCTCCTCCTCCTCCTCCTGTTCCACATCCTCTTCCATCATCGCCAGGAGCGTTTTTTCAAAGAGGCATAGAAGTGGGATAGTAACGCTGAGAACGGTGTTATCGGCACTGGCCATGTTGGTGGAGTACTCAAAACCGTGCAACAAGGAACACAGGTCTTGCATGGAGGCCCAGTCATTGGTGGTAAAGTGGTGCTGTTCCACAGAGCGACTCACCTATGCGTGCTGCAGCTGAAACTCCCCTAATGCCTGCTGCTGCTCGCACAGTCTGGCCAGCATGTGCAAGGTGGAGCTCCACCTTGTGGGCATGTCGCATATGAGGTGGTGAGCGGGAAGGGCGAAGTTAAGCTGCAGCGCTGAGAGGCGAGCAGCAGCTTTGACATATTGGGGTAATTTTTAAGGAATCTCTGCACCACCAAATTCAGCACATGCGCCAGGCAAGGGATGTGCGTCAAACGGCTAGTCCCAGAGCTGCTACAAGATTTTGCACATTATTGAACACCACCAGGCCGGGCTTGAGGCTGACTGGCACAAACCACACATCTGTCTGTTGTTCAAGGCCCGTCCACAGCTCCTGCACGGTGTGGGGTTTGTCCGCCAAACAGCTACGTTTTAAAACTGCCTCCTGTCGTTTACCCCTGGCTGTGCTGAAGTTGGTGTTGAAGGTGTTAGGCTGACCGGATGAGGAGCTGGTAGAGGATGAGGAAGCAGAATAGGAGGAGGAAGCAACAGGAGGCAAACTGAAGCGCCCTGCAATCCTCGGTGGTGGAAGGATATGCGCCAAACTGCTATCCGCCTCAGGCCCAGCAACCACTGCATTTACCCAGTGTGCTGTTATGGAGATATAACGGCCCTGACCTTGCTTACTGGTCCACGTATCCGTAAGTCAGGTGCACCTTGCCACAGATGGCATTGCGCAGTGCACACCTGATTTTTTCCCCTACTTGGTTGTGCATGGAAGGGATGGTTCGCCTTGAAAAGTAGTGGCGGCTGGGGACAGCTGTGGGACAGCCGCCGCCATAAGGCCTTTAATACTATCCATTTCCAGTAATTTAGAAATGCTGGCATTCAGGGCTAGGGATCGTGTGTGGGTAGGGGGGTACTTCCTCTTCCTCTCTAGCGTTTGGGAAATATGCAGTACGCCAGTCCTTCAGGGTGAGCGAATGTGAGGTCACGGGGGTCAGTTAACAGACCGAGGGTTGCTATTAGTACTCACAGTTTGTTTTATACCCTGGGCAGGTGTACAGCAGTGATGAAGAGGGTGACATGTAGATCCTCTGGGGCACTCTTTAAATATAGGGACCAGGCCGAGTGATAGGTGAGGTGACCTGGGTGTTGTAGGTTTAGCATTTCTGTGGCAAGATCCCCTATAGTTCGTGATGCCAATGCCAGCAACGGTGGCACACCGATTGTTAGGAGGAATAATGGAGGTACACACGATTGTAGTGAACTAGAATTCCTCTTTACTGATCAGTTCAACTATGTACAAGCTTCAGACAGTTCCATATGAAGGATATTGGTAACAGGCAGGCTTACATAAATAGCAGGTAGAATCCTGGCAAGACAACTCAGAGGGAATAAAACTCACAGATCAGGCTGTACTTTCTTTGCAGAATCCTGTCTGGCTTTCTCCAAGGCCCGTATGCCTAATAGCTGGCTTTATCCTTGGGTAGGGAAACCTTCCTCTAGTATAAATCCTCTTGCTGTCAATAAACTTCTGCCCTTCAGCTTTCTACTTGGCTGGATAAGATTAGCACTGCTCTGTACTTTGCAAGATGCAGGATAACTTCAGGAGGAAACTTCTTCTCCCTGACGCAGGTTAGGAACCTGGGCTATCTAGCTGCATGTTAGAAGCTGATCTTCAGCTGCTACCTGGCTAAAGTGAACACTGGCTTCTAACCACACACACACCCTCTCCTGGACTGGACGTGTCTATATATACTAGGGGGTTCCCTAGCTCCCTCTACAGCTTAGGAGGAGGAACTACACCCCTAGCAGGCCTGATACACAGGAGATAACATGACAATATACATTGCAATGCAATACAAAATACCATGACCATGTTCCACAGGAGGTGGGGAACAGCATGACCCAATTGACCCTTGAGTAGTGCCCACCTTTACGTAGTCGGACACTACAATATGGAGAGCTAATGCTTCCGTGGGACATTGTGGAGATGCTTGGTGACCCAGGTGTTGGTGTTGCTGACAGATCCTCTGTTTGCGGGGTGCCAGGTGGCACTGTCACTAGAGGTGGATGAAGAGGCCGAGACCGCAGCAGAAGAGGAAGCAGGAAGAGCCAGAGACCTTTCTTGGTTTTTGATGTGTCTACTCCACTGCAGCTCGTGCTTTGCACTTAAATGCCTGGTCATGCAGGTTGTGCTCAGGTTGAGAACTTTTATGCCTCGATTCAGGCTCTGATTGCACAACGTGCAAACCACTCGTGTCTTGTCGTCAGCACATTGTCTGAAGAACTGCCACACCAGGGAACTCCTTGGAGCTGGCTTTGGTGTGCTCGGTCCCTTGCTGCGGTAGGCAGTAGGAGGCGTACTGTCTAGAGGACGGCCGCTCCGCTTTTGCACCCTGCTCCCTCTTCTGCTGTGCTGGTGGCTCTGTGCGATCATCGCCTCTTCCTCCAAACTACATAGGTCACTCGCATGACCTTGATTCTATGTGGGGTCGAGGACCTCATCGCCCTCCACATCATCTTCCACCCAGTCTTCACCCCTGCCTTCCTTGTCGGTCTGCACACTTTCGAAAACCCCAGCAGTTGGCACCTGTGTTTCCACTTCTGGGGCAGGGCTAGGTTGATGGCCCTGGGAAACCTTGCTAACAGTCATCAAAAAGCAGAAGAGACTGTTGCATGACTTGGGGCTCAGACTGCTTGGCTGACTTGCAAGAGGGTGAGGTGAAAGACTGCTGGACATCGGCTGCAGGTGCCAACTGTGGTCTTTTAGCAGGAGACTGGGTGGGAGACAATGTGAAAGAACTGGATCCACTGTCAGCAACCCAATCTACTATCGCCTGTACATGTTCAGGCCTCACCATTCGTAGAGCAGCATTAGGCCCGACCAAATACCGCTGCAGGTATTGTCGCCTACTCACACCTGAGGAAGGTGTTTCACTTGTGCGTGTAGCTGGCATAGATCGACCACGTTCTCTCCCTGCAACAGGAGCTCCACCAGCAGCACCACGACCTGGGCCACGTCCCTTATTTGACGCTCTCCTCATATTTTTTTAAATTAGGATCTTGCCCAAAATGGGTGTTTAATTAATAGTATAATAGAACGACAGTATGTAAAGGATGTATCTCACACGGCCTGAACCAGACTAGGCCTCAATAAAAGATTTGTTTGCCCAAAATGGCTATATTTCAAATGCCTGATTCAAACCCCTGTATGTAGAGGGAGTATCTCACACGGTCTGAACCAGTGTAGGCCTGAAGTAAATATATCTTTGCACAAATTGGCTGTATTTCAAATGGCTGTATTTCAAATCCCTGAATCAAACCCCTGTATGTAGAGGGGGTATCTCACACGGTCTGAACCAGTGTAGGCCTGAAGTAAATATGTCTTTGCCCAAAATGGCTGTATTTCAAATCCCTGAATCAAACCCCTGTATGTAGAGGGAGTATCTCACAGGGCCTGAACCAATGTAGGCCTGAAGTAAATATATCTTTGCAATAAAATGGCTGTATTTCAAATGGCTGTATTTCAAATCTCTGAATCAAACCCCTGTATGTAGATGGGGTATCTCACAGGGCCTGAACCAATATAGGCCTGAAGTAAATATATCTTTGCAAGAAATGGTTGTATTTCAAATCTCTGAATCAAAACCCTGTATGTAGATTGAGTATCTCACAGGGCCTGAACCAGTGTAGCCCTTAAGTAAATATTTCTTTGCACAAAATGGATGTATTTCAAATTGCTGTATTTCAAATATCTGAATCAGACCCCTGTATGTAGATGGAGTATCTCACATGGCCTGAACCAGTGTAGGCCTGAAGTAAATATTTCTTTGCCCAAAATGGCTGTATTTAAAATGGCTGTATTTAAAATCCCTGAATCAAACCCCTGTATGTAGATGGAGTATCTCACACAGTGTGAACCAGTGTAGGCCTGAAGTAAATATTTATCTGCCCAAAATAGCTGTATCTCGAATTGCTGCATATCAAATACCTTAATCAAACTACTGTATGTAGAAGGAATATCTCACACGGTCTGAACCAGTGTAGGCTTGTAGTAAATATTTCTTTGCCCAAAATGGCTGTATTTCAAATGGCTGTATTTCAAATCCCTGATTCAAACCCCTGTATGTAGAGGAAGTATCTCACATGGTCTGAACCAGTGTAGGCCTGAAGTAAATATATCTTTGCACAAAATGGCTGTATTTCAAATGGCTGTATTTCAAATCCCTGAATCAAACCCCTGTATGTAGAGGGGGTATCTCACACGGTCTGAACCAGTGTAGGCCTGAAGTAAATATATCTTTGCACAAAATCGCTGTATTTCAAATGCCTGATTCAAACCCCTGTATGTAGAGGGGGTATATCACATGATCTGAACCAGTGTATGTCTGAAGTAAATATATCTTTGCACAAAACGGCTGTATTTAAAATCCCTGAATCAAACCCCTGTATGTATATTTACTTCAGGCCTACACTGGTTCAGACCGTGTGAGATACCCCATCTCACACGGTCTGAACCAGTGTAGGCCTGAAGTAAATATTTCTTTGCACAAATGGCTGTATTTCAAATGCCTGATTCAAACCCCTGTATGTAGAGGTTGTATCTCACAGGGCCTGAACCAGTGTAGGCCTGAATTCAATATTGGTGCACCAAATGGCGGTACTTAAAATCTCTGAATGTAACCTAAATGTATTAAGGGTGTATCTCACAATGACATCTTCATCAAAGGCTGCCCAAAAATTTTTTGTGCCCAAATGAGTGTTTGTTTAACAACTGAATTTGACAGCAGTATATAAACCTGTAATTTCACACGTGCTGATGCTGCAAGGCCTGAAAATTGTGTTTTTTTGTAAAAAAAAGTGTGTTTTTCAAATCCCAGAAAATGATGGGTGTATTTCTAGCTTAAATTGCACACTGACTAATCAAAATGTTGTAGATAGCCAAAAATAAGTTTTTTTTTGGGTAACAGAAATATGAAAGATATATATATTAAACTTGAATTTAACACTTGCAGATCTGGAAAATACTGTTTTTTGAAAAAAAAAGTTTGCTTTTCAAACCACAGAAAATGATGGGTGTATTTCTAGCTTAAATTGCACACTGCCTAATACAGATGTTGTAGATTGCAAAAAAGTGTCTTTTTTTGGTAACAGAATATGAAAGCTGTGTATATTAAACTTGAATTTAACACTTGCAGATCTGGAAAATACTGTTTGTTGAAAAAAAAAGGTGTTTTTAAAACCCCAGAAATTGATGGGTGTATTTCTAGCTTAAATTGCACACTGAATAATCCAGATGTTGTCATTTGCCCAAAAAATTGCGATTTGCAATGTCCCAAAAGCTCAGATGCAGTGCCGGTGCACTGAGCTTGCATAAAATGGCCGCTGCTACCCACCTAACTAACAGAATTATAAAAGTTATATTTTTTTGGGTCAATGGCCTCAGGGCAGGGTAAAACGATTGTGTCCTGCACCCACACAACTATTTTTCTGTAGATTGCTGAGTTAGATTCTCTCCTATTCTCTCCCTTAAATCACAAGTCCAGCAGCATCCTCTCCCTACACTTGTAACAGCAGAGTGACGTGCAGCGCTACGTGACTCAAGCTTATATAGAGCCTGGGTCACATGCTACTCTGGCCAATTACAGCCATGCCATTAGTAGGCTTGGCTGTGATAGCTTCTAAGGTCAGACAGTTAACCGCTTGTTGATTGGCTGCTGTGCAGCCTTTCAAAAAGCGCCAAAAAAGCGCCGAACACTGATTCCGAACCCAAACTTTTACGAAAAAGTTTGGGTTCGGGTCCGGGGTCCAAATATCCTAAAGTTCGGTACGAACCTGAACTTTACAGTTCGGGTTCGCTCAACCCTAGTTACAAACTACCACTCTTTTGTCCTCTGCACTTTCCTAAAAAAAAGTGCCATACTGCGGAACACCTACCCTATGCTAAGGTTGATTTACGCATGGGGGTGATCGGTGTAACGGTTGCGGGCCTGTTTGGTGTGGGCCGACTTCTCCCTTTTGCAACCCTTCTGCCTCTTCCAGCCTGTTGCGGTGCTGCGGATCCCTTCCCCTCTGTACTGCTGTCCTCGCTCGGCTTTTCACCTTCCCATGTTGGTCAATGACCTCATCGTCCAACACCTCCTCTTCCACTTTGTCACTCTGATCATCCTCCTGTCTTGACCCAACCACAACCTCAGTGATTGACAACTGTGTCTCATCGTCATCCACCTCGTGAACTAATGATTGGCGTTCACCACCGTCATCTTTTTGAGACTGTGAAGGCTCAAGAGGTTGGGAATCAGGGCACAATATCTCAGGTCCCTCTTCAAGCATGCTTGCCGTGAGGGCCAAATCGAATAGTGGAGCTGAAAAGAGCTCCTGGGAATATCTGAGTGTGGGATCACTCGTTTGGCAGGCCTCTCCATGGTGGGAGGAAGGATGATCTGAGTGAGGAGTTGGCTGACAAGACTCTTGGCTACAGAGACTGGACTTGGCGGAAGAGAGGGTGGTGCTTAGTCCACTGGAAGCATTATCATCAGCAAGCCAACCGACCAACTGTTCACACTGGTCTGACTTGGACAGTGTTGTCGAGCGCCGCCTAGCTAAGATGGACATGAAACTGGATACGGGTTTATAACTTTTTTTTTTTGGTGCACTGGCAGTAGGCACAGTTTCATTGCGCCCAGTGCCACAACTTCTGCCTGAACCATCAGGACAACACTCACTTCCCCGTCCCTTAGTTCTGGCCATCTTCATGTTTATGGATTTTTTTAATGGTTGTGACACTGTTTTGTTTACTGTCCACAAAAGACAGTTTTCAGATACAGGGCAGTATATGACACAGAACAGCACAGATTATGGACAGTATTTTAGCGACAGGTTATTGTAATCTGCAGTACAGACACTGTTTTATGATGTTGCTTTTATTTATGACTGTATTACTCCCAATATATGGTCCTGAAGCGCATAGGCGGTACAGAAATGCAAAGCACTGCGATTAATGTTTTAAACCACAGACAAGAAAACTGGGTGCTGATTTAGTGAAATTTGTATATATACTGATTTTCAATTTATCTAAATATATGGGCCTGAAGCATTCAGACGGTATAGAAATGCAATGCGCTGCGATAAATGTTTTTTTTCGCAGACAAGAAAACTGTGTGCAGATTAAGTGAAATTTGTATATATGTTGATTTTCACTTTTTCCCAATATATGGGAATGAACACTCAGATGGTATAGAAATGCAATGCGCTGCAATAAGCGGTTTCTGCCGCAGACAAGAAAACTGTCTGCAGATTCAATGAAATTTGTATATATATTGATTTTCACTTTTTCCCAATATATGGGATTGATGTACTCAGACAGTATAGAAATGTAATGCGCTGCGATAAACGGTTTCTGCTGCAGACAAGAAAACTGGGTGCAAATTCAGTAAAAATTGTATATATTTTGATTTTCACTTTTTCCCAATATATGGGATTGAAGCACTCAGACGGTATAGAAATGCAATGCGCTGCGATGAACCGCTTCTGCCGCAGACAATAAAACTGTGTGCAGAATCAGTGAAATTTGTATATATATTGATTTGAACTTTTTCCCAATTTTTGAGTATTGAAGCACTCAGACGGTATAGAAATGCAATGCACTGCGATAAACGGTTTCTGTCACAGACAAGAAAACTGGGTGCAAATTCAGTGAAATTTGTATATATATTGATTTTCACTTTTTCCCAATATATGGTATTGAAGCACTGAGACAGTATAGAAATGCAATGCGCTGCTATAAACAGTTTCTGCCGCAGACAAGAAAACTGGGTGCATATTCAGTGAAATTTGTATATATACCATATATACTCGAGTATAAGCCGACCCGAATATAAGCCGAGGCCCCTAATTTTACCCCAAAAAAATGGGAAAAATTATTGACTCGAGTATAAGACTAGGGTGGGAAATGCAGCAGCTACTGGTAAATTTCAAAAATAAAAATAGATACCGTACCAATAAAATTTCATTAATTGAGGCATCAGTAGGTTAAAGGTTTTTGAATATTTATTTCAAAGAAAAACAATATGGTATCAACAATAACTTTAACAGTACAAAAACCAACTAAAGCGAATATTCGATTTTTGGGAAAATACCAGTTCATGCGAATTTTTATGCGAAAATTCGAATTAATTTTTTTTGCGAATTTTCGCAATCAAGACCTAGACTTGAGTATAAGACGAGGGGGCTTTTTGAGCACAAAAATATGTGCCAAAAAACTCTTCTTATATACGGTATATACGGTATATTGATTTTCACTTTTTCCCAATATATGGGATTGAAGCACTCAGATGGTATAGAAATGTAATGCACTGTGATTTAAGTTAAGGTTCCTTATAGTATTCTTAATCAGATAATCTCTTACTATTGGGAGACCCTTATTGGAGTTATACAATATTCTTTGAATTGTTGAGGCACCAATGTTATTGTAATCCTGTTATTAAGTTCTGATGTGATTACACTTTGTACTTAAGTAATTTGTCTTGAGGTACAGGATTAGGGAGACACTATTTGTCTGTGTTAGCAGACTGACCTTTGAGTTATTTTTATGATTATCTACTTCACCAAAATTTACCCACACTTGGGGGTATTAGATTATTTGAATGAAAATCTTTTTGTCAATCTTTGTACTCGATGACCTGCTTTTCCATTGTTATATTGATTGACTTTGTTGTAAAAAAAATTCATTTACTTTCTAAAAAATTTAATAAATTAATTGATTTTCACTTTTTCCCAATATATAGGATTAAAGTACTCAGACGGAATAGAAATGCAATGCGCTGAGATAAACGGTTTCTGCCGCAGACAAGAAAACTGTGTGCAAATTCTGTGAAATTTGTATGTATATTGATTTTCACTTTTTCCCATTATATGGAATTGAAGCACTCAGATGGTATAGAAATGCAATGCTCTGCAATAAACGGTTTATGCCACAAACAAGAAAACTGGCAGAAAATTCAGTGAAATTTGTATATATTAAACAGTGTGACAGGGCACTCAAGAAATCGTGACCATGTGGTTGGTACAGTTTGATATCTTTATTACTATTGTGAATAATGTTACTCAAACAAATCAATTGTAAAAATCGATAGATGAATCGATAAAATATTCGATAATATTGAATAAAAATAATCAATTTACACAAGGGCTCAGGATAATATAGTGCAAATATCGACAGTCATAAAACACAATCTCAAATTCAATTGTTCAGTCCAAATTTGGTGTGTACATCTGGGTATTGATAAAGTCCAATCGAATATTGTTATGTCCCACTTCCTAATTGCAGCAGCGTCCCGCTGAAAATGAAGTAGATAGCGGCGTCCCGCTATAAAATTACTTGCAAGTAAAATTTACCTTATATCAACCGAAGGTTCTCCAGACTTTAAACTTTGGATCCTCTCCTCAGAAGTGTCTGTGACAAGATGTATCAAGGGGTTTTCTTAGACGACTCTGTGTTTCTGTTGGATTTAACTGCCAAGTCCACCAGATCTCAATCTATTGGTGGAAAGTCTGCAGTGGCGTTTGTAGCAGAGATATTTCGTCGAAAGAGGCTTCCAAATGTAGTCTGTAAGTCGGTCGGTTTGGGGTACTTTGTTCCTTCAATATAAAGATGGGGGGTGTAGCACCAGACGCGTTTCGGGGTCCAAGTTATTGCCCCTTCCTCAGTGGTATGCAGCACCCCTATCAATACCCCTCTTATATACTATGTCTTCTGTGGACTCATTGGACACACCCTTGAACATCAGATCCTGTTTTTCAATCAACCCAGGTGACCAAAATTGCTGTTTGAACTTGCTCTCAAAATGACAGTTTTTGAAGTAGTGTTTTCTAATACTTAGCAATATGCTATATTTATATAATTACACCTACTGATATAGCTTAAAGGGGTTATCCCATCTTAGACAATGGGGGAATATCGCAAGGATATGCCCCCATTGTCTGATAGGTGCGGGTCCCACCGCTGGGACCCGCACCTATAAGGAGAACGGAGCAGAGAAAGTGGAGGAGGGCGCACTGCGCATGCGCAGCCGCCCTCCGTTCATTTCTATGGAGCCGCCGAAAATAGCCGAGCGCTGGCTCGGCTATTTCCGTCGGCCCCATAGAAATGAATAGGAGCGTTGGCCGCGCATGTGCGGTGCACTCCCATTCACTTCAATGGGAGAGACGGGGAGCTGCGCCTGGTGGTGGTCGGACCCTGGGAAACCCGGGGTCCTCCAGCCACAACTCTCCCCGGCTCCGTTCTCGTTATAGGTGCGGGTCCCAGAGGTGGGACCCGCACCTATCAGACAATCGGGGCATATCCTTGCGATATGCCCCCATTGTCTAAGATGGGATAACCCCTTTAAGCTTATCTTTCTCCTAGACTAAAAAACGCATGGTCACCCCATGCGTTTTTGCTGTGGTTTCCATGCGTTCTTTCCTTTTTTTTTTTTCATTCAGCAAGCATTTAATATAGTTTATACATAAATATTAATCATAAATAGTGATAATAAGTGAGGGGCACAAATATACACATAAAACATTGTATAGACTCCAATAATAAATGTTCTTACAAGTTTAAAAATGATAAAAGAGATGAGATGAGATAAAAGACAAAATAAAATCTGTAATAGATTGATGTGTTTAAATGGAGACCCATGTGTAGAGAAGAAACCGAATATAGTAAATAAATATGTGGTTAATTATCGACTCATGGGTCCCCATTATACTCATAAAAATCCAAAAAGTTTGAATTCTGCATTAAGACCCTTGGGTATCAAGGAGTCGAATTTGAATATTCTCTTTGTTTCGAGTCTCGACATTCTCTCTATGTGATTACCTCCTCTCCATTCTTTTTCAACTTTGTCTATCGCAAAGTACTTCATACTTGAAGGGTCCTGGTTGTGACTAATTTTGAAGTGGTATGATAATGAGTGATTTTCAAATCCTTTCCGTATATTATTTATGTGTTCCGAAATTCGCTTTTTTAGTGTTCGCTTTGTCCTACCAATATATAATCGTTTACATGGACATTCGATAAATTAGCGTAGCTGGGGGCGAATCTGGTGTGCTAATTTATTTATGGCGGAATGGGAGAGATTGGTTATCCAGCCAAGGGTGGGGACGGATCTGGTGCTCTGGCAACGTTATATCGATGACATTCTCTTTGTCTGGCAAAGTGGAGAAGAAAGCTTACAAACATTCTTGGGAGATATTAACTCCAATGATTGCAATCTGAAATTCACAGGTGTAACGAGTCAGGTAAGCATAGAATACCTGGACTTAAATATCAGTATTCAAAACAAAGATATAGTTTGTAGCACCTTTATTAAACCCACTGCCAGGAATAGTTAAATTTTATTTGATAGTTGCCACCTCCCGAGTTGGCTAAGTAATATTCCACAGGGACAATTCCGAAGGGTAAAAAGAGATTGCACATTAGAAAATCAATTTGACTTAGAAGTGGACGAAATGAAGGATAAGTTTTTGGAGAAGAAATATCCTACTTAGATTTTAGAGAAAGCATTGCAAGAGGTGAAAAATATGGATAGGAAGGCTTTTTTTGAAGAAAAAATAATACCAAAATTAGATGAGGCTCATTGTGTGCGGATGATCTTGCCTTTTAGTGACGACTACAAGAAGATACGCCAAATTATGACGAAACACTGGCATTTGTTACAGGAAGACAAGATCATAGGCACACTAATGCCACAAAATCCAAAAGTAACGTTCACAAAGGCCCCAAATTTGGGTCTAAAAGTGGCTCCTACGGTTAGGAAACAACAACAGAATAAGGATTCCACTATTTCAAAGTGGATTGGCCTACAGGGCTTTTTCAGATGTGGCACCTGTGGCAACTGTAAAGCAACATCTTTTCAGAAAAGGACCAATGAAGTAATATCCTCTATTAATAATCACCGCCATCTAATTAAAGATTGTTTGACATGTAGTTCCGAAAATGTAATTTATGCTATCGAATGTCCATGTAAACGATTATATATTGGTAGGACAAAGCGAACACTAAAAAAGCGAATTTCGGAACACATAAATAATATACGGAAAGGATTTGAAAATCACTCATTATCATACCACTTCAAAATTAGTCACAACCAGGACCCTTCAAGTATGAAGTACTTTGCGATAGACAAAGTTGAAAAAGAATGGAGAGGAGGTAATCACATAGAGAGAATGTCGAGACTCGAAATAAAGAGAATATTCAAATTCGACTCCTTGATACCCAAGGGTCTTAATGCAGAATTCAAACTTTTGGGATTTTTATGAGGATAATGGGGACCCATGAGTCGATAATTAACCACATATTTATTTACTATATTCGGTTTCTTCTCTACACATGGGTCTCCATTTAAACACATCAATCTATTACAGATTTTATTTTGTCTTTTATCTCATCTCATCTCTTTTATCATTTTTAAACTTGTAAGAACATTTATTATTGGAGTCTATACAATGTTTTATGTGTATATTTGTGCCCCTCACTTATTATCACTATTTATGATTAATATTTATGTATAAACTATATTAAATGCTTGCTGAATGAAAAAAATATATATATATAACGGAAAAAACGCATGGAAACCGCAGCAAAAACGCATGGGGTGACCATGCGTTTTTTAGTCTAGGAGAAAGATAAGCTTAAGCTATATCAGTAGGTGTAATTATATAACTATAGCATATTGCTAAGTATTAGAAAACACTACTTCAAAAACTGTCATTTTGAGAGCAAGTTCAAACAGCAATTTTGGTCACCTGGGTTGATTGAAAAACAGGATCTGATGTTCAAGGGTGTGTCCAATGAGTCCACAGAAGACATAGTATATAAGAGGGGTATTGATAGGGGTGCTGCATACCACTGAGGAAGGGGCAATAACTTGGACCCCGAAACGCGTCTGGTGCTACACCCCCCATCTTTATATTGAAGGAACAAAGTACCCCAAACCGACCACTTACAGACTACATTTGGAAGCCTCTTTCGGCTAAATATCTCTGCTACAAACGCCACTGCAGACTTTCCACTAATAGATTGAGATCTGGTGGACTTGGCAGTTAAATCCAACAGAAACACAGAGTCGTCTTAGGCTACTTTCACACTAGCGTTCGGCTGTCCGCTTGTGAGTTCCGTTTGAAGGCTCTCACAAGCGGCCCTGAACGGATCCGTACAGCCCAATGCATTCTGAGTGGATGCGGATCCGCTCAGAATGCATCAGTCTGGCAGCGTTTGTCCTCCGCTCTGCTCAGCAGGCGGACACCTGAACGCTGCTTGCAGCGTTCGGGTGTCCGCCTGGCCGTGCGGAGGCAAACGGATCCGTCCAGACTTAAAATGTAAGTCAATGGGGACGGATCCGTTTGAAATTGACACAGTATGGCTCAATTTTCAAACTGATCCGTCCCCCATTGACTTTCAATGTAAAGTCAAAACGGATCCGTTTGCACTATCATGAACAAAAAAAATAAAAAAGTTTTTTTTTTTTTTTTTTGATGGTAATGCAAACGGATCCGTTCTAAACGGATCTAAGCGTTTGCATTATAGGGGCGGATCCGTCTGTGCAGATACCAGACGGATCCGCTCCGAACGCAAGTGTGAAAGTAGCCTAAGAAAACCTCTTGATACATCGTATCACAGACACTTCTGAGGAGAGGAGAGGATCCAAAGTTTAAAGTCTGGAGAACCTTCGGTTGATATAAGGTAAATTTTACTTGCAAGTAATTTTATAGCGGGACGCCGCTATCTACTTCATTTTCAGCGGGACGCTGCTGCAATTGGAAGTGGGACATAACAATATTCGATTGGACTTTATCAATACCCAGATGTACACACCAAATTTGGACTGAACAATTGAATTTGAGATTGTGTTTTATGACTGTCGATATTTGCACTATATTATCCTGAGCCCTTGTGTAAATTGATTATTTTTATTCAATATTATCGAATATTTTATCGATTCATTTATCGATTTTTACAATTGATTTGTTTGAGTAACATTATTCACAATAGTAATAAAGATATCAAACTGTACCAACCACATGGTCACGATTTCTTGAGTGCCCTGTCACACTGTTTAATATTTACCTATTGCATTGAGTGAGTGGTCTCAATACACAGGTGCACCGATTTGGGGTCCATTTTTCCGAGTGCGACATCTAATTTAATTATTGAAATTTGTATATATATTGATTTTACATTTTTCCCAATATATGGCCCTGAAGTGCACAGACGGTATTTTAATGCAGAGCACTGAGATTAATGGGTTAAACAGCTGGCAGCAAAAATGTGTTCAGATTCTGGGACAAAAAAATATTGTTTTCACTGATATTCTTCCTATCTATGCCCTTGATACACAGAAGGTATTGCACAGATGTCAGAAGTCACTACAGACACCATCTATTAAGATAGCAAATGAAGCAATTTTTTTTGTAAATATTGTAAATTAAAAAAAAAAGTGCACTTTAAATTGCTGCCAGCACACACAGTAGTCCTTAAAAGGACTTTGGGGTTTTTGAAACGTCTTAAAAAAAAGTAATTTGCTAATCTCCCTACACTGTCTGTCCCTTCCTAACAGCAGCTCTCCCTGACTCGCAATGAGCCTAATCCGCTATATAGCACCCGATGACGTGTTTCGGCCAGCCAATCACTGTAATCCCAGTAGAAAACATGGCTAATGGCATTACAGTGATGGCAATACTTACCAGCATGTTTATTGGCTGTTTAGAAGGCGCCAAACGTGCGGGGAGGAGTCTCGAGCATGGCGCTTGAGCACATGTGGTACTCGGCTGAGCCCTCGGATCTGCCCAGCATAGAGATGCTCGAGCCGAACCGGTACTCGGCCGAGCATGCTCGCTCATCACTATTGCTCACCTGTGCCTTCATGTTGTGCCCCACATATTATATGCATTATAGACCTTATAATAATGAATTTGTGTATGAAGCAGTCCCACCAAAACCTGCCATGGTTCCCTAGTTGCTAGCTTATAAGAAGTGAAAAGCATCGGCGTGGGCCACACAGAGCCTGATGCTAGACTACTGACCATTGTTGCAGCACTGAGGGCACAGCAAAGCTGAGATTAGGGTCTAGAAGACAACATAAATTGTTAAGCTTAGCTAGGGTGCGGTAGTGCCCATGTACAGCCACTGAAAGTATTCAGAGGGTGATCGCAAAAGCAGAGGGATTGACAGAAAGAGAGTCCGAGTGGTGTTGGGCCAAAGGTCCAGTGTGTCCCCACCATGAGACAAGTTGTAGAAATGTGTTTCTGAGACAGTATAAGCTGTGTGCCTACTAGCCCAAAGTTAAGATGTCCAGTGTATGATGAGTGATGAGTGAGGGCTTCTCTTTTTCATAGGGACTTCATTATTTGGAAGAGGCTTAAGAATTGGCCAAAGAGTCATGCAGATGGTGAAGTGGGCACAAAAGATATTATTTAAAAAATCTGAAGGGAGGAGTGGGGGTCCATTTTGATGTCTGCTATAGTACCCCTTTTTTCTATGTACGTTATGATGTTTTATTTGTCTATAGGCCTGTCACGGACGTACCTAAACATACAGACGTCCCTGTGGAGACTGGCACCATGTGCTTTGATCTGACAGGTTTCCTTGTGGATCAGTAGACGTCTGTGTTGTTTCTGATACTGGCCACACCTCTAACCTCCAGGTGTTGCTATTGTGTTCATTTATGTTTCCTTATTTATAGTTGCTTCTCCCACAATGCTGTTCAGTTTATAGCTTCAGTGGTATCTGTGGTCTTCTGGTGTTTGGTTCTCTGCTAAGTTCCTGTTGCTGCCATAGCTACTGTAAAGTTAAGTGTTTCCTATCCCTTTTGCATTTTGTTTTGGTTTATCTGTGTGTTGTTTTTCCCCTACCCTTTGTTGTTGGCCTGAGGGAGACTCCTGGTCGCCAGGGTCTAATAGGGTGAGTTAGGACTCTAGGTACTCCTGAGTACGAACTCACCTACCTTTGGGGTCTGTTCATACTGATAACCAGTCAGGAGTGTGACTAGGGATTTGACTATGAGGTTTCCTTCTTTTTTCCCTTGCTTTCAAGCTTTGTTTCTTGTTCCCTCTCTACCTTTGTCCAGTGTGGTGTCTCCCTCCCACACACAGGCGTGACAAGGCCCTAAACCATACTGATAAAATTAGCTTTCCTGTTTTTGTTTTTTTTAATCCTGTAACTAAGAAAAAAAAAATCTTCTGCTTAAAAGTTGTTTGAGTGTAACAATGTCTCTCATAAAATTAATTAAACAAGAATAAATAAATAGAAGATTAATGACTATAAATTGTCCATGGCTAAACTTTATTCCATCTACATCATTAGTTATCATAAGAATTTTTTCTTTTTTTATATCACTCACTACTTTGGCTATAAGAAAGTATAAGGACAAATTTAATTTCGCAAAGATTTTTTCGATCTGCTTTGCAATACACCCTTGAGAATAAAGCTAATGAATCCCCTGACTTTCCATCCTTGAACGTCTTTAATGATTGAAGTTGTAGCTATGGGAGGTAAACGAGAGACATAATGTTTAATTTGTGAATTTTTCATTTGGTGAGCAATCTTCATTTTTTTACGTTTCTCATAACGTGCGGTTGATAAATGGACTTTCAATTCAAAGTGGGGCTGATGAATTACTGTAGTTGTTTTCATTTTGGTTTTTGTTCTGGTGTTTAGGCCAGAGAAGGTTTGGAGCTTTCCAGTTATGAAGTCAGCAGAACATTGTAGACTCTTTTGCATTTTACACCTCAGCACTCGGCGACCCCACTCTGTAACTTTATGTGGTCTTCACTTCATGGTTGGGTTGATGTGGTTCCTAAACGCTTCCACTTTCCAATAATACCACTCATAGTTGATGGTGAAATATCCAAGAGGAAAGAAAGATATTTCACAAACTGACTTGTTGCATCGGTAGTGTCCAATTACAGTACCACACTGGAATTTAGTGAGCTCTTTAGAATTATCTGTTCTTTCACAAATGTTGGCACTGTAAAGGCAGACTGCATGGCTAGGGGCTGAATTATACACACTTGTTTCAGTGTGACTGAATGAAAGAACTGAAGCCAATGGCGAGTCCCAATTTTTTGGCCATGTAGTATCTGTCCTTGAGGAAACTTTTGAGCCACATTTTTCATGAAAATCATTAAGGAAAGCAGCTCTAAAACTAAAATAAAGAAATGCATACTGCATATTAAATATGTCCAACAATCACTGGTGTATACCTCAAACTGAGGAAGAAACACCTGTAGCTGCATCTCTCTCCTTTCTATACTTATATGAAAAATGGCTAATCAGAGGGGTTTCCTAGGAATACATATTCATGGTCTATCCTTGGGAAAGGCTATCAGTGTGTTAGTAGTAAGGGTCAGATCTGGGCTGGAGGTAATCATCCCTATACTGTACATGTTTCTTTAAACAACCAGGCATGCAGCTCAGCCCAATTCATATACTGTACATTAATTCTGTTGATCAGTGATTGTCACCATGGTCAGATCCCTATTGATCACTTATTGATGCCTATTATAAATGATTCTATTAGAGTTATCAATTGATGCCAAAAATATACTGGATTGCAAGAAATACCTCAATATATATTATCAACTGTGGCTTAACTAAAAATATAATATAATAATGAGCTAATGACAGAAGTGTCACTAGATACCTATCTAGGGGACATTGTGTTGAGTATGATGTTGCTGCATTATAAATATCTCCTGTTTGTTGGCCATGTTTCAAGCCTTCACATTCTATCTACCACAATTATGTTTGCATAATCTATATAATAATGGACATATTCAGAATGTACAAATGTCTATTATTTTTCTAGTGTCCGTTGTCATGTAGAATAACGTGCCATATAACCCAGAGCATCAACTCCCAGTATATTCCACAGCCATCTCGTAGTGCTTTATTGGACAGTACTGTTGTAGTAATATGGAACAGCTGTGTAATATCGGATCCACCTGCTTTCTGAATAAGGCCAGATGAGCTCGCTCCAGGGCTGAGCTGTCCTCAGCCAAATCCCCTGTGTTGGTATTGATCGAGGAAGCTGTCTTTGAATAGACAGGACACTTGTTTAATTGGCTCATCCAATCAAGCTCTTCACAATCAGCTCTAATGTAAAGTTACAGTAGCAATAGAACATTTTAAAAATGCACCTGGCCCCTTCCTCGGGGGTGCCCAGATCCTATATGGCAGGCACCTTGGGCTCTATTACTGTAAGTAGTTAAAATGTTTCAGCTATTTCAATGTCTTTTGCTTTGCATTCCTTGGAGGTTATCTTCACCAGTGTTTAGTATACTAAAGCCCGTTAGCAGTGTTGGCTGACAGAACTTCACAAAAGATACATATAATGACAGGAATTTTACGAGCAGCTTTATCGTTTAGTTTGTGCTATATTGTTCTTGAGTTTTAGAAATCATTTCTACACATTCACTTATTTATTGATAGAGTTTTAGAAAACTTTCTACACACTCAATTATTGATGTTGATGATTAATATAAACATTGCTTGTGAGGGAGTCAGAGCTTACAGAAAGAATGTTTTTTTTGGCCATGAGTGGCATGGCTCCCTAATGTAGGATGGAGGAAGGAAGCAGGCTGATATAGTTACAAGGTGGTTTTTTCAATCATCCTTTTTTTCGGCAACAAACTTATGGTTATGGACTTCTTTTGATAGACAAAACGGTTAGTAGTTACAATCTCTCAGTGAAGAGGTAACCGCTTAATTAGGTAAACACAGTTTTTTGTCTTGTTTATAGATTTGTCTCTTATTATTGCCTTGGCTGGTTCTTGGATGCATGGACTAGGTGGCTTCTTTCTAGCCATCATCTTCGTCCTCAACTGCTCATCAGTATTCATCTTCAGATGACATAGCTTAAGGTGTTGTACTCTTATTACAAGTACTAGTGTCAAGCAAATCAAAGCATCTAAAGTGGAATTCGATCCAAAGTTTCGAAAATTATTGATTTGCCATGAATCCGAATTTCCTTGCACTTTGTGGTATCTGATCAGATTTTTTCTAAAATGGCAACTGCACATGTTACTAAGTAAAATTAAGAACACATGGAAAGCAAGATCACCCATAATGCCGTACAGCCAGTTAATACGCAGATAGCCATCCCCTGTGACGTCAGCCTTATAAAAGTCTCATCTTGCACGGTCTTCCAATTTCACTGTGAGCTGAGCATAGGGAGAGAGCGTTCATGAGCTATGGCCAGTATTGCTGAAAAATATTGCTAAAGCTGGCACAAGTAGCAACAGAAGAAGAGGGGGGGGGGGGGTAGCAGCAACAGGCCAGAGCTGCCACTGTCATCCAGCGTGGTCAGGGGCAGATTGGCCATAGACCAATGCCCAGGGGGCCACTCAAACCCTTTTGATGGCCACAGACCAGGTACATAATGGTCTGATGCTCAATGGTTGCAGGTGCCCTCCTGAACTCAACTGATGGTGATACAATTGAATACTGTGCCGAGGGTGGCAGTTTTGTGCTGCCTGTGGTATTTGGTTCTGCTGGGGAAGTATTCTGCGCTGCATTATAGCATTTCAGGCCCCGCCTACTTGGGTTTTCCGCTCCTACTTGTTTTGGCCTGTCTTCTGTCAGTTTAAACCCATCTCAAACATGGGAAAAATTTATATTTTTTTTTCCAGAGCAACTTTAACCCCTTAAGGACACAGGGCATACAGGTACGCCCTTGTGCCCTGGTACTTAAGGACACAGGGCGTACATGTTATCGGAACCCCTTGCCTGCTCAAATCATTGAGCAGGCACTTGGGGCAAATGCGCCGGGGGGTACGGTGACCCCCCCATGTATGCGATCGCAGAAAACCGCAGGTCAATTCAGACCTGCGGTTTTCTTCGTTTCCGGGTTATTCGGGTTTCTGAAGACCCGATAACCCGGAACTGGATGGTGATGGTGGAGTGATTTCACCCCACCAATCACCACTCAGGATCGCTTTCTGATTGGTCTGTGGGCGGTCCGGCGGCAGATTCAAAAAAGGCAGGCGCTCCTCTCCTCCTCCTTTTGTGTTCTGGAGCCGAGGAGAGAAGAGCTGCCTGCATGTGTGTCTGTCATCGCTGCCAGCCCCCCGATCTGTGCCCCTAGGACCCGATCTCTGCCCCCAGCACCCCATCAGGCACATAGGGACAGCATAGGGAAAGTTTGGGTTAGGCAGGGAAAAAAAAAGGGAAAGTTAGTTTGTGAACTTTGATTGCATCACCCCAAGTTAGGGTGTCTGGGGTCCACAGCACAGCTGTGAAAATGGAAAATAAGGCAAAAAACTGAAATTTTAAAATTTCATCCCCATTTGCCAATAACTCTTGTGCAACACCTAAAGGGTTAACAACGTATGTCAAATCAGTTTTGAATACCTTGAGGGGTGTAGTTTCTTAGATGGGGTCATTTTTGTGTGGTTTCTATTATGTAAGCCTCGCAAAGTGACTTCAGACCTGAACTGGTCCCTAAAAATTGAGTTTTTGTAAATTTGCTTCTAAACTTCTAAGCCTTATAACATCCCCAAAAAATAAAATATCATTCCCAAAATTATTCAAACATGTAGTAGACATATGGGGAATGTAAAGTCATCACAATTGTTGGGGGTATTACTATGTATTACAGAAGTAGAGAAACTGAAACTTAGAAATTTGCTGCTGCCACACAGCAGCAGCGGGTGAGTTACTGCGGGGATGATTTTAAGAAGGTAGTGAGGGCTGCCATTCACCTGCCTGGTTTAAATGCAGGCAGCAGCTCGATTGCGGTGATATGCTCCCTACTTACCCCACAGAGCTTCTGCACAACATGTTTCCCCTATTACCCCCTTACAGACCCCTGTTCCCCTACTGTCTACCATTTACCCATGAAAAGAGCTTCTGCTAAGTTATGTCTCGCTTTCCTCCATCAGTGACATTTACAATTTTTCCAGACCTTCATTCCCCACGGAGCCCAGCCACATAGCATCCCTCTGTTGATCCTGCCCAATTACTGTCACCTGCTCCACATTGGCCATACCAGGTGTTTTATCACGCTTGACTCCGTCTCACCCCTGCCATGTCGTTCCCTCCTTCCCATTCCTCACAGAACCCCTACAATCTTAGGGCCCGTTCACACAATGGGTTTAACTGCAAAATGATGGCGCAGACAGCCACATCAAAATGCGACTGGAAAATTGCCAGCAGCCGCATCCTTTCTGCTTTCAATACGTCTAAACGGGGGGTAGTACTGAGGGTCGTGGAGCAGTGGCTTATACTGTAGCTGTGGCCACACTGAGAAGGGACAACCCTGTTTTTAGCGCAGCTTTAGGCCGCCGCTCTGTGATCCTCAATGCTGCCTCCCATTGAGATATATGGCAAGCCAAAATTACGCTATAACACCCGTCATGTGAACAGGCTCTATACTGCATATGCAGCACTACAAACCCCCTCATTAAATGCTGTTAAATTTAATTGTAAAAATATTCTCTAGGTGCAGAACGTTATCACCAGTGTTTGGTTTTGGAAATGACTTTAAAAAGACCCAAATTTTGGCACACAATTGTTATATGCCCGAATTATTGACTTTTGCTACCCTAACCATAAGTGGGGAACACATTTATTCCAATTTATGCCAGAAACTGGCCTTGCTTTGCATTTAGTTGCAAGGACTGCCGAAAAATAGAGACCTCTAATTTAACAGGTATACATCTTTTAATAAATGAATTGCACCTAACACCAGTGGGCTTCTTAGGACACACGGATGCGGACACCACACAGATGATATCAGTGTGTGGTCCATTTTATTTTATTTTTTTGTGCAGATCCCGACAAATGAATGGGTCTGATATGGATACAAAATATAATTCTGTGCATGAGCCTTTCTGTGTCTGTTCTGTTTTTTCTTTTTTTTTACTTTAATGGCGCTGCAAAAAACTGAAATTACATTCCGTGTCCTCATGGCCGTTCCACAAATAAATATTATTGCCCACATTACGGACAAGTATTGGACAGTTCTATTAGGGGCCGGATGTTGCGTTCTGCATAATACGAAACGCACACGGCTGGTATGCATGTTTTGCAGATCTGCAATTTGTGGAACACAAAACATCCGATAGCCATGTGCATAAGCCATTATCTGCCCCATGGTATTTAGAAGATATTTTGCAGTGTGGTTGGGTTCATATCACATTTTTGCTTCATTTAATGTATAAAAAATATATATATACAGGTCCTTCTAAAAAAAATTGCATATTGTGATAAAGCTCATTATTTTCTGTAATGTACTGATAAACATTAGACTTTCATATATTTTAGATTCATTACACACAACTGAAGTAGTTCAAGCCTTTTATTGTTTTAATATTGATGATTTTGGCATACAGCTCATGAAAACCCAAAATTCCTATCTAAAAAAATTAGCATATTTCATCCGACCAATAAAAGAAAAGTGTTTTTAATACAAAAAAAGTCAACCTTCAAATAATTATGTTCAGTTATGCACTCAATCAGTGGCGACTCTAGGAACAATATATAGGGGGGGCACAAAGATACCACAGTCAAAAATGGGGGGGCAAAAACAAAATAAGTATATAGAAATAAGATTACAAAATACGAGAGAGTTGCGGTCTGCAGGGATACAGTTATAATAAAACAATTTACTTACAAACGAAGCTATTGAGTCATCTGCTCTGCCGTCCTCTGCTTGCTTCCACGGATTCGTTCCCCTTCTTTCTGTCTCTCGTCAGTGCACAGGCGCACTGTTATGGTGGATCTGTGGAAGACACACTGTTATGGGGGATCTGTGGATGACACATTATGCCTCTCATTAGCCCTCATTATGCCTCTCATCACTCCCATATCAGCCCCCATATCAGCCCTTATGCCTCATTAGCCCCCATTATAAGCCCTTATGCCCCATTAGCCCCCATTATGCCTCATTAGCCCCCATTATGCCTCATTAGCCCACATTATGCCTCTAATTAGCCCCCATTATGCCTATAATTAGCCCCATTATGCCTATAATTAGCTCCATATGCCTCCAATTAGCCCCCATATGCCTTCAATTAGCCCCCATATGCCTCCTATTAGCCCCATATGCCTCCTATTAGCCCCCATATGCCTCCAATTAACCCCATATGCCTCCAATTAGCCCCATAGACCCCATATGCCTCCAATTAGCCCCCATATGCCTCCAATTAGCCCCCATATGCCTCCAATTAGCCCCCATATCCCTCCTATTAGCCCCCAATTAGCCCCTATATGCCTCCAATTAGCCCCTATATGCCTCCAATTAGCCCCCATATGCCTCCTATTAGCCCCCATATGCCTCCAATTAACCCCATATGCCTCCAATTGGCCCCATAGACCCCATATGCCTCCAATTAGCCCCCATATGCCTCCATTTAGCCCCCATATGCCTCCTATTAGCCCCCAAATGCCTCAAATTAACCCCATATGCCTCCAATTAGCCCCATAGACCCCATATGCCTCCAATTAGCCCCCATATGCCTCCAATTAGCCCCCATATGCCTCCAATTAGCCCCCATATCCCTCCTATTAGCCCCCAATTAGCCCCTATATGCCTCCAATTAGCCCCTATATGCCTCCAATTAGCCCCCATATGCCTCCTATTAGCCCCCATATGCCTCCAATTAACCCCATATGCCTCCAATTGGCCCCATAGACCCCATATGCCTCCAATTAGCCCCCATATGCCTCCATTTAGCCCCCATATGCCTCCTATTAGCCCCCATATGCCTCAAATTAACCCCATATGCCTCCAATTAGCCCCATAGACCCCATATGCCTCCAATTAGCCCCCAAATGCCTCCAATTAGCCCCCAATTAGCCCCCATATGCCTTCAATTAGCCCCATAGACCCAATATGCCTCCAATTAGCCCCCATATGCCTCCTATTAGCCCCATATGCCTCCTATTAGCCCCCATATGCCTCCAATTAGCCCCATATGCCTCCTATTAGCCCCATATGCCTCCTATTATCCCCATATGCCTCCTATTAGCCCCCAAATATGCCTCCAATTAGCCCCCAAATATGCCTCCAAATGCCCCCATATGCCTCCAATTAGCCCCCAAATATGCCTCCAATTAGCCCCCAAATATGCCTCCAATTAGCCCCATATGCCTCCAAATGCCCCCATATGCCTCCTATTAGCCCCCATATGCCTCCTATTAGCCCCCATAATGCCCCCAGCAGCCACATTTTTTATAAAATAAAATAAAAAAACACTTACCTCTCCTGCTCCTGGACGGACGCCGCCTGCCATTTTCTCCCTCCTCAGTCGACTGTGCTCTAAACTGGCGCGCACAGCGTGAGGTCACAGAGCGACCTCACGCTGTGCGCAGCCCTGCACAGCCGACAGCCGAGGACCAGGAAGTGGTGAGTACAGAGCGTTCACCACTTCCTGGTCCTTCTGTACTAATGAGCGCTTCCATAATGGAAGCGCTCATTAGTATTCACTCGGGGGAATCAGCGGGGGGGCACTTGGGGGGGCAATGAACAACATAGGGGGGGGCAATTGCCCCCCCTCGCCCCCCTCTAGCGACGCCACTACACTCAATACTTGGTCGGGAATCCTTTTGCAGAAATGACTGCTTCAATGCGGCGTGGCATAGAGGCAATCAGCCTGTGGCACTGCTGAAGTGTTATGGAGGCCCAGGATGCTTCGATAGCGGCCTTAAGCTCATCCAGAGTGTTGGGTCTTGCGTCTCTCAACTTTCTCTTCCCAATATCCCACAGATTCTCTATGGGGTTCAGGTCAGGAGAGTTGGCAGGCCAATTGAGCACAGTAATACCATGGTCAGTAAACCATTTACCAGTGGTTTTGTCACTGTGAGCAGGTGCCAGGTCGTGCTGAAAAATGAAATCTTCATCTCCATAAAGCTTTTCAGCAGATGGAAGCATGAAGTGCTCCAAAATCTCCTGATAGCTAGCTGCATTGACCCTGCCCTTGATAAAACACAGTGGACCAACACCAGCAGCTGACATGGAACCCCAGACCATCACTGACTGTGTGTACTTGACACTGGACTTCAGGCATTTTGGCATTTCCCTCTCCCCAGTCTTCCTCCAGACTCTGGCACCTTGATTTCCGAATGACATGCAACAGTCCAGTGCTGCTTCTCTGTAGCCCAGGTCAGGTGCTTCTGCCGCTGTTTCTGGTTCAAAAGTGGCTTGACCTGGGGAATGCGGCACCTGTAGCCTATTTCCTGCACACGCCTGTACACGGTGGCTCTGGATGTTTCTACTCCAGACTCAGTCCACTGCTTCCGCAGGTCCCCCAAGGTCTGGAATCGGTCCTTCTCCACAATCTACCTCAGGGCCCGGTCACCTCTTCTCGTTGTGCAGCGTTTTCTGCCACACTTTTTCCTTCCCACAGACTTCCCACTGAGGGGCCTTGATACAGCACTCTGGGAACAGCCTATTCGTTCAGAAATTTCTTTCTGTGTCTTACCCTCTTGCTTGAGGGTGTCAATGATGGCCTTCTGGACAGCAGTCAGGTCGGCAGTCTTACCCATGATTGCGGTTTTGAGTAATGAACCAGGCTGGGAGTTTTTAAAAGCCTCAGGAATCTTTTGCAGGTGTTTAGAGTTAATTAGTTGATTCAGATGATTAGGTTAATAGCTCGTTTAGAGAACCTTTTCATGATATGCTAATTTTTTTAGATAGGAATTTTGGGTTTTCATGAGCTGTATGCCAAAATCATCAATATTAAAACAATAAAAGGCTTGAACTACTTCAGTTGGTGTGTAATGAATCTAAAATATATGAAAGTCTAATGTTTATCAGTACATTACAGAAAATAATGAACTTTATCACAATATGCTAATTTTTTTAGAAGGACCTGTACGTTAAACGGATGCCATACATCCATCACATGGAGTTCCATTGTAAAAAATGTATACGTTAACTTGACTCTGCAGGATGGAAAAGCATAATGTGCTACACTTTTGCATTCTTTTTTCCCAAAGCATACATTAAACGTAGGGCAAAAGCATGATATGAACCCCACCTAACCATGCATGCATACGGGGTAGTTGAAAGTGATGGCTGACTGCCTAGGGAGCGTTTACAGTAGTCATTAGCTATCTAAGGCCTCCTGCACACGTCGGTGTGCGCCCCGTGGCCGCAATGCACGAACACCGACCGTAGGGCAGCCGCAGTGGAACACGAACCCATTCACTTTAATGGGTCTGCGATCTTCCCATTCTGCAAAAAGATAGGACAGGTTCTATCTTTTTGCGGAATGGAAGTACGGGATGAAACCCCACGGAAGCACTCCGTAGTGCTTCCGTGGGTTTCCGTTCCGTGCATCTGTTCCGCACCATTCCACATCTCCGTATTTTTGGACCCATTGAAGTGAATGGGTCCGCATCAGTGATTCAGAATGCCCATGTAACGGCGCCCGTGTATTGCGGATTTGCAAATACGGTCCGCAATACGGCCACGGGGCGCACACGTGTGCAGGAGGCCTAAGGCTGTGTTCACATCATTGTTTATTTTTCCGTTCTTCTGATCCATTAGAAGAACAGAAAAAGAAAAGAAAAAAACTGGATCCAGTAAAAAAAACGGATCCTGTTGCCAGTGGCTTACATGGAGAAGTAAGGGTCCCATAGCAAGGATCAAACCAGCCCCCCCCCCACCCCCCCACAGGACAAACGCTTTTCAATGATCATTAGGCCATTTTTCCACTGCTTCATTTGCAAAAAGTTGTACCTTTAGAGGGTAGTGTCCTGACCAAGTTTTCACCTCCAGTAGAAAATCCCAACTAAGGCCGAATGCACACGACCGCGGAACACGGACATGAGCGGTCCGTGGTATCCTGGCCTGACATCCTGCTGAGAGCAGGAGCGCACGGCGTTGTGCCGTCGCTGCACTACAGTAATACACTTGTATGATCTACACGAGTGTATTACTGTACTGCAGTGGCAAACGAAGCGCATGGCGTCATAGCAAACAATGACGCCGTGCACTCCTGCTCTCAGCAGGATGCCAGGCTGGGATACCATGGACCGCTCACGTCCGTGTTCCGCGGTCGTGTGCATTCGGCCTAAAATTGGGCGCCCTTTTGGCCTTGGCCCCATAGCAGTCGCATGGTCTGCCGCTATAGTAGTTACACCCCTGCCTGTTGCACATTTGGCATACATTTTAGCCATTTCCACCTGAGATCAGTTTTTTTAGACTGCATTCAGTACTTTTTTTTTTTGTTTAAATGGATCTCAGACAGAAATGGCTCAAATATGCAACAGGATCCATTTTCTTACTAGATCCATTTTTATACAGGATCCATTTTCTACTGGGCGGGTAGGGGTGATATTGGACTAAAGAGCCTAGGGCAGCATGAGCTCTAAGGCCCCTTTCACACGGGCGAGTATTCCGCGCGGATGCGATGCGTGAGTTGAACACATTGCACCCTCACTGAATCCTGACCCTGAATCCTGACCCATTCATTTCTATGGGGCTGTTCAGATGAGCGGTGATTTTCACGCATCACTTGTGCGTTGCGTGAAAATTGCAGCATGCTCTATTTTGTGCGTTTTTCACGTAACGCAGACCCCATAGAAGTGAATAGGGTTGATTGAAAATGGCAAGCATCCGCAAGCAAGTGCGAATGCTGTGCGATTTTCACGCACGGTTGCTATGAGACGATCGGGATGGAGACCCGATCATTATTATTTTCCCTTATAACATGGTTATAAGGGAAAATAATAGCATTCTGAATACAGAATGCATAGTAAAAAAGCACTGGAAGGGTTAAAAAAAAAAAAAAATATGTTACTCAACTTAATCCACTTGATCGCGCTGCCGGCATCTCTTCTGTCTGGTAAAAGATCATTTGATGGATCATGTGATGACCGGAGTGACATCACCACAGGTCCTGTTCCTGCACACAGCACAGAATACAGACAGAAGAGATGCCGGCTGCGCGATCAAGTGGATTAAGGTGAGTTACATTTATTTTATTTATTTTTAACCCCTCCAGTGCTATTTTACTATGCATTCTGTATTCAGAATGCTATTATTTTCCCTTATAACCATGTTATAAGGGGAAATAATACAATCTGCAGAACACCGATCCCAAGCCTGAACTTCTGTGAAGAAGTTCGGGTTTGGGTACCAAACATGCCGATTTTTCTCATGCGAGTGCAAAACACATAACAATGTTTTGCACTCGTGCGGAAAAATCACGCATGTTCCCGCAACGCACCCGCACCTTTTCCCGCAACGCCCGTCTGAATAAGGCCTAACTAAGGCCCTGACTGTGGAAAAAACTGTCAGATTGGATATACTCACACACTCTGCACACAGCTAGGGGTAGCTAAAGTTTGCTTAGGTTTAAATTTGTTTTGAGCATGCACCCACAATATCAGTGGCATCACTGGTTCTGCAGCCACCATCTTCCTCCTTTGATGTTACTTCCTCCTCAGCGCCCTGATTAGCTCCCAGGACTTGTCCAACCCACGATCTTTGTCACCGTGATCCCCACCCTCCTCGTCACTTTTATCTGTGATATTTCATTGTGGGCTCCTTGCCCGCCCTCTTGATTCCCTGCTCTGTAATTGTCATAAGTGCCACTGTCGCTACCACTGTGCCTACTGCCACCACTGTAGCTACAGGTACTACTACCACCACCAAAAACAAAGCTATGTATGGAATCTCTCGCCTCCTCATGATAAACCAAATGCTGACTGTTCTCATGCAAGTCATCAACTGTGAGGCTATCTTCCATAACACTGTTTTGTTGTCTCTTCATAGTAAAAAAGAAGGCGCAAACTAGCAGGGGGCAGTGAAGACAGAGCACATGAAACTGAAAGCCTTCTCTGTAGCTGCAAGGAGGAACAGGAGGAATGTTTGGATCCTTGGCTCCAAGACACAGTGACAAACTCAGAGGGAACATCCACATCATCCTACTGTGAGTGAGAGGGGTAAGCCATCCAGTTTACATGGTCATCCTCTTTGTCCTCTAATAATCTGCCACCTATCAGAAGTAAGAAAACTATGTCATGCTGCTACTTCTACTGGCCGAACTGGTGTGCTGACTGTGCTGCTACTGCTGTTAGTCCTACTACAGCCACTCACATTGCTCGTGGAGGATAAGCACGGGTCTCTTGACATTTTATTATGGGGCCTATTAAACAATAACAAGTCAGAGGTTTGGTTGACTGATTTATGAAACTTTAGCAAAATTGAAACAGGTTTTTTTGGTAATAATTACAGCCCTAATTGCACATCCCCTGGATGAGAACACACTATAAACTTGCACAGTATTGATGAACTAAAATGAGCTAAACTCCTGACTAGGGTTGAGCGAACCTGAACTTTAAAGTTTGGGTTTGTACCAAACTTTAGGATTTTTGGACCCCGGACGACGAACCCGAATATTTCAGTAAAAGTTTGGGTTCGGTGTTCGGCGATTTCTTGGCGCTTTTTGAGGCCGCAGAGCAGCCAATCAACAGGCTTTTAACTCTGTGCCCTTAGAAGCCATCACAGCCATGCCTACTAATGGCATGGCTGTGATTGGCCAGTGCAGCATGTGACCCAGCCTCTATATACGGTAAGCTGGAGTCACGTAGCGCTGCACGTCACTCTGCTGTTACTAGTGTAGGGATAGGATGCTGCTGCTGTGAGGGAGAGAATAGGAAAGAAACTTTAATCAGAACTGCAATTGAACTCAGCGATCTACATAGATTTAGTTATGTGGGTGTAGTGCACAATCTTTTTACACTGCCCTGAGCCCAGTGACAAAGAATAAGGACTTTTATCCGTCTGTTAGGTGGGCTGCACTAGCAGCACTGCATATGTGCTTTTGTGACATTGAAATCCAAGCTTGAAATACTGCAATAATAATCTGGGTGTAACCGGGCACCGAAGGCGCACTCGGTCTCCCATCAGCCGCAGACCTGCTGCTTAGCTTCAGGAGCGAGTATCTGTGTTCGGCCTCGTTCCCAGGGCGGCTTTTGCTAGCTGGGTGGATCCCGTCTCCTAGGGCTGCCTTGAGCGCCGAGCTGATCACTCGGTGCTCGACTTGTCTGTCGGTCATGTGACGCTGGCCACGTCACATGACCCTCACTCCCCACTATAAATACAGGCAACCTGCTGGCTACAGGTTGCCTGTGATTTTGGTCCCTTAGGCTGTGAATTATTATTATTGTTATTATCAGGATTTGACCCATGATCTGCTTCCTGACAACCTCTTCTGCCTGCTCCCTGAACCTTGACGCTTGGATTTTTACCTCGGCTTGCTTTTGGATTTTGTCTTTGCCTCTTCTCATGTACTGATGTGACCTCCTGGATTTTGACCTCGGCTCGCTCTCGGATCTGTCTCTGTCTCCTCCCTCGTACTGACGTGACCTCCTGGACTGGCCCCGGCTAGTTGACCCGCCTCACCCCCTTCCGTTTTTGGTGGTACCTTGCTTTTTCCACCTCTCTGTCCGCTCGAGTGCTAACTCTCATTGGCTGTCCGCTTCCCTACTGTCTCTATCTCTCTGCTTGCACTTACTCAGGTCAGGGACTGTCGCCCAGTTGCACCCCATCACCTAGGATGGGTGGTGCAAGTAGGCAGTGACAGGGGACCGGATGGCAGCTCAGAGGGTGCACCTCCGCTCTTTATACCTGTGACGCTACCCCGTGACACTAGGTTTAAAAAAACACCCATTTTGGGCAATATCCTACATCTGGTGCCTTTGCAGCCTTAGTCAGTGTGCAATTTAAGCTAGAAATACAGCTATCATTTTATGGATTTTAAAAAACACCCTTTTTGGGTCAAAAATACTCAATTTTACAGCCCTTGCTGCATCTGTACGCATAAAATTCAAGCGTTATATACTGCTGTCATATTCTGTTAGTAAAAAAAACACAAATTTTGGGCAAAATACTTAATATTGCAGCCTTTGCTGCATCTGTTATTGTTAAAACATGCTTGAAATACTTCAATAATTTTCTGGCTTTAAAAAAACACCTATTTTTGGCAATACTCTCCATCTTGGGCCTCTACTGCATTAGTCAGTGTGCAATTTAAACTAGAAATACAGTTTCATTTTTCTGGGTTTAAAAAAACACCCTTTTTGGGCAAAATACTGAATTTTACAGCCCTTGTTGCATCTGTACGTGTGAAATTCAAGCGTTATATACGGCTGTCATATTCTGGTATTAAAAAAACACCCATTTTGGGCTAAATATTTAATTTGCGGCCTTGTCTGCATATGTCAGTGTGAAATTCAAGCATTATATACTGCTGTCATATTCTGTTATTAAAAAAAACACCCTTTTTGGGCAAAGTACTTAATATTGCAGCCTTTGCTGCATCTGTTATTGTTAAAACAAGCTTTAAATACTTCAATAATTTTATGGGGTTTAAAAAAAAACAAATTTTTAGCAATACCCTCCATCTAGGACCTCTGTCGCATTAGTCAGTGTGCAATTTATGCTAGAAATACAGCTATAATTTTGTGGGTTTTAAAAAACACCCATTTAGGGCAAAATACTTAATTTGCGACATTGTCTGTATCTGGACGTGTGAAATTCAAGTGTTATATACTGCTGTCATATTCTGGTATTAAAAAAACACACATATAGGGCAAAATACTTGAAGCCTTTGCTGCATAGGTCATTGTGAGATACACACGTTAGATACTGTTGTTCTATTCTGTTATTAAAAAAAAACACCCATTTTGGGAAAGATCCTAAATTTGAGAAATATGAGGAGAGCGTCAAATAAGGTCGTGGTACTGCTGGTGGAGCTCCTGTTGCAGGGAGAGGACGTGGTCGATCTGTGTCAGCTACACGCACAAGTGAAACACCTTCCTCAGGTGCGAGTAGGCGACAGAACCTTCAGCGATATTTGGTGGGGCCTAATGTGGCTCTACGAAAGGATGAGGCCAGAACAAGTACAGGCGATAGTAGATTGGGTTGCTGACAGTGCCTCCAGTTCCTTCGCATTGTCTCCCACCCAGTCTCCTGCTGAAAGATCAGAGTTAGCACCTGCAGCCGATGTCCATCAGTCTTTCACCTCACCCCCTTCAAATCAGCCAAGCAGTCTGAGCCCCAAGTCATGCAGCAGTCTCTTCTGCTTTTTGATTACTCTGTTAGCAGGGTTTCCCAGGGCCATCCACCTAGTCCTGCCCCAGAAGTGGAAGAGATTGAGTGCACCGATGCCCAACCACTTATGCTTCAAGATGAGTACATGGGAGGACCATCGCAGCATGTCTCGGATGATGACAAAACACAGGTGCCAACTGCTGTGGCATTCAAAAGTGTGCAGACTGACAAGGAGGGCAGCAATAAAGACTGGGTGGAAGACGATGTGGAGGACAAAGAGGTCCTCGACCCCACATTGGATCAAAGTCATGCGAGTGATCTGTGTAGTTCGGAGGAAGAGGCTTGGTCGCACAGGGCCACCAGCACAGCAGAAGAGGGAACAGGGTGCAAAAGCAGAGCGGCAGTCCCCTAGACAGTATGCCTGCTACTGCCCACCGCAGCAAGGGACGGAGCACACCAAAGCCAGCTCCAAGGAGTTCCCTGGCGTGGCAGTTCTTCAGACAATGTGCTGACGACAAGACATGAGTGGTTTGCACGCTGTTCAATCAGAGCCTGAAGCAAGGCACAAACGTTCTCAACCTGAGCACAACCTGAATGACCACGGATCTAAATGCAAAGCACAAGCTGCAGTGGAGTAGACACCTCAAAAACCAAGAAAGGTCTCTGGCTCTTCCTGCTTCCTCTTCTGCTGCAGTCTCGGCCTCTTCATCCACCTCTGTAATGACAGTGCAACCTGCCACCCCGCAAACAGAGGATCTGCCACAACACCACAATCTGAGTCACCAAGCATCTCCACAATGTCCCACGGAAGCGTTCAGCTCTCTATCTCACAAACACTGGAGCGGAAGAGGAGGTAACCCCCTACCTACTCGCGATCCCTGGCCCAGAATGCCAGCATTTTCAAAATTACTGGCCTTTGAAATGCTGTCATTCCGTCTGTGGAGACGGAGAGTTTTAAAAGCCTTATGGTGGTGGCTGTCCCACAGTACGTCGTGCCCAGCCGCCACTATATTTCCAGGTGAGCCATCCCTTACCTGCACAACCAAGTGGGAGCCAAAATCAGGGGAGCACCATGCAACGCCATCTGTGGCAAGGTGCACTTCACTACAGATACGTGGACCATTAAGTACAGTCAGGGAAGTTATATCTCCATAACAGCACAGTCGGTAAATGCAGTGGTGGCTGGGCCTGAGGCAGATAGCAATTTGCCGCATTTCCTTCCACCATCGAGGATTTCAGGGCGATTCAGTTTGCCTCCTGTTGCTTCCTCCTCCTACTCCGATTCCTCATCCTCTACCGCCCTTTCATCCGGTCAGCGTAACACCTTCACCACCAACTTCAGCTCATTCAGGGGAAAATGACAGCAGGCAGTTTTAAAACCTATCTGTTTGGGGGACAAACCCCACACCACGCAGGAGCTGTGGAGGGGCCTTGAACAACAGACCGATGAGTGGTTGGTGCCAGTAAGCCTTAAGCCCGGCCTGGTGGTGTGCGATAATGGGTGAAATCTCATAGCAGCTCAGGGACTAGCCAGTTTGACGCACATCCCTTTCCTGGCGCGTGTGCTGAATTTGGTGGTGCAGAGATTCCTTAAAAATTATCCCGATATGTCAGAGCTGCTGTATAAAGTGCGGGCCATCTGTGCGCTCTTTCGGCGTTCTCGCCCTGCTGCTGCTCGCCTGTCAGCGCTGCAGCGTAACTTTGGCCTTCCCGCTCACCGCCTCAGGTGTGATGTGCCCACAAGCTGGAACTCCACCTTGCACATTCTGGCCAGACTGTGCGAGCAGCAGCAGGCGATAGTGGAGTTTAAGCTGAAGCACACAAGGGTGAGTCGCTCGCTAGAACAGCACCACTTCACCACCAATGACTGGGCCTCCATGCGAGACTTGTGTTCCTTGTTGGGCTGTTTCGAGTACTCCACCAACATGGCCAGTGCCGATAACGCCGTTCTCAGCATTACTATCCAACTTCTATGCCTCTTTGAAAAAATGCTTCTGGCAATGATGGAAGAGGATGTGGCACAGGAGGAGGAGGAGGAAGAAGGATTATTGTATAGGGTTTCCGGCCAGTTATTCATAAGTGGCTACGAGGGTGGGTTCCTGCACCCACAAACGCCAGGTACAGAATTGTCCAGCCAGGGCACAGTTCTGGAGGATGACGAGGTGGAGGATGAAGTGGAGGAGATGGAGGAGCAGAAACCATGTTCACAGCAGGGTGGCACGCAGACCAGCTAATGACCATCACTGGTGCGTAGCTGGGGGGATACAGAGGACACAGACGATACACCTCCCACAGAGGACAGCTTTTCGTTGACTCTGGGCAACCTGGCACACATGAGTGATATGCTGGTACCTTGCTTGTTCCACCTCTCTGTTCACTCGAGTGCTAACTCTCATTGGCTGCCGAGTTGCCCACATTCTAACTTGTGCCGAATACTGGGTGGCCACGCTGCTCGATCCCGGTTACAAGGACAACGTACAGTCCTTAATTCCCTCACTGGAGTGTGATCGTAAGATGCACGAGTACAAACGCACGCTGGAAGACGCGCTGCTGGTGGCATTCCCACCTGACAGCGGGGGCACAGTGGAAGCACAAGCAAAGGCAGAGGAAGAGGTCACCAATGCAGCTGGGGCACCTCCAGCACCTGAGAAGGCAGGGTTAGCATGGCCGAAATGTGAAAAAGCTTTGTCAGCACGCCACAACAACCAGCGCCACCAGCTGATATGAAAAGTCTTAGCAGGAGTCAGCATTTCACCAACATGGTGGAGCAGTATGTGTACACACGCCTACACGTACTGAATGACGAGTCTGCCCCCTTAAACTTCTGGGTCTCTAAATTGGGCACATGGCCTGAGTTTGCCCTTTACGCCTTGGAGGTGCTGGCCTGCCCTGCATCCAGTGTATTATCTGTTCGTGTGTTTAGCACAGCAGGGGGCATTATCACAGACAAGCGCAGCCGCCTGTCCACAGCCAATGTGAACAAGCTCACGTTCATTAAAATGAACCAGGCATGGATCCCACAGGACTTGTACGTATCTTGTGCATAATAGACATGTATACTGGCCTTAACCAGCCATTGTTATACTACAGCGCAATTGCTCATTCTTGTATTTAGGACATTTCACACTCTTTTGGAGTGTACCCTAGTAAAAAAATTCAATTAAATTAAAACCAAAAACCTGTGTTGACTACCTCGTCCTCCTCCACCGCTGCTTCCACCTACACCGCTACGTCCACCCCCTCCTCAAACTCCTACTCCATATGGACCTCCACCTCATAAATCTAATTTATTTTTTATTTGTACGTATTTTATTTTATTTCATTTCACTAATTTGTCTGTTAAATGTTCGGATGAAATTCACCAATTTTTGGGTGTAATATATACCACTGCTCTACCTAGTAGACAGGTTTTTAAAAAAAAACACGAATTTGTCTGTTATATTTTCGGGTGAAATTCACCAATTTTTGGCTGAAATATACCCCTTCTTTACCTAGTTGACAGCTTAATAAATTTCACAAATTTTTCTGTTCCATTTTCGGGTGACATTCAACAATATTTGGCCGTGATAGACCCCTGCACTACCTAGTAGACAGGTTAATAAATTTCACAAATTTTTCTGTTACATTCTTGGGTTGACATTTTACAATTTTTGCCGTGAATAAACCCCTGCTCTGCATAGGTGACAGGGACCGACATTTTTTTAAATAATCTGTTTCATTGGTGGGTGACATTGACCCATTTCTGGCAATGAAAAACCTCTGTTCTGCATAGGTGACAGGGACTTAAAGTTCTAAAATTCGTCTTTAACTCCTTAGGGACCGGGCTCATTTTCACCTTAAGGACCAGGCCATTTTTTTGCAAATCTGACCAGTGTCACTTTATGTGGTAATAAATTTAAAACGCTTGACTTATCCAGGCCATTCTGAGACAGTTTTTTCGTCACATATTGTACTTCATGACACTGCTAAAATGGAGTAAAAAATAAATTCATTTTTATTTATAAAAAAATCCTAAATTTACCAAAAATTTAGAAAAATTTGCAAGTTTCCAAGTTTCAATTTCTCTACTTCTATAATACATAGTAATACATACAAAAATAGTTATTACTTTGCATTCCCCATATGTCTACTTCATGTTTGGATCATTTTGGGAATTACATTTTATTTTTTGGGGATGTTACAAGGTTTAGAAGATTAGAAGCAAATCTTGAAATTTTTCAGAAATTTTTAAAAACCCACTTTTCAAGGACCAGTTCAGGTTTGAAGTCATTTTGTGAGGCTTACATAATAGAAATCACCCCCAAATTACCCCATTATAGAAACTACACCCCTCAAGGTATTCAAAACTGATTTTAAAAACTTTGTTAACCCTTTAGGTGTTCCACAAGAATTATTGGAAAATAGAGATACAATTTCAAAATGTAACTTTTTTTGCAGATTTTCCATTTTAATAATTATTTTCCAGTTACAAAGCAAGGGTTAACAGCCAAACAAAACTTAATATTTATGGCTCTGATTCTGTAGTTTACAGAAACACCCCATATGTGGTCGTAAACTGCTGTACTGTGACACGGCAGGGCTCAGAAGGAAAGGAACACCATATGGTTTTTGGAAGGCAGATTTTGCTGGACTGGTTTTTTGACACCATGTCCCATTTGAAGCCCCCCTGATGCACCCCTAGAGTAGAAACTCACAAAAAGTGACCACATTTTAGAAACTACGAGATAGGATGGCAGTTTTGTTGGTACTATTTTACGGTACATATGATTTTTGGTTGCTCTATATTACACTTTTTGTGAGGTAAGTTAACAAGAAATAGCTGTTTTAGCATCGTTTTTAATTTTTGTTATTTACAACATTCATCTGACAGGTTAGATCATGTGGTATTTTTATAGAGCAGGTTGTCACGGATGCGACAATACCAAATATGACTACTTTTTTGGGTTGTTTGTTTTAGTTTTACATAACAAAGCATTTTTTTTATGATTCTTTAGTGTCTCCACATTCTAAAAGCCATAGTTTTATTTATTTTTTTAGTGTCTGTCTTGTGCAGGGTGCTAATTTTTTTTTGTTATGAGATGAAGTTTTGATTGGCACTATTTTGGGCGTGCGTATGACTTTTTGATCGCTTGCTATTACACTTTTTGTGATGTAAGGTGACAAAAAATAGTTTTTTTACACCGTTTATATTTGAATTTTTTTTACGGTGATTACCTCAGGGGTTAGGTCGTATGATATTTTTATAGAGCAGGTTATAACAGACGCGGCAATACCTAAAATGTATACTTTTTTATTTATGAAAGTTTTACACAATGATTTAATTTTTGAAACTAAAAAAAAATCATGTTTTAGTGTTTCCATAGTCTGAGCCATACTTTTTTCAGTTTTTAAGCGACTGTCTTGTGCAGGGGCTCATTTTTTTCGGGATGAGATGATTGTTTGATTGGCACTATATTGGGGTGCATATGACTTTTTGATCGCTTTCTATTACACATTTTGTGCTATAAGGTGACAAAAAATAGCTTTTTTACACCGTTTGTATTTTAATTTTTTTACGGTATTCACCTGAGGGGTTAGGTCATGTGATATTTTTATAAAGCAGGTTATTATGGATGCGGCGATACCTAATATGTATACTTTTTTATTTATGTAAGTTTTATACAATAATATCATTTTTTAAACAAAAAAAATCATGTTTTAGTGTCTCCATATTCTGAGATCCATAGTTTTTTTAGTTTTTGGGCGATTATCTTAGGAAGGGTCTCATTTATTGCGGGATGAGATGATTGGCATTATTTTGGGGTGCATATGACTATTTGATCACTTGCTATTACAGTTTTTATGATGTAAGGTGAAAAAAAGGCTTTTTTTCCAGTGTTTTTTTTTTTACGTTGTTCACCTGAGTGGTTAGGTCATGTAATATTTTATAGAGCATGTTATTACGGATGCGGTGATACCTAATATGTATACTTTTTAAAATTTACTTACGTTTTACACAATAACAGCTTTTTTAAAACAAAAAAAAATTGTTTTAGTGTCTCCATATTCTGAGCCATAGTTTTTTTTTTTGGGGGGCGATTGTCTTAGGTAGGGGCAAATTTTTAGCGGAATGAGGTGACGGTTAGATTGGTACTATTTTGGTGGGCATACACCTTTTTGATCGCTTGCTGTTGTACTTTTAGTGATGTAAGGTGGCAAATGGTTTATTTAACACAGTTTATTTTTATTTTATTTTTTACGGTGTTCATCTGAGGGGTTAGGTCATGTGATATGTTTATAGAGCTAGTCAATACAGATGCGGAAATACCTAATATGTCTACTTTAACTTTTGGTGGTCGGATCCACCTTACAATGCATTCCAATACTTCTGTATTGGAATGCATTGGCTGTAGGAGTAATACAGTGTGCATTACTTCCTGCCTGTGAGATCCAGGGGGCTGGATCTCACAGGCTCTTCACCGAAATGCAGCGCCGATGCCTAAGGAAGGCATTGCGCTGACTTCCATGCCATAGGGTCCCCATTACAGCAGCACGGGGACCTGATGGCACCCAGTTCTGATCACCGCCCGCCGTGCAGAACTACCGGTACGTATGACATCATGACGTACCGGTATGTCATGTGTCCCCAAGAGGCTAATTGGCCCTTTCATTCGATCCTTCTGCTTTAATAACTTGTCCCACATTTCCGCTTCATCTCATTGCAGCCTTTGACCTCCTTTGGATGAGGTCTCCCTTTCTCACTTTCCCCCTCTCTGGTGTGGAACCCTGATTCGCCGATAACCGTGATCAACATGGTATGCTCAGAAAAGAAAATTGAAAGTTGATAGAGAAGATATCCAAATGGATTGTGGACGTCACGGGTACGTGCAATCAGGCAGAAGTTATCTAGAGTCAACAAAGCAGCAGCAGGGCCACTCCTGGCTAACGTTTCCAAATCCAAAATACCCCAGTGACATTCCCTATAATTTTTTATTAATCATTCCAATAACGGGGCATCTTAAGAGTCCTGTATTGTTATTTATCGTCACTACCTCCCCGAGTTGGGAGTGGGTAATTGCCGCGCGCCCCCTCCTTTCCTTTATTTCTTCCGTTTAAATTGCTTTTCCCACATTTCCGCTCGATAACAATAAAAATTCATCCATTGATCTCCCTTGGATGTGGTCTCTCGTTTTCACGCTCCCTCTCCGGCGTGGAAACCTGATTCGCCGCTAACAGTGATCAACATGGTAGGCGCAGAAAAGAATATCGAAAGTTGATAGAACAGATATCCAATTGGATTGTGAACATCACGGGGACGTGCGACATGGTGGGGCAATATGTTTTCACACGCCTACACAAACTGACTGATGGGTCTGCCCCCTGCAACTTCTGGGTCTCCAAATTGTGCACATGGCCTGAGCTTGCCCTTTTTGCCTTGGGGGTGCTGGCCTGCCCTGCAGCCAGTGTATTGTCTGAACCTGTGTTTAGCATGACTGGAGGCGGTTATCACAGGTTATATTTCCCAATGTTTTGGGGTGTACCCTAATTAAAAAAAATAAAAATAAATTAAAAACCCAAAAACTGTGTAGGCTACCTCCTCCACCGCTGATTCCACCTACACCGCCACATCCACCGCCTCCTCAACCTCCTACTCCATATGGACCTCGTCCTCCTAGATCAAGATATTTTCTTTAAACGTATTTTATGTTATTTAAAGTCATTTCCCTATCCACATTTGTTTGCAGAGCACTTGCCATGCTCTTAACCACATTTTAATGCCATTTGCAGCCCTCTAGCCCTTTCCATTACATTTTTACAGCCATTTTAGTACTCAAAAGTTCGGATCCCCTTTGACTTCAATGTGGTTCGGGTTCAGGGTCAAGTTCGGTTCCCGAACTCAAACTTTTTTGTGAAGTTCGGCCGAATTCGAACATCCAGGTGTCCGCTCAACTCTACTCCTGATATAAAATGGTGGCAAAATTGCAAAAAAATTCTTTGGGGGGAGGAAGGAACTAGAGGCCCAATTAGACAACCAGTAGATTAGAAGAAACTATAAACTGGTATTAACACACAAAAATGTGCTAAACTGTGCACTTATAAACGGCAACAGAATTGTAACGGTTTCTGTTGGTTAGGGTGCATTCACATCAACGTTTAGTTTTCTGTTCTTCTGATCCATCAGAAGAAGAAAAAAAATGAATCCTGTAAAAAACAGATCCTGGTACATCAGTTATTGCATAGGATCTGTTTTTTTTTTTTTACACTGCTGGTGATGCTGGGAATGCGCCTATAAACCACTTATCAACTATGAAATTTTTGTAATAGTTTTTTTGGGGAAAAAAAGGCTGACTCATGCACAGAAAAAAAGAGTACTCTCCCTTTAAATTATCTTTGTGCAAGACATAAATAGTTCCAGTAGTTGTCCTCACTGTAAGACACCCAGTGCCAGTACATTAACTGTCCCTACGCTTTCCCTATTGATAAAGCTTGACTTTCTATCTAGTAATGCAATCTGCGTAAGCATATCACTACACTGTCCTTGCCAAGATCCTAGGCTCAGTGTTGCCAACCTGAAAATTTATTTTTTCTGGACAGCATGTCCAAAAATCACAGACAGTCTACATTTTTTATAGATATTGAAAAAAGGTAATAAATGAGGATTCTCAACGACAACATCAGGCAGTCTGCAGAGAAACTTGGCCTTGGGCACCAGTGGACATTTCATCCTGACAATGACCCAAAACACACAGCAAAAGTGGTGAGGAAATGGTTAGCAGACAACAACATTAAAGTTTTGGAGTGGCCCAGCCAGAGTCCAGACTTGAATCCAATTGAGAATCTGTGGAAAGAGCTAACGATCAGGGCGATGGCAAGAAGACCCTCCAACCTGAAAGATTTGGAGCTCATTGCTAAAGATGAATGGGCAAAAATACCTGTGGAGACATGCAAAAAGCTGGTCTGCAATTATAGGAAGCGTTTAATTGCTGTAATAGCCAATAAAGGCTTTTCTATTGATTATTGAGAAGGGTATGAATAATTTTGGACTGGACACTTTTTGCTCAAATGTAAATAAAAGCTGATAATTTTTGTTCCACAATAATGCCTCTTGTACATCGTCTTATTATCTTTTGGGAGACACCTATGTCATTTCCCATCAACAAATTACTTGCTGGTTGAATAAAAGTAACTTTAAGTCAAAATTTGCCAGGGGTATGAATAATTACGGAATTCTCAAAGTGACGATATTTGCTATTAATATACGCTATTCGAATATTCGCGCCCTACACTAATTGAAAGCAGCAAGGGGCTGATCAAAAGAGTCTTGGGGGCTAATATGAGATTGGGGCTAGTCAACAGAGGCATGGCGGCTAATATGAGACTGGGGGCTGATCAAAAGAGGCATGGGGGTTGATTTGAGACTGGGGGTCTGATCTGAGGTCTGAATGGGCTCTTATTTATATTGGGGCTCATATCTGAGGTCTGATTGGGGGTCATTCACTTTTGGATTTGAGCTGAGGTCTAATTGTGGGTCTGATCTGAGGTCTTAATAACAATGAGGATCTTATTGGAGCTGTGATCTGAGGTCTGATTAACATTGGGGGTCTGATTGCTGGTCTGACCTGAGGTCTAATGAAAAATATTTTATTCTTATTGTCCTCCTCTAAAACCTCTTTTTAACAGTGTCTTATGGGCTGGTGTGTCTTATATGGCGAAAAATGCGGGTAATACACCACTATGGTCTTTAATGTGAGCCATCAAATTATGATAAATACAATCACAATGATCTGCTTACGCACCATCCGCTGCAAAAAAAAAAATCACAGATATTTTTTTTCTTAGGACACTGGAAAAAAGTTCTCTTTTTTATGGACTGTCCTAGAATTTCTGGACAGTTGGCAATGCTGCCTAAGATGGCTTTGTTGTGTTTTTAATTTGTGTCTATCAGAGACATGGCAGATACACTGCCTCACATCACTTGATTATCACACAATGGTGTCTGTGCTTCACAGTTAGCGCAGAGCCTGAGACCAGACAATATCCTGCCTCCTGATTGTCTGTCACCTTCCAAGTATTGTGGGCCAATAGCCAGACGATGCCCTCCTAGGGTAATTTGATCTTACATCTTCATTCTCCCTGCCTTGTTTCCTTCGCTAGTGTACTACATTTTAAAAGTAAATTGGCCAGAGCCATTTTGTGCGATTCGTGAAGTGAATCGCTAAAACTTCGGATTTGTTTGGAAGAAAAAAATTGGGAAATTTATCAAGAATCTGATTTGTTTAGAATTGATTTGCTCATTTCTAGCCAAGGCTTCTTATAAATGCAGTCTCTGCTATCTGTTTCTTTTTCTACTGCTACTCTCTGTAAAGGAGCAGATTAAAGGCATAACTTAAAGTGTCTTGTCATAATGCAAGGCCGCTCTCTTACCATGTACCATGAATTAAAAATAATGCCTTATCATGTTGCAAAAGAGCCTCAAGCATCAGGACTCCCTCAGCACTCCTTATAGCTCTGCCCGTAGAGCAGAATTTGTCACAATGAAGAGTCAAGGAGAAAAACTGATTAATATAAAATTGTCAGTGGAGGGGTCTATTTCTGTAAATATAATAGTGTTATGCGGAATTACTATGGAGAATGTACAGAAATAAGTCACCAATCAGAAAGATTTCTGGTACAGTAAAATAGGTAAATTCCTCTCGGCTTCCACCCAAATTCCCTTGATATCTTGATTCCTAAAAAATTAGGGAGGCAAATAATGTGGCAGTATTGCTAAGGGGAATGCCACTAGTCCTGCCCTGGTGGTGACAGTGCTAATATCTTATAAAGTGGACTTTGCTAGTCGATTTTAACATAACCATTAGAGATTAACGAATCGAATCCCACAGTCGAATTTGATCAGAATTTCAGGATAAATTTGATTTGCCTAGAAGCCGAATTTCTTCATGCTTTGTGTCATCGAATTGATTTAACCTGAAATAGTATAAAAAAGAAAAAAATTCAAACTTACCTCCTCCATTTGCTCGCGACAAGCCGTCAGCCTCCATCTTGCTTGAAGATCTTGGCCGATATCATATGTCACCACGCAAGCCGGCATGATGACGTAAACTCCTTCAAGCAATATGGCTGTGGCCATCCCACCGTGAGCAAAAGGAAGTAAGTTTGATTTACGGTAGTTTTTTTTTTATTCTTAATTTTACACATGCCGCAATCATGTAAGAATGTGGTATCTGAGGGGTACAATGACGGGGGCAGTGCTATCGCAGTTCCCTGTCATTGCACACACTGCTTACAAAACAAATGCGCTTTGTGACGAAGTAATTAATCACAAAGAGAATTTTTTTGTGAAATTCGGCAAATTAGCCTCCGAATCAAACTTTTATTAAAGTCGCTCATCTCTTATAATCATATTACCATATTCACAGTAAGACCTCATTCACACAAGCATATAAGACTCAGTACAGGGTATGAGTTCTAAAAGGCCAATGTTTATGTGTCCGTATTATACAAAATGTGTAAGGAAAAATATTATGCCATGTTCCATCCAATATTACAGAGGTATGCGATTGCTTCCATGAACAGTTACTAGAATTATTCATTTAACCAGATTTCAATATTTTGCACTAATAATTTTTTTTGGGGTCACAAGATAATTATATTTTTCTTTTCAAAAGCAGACTTTCAGCAGTTTCAATAAAATTGTAACCTAGTAGTATTGTACACATATTTTTTTCCTTTTAAGGACACTGTATACTGTGTACATTTCTGAACTTTTCTCTGCAGAATAGATTTGATCAAGATGTCTGGTGTCAGTCAACTCATCCTACGAAAGCCTTCTTATTTTCTTGCTGGTTTAATCTTATTCACTTCAGGGCTTATACTCTGCGAGCTCAGGATAAAAATATAACATATCCTTGTGTTTGTCTAGGACACACAGTGGGGCAGTATCAGTGCCTGAAATATTTCATTGGTTCTTCACTTTCAGGAGTGTATGAAAATGTACTTACATGAACAACATAGTATAGATATTAAAATCAACAGCACAGTTATCTATAATATTACATATTAAAATATAATACTAACAAGCTTTTCAAGCTCATGGGTCATCACTCAAAGTAATATGACTTAGGGTTATTATCAAAATGCATAAGCATTTATGTTTTTGGATCTGATTATTAGAGGGTTTGTATAATTTTCATAACCAGAGAAAAGGTTGGGACACATGGACATTCTAGATTGAGGTTTCATGTCTAGATCCCTTCTCTATGAGACACAGCATAGGGCCATCCAAATATGAGTGACTGCAGGGTTTCTGAAGCTGGAGCAGTGTTTTGGTTAAGCAAGATATGCTTTTAAGCGATTAAAAAAAAACAATAGCAAGGTATAAGCAGACGCTTTAACTTCAAGTACCTGGGCCCGAATCTAAAATCTGTAACAGGGCCCCCAATCTATCACATCATCTGTGGTTCTAATCTCCTCCAGTGGGACCTTTTTGGTCACCTTAGGTTCCAGGATCCAGGTTCAAATGCAATCTTTGCATCCCCTTTAATTGTACCATTGTCTTTTTCAAAAATTATTTAAATCAAAAAGTTTATTTTTTAAATTGTATTGAGATGAAGTCCTTAAACAGAGGAAAGCAAATCTCAACCAAAAGGTTTCTTCCACTTTTGACAATATCAATAACAAAGCAGCCTGTGTAATGGGGCAAAATGGGGTTAATGAGAGGCACATGATGGAGTTACTTGCTGTTAAGGTAAGGCACATTATTTTGTCAATTCGGCCTCCATCTGCCTCACATTAATAGTCAATAACTTCATCATGTACCTCACATTAACCCCATGTTGTCCATTATGTGAGAAGGTAAATGATGGGGTTATTATTAATGTGAGGCACATGGTGTTATTCATTTTGAACATCCTTGTTATTAATTTTGAACGTCATACAGGCTTGGACTGGTCCAGAGAGGAACAGGTGAATCCTCCAGTGGGCCACTGACATGGGTGGGCCCCCAGCACATCATCTCAACCAGCCTGCATGCATATAAAAAACTAGATTATTTAACAAACTACCCAGTTTATTATTATACTTTAGATTAGTGTTGGGCGAGCATGCTTGGCCGAACAACAGTTTGGCTCGAGCATCGCTATGCTCGGCCAAATATCACGTGGGCTCGAGTCAGTGTATTTAAATCTAATTTAGCCTCTATTTCTGAAAAGTTTCTGGCAGGATTAAACTCAACCTTCTACATTTCAGCCAATAATGTTAACCACTACACTATACAGCTGCATGGCCAGTAACTAGTGATGAGCAGCAGGGGTGATATACGAATATGTGATATTTAGCAAATATTTTGTAGAATATTCGTCGAATATTCGCAAATTTGAATATTCATTATATTCTGCTTTTTTTTTTCATGATTCCTCCCTGCTTCATGCTTGTGGGCCAATGAATCATTGGCCCACAAGCAACTTAAGCAGGGAGGAATCATGACTTCAGATGGAAAAAAATGACGAATATTCTAAAAGACGAATATACAGCACTATATTGAATATAGTGCTATACAGTATATTCGTTTTTTGGAATATTCGTCATTTTTTCCCATCTGAAGTGAACACTGTTCACTTCAGATGGAAAAAAATGATTCCTCCCTGCTTAAGTTGCTTGTGGGCCAATGACTCATTGGCCCACAAGCAAGAAGCAGGGAGGAATCATGTGTTCAGATGGAAGAAATGACGACTATTCGATATAACAAATATATAGCACTATATTTTAAATATTTTCGAATTCTCGAAGTGGAGATATTCGAGATAAAAATTTGCTTTTTCGAATATTCGTGCTCAACACTACCAGCTAGTAAAACAAAAATATGAGACTTCTGCTGTTACTAGTAGTAAGTATTTCTATACTATTATTTTTTTTTTTTTAAAGTAACTGGCCATGCAGCTGTATAGTGTAGTGGTTAAGATTCTTGGCTATAATGTAGAAGGTTGTGAGTTTGAATCCCGCCAGAAACTTTTCAGAAATAGAGGCTAAATTAGATTTAAATATAGTGGCCCAGATTCAGGTAGATTTGCCCATTACTTACACCTGAGCCGCTCAGCTGAATTTCTCTGCGCTGGAGAAATTTTGCCAAATTGCCACCTGATTCAGGAATCGTTTGTTCATTTAATTTGCTCCTGTTTAAGGCAAAGCTGAGGGCGCAAGGCCGTGCAAGTCAAAGTGGGTGTGCCCCTATGTAAATGAGGAATTTTCGGCTCAGCAGAGGTTTGCTAGCATAATTTCAGGGCAAATCCTGCTCAGCTGCTTGCACTGAGCAAATAAATAGGAGCAGACTTGCGCAGGTTCTTTGCTGAATTTCATCCTGCTTTTTCCTACCCCCCCCTGAGCAAGGAAATTCAGCCCTTTTGCAAGACATGGCACCTCCCAAAGGGACCAAAATAAGGAAGGCCAACTTTGTGGCTGCAGAGATGGACATCCTGATTGCTGCACTCCAGCAGCATAAGGAAGTCCTATATGGTGCCCAGCGGGCAAACACCACCATTGCCCAAAGGAGGGCTATATATGAAGCCATTGCCCTGGACATCAATGCCCTGGGTAATGAAGTGCGTACCTGGGATGACATCCAGAAGAAATTAAATGATATGAGGCGCAGGGTCCGTGAAAAACTGGCTCTTATCAGGAAGCATACCGGTGGCACGGGAGGTGGTCCGCGATGTATGATCCGGCTCAATCAGGAGGAGCAGCTTATTGCACAAACGTTCGTGCAGGAGCAGGTGGAGGGACTTGAAGGGTACGACTCCACTGTTGGGAACTTGGGGACTGGTAAGTTATTTTTCTTTCATATCTGCTGTGCATCATGGGAGGGGGTACAAGTGAACATATGAGAAGTGTGTTGCACCAGCAAAATATGTCGTTTTGGTGTCATCCACAGGTGGTGATGAGGAAGAAGAAGCTGGGCCGTCTTCGGCTGCGGCTCGACCCAGCCCATCCAGACCAGAGCCAGGGGTCCAGTCAGGCCCCATGGACATTCTGGCTATGCTGGTCCAGGAGGAGATCATACCGGGGCCAAGTATGGAGGAGCAAGTGGTATTGGAGGAGGATTCCTTTTTCCTCATCCAGGAGGACTCTGGCTCCCTCCAGGAGGATACCACCATCCCTGTGCAACCCACCACCCCCCCGCCCAGCACGTCATCCCCCTCCAGGGCAAGCCCCTCCAGGGCAAGCCCCTCCCTTGTGGACCCCTCCCCTTCTCCCTCTGTCCGTGGCCGAGCCTCTCCTCCCAGGAAGGCTCTGTCCAAAACGAGGCATATATCCTCCAGCCTCCGTGACGGTCTGCTGGAGGAGCAGGCCCTGCAGACCCGCCATATAGGGGCCATGGTGGGAGAGGTGCATCGTCTGGCGGACAGCATGGCATCCACCTCCACCTCTATGCAGCATGCCCTCACCCTGCATGAGGACCGGGACAAACATGTGGCACAGAGCCTGGGGGAAATTAGTGGCAACTCTAAGGCCATAGTCACCTGCTTGGTGGCTCTGGAGACCACACCAGCTTTGTTAAGCAGGATGACAGCTGCGGTGGAGGCCAATACCGCTGCAGTGCAGGAGGAGGCGAGAGTTACCCGCCGGCATCAGCGGGATACCACCACCCGCCAAATGCGGATGTTGGCCCAGACCAACACCATCCTTGCCCGCCTGGCCAATGCCATGGAGGGCATGCAGCCACCACCTGCAAGGAGTGTGGAAGTAGGGGTTGATGCTCCTCCCCCCCCTCCTCCCCCCACCCCTCCATCCCCACCCCATGCCTCCTCCGCACCACGGAGATTGAGGAGTCAGAGCCGGGGCACCCTTGGCCCAAAGAAAAAAACAAAAAAATAATTTTATGTCTACATTTTTTGATTTTTTTATTATTTTTCGATATGCTCAGGGTATGAGATTATTTTTTTTTTTATATGCTCAGGATATGAGTTTTTAGATTTATTTGTAGTCCCTACACACGGTGAGGAGTGTATACTACAGTGTGACTGGTGTGTGAATGGGGGGGGGGGGTGGCACTCCTGCTGGAAAAGGGGTGTCACCCTCTGCCATGTGAAAGGTGTATGAATGGACAGCAACATAATTGGAGCCTTGACGCGGCGTTGCTGCTCCCTAATACCATGGGGTATTGTTGGGTCTAATCCAATTGGGGGTGCATGTGTCGGGTGTGTGCTAGGGACTACAGTGGTGTACATACATGCATTATACTTGTGACAAGATCAGGGTGTGTTTAATGTGCAAAGAGACGTTCCACAAGACCATTCCGGATTGCTCTTCCCTCAGAAGATCCGGTAGTGTTTCTTGGGGGGGGGGGGGGTTGCGTGGTTCGGGGGTAAGGTCATTGCGTAGCTCAATGTGCATGCCCCTTCTTTGAGCTAAATTGTGGAGAATACTACATGCCCCTACGATTTGGCATACAAAGTTGGGTGAATACAATAGGGTCCCCCCTGATTTATCCAGACATCTGAATCGAGATTTAAGGATGCCAAATGTGCGCTCCACCACCGCACGGGTACGTGCATGGGCTTCGTTATATCTTTCCTCTCCTGGTGTTTGAGGGTTACGAAATGGGGTCATCATGTGAGGTCCCAGGGCATAGGCAGAGTCACCTGGAAGGGAAAAGACAGGAGGATGTTAGTCGTGCATGTGCCCCTTGTGATGTGTGCATCATGGGGGGGGGCAGTCATACCTGACACCCATGTCACTCACCAATCAGCCAGCTGTCTCCATACATGTTCTGGTCAAACTCGGTTGGGATGGGGCTGTGTCGGTAAATAAAACTGTCATGGCTTGACCCTGGGTGTTTGGCACGGACATGCCATATGAGGCCATGTGCATCCACAATCATCTGCACATTTATCGAATGCCAATGTTTCCTGTTGCAGTAGATATGCTCGAGGTGCCGGGGGGGGGGGGGGGGGGCGTAGTGCCACATGGGTACAATCTATTGCACCCACAGTGCGTGGAAATCTGGCTAATAAATAAAAATCACTGATTGCCTTCTGCCGCACGTCAGCCGTGGTTGGTTTGATAAATTGTGTGCCCATTCGTCTGAGTATTGCAGGGATCACTTGGTGCACACACCTGCTCATGCTGGATTGGGACATCCCCGCCTACCACTCCACCTGTGCGCTGAAATGAGCCAGTTGCCAAAAAATGAAGGGTTGCCACTACCTTCACCAGTGGCTGCACTGCCTGTCCCCGATGGGTCGGGCTGCTGATGTCATCCTGCAGGATTGTTACCAACTCAAGGATGACTTCAGGGCTAAAGCGAAACATGCGATACACCTCAGTATCAGTCATCTGAAAAAGGTTGTAGCGCCCTCTGTAAATCCTCTCCCGTGCCCTCCTACGAGTCGGCTCAGTCAATAGAATATCAAGAACCATAGCTGCCCCTGGCATGTTGGTGCACAGATGTGAGGTCCCGAAAATGTGGGTGCTCTGCTTGTTCAGATCGTCTGTCTAGGTGCTGCTGAAGTTGCGAGCTCCTTCAGATGACATTTGGCCATCTTTTGCTAACTTGCCCCTGCTTTTAACAGGAGCAAGTTTGCCCAGGGAAAAAAGCTTGCACGCTTCCAGCGCAAGATGCGCATCACACGCGCATGTTTCTGAATCATCGGCAGTACCTAATTTGCATATTCGCTGAGGGAATTCCATAAAGGCGCAACTTACACCCCGCGCAAAATTGCACGAAAATTGCGCAGGAACAGCTAGGCTGCATGCGCGGGAAAATGGCCGCATTTCAGGCTTAACTGGTTTACAGAATCAGCCGCAAATTTGCATAGGAGCAAATCAGTACTTGCGCGGCGCAAATCACACTTGTTCCCGCGCAAGTGCTTCTTGAATCTGGGCCACTGGGTGTCCCCAAGCACTGACTCCACATATGGACATAGCTATATATGGAGTCAGAGCAGGGACACCTAAGCCAAACTATAGTCCCAACACCCTCCCCTCTTCAGAGCAGGGGGTGCCTGGTCTAATGCTCAGGGACTTCCATTGTGCTCGGGAAGTGTTCTACTCGAGCACACGAGCACTTAGGTGCTTGACCAACACTACTGTAGATGCATCAGGTAGCTGAAATTATTTATTTCCCCAGGGACTCACCTTCTCGATGTTGTTTTAGAGATCCTAAAGGTCAGTCATCTTGAGGGTCTTCTTGCTGCCTGTCGCTCTGTGAGCAGGTAGTATCTGCATGCAGCTGTACAGTTTCTGTGCAGTACTGTACAATTTCCTGGTGGGCCCTAGGCACCCCAGTCCGACACTGGTCTCATATTAATAGTAAGTGACTCCATCATTAAACCCCTTTTTCACCTTCATATGAGGTACATGAAGGGGTCACTGTTAGTATTAATGTGCAAGTACTAAAGTAAAAAGATCATGGGCCTCACATTAATACAGGCATATAGCAAGAAGCACACACCTGTAAAAACCTGCTGCAAGATCCTCCTGGATAACTTCAAGGACCTGTGCTGATAATGTGTGTTACTGGTCACATGGCAATGTTAATCATCACAGATAGAGTTGAGCGAACACCTGGATGTTCGGGTTCGAGAAGTTCGGCCGAACTTCCCGGAAATGTTCGGGTTCGGGATCCGAAACCGATCCGAACTTCGTCCCGAACCCGAACCCCATTGAAGTCAATGGGGACCCGAACTTTTCGGCACTAAAAAGGCTGTAAAACAGCCCAGGAAAGGGCTAGAGGGCTGCAAAAGGCAGCAACATGTAGGTAAATCCCCTGCAAACAAATGTGGATAGGGAAATGAATTAAAATAAAAATTAAATAAATAAAAATTAACCAAAATCAATTGGAGAGAGGTCCCATAGCAGAGAATCTGGCTTCCCGTCACCCACCACTGGAACAGTCCATTCTCAGATATTTAGGCCCCGGAACCCAGGCAGAGGAGAGAGGTCCCGTAACAGAGAATCTGGCTTCATGTCAGCAGAGAATTAGTCTGCATGTCATAGCAGAGAATGAGGCTTCACGTCAGCCACCACTGCAACAGTCCATTGGCATATATTTAGGCCCAGCACACAGGCAGAGGAGAGAGGTCCCGTAACAGACAATCTGGCTTCATGTCAGCAGAGAATCAGTCTTCATGTCATAGCAGAGAATGAGGCTTCACGTCAGCCACCACTGCAACAGTCCATTGGCATATATTTAGGCCCAGCACACAGGCAGAGGAGAGAGGTCCCGTAACAGACAATCTGGCTTCATGTCAGCAGAGAATCAGTCTTCATGTCATAGCAGAGAATAAGGCTTCACGTCAGCCACCACTGCAACAGTCCATTGGCATATATTTAGGCCCAGCACACAGGCAGAGGAGAGAGGTCCCGTAACAGACAATCTGGCTTCATGTCAGCAGAGAATTAGTCTGCATGTCATAGCAGAGAATGAGGCTTCACGTCAGCCACCACTGCAACAGTCCATTGGCATATATTTAGGCCCAGCACACAGGCAGAGGAGAGAGGTCCCGTAACAGACAATCTGGCTTCATGTCAGCAGAGAATTAGTTTGCATGTCATAGCAGAGAATGAGGCTTCACGTCAGCCACCACTGCAACAGTCCATTGGCATATATTTAGGCCCAGCACACAGGCAGAGGAGAGAGGTCCCGTAACAGACAATCTGGCTTCATGTCAGCAGAGAATTAGTCTGCATGTCATAGCAGAGAATGAGGCTTCACGTCAGCCACCACTGCAACAGTCCATTGGCATATATTTAGGCCCAGCACACAGGCAGAGGAGAGAGGTCCCGTAACAGACAATCTGGCTTCATGTCAGCAGAGAATTAGTCTGCATGTCATAGCAGAGAATGAGGCTTCACGTCAGCCACCACTGCAACAGTCCATTGGCATATATTTAGGCCCAGCACACAGGCAGAGGAGAGAGGTCCCGTAACAGAGAATCTGGCTTCATGTCAGCAGAGAATTAGTCTGCATGTCATAGCAGAGAATGAGGCTTCACGCCAGCCACCACTGCAACAGTCCATTGGCATATATTTAGGCCCAGCACACAGGCAGAGGAGAGAGGTCCCATAACAGACAATCTGGCTTCATGTCAGTAGAGAATCAGTCTGCATGTCATAGCAGAGAATCAGGCTTCACGTCACCCACCACTGCAACAGTCCATTGTCATAAATTTAGGCCCAGCACCCAGGCAGAGGAGAAAGGTCCCGTAACAGACAATCTGGCTTCATGTCAGCAGAGAATCAGTCTGCATGTCATAGCAGAGAATCAGGCTTCACGTCACCCAACATTGGAACAGTCCATTGGCATATATTGAGGCCCCGGCACCCAGACAGAGGAGAGGTTCATTCAACTTTGGGTAGCCTCGCAATATAATGGTAAAATGAAAATAAAAATAGGATTGAATGAGGAAGTGCCCTGGAGTCCAATAATATATGGTTAAGGGGAGGTAGTTAATGTCTAATCTGGACAAGGGACGGACAGATCCTGTGGGATCCATGCCTGGTTCATTTTTATGAACGTCAGCTTGTCCACATGGCTGTAGACAGGCGGCTGCGTTTGTCTGTAATGACGCCCCCTGCCGTGCTGAATACACGTTCAGACAAAACGCTGGCCGCCGGGCAGGCCAGCACCTCCAAGGCATAAAAGGCTAGCTCTGGCCACGTGGACAATTTAGAGACCCAGAAGTTGAATGGGGCCGAACCATCAGTCAGTACGTGGAGGGGTGTGCACATGTACTGTTCCACCAAGTTAGTGAAATGTTGCCTCCTGCTAACACGTTGCGTATCAGGTGGTGGTGCAGTTAGCTGTGGCGTGTTGACAAAAGTTTTCCACATCTCTGCCATGCTAACCCTGCCCTCAAAGGAGCTGGCATTGACACAGCTGCCTTGGCGACCTCTTGCTCCTCCTCTGCCTTGGCCTTGGGCTTTCACTTGTTCCCCTGTGACATTTGGGAATGCTCTCAGTAGCGCGTCTACCAACGTGCGCTTGTACTCGCGCATCTTCCTATCACGCTCCAGTGCAGGAAGTAAGGTGGGCACATTGTCTTTGTAGCGTGGATCCAGCAGGGTGGCAACCCAGTAGTCCGCACAGGTTAAAATGTGGGCAACTCTGCTGTCGTTGCGCAGGCACTGCAGCATGTAGTCGCTCATGTGTGCCAGGCTGCCCAGGGGTAAGGACAAGCTGTCCTCTGTGGGAGGCGTATCGTCATCGTCCTGCCTTTCCCCCCAGCCACGCACCAGTGATGGACCCGAGCTGCGTTGGGTGCCACCCCGCTGTGACCATGCTTCATCCTCATCCTCCTCCACCTCCTCCTCATCCTCGTCCTCCTCGTCCTCCAGTAGTGGGCCCTGTCTGGCCACATTTGTACCTGGCCTCTGCTGTTGCCAAAAACCTCCCTCTGAGTCACTTCGAAGAGACTGGCCTGAAAGTGCTAAAAATGACCCCTCTTCCTCCTCCTCCTCCTCCTCCTCCTGGGCCACCTCCTCTTGCATCATCGCCCTAAGTGTTTTCTCAAGGAGACATAGAAGTGGTATTGTAACGCTGATAACGGCGTCATCGCCACTGGCCATGTTGGTGGAGTACTCGAAACAGCGCAACAGGGCACACAGGTCTCGCATGGAGGCCCAGTCATTGGTGGTGAAGTGGTGCTGTTCTGTAGTGCGACTGACCCGTGCGTGCTGCAGCTGAAACTCCACTATGGCCTGCTGCTGCTCGCACAGTCTGTCCAGCATGTGCAAGGTGGAGTTCCACCTGGTGGGCACGTCGCATATGAGGCGGTGAGCGGGAAGGCCGAAGTTACGCTGTAGCGCAGACAGGCGAGCAGCAGCAGGATGTGAACGCCGGAAGCGCGAACAGACGGCCCGCACTTTATGCAGCAGCTCTGACATGTCGGGGTAGTTGTGAATGAACTTCTGCACCACCAAATTCAGCACATGCGCCAAGCAAGGGATGTGCGTCAAATTGGCTAGTCCCAGAGCTGCAACGAGATTTCGCCCATTATCACACACCACCAGGCCGGGCTTGAGGCTCACCGGCAGCAACCACTCGTCGGTCTGTTGTTCTATACCCCGCCACAACTCCTGTGCGGTGTGGGGCCTGTCCCCCAAACATATGAGTTTCAGAATGGCCTGCTGACGTTTACCCCGGGCTGTGCTGAAGTTGGTGGTGAAGGTGTGTGGCTGACTGGATGAGCAGGTGGAAGAAGAGGAGGAGGAAGCCGAGAAGGAGGAGGTGGCAACAGGAGGCAAAGAATGTTGCCCTGCGATCCTTGGCGGCGGAAGGACGTGCGCCAAACAGCTCTCCGCCTGGGGCCCAGCTGCCACTACATTTACCCAGTGTGCAGTTAGGGAGATATAGCGTCCCTGGCCGTGCTTACTGGTCCACGTATCTGTGGTTAGGTGGACCTTGCTACAGATGGCGTTGCGCAGTGCACACTTGATTTTATCGGATACTTGGTTGTGCAGGGAAGGCACGGCTCTCTTGGAGAAGTAGTGGCGGCTGGGAACAACATACTGTGGGACAGCAAGCGACATGAGCTGTTTGAAGCTGTCTGTGTCCACCAGCCTAAATGACAGCATTTCATAGGCCAGTAGTTTAGAAATGCTGGCATTCAGGGCCAGGGATCGAGGGTGGCTAGGTGGGAATTTACGCTTTCTCTCAAATGTTTGTGAGATGGAGAGCTGAACGCTGGCGTGTGACATGGTTGAGACGCTTGGTGACGGAGGTGGTGGTGGTGGTGTTGGTGGTACATCCCCTGTTTGCTGGGCGGCAGGTGCCAACGTTCCTCCAGAGGCGGAGGAAGAGGCCGAGGCGGCAGCAGCAGAAGAGGCCGAGGCGGCAGCAGCAGAAGAGGTAGCAGGGGGAGCCTGAGTGACTTCCTTGGTTTTAAGGTGTTTACTCCACTGCAGTTCATGCTTTGCATGCAGGTGCCTGGTCATGCAGGTTGTGCTCAGGTTCAGAACGTTAATGCCTCGCTTCAGGCTCTGATGGCACAGCGTGCAAACCACTCGGGTCTTGTCGTCAGCACATTGTTTGAAGAAGTGCCATGCCAGGGAACTCCTTGAAGCTGCCTTTGGGGTGCTCGGTCCCAGATGGCGGCGGTCAGTAGCAGGCGGAGTCTCTTGGCGGCGGGTGTTCTGCTTTTGCCCACTGCTCCCTCTTTTGCTACGCTGTTGGCTCGGTCTCACCACTGCCTCTTCCTCCGAACTGTGAAAGTCAGTGGCACGACCTTCATTCCATGTGGGGTCTAGGACCTCATCGTCCCCTGCATCGTCTTCCACCCAGTCTTGATCCCTGACCTCCTGTTCAGTCTGCACACTGCAGAAAGACGCAGCAGTTGGCACCTGTGTTTCGTCATCATCAGAGACATGCTGAGGTGGTATTCCCATGTCCTCATCATCAGGAAACATAAGTGGTTGTGCGTCAGTGCATTCTATGTCTTTCACCGCTGGGGAAGGGCTAGGTGGATGCCCTTGGGAAACCCTGCCAGCGGAGTCTTCAAACAGCATAAGAGACTGCTGCATAACTTGAGGCTGAGACAGTTTCCCTGGTATGCATGGGGGTGATGTGACAGACTGATGGGGTTGGTTTTCAGGCGCCATCTGTGCGCTTTCTGCAGAAGACTGGGTGGGAGATAATGTGAACGTGCTGGATCCACTGTCGGCCACCCAATTGACTAATGCCTGTACCTGCTCAGGCCTTACCATCCTTAGAACGGCATTGGGCCCCACCATATATCGCTGTAAATTCTGGCGGCTACTGGGACCTGAGGTAGTTGGTACACTAGGACGTGTGGATGTGGCAGAACGGCCACGTCCTCTCCCAGCACCAGAGGGTCCACTAACACCACCACGACCATGTCCACGTCCGCGTCCCTTACTAGATGTTTTTCTCATTGTTATGGTTCACCACAACAACAAATATATTATTTGGCCCAATGTATTGTATTCAAATTCAGCGGGATATAAATTTGAGGCCTAGTATTTAGGCGCTGGGTGACCGGTATGGATTTACTAACAGAATTAGACTTGGAAATACACAGTAGCGGTGTGTGTGAAGTTATTCTGAATGACCCTATGTGCACCTTGAATATTATATACCCTTTTAGGGATAGATTTCAAATAGCTCTGATATAGCAGAAACCACTAAATTATGAAATTGCTAAATTGGGAATTGTATTTCAACCCAAAACAAAAAATGTGCTTTGACGGACACTAAATAACTTTCCCAGCCACAACAGGACAGCGGTAACGAGAGATTTAGCGGGATATAAATTTGAGGCCTAGTATTTAGGCGCTGGGTGACCGGTATGGATTTAGTGACAGAATTAGACTGGGATATGGCCAAAAAATAACCACACTATTGCTGGTTAAATGCACTTGGTGACGGGCGCAGCTTGCCCCTGATGTAGTATATGGCCAAAAAATGAACAGACTATTGCTGGTTAAATGCACTTGGTGTGACAGCTTCACCCTGATGTAGGCTTTAGCCAAAAAACAACCACACCATTGAGGGTTAAATGCACTTGGTCGCAGCTTGTGCTGGCGCACCACAAGACACAAAATGGCCGCCGATCACCCCAGAAAAATGTGACTGACAAACGGTCTGGGCAGCCTAAAAACAGTGAGCAATTGAGGATCAGAAGCTCAATGATCCACAGCTGCAGATCGATCAGTTAATCAAGTCCTTTGGAGGAGTTAATCTGCCTAATCTCGCCCTACTGTCGCAGCCGCAACCTCTCCCTACGCTAATCAGAGCAGAGTGACGGGCGGCGCTATGTGACTCCAGCTTAAATAGAGGCTGGGTCACATGGTGCTCTGGCCAATCACAGCCATGCCAATAGTAGGCATGGCTGTGATGGCCTCTTGGGGCAAGTAGTATGACGCTTGTTGATTGGCTGCTTTGCAGCCTTTCAAAAAGCGCCAAGAAAGCGTCACAAAAGCGCCAAGAAAGCGACGAACACCGAACCCGAACCCGGACTTTTACGAAAATGTCCGGGTTCGGGTCCGTGTCACGGACACCCCAAAATTCGGTACGAACCCGAACTATACAGTTCGAGTTCGCTCATCCCTAATCACAGATCCTCTATCCTATGAGTAGTGATTAGGGATGAGCGAACTCGAACTGTATAGTTCGGGTTCGTACCGAATTTTGGGGTGTCCGTGACACGGACCGGAACCCGGACATTTTCGTAAAAGTCCGGGTTCGGGTTCGGTGTTCGTCGCTTTCTTGGCACTTTTGTGACGCTTTCTTGGCGCTTTTTGAAAGGCTGCAAAGCAGCCAATCAACAAGCGTCATACTACTTGCCCCAAGAGGCCATCATAGCCATGCCTACTATTGGCATGGCTGTGATTGGCCAGAGCACCATGTGACCCAGCCTCTATTTAAGCTGGAGTCACATAGCGCCGCCAGTCACTCTGCTCTGATTAGCGTAGGGAGAGGTTGCGGCTGCGACAGTAGGGCGAGATTAGGCAGATTAACTCCTCCAAAGGACTTGATTAACTGATCGATCTGCAGCTGTGGATCATTGAGCTGCTGATCCTCAATTGCTCACTGTTTTTAGGCTGCCCAGACCGTTTGTCAGTCACATTTTTCTGGGGTGATCGGCGGCCATTTTGTGTCTTGTGGTGCGCCAGCACAAGCTGCGACCAAGTGCATTTAACCCTCAATGGTGTGGTTGTTTTTTGGCTAAAGCCTACATCAGGGTGAAGCTGTCACACCAAGTGCATTTAACCAGCAATAGTCTGTTTATTTTTTGGCCATATACTACATCAGGGGCAAGCTGCGCCTGTCACCAAGTGCATTTAACCCTCAATGGTGCGTTTGTTTTTTGGCTAAAGCCTACATCAGGGTGAAGCTGTCACACCAAGTGCATTTAACCAGCAATAGTCTGTTTATTTTTTGGCCATATACTACATCAGGGGCAAGCTGCGCCCGTCACCAAGTGCATTTAACCCTCAGTAGTGTGGTTGGTCAAGCTATCACACCAAGTGCATTTAACCAGCAATAGTCTGTTCATTTTTTGGCCATATACTACATCAGGGGCAAGCTGCGCCCGTCACCAAGTGCATTTAACCCTCAGTAGTGTGGTTGGTCAAGCTGTGACACCAAGTGCATTTAACCAGCAATAGTCTGTTCATTTTTTGGCCATATACTACATCAGGGGCAAGCTGCGCCCGTCACCAAGTGCATTTAACCCTCAGTAGTGTGGTTGGTCAAGCTATCACACCAAGTGCATTTAACCAGCAATAGTCTGTTCATTTTTTGGCCATATACTAAATCAGGGGCAAGCTGCGCCCGTCACCAAGTGCATTTAACCAGCAATAGTCTGTTCATTTTTTGGCCATATACTACATCAGGGGCAAGCTGCGCCCGTCACCAAGTGCATTTAACCCTCAGTAGTGTGGTTGGTCAAGCTGTCACACCAAGTGCATTTAACCAGCAATAGTCTGTTCATTTTTTGGCCATATACTACATCAGGGGCAAGCTGCGCCCGTCACCAAGTGCATTTAACCAGCAATAGTGTGGTTATTTTTTGGCCATATCCCAGTCTAATTCTGTCACTAAATCCATACCGGTCACCCAGCGCCTAAATACTAGGCCTCAAATTTATATCCCGCTAAATCTCTCGTTACCGCTGCCCTGTTGTGGCTGGGAAAGTTATTTAGTGTCCGTCAAAGCACATTTTTTGTTCTGGGTTGAAATACAATTCCCAATTTAGCAATTTCATAATTTAGTGGTTTCTGCTATATCAGAGCTATTTGAAATCTATCCCTAAAAGGGTATATAATATTCAAGGTGCACATAGGGTCATTCAGAATAACTTCACACACACACGCTACTGTGCATATCCCAGTCTAATTCTGTCACTAAATCCATACCGGTCACCCAGCGCCTAAATACTAGGCCTCAAATTTATATCCAGCTGAATTTGAATACAATACATTGGGCCAAATAATATTTTTGTTGTTGTGGTGAACGATAACAATGAGGAAAACATCTAGTAAGGGACGCGGACATGGTCGTGGTGGTGTTAGTGGACCCTCTGGTGCTGGAAGAGGACGTGGCCGTTCTGCCACATCCACACGTCCTAGTGTACCAACTACCTCAGGTCCCAGTAGCCGCCAGAATTTACAGCGATATATGGTGGAGCCTAATGCCGTTCTAAGGATGGTAAGGCCTGAGCAGGTACAGGCATTAGTCAATTGGGTGGCCGACAGTGGATCCAGCACGTTCACATTATCTCCCACCCAGTCTTCTGCAGAAAGCGCACAGATGGCGCCTGAAAACCAACCCCATCAGTCTGTCACATCACCCCCATGCATACCAGGGAAACTGTCTCAGCCTCAAGTTATGCAGCAGTCTCTTATGCAGTTTGAAGACTCCGCTGGCAGGGTTTCCCAAGGGCATCCACCTAGTCCTTCCCCAGCGGTGAAAGACATAGAATGCACTGACGCACAACCACTTATGTTTCCTGATGATGAGGACATGGGAATACCACCTCAGCATGTCTCTGATGATGACGAAACACAGGTGCCAACTGCTGCGTCTTTCTGCAGTGTGCAGACTGAACAGGAGGTCAGGGATCAAGACTGGGTGGAAGACGATGCAGGGGACGATGAGGTCCTAGACCCCACATGGAATGAAGGTCGTGCCACTGACTTTCACAGTTCGGAGGAAGAGGCAGTGGTGAGACCGAGCCAACAGCGTAGCAAAAGAGGGAGCAGTGGGCAAAAGCAGAACACCCGCCGCCAAGAGACTCCGCCTGCTACTGACCGCCGCCATCTGGGACCGAGCACCCCAAAGGCAGCTTCAAGGAATTCCCTGGCATGGCACTTCTTCAAACAATGTGCTGACGACAAGACCCGAGTGGTTTGCACGCTGTGTCATCAGAGCCTGAAGCGATGCATTAACGTTCTGAACCTGAGCACAACCTGCATGACCAGGCACCTGCATGCAAAGCATGAACTGCAGTGGAGTAAACACCTTAAAACCAAGGAAGTCACTCAGGCTCCCCCTGCTACCTCTTCTGCTGCTGCCGCCTCGGCCTCTTCTGCTGCTGCCGCCTCGGCCTCTTCTCCGCCTCTGGAGAAACGTTGGCACCTGCCGCCCAGCAAACAGGGGATGTACCACCAACACCACCACCACCACCTCCGTCACCAAGCGTCTCAACCATGTCACACGCCAGCGTTCAGCTCTCCATCTCACAAACATTTGAGAGAAAGCGTAAATTCCCACCTAGCCACCCTCGATCCCTGGCCCTGAATGCCAGCATTTCTAAACTACTGGCCTATGAAATGCTGTCATTTAGGCTGGTGGACACAGACAGCTTCAAACAGCTCATGTCTCTTGCTGTCCCACAGTATGTTGTTCCCAGCCGCCACTACTTCTCCAAGAGAGCCGTGCCTTCCCTGCACAACCAAGTATCCGATAAAATCAAGTGTGCACTGCGCAACGCCATCTGTAGCAAGGTCCACCTAACCACAGATACGTGGACCAGTAAGCACGGCCAGGGACGCTATATCTCCCTAACTGCACACTGGGTAAATGTAGTGGCAGCTGGGCCCCAGGCGGAGAGCTGTTTGGAGCACGTCCTTCCGCCGCCAAGGATCGCAGGGCAACATTCTTTGCCTCCTGTTGCCACCTCCTCCTTCTCGGCTTCCTCCTCCTCTTCTTCCACCTGCTCATCCAGTCAGCCACACACCTTCACCACCAACTTCAGCACAGCCCGGGGTAAACGTCAGCAGGCCATTCTGAAACTCATATGTTTGGGGGACAGGCCCCACACCGCACAGGAGTTGTGGCGGGGTATAGAACAACAGACCGACGAGTGGTTGCTGCCGGTGAGCCTCAAGCCTGGCCTGGTGGTGTGTGATAATGGGCGAAATCTCGCTGCAGCTCTGGGACTAGCCAATTTGACGCACATCCCTTGCTTGGCGCATGTGCTGAATTTGGTGGTGCAGAAGTTCATTCACAACTACCCCGACATGTCAGAGCTGCTGCATAAAGTGCGGGCCGTCTGTTCGCGCTTCCGGCGTTCACATCCTGCTGCTGCTCGCCTGTCTGCGCTACAGCGTAACTTCGGCCTTCCCGCTCACCGCCTCATATGCGACGTGCCCACCAGGTGGAACTCCACCTTGCACATGCTGGACAGACTGTGCGAGCAGCAGCAGGCCATAGTGGAGTTTCAGCTGCAGCACGCACGGGTCAGTCGCACTACAGAACAGCACCACTTCACCACCAATGACTGGGCCTCCATGCGAGACCTGTGTGCCCTGTTGCGCTGTTTCGAGTACTCCACCAACATGGCCAGTGGCGATGACGCCGTTATCAGCGTTACAATACCACTTCTATGTCTCCTTGAGAAAACACTTAGGGCGATGATGCAAGAGGAGGTGGCCCAGGAGGAGGAGGAGGAGGAGGAAGAGGGGTCATTTTTAGCACTTTCAGGCCAGTCTCTTCGAAGTGACTCAGAGGGAGGTTTTTGGCAACAGCAGAGGCCAGGTACAAATGTGGCCAGCCAGGGCCCACTACTGGAGGACGAGGAGGACGAGGATGAGGAGGATGAGGATGAAGCATGGTCACAGGGGGGTGGCACCCAACGCAGCTCGGGTCCATCACTGGTGCGTGGCTGGGGGGAAAGGCAGGACGATGACGATACGCCTCCCACAGAGGACAGCTTGTCCTTACCCCTGGGCAGCCTGGCACACATGAGCGACTACATGCTGCAGTGCCTGCGCAACGACAGCAGAGTTGCCCACATTTTAACCTGTGCGGACTACTGGGTTGCCACCCTGCTGAATCCACGCTACAAAGACAATGTGCCCACCTTACTTCCTGCACTGGAGCGTGATAGGAAGATGCGCGAGTACAAGCGCACGTTGGTAGACGCGCTACTGAGAGCATTCCCAAATGTCACATGGGAACAAGTGGAAGCCCAAGGCCAAAGCAGAGGAGGAGCAAGAGGTCGCCAAGGCAGCTGTGTCAATGCCAGCTCCTTTGAGGGCAGGGTTAGCATGGCAGAGATGTGAAAAACTTTTGTCAACACGCCACAGCTAACTGCACCACCACCTGATACGCAACGTGTTAGCAGGAGGCAACATTTCACTAACATGGTGGAACAGTACATGTGCACACCCCTCCACGTACTGACTGATGGTTCGGCCCCATTCAACTTCTGGGTCTCTAAATTGTCCACGTGGCCAGAGCTAGCCTTTTATGCCTTGGAGGTGCTGGTCTGCCCGGCGGCCAGCGTTTTGTCTGAACGTGTATTCAGCACGGCAGGGGGCGTCATTACAGACAAATGCAGCAGCCTGTCTACAGCCAATGTGGACGAGCTGACGTTCATAAAAATGAACCAGGCATGGATCCCACAGGATCTGTCCGTCCCTTGTCCAGATTAGACATTAACTACCTCCCCTTAACCATATATTATTGGACTCCAGGGTACTTCCTCATTCAATCCTATTTTTATTTTCATTTTACCATTATATTGCGAGGCTACCCAAAGTTGAATGAACCTCTCCTCTGTCTGGGTGCCGGGGTCTAAATATATGCCAATGGACTGTTCCAATGTTGGGTGACGTGAAGCCTGATTCTCTGCTATGACATGCAGACTGATTCTCTACTGACATGAAGCCAGATTGTCTGTTACGGGACCTCTCTCCTCTGCCTGTGTGCTGGGCCTAAATATATGCCAATGGACTGTTGCAGTGGTGGCTGACGTGAAGCCTCATTCTCTGCTATGACATGCAGACTAATTCTCTGCTGACATGAAGCCAGATTGTCTGTTACGGGACCTCTCTCCTCTGCCTGTGTGCTGGGCCTAAATATATGCCAATGGACTGTTGCAGTGGTGGCTGACGTGAAGCCTCATTCTCTGCTATGACATGCAGACTAATTCTCTGCTGACATGAAGCCAGATTGTCTGTTACGGGACCTCTCTCCTCTGCCTGTGTGCTGGGCCTAAATATATGCCAATGGACTGTTGCAGTGGTGGCTGACGTGAAGCCTGATTCTCTGCTATGACATGCAGACTGATTCTCTGCTGACATGAAGCCAGATTGTCTGTTATGGGACCTCTCTCCTCTGCCTGTGTGCTGGGCCTAAATATATGCCAATGGACTGTTGCAGTGGTGGCTGACGTGAAGCCTGATTCTCTGCTATGACATGCAGACTGATTCTCTGCTGACATGAAGCCAGATTGTCTGTTACGGGACCTCTCTCCTCTGCCTGTGTGCTGGGCCTAAATATATGCCAATGGACTGTTGCAGTGGTGGCTGACGTGAAGCCTCATTCTCTGCTATGACATGCAGACTAATTCTCTGCTGACATGAAGCCAGATTGTCTGTTACGGGACCTCTCTCCTCTGCCTGTGTGCTGGGCCTAAATATATGCCAATGGACTGTTGCAGTGGTGGCTGACGTGAAGCCTCATTCTCTGCTATGACATGCAGACTAATTCTCTGCTGACATGAAGCCAGATTGTCTGTTACGGGACCTCTCTCCTCTGCCTGTGTGCTGGGCCTAAATATATGCCAATGGACTGTTGCAGTGGTGGCTGACGTGAAGCCTGATTCTCTGCTATGACATGCAGACTAATTCTCTGCTGACATGAAGCCAGATTGTCTGTTACGGGACCTCTCTCCTCTGCCTGTGTGCTGGGCCTAAATATATGCCAATGGACTGTTGCAGTGGTGGCTGACGTGAAGCCTGATTCTCTGCTATGACATGCAGACTGATTCTCTGCTGACATGAAGCCAGATTGTCTGTTACGGGACCTCTCTCCTCTGCCTGTGTGCTGGGCCTAAATATATGCCAATGGACTGTTGCAGTGGTGGCTGACGTGAAGCCTGATTCTCTGCTATGACATGCAGACTGATTCTCTGCTGACATGAAGCCAGATTGTCTGTTACGGGACCTCTCTCCTCTGCCTGTGTGCTGGGCCTAAATATATGCCAATGGACTGTTGCAGTGGTGGCTGACGTGAAGCCTCATTCTCTGCTATGACATGCAGACTAATTCTCTGCTGACATGAAGCCAGATTGTCTGTTACGGGACCTCTCTCTTCTGCCTGTGTGCTGGGCCTAAATATATGCCAATGGACTGTTGCAGTGGTGGCTGACGTGAAGCCTGATTCTCTGCTATGACATGCAGACTGATTCTTTGCTGACATGAAGCCAGATTGTCTGTTACGGGACCTCTCTCCTCTGCCTGTGTGCTGGGCCTAAATATATGCCAATGGACTGTTGCAGTGGTGGCTGACGTGAAGCCTCATTCTCTGCTATGACATGCAGACTAATTCTCTGCTGACATGAAGCCAGATTGTCTGTTACGGGACCTCTCTCCTCTGCCTGGGTGCTGGCTGGGCCTAAATTTATGAAAATGGACTCTTACAGTGGTGGGTGACGTGAAGCCTGATTCTCTGCTATGATATGAAGACTGATTCTCTGCTGACATGAAGCCAGATTGTCTGTTACGGGACCTCTCTCCTCTGCCTGGGTGCTGGGCCTAAATATATGCCAATGGACTGTTGCAGTGGTGGCTGACGTGAAGCCTCATTCTCTGCTATGACATGCAGACTAATTCTCTGCTGACATGAAGCCAGATTGTCTGTTACGGGACCTCTCTCCTCTGCCTGGGTGCTGGGCCTAAATATATGCCAATGGACTGTTGCAGTGGTGGCTGACGTGAAGCCTGATTCTCTGCTATGACATGCAGACTAATTCTCTGCTGACATGAAGCCAGATTGTCTGTTACGGGACCTCTCTCCTCTGCCTGTGTGCTGGGCCTAAATATATGCCAATGGACTGTTGCAGTGTTGGCTGACGTGAAGCCTCATTCTCTGCTATGACATGCAGACTAATTCTCTGCTGACATGAAGCCAGATTGTCTGTTACGGGACCTCTCTCCTCTGCCTGGGTGCTGGGCCTAAATATATGCCAATGGACTGTTGCAGTGGTGGCTGACGTGAAGCCTGATTCTCTGCTATGACATGAAGACTGATTCTCTGCTGACATGAAGCCAGATTGTCTGTTACGGGACCTCTCTCCTCTGCCTGTGTGCTGGGCCTAAATATATGCCAATGGACTGTTGCAGTGGTGGCTGACGTGAAGCCTCATTCTCTGCTATGACATGCAGACTAATTCTCTGCTGACATGAAGCCAGATTCTCTGTTACGGGACCTCTCTCCTCTGCCTGGGTGCTGGGCCTAAATATATGCCAATGGACTGTTGCAGTGGTGGCTGACGTGAAGCCTGATTCTCTGCTATGACATGCAGACTAATTCTCTGCTGACATGAAGCCAGATTGTCTGTTACGGGACCTCTCTCCTCTGCCTGTGTGCTGGGCCTAAATATATGCCAATGGACTGTTGCAGTGGTGGCTGACGTGAAGCCTCATTCTCTGCTATGACATGCAGACTAATTCTCTGCTGACATGAAGCCAGATTGTCTGTTACGGGACCTCTCTCCTCTGCCTGGGTGCTGGGCCTAAATATATGCCAATGGACTGTTGCAGTGGTGGCTGACGTGAAGCCTGATTCTCTGCTATGACATGAAGACTGATTCTCTGCTGACATGAAGCCAGATTCTCTGTTACGGGACCTCTCTCCTCTGCCTGGGTGCTGGGCCTAAATATATGCCAATGGACTGTTGCAGTGGTGGCTGACGTGAAGCCTGATTCTCTGCTATGACATGCAGACTAATTCTCTGCTGACATGAAGCCAGATTGTCTGTTACGGGACCTCTCTCCTCTGCCTGTGTGCTGGGCCTAAATATATGCCAATGGACTGTTGCAGTGGTGGCTGACGTGAAGCCTCATTCTCTGCTATGACATGCAGACTAATTCTCTGCTGACATGAAGCCAGATTCTCTGTTACGGAAACTCTCTCCTCTGCCTGGGTTCCGGGGCCTAAATATCTGAGAATGGACTGTTCCAGTGGTGGGTGACGGGAAGCCAGATTCTCTGCTATGGGACCTCTCTCCAATTGATTTTGGTTAATTTTTATTTATTTAATTTTTATTTTCATTCATTTCCCTATCCACATTTGTTTGCAGGGGATTTACCTACATGTTGCTGCCTTTTGCAGCCCTCTAGCCCTTTCCTGGGCTGTTTTACAGCCGTTTTAGTGCCGAAAAGTTCGGGTCCCCATTGACTTCAATGGGGTTCGGGTTCGGGACGAAGTTCGGATCGGGTTCGGATCCCGAACCTGAACATTTCCGGGAAGTTCGGCCGAACTTCTCGAACCCGAACATCCAGGTGTTCGCTCAACTCTAGTAGTGATGAGCGGCATAGGCAATATTTGAATTTGCGATATTTTGAGAATTTTGGGCTGAATATTTGCCATAAATTAGCAAATTTGAGAATTTGTGATCTCCAGTCATTGTTTACTTGATTGCAAAAATCGGCAATGTAATATATTCATGATAAATTTGCAATAAATTTGTGATAAATTCTCGATTAGAGTATGCAACACCATTTGCGAATCTGAATATGTAGCACCATATTCTAAATATTATCGAATTCTCAAAGTGGCGATATTCGCAATTCGAATATTCACGCTCAATACTACCTATGAGCATCCTGCACTGCAAGGATCAGAGTAAGTGTATCTCTCCCCTGCTCTCCTATTCTTCACCCCTTCCTCCCTCCCTCCCTCCATCTCCCATAGGGCCACTAAGTGTTTTCATTGGTGGCAGTGACCAGCCGTGTCACAGTGGGGAGGGACGGACACTCCCCCTCCTTCTCCACTGTGCAGCCACTTATGAGAACTGTGAGGCGGTGACAGGAGTCATCTATGAGGGGAGATATGTGTCACCCAGAATGTTGCAGGAAGCATTCTAAAGTGGCTTGCTTACCAGGAATGTGTCACCAAGGTGCCCGGCCTTGGTGGAGTAAAAATCCTAGTCTAGGTATCGACTAAGTTAGCTGGTGGACACAGAAAAAAGATAGTGTAGCTGGTTCAGCTAGTTCAGTGGGGGCTTTTACTGGGGACAGGCAATGTGCTAGGTGGGTGCCTGTTCCTCAGGTTCCAGTCCGGGATTTGAGGCATGCTAATGTCCAGGGATCCTATTTAATCCTGCTGCTGGATCTTAGGTGTGTCTCAGTCTGGAGGAAAGGCAGACAGTGTGAAGTGCTACAACTGTTTTAGTCGGCTGCGATCTGGATGTACTGGCTGTACTTTTGATGAAAAAGCCTAAATAAAGAGGTTTTGGTTTTGGTCTCCCTGCCTCTGTACACTGATAAAGTGAGTACGGTTCCCCACAGAACATATTGTGTGCTGCGCTTTGCATGCGCCATGTTTTGTGATAGATACTGATGCTAAGATGTGCAATAGTGCGGGTAGGTACTGATGCCAATCCAGGTATTGAACTGAACTGGACATCAAAGTACTGAAAAGTATTGAGACTTAGATACCCAAGGCCACCCTACTGTCAAAAGCACTCTCGGTAGTCTTAATCAAGCATGCTCGGCCGAACACCAATTCGGCTCGAGCATCTCAATGCTCTCTCGAGAGCAATGCCCAAGTCTCCTCCCCACACGTTTAATGTGCAGGTAGGTATTGCCCTTCACTGCAATGCCATAGCCATGTTGGTTACTGGCATTACAGTGATTGACTGGCCGCAACGTGCCATCGGGTGCTATATAGCACCCAATGACACGTGTTTGGCTCAGTGTTAGTCAGGGTGAGCTGTGCTGATGAAGGGAAAGATAGTGTAGGGAGTGAAATTATTATTATTTTAAGTAGAAAAACTTGTCAGAAACCCAAAAGTCCTTTTAAGGACTATTGTTGTGTGTGGTAGCAGCAATAAATATTTTTAGCGCAACCTGCGCTAAATTGCTAAAACATTACAGACCCAAAAGTCCTTTTAATGACTATTGTGTGTGGCAGCAATATCTATTTTTAGCGCATCCTGCGCTAAATAGCGCGCAATAGTTAGGCAGCTGCAGACAGAGACATTATCTGTAGTGATAGACGAACATCGGCCGGGACGGGTCTCGAACGCGATCAAATATTCGTGAACCGCAAGTTCACAGCGGGCCCCATTTACTTTTATGGCAGGCAAACCTGAAAAACTTTCAGCTCATATTTGAAGCCACGAAATACTTAGTAGAAATGCACAAATAGTCTCACAACAGGAACAGTGACATACTAGAGGGGGATCAATGACAAAAAAAGCCAACAAAAAATATGTAACTTAATCAGGGGATATTTTTATGCGTCTTAAAAGTAAATTCTCTGAAATATGCCCTGTCAGAGCCTAGAATTTTTTTATTTTAGGCCATGGGAGTATGGGCCTTAAAAATTAGGCATTCAACTGACATAAAATAAATTCTGATTATGTGGCTCGGGGTACATTATGTGGTCAATGGATAAAAATTTGACTGCAAGCCACTGGACTACAGGCCCCAAACGTTAGGCATTCGCCGGACAGAACAGATCAAGTTATTATCTGGCCGGAGGTATATTACACGGTCAATGGATATACATTTTACTGCAGGCCAGTACAAATGCAGGTCAAATACATTTGTTTAAAATAACTAAAGCTATAAAATTGGATTAAAAACATGGTTAACGAAATCCCCCCTCTTGAAAAAAAATCCTAATGATAATATTTGAAATTCGATACCACGTAGTCGTTAGTGTTGAACGAGCAAGCTCGGCCAAATACCCGTTTGGCTCGAGCATCGCTGTGCTCGGCACATTGCGGTACTTGGCCAAATACTGCATGTGCTTGAGCACCATGCTCCCCCTAAGTACTGCCATCACTGTAATGCCAGTAGCCATGTCGACTACTGGCATTGCAGTGATTGGCTGTCCAGAACGCATCATCGGGTGCTTTATAGCACCCGATGACGTGGGTTCGGCTCATTGTGAGTCAGGGATAGCTGCACTTAGGAAGGGACAGATAGTGTAGGGAGTGTGATCGCAATATATTCAATAGAAAAATGTTTCAAATACTCAAAAGTTCGTTAAAGGACTATTGTGTGTGATGGCAGACTGGCAGCAATATAATATAGCCAGCACATTTATTTTATAGAGGGTGTCTGCAGTGACTTGTAACATGTGTGCTGCAATACCTTGCCTGTGTCAGGCCCAGATATTGGGACAAATATTAGCGAAAACAATTATATTTTTTTCTATAATTTATCCAAATTTTTCCTATAAATGGTCCCTGAAGTGAATTGTCACATCTGTGCTGCAATAGCGTCTGTGTGTCAGGACCAGATATTGGGGAAAATATTACTGACAACAAATATATTTTTTCCATAATTTATCTATATTTTTCCTATAAACGGTCCCTGCAGTGAATTGTCACATCTGTGCTGCAATAGCGTGTGTGTTTGTGTGTCAGGGCCAGATATTGTGAAAATATTAATAACAAATATATTTTTCCATAATTTTTCTATAAACGGTCCCTGCAATGAATTGTCACATCTGTGCTGCAATAGAGTGTGTGTGTCAGGCCCAGATATTGGGAAAAATGTTAGTGAAAACAATTATATTTTTTCCATAATTTAGCCACATTTTTACTATAAACCGTCACATCTGCGAATTGTCACATCTACGCTGCAATAGGCCCTTATGCACACAACAGTCCATTGGCATATATTTAGGCCCAGCACCCAGGCAGAGGAGAGAGGTCCCGTAACAGAGAATCTGTCTTCATGTCAGCAGAGATTCAGTCTGCATGTCATAGCAGAGAATCAGGCTTCACGTCAGCCACCACTGCAACAGTCCTTTGTCATATATTTAAGCCCAGGCACCCAGGCAGAGGAGAGAGGTCCCGTAACAGAGAATCTGGCCTTATGTCAGCAGAGAATCAGTCTGCATGTCATAGCAGAGAATCAGGCTTCACGTCAGCCACCACTGCAACAGTCCATTGGCATATATTTAAGCCCAGGCACCCAGGCAGAGGAGAGAGGTCCCGTAACAGAGAATCTGGCCTTATGTCAGCAGAGAATTAGTCTGCATGTCATAGCAGAGAATCAGGCTTCACGTCACCCAACATTGGAACAGTCCATTGGCATATATTTAGGCCCCGGCACTCAGACAGAGAAGAGGTTCATTCAACTTTGGGTAGCCTCGCAATATAATGGTAAAATGAAAATAAAAATAGGATTAAATGAGGAAGTGCCCTGGAGTACAATAATATATGGTTAAGGGGAGGTAGTTAATGTCTAATCTGCACAAGGGATGGACAGGTCCTGTGGGATCCATGCCTGGTTCATTTTTATGAACGTCAGCTTGTCCACATTGGCTGTAGACAGGCGGCTGCATTTGTCTGTAATGACGCCCCCTGCCGTGCTGAATACACGGTCAGACAAAACGCTGGCCGCCGGGCAGGCCAGCACCTCCAAGGCATAAAAGGCTAGCTCTGGCCACGTGGACAATTTAGAGACCCAGAAGTTGAATGGGGCCGAACCATCAGTCAGTACGTGGAGGGGTGTGCACACGTACTGTTCCACCATGTTAGTGAAATGTTGCCTCCTGCTAACACGTTGCGTATCAGGTGGTGGTGCAGTTAGCTGTGGCGTGTTGACAAAACTTTTCCACATCTCTGCCATGCTAACCCTGCCCTCAGAGGAGCTGGCCGTGACACAGCTGCCTTGGCGACCTCTTGCTCCTCCTCTGCCTTGGCCTTGGGCTTCCACTTGTTCCCCTGTGACATTTGGGAATGCTCTCAGTAGCGCGTCTACCAACGTGCGCTTGTACTCGCGCATCTTCCTATCACGCTCCAGTGCAGGACGTAAGGTGGGCACATTGTCTTTGTACCGTGGATCCAGCAGGGTGGCAACCAGTGGCGTATATATCACAAGGCAAACAAGGCATTTGCCTAGGGTGGCACTTGCCAATGGGGCGGCAAAATGCCTTGTTTTCCCCTTGTCCCATCCGTCTTATATGCCGGTATACTCAGAAGATCCGATGGTATATTCTAACACCCAGGCATTCCCATGGTGACGGGACGCTTGCCTGGGGGTTAGAATATACAGGGCCACGCCGCTCACTCACTGACTTCACGCGCCTGCTCCTCCCACTAGGCCGCGCAGGCGCGTGACGTCAGTGAGTGAGCGCCGCCCGCCCGCACTGCCTGCTGTTACCGGAGCTAAGACAGAGTAAGGTATCCAAGTAAAGAGATCAGCAATGATTAAAGTTAAAGTTACTGATTAGTTTATAAATGTACACCTGTGAGCGTCGGGGAGGGGGATCTGTGGATAGAACTGTTTAGGGGAGGGGGATCTGTGGATGGCACTGTTTAGGGGAGGGGGATCTGTGGATGGAACTGTTTTGGGGAGGATAGCACATAGGAAGGGGTGGGGTTTAGAGAGAAAGGGGTTTGGCTATGACAGGAAGGGGTGGGTCAAATTTATATTAGGGGGGTGCCCGAGTTTAGTCTCGCCTAGGGCAGCACAAAACCAAGATACACCACTGGTGGCAACCCAGTAGTCCGCACACGTTAAAATGTGGGCAACTCTGCTGTCGTTGCGCAGGCATTGCAGCATGTAGTCGCTCATGTGTGCCAGGCTGCCCAGGGGTAAGGACAAGCTGTCCTCTGTGGGAGGCGTATCGTCATCGTCCTGCCTTTCCCCCCAGCCATGCACCAGTGATGGGCCCGAGCTGCGTTGGGTGCCACACCGCTGTGACCATGCTTCATCCTCATCCTCCTCCACCTCCTCCTCATCCTCGTCCTCCTCGTCCTCCTCGTCCTCCAGTAGTGGGCCCTGGCTGGCCACATTTGTACCTGGCCTCTGCTGTTGCAAAAAACCTCCCTCTGAGTCACTTCGAAGAGACTGGTCTGAAAGTGCTAAAAATGACCCCTCTTCCTCCTCCTCCTCCTCCTCCTCCTGGGCCACCTCCTCTTCCATCATCGCCCTAAGTGTTTTCTCAAGGAGACATAGAAGTGGTATTGTAACGCTGATAACGGCGTCATCGCCACTGGCCATGTTGGTGGAGTACTCGAAACAGCGCAACAGGGCACACAGGTCTCGCATGGAGGCCCAGTCATTGGTGGTGAAGTGGTGCTGTTCCGTAGTGCGACTGACCCGTGCGTGCTGCAGCTGAAACTTCACTATGGCCTGCTGCTGCTCGCACAGTCTGTCCAGCATGTGCAAGGTGGAGTTCCACCTGGTGGGCACGTCGCATATGAGGCGGTGAGCGGGAAGGCCGAAGTTACGCTGTAGCGCAGACAGGCGAGCAGCGGCAGGATGTGAACGCCGGAAGCGCGAACAGACGGCCCGCACTTTATGCAGCAGCTCTGACATGTCGGGGTAGTTGTGAATGAACTTCTGCACCACCAAATTCAGCACATGCGCCAAGCAAGGGATGTGCGTCAAACCGGCTAGTCCCAGAGCTGCAACGAGATTTCGCCCATTATCGCACACCACCAGGCCGGGCTTGAGGCTCACCGGCAGCAACCACTCGTCGGTCTGTTGTTCTATACCCCGCCACAACTCCTGTGCGGTGTGGGGCCTATCCCCCAAACATATGAGTTTCAGAATGGCCTGCTGCCGTTTACCCCGGGCTGTGCTGAAGTTGGTGGTGAAGGTGTGTGGCTGACTGGATGAGCAGGTGGAAGAAGAGGAGGAGGAAGCTGAGTAGGAGGAGGTGGCAACAGGAGGCAAAGAATGTTGCCCTGCGATCCTTGGCGGCGGAAGGACGTGCGCCAAACAGCTCTCCGCCTGGGGCCCAGCTGCCACTACAGAGGCCGAGGCGGCAGCAGCAGATGAGGCCGAGGCGGCAGCAGCAGAAGAGGCCGAGGCGGCAGCAGCAGAAGAGGTAGCAGGGGGAGCCTGAGTGACTTCCTTGTTTTTAAGGTGTTTACTCCACTGCAGTTCATGCTTTGCATGCAGGTGCCTGGTCATGCAGGTTGTGCTAAGGTTCAGAACGTTAATGCCTCGCTTCAGGCTCTGATGGCACAGCGTGCAAACCACTCGGGTCTTGTCGTCAGCACATTGTTTGAAGAAGTGCCATGCCAGGGAACTCCTTGAAACTGCCTTTGGGGTGCTCGGTCCCAGATGGCGGCGGTCAGTAGCAGGCGGAGTCTCTTGGCGGCGGGTGTTCTGCTTTTGCGCACTGCTCCCTCTTTTGCTACGCTGTTGGCTCGGTCTCACCACTGCCTCTTCCTCCGAACTGTGAAAGTCAGTGGCACGACTTTCATTCCATGTGGGGTCTAGGACCTCATCGTCCCCTACATCGTCTTCCACCCAGTCTTGATCCCTGACCTCCTGTTCAGTCTGCACACTGCAGAAAGACGCAGCAGTTGGCACCTATGTTTCGTCATTATCAGAGACTTGCTGAGGTGGTATTCCCATGTCCTCATCAACAGGAAACATAAGTGGTTGTGCGTCAGTGCATTCTATGTCTTCCACCGCTGGGGAAGGGCTAGGTGGATGCCCTTGGGAAACCCTGCCAGCAGAGTCTTCAAACAGCATAAGAGACTGCTGCATAACTTGATGCTCAGACAGTTCCCCTGATATGCATGGGGGTGATGTGACAGACTGATGGGGTTGGTTTTCAGGCGCCATCTGTGCGCTTTCTGCAGAAGACTGGGTGGGAGATAATGTGAACGTGCTGGATCCACTGTCGGCCACCCAAATGACTAATGCCTGCACCTGCTCAGGCCTTACCATCCTTAGAACGGCATTGGGCCCCACCATATATTGCTGTAAATTCTGGCGGCTACTAGGACCTGAGATAGTTGGTACACTAGGACGTGTGGATGTGGCTGAATGGCCACGTCCTCTCCCAGCACCAGAGGGTCCACTAACACCACCACGACCATGTCCACGTCCGCGTCCCTTACTAGATGTTTTCCTCATTGTTATCGTTCACCACAACAGCAAAAATATTATTTGGCCCAATGTATTGAATTCAAATTCAGGCCTTTTTTTACAGACACCTAACACTATCTGGCTATCTATTTAGGTACCGTATTACACTAATACAGGCACAGCAGTAAGCACAGATTTAGCTGACTATGAATTTGAGGCCTAGTATTTAGGCGCTGGGTGACAGGTATATGTTTTACGGACAGAATTAGACTGGGATATGCACAGTAGCGTGTGTGTGAAGTTATTGAGAATGACCCTATCAGCACCTTCATTCTGATATACCCTTTTAGGGATGTATTTAAAGTAGGCCTGATACAGCAGAAATCACTAAATTAGGAAATTGCTAAATTGGGAATTGTATTTCAACCCAGAACAAAAAATGTGCTTTGACGGACACTAAATAACTTGCCCAGCCACAACAGTACAGCAGTAACGACAGATTTAGCTGAATATAAATTTGAGGCCTAGTATTTAGGCGATGGGTGACCGGTAGGGATGAGCGAACTCGAACTGTATAGTTCGGGTTCGTACCGAATTTTGGGGTGTCCGTGACACAGACCCGAACCCGGACATTTTCGTAAAAGTCCGGGTTCGGGTTCGATGTTCGTCGCTTTCTTGGCGCTTTTGTGACGCTTTCTTGGCGCTTTTTGAAAGGCTGCAAAGCAGCCAATCAACAAGCGTCATACTACTTGCCCCAAGAGACCATCACAGCCATGCCTACTATTGGCATGGCTGTGATTGGCCAGAGCACCATGTGACCCAGCCTCTATTTAAGCTGGAGTCACATAGCGCCGCCCGTCACTCTGCTCTGATTAGCGTAGGGAGAGGTTGCGGCTGCGACAGTAGGGCGAGATTAGGCAGATTAACTCCTCCAAAGGACTTGATTATTGATCGATCTGCAGCTGTGGGTCATTGAGCTGCTGATACTCAATTGCTCACTGTTTTTAGGCTGCCCAGACCGTTTGTCAGTCACATTTTTCTGGGGTGATCGGCGGCCATTTTGTGTCTTGTGGTGCGCCAGCACAAGCTGCGACCAAATGCATTTAACCCTCAATGGTGTGGTTGTTTTTTGGCTAAAGCCTACATCAGGGTGAAGCTGTCACACCAAGTGCATTTAACCAGCAATAGTCTGTTTATTTTTTGGCCATATACTACATCAGGGGCAAGCTGCGCCTGTCACCAAGTGCATTTAACCCTCAGTAGTGTGGTTGGTCAAGCTATCACACCAAGTGCATTTAACCAGCAATAGTCTGTTCATTTTTTGGCCATATACTAAATCAGGGGCAAGCTGCGCCCGTCACCAAGTGCATTTAACCCTCAGTAGTGTGGTTGGTCAAGCTGTGACACCAAGTGCATTTAACCAGCAATAGTCTGTTCATTTTTTGGCCATATACTACATCAGGGGCAAGCTGCGCCCGTCACCAAGTGCATTTAACCCTCAGTAGTGTGGTTGGTCAAGCTATCACACCAAGTGCATTAAACCAGCAATAGTCTGTTCATTTTTTGGCCATATACTAAATCAGGGGCAAGCTGCGCCCGTCACCAAGTGCATTTAACCAGCAATAGTCTGTTCATTTTTTGGCCATATACTACATCAGGGGCAAGCTGCGCCCGTCACCAAGTGCATTTAACCCTCAGTAGTGTGGTTCGTCAAGCTGTGACACCAAGTGCATTTAACCAGCAATAGTCTGTTCATTTTTTGGCCATATACTACATCAGGGGCAAGCTGCGCCCGTCACCAAGTGCATTTAACCAGCAATAGTGTGGTTATTTTTTGGCCATATCCCAGTCTAATTCTGTCACTAAATCCATACCGGTCACCCAGCGCCTAAATACTAGGCCTCAAATTTATATCCCGCTAAATCTCTCGTTACCGCTGTACTGTTGTGGATGGGCAAGTTATTTAGTGTCCGTCAAAGCACATTTTTTGTTCAGGGTTGAAATACAATTCCCAATTCAGCAATTTCATAATTTAGTGGTTTCTGCTATATCAGAGCTATTTAAAATCTATCCCTAAAAGGGTATATAATATTCAAGGTGCACATAGGGTCATTCAGAATAACTTCACACACACGCTACTGTGCATTTCCAATTTTAATTCTGTCAGTAAATCCATACCATTTCACCCAGCGCCTAAATACTAGGCCTCAAATTTATATCCCGCTAAATCTCTCGTTACCGCTGTCCTGTTGTGGCTGGGAAAGTTATTTAGTGTCCGTCAAAGCACATTTTTTGTTCTGGGTTGAAATACAATTCCCAATTTAGCAATTTCATAATTTAGTGGTTTCTGCTATATCAGAGCTATTTGAAATCTATCCCTAAAAGGGTATATAATATTCAAGGTGCACATAGGGTCATTCAGAATAACTTCACACACACGCTACTGTGCATTTCCAAGTCCAATTCTGTTAGTAAATCCATACCGGTCACCCAGCGCCTAAATACTAGGCCTCAAATTTATATCCCGCTGAATTTGAATACAATACATTGGGCCAAATAATATTTTTGTTGTTGTGGTGAACCATAACAATGAGGAAAACATCTAGTAAGGGACGCGGACGTGGACATGGTCGTGGTGGTGTTAGTGGACCCTCTGGTGCTGGGAGAGGACGTGGCCGTTCTGCCACATCCACACGTCCTAGTGTACCAACTACCTCAGGTCCCAGTAGCCGCCAGTATTTACAGCGATATATGGTGGGGCCCAATGCCGTTCTAAGGATGGTAAGGCCTGAGCAGGTACAGGCATTAGTCAATTGGGTGGCCGACAGTGGATCCAGCACGTTCACATTATCTCCCACCCAGTCTTCTGCAGAAAGCGCACAGATGGCGCATGAAAACCAACCCCATCAGTCTGTCACATCACCCCCATGCATACCAGGGAAACTGTCTCAGCCTCAAGTTATGCAGCAGTCTCTTATGCTGTTTGAAGACTCTGCTGGTAGGGTTTCCCAAGGGCATCCACCTAGCCCTTCCCCAGCGGTGAAAGACATAGAATGCACTGACGCACAACCACTTATGTTTCCTGATGATGAGGACATGGGAATACCACCTCAGCATGTCTCTGATGATGACGAAACACAGGTGCCAACTGCTGCGTCTTTCTGCAGTGTGCAGACTGAACAGGAGGTCAGGGATCAAGACTGGGTGGAAGACGATGCAGGGGACGATGAGGTCCTAGACCCCACATGGAATGAAGGTCGTGCTACTGACTTTCACAGTTCGGAGGAAGAGGCAGTGGTGAGACCGAGCCAAAAGCGTAGCAAAAGAGGGAGCAGTGGGCAAAAGCAGAACACCCGCCGCCAAGAGACTCCGCCTGCTACTGACCGCCGCCATCTGGGACCGAGCACCCCAAAGGCAGCTTCAAGGAGTTCCCTGGCATGGCACTTCTTCAAACAATGTGCTGACGACAAGACCCGAGTGGTTTGCACGCTGTGCCATCAGAGCCTGAAGCGAGGCATTAACGTTCTGAACCTGAGCACAACCTGCATGACCAGGCACCTGCATGCAAAGCATGAACTGCAGTGGAGTAAACACCTTAAAACCAAGGAAGTCACTCAGGCTCCCCCTGCTACCTCTTCTGCTGCTGCCGCCTCGGCCTCTTCTGCTGCTGCCGCCTCGGCCTCTTCCTCCGCCTCTGGAGGAACGTTGGCACCTGCCGCCCAGCAAACAGGGGATGTACCACCAACACCACCACCACCACCTCCGTCACCAAGCGTCTCAACCATGTCACACGCCAGCGTTCAGCTCTCCATCTCACAAACATTTGAGAGAAAGCGTAAATTCCCACCTAGCCACCCTCGATCCCTGGCCCTGAATGCCAGCATTTCTAAACTACTGGCCTATGAAATGCTGTCATTTAGGCTGGTGGACACAGACAGCTTCAAACAGCTCATGTCGCTTGCTGTCCCACAGTATGTTGTTCCCAGCCGCCACTACTTCTCCAAGAGAGCCGTGCCTTCCCTGCACAACCAAGTATCCGATAAAATCAAGTGTGCACTGCGCAACGCCATCTGTAGCAAGGTCCACCTAACCACAGATACGTGGACCAGTAAGCACGGCCAGGGACGCTATATCTCCCTAACTGCACACTGGGTAAATGTAGTGGCAGCTGGGCCCCAGGCGGAGAGCTGTTTGGCGCACGTCCTTCCGCCGCCAAGGATCGCAGGGCAACATTCTTTGCCTCCTGTTGCCACCTCCTCCTTCTCGGCTTCCTCCTCCTCTTCTTCCACCTGCTCATCCAGTCAGCCACACACCTTCACCACCAACTTCAGCACAGCCCGGGGTAAACGTCAGCAGGCCATTCTGAAACTCATATGTTTGGGGGACAGGCCCCACACCGCACAGGAGTTGTGGCGGGGTATAGAACAACAGACCGACGAGTGGTTGCTGCCGGTGAGCCTCAAGCCTGGCCTGGTGGTGTGTGATAATGGGCGAAATCTCGTTGCAGCTCTGGGACTAGCCAATTTGACGCACATCCCTTGCTTGGCGCATGTGCTGAATTTGGTGGTGCAGAAGTTCATACACAACTACCCCGACATGTCAGAGCTGCTGCATAAAGTGCGGGCCGTCTGTTCGCGCTTCCGGCGTTCACATCCTGCTGCTGCTCGCCTGTCTGCGCTACAGCGTAACTTCGGCCTTCCCGCTCACCGCCTCATATGCGACGTGCCCACCAGGTGGAACTCCACCTTGCACATGCTGGACAGACTGTGCGATCAGCAGCAGGCCATAGTGGAGTTTCAGCTGCAGCACGCACGGGTCAGTCGCACTACAGAACAGCACCACTTCACCACCAATAACTGGGCCTCCATGCGAGACCTGTGTGCCCTGTTGCGCTGTTTCGAGTACTCCACCAACATGGCCAGTGGCGATGACGCCGCTATCAGCGTTACAATACCACTTCTATGTCTCCTTGAGAAAACACTTAGGGCGATGATGGAAGAGGAGGTGGCCCAGGAGGAGGAGGAGGAGGAAGAGGGGTCATTTTTAGCACTTTCAGGCCAGTCTCTTCGAAGTGACTCAGAGGGAGGTTTTTGGCAACAGCAGAGGCCAGGTACAAATGTGGCCAGCCAGGGCCCACTACTGGAGGACGAGGAGGACGAGGATGAGGAGGAGGTGGAGGAGGATGAGGATGAAGCATGGTCACAGCGGGGTGGCACCCAACGCAGCTCGGGTCCATCACTGGTGCGTGGCTGGGGGGAAAGGCAGGACGATGACGATACGCCTCCCACAGAGGACAGCTTGTCCTTACCCCTGGGCAGCCTGGCACACATGAGCGACTACATGCTGCAGTGCCTGCGCAACGACAGCAGAGTTGCCCACATTTTAACCTGTGCGGACTACTGGGTTGCCACCCTGCTGGATCCACGCTACAAAGACAATGTGCCCACCTTACTTCCTGCACTGGAGCGTGATAGGAAGATGCGCGAGTTCAAGCGCACGTTGGTAGACGCGCTACTGAGAGCATTCCTAAATGTCATAGGGGAACAAGTGGAAGCCCAAGGCCAAGGCAGAGGAGGAGCAAGAGGTCGCCAAGGCAGCTGTGTCAATGCCAGCTCCTCTGAGGGCAGGGTTAGCATGGCAGAGATGTGGAAAACTTTTGTCAACACGCCACAGCTAACTGCACCACCACCTGATACGCAACGTGTTAGCAGGAGGCAACATTTCACTAACATGGTGGAACAGTACATGTGCACACCCCTCCACGTACTGACTGATGGTTCGGCCCCATTCAACTTCTGGGTCTCTAAATTGTCCACGTGGCCAGAGCTAGCCTTTTATGCCTTGGAACATGTATTCAGCACGGCAGGGGGCGTCATTACAGACAAACGCAGCCGCCTGTCTACAGCCAATGTGGACAAGCTGACGTTCATAAAAATGAACCAGGCATGGATCCCACAGGATCTGTCCGTCCCTTGTCCAGATTAGACATTAACTACCTCCCCTTAACCATATATTATTGGACTCCAGGGCACTTCCTCAGTCAATCCTATTTTTATTTTCATTTTACCATTATATTGCAAGGCTACCCAAAGTTGAATGAACCTCTCCTCTGTCTGGGTGCCGGGGCCTAAATATATGCCAATGGACTGTTCCAATGTTGGGTGACGTGAAGCCTGATTCTCTGCTATGACATGCAGACTGATTCTCTGCTGACATGAAGCCAGATCCTCTGTTACGGGACCTCTCTCCTCTGCCTGGGTGCTGGGCCTAAATTTATGAAAATGGACTCTTACAGTGGTGGGTGACGTGAAGCCTGATTCTCTGCTATGATATGAAGACTGATTCTCTGCTGACATGAAGCCAGATTGTCTGTTACGGGACCTCTCTCCTCTGCCTGGGTGCTGGGCCTAAATATATGCCAATGGACTGTTGCAGTGGTGGCTGACGTGAAGCCTCATTCTCTGCTATGACATGCAGACTAATTCTCTGCTGACATGAAGCCTGATCCTCTGTTACGGGACCTCTCTCCTCTGCCTGGGTGCTGGGCCTAAACTTATGAAAATGGACTCTTACAGTGGTGGGTGACGTGAAGCCTCATTCTCTGCTATGACATGCAGACTAATTCTCTGCTGACATGAAGCCAGATTGTCTGTTACGGGACCTCTCTCCTCTGCCTGGGTGCTGGGCCTAAATTTATGACAATGGACTGTTGCAGTGGTGGGTGACGTGAAGCCTGATTCTCTGCTATGACATGCAGACTGATTCTCTGCTGACATGAAGCCAGATTGTCTGTTACGGGACCTCTCTCCTCTGCCTGTGTGCTGGGCCTAAATATATGCCAATGGACTGTTGCAGTGGTGGCTGACGTGAAGCCTCATTCTCTGCTATGACATGCAGACTAATTCTCTGCTGACATGAAGCCAGATTGTCTGTTACGGGACCTCTCTCCTCTGCCTGTGTGCTGGGCCTAAATATATGCCAATGGACTGTTGCAGTGATGGCTGACGTGAAGCCTCATTCTCTGCTATGACATGCAGACTGATTTTCTGCTGACATGAAGCCAGATTGTCTGTTACGGGACCTCTCTCCTCTGCCTGGGTGCTGGGCCTAAATATATGCCAATGGACTGTTGCAGTGGTGGCTGACGTGAAGCCTCATTCTCTGCTATGACATGCAGACTAATTCTCTGCTGACATGAAGCCAGATTGTCTGTTACGGGACCTCTCTCCTCTGCGTGGGTGCTGGGCCTAAACTTATGAAAATGGACTCTTACAGTGGTGGGTGACGTGAAGCCTCATTCTCTGCTATGACATGCAGACTAATTCTCTGCTGACATGAAGCCAGATTGTCTGTTACGGGACCTCTCTCCTCTGTCTGGGTGCTGGGCCTAAATTTATGACAATGGACTGTTGCAGTGGTGGGTGACGTGAAGCCTGATTCTCTGCTATGACATGCAGACTGATTCTCTGCTGACATGAAGCCAGATTGTCTGTTACGGGACCTCTCTCCTCTGCCTGTGTGCTGGGCCTAAATATATGCCAATAGACTGTTGCAGTGGTGGCTGACGTGAAGCCTCATTCTCTGCTATGACATGCAGACTAATTCTCTGCTGACATGAAGCCAGATCCTCTGTTACGGGACCTCTCTCCTCTGCCTGGGTGCTGGGCCTAAATTTATGAAAATGGACTCTTACAGTGGTGGGTGACGTGAAGCCTGATTCTCTGCTATGACATGAAGACTGATTCTCTGCTGACATGAAGCCAGATTGTCTGTTACGGGACCTCTCTCCTCTGCCTGGGTGCTGGGCCTAAATATATGCCAATGGACTGTTGCAGTGGTGGCTGACGTGAAGCCTCATTCTCTGCTATGACATGCAGACTAATTTTCTGCTGACATGAAGCCAGATTCTCTGTTACGGGACCTCTCTCCTCTGCCTGGGTTCCGGGGCCTAAATATCTGAGAATGGACTGTTCCAGTGGTGGGTGACGGGAAGCCAGATTCTCTGCTATGGGACCTCTCTCCAATTGATTTTGGTTAATTTTTATTTATTTAATTTTTATTTTAATTCATTTCCCTATTCACATTTGTTTGCAGGGGATTTACCTACATGTTGCTGCCGTTTGCAGCCCTCTAGCCCTTTCCTGGGCTGTTTTACAGCCTTTTTAGTGCCGAAAAGTTCGGGTCCCCATTGACTTCAATGGGGTTCGGGTTCGGGACGAAGTTCGGATCGGGTTCGGATCCCGAACCCGAACATTTTCGGGAAGTTCGGCCGAACTTCTCGAACCCGAACATCCAGGTGTTCGCTCAACTCTAGTGACCGGTATTGATTCACTGACAGAATTAGACTTGGAAATGCACAGTAGCGTGTGTGTGAAGTTATTCAGAATGACCCTATGTGCACCTTGAATATTATATACCCTTTTAGGGATAGATTTCAAATAGCTCTGATACAGCAGAAACCACTAAATTAGGAAATTGCTAAATTGGGAATTGTATTTTAACCCAGAACAAAAAATGTGCTTTGACGGACACTAAATAACTTGACCAGCCACAACAGTACAGCAGTAACGACAGATTTAGCTGGATATACATTTGAGGCCTAGTATTTAGGCGCTGGGTGACAGGTATAGGTTTACTGACAGAATTAGACTTGGAAATGCACAGTAGCGTGTGTGTGAAGTTATTCAGAATGACCCTATGTGCACCTTGAATCTGATATACCCTTTTAGGGATAGATTTAAAATAGCTCTGATACAGCAGAAACCACTAAATTAGGAAATTGCTAAATTGGGAATTGTATTTCAACCCAGAACAAAAACTGTGCTTTGACGGACACTAAATAACTTGATTAGCATCACCAGTAACGACAGATTTAGCTGGATATAAACTTGAGGCCTAGTATTTAGGCGCTGTGTGACAGGTATACGTTTACTGACAGAATTAGACTGGGATATGGCCAAAAAATAACCACACTATTGATGGTTAAATGCACTTGGTGTGACAGCTTGACCAACCACACTACTGAGGGTTAAATGCACTTGGTGACAGGCGCAGCTTGCCCCTGATGTAGTATATGGCCAAAAAATAAACAGACTATTGCTGGTTAAATGCACTTGGTGTGACAGCTTGACCAACCACACTACTGAGGGTTAAATGCACTTGGTGACAGGCGCAGCTTGCCCCTGATGTAGTATATGGCCAAAAAATAAACAGACTATTGCTGGTTAAATGCACTTGGTGTGACAGCTTCTCCCTGATGTAGGATTTAGCCAAAAAACAACCACACCATTGAGGGTTAAATGCACTTGGTGACAGTTTGCCCCTGATGTAGTATATGGCCAAAAAATAAACAGACTATTGCTGGTTAAATGCATTTGGTGTGACAGCTTCACCCTGATGTAGGATTTAGCCAAAAAACAACCACACCATTGAGGGTTAAATGCACTTGGTGACAGGCGCAGCTTGCCCCTGATATAGTATATGGCCAAAAAATAAACAGACTATTGCTGGTTAAATGCACTTGGTGTGACAACTTCACCCTGATGTAGGATTTAGCCAAAAAACAAACACACCATTGAGGGTTAAATGCACTTGGTGGCAGCTTGTGCTGGCGCAACACAAGACACAAAATGGCCGCCGATCACCCCAGAAAAAAGTGACTGAAAAACGCTCTGGGCAGCCTAAAAACAGTGAGCAATTCAATAGCAGCAGTTCAATCATCCACAGCTGCAGATCGATCTCTGGATGGAGTCTGTTGGAGGAGTTAATCTGCCTAATCTCGCCCTACTGTCGCAGCTGCAACCTCTCCCTACGCTAATCAGAGCAGAGTGACGGGCGGCGCTATGTGACGCCAGCTTAAATAGAGGCTGGGTCACATGGTGCTCTGGCCAATCACAGCCATGCCAATAGTAGGCATGGCTGTGACGGCCTCTTGGGGCAAGTAGTATGACGCTTGTTGATTGACTGCTTTGCAGCCTTTCAAAAAGCGCCAAGAAAGCGACGAACACCGAACCCGAACCCGGACTTTTACGAAAATGTCCGGGTTCGGGTCTGTGTCACGGACACCCCAAAATTCGGTACGAACCCGAACTATATAGTTCGGGTTCGCTCATCCCTAGTTTGGAGCTGTCCAGCCTCAGAAGAAGATTACTCATTTAAGGACCAAAACTAGTGCTGATATTCAGGCCATCTCGTCGGTATGTTGTCTGCTTCTACAATCCAAACATAAAGGATGTAATGTTAAACTAGTAGAACATCATTTACAGAGAAAGAACATGTACCAGGCAACACTTGACCATGGTGGGAGTAGTAGTTTTAATCCTGCTGGTGGAAGGTAGGTGGAACATCATTATAATCCATTATCATAGGATTAGGTTATTGTCATTTTATATGAGCAATGTAAGCAATCCATGTTGTGGTTGGTGGTATACCATTGAACCAATATAAATGACAATGACAATACCAAATGCGTATCAAATTCAAAACATACCAAAGTAAGATAATAGGTGTCTATGGGAAAAATATTACCACAACCCACAAAAACGATAAAGGATACACTATTTAGGGCTCCCATAAAAAACAAGTGTTTATCCAACCTTTTTAAAATTTCACACCAATCCATAGGATAGGTACAAAAAAAGATATTGGTGTGTGACCAACAGCCGTCAAACATTATGATCAACTGTATGAGGAGATAATGCGTGCAGTGCGCACGTGTCATCTCCCTTCTCGATTCTAGATCAGATTGCAAACATCTTTGTTCCGGGACCGTGAAAAAATTGCTTCACAGGAACAAAACAGAGAGGGAAGGCGCTATCTGCGCACTGCACGTGTCGTCTTATCATACAGCTCATCAGCGGTGGTGCCCGGTGTGACTCCCCCACATAAATTATGGAGACAACCTACACCAGGCATGTACAAACTGTTGCCTGCCAGCTGTTGCCCAACTACAACTCCCAGCAAGACTGGTTAGTTTACAGATATTCTGGCCTGCTGCGAGTTGCAGTTTTGAAACAGCTGGACCTACTGAAAGGATATGTCTTCAATAGTACAACACAACACAACCCATTACATTCTTTTACACTTTTTCTCACCCAGATTCAAACCTAAGTTTTTTATAAATTATAAATGATAAAAAAAACATTAAAAATACTTACATGGGCATTTACGGGAGGTTCCCTCCCCATTCCGGCCTTTGCTGGAGACCTCCCTCCGGAATGGGTCCCGGCAACTTGCCCATCTAGTTTTTGTTTTTTTGACTGTTAAAAAATGACATAATAGACAGATTTGGTTAAAAAAAATTATAATCTGAAAATACATACAAATAGTAATATAAAAAAAAAAAAAAAATGGTTCAAGAAGTCAAGCACAAACTTCTCCGAATTGGACAGATTAAACAGCACATGGTACAGTCCTGCAGGTGTGTGGATACTAATGAAGAAGTACAAGATGGAGGAGACGAGTCATGCAAGCCATTTGGACAACTCTAAGATGCTCAATTACAAGGACACATGTGTCATCCAAAAAATAGGAGGGCCCAGACATTTAATTAGACATGAGTACTGTGTGCTGTAGCAAAGGGAAGGACAGCCATTTAAAGTTAGAATTGGTGGGGTATGGTATTTAGGGCACGACTCATTTAAAAACCATGAACAGGCCTTTATGCAAAATGAAGCTGGACCACAAAATAAACACTATTGTGACCTCAGGGAATTAAAAACAACATCATTTTGGCACACACAGGGCAAGGACAGCACAACTACATTGCTATCACTTACCTAATTCTGCCCGGCCTCGGCTAGTTGCTTTGGCCCATTCGCTCTTCCTCGTGCTACGGGCCACTTGCTCCCACGCAGCATCCTTTCTACCATGGTCCAGATATGAATTGGCTCTGGTATCCCAGAGCTCGGGCATCTCCTGGACCAGAGAAATTAGTCTTTCGACATTCCATCGCGGCATGGTGGCTGAAAATAACCTGAAATGGCTGCCTCACCACACACAAGCTGTTAGGCACAGTTGGCTAGCAATTAGCATAAACTGTGACCTTAAACTTCCTGTATATATTTTATTTTTATTTTATTGGCACAAGTTTTGCCAGACACTTTGGCCATGGCAAAAGATAGAAATAAAACGGACGCAGATGTCAATCGGGTGTGCAACTGCGTTTTTTCACGGTCCCATTGCCTTGAATGGGTCCGCTAACCGTTTGGCTTAGATTTAATTTTTTATATTTTATATTAATATTTGATTATTTGAATTTATTCTGATTGTAACACACAATTTTCTATATGTGTAAGTATTGCTACTCCATATTTCTATCCTTTGAGACAGAAGGAAATAAGTCTTATAGATTACATTATACGGGTCTCTATGATCCGCTTCATAGCCTCTTATTAACTCCTAGGGAACTTGGCGCCTTCTCCTTTGGTCTTTTTTAGTGTGTTTCACGCACCGCTATCCTCATAAAATCACTGTAATAGGTGGGCCGAACGCCTAGGTCCGCAATCTGTGTCTGCGGGTAACACCACTGCCTCCTCTTCCCCGTGTTACTTGCTGGGGAATCCCCTGTTGAAGGCGCAGACCTGGATGCCTCCCGCCCTGCACCTGGACCTTTGCAAGCACCATCAGTGACCACATCCACTTCCATGTCCCAGCCAACACAAGCGCAAATACCCAGCCACCCTGGGATGGCACAGGTGCTACCGATGCTAAGGAATGCAGGCCCTAATTCCATCAGGGTTTCCGCCACCCCCTACGTTAGTCGCTCCAACCCCCCTGCTTCTCCTCCTCCATTTCCTCTTCCCCTTCCACCTCAGAATTATCCTCTTGTAGCACTGCAGTGGGGAAGCGGCAACAGGCCGGGCTTAAGCTCATCTGCTTAGGTGACAAACAGCATACCGAGCAGAGCTGTGGCAGAGGATAAGAGACCAGACTGTGCTGTGGCTCTCGCCACTCAACCTAGAACCAGGCATGGTTGTGTCTGATAATGACCGACACTTGGTGGCGGCTTTGGAGCTTGGCAAGCCCACACACATTCCATGCCTAGCCCACATCTTCAACTTAGTGGTTCAGAGGTTTCTCAAAACCTACCCTAATTTGCCTGAGCCTCGTGTGTGCCCATATCCGCATGTCATCGACATCTTCCGCCAGTCTATCAACACTGCAACAGCGCTTATAATTGCCAGCTCTCCAACTGTTGTGCGACGTGAGCACGTGTTGGAACTCGATGTTCCACATGTTGGCCAGGCTTTGTGAGCAGCAGAGGGCAGTAGTGGAATACCAGCTGCAACATGGTCATTGCCTTTCCAGTCATCTTCCGCTCTTCACAAGCAAGAAGTGGGCATGGATGTCTGACCTCTGTGAGGTTTATGAAACTTTGAGGAATCAAGACAGATGGTGAGCGGCGATAACGCTATTATCAGCTTCACCATCCCACTTCTGTGTCTACTCCAACGCCCGCTGCTCACAATTAAGGCTGACGCTTTGCATGTGGAAGTGGTGGAAATGGGGGAAGACATTACACAGGGTGATAGCCAGACCAACTTCAGTTCATCTTCTCAGCGCAAATTGGATGATGGTGATGATGAGGAGGGACAGGAGATGGTTGCCTACGCTGCAGAGGGTAGTACCCATGGAAGTTTAATTCCATTTGTTCAGCTTGGATGGGCAGAAGAGGAGGAAGAGGATGAGGAGATTTAGAGTCATCCTCCTGATGACGACAGCAAAATCCCGCCTGTTGGGACTCTGGCACATATGGCTGACTTTATGTAAGGCTGCCTTCCCCGTGACCCACGCGTTTTACACATTCTGGACAACACCGATTGCTGGTTCTTCACCATTCTCGAGCCCCACTAGAAAAATAACTTCTCATCTCTTATTCCTGTGGTGGAGAGGATGAGCAAAATGGTGCAGTACTAAAACGTCCTTGTGGAAAAATTGCTCCAAAAATGTACAGCTATCAACAGATTACATAGTTCCTTGGGCAACCGAGGAGGGGAGAAGAGGGGAACACACAGCAGTTCCAACAGAGGAAGGGCAACACTCTCCAAGGCCTGTTTCATGACACCCCTCCAGCACCCTCATCCTGATGCGTGGCCTAGTGTCACAAGGAGGGAAAAATTTGGGAAGATGGTGAAGGAGTACGTAGCAGACCTTGTCAGCTTCTTCAATGATCCCTCTGTGCTTTACAACTAATGGGTGTCCAAGCTGGACATGTGGAACGAACTGGCACTCTATGCCTTGGAGGTGCCGGCCTGCCTTGCTGCCAGCATTTTGTCAGAGCTGGTATTTAGTGCTGCTGGGGGCATAATAACTGATAAATGCAGACAGGTTAAATCTTATAAAAATGAACAATGCCTGGATTGACCCTGACTTCTCTACTCCACCAGAGCAAAGCGGCTGAACATAAAGGTACTTTAAATGTGTTTTTTTATAATCTACACCACAAAAATGGGTATATGGTTCAATCTTCCTATTCTCATCCTCCTCCTCCCCCTTCTTTTCCATCATATCAACATGCAAAATTAGTCTGCCCTCGCTCCTATTTTTGTAGAGGGTCAGCTCACCTGCAGGCCCTCACCTACAATCTTTTAGAGGGTCAGCTCACCTGCAGCCCCTCGCTTATAATGTTTTAAAGGGTTAGCAGCAGGCTCTCACCTACAATCTTTTAGAGGGTCAGCTAAACTTTAGGCCCTGGCATATAATGTTTTTGAGGGTCAGCTCACCAACAGGTCCTCACCTACAATCTTTTAGAGGGTCAGCTCACCTTCAGGCCCTCACATATAATGTTTTAGAGGGTCAGCTCACCAGCAGGCCCTCAACCATAATGTTTTACAGGGTGACCTCACCAGCAGGCCCTCGCCCATAATTTTTTCGATGCTCAGATCAGCAGCAGGCACTCGCCCCTAATGTTTTAGAGAGTCAGCTCTGCAGAAGGCCCTCACCCCTAATGTTTTAGATAGATCAGCAGCAGGCCCTCGCCCCTAATGTTTTTGAGGGTCACCAGCAGGCCATCAATCATAATTTTTCAAGAGTGTATGATGCCCTCCTTTTAGTGTAATAAAGGGTGTATTGGAGTGCCGGTTCCTTGTAATTTTTGGAAGCTCTTTAACTTAGTGCAAAGGCTTTATGTGTAGTGTAGGAGTCCCACTACCTGAACAATTGGTCCACAATGTGAATGAGGCCCTCCATTATGTGATATACAGGTTGTATCGGAGTACCTCTTCCTTGTAATTTTTGGCAGCACTTGCACTTTATATACAAGTAAATATACAGGAAAGAATGTTTCCCAACAATTTTTCCTCTAAAATCGATTTTATCTTTGCGCCTATTATTCTCAGTCTGCAAAAGTGGCGTACTACTCGGACAACATCGTTCCTAGCAGCAACCTGGGAGTCCAAGATGCACCCAGACATCCTCCCCATGCTGTTACCAAACCATTTTGGTGGTGTTTCCATCAATTTCTGACCTTTTCCCATGAACCAGACACCCTCCCCTTTTCAGAGCAGGGTGTGACTGGTTTGATGCTCGGGTTCTCCCATTGAGTTCCATTGTGCTCGGGTGCTTGGTAGAGCACCCTAGCATCCCGAAATGTTCAAACCGAGCCCCAGAGCACTTTGGTGCTGGATCAACACTAATTTTCGGGCCTGTAGGTGCTAGGCATTATTCATGAGCCCATACACAGCTGTGTGCCCTACTTCCCCTGGAGTCCACTCACCTCTCTATCTTGCCCAGTTCCACTCCTTTTGTCTCCTGTCACTGATCTACAAACAGTGGTTGGACCCTTAGGGGGATGAATACCTCTATGGATGAATCTCTGGATCAGGAAAAGGAGTGTGGTCAGAGAGGAGCAATAAAGAGCGCAAATATCGTAAAATGGATGGGGGTGGTGTGTAATATGGATGGTGTGGAAACAGATATACACATAAATATGTCCTTTGTTCATCTACACATGATCTATAAATAAAGTAATGAGTTGTTGGTCAGGGTAGGCTGGTCCTCACGGGAGAGAACATGGAACTAAAATTAAAATATTCTATTGGTAAAATTCTTGGGGTTATTAGAATAATAGTAAAATTAAGATAATAAAATTATTATTTTAGGTATTTACTTACTTCACTGGTGAGGGGGCCTGAAGGATAAATTCAAGACACCAACAGGTCTCTCCTTCTCCTTCTCATCAATGACCTTTAATAGTTAGCTCAACACATTTCGGGGGTTAGAGGCAAATCCCCCTTCTTCAGGAGTAATATAACAATAGTATAAAAGTACACAAGGTGCACAAGGTTTACTGATCTACAAGGCACAGAAACAGAGAAGCTACCCTGACGTATCCAGTCACTTCAGTCCTCTGAGACTCAGCTGCCTGTTCAGCATATTCAGAAAGTTATTACAAGGGGGAGGTATGGCAAGGAGAGGCATGACGTTATCACAGCTCCTTAACCACCATTTCTTCTCCACACTGCTGAACTCCATCCCCTTGTGCACTGACACATTATGGGGATGTCATTACAGGTCCTTCACCACTTCTCTCCACTGCTGAGCATGACAGTGACATCATCAAAGGTCTTTCAGCTCTTTCAATGTAGCTAGCGGATGGGTCCCCTGCTAGTGGGGGCCTCGTAGCAGTCATAGTGGTAGTTACACCCCTGCTGCCAATCACTGAGCAGTTCTGCCCACTGGACTCAGCCCAGAGTCAACATGATTTAAGTGAAGACTTAACAAGTTGTACTGAATCTTTTCCTATAAAACTATATATCTAGCTGCTCGGCTAATCCTCCTCTATTATATGCTGTCCTCTGAAAGGGGCAAATTCGCCACGACATGTTCCCTTTACATGCAAAATTTTACTTTTCAGAATCAATGCTAATGTTGTTATTTATTACCTACCTCAGAAAATATAATCTTCTGTTTATTAACCTTGTGTTCACATTGTGTTTTGTTTTCATCTAATTGGAGTTTAACATATTCACCTTATCTGACCTTGGAGGAAACAGTGACAGGTGCTCTGCCTAGCATCTGCCCGCACCGCTGATTTATAATCTATTTGAAAATCCTGCATGCTACTTGTCATGCTGATCCTGCAGCATCAGGCAATATTAGTCATTCTATTTTCAGACGTGTCATATAAACCAACATTTCTTTGTGCTTCTGACAGGTCGGCACAAGATGTTAACCTATTATATCAAAGCTCTAGAATAAAACAATTGTCTGTTCAAACATGACTCACCTGCATTGTCTACACAGCAGATCCATTTCTGTTGTGTTTCGGATTGAGATTTTACATTTATGGAGTTTGCAGAAAACTATGTGAATTAGAACAGTACATACTGAGTTGTTATTTAATAGTGTAACACAAGGTACTAATCAAACCCAGGCCAAAAACAGAATTTGCATTAGGGGTTCAATAATTTCTAGCACTGGCCTATGTAGAGGACTTTATAAAAAAGATAAAAATGGGTTCCTCATTGTGGTTTCAGGTTTTCCACCTAGGACAGAATCTGATGTTTGCCTTCTTCTCCACACACTTTCCATGACCATTGAATAATATTATCTGCTCCCCCTGTTTGCTAACTATGTAATTCCCCTGGAAAGGGATCTTGCGTCTGAGTAAAATATAGGATTTAGGCAACAAAGACTGGGCTCCCTGTTCCAAAGGAGCTCAAGGAGCATAGTCCCATGTTAAACGCCAGATCATGCTGTCTCCACAGTGTAGTTTACTTGTGGTTAAGGCTACAGCCAAGGGGATGCCTGGAAACCCTAAGGAGACTAAGACTAACCTAACCTAACTGGGCGTATCTTGGATGACCTGACTGAATGGCTGATGATGTGCCCTTTGCCATTTCCATGGGTAGGCCTATAAGGGGGCAAAAACCAAGCCATGTAGTATAGGAAAGAACCTAATTGGCATGTACAACCAAATCACAAAGCCAAACTGCGAAAAGCGACAGAATTCTTCACATGGGGATTCAGGATGTATCGGGCAAAACAAGAAGAACGCTGAGGTCACATCTTGCCTGAGACATGCTGCTTTGACACTGCAGATGCTAACCCCAATGTAGAACGAGTGATCTGAAATGGCATTGGGGTCGAAACCTGGTTTAGCCGCTAGGGAACGGACATGGGAGAATTGGTAAGGTGATTGCTCGGACTTTGAACGGAAGTAGTAGGCTATCCGGGCTGGAGTCACCCAGAACCCACAATAAACTATTGGAAAACCTTAACTGGGCAACAACACAAAACAATCGGAAGTACTTGGCCTCCCCTGGTGGACTGACCTGTGATGTTTTGAAAGAGCGGAGATGCAATGTGAAATGGACATTGCACCATGCTGACTGACGCTTGGTTAAGCTTTGGTGCTATCGAAAGTACGAGTTAATTCCCTGGTCTTAGGAACTGAAGAAACCGAGATACATGACCGCCTTAATAGCTATGCTGGAATGGGGCCCAAAAAGGATTACCATCTAGGGAGGAAGAAAGATTCCGGAATGGTTCCCCTGATATTGGCTGTCTGCTTGAGACAGTCCCTCCACTGTTCTTCTGTATGCCCCTGAGGGTTACTTTTATCACTAGAGACGGCAAGACCGACCTACTAACTGTATCTTCTGCCGTGAAGAAAAGCTGGACCCCGGACAAATACAATTTAACTGTGTGGTAAGAAAGTCTAAGGCCAGTATGGGAATAAGCTAAGAAGTTGATAATATACGAGGTCCTGTCGATGTCCTCCCGTGGGTGAAGGAATGCAAATTTGCTATAAATGCTCCAGGCGGTTTTGTAATTTCTAACCGCATTAACAGACCAAGACTTTTGCATGAGAGACTTGGCTGAAGAGATGTATGCCTTTTGACCGTGATCAGAGACTGAAATGCTGGAGAGGATAGCCCACTTGCCACCCCCCCCCCCCCCCCCCCCGCATGACCTGAAAGAAAGCATGGAGAATTAAAAACAAGACAAAGCAGCTGCGGCAAAATTCTTTTTTTTTCTTTTACTTCTTGGACCCTGGATGGAAGGGCGACTGGAACATTGAGTTCTGAAATGCTTGTAGCGGGGGAGCGACAGACATTAGCGATTTAAAAAGTGAATCTGAAGAACGTGACAGGCAACGGACATTTGATAAACATAAGCTTGAATAAACGTAACAGTTAATGGACATTCGGGATTAATAAATGTAAGCCTGAATGTTGTAAACAGGCGACAGACATTAGAAATTAAAAAAACTCAAGCCTAAGTAAGGTAAACGGGCAAAAAACCTTAGTAGTTAGTAAACGTAAGCCTGAATAACGTAAACAGGCAACAGACATTAAAAGTTAGTAAACGTGAGCCTGAATAACGTAAACAGGCAACAGACAATAGTAATTTAATTAACGTAAGCCTGAATAACGCAAACAGGCAACAGACATTAGACGTTAGTAAACGTAAGCCTGAATAATGTAGACAGGCAACAGACATTGGTTGTTAGTAAACGTAAACCTGAATAACATAAACAGGCAACAGACATTAGAAGCTAGTAAACGTAAGCCTGAATAATGTAAATAGGCAACAGACATTAGACGTTAGTAAACGTAAGCCTAAATAACGTAAACAGGCAACAGACATTGGTTGTTAGTAAATATAAGCCTGAATAATGCAAACAGGCAACAGACATTAGTAATTAATAAACGTAAGCCTGAATAACGTAAACAGGCAACAGACTTTAGAAGTTGGTAAACGTAAGCCTGAATAACTTAAACAGGCAACAGACATTAGTAGTTAGCAAATGTAACCTAGGTAACGTAAAACAGGCGACAGACATTGGTAGTTAGTAAACGTAAGCCTGAATTATGTAAATAGGGGACAGATATCAATCAACGTAGGCCTGAATACAGTAGACAGGCGACAGAACAATAATGATTAATAAATGTGAGCCTGAAACGTAGCAGGCAACAGACATAATGATTGATACCATAGGCCTGAGTAACGTAAATCGGCGACAGACATTGAATAATAAACGTAGGCCTGAATAACGTAAACAGGCAACAGTAATCAATTAACGTAAGCCTGAATAATGTAAATAGGCAACAGGCATTAGAAGTTAGTAAACTTAAGCCTGAATGACGTAAACAGGCAACAGACATTGAATAATAAACGTACGCATGAATAGTGTAAACAGGCAGCAGATATCAAAGACCAATGAACGCAGCCTAAAAGATGTAAACAGACGACAGACATTAATGATCGATAAACGTAAACCTGAATAAACAACCGGGCAACAAACATTGGACGGTGTGATAAGTGTGAGCCTGACAACGTGACAGGCGGCAACATTGATAATTTGAAAACATGAGCCGGATGAATCCACCAAGTGATGAGAACTAATCAACCGTGAGGGGAAAGAAGACGACCGTCCTTTTATTTTTTAATTTATTAATTTAATTATTTTTTTATTTTTTTCCCTTTAAGGCGACTGTACTCACATTCACAGACTGCCAGACTGCTGCCCCCGGCAGTGGCAAAACAATGTTATTTAGCCCTAGCGCCTGCTCCAACTTGAGACCGACTGTGGACTAAGATACCTTTAATTTCTGCTGGCCAGAGGATGATGGTAACTGGCTGGACTGTAGCGGTAACTTGGGGAAGCTGGTTGCTCCTGCAGCCCTCGTACCGGCGAGGGCCACCAGGGGAGCGGATCCGGCCTGAGAACCGTTAAAACGGGAACGGGGAGCGGGGAATCTGGAATGACTGGTTCTAGAGCGAGAGTGTCGGGTCTGGAGCAGGAGCGGCTGGGACTGGAGCGGGAGCGGCCGCCGGGAGTGGCCATGGTGGTGGCGGGGGGGGGTTGTGGGGTAGGGGGAGCGGCTGCTCGGAGAATGGCGGCATCTGCCAGGAGAGCGGTATGGGGGCGGGGAGTGCGAGCTGCTCCTTTGAGAGATCGGGAAGTCTGGGGAAAAGCCGTGACGCATCAGTGTCTGATGCATGACCGACTTGGGGCAACGAATCAAGCACTTTGTAGCAGCGCCACGTGCCTCACGCCCAGCGCCATCTTACCTGTATTTCCTCAATTTATTTTTGTGAAAACTAAAATCCAGACGCAGATAGGAGAAGACAAATTTTATTTTTGCTAATCATGACCCTTCACCAAGACATACAAAGTGAATAGTAAAACTTCCTTATACCTGGTAGGAACACCTATTTTATTATTGGTTTCAGCTGAACTAAATCAAAGCAGATTGTTTTGGCTAGCAAAGGCAAGGAGAGCAAGCTGAGTGAATACGAACCGAGGCATGAATACAAACAGTAGCACAAAAACCAGCTCACCCAAGCACCACAAACTGTTCTTTTTATTTTTTTTAACAGAACCGCTCTCCAGTAAAAAAGCTATGCTTTAACAGAACTGTTGCTATCCCTCCATTATTCCTCCTGGCAATGCTGGTACAACATGGCAGCTGAGTGCCAGACAGACGGATCCAAGGGGGCATAGCCGGTAGGGTAGAGAATGCTGGAGGCAGACACCCCGTAGCTGCAACACTAGGAGTGGTGAACGAGAGACCAGGGTGGCGAACTAACAGACAGACGAAACAGCCACACCGTGCGAGATCGTGAGTGTGCCGCACGTGCAAGCAACCCGATGGCGTGGCCGCGAGTGCAGGTGAGGAAAGCTCAAGGCGGGGAGGGAGGTCAGAATGGTCCATGTGCTTGAAAGCTAGAGCCCTACCTGACCTGCAAGCCCAGCCAGAAACAAACCCAGAGCGGCGGTTGTCCTTGAGCCCGAGTTGCGCTTACCGTAAGAAACTTTGGCTGGCTCAGGACACCGTGGCCCATGCATATTTACGAGTCGAGCGCACTTCAGCATAGCTGCTGTTGGTGTGAGCTGCTTAGGTCAGAGATGAAAACACGCCCCCCTTGCACCTGAGTAGTCACACCTGTGGGTGAGGCAGTGCCTCGTTTATGGAGTGCCTCCGCCCCTCCCACAAATACAGGCTGACTCATCAGCCTTAACTACATATACTGTGCCATGACTGAATGTGAATAGAAATCTATAACAATTATAATAGTGCTCCACATATGGATTTAAAATTTCCTATAGGTCATGTCCAGTAGCTAGAACTGAATATTTGTAGGCTTTCCCCCCCAAAAAAAATCTCCTCCCATGCAACCCCCAGTCGTGCAGCTAGTCATGATCTCGTTCTCAGACCAGGCCCAGACAAATCGCACATACTGCATCCCCTTAAAGGAAATTGAACATGGCATCTGTGGGTTAAATGTTCTGACATTACCTCTGGATGTCTCCTCTGTAAAAAAGCAGATGCCGGGTAGCTACAGCTTCTGAGCAGATGCCATGTTTAAACCCCAAACTGCCACCGTTCATGTATGGCAGAGGTGCTGAAGGGGTTAAAACACTTTAAAATTGGGTTCCCCTTCTTTTTAGCCCTCTGCAGAGCTTTTCATCCTGAAAGAGCAAGGTGAAGACACAGGTAAACTACAGTGACCAACAGCAGACAGAAATGTTCCCACCAGGAGGCTGGAAGTGAACTTGAGGCAGACAGTAGGTGGTCAAGGCTGCAGACTGAGCAATGTGTGGACTGTGATGGCAATGAAATAATTTATATATAGTCCCAGCCAATTGGAATGCCTCCCTTAAAGAATATAATAGTGCCCCCAACCTGATATGTCATATTCTAGGTTCTTCAAAGTAGCCACCTTTTGCTTTGGTTACTGCTTTGCACACTCTTGGCATTCTCTTGATGAGCTTCAAGAGGTAGTCACCTGAAATGGTCTTCCAACAGTCTTGAAGGAGTTCCCAGAGATGCTTAGCACTTGTTGGCCCTTTTGCCTTCACTCTGCGGTCCAGCTCACCCCAAACCATCTTGATTGGGTTCAGGTCCGGTGACTGTGGAGGCCAGGTCATCTGGCGCAGCACCCCATTACTCTCCTTCATGGTCAAATAGCCCTTACACAGCCTGGAGGTGTGTTTGGGGTCATTGTCCTGTAGAAAAATAAATTATGGTCCAACTAAACACAAACCGGATGGAATAACATGCCGCTAAATCGAATATAGAGCAATTTAGCTAATATAATGCTATAATCTTCTTTGTCTAATAGTTGTAAGTTGAAAAATTCGCAATAAAAATTCAAATCCGAAAATTCGAATTACAAAAATTTGCTTATTGCACAATCATTACCTTGCCGATTTTTCGAGTAAAAAAATCATAGAATATAACGAATATTCATTGAATATTCTACAAAATATTCACGAAATATCGTGAATTCGAATATGACCCCTGCCGCTCATCACTATTGGCTAATGCAGGTCATTTTTGGGGAATATCTCTGGAACAGTATGTCCTAGAGAGCTGAGACCCGGTCTAAAACCTTCCCGGACACCTGATGTACCTGTGTACCAAATTTGGTGAAGATCTCTCCAGTCCTTTGGTCGCACATAAAGAACGTCTAGATGTCTAGACAGACAGACAGAAACACATTTTTATATATACAAGAGATGTGTATATGTATTAAGGCTGGTTACAGCCTGCATTTGTGGGAGGGGCTGCTGACTATATGTTCCCCACGCGTCCTCACCTTGAGGACGGTTGCTTCATGCAACTTCCTCGATCCGTCCCGTCACTTCCGGTTTGCAGCGCGTCACATCCGGGGCTCCTCCGAGCGGCGGTCACGTGCTCCTTGCTCTCTGGACCCGAGCGCTCCGCCTCCCCCACGCGTCGCCGGGACGGGTAGGGTCCGGCCTGCGGGCTACCCCCTCCTCCGGGTCTCACCCATCCTCCGGCTTGGGCGCTGCCCCAGGCCGGCGTGCGTTCCGGCGGGCGTTCCGGCGGGCGTTCCGGCGGGGGGCGCGCGCCGGAGCTTCTCGGCCGGGCCTGGGCTTCCGGTCACGTGATCAGCGTGCGTTCCAGCTTGGAGCGCACGCCAGAATCCGGCCGGGCCCGGGCCCTCGGTCACCTGCTCGGAGTGCGTTCCAGCGTGGAGCGCGCGCCGGATCCCTCGCTCAGGGAAGAAGGTAAGACTCTGTGTCTACATTACCAGTGCCTGGTGTGGAGACGCTGCTGTGGTTTGCAGATACTGCTCACAGGTACTGGAGTTTATGGCTATAAGTGCCGTCCTTTCTATTTGCCAAGAGAATTCACAGCTGTCATACTCTGACAATAATTGTAAGAACTGTGTCAGCACATCCTTGGGCAGCAGAAAGCTTATCTAGATGCTTTTTTCGTTAGCTGGAGACTTTAATCATGCTGATTTAAAGGGCGTGTTTCTCAGGTGTATCAATACATTGTCATTCCAACTAGGGAGAACAGTATACTGGAGCCTAGAGAGCCCGTCTCCTCCTCCACATTGGATCTTCTGACCATATAGCTATTATGTTACTACCAGCATACAGATCACGGGTCAGAGTTAATAAACCTGCTCGCAAGCAGGTATGAGTGTGAGCAGAGGGGTCATCAGATACGCTCCAAGACTGTTTTAAGATCACGGATTTGAATGTGTTCAAAGATAATGCGACCCATAATGGCACTGCATACAGAGACTGTCTCTGCCTGTTTCACCAAATGCATAGACGATGTTACTGTTTTTAAGACTATTACCATCCGTCCGAATCAGAAGCCATGGCAGCAATGGGGATACACAGCAATGGATACACAGAACCTTCGAGTTGACTTTGCTTCAAATTAACAATCATAGTGCAGTATAATCATGTTCCACACCCCTACAGTCCTATATATCATTTACGTGGTATACCCAGGATAACACGCGACACACATGACAGATACGCCGTATCCACTGCTTTTGCGAATTCCACCCTTGTTCCGTGCTCGTGCATCTCACCATATGTCTTCCGCCCCCAACATCAGACAATGCTCTGCACTGTTTTTCATAGGTTGTCATTTTTTACAATGTTTGTTTCCACAATATCCTCTGAGAGACGTGGATATTTTCTTAAGCAGGTGGCCCCGGTGCATTTGTTTATGACGCAGCGGCGTTGGGGCCGCCGTCCTGTGCACACGTGTCTGGCGGCTGTGTCTGCCGCCCTCCTCGGCGCATGCGTCTGGCACCATTGCAGTGCCGTCCCGCATGCTCAGGTTTGGCACAGCTGTCCCGTGCGGCCCTCCTGGGCACATGCGTGTGGCACCGCCGTGTTACACCTAGGTGCTGATTATTGCTTGTTGTCTATATTTGGGTCTGTTTTCCATGCTTCTTATCTCGCTCGCACATCATCCGCAGTCTTCCTGGATCACCCAGGCTCGTTCCGCCTCTGTCATCCGGGATCGCCCAGGCTCGTTCCGCCTCTGTCATCCGGGATCGCCCAGGCTCGTTCCGCCTCTGTCATCCGGGATCGCCCAGGCTCGTTCTGCCTCTGTCATCCTGGAGCACCCGGGCCCACACTGCCTCGGTCTTCCTTCCTTGCTCCCCGCCCGGTCCTCCGGTCCCGCATCCTCTTTCTCTTCCCTGCTCTCCAAAGCGATGTTTAAGAATAATGATAATATTAAAGCCAATTGGTACAAGTTCTTCTTTAGTATACCAGACCTGGGGGTATCTACAACTGTAATCAGGTATAATTGCATGTATTGTTTCTATTTTTCATTTATTTTGCAGTGCATTCCAGCCGAGAGGCCGTGGTTAGCAGGCACGGGGCTGGCCGGCCTGTTTCTCCATTACGGTAAAAAAAAAGAGAAAGAAGCTTCAGGAACGCAGCGGACAGACCGGACACCGGTGTGATCCTTAAGGTGCTGCCTTGCGGACGCTGCTGCAGGGGTCTGGAACTGCGATTCTGGTTCCCATCGTCTAGGCTACCGCTGGCCCAGGTTAAGTAAGTTCGAACCTCCAGTGGACCCCTATTCCCACAAATGCCTTTTAATCGCTGCACAATCGCTCTCTGCCTCCTCGACTGGAACCAGAAACTGCACCTTCCACTGCTGCTACCAGATGTAACACAGGTTATCCCCTCCGGGGTAGCTAACTCCATGGATGTCGTTTTGGTCGTGGGGTTTTTGTTACTGTGCCATTTTTTCCGGTTTCCTAATGTACCATTTTGGGCAATCTTTTCCATAACAAACAGGGCTGCGGTGCTGTCGTTTATTCAGCCCTCCCGATCAGAAGTAGCGGCTCGTCAGCTTCCCGAATTCTTCAGGTATCAGGTATACGCCTTTTGTCTGTCTTCCCTGTCGTCCTGGATCACCCAGGCTCTCTCTGCTCCTGTCATCCTGGATCGCCCAGGCTCGCTCTGCTCCTGTCGTCTTGGATCGCCCAGGCTCGCTCTGCTCCTGTCGTCCTGGATCGCCCAGGCTCGCTCTGCTCCTGTCGTCCTGGATCGCCCAGGCTCGCTCTGCTCCTGTCATTTTGGATCGCCCAGGCTCGCTCTGCTCCTGTCGTCCTGGATCGCCCAGGCTCGCTCTGCTCCTGTCGTCCTGGATCGCCCAGGCTCGCTCTGCTCCTGTCGTGCTTGATCGCCCAGGCTCGCTCTGCCCCTGTCGTCCTGGATCGCCCAGGCTCGCTCTGCTCCTGTCGTCCTGGATCGCCCAGGCTCGCTCTGCCCCTGTCATCCTGGATCGCCCAGGCTCGCTCTGCCCCTGTCGTCCTAGATCGCCCAGGCTCGCTCTGCTCCTGTCGTCCTGGATCGCCCAGGCTCGCTCTGCTCCCTGTCATCCTGGATCGCCCAGGCTCGCTCTGCTCCTGTTATCCTGGATCGCCCAGGCTCGCTCTGCTCCTGTTACCCTGGATCGCCCAGGCTCGCTCTGCTCCTGTAATCCTGGATCGCCCAGGCTCGCTCTGCTCTTGTCATCCTGGATCGCCCAGGCTCGCTCTGCTCTTGTCATCCTGGATCGCCCAGGCTCGCTCTGCTCTTGTCATCCTGGATCGCCCAGGCTCGCTCTGCTCTTGTCATCCTGGATCGCCCAGGCTCGCTCTGCTCTGTCATCCTGGATCGCCCAGGCTCGCTCTGCTCTTGTCATCCTGGATCGCCCAGGCTCGCTCTGCTCCTGTTACCCTGGATCGCCCAGGCTCGCTCTGCTCTTGTCATCCTGGATCGCCCAGGCTCGCTCTGCTCCTGTCTCCCTGGGTCTCCCAGGCTCGCTCTGCTCCTGTCTCCCTGGATCGCCCAGGCTCGCTCTGCTCCTGTCTCCCTGGATCGCCCAGGCTCGCTCTGCTCCTGTCTCCTTGGATCGCCCAGGCTCGCTCTGCTCCCCCCAGGCTCGCCCTACCTCGGTCATGCTGGATCGCCCAGGCTCGCTCTGTCTCTGTCATTCTGGATCACCCAGGCCCGCTCTGTCTCTGTCATTCTGGATCACCCAGGCCCGCTCTACCTCAGCCTTCCTGGGTCACCCAGGCCCACATTGCCTCTCTCATCCTGGGTCGCCCAGGCCCATGTTGCCTCTCACATCCTGGATCGCCCAGCTTGCTCTTCCGCCGTCACCTGGACCGTCACGTCACTAACTACCCACTGCCTTCCCGGTTCGCTCAGGTCATTTAGCAGCCCAGCTCCGGCCTGAATCACTCGGGCCCTTGTTTTCCTCCCGTGTCGGTCGGTTCAATTAACTATTTCCCTCCTACAGCGTGGGTAGTCTTCTTGCCCACTTATCCAGGCCTACCCCGCACTGGCTCCAGGCACAGTTCAGCCAGATAGATCTTGGAGGGTGATAGGCATCCCTCCCGACTCCACGCCAATGTACACCTCAGCCCCTACCACAAGTATTAAGGCTGGTTACAGCCTGCATTTGTGGGAGGGGCTGCTGACTATATGTTCCCCACGCGTCCTCACCTTGAGGACGGTTGCTTCATGCCCCACCCTCCCGACCCTTCTTTCTTTCATTCCACTCTCTTGGGTGGCCCACTTATCCAGGCCTACCCCGCACTGGCTCCAGGCACAGTTCAGCCAGATAGATCTTGGAGGGTGATAGGCATCCCTCCCGACTCCACGCCAATGTACACCTCAGCCCCTACCACAAATAAATATATATATATATATATACATATATATATATATAGTCCACACACCCCTGTTAAAATGTCAGGTTTCTGTGATGTCAAAAAATGAGACAAAGATAAATAATTTCAGAACTTTTTCCACATTTAATGTGACCTATAAACTGTACAACTCAATTGAAAAACAAACTGAAATCTTTTAGGTAGAGGGAAGAAAAAATATAAAAATAAAATAATATGGTTGCATAAGTGTGCACACCCTTAAACTAATACTTTGTTGAAGCACCTTTTGATTTTATTACAGCGCTCAGTCTTTTTTGGTATGAGTCTATCGGCATGGCACATTTTGACTTTTTTGCCCACTCTTCTGTCCAAATCTGAAATATCGAGGGCATCTCCTGTGCACAGCCCTCTTCAGATCACCCCACAGATTTTCAATTGGATTCAGGTCTGGTCTCTGGCTGGGCCATTCCAAAACTTTAATCTTCTTTTGGTGAAGCCATTCCTTTGTTGATTTGGATGTATGCTGCCACCATGCTTCACTGCGAATATGGTGTTCTTGTGGTTATGTGCAGTGTTGTTTTTGCGCTAATCATATCTTTTGGAATTATGGCCAAAAAGTTCAACCTTGGTTTCATCAGACCATAACACCCTTTCCCCACATGCTTTTAAGAGACTTCAGATGTGTTTTTGCAAAATGTAGCCTGGCTTGGGTGTTTTTCTTTGAAAGAAAAGGCATCTTGCCACTCTACCCCATATCCCAGACATATGAAGAAAACGGGAGATTGTTGTCACATGTACCACACAGCCAGTACTTGCCAGATATTCCTGCAGCTTCTTTAATGTTGCTATAGGACTCTTGGTAGCCTCCCAGACCAGTTTTCTTCTTGTCTTTTCATCAATTTTGGAGGGACGTCCAGTTCTTGGTAATGTCACTGTTGTGCCAATTTTCTCCACTTCACTTTGTTCCATGGTATATCTAATGCCTTGAAATTCTTTTGTACCCTTTTTCTGACTCTGATACCTTTTAACAATGAGATCCCTCTGATGCTTTGGAAGCTCTCTGTGGACCATGGCTTTTGCTATGGAATGCAACTAAGAAAATTTCAGGAAAGACCAACTAGAGCAGCTGAACTTTATTTGGGGTTAATCAGAGGCACTTTAAATGATGGCAGGTGTATGCTGACTCCTATTTAACATGATTTTAAATGTGATTGCTTAATTCTGAACACAGCTACATCCCCAGTTATAAGAGGGTATGCACACTTATTTATTTTTATTTTTTTTCTTCCCTCCACCTAAAAGATTTCAGTTTGTTTTTTCAATTGAGTTGTACAGTTTATAGGTCACATTAAAGGTGGAAAAAGTTCTGAAATGATTTATCTTTGTAGAATTTTTATATCCGCTGTAGATAAATATTGTGACACAGTGAGCGGTTTGGTCTGGGAAAACAGGTATTTTCCTCCCAGCATGTGCTGCTGGGCTGATTTACAGCCAGGTGATGTGAAATACCGGACCGGATTTTAAGTGCCGGTCCGGTTTTTGGCATTTTGGAATCGCTGATGCCCTGTCCCGGGGTACTGTCTGGCCTGTGTTCACCCCCTCAGGGTTGAATAAAGGGGAGGGAAGGGTATGTGACACAGTGAGAGGTTTTGTCTGGCAAGGCAGGCATTTTTCTCCCAGCCTGTGCTGCTGGGCTGATTTACAGCCAGGTGAGGTCAAATACCGGACTGCCTGTCCAGGTTTTGACAGCACCTGGCTGTCTTTAAATAGGCAGCTTGGCTCCGAAGCCAAGTCTCTGTGTTGGGATCTTTGAACCTTGTATCTGCATGAAAGCTCTATCTGTTTGGCATGAAAACCAGTTGGTGCTGCTATGGTCAAGGACTCTTTGAGGCAGAATTGCCGCATGGTGTGAATTGCCACTAACACCACAAGGTGACTTTTTGCTTGATTATGACTGCTTGTTTTGTCAGTTGCCTAAAGTGTGAATAAAACACTGAACTGTTTGATCTAAATAAATTGTTGCCTCTATACTGCGTCCACTAATCCTGTCTACCAGAGCGAAACCTCACTATTGGTGGAGGATGCGGGCAAGAGCAGTGAGGCTGGCGTGAACGCCGATATTTTGGGTTTCTGAATTTTTCAGGCATGGTTGTATGTTGTACATTAAACCAGCTGTATTACAACCAGTGCCCCACGACAAAATGGAGGCTGTTGTGAAGGCCCTCATGGAGGCTAATCTGCAGCAGCGAGAGACAAAACTGCAGAAATGCGAGGCTAATAAGCAGCAGCAGGAGACTAACCAGTTGATGCTACAACATGTGATTGCTTTGCAGACGGCAAGAGCAACCCTGAGCATCAATGATGCCCAGAAAGCAGTCCATGACGTAATTTATAAGATGACCCCCACAGACGACATTGAAACCTACCTGGCGATGTACGAGAAAGTGGCCATCTGGGAAAATCTACCACGTGACCAGTTGGCTGAGGTTGACGCTCCGTTCCTAGCATCCAATTCCCAGTGGGTGCATTTCGACTTGCTGGAAGATCAAGCGGCCGACTACCAGAAAGTCAAGGGTGAGATTCTGGCAAGACTGGGGGTGGATATGTTGGTCCTGGCCCAGTGGGTGCATTAGGGGGGGTTCAACCCGGCCGAGCCTGTAAGACCCCAGTATATAACTTACTTTACCTCTTGCAGAAATGGCTACAGACTGACATGCTGAGTCCCACTGCTATGCTGGAAAGTCTGTTAGCCGATATGTTCTGGTGGGCTTTGCCATACCCTCTCCAGCACTGGATCGGTCAGGTGTCTCCTGGCAATGCCCTTGAGATGGTGAACCTGGTGGAACACTATGAAGCTACTAGGAATCTAAAGGAGCGTTCTGTCTGGAGTGCGGTCGGCAAACCCCGGAAATCTCTACCCCAGGCCCGGAGATTTGAGCCGATAAAACCCGCCTAGGAGCCTGGCCATGTAAGGGCTGAATGTCCCCATCGGGTTGAGCCCATGGACACTAACTATGGCTACCGTCAGTTGCTATATGCCAGGAAGCTGTGTGCAGCAGGTACCCAAAAAACTCTAAACCACCTGTGCCAGGTGGAAGTGGAAGACACTCCGGCAGAGGCTCTACTGGACTCGGAGTCTGGTGACCTTAGTAAGGGCTACCCTGGTGCAGTTCAGAAAGTCGGGGTGATGTGCATCCACGGAGACTTAAAAGACTACCGCACCGCTCTGGTGTCTCTAACTACGGTGGCTGGTAGATGGAGCTACAAGGTGGCTGTCGCCACAAATCTACATTATGAACACATACCATGGAGAGACTTACCGGGCTTCCCAACACTGTGGCCTGCTATGAGAGTGACTGATACCTATGAGACAGGAGTAACCCTAGCTCAGGAGGGAAGACCAGAACCCTGGGAACCTGAGACCGAAGGGCCAGCGGTAGGGATGACCGCCACTTAATTGGAAGAGGGGAAGAAAACCCTGCTAAGTGTGATGGTGGGAGACGTGGAGGATCCTTAATTGGCAGACTTCAATGTCTCTGAGGAAAATTTTGGTACCGCCCAACGTCGGGACCCAACCCCGCGCCTGGGAAAATGTGTTAATAGTAGATGGTGAACCACAACAAACTGGGGCAGAGTCAGTGTTTCCCCTATTTTGTGGTTCATCAGGATATGTTGTATCGGGCAAACCAACTACAGGGAAAGCCTATTGAACAGTTGGTGGTCCCCAAGGCTTATCGCAAGCTTGTGTTAGATCTAGCCCACCAACATGTTCTCGGGGGTCACCAGGGGCTGCATAAAACTTAGGATCGTATTCTACAGGTGTTTTACTGGCCCAGCATATTCAAAGAAGTGGAAGTCTTGCCCGACCTGCCAGATAACTAGCCCCCAGCCACATTTCCATAGTCCCCTAGTACCTCTCCCAATTATTGAAGTACCGTTTGACTGAATAAGTATGGACCTCATAGGCCCAGTACCAAAGTCCGCCAGAGGGCATCAACACATCTAAGTCATTCTAGACTACGCCACTCGGTACCCGGATTCGGTGCCACTGCGATATACCTCAGCCAAACTCATAGCTATGGAGATGTTTTCACGAGTAGGACTACAAAAAGAGGTTCTGGTCGACCAAGGGACCCCTTTTATGTCAAAGGTGATGAGGGAATTCTAAGTTGCTGCACATAAAACAGCTACGGACGTCTGTTTACCATCCGCAAACGGACAGTCTGGTAGAAAGGTTTAACCAAACATTAAAAAATATGTTGAAAAGGGTGGTTGCTAAAGATGGGAAGGACTGGGACCTTCTGCCCTATCTCATGTTCGCAGGGTCTCTATTGGGTTCTTGCCCTTCGAAATGCTATATGGCAGACACCCTCACGGTCTCTTGGACGTGGCCAAAGAGGCGTGGGAACAACAACCGACTCCACATAAAAGTGTCATTGAGTACGTTATCCAGATGCAAGATCGGATAGTGTTGCCTCTTGTTAGGGAGTGTTGCCTCTTGTTAGGGAGCATATGCAGGCAGCTCAGCGAGCCCAGAGTCGGGTCTATAATCGCCAGGCTCGGGTCCGGAACTTTAACCCGGGTGATTGGGTTTTGGTTCTGGTACCGGCCATGAAAAGTAAGTTCCTGGCTAGATGGTAGGGGCCCTATTAGGTACTCGAGAAAATTGGAGATGTAAACTACAAGGTACACCAGCCAGGGCAGCGAAAGCCAGAGCAAGTTTACCATGTGAATTTACTCAAATCATGGGAAGATAGGGAAACCTGCACAGAAGACAGCTCTTGGCCGGGTTTTCTTGGAGAAGAGGTACCAACCCCTCTGTCTGATACAAGAAAGGCGGCTGCCACAGTAAAAATTGCTTGGAGGCCAGGGAGTTCATTAGTCGGAACACGGATGTGGTCTCGGACATCCCTGGATGCACTTCCATAATCCAGCATGACATTGTCACTGAGCCCTGAGGCAAAAGTCCGATTTTAACTATACTAGGTACCTGAGGCTCTGTGTCAAGCACTAAGTGGGCACTAGAATCTCTCCGCTATTTATTGGGGAGAAAATTTAACCTGGTGACTGACCACTCCCCTCTCAAGTGAATGAGCCAGGCCAAGGACAGAAGTGCCCGCATCACCCGATCGTTTCTCTCACTACAAAACTTTACGTTTTCGGTGGAACACAGGGCATGCCGGTTACAGGGAATCGCTGATGCCCTGTCCCGGGGTACTGTCTGGCCTGTGTTCACCCCCTCAGGGTTGAATAAAGGGGAGGGAAGGGTATGTGACACAGTGAGGGGTTTTGTCTGGCAAGGCAGGCATTTTTCTCCCAGCCTGTGCTGCTGGGCTGATTTACAGCCAGGTGAGGTCAAATACCGGACTGCCTGTCCAGGTTTTGACAGCACCTGGCTGTCCTTAAATAGGCATCTGGGCTCAGAAGCAAGGTCTCTGTGTTGGGATCTGGTAGCCTTGTGTTTGGATGAAGGCTTGCTACCTGTTTGGCGTAAAAACAGGTTGGTGCTGCCATCAGCAAGGACTATTTGAGGCAGAATTGCCGCATGGTGTGAATTAACACCAACATCGCAAGGTGACTTTTTGTTTGATTATGACTGCTTGTTTTGTCACTTGCCTGAAGTGTGAATAAAACACAGAACTGTTTCTTCCAAAGAACTTGTTGTTGCCTCTTTAGTACGTCCGCTAATCCTGTCTACCAGAGAGAAACCCCACAATATATATATATATATATATATTTATATATATATATATATATACAGGGCCGTTTGAAGGAATTTGGGGGCCCCAAGCAAAATAGACATGGAGGCCCCCCCCCTCCACGCCCTCCCCACCTTACGCACGCAAAGCCTACAGGAACCACAGTATAGCCATACAGTTTAAGTTCACCCACACTTTATATAAATAAAAAAGGAGGTTTACAGTGCAAATCCTGCTGTTGCATTTAATGTGCATGAAATTTGAACATTTTCAACAAATGAACATTTGCAAAAAACACCACTGTACCATACAATCCAATATACATTAAAAAAGTGCACAATAACTAAATCCAACATACTTAAAACACACACATTAACATTTTTCAGTTCTTACAAACATATGCAAATGATCTAAAACTGCTGTTTGCGAATCTTGTTTTCTGCAAAGGCAATCACAATGTCCTCCATGTCCAAAGACCGGCGAACATCACGCTCATGTGGATGGTTATTATAAAGTTGCAACAGATGACTATAATACCTTGTTAAATAGTTAATAAACAATACCAGTAAAACATGTGGGTTGTCCTGATACTGTAGTTGCACTAACTGTTCGTTACAAGCAGCATTTGCCGTCAGGCAGGTAGCTAACAAACATATTTTTGCTAGCTTACCTGCTGCAAAATTACACCATTTATACAAGACAAGTAGAGCTATTTTATCTAGTGTATGTAATTTATCACTTACCAGTATCTTGTTTTTTCTTATCCTCCTCTTCCTTTCTCTTCTTTCTTTTCTGGCTTCCTGAAGCATAATTCCGCTTCATGATGACTGCTGACTCCGAGGAGGTTTTCTTTTTTGCCGGCAGCCGAGATCACATGGTTGGCTGGCTGCTGAAAGAGGGGCCCCCTTGAGGAGGGATAAAAGTGTAACTTTACTGATGCATTATGTGTGTGTGCGCGGCGGCGTAGTGTGAAAGAGCTCCCTGTTCTGCCCCCTTTCCTATAGAGCTCTCTCTTTCGTCCCATAGAGCTCTGCACCGGCCCCCTCTCTGTGTTCTCCTCACCCCCCTTCCCTGTGTTCTCCTCATCTCCTTCCCCCCTCCCTGTGTCCTTCTTATTCCCCCACCCCATGTCCTTCTTACTCCCCCTTCCCCTCCCTGTGTCCTTCTTATTCCCCTCCCCGTGTGCTTCTTACTCCCCCCTCCCTTCTTATTCCACTACCCCATGTCCTTCTTAGTCCCCTCTCCCCCTCCCTGTGTCCTTCTCTACCTCCTCTACCGAGCTCTCCTCCTCTACCTCCTGGCGGTCACTCAGTCCGGCCGGGTACAGGTCAGGAGATTCAGTTTCCTGTTCCCGGCCGCGGCCGGACTAAAAGGAATTGAGCACTCACTCAGTGTACACTTCCTGTCAGTCCGGCCGGGAACAGGAAACTGAATCCCCTGTTCCTGTACCGCGCGGTACCCAGCCGGACTGAGTGACAGCCAGGAGGTAGAGGAGGAGAGCTCGGCCACGCTACAGAGCAGCAGTCAGCACAGCAGAGGAGGAACTTGGGAGGTAACCAGGAGTGCTGCAGCCGCCTGAGGCTCTCTATAGAGCGCTCAGGCGGCTGCAGCCTTAAAGGAAGCAAAACAAGCACCGGCTCAGCTCGGGGCCCCAAGCAATTGCTTGTTTTGCCTGTCTGTTAGCGACGGGCCTGTATATATATATCTATATAGCTATATCTATATATATATATATATATACAAACATTAAGGCCCCTTTCACACGAGCGAGTTTTCTGCGTGGGTGCAATGCGTGACGTGAACGCATAGCACCCGCACTGTATGCTGACCCATTCATTTCAATGGGTCTGTATACATGAGCGTTGTTTTTCCCGCATCAGTTCTGCGCTGCGTGAAAATCGCAACATGTTCTATATTCTGCGTTTTTCACACAGCCCTGGCCCCATAGAAGTGAATGGGGCTGCGTGAAAAACGCATTGCATCTGCATCTGCGGTGCGTTTTTCACTGATGGTTGCTAGGAGATGATGTTTGTAAACATTCCGTTTTTTATCACGCGCGTGAAAAACGCATCAAAGCGTATTGCACCCATGCGGAAAAAACTAAACAACTGAATGCAATCGCAGACAAAACTGACTGAACTTGCTTGCAAAATAGTGCGAGTTTCACTGAACGCACCCTGAACGCATCCAGACATAATCCGTCACGCTCGTGTGAAAGGGGCCTTACACCCATATTTTCACTTACATTTCCTGCTGGCAGATGAAGTAGGAAGGCAGACCAGGCAGCCTCCCCTCCCCATCTTATTGGTCCTAACAAAAAATCTTTCAGTTTGCAATAAAATACTTCTGGAAGGTGAGGGGAAGGCGGGATGGTGATGGAGCCTGTCTGCAGCTCTGTAGAATGGCCATGACTGGTGGTGGGAGGGGCCTCTGCTCAGGGTCTGCACTTGGCACACTGTTCTCCCACAGGCTGTCTGATGGGCACATTCTCTTATCGATCTGATACTCCCAGCATACTTATGAGGTCACCACGCTGGGAGCGTGTCCTCTTAAAAGGTCCTGCAAACACACTCTCACTATTAGTACATTGCCTCCTTAAAAGTGCACCCCTGGAGGCCTAACTGACAAAATTATGTAGTTCTGTCCTCGGGTTCCTTCTGAGCTGAGGCCCTGAAGCAGCCACTACCCCAGGTTCCCTGATAGCTATGTCACTGGCCAGGTCCCAAGAATCACCAATCTCTTTTGGAATTTACTCCTTGATGGGTCGAACAACCCAACACTAAAGTAGGAAAGCAGTAAGGAAATCATATTCATTCTGTGATAACATCAGAGAAATACCTGCTATTATTATAATTTCTCTACAGGAGGGAAGCACTGAGGATTAGGTTATTTTAAGATTTAAATCTGGTTCATGATCTTCAAAGATAAGTCTAATCATCCCTATATTCTTGTAAAGCGGTATCTTCCAGGGAAAGAAAGCCACCTTACTAGGCCAACTTCTGAAAGTGGCTCCCTATGAGTCAATCTCCACTAACAGGTTTGACTTTCCGCTAGTCCTAAGGGTGTTATCCTGGTGTTCTCCTGGTTTTTACCCTTTAATCCCTGTACAAGGATCTGATCTTTACTGCAGGAGAGCCATCAGGTCGCTACCCTTTGGAATCATTCCAGTGCAGTTGGCAACTGTCTAACAGGGGGCACCGAGGGATCAAGCAATACTTGAAGTTGGTAAATAGGCACGTCATGGCAGGCAGAGTTTGTGCATATCCATAAAACAAGTCTGGGATCAGGAAAGTCAGATAATGGTCAATGTGGTTAACAGGCAGAAGTTAGGGCAGGCAACAGAGGATCATAGCCAGTAAACAGTCAGATTTCGGTACACAGGCAGACAAACAGAAAAGCACACCTTCACTAGGACTAGCAAGGTAAAATACCTAAAGCTCAGGCAACTCTGCTTTGAGAAACGGCCTTAATTATACACAGGTGTCTAGCCATTGGTTGGCAGAGATTGGTGCTAAATTGCACTGGTTCTTTAAGAGCTGGGGAGCCCGCATGCAATATGGTAGACAGAAAGTGGCCTTGCAGTCTGGCATTAGTTGCTGCCTCCAGTGAGGGCCAAATGACTTTGGCAGCCCTTCCTGCTGCTGGAAGGCAGAGGAGACCCAGTGGGTACCTGCCGACGGGCAAAGGCTGGGTGAGTGATGTGGCACCTGGGTGAATGTTGTAAAAAAATTAAAAACTGATGCCATAATTGTGATCAAATAGTCCTACTGTAAAAATTCCAAGATTGAACCAATGTTAGGACAACACATTTCACAAAATACAAACACACAGCTCTTTCAACAGTAAATGCATATAATGCCAGAATTCCTTTTTTTTTTTCCCTTTATCATGCCTCCTAAAAAATTAAAACGGTGTTAAAAAACGTTAATAGAAAATAAAAAAGTTACGTCATTTATAGTATATAGAGATGAGCGAACCCGAACTGTATAGTTCGGGTTCGTACCGAATTTTGGGGTGTCCGTGACACGGACCCGAACCCGGACATTTTCGTAAAAGTCCGGGTTCGGGTTCGGTGTTCGTCGCTTTCTTCGCGCTTTTGTGACGCTTTCTTGGCGCTTTTTGAAAGGCTGCAAAGCAGCCAATCAACAAGCGTCATACTACTTGCCCCAAGAGGCCATCACAGCCATGCCTACTATTGGCATGGCTGTGATTGGCCAGAGCACCATGTGACCCAGCCTCTATTTAAGCTGGAGTCACATAGCGCCGCCCGTCACTCTGCTCTGATTAGCGTAGGGAGAGGTTGCGGCTGCGACAGTAGGGCGAGATTAGGCAGATTAACTCCTCCAAAGGACTTGATTAACTGATCGATCTGCAGCTGTGGATCATTGAGCTGCTGATCCTCAATTGCTCACTGTTTTTAGGCTGCACAGACCGTTTGTCAGTCACATTTTTCTGGGGTGATCGGCGGCCATTTTGTGTCTTGTGGTGCGCCAGCACAAGCTGCGACCAAGTGCATTTAACCCTCAATGGTGTGGTTGTTTTTTGGCTAAAGCCTACATCAGGGTGAAGCTGTCACACCAAGTGCATTTAACCAGCAATAGTCTGTTCATTTTTTGGCCATATACAAAATCAGGGGCAAGCTGCGCCTGTCACCAAGTGCATTTAACCCTCAATGGTGTGGTTGTTTTTTGGCTAAAGCCTACATCAGGGTGAAGCTGTCACACCAAGTGCATTTAACCAGCAATAGTCTGTTCATTTTTTGGCCATATACTAAATCAGGGGCAAGCTGCGCCTGTCACCAAGTGCATTTAACCCTCAATGGTGTGGTTGTTTTTTGGCTAAAGCCTACATCAGGGTGAAGCTGTCACACCAAGTGCATTTAACCAGCAATAGTCTGTTTATTTTTTGGCCATATCCCAGTCTAATTCTGTCACTAAATCCATACCGGTCACCCAGCGCCTAAATACTAGGCCTCAAATTTATATCCAGCTAAATCTGTCCCTAGTGCTGTAGCTGGGCGAGTTATTTAGTGTCCGTTCAAGCACATTTCTTGTTCTGGGTTGAAATACAATTCCCAATTTAGCAATTTCATAATTTAGTGGTTTCTGCTATATCAGAGCTATTTGAAATCTATCCCTAAAAGGGTATATAATATTCAAGGTGCACATTGGGTCATTCAGAATAACTTCACACACACCCGCTACTGTGTATTTCCAAGTCTAATTCTGTCACTAAACCCATACCTGTCACGCAGCGCCTAAATACTAGGCCTCAAATTTATATCCAGCTAAATCTGTCCCTAGTGCTGTAGCTGGGCGAGTTATTTAGTGTCCGTTCAAGCACATTTCTTGTTCTGGGTTGAAATACAATTCCCAATTTAGCAATTTCATAATTTAGTGGTTTCTGCTATATCAGAGCTATTTGAAATCTATCCCTAAAAGGGTATATAATATTCAAGGTGCACATTGGGTCATTCAGAATAACTTCACACACACCCGCTACTGTGTATTTCCAAGTCTAATTCTGGCACTAAACCCATACCTGTCACCCAGCGCCTAAATACTAGGCCTCAAATTTATATCCCGCTAAATCTGTCCTTAGTGCTGTAGCTGGGCGAGTTATTTAGTGTCCGTTCAAGCACATTTCTTGTTCTGGGTTGAAATACAATTCCCAATTTAGCAATTTCATAATTTAGTGGTTTCTGCTATATCAGAGCTATTTGAAATCTATCCCTAAAAGGGTATATAATATTCAAGGTGCACATTGGGTCATTCAGAATAACTTCACACACACCCGCTACTGTGTATTTCCAAGTCTAATTCTGGCACTAAACCCATACCTGTCACCCAGCGCCTAAATACTAGGCCTCAAATTTATATCCCGCTAAATCTCTCGTTACCGCTGTCCTGTTGTGGCTGGGAAAGTTATTTAGTGTCCGTCAAAGCACATTTTTTGTTCTGGGTTGAAATACAATTCCCAATTTAGCAATTTCATAATTTAGTGGTTTCTGCTATATCAGAGCTATTTGAAATCTATCCCTAAAAGGGTAGATCATATTGAAGGTGCACATAGGGTCATTCAGAATAACTTCACACACACGCTTCTGTGCATTTCCAAGTCTAATTCTGTCACTAAATCCATACCGGTCACCCAGCGCCTAAATACTAGGCCTCAAATTTATATCCCGCTGAATTTGAATACAATACATTGGGCCAAATAATATATTTGTTGTTGTGGTGAACCATAACAATGAGAAAAACATCTAGTAAGGGACGCGGACGTGGACATGGTCGTGGTGGTGTTAGTGGACCCTCTGGTGCTGGGAGAGGACGTGGCCGTTCTGCCACATCCACACGTCCTAGTGTACCAACTACCTCAGGTCCCAGTAGCCGCCAGAATTTACAGCGATATATGGTGGGGCCCAATGCCGTTCTAAGGATGGTAAGGCCTGAGCAGGTACAGGCATTAGTCAATTGGGTGGCCGACAGTGGATCCAGCACGTTCACATTATCTCCCACCCAGTCTTCTGCAGAAAGCGCACAGATGGCGCCTGAAAACCAACCCCATCAGTCTGTCACATCACCCCCATGCATACCAGGGAAACTGTCTCAGCCTCAAGTTATGCAGCAGTCTCTTATGCTGTTTGAAGACTCCGCTGGCAGGGTTTCCCAAGGGCATCCACCTAGCCCTTCCCCAGCGGTGAAAGACATAGAATGCACTGACGCACAACCACTTATGTTTCCTGATGATGAGGACATGGGAATACCACCTCAGCATGTCTCTGATGATGACGAAACACAGGTGCCAACTGCTGCGTCTTTCTGCAGTGTGCAGACTGAACAGGAGGTCAGGGATCAAGACTGGGTGGAAGACGATGCAGGGGACGATGAGGTCCTAGACCCCACATGGAATGAAGGTCGTGCCACTGACTTTCACAGTTCGGAGGAAGAGGCAGTGGTGAGACCGAGCCAACAGCGTAGCAAAAGAGGGAGCAGTGGGCAAAAGCAGAACACCCGCCGCCAAGAGACTCCGCCTGCTACTGACCGCCGCCATCTGGGACCGAGCACCCCAAAGGCAGCTTCAAGGAGTTCCCTGGCATGGCACTTCTTCAAACAATGTGCTGACGACAAGACCCGAGTGGTTTGCACGCTGTGCCATCAGAGCCTGAAGCGAGGCATTAACGTTCTGAACCTGAGCACAACCTGCATGACCAGGCACCTGCATGCAAAGCATGAACTGCAGTGGAGTAAACACCTTAAAACCAAGGAAGTCACTCAGGCTCCCCCTGCTACCTCTTCTGCTGCTGCCGCCTCGGCCTATTCTGCTGCTGCCGCCTCGGCCTCTTCCTCCGCCTCTGGAGGAACGTTGGCACCTGCCGCCCAGCAAACAGGGGATGTACCACCAACACCACCACCACCACCTCCGTCACCAAGCGTCTCAACCATGTCACACGCCAGCGTTCAGCTCTCCATCTCACAAACATTTGATAGAAAGCGTAAATTCCCACCTAGCCACCCTCGATCCCTGGCCCTGAATGCCAGCATTTCTAAACTACTGGCCTATGAAATGCTGTCATTTAGGCTGGTGGACACAGACAGCTTCAAACAGCTCATGTCGCTTGCTGTCCCACAGTATGTTGTTCCCAGCCGCCACTACTTCTCCATGAGAGCCGTGCCTTCCCTGCACAACCAAGTATCCCATAAAATCAAGTGTGCACTGCGCAACGCCATCTGTGGCAAGGTCCACCTAACCACAGATACGTGGACCAGTAAGCACGGCCAGGGACGCTATATCTCCCTAACTGCACACTGGGTAAATGTAGTGGCAGCTGGGCCCCAGGCGGAGAGCTGTTTGGCGCACGTCCTTCCGCCGCCAAGGATCGCAGGGCAACATTCTTTGCCTCCTGTTGCCACCTCCTCCTTCTCGGCTTCCTCCTCCTCTTCTTCCACCTGCTCATCCAGTCAGCCACACACCTTCACCACCAACTTCAGCACAGCCCGGGGTAAACGTCAGCAGGCCATTCTGAAACTCATATGTTTGGGGGACAGGCCCCACACCGCACAGGAGTTGTGGCGGGGTATAGAACAACAGACCGACGAGTGGTTGCTGCCGGTGAGCCTCAAGCCCGGCCTGGTGGTGTGTGATAATGGGCGAAATCTCGTTGCAGCTCTGGGACTAGCCAATTTGACGCACATCCCTTGCTTGGCGCATGTGCTGAATTTGGTGGTGCAGAAGTTCATTCACAACTACCCCGACATGTCAGAGCTGCTGCATAAAGTGCGGGCCGTCTGTTCGCGCTTCCGGCGTTCACATCCTGCTGCTGCTCGCCTGTCTGCGCTACAGCGTAACTTCGGCCTTCCCGCTCACCGCCTCATATGCGACGTGCCCACCAGGTGGAACTCCACCTTGCACATGCTGGACAGACTGTGCGAGCAGCAGCAGGCCATAGTGGAGTTTCAGCTGCAGCACGCACGGGTCAGTCGCACTACAGAACAGCACCACTTCACCACCAATGACTGGGCCTCCATGCGAGACCTGTGTGCCCTGTTGCGCTGTTTCGAGTACTCCACCAACATGGCCAGTGGCGATGACACCGTTATCAGCGTTACAATACCACTTCTATGTCTCCTTGAGAAAACACTTAGGGCGATGATGGAAGAGGAGGTGGCCCAGGAGGAGGAGGAGGAGGAGGAGGAAGAGGGGTCATTTTTAGCACTTTCAGGCCAGTCTCTTCGAAGTGACTCAGAGGGAGGTTTTTGGCAACAGCAGAGGCCAGGTACAAATGTGGCCAGCCAGGGCCCACTACTGGAGGACGAGGAGGACGAGGATGAGGAGGAGGTGGAGGAGGATGAGGATGAAGCATGGTCACAGCGGGGTGGCACCCAACGCAGCTCGGGTCCATCACTGGTGCGTGGCTGGGGGGAAAGGCAGGACGATGACGATACGCCTCCCACAGAGGACAGCTTGTCCTTATCCCTGGGCAGCCTGGCACACATGAGCGACTACATGCTGCAGTGCCTGCGCAACGACAGCAGAGTTGCCCACATTTTAACCTGTGCGGACTACTGGGTTGCCACCCTGCTGGATCCACGCTACAAAGACAATGTGCCCACCTTACTTCCTGCACTGGAGCGTGATAGGAAGATGCGCGAGTACAAGCGCACGTTGGTAGACGCGCTACTGAGAGCATTCCCAAATGTCACAGGGGAACAAGTGGAAGCCCAAGGCCAAGGCAGAGGAGGAGCAAGAGGTCGCCAAGGCAGCTGTGTCACGGCCAGCTCCTCTGAGGGCAGGGTTAGCATGGCAGAGATGTGGAAAACTTTTGTCAACACGCCACAGCTAACTGCACCACCACCTGATACGCAACGTGTTAGCAGGAGGCAACATTTCACTAACATGGTGGAACAGTACGTGTGCACACCCCTCCACGTACTGACTGATGGTTCGGCCCCATTCAACTTCTGGGTCTCTAAATTGTCCACGTGGCCAGAGCTAGCCTTTTATGCCTTGGAGGTGCTGGCCTGCCCGGCAGCCAGCGTTTTGTCTGAACGTGTATTCAGCACGGCAGGGGGCGTCATTACAGACAAACGCAGCCGCCTGTCTACAGCCAATGTGGACAAGCTGACGTTCATAAAAATGAACCAGGCATGGATCCCACAGGACCTGTCCGTCCCTTGTCCAGATTAGACATTAACTACCTCCCCATAACCATATATTATTGGACTCCAGGGCACTTCCTCATTCAATCCTATTTTTATTTTCATTTTATCATTATATTGCGATGCTACCCAAAGTTGAATGAACCTCTCCTCTGCCTGTGTGCTAGGCCTAAATATATGCCAATGGACTGTTGCAGTGGTGGCTGACATGAAGCCTGATTCTCTGCTATGACATGCAGACTAATTCTCTGCTGACATGAAGCCAGATTGTCTGTTACGGGACCTCTCTCCTCTGCCTGGGTGCTGGGCCTAAATTTATGACAATGGACTGTTGCAGTGGTGGCTGACGTGAAGCCTGATTCTCTGCTATGACATGCAGACTGATTCTCTGCTGACATGAAGCCAGATCCTCTGTTACGGGACCTCTCTCCTCTGCCTGTGTGTGTGCTGGGCCTAAATATATGCCAATGGACTGTTGCAGTGGTGGCTGACGTGAAGCCTCATTCTCTGCTATGACATGCAGACTAATTCTCTGCTGACATGAAGACAGATTCTCTGTTACGGGACCTCCCTCCTCTGCCTGGGTGCTGGGCCTAAATATATGCCAATGGACTGTTGCAGTGGTGGCTGACGTGAAGCCTCATTCTCTGCTATGACATGCAGACTAATTCTCTGCTGACATGAAGACAGATTCTCTGTTACGGGACCTCCCTCCTCTGCCTGGGTGCTGGGCCTAAATATATGCCAATGGACTGTTGCAGTGGTGGGTGACGTGAAGCCTGATTCTCTGCTATGACATGCAGACTAATTCTCTGCTGACATGAAGACAGATTCTCTGTTACGGGACCTCCCTCCTCTGCCTGGGTGCTGGGCCTAAATATATGCCAATGGACTGTTGCAGTGGTGGCTGACGTGAAGCCTCATTCTCTGCTATGACATGCAGACTAATTCTCTGCTGACATGAAGACAGATTCTCTGTTACGGGACCTCCCTCCTCTGCCTGGGTGCTGGGCCTAAATATATGCCAATGGACTGTTGCAGTGGTGGGTGACGTGAAGCCTGATTCTCTGCTATGACATGCAGACTAATTCTCTGCTGACATGAAGACAGATTCTCTGTTACGGGACCTCTCTCCTCTGCCTGTGTGCTGGGCCTAAATATATGCCAATGGACTGTTGCAGTGGTGGCTGACGTGAAGCCTCATTCTCTGCTATGACATGCAGACTAATTCTCTGCTGACATGAAGACAGATTCTCTGTTACGGGACCTCTCTCCTCTGCCTGGGTGCCGGGGCCTAAATATCTGAGAATGGACTGTTCCAGTGGTGGGTGACGTGAAGCCAGATTCTCTGCTATGGGACCTCTCTCCAATTGATTTTGGTTAATTTTTATTTATTTAATTTTTATTTTAATTCATTTCCCTATCCACATTTGTTTGCAGGGGATTTACCTACATGTTGCTGCCTTTTGCAGCCCTCTAGCTCTTTCCTGGGCTGTTTTACAGCCTTTTTAGTGCCGAAAAGTTCGGGTCCCCATTGACTTCAATGGGGTTCGGGTTCGGGACGAAGTTCGGATCGGGTTCGGATCCCGAACCCGAACATTTCCGGGATGTTCGGCCGAACTTCTCGAACCCGAACATCCAGGTGTTCGCTCAACTCTAATAGTATAGTTTATAGTATAAACATAGTAAAACAAAACATGTATAAATGTGGAGTCACTGCAATCATGTTGACCTGCAAATTAAAAGCTAGTTGCTGTTTTTATTCCTTTCTCCACAAAAACATATTGTGCATTGATGTACTCTATGCAGTTTAAGTAAGGGTACTGATCCGTTTTATCCTAATGCATTCTGAATGGAGAGCAATCCGTTCAGTATGCATCAGGATGTCTTCAGTTTAGTCACTGTACGGTTTTTGGACGGAGAAAATACTGCAGCAGGCATAATTTTCCATTGAAATGCATTAATGCCGGATCTGTCCCCAAGTATTCCGGAAAAATAGATCCGGTTTTGCAGTCTGTGCATGCGCAGACCTTTAAAAATGTGAAAAAGATACTGTATATACCGGATCTGTTATCCCGGATGACAACCGGAGAGACGGATTCGGTGTTGCAATGCATTTGTGAGACAGATGCGCATCCGGATCCGTCTACAAATGGTATCCGTTTGCATATAGACTGCCTGCCGGAATCCAACAATGCAAGTACCCTAAGCCTCCAAATGATATATTTTAAATGCAGTAAAACTTTTAACCAGACTGCTACTTATTGTACCCCTAGATGAATACTGGGGTCACTTCTCAGGGTTTTGACTGCATTGGTACCTCAGGGGTACTGCAAAGGAACATGGTGCCTGTAAATCAACCCATCAAAATCCAGGCAAAAGGTTACGGCCACACCTATGGTGTTTCTGAAACATAAAAACACAGCATATTAACTAGAGAGCTGGATTTTTAGAGTGGCATAAGTTGGGCACAACAAACTTGGCACCGAAATGGCACATCTGTGGAAAAAATGCTGTTTTCACTTTGCACCATCTGCAAAACTTTACCATCTAAAACTTTCCCCAGGGAACACCCCTGACTCCTTATGGAAACACCACCTTATAGGCAGAGTAATGTTAGTAATGCCTATATTTTGACCCAGGGCAGCTCAAATTTGCCAGGACTGTCTCTGAAAATTTGACAGTCCTGTCAAATTCGGAGCGGTTGGCAACTATGGGTCACTACTGTTTTAGTACCACAAGATCCTTGCAAATTTGTTGTGGTGCCTGTGAATCATTCCAGCAAAATCTGAGAACCAAAAGCCAAATGACACTCCTTCACTTTTGAGCCCTGCCATATGCCCAATCCACAGTACACAACCACATATGGGGTATTACCATGCTAGGAAGAAAACCATTAACACATTTTGGGGGTGTTTTATTTATTATATTCCTTGTGCAAATGAAAATGCTTGACCTAAAATTGCACATTATTGGAAAAAAAATACTGGAGGAGCGAAACGTGCATCGGGGTGCGCTCTCTGCCAGACCTGGGTTTGTTCCATCTGTGCCTCCTATCGACTCTAGGTAATATGTTATAGTATATTTTTTTCTTATTCAATGTTTATTACTTCTATCGTTGTCCCTCCATACTGCTTATGGGCTAGCTATAGGTGTTGTTATTTCACCCTTTTTTCTGGCTCCTATTTTGCAGTTGTTGTATGTTTATCTGTGGGGGTTGGAGGCTTGTATGTGTATTGGGGTAGGGTTTATATTGCCTGCTCAGTGCAGCATACACTGTTTCCCTATTCCTCTTTTGGATTTTTGGATTCATTTACCCAGAGTCAGGCGGCTGAGCTGCTTATCGCAGGGCTTGTCTGCACTGCTGCTACTCATTTTATCATTGTCTATGGTCTGTTGTTATATTAATTTTTTTTATAAAATATTTGTGTTAGAATTGTACATGTGTGTCTTTTTCAATTGGTTGTGTTATAACTCTTCGGAACACATAATCTCATCCTTTGGATAATTTAATAGGGTGTAACTATATATTGGAAATCGCCATACCTGGGACAAATTGCTTACCAATCTGTAATGTGATTTTTCTCTTATATTATAAAATGAGATTTTTTTTTTTTAGCTAAAACTACATATTATTGGAAAAAATGTAGCTTACTACACTTCTAGATGAATGCCTTGGGAGGTGAAATTTCCAAACTGGGGTCCTTTGGGTGTGTTTCTTATGTTTTAGAACCTCAAGGCCTCAAATCTGCTACTAACATTAGTGGTGCCTAGAAAGCATCTTAATAAATAGATTGACTTGATTTCTGAGGCCTGTGTTTCAGTCAAGTAGCACACTAGGACCACATTTGTGATATTTTTAAAAATTGAAGAAACAACATAATACATATTGTTTGTGTTTCTCTGTTACCCCCCGTGTTGCACAAATATTGGATTCACATATTTATGTTTCAACTTCACTTCCATTATTTTTTTTCATTCCTGTGAGACACCTAAGCAGTTAAAATACTTTAAAGGGATTCTGTCACTAGATTTAACCCTATTAGGCTAGCTTACATTAGCAATGGGCTAATATCAGCTAAAACTTACTAGGCTATTCCTACTTTTATCTGGCCTCTAGGAGCAGAAACAATACCCCCCCGCTCCTAGACGCTAATTAGCATATTATAAAAGTTAGATTTCTGACGTAACGGGCAGTGGCGTCGCCAAGGGGGGGCCAGAGGGGGCCACGGCCCCCCCTACATCACGCTGTGCCCCCCATGTGCCCCCCCAACTAAAATGCCCCCCCAACTGAGCGGCCGCAGCCGTGCACAGGGAGATGAGCGCTTACAATGCGCTCATCTCCATAGTCATCTGCCTGTACTAGTGTTGCGGGGCAGTGGAGGGAGAGGTGTGTCCCTTCCCCTTCCTCTGATAGGCTGCAGGCCCTAGGCCGGCAGCCTATCAGAGGCCAGCACCACCTGAGCCATACAGTTCGGCACACAGGCCGGAAGAGGCCTGCATCACATCACTGACATGGAGGTAAGTTTAAGTGTTTTTTCTTTTTTATATGTACAATTGTTTTACAGGCACATTAGGGGGGCTCTAAGCTCTTGTTAATGGGCTGGAACATAATGGGGGGCTCTTACTGGCACATCGGGGGCTCTAAATGGCACATGATGGGGGCTCTTATTATTGGCACATGGGTGGGCTCTTACTGGCACATCGGGGGCTCTAAATGGCACATGATGGGGGCTCTTATTATTGGCACATGGGTGGGCTCTTGTTACTTGCACATGGGGGGCTCTTGTTACTGGCACATGGGTGGGCTCTTGTTACTGGTACATTGGTGGGCTCTTGTTACTGGCACATGGGGGGCTCTTGTTACTGGCACATGGGGGGCTCTTGTTACTGGCACATGGGTGGGCTCTTGTTACTGGCACATGGGGGGCTCTTGTTACTGGCACATGGGGGGCTCTTGTTACTGGCACATGATGAGGGGCTATTATTACTGGCACATGGGGGCTCTTGTTACTGGCACGTGATGGGGGCTCTTATTACTGGCACATGATGGGGGGCTTATTACTGGCACATGATGGGGGCTTATTACTGGCACATGGGGGGGCTCTTGTTACTGGCACTTGATGGGGGCTCTTATTACTGGCACATGATGGGGGGGCTTATTACTGGCATGTGATGGGGGGCTGGGCTCTTTTTTGCTGGCACATTGGGGGGGGCTCTTATTACTGGCACGTGATGGGGGGCTCTTGTTACTGGCATGTGATGGGGGCTCTTGTTACTGGCACATGATGGGGCTCTTGTTACTAGCACGTGATGGGGGGCTCTTATTACTAGCACATGATGGGGAGGCTCTTATTACTGGCACTTGATTAGGGGCTCTTATTACTGGCACATGATGGGGGGGCTCTTGTTACTGGTACGTGATGGGGGCTCTTATTACTGGCACATGATGGGGGGCTCTTATTACTGGCACATTAGGGGGCTCTTATTACTGGCACATCATGGGGGTTCTGGTTACTGGCACATTATGGGGGGCTCTTGTTACTGGCATGTGATGGGGGCTTTTGTTACTGGCACATGATTGGGGGCACTTATTACTGGCACATTATTGGGGGAACTTATTACTGGCACATTATTGGTGGGCACTATAGGGGCATATACTGAGGCCACAAAGAAGGGGTATTTTATATGGAGGGCTCTGTACAGTAGCATTTTATACTGGGACACATTATGGTGGGTACTATGGGGAAGGGGGAGAGGATTACTATGGAGTCATCTACGGGGGGCACTAAGATGGGGTATTTTATACTTGCAAATTATGGGGGACACTGAGGGCATCTACTGGGGCACAATATATGGGGCATTCTATACTGGTACATTATGGGGGCACTAGGAGGAAGGGGGGAGAGGAGCACTATGGGGGCATTCACTGGGGGCACTATATAAGGGCATTTTATACTGGCACATTATGGGGGCACTATGGGGACATTAGCTCAACTGGAGGCATTACAAGGGGGTATTTTTTGCACTGTCACATTATAAGCATTATAAGGAGAATTATTTCTACTGTGGGGCATAATGGTTGGCTTTATTACTCCCCCATGGTATGACCCCCTAGTTGCAGCACCAGCCTCTCCCTGCTCTGCTATTCCTCTGCCCCTTCTCCAAATCCTTATTATGAAATCTTTTTCATTAGGATAAAACAAAACATCAGCTCCACCAAGCCCCCCAGCCAAAGTGTTGAAGTGGCGTCCGAGATCCCCAGGGGGCGGGCCAAGTAATTGTAAGTTTTCATGTGAAATAGGTTTATGTTGTACACATGTTTATGTTGTACACATATAGATTACATCAATGCTTCTATGTTTACTGTGCCACACAATATACAGTATACCTCTACACTGTGTAGTCTATAAGCACCATTGTTTTGTGGCGGCGGACAGAAAATACTCTGGAAGTGCCCCTCCCGAGATCAGGCTCTGAATCCGCCACTGGACCACTCACAGGAGTGTACATTTCTTCTAAACTGTAATCCGTATCCTCTGACCTGAAGAAATCAGGAAATCAGCGCTCGCTCTGTAACAACTAACAGGCAGCGCCTGTAGGCTGTAGCCTGGCCCTGTTACCAAAGCTAGCCGAGTGGTGTAAGGTTAAGGTGCCCCCCCCCCCCAAAAAAAATTGAAAGCTAGAGACGCCACTAGTAAAGGGGGCATAGATAAAAGTAGGACATGGCACCCCTTAACAAGGGGAATTATAACTATTGGGGTATTACAGGGGCCACTTTAACTACTCAGGGCACTGCATTGTGATATTATAAATACTAGGGGCACTATAGGGGGCATTATATCTACTAGGGGTACTAAAGTGGCATTGTAACTACTGCGGGCACATGGGGGGCATTTTGACTTCTGGGGACCACTACAAGGGGCATTATACCTGCAGGGTGCACTACAGTAGATAATTACAACTACTGAAGTACTACAGGGGGCCATCATAATTAGTTGGGGCACTATAAGTGCCATTATACCTACTGGGGGCATGCAAGAGGGCATTATAACTACTGGAGTCACTAGAGGCAGTTTGAGGGCATTAGCACTACTGTGGGTTCTGTGGGGGCATTATTATTATTGGGCACAATATGGAGAGCACTACTACTAACAGGACCACTCTTGGGGAGCATTATCATTGTAGGGAGCACTACTACTAATGATGGTACGCTGGCATATATTGGTTAGAATTTGTGGAGCACTTCAGGACTATCTGTATGGCACTGTTATTTATTTTGGGGCATTTAGGAATGCAGCAAGCACAGTATTGGAGTTAGCAGCAGAATAACACTTTTCAGGCACCAGAAGGAGAAGGGTGATAGAAAGGTGAGAAATCTAAGATGTCTGTGTGGTAAACTCTGCAGAAATAAGGCATGGCTGAAAGAAGTTATCATGGCTTTCTGGGCTGAATAGAGAAGATGAGGAAACAGAACATCTATATCAGAAGTGATGTAATGGATGATGTAGTGGATCTAATAAATACATAATGCTGTATTGTCCTGTATGTTTGAAAGCCCTTAATGCCCTTAGCACTGGGGCTTGGTAGTTGAATTGAGAATTTAACGCATACATATTGGGGCTTGGACCCCAAATGTTCTGAGACCCTAGCAATGCCTCTGCCTTAATCTCATGATGCTGCTTCTTTAGATGTTGTACACCAAGGCAGATGGGTAGTCCCTTATTATAAATGTTAGAAAGCAACACAGTCCCAAAAATCTAGTATGAAAATAATAAACAAAGGAGGGGAGGAGGGGCATGCAGCTAAAGTATCTCCCCCTTAGTGTCTGTGTGTGACTTATGCTGTCATGGGTAAAGGGGAGCAGTAGGAGAAGGAGACATTGGCTTGCCCAGAGGACACAGCACAACTCTGATATTATACCAGAAAGATCCCACACAGCACACAATGTGAGAGAAAATATATGCTTACAAAAAGCAAGTGGGTGAAGGAAAAAAATAAACTTTTTATGTAGCATTAGTACACTTAATAATAATAATAATGTTAAATCGGTAATGTTAGGAAACTTGCTCTGCATCTTTTTGTACCCTTTTTTTCCCTGCCTTCCAATTTGGCCTTCAGAATATAAATTTGGTTTTAAGTTATAACAAAATAACCATTGCATTCTGATTGATTGAGCTAATGAAACCGGTAGCTTCAAATAGTTAATTTAATCATTCAGAGAGTGTAACGCTGCCAATAATTACATAATTAAATGGGATGTTGCATTCGGCTTTCTCAGAACAATTTGCAGTTTTATTGTGTACAGATGCTATAACTCTATATGTAATTACGCCATGTCAGATATTAGTTAAAACTTTAATAGCAAACTGACAAAGCAAAGCACCAAGTAAATATAAAATGATAATGAATTCTAGAGTCGTGCGCCTTCAACAATTGGACAGCCTCAAGATGGTCCTGGACTGCTGCATGTTACATTCAAAAAAACAAAAGCAAAAAGTTCTGCAAAGCCTCAGCACAACAGTCAATGACCTGTGATAAAATATGTTTCTAACAATTCAAAGCCTGCCATCAAATTCCTTCCAAGCTATATTTCAGCAGCAAGTAGTGTATGCTTGATTGCCAGAGTTTAATGGGACTAGTAAGTGGATTAAAGACAGCATGATGGAGGAGAAAATTAAGTTTTGCATGATTTTCAGAAACAACTAGTACCTTTTTAAATAAATTATATCACTAGTGCTTGTATAATTACAAGCGTTAAATTAGATTTCAATGCAAGATGGCCTGCTAAGAGTGTAAAGATATACAGCCTCATCCAATGATTGAGGGACATCCATCACATTAATAGGGGACAGATGGCTTATTTTAAATACAGTATATCTCAAGGTAATATAAAAGATTTTAAAAAATACTTTATGTTTCAAAAGGCTACCCCCATAATTTCTATTTATGCCATATTTGTAGACTGGACATCCTGTGACTCAGATTGTGGCAATCAAAATGGCTAGCCATGGCTAGGAAAGGAATGAAAAGAATAAGAGAAAAAGCCCAGCATGCAGGCTGTTCTCTATGTTGAAGGCAGAGTCAAACCAGGACTTTCTTGGGAAAATGGAGTGGCCAACGACATACTGGTTTTGCTGGGATAGTGAAGGTAGGGCAATACACACTTTTCTGACTCTATTGACCATTTTGATTCACACAAGACTATAAGTGAACAAATCTATTCAACATGAATCAAACTGGATACGAATTTTCCAAAAGACTAGTTTTCAGTGAATTTGAAACTTTGCCACACACAAATCCCTCAAAATGGCATCTGCTATGTTACAGATGATACTGGAGAAGGTATGATAATGTAAGTGCCTGATGAAGGGGGTTTTATGCCCTTGAAAGAAAAGTCCCTCATACAAGTGGTCCCATTTCTTCT